>NC_140125.1:16896168-18221733 GCF_964035555.1 Netta rufina
CTCTGAAGAGAGAGGGAGAGTCCTCTCCTTTGAATAAAATAGATATGCACCTTCACTAACTTCCTCAATTTTAATCCCGGTTATACCACAGATCATTGTGTGTGTGTGTATATGTGTATATATATACATATATATAAGATATGATATATGCACATTTATATGATTCAATAACAAATTGATTTTAAGGTATTTTGTTTATTTGAAAGACTGAGACTAAAATATCTAAACTTTTGTACTCGATGTTGCATATCAGTACTTCCTGACATGGCTATTATCAGTGGAGGCAACTAAACCCAACCGTAAATATTGGGAGGAAACATATGAAAGACTGTTCTGACTTTGGAGCTTGGCTCATTATGTGTGCTTAGAAGTCCTCTTTTTAGCTTCTAAGTGTTTCATGAGCCTACTGTTAATGTTTTCAGTGGATCTATCCTGTAAATAAGGAGGAAGATCAGAAAGTCTAACCATGACTTGAGTCAGTAATGTTCAAGCATGAGAAAACAGAAGTCCAGTCACAAAGCAGCTTTTCATTTGCTATTTCCTAATTCTTAAGTCCTGCAGTCTTTTCAAGATGAAGTAAAAGATTTATATAAGCATTTTAAAAAAAAAAAAAAAAAATCACTTACTGCCTTGAGAGGAGGTTTAAGTGAGTTTGCTTTACTTACAATTAAAATGAAACAGAAGATGAACTAAGTGACCTGTTCTCTGGACCAGGGTATGTTTATCGTGTCTTGAGCATAGCTAAAAATTATATGTGGCTTACTAAGAAAAATCTGCTACACAGTACCTTTCTAATCAAACTCTAGCCTTCAAACTAAAACAGTACTTCTTGAACAGTTTATGATCTCAGATGTGTAAAATATTCTTAGATTCCCAGCCTCAACACTGGAGATTTTAGTTGAATATCACTACCTCTTTAATCACTTCAACTGACTCTGGCCTACTGAGGAGTTAAAAATTACAAAAATATCTAAGAAAAGTTACTGTTTCTTCTTTATAACTGATCTCATTTGTGTTCATAAGAACCAGGCTACACACTCATTATGAAGTTGTTGACCAAACTTCTGTGGTTAGTGTAACACCTGAGTACGGATAAGTTTCCCATTAGTGATATGCACCTTGTATTTTTTTTCTCCCATATTTACTGAATGGGTAAAATTAGGTAATACCCCAAGATTTCCAGTAAAATCACAGCCTTCTTGAAAATTGACAGCTTAATTGCTCAGTTAGAGTGCTCTGGGTAATCCTCAGTACACTTGTGATACTTTTAAAGCATGCTAGAGACATATTCATCTAATAATAAAGATGAAAGATTTTGATAAAGTAAACAAAACATCGGAGTGAATCCAATATTCATCACAGTTTGCAGATACAATTGCCACTGTTATCATTGTTTCCAGAATATAGCATTTGGGATTTCACAGAACAATAAAATCGTTAAGGTTGGAAAGGACCTCCAAGATCATCTGGTCCAATCACCCCCCTACCACCAATATCACATACTAAACCGTGTCCCTAAGCACCACATCCAACCTTTCCTTAATCACTCCCAGAGATGGTAACTCCACCACCTCCCTGGACAACCCGTTCTAATGCCTGACTGCTCTTTCTGAGAAGAAATGTCTCCTAATTTCCAACCTAAACCTCCGATGGCACAACTTGAGGCCATTCCCTCTTGTCCTATCAATAGTTATGTGAGAAGAGGCTAACCCCCAGCTCCCCACCACTTCCTTTCAGGTAGCTGTAGAGAGCAATAAGGTCTCCCCTGAGCCTCCTCCAGACTAAACAACCCCAGTTCTCTCAGCCACTCCTCACAGGACTTGTGTTCCAGGCCCTTCACTTGCTTCGTAGGATTTGCTGCTATATCTGCTTTTTCTTTTTTCTAATGGTTTGATTTAAATTATTTTAATTCTTGTAAACAATGGTTGGAGATGCTCTCTACTTGTCATAATTCATCTCAAAGAAATATAATAATGGTGCCTTAAATATTACTTTCATATGGTTGTAAGTCTAAATGAATTAAAGTTCAAATATGCATAGAATCAAAAATGTCTCCTGATTTTCTCCAAATAGCAAATTCATCACAAATATATTAGTCATTTTGGATGACCTGAATATTTGTTTTTCCTTAAGTTAAAGTGTTGTTTGAAAAACTTTGCCTACTTTGAATTCAGAAGTCCATGAATATACTGAAGGATCACTGCCGAGTCAACAATAGGTATTTTGACAGCCATGGTGTGTTTCTGTTAATCATTACTGACAGGAAAAGCCAAAAACTTGTAATAATGCAGAGATATGGGGGAATCCTATGCTTTTCTTTTATGTACACAGTTCTGAGCAGCTAGCTCACATTGGTGTGAAGGACTCACACTTTGAAACATGCAATACACTCTTAGATTATGCAGGTATAGTGTGTTTATTGCAAAGTGCTTCTGGGATTTTTAGATGGGTCAAATGAGTGATTTTTTTCATTCTGGTGGGAAAAAGTCCATTTCGGATCCTATGCGTAGACTGACAGCACTCCAAGCCAAACTTAAATTTTTGTTCCAAATCATGAATGAGTTGCAGTTGTTAAGCATTTCTTTATCACTTTATGTTGAATGCTGCAAAACTATTTTCATTATCTTCACTGTAGGCTGCATCTTTACTTGAGCAAACTTTCAAAATGTATTCAACATCAGCTTCAGCAGTTAACCTTTATTTTTAAGGTTTGTAATTTTGTCAGAGGACTATAATCAAAGCATTAGGAGCCTTAATGTAAGTGCCATGTCTACTTTACCCTCAAATCCACAATATCTAAATATAACAGGCTAAGGTTTGAATGCGGATGTTAATGTGCTTGTGCTATGCTTTTTTTGCTGTTCCTGTTTTTGCCAGAAAAGCATATGTAGAATATATTTATCTGATAGTGTAGCTGAGATAACATAATTTTGACAAACATGATTTCTGACAGCAAATTTTGCTATTAAGGTGCTGATTTTGCATTTAGAAAAAAAATTGATTTGCTTTCCTTGACTTCATCTAAATTATTTTCTCTAAGTTAGAATTGCTTGTGTTATATTATACAATAAATAGTTGTATATGGTAGGTGTTAGTGTATTACAAAGTACTGTTTTGAGGTACAGTTTTTCTACAGTTATTCAAGAATTAGAGACAACTGACAATGAAGAATAAAATAAACAGCAACTTCCTAAAGATATGGATTCTCAGATTTCATATAACTTGTTCTAGTTTTTGATAGATTTTTTTTTTTTTTACAGAAGTTAAAGAAAACAAACAAAACAATTTCCCTTTCTCCTCCACTGTTCTGTCCTTATTCTGTCTTTTTTATTGTATCAAGGGAGGTTCAGAAAAGTAGTAGGAAAAGCTTCTTCACCAAGATGGTAATCAGGCACTGGAACAGGTTCTCCAAGGAAATTGTCATGGCACCAAGCCTGCTAGATTTCAACAAACATTTAGTCAATGCTGTCAGACATATGGTTTAATTTTTAGGTTGTCCTATGTGGAACAAGGACTTGGTCATGATGATCCTTGTGGGTAATCCTTGGGATATGATTCTAAGATTTCAACCTTAGAGGGCGAGTAAACAAAGCCTGTTTTTTAAAAGTGTCATTTAGATTTCATCTGGTAGGGAATTCTTTCATTCCATATGTGTTCTTAGATGTTCTCCTATTTTCCTTTCTTTATAAATATATTTTGTTTTTTTAACTGCTTCCAAGAGCAAAGTGCAATTGACATTCAAATCCCATTGTGATGTTCATATTCTTCATTATCATTTAAAAATTACATTGGTTGTTAGAACAACCCCACTGCTCCTTCAGGTACTCCAATGTGAGTAGCGTTCCTTTTTTCCACACTCAAATAATCCAAAAAGTTTGTTATTATATTAAAGATAGTATACGTATATTTTATATGGTTTCACTGCAAATACAGAAAAATAAATATATAAATATCTAAGGAACCTTATCTCCCTGAATTAGTGGAGGCATGCTGAAAACTTGGTCTAAAATTATTTTGAATGTTATGTGCAAAGTACTAGCAGACCTTAGTAGTCATAATTAATGTGAAAGAAGATAGCACTGCAGGAAAAAGACTTTTACAAAGAGTGATAATAGGCCAAACACCTAACAAAACCCCTTTACTTTATTTTTACCTTCACTCAGAAAGCAATGTTCAGTTAGATTCACTGTGAAATCTATTTTCCAGCTCAATACTAATAAAACTAAGTAAAGCCCTATTCCTGAAAGCTTGCATGTATTTGGCATTACTTTTAGTATAAAATATTTACAAGCTAATATGAAAAAAATTCAAGTCATATTTGTAATTGCTATAATATGTAATATTCTTAAATATATATATATATATAACCAACACAATTAATTCTGTGTTTTAACAAACAAACAAAAAATACTCCCATTCCCCCTTCTCTCAGGAATTATAAACAATTATGTTGGGAATGAAGCTGTTTACAATGTACATAATTATGTGAATAAATTGCATATGACCTTAATGCTAAACTACTTTTTTTCACACTAAGAGATGACCAAACGTTATACTTCAAAGTATATTCTGAATTGAGATAAATGGATAAAGATTATCTGTAGAGCAGATCTCACTCAATAGTACTCAGAACTGAAGCTGACATACAGATCTAGTTAATCTTTTAGGATAGTTCAGTTGGAAGGAATCTACAAACTTTACTGAGTCCAAGCTCAAGACCACTTCAGAGCTAACCAAAAGTTAAAGGAAATTAAGGGAATTATCTAAATGCCTGGTGAACACTGACAGGCATAGGACATCAACCATCTCTCTATAAAACCTATTCCTTTGTTTGATGACCTTCATGATAAAGAAATCTTTCCGAACATCTAGTCTGAATGTCCCCTTTGTCCTCTTCCCATTCCCTCGTATTCTATCATTGCTTACTAGGGAGAAGAGACCTGTTGTACAGAACAATGAGGTCACCTCTTAGCCTCTTCTTCTCCAATCTAGACAATCCAAGTGAATGCAACCTGACCTCATAGGACATGTCTTCCATCCCTTTCACCAGCTTTGTTGTCCTCTGCTGGACATTCTCAAGTATCTTAACATCTTTTTTCTATTGTGGATCCCTGGGCTTCACACAATATTCAAGGCAAGGCAACACCAATGCTGGACAATAATGTCCTGCATTATAGCAGGACAATCACTTCTTTTGGTGGCTGGCTATGCTGTGTTTAATGCACCCCAAAACACATTTTGTCCTCTTGGCTGCCAGGGCACACTCCTGACATACTGAGCCTGTTGTTGAGCATCATCCCCAGATCCCTTTCTGCAGAGCTGTTCTATAACTATATAGATACTCATCTACTAATCTATACCTGGCTCTGGCATTATTCCATCCCAGATGCAGCACTCCTTTGTTGCATTTCATGCTGTTGATGATTGTCCAATTCTCCAAAACATCTAGAACCCTCTGCAAGGGCTCTCATCCCTCCAGAGAGTCAACTGCATCTTCCAGTTTAGTATTGTGAGCAAGCTCTTCACACAGCGAGAACCCGTTTATCTCACAGTTGGGCAATTTGCCAGGAAGGATGTTGTGAGAGACAGTATCAAATGTCTTACTAAAATCCAGAAAGATTACAGGCACTGCCTTCACTTCATCCACCAAGCAGGTGACCTTGTCATACGAGAACAAATTACAAATGAACCCATGCTGACTATGCATGATAATAGCTTTGTTCTTTAAATGCATTTTAGTAGCATCCAGGATAATCCCATAAGTTTTCCAGGTGCTGTAGTTAGACTGACAGGTCTGCAGTTTCCTCACCCTTCTCTTCTGACCTTCTTCTGCCTTCTTGTATTACACTGGCTCAGTTCCAGTCAGTGGGGACCTCCCCATGCTCCCAAGACCTTTGGTAATTTTTTGAGAGGAGTCCATCTATAACGTTTGCTTACTCCCTCAGTACCCTGGTGTGAATCCTGTCAGGCTCCATGTACTTCTGGATGTTCAGCTGATACAACTTAAAATTTTAGTGGTCACAAGTGGAAAATCACTGCTCTGTCAGTCATGGTCCCCCAACTCAGAGGACTGAGCAGCCCAAGATCCATTTCCCCCTGTACTCAGCTCTGGTGAGGCCGCACCTCGAGTACTGTGTTCAGTTTTGGGCCCCTCGCTGCAAGAAGGACATGGAGATGCTTGAGCGGGTGCAGAGAAGGGCAACGAAGCTGGTGAGGGGCCTGGAGAACAAGTCCTACGAGGAGCGGCTGAGGGAGCTGGGCTTGTTCAGCCTGGAGAAGAGGAGGCTCAGGGGCGACCTTATCGCTCTCTATAGGTACCTCAAGGGAGGCTGTAGCGAGGTGGGGGTTGGCCTGTTCTCCCACGTGCCTGGTGACAGGACGAGGGGGAATGGGCTTAAGTTGAGCCAGGGGAGTTGTGAGGCACTGGAACAGGCTGCCCAGGGAAGTGGTGGAGTCACCATCCCTGGAAGTCTTCAAAAGACGTTTAGATGTAGAGCTTAGGGAAATGGTTTAGTGGGGACTGTTAGCGTTAGGTCAGAGGTTGGACTCGATGATCTTGAGGTCTCTTCCAACCTAGAAAATTCTGTGATTCTGTGATTAATATTAAGACTGAGACAAAAAGGCATTAAATGCCTCTGTCTTTTCCTCACCCTTGTTAGGTGGCCATCTTCATCAAGTATCAGTCCAAGTTTTTTCTTAGACCTCCTCTTGACTTTGACATACTTTAAAAAAAGCTAATTTTTTTTTTTTTTTTTTTTTTTTTTTGTCTGATGCCACACTGGCCAGCGTCAACTCAAGTTGAGCTTTGGCCTTTCTTCTTTTCTTCCTGCAGATGCAAACTGCAACTATGTAATCTCCCTGCATAGACCTTGCTTTCAGAGATCATATATATATATATATTTTTTTTTTTTTTTTTTTTTTTTTTTTCTGCTCAGGTTCCAAGTACAGTTTTCTATTCAATCAAGCTGGCATACTGCCCCACTTGCTTGACTTGTGACACAGTGGGATGCCTGCTCACCAAACAGTGAGGCCTGAGCAAATTATGTCTGAGAATCTCTAACTTGTGTTTCAGTAGAGCTCAATCCTCTGTGCAGTTGTTTAACTAACATGTGAGGCTTCTCTTCATTTATTTGAACAACTTTAAAAGAACAATAGCATTCAATGAGTTTTGTAAAGAGTATTCTTTAATCCTGTAAAGTATAACATTGTCACTTTCATATACAGAATATCCTATATTTTTTGTTCCCCAAACTTTTTGCCATAGTTTACTTTGGTCTGCTACCACTTTGAACATTTATGAATGATTAAGAGTTTTGTTTTCCTCTACAAATGAAAATCTTATGTTATTTGATAGCCTGGATGTCTTATGGAGCCTTTTGAGTATATCTTATTTTTAGATATGATATGACCAATGAGAAAGTTTTCTAATATCATCTTGTCTGAAATAAGATTATCTTCTCCACCACAGATCTATGTGTGTGCGTGGGTAGTGGTTGTTTTTTTGTTGACCTGGTAATCCATTTAATAGAACAGACTTGTGGTAAAATAGTATTCCAAAACATTTCAGACTCAAATTATCCATCTCCTAGGATGAGGAATTTGATAACTTTAAATAATGCTTCAGCCATTTTTCATTGACTTTGTATAAGCATGCGTATACTTAACCATAGTTAACTATCCTAAATGCTGATATGTGACATAAGCATTTACTTCCTGATATAACTTCATTGAGAAAAATTGCATAGAAACATATTAAAAAATAAAATAGCTGTTTCTATGATATTAGTTCTCAGGGAAATCTACATTTTCATTAGATCCATGCTGACAATTTTTTTTAAAGTCAAAAGTAGACTAACAATAACAGTATTCCATTAAATCTTTGCATTGATACTTAATATAGGAATTTAAACATTGAAGGTGCAAACCCTAGTATACGTAGGAGACATATATAATTTTCTCAGTTTTACACGCTGATGAACCAAGGCATGGGAGATCTACATCTCACTGTACAGATTGTTGAGAAGGGTAAAACAGAGATAAAGAAATGTATAGTTTCCCCTAAAATATACACTATCTCTTAAAGCTGCATGTGCACTTTCAAGTAGTAACTTGAATGATCTTGGTTTAAATACCTCTTTCCCAAAACCTCTGAGATGTAACATGAAGAAAGGAAGAGAGCACCTCCTTGAAAAGCTAGACTGTTTAGAGAGCCCATAGTTTTGCAAAAGGAGAATCAATGTATTTTGAAGTAATACTTTGGGATGACTAAATTATCTTCATTTTAACATCTTTCATAGAGTTGAACAAAATGTGGTTTAAGTTTAAGGAATGATGAAATGGAGGAAAACAAGTGAGAATCAAATCCCCACTGAAAATAGCTTAATTTTATTAAACGTAACCTTTAATTACATCTTTTTCTCACATGATGCAAATAATCTGTGATGCTCTGAGGGTTTAAGATTTTCTAAAGCTGCTTTAGAAACAGCTTTCTTCTTACATTTTAAAGGGTGTGTGATCAATGGGTGTTGTCATCAATTGAAAGTTGGAAAATCTATGTCAAAATCATTACCATGATTTACTGCAAAGTTAACTAGACAGCTGTGTTGCCCAGCTAAGTAAAATTAAATAAGTGTCCTGAGTAAAATCTTTGCCACTATTTAGGCATGTATAGGTTTAGTTTGGCTATGACATGTATTGTTCCATGACTGCTAGTAGTGTCATGCAGGTTATCAGTAATATATGAGATTATTAAAATGTGTATGGGGAGGTTGTTTGAATCTCAAAAGTCATCAGTCATGGTTATCTCGATTATGGAAGGCTAACAGCTTCCATAAACTAAGTTAATTACTGTATGTTTCATATGTATTAGTTTAAAAACAAAACGTTGTATTACTTGTATTTGGGTTTGTAGAAAGTCCTGGCTCAGTGAAGTGCTGAAATTTGGAACACTTGTACAGACCTGAAGCCCAAACTGATCTTTTTAAGTTGCTCATCACCACGTAGAATAGAAAGATTTTACCTTAATCGTATATATTTGATCTTATAATGATCCTGATCTTTAGAGAATGTGGACATAATTGTATATCTGAAATGTCAGAACACCGAATGCTGGCAGTGAATGCTCCATCCTTTCTCTGCTTCCCCCCCCCCCCCCCCCCCCAAATGGTAAATTACATGCCATTACTGTGTTTAGATATACTATATGTGTATGTGTTGAAACAATTTGTTCTGGATCTGGAGAAGAAGCTCCATTCAGAACTTTCAGACGTTTTGTTTTTAACTAGAGAGGCCAAAATGTTTTTATTTTTATTTTTTTATTTTTGATGAAAATATTTCAATGCAATATAAAACTCCCCATCATTGATGGCTAAAACCATGGAATCTATAGATTGAATGAAACTGCTACTTTTCATTTTGAATATGAAAAATAGATAATGCCTAGAAAGATGTAACACTTCACTATTGTAAATAAATATATATTATATATAAATAAAATGCATTCAGAAATACTATATATAAATACAGAAAATATATATGCATACAGTCATTTTTAAATTATTAAATTACAGTATTTTTATCTGTTACATGCTGACTCCTGGGAAATGTCTAGTAAATATGACCTAGACATTTGTGGGCTCCGGGACCTCTCCTGAGGAGAGCAGAATCAGAGGACAGAAGACTAATAAATGTTCTGTTGTGAAAACAAGCAGAGAAGCTGGTGTGTTAACGTGTAAGGAGGCATTTCAATGTTAAGGAGATGTAGTTTATTGAGAAGGCAACCACTAAATATTGTGTGTGATTTTTAGAGTTAGAAAATGTGTGTACTTCATTCATCTGAAGTGAAGTAAATCTGGAAGTGGGGACGTTGTATCTTTCAAAATTAATCCATCCATGTCCTTTGAAAAGGTCAGGTTTCGGCATTAAAGCTCTCATGTAATTTATATGCATAGAATAATAACATACTTCGAAATACTGCTTTGCCAAGGAATGTTCTGTATTTTATGAGTTCTTACATGGCAATTTGTAAAAGATTTTATTTTCATAAACATATTTGAAAGCCAAAAAAATTGGGGGATGCTTTTTTAAACTAGTTTTCTTCATTGTACAAGCTTCCTCTGAAAATAGGATGATCCTCAAGAAAGTGTAGGAAACAATAAGGAATGCAAGTAGGGAAAATCTATCCTTTGACAGCCATTACAACTAGTTCTGTGAGCTGTGAAAGCCCTACATCAGTTCTTTATTTATCAAAGTAGCAATGTATCTTTGATCTCTGCTTTCTGATAGTCTCTTAGGTACAGATGAATGTAAGCCATCTCTGTGCACAGCAGTGCATATATTGGACATTCTGGGGGGACTCAGGAAGATTGGAAACTGCAGCTGCAGATTTCTATATTCTTGTGTATCAATACAGCATGCTTATGAGGATCAGCCAGGTTCTCATTTTTAAATGTTTCTGTATTGATATGGAACAGCACATAATGTAATTAAACTAACTGAAGGTTAATGTTTAAAAGGGTCTATTTAAAAGATGTAAGGGGGAATGATCTATACTGGTAAGAAAAAGAAATCATTACTGTAAGCAGACCATGTCAAAATATTGCCCTTTGACAACCTAGAATCTTTATCAACCATGAGCATATAAGGGATTACCAGGTTGTGAGATCTAGCACAACTCAAAAACCTTGTGCTATAAACTTATATTAATCTCAGAGGCCTACTAACCAAGGTTGTCTTTAATTCTTCTCCACTCCCAGCATTACTGAAATGCCCGCTGTCTCTTGAATTCATTGATGGCTTTTACAGCCATGGCTACAAAAGATATGCTGCAAATTTTCTGCTTGTAGACAAGGAGCTACATGCAAACATCTATATTTGTGCTGTTAGCTTTATATTATTAAGTTTTATACCTTGGCCTTGAAAGCTTATCCTTATTGTTGCAGTTAACTTTGCCTTTTTTTTTTCTTCTCCAGAAAGCTTTCTTAGCATTAGCTTTTCCCGCAAGACTGTTCTTGTTCATTTCTATTTATTTTAATGTCCTCTTCTAAGTGTTACCCAAACCTGGAATTGTACTTTTTTGCTTTCTCAGATCTTTTGCAAGCATCATAACAGTGCATATGTCAAAAGTAGTAGGGAATCACAGAGTTAATGTTCAAATGATCTTAGGAATGACAAATTCCAGTTCCTCAATCTTTGCCACCTGTTCAGACTACTCGGGGGCTGACAAAAAAAAATAAAAAATAAATAAAATAGCAGATTACTGTGAATCTTTGAGTCAGTGCTTATAGAAATCTACTTACTTATTATCAATTTATATTTTAAGAGGAGCCTGAAATAAAGCTGAATATAATCTCTGAAGTATTTTGTTGGTAGTAGAGAATGGGTTTTTGTGAGTTAAAATTTTATTGTTGATGTTTATTATTTTATTTTTCTTAGTTTCCACTTCATTTCAGTCAAATTCAGAGATCATTATTTAGGAGAAACATTGGGCTTCTTTTTAAAACACTGGAGGTTCACCATTGTGGACTTAACCTGGACTTTGCTAATTTGCAGTCAAAACTATTCAAGGAATTCAAATATCTGAAACTTTATGCAAGAGTCTGAGAGGGAAGTTTTTTTGTTTTGTTTTGTTTAGCAAAATATATAAGTAAATTATTTTATCAGATCACACTCATTCTCCTAAAGATTTAATTTGCTCACTTGGTGAGCAAATAAGATGAATATCTACGTATTCCTCAAAACGTCTAAGTATCTCTCCTGGATTTCCTGTACTCAATAGAAAGACTAGAGGATGCTGTCTGTGAAGTTTTGCTACATCTCTTAAGTTCCACTAGTCTGACAATAGCAAATTAGTCTTTAGACTGATTCTTTATACTTGTATTTGAGTCTGCAGTATCTGCAGCTCTTTGGCATGTTTCTTTATTTATTCACTTGAAAGATATGTTTGAAAAATATGTCTCCCTTTCCTTGCTTGGCTAGTGGTAAAGCGCATGGCACGTGATGCACTGCTACTGCATTACCTTCCTCCTGTGGTCGGAATGTAGTCTTCTGCTGGGAATTGTCTGTGCTGTGTTCCTGCCAGAGTGCAGGCTTTCTCCTCTTAGCAGAAATAGCCTATTTCCCAGTTTTGCAGCTGTGAGTGGTGTTCTGGGAGCAGTGCCCCAGAAACGGCATGCTATACTAACAGGGCAGGGCTTTCTTTTAACCCTTGGTCTTCTAGTCCTGCTGCTGCTTTCTCACACACATATTTTTAATTGTATTTCATTTATAGCTGCATTAAAAAAAATATTACAAATCTATTGAAAATATGTTAGTGACCTAAATCCCACTAAAATCCAAAACTGATCCTCAGATCTGTAAGTCAGTAGGTTTCTATCTATAGAGATGCCTTGGGATTTTGGAAGTTGTGAGGTAAAAGTTCCTTAAACCTTTTTAGTGAGTGCTTACAAAAGTTTTGATGCTTAAATCTCAATTCTGCAATGTTTGAACACCTGGATGAAACTTATATGTATATTTGACTGAAATTAAGAAGCTCTGCATTCCTTCACCTCCCTCTTCTTGCTCTGGAAGGTGCAAATTAATAAGCTTTGCAGTAAAAGCTGGCTCCTCACAGATTGCAGTGACAGACTCTTCATGGTCCCACGTGACATCCTAATGTCCAAATTGGAGAGAGATGGATTTGAAGGATGGACCATTCAGAGGATAAGGAATTGTTTTGAAGGCCACACACAGAGTTGTGGTCAAAGGCTCTATGTCCAAGTGGAGGCCAGTGACAAGCAGTGTCTCTCAGAGGTCTGTCTTGGGACCACTGCTGCTTAATATCTTTATCAATGACATAGACAATGGGATGGAGTGCACCCTCTGCAAGTTTGCAGGTGATACCAAGCTGAGTGGTGTAGTCAATACAAAAGAAGGAAAGTATGCCATCCAAAGGGAATGAACGAGCTAGATAAGTGGGCCCATGGGAACCTAATGAGGTTTAACAAGTCTAAGTGCAAGGTGCTGCACCTGGGTCGGCGCAATCTCAGACAACTGTGGAGAAGGACTTGTGGATTCTGGTGGATGAAAAGCTCAATATGAACCAGCAGTGTGTGCTTGCAGCCCTGAAGGCCAACTGCATCCTGAGCTGCATCAACAGAGCAATGACCAGCAGGTCAAGGGAGGTGATTGTTCCCCTCTGCTCTGCCCTTGTGAGATCCCATTTGGAGTGCTGCGTCCAGGTCTGGAGGCCACAGCACAAGACGGTCTGTTACAGTGGGTTCAGAGGAGGGGCACAAAGGTGATCAGAGGGCTGGAGCACTGTTTTAAACTAAAAGAGTAGAGAAGAGTATGGATTAGATGTTAGGAGGAAATTCTTCTCTCAGAGTGTGGTGAGGTGGTGGGCACAGGTTGCCCAGAGAAGCTGTGGATGCCCCATCCCTGGAGGTGTTCAAGGCCAGTTAGATGAGGCCCTGGGCAACCTGATCTAGTGGTTGGCATCCCTGCCTATGGTGGGGTGGTGGAACTAAATGGTCTTTAAGGTCCAAGACATTCTATGATTTTAAAGCATGGTCAGAAACAGTGATGATTTTTTCAGTATAGGGAAAATGGGATTCAGTTCTTTAAGAGAACAAAATATCCATTCCACCTTCTGGTGTGAGCACAGTCAGTGTGAGCTTGTTCTCTGTAGAGGGATTGCTGGTCTGCCTGTTCTGCTGAAGCCACTGTGCTGTGTGGGATTCAGATTAGTTAGGCATGTGTAATAGTGCTGGAGAAGTTTTGGACTAATGGCCAAAGCCATGAGGACAGTGAAACTGTCCCCTTGCTTTCAGGATCGGTTCTGTTGCCTGGTGACAATCATGTAATTCTTAAGCTTTAATAATCACCTACCTGTTTTATTTCTCTTCTGGATAGCTGGAAGTAGCTGCATGCAAAATGTTCTGACTCTAGATGGCTGGCTTGTTAACATCCCCCCTGGGAGAGTTTTTCTTTTTGGTCTGTTTTTGTTTGTTTTTGTTTAGGGAGTATATAAGAATTGTACATTTTCTCCATCTGTAAAATAAAATAAAATAGAAATAGTACTTCATATGTGAAAAGCTTGTTAATAGCTAAAATTATTACTGGTATTGTGATTTTATGGTATTACCCTCACGAATGACAGAGAGGAAACAACAAAAAAAAATAGGCCTTTTCACATTAGGGCCCTATTTCATAAATAATTCTGCATACTTCAATGCAATAATTAAGATTTAAAGCAAGAAATAACCTGAATGAAAATAAATTGATCTCCACATATTTATTTGACATAAGTAATTACTATGTTTTGTTCTTGCTCACAATATCTAGTTGTGGTTGGAAATCATTTTGAAATTTATTAGTATTAGAGAGGAAAAATGCTAACTGATTTGATCAGTCATTGATCTGATTTGCATCTTTTTACTTTTTTTTTTTGGGGGGGGGGTATTTTTGAGCACTAAATAGCTGCATTTTAAAGACCCTATATTTTTAAAATCGTAATTTATATTTCACAAACAATATTATGCCAAATTTGCAAGTATTTCCAGGTGGCCTACGGTCACTTTGGCTGAGTATGGCTTACTCATATCTTAACACCTTCAGTCATGGTGCGTGAATACCTTAACTTCTTTTATTCTTAAATTATTTTTGCTTGCACTGCTGAACTAAAACAGTAGTATCAGTACTGCATGCCCACATTTATCTTGTTATTTATGCTTTTCTACTATTGAAGAACAAGTGTGACAAGCAAAACATTGGATATCTGCTTAATCATAGAATGATAGAATCATAAAGGTTGGAAAAGACTTTCAAGATGGTCTGGTCCAGCAAAAAATGACAAAGACAGTAATAAATGGAGCCCTAAATTAAATACAGGCAAAGGGACATAGTAAATACATGTAGTGGGTCACTTTCTCAGAATTATTCAGTGCATCACCTCAGCATTATTCATGCTGAGGTGATGACAACAGCCAGAATGGAACACTCATTGCATATTTCTCTGGAAATACTTCCAAATATAAGGTGAACAAAAAGATAATATCTTAGCATCTTTCTAGCTTTATATGTTGAAACTATATATTCTATATTCATTCCAAAATTCATTTTAGTAATTGTCTCTGCTAATATGGTTACTGAATTCTCCTTTGTTCAATGTAGGTAATGTGAAGTCTCATTTAAAGTTTGAAAGAGCCACAGCATGTGTTTAGTCATGTTAAGAGAAAGCATTTTTAATTTATGCAACTGTTATAACCCTGCATAAACAAACAAACAGAAGATAAACTTCTGAAGCTTGTTTGTTTGTTCTGCTCCTTTTTACCTACAAATTCCTGAACTAAAGAGGAGGATGAGCTATGATATTGGTATTGATCTGTATTTCTGTGTATTTTTAATAGAGTATTAGATAAATTGATATATAGAGAGAGAACCTTTTGAGAGAACCTTCAGAACTGACAGAGAGCAGGGGCATTCTTCTAAATGAGCCATGTGTTTCTGGCATCTTTTTCCTTGTCTGATAAAGGATGAAGGAGTGCTCTAGGAAAAAAACAAACAAACAAAACAAAACAAAAAAACAACAACAAACAAACAAACAAACAAAAAAACTCGTGAATGATAGGTTCCATAGATTGAAATAACAACACTGATGTTCATATGCTGATTTCCTGTTTGGGAGCCCATTGAATAAATATTGAAGGAAGTTTGCAGGCTGTAAAGAAGGATTTTGTTTCTCTTTGAGTTTTGTTTGTTTGATTGTTTGTTTGTTTGATTGGAAATTTTGTTTTGTTTTAGTAGATTTTTTTTAAGCTGTGAGTTTTCTTTCAGGCTTCCACTGTTAAATGTTGCAAACTGAAAAAACATACAAAGCAAAACTGAGGGTACATCTGACTTCCCAAGATCAAAGCAACCATTTTAAAATATTAAATTATGCTACATTCCTGCAGATGTCACAGGAACAATAGCGGATTCCTGTGGAATTCATTCAGAATTTTAGTCTGAGTGTTAAACAATATTGACTACTTGTATTAATAATTTCAAATGGACAAAACAGCAGAGGTATATAGTTATCTGTTCATTTTTCTTCTAACAATTGAAACGTTTTAAAGCAAAGATGACATTGAGATACCACTGAAATTATGCCAGAGATAATACCTCCATTCATTCTTCTTTATGGTCACTTGTAGTATGGACCACTGCACCTGTGATTCATAGAATTATAGAATGGCTTGTGTTGGAAGGGACCTTAACAATCATCAGGGATACCAACCTGCTCAGAGTTGCTCAAAGCCCCATCCAACCTGGCCCTGAACACCTCCAGGGATGGGGCATCCACAGCTTCTCTGGGCAATCTGTTCCAGTGCCTCATCACACCCTGGATGAAGAATTTCCTCCTCACATCTAATCTAAATCTTCACCCTTTTAATATAGAATCACCTCCCTCCAGCCTTGTCTGAGTATTATCTGCCTAAGCAAAAAGTTGCTCTTCTTTTTTTTTTTTTGTATTTTTATTTTAAGTAAGCCCCCTTTAAAGTATTGAACGGCCACAATGAGGTCTCTCCAGAGAAGGCCTCCGGGCCTTCTCTTCTCCAGGCTGAACATCCCCAGCTCTCTCAGCCTTTCTTCATAGGAGGAGTGCTCTAGCCCTCCCAGCCCTCACAGATCAGCTTTGTGGCCCTCCTTTGGACCCACAGTAACAGGTCCACATCTGTCTTGTTCTGGGGGCTCTGGATGCAGAACTCCACGTGGGGCCTCACAAGGGCAAAGCAGAGGGGGACAATCGCCTCCCTTGACCTGCTGGCCATTGCTCTGTTAATGCAGCCCAGGATGCCGTTGGCCTTCAGGGCTGCAAGCACACACTGCTGGCTCATGTTGAGCTTTTCATCCACCAGAACCCTCAGGTCTTTCTACTGACAGATTGAAGTCTGATTCCTGACAGATGTGTCTAATGTGTCATGCAGCTTAATCAGGAGCGAAGTACCTCATGGGTGATATGTCTGACAGAGGATTGTATTTCTTACAGGAAAACTTGGACTAAAGATACATGGAGTACAGTTCTCCTGAGGTATTGCCAAAAGACACCATTTAAAAAAAAAAAAAAAGTTTTTTCAATTTACAACAGACCAACCTGAGATACATACAGTTTGATTTTTATTTTTTTTTTAACTTATTATTATTTTTATTTTAAAAGGAAGAATATGATGTTATTTTGCAAGGAAGTGATATTATTTAGGAAAGAGGAATTAGGAATTTGGTGTAAAGTGAGAGTAGAAGGGATAGTATAAAAGTTACTTTTTAATCAATTTGATTTTTTTGAAGTTATCTGTATGAAACTTAAAATTCATCTTTTTTAGGTCCGTTTACAAAGAAAAATATGTGAAGGAAAGTAGTTCTTTTCAATGTTGTGTATTATATGTGAAGTCTTAAGAACACAATGGGAGCATGTCTTATCTTTTTGTTTACCTTTTTTATCTTTGTTATCAATGTGTTGGATATTACACTGAGCCTGATGGAAAAGGAAGAAAAGAAAAACCAAAACTGTAATTTCAAATGAAATGTCAAGATTTTCATAAAGTACATATTGAGCATAGGCATGTGCTCATTGACTATCCCTAAAGTTTATATTGAAACTCATTCTGTCTTAGTGAGAGCAGGATTCCTTAACTGAGTCATTTCAATATATATATATATTATTTTTTTTTTTTTAAGAGAGAATTACTGTTTCTATAGCATTCCAGGTCTCTTAATAAAGTAGATTATATTTTTTTTATAATTATATTTTTTCCCTGTATGCATCTACTTCTGATATTTATCAGAAATATCAGAGAGGAAAAAAAAATTGTTTGTTTAAAGAATAAAAAGTCATGAAGACCTATTTGAACTGTCCCTACTTCGCCAAAGAGCTGTATACATTCATGCAGTAAAAACTTGTCCTTTTAAAATATTTTTTCTATTATGTGCAATATTTTCTCTAAAAGTAATTTTAGAGATGACAGTAAAATCTACTCATTGAATGAATTCTTACTCATTGTAAAACACCAGAAATGATGCAAGTGTTTTAGTTCATATTCTACAGATGATAGTAACTGAAAAACCTTCTAGTATAGCATTTAATTGGTTTATATAGGATTTCATACATTTGGAGACATAGGATTTAATCTATTTTGTTTTCAGTTTATTGTCATAATTCAAGACAGTGGACAGAGTAGATTCATTAGAAAGAAGGCATAGAATTGAACTGTAAAATGAGTGCACAAAACTACCTGGGTTTTTATAGATGGATGCATTCATTTTGTGAATTTGCTGATTAAAGAGTTTCATGTATAGACATATCACTTCAGGATAGCTTCATTTCAAATGTTCAGAGATGGTATTCCTGCCTTTGTGCATTTTATATGATTTAGTAGTAAATACAGAATGAAATCTCTGGCTGCATGAAGCAACTTTTAAGATGAAGCTGTGGTATGCAGAGCATCTGGCTTTTCCAGCACTGTTTACTTGACTGGCGTAATTAGCCATATAAATTGAGCATGTCCAAGGGAAGCATTTGAACCTTATGACATTATGACATTAAAATCAAAAAACCAAAGGGAAAAAAACAAACAAACAAACAAAAAACGACAACAACAACAACAACAACAATAAAAACAAAAAAACAAACAAACAAACAAACAAAACAAAAAAACAAACAAACAAAAAAAAAACACACTTAATTGGCATGGCAGTATTCTATTCTATATTCTGCTTCATTCTTCATTGGTTTTGGTGTATCCAAAAAAAAAATTAGTAGCATTCAATATATTGCAAAGTAGGACTGAAAATCTAATCTCAACCTTTTAATAATTTCTGTATCTGTAGCTAATGATGAATAGAAATATAATACTAAAATGCAAATAATAGTGATTCTAATTAAAATTACATTTACAACAGTGAAACTACTGTTTCTCACAAAGTCACTCTTGTTTTTAAGTTAACATAAGAGATGTGTCTGTCAGTGTTGTTTTTAAAGTCCGTGGAAAGTTATATGTAGTATAAAGTATTTCCCCAGCTGGCAGGAGATCAAAAAAAAAAAAAAAAAAAAAAAGTGATAATTTGTTCTTTAGGTAGCTTAGTTTGCTCTGTTTGGAAAGAAGTTAAAGATGTATCTTGGTCTAACCAATGAGATTTTTTGACAGACTTCAGTGAAAATTGGTAAAGTCTCATAATCTGTTTTAAAAATGTTTCCCTTCATTGATCATAAGTTTATGTGAAGGGTACATTTTTACCAAAATGTTCTAAATATTAACAGATGCCAAAGAGATACACTCAGAGAATAAAGTGTGGCATTTCTTTCACATAACAGTGGTGTTTTTGTCAGTGACACTTTCATCTGACGACTTATGGCCCTCCTTAGATATGTATGCGAAGATCAATGGTAATTCATTACTGATGTTAAATTTTATATAGGTTATAATTGATGTTATATTCTCATAGGCAGACCTCATTCATATTTCCTAGAATACACTTAAGTTTCCTTATAGATAAGAAATATCTGTGTTGTTCTATATCCATTTAATGTACATTTGATATACAAATGAGTAGAAGGGATTAAGCCCTTAAATATCTTGTATGCCAAACATAACATCTAGTATTTGGCACATAATAAACTCTTCCTATGACACATAAGCTTTATTCAGGATGAGAAGCCAGACTTTGGAGGTAAAGAACTGCCAAATTTACCATTATTTCTCTTGTAAATTGAATCTGTGAAGGGCCTTAAATTTATATGTGACAATCATAAATTATTATTTCATGTCTAGTTTAGTAGTCTGCCAAATTTGAAGTTATTAATATTTCGTAACTGGCTAGACATGGGATGTCTTGGACCAAAGACAAAGGAATAATTTATTTTTAGGCCTTTCCCTGATGAATTTATAAAGCTTATTGCAAGAGGCAAAAATGCCACTGCTTATCAAAAAAGGGCATAAATGTATGAGTAGAAGGTGTTGGTCAGCTTTAAAATGGTTGTTTTTAACAGCTCCATACATATAAAAAAAAAATAAACATGACCCCGCTATTTTGAATATTTTATTTAACATTCTTGAATTTAATTTTACTTTAAAAAATAATAATAATTTTAAATGTTTAAGTTATATTACTATTCATAGAAATTACGGGGTATACATAATTATAATTGAAATGAATAATACAAATACACAGTTGAGTCTGATACCAATTTGATATGAACACCAGACCACCTGACTTTTAACATGACTATTGATTTTTAGATCATAGTGGTAGGATTAGTTCTATACAAACACTGTGTTTTTTGTACAAACACTGCTGAAAGATGTACTACTCAGTATTTATGATTATTAACAACATGTGTAATGGTACAACTAATTTTATTTAAATATAAGATGCTTCATGTGCAAGTCTGGAATGTACAGCCCTATAAAACATCTTACAGTTTGTATTGATACCATACAGTATGACTTATTGTGGTAGCTGCTTTGTTAAAGGGGTGAATCTCCTACTATTCCTACTCATAGAGTAGGAATTGAGGCTTTGATGCAGTTTATTTGCTGGTCCTAGGTCTGCAAGCTGCTATATTCAAAAAGTAATATTAGAAAAATACTGATTCTAGTCATAAAACACTGTGTTGTATGTGTATACACTGTATGTGTATTTGTAACTTTGTGCTTTGTAGCTGCAATGGATAGAGATATTGATATTCATCATTGCAAGTAGGTGAAAAAGAGAGAAATCTCAAGACTGGGTAGATATTCCCAAAAATCAATCATTTGCTTTTCACTGTATCAGTTTATTGGGAATGAAATTATTCCAACTATGTTTGTTAATTGCTTTTTTATTTCCTCTCTCCACACTTCTGTTGTAATTGCTTGTGATTGTTTTTTCAACACATGAAAAAACAGTATCAATAGGGCTTTTATTTCTCTTATGATTATCCTGTTTGTAGTTCTGCAGATGTATTTAATGTAGTGAAAAAGTGAGTACACATCAATTTAGATTTTGCTACAAATGGGAAAGTAGCTTGTCCCATTTTAGTTCCTTTCCCAATGCTTTCCCTCAGAGTGTAATACTATGGAATGAAAGTGTCAAGGTCAGGTTTCTGTGTGTGTTTGTTTGTTTGGTCCCTTAATGTGAAGGACACTACTGGGTATGGTTTGTACTCATGCAATAAAAATCCTTTTTCTCAAGGAAGTAGCCTATCCATTTGGTCTTCAGCATGTAAACCTTTGTACAGCCTGTTGTATGTTATCATCAAGTACTTTTCAAAGTTGTTCACCTTCATTGTGTCAGTGTTGAGTCATCCACAGGAACCACGAAGAACTTATTTCCAGGAAGTGTGAGTAGAAGGACTTTAGGTTTTCAAAGGAGAGGGCTTCTCCTATTGTATTTTTTAAAAAGTTGGAAAGTTTGCATGTTTACACCGGTTGACTTATTTTACAAGTATGAGAAGTATTAGCAAGACTGAAACCCAATATAACAAGTATTAGCAAGACTGAATCCTTTGCAAGAATTTGCAAAAGATTGCTAGCTGGTAGACTTCTAGCTTTGGGGAGCACAGGTAGAGCCTCTATGGATATATGCCTAGGAATTATTCATTGTTATCCATAGTAGTTAAAATTTGACTTATATTATACTTCTGCCTTACATTAGAATCAGTTATACCTACATTATTTCTGTAATGCATTACTTGTTTTTTATTGGCCTTGACCCTGTGTACCACTCAAAAATTGAAAAGCTTCTGTTGATCTCAGCAGTACAGGATCAAAGCTGCCTTCATCACAACACACTCAAAGAGCATCTCAATTAGTAGAACATTGTCTCTTCTGTAGCACGTAAATGAGATCCTTATGTTTAGGTCATGAAGTGTTATGGTCATGAAGCATTGGGATTTTGCATATCTGGATGCTGTTCTTAAAAGTTCCACATGTAACTGCTAGGTTGGTTTGCAAGGCACTCTATGAAGCCTGATTGTGCCTTTGCAGAGTGCCAGATATATCCTTTTTTGTTTCACGACCTGAAGCTCTGTAACGCTTGATTTTCTGTGGCTTATTTTCTGGTGATACATACAGCACCTCATTGCAGGTTGCAAAATACTATGAAATTCTCAGATGGCTGAAACCATAGGCCTTGTGAAGCAGTAGACTGAAGGCAGAAGAACTCAGGTGTTTGTTATAGATGACGATTTATTCAGCTAACATTATTCATTATACTTTCTCTGACCTTTTGAGTCTTCTTAATTCTCCATATTTTTTTCTATTTTTAGATTAATATTATGTGTAATAAATTTGGTAATGTTGTATTACCAAACATATTGTTAAGCTGACAGTACACCCTCAAAGTTTTTGTTTGTTTGTTTGTTTGTTTGTTTTTTGAGGTTCCTAGACTATTCAGGATCCTTTTAACTTACAGGGTTCAAATTTCCATCCTGAATTCATCTATGTCTGTATGGAAGAGTGACATGGTAAACACTAATAAAATTAAGGAGAATATTTAAGTGTATGATATGCTATTTTAACTACTGTCTTTTAAGTATGCACATTCAAAATTTAGCTGTTACATCTCAGTATTTTTTCCTGCATCTCCTAGATCAATGAACACACAAATCTCCATCTAATTAAATCTGATTCATAGTGTTCATGTAATTGATACTGACTCCCACTGACCTCAGAAGGTGTTATATCAAGATTTTACTGTGGAAAATCTATAGACTTACACATCAAAAAAGCTCAAACTAAAGCAAAAAGAACCTCTTACTACTTGTGTATTTCTGCTGCTCATTTTCAGGAATCAGAGTATGTCAGCTTTGGACTGGCTATGGTCAAACTTATGTTGAATGGCATATTTATTAATTGTTTCTATGGTACTCTGAAATCTTTCAAGATGTTCAAATAAGTATTAATTCATATTATCAATATGAAAAGATCTAAATGCATTTATTGTAATACTACTCTCTCCTAAAATCAGAACATTTGATTCTCTAGTCTATAAACCTTCATAACAGTCCTACAAGGTTAAAGATATTACTCTCTCTGTTACAAAGGTGATGACTATAGCTCTGTATATATTTGACAACTTGTTAACTTGATGACACACAGAAATTTTGTGCCTGAAGCAGGAATCTAGTACTCGTCTCTTAACTTCAATCTATTTTTACTTACTGCTTTATGTGCATACAGGTAAGATTGTAGGAGCTGTATGTACAGAAAATAAACATATCAGTAACGTAGGTGTTTTACAGAGCAGAATCATAAGGGTGGTTTTTTTAATCATAGAATGGCTCGGGTTGGAAGAGACCTTAAAGATCATTTTACTTCAACCTCCCTGCCATAGACAGGTATGCCACCCACTAGATCATGTTGGCCAAGGCTCCATCCAGCCTGGCCGTGAACACCTCCAGGGATGCTGTTTATGCTGTTTATGTTTATGTTTTGCTGGATAGGAATTTTTGGTAAGGTAATTAATTTCGAACCAGAAAGCTGTAATGTTTTCTCTTAGGAATGCGAATGTGTGCAAAAGAGTTGGAAGCTTACTCTGAGACTCTCAGGGATGTTGACAACTTTACTCTGGATGTAAAGCTATTTTAATATTTTTTTCTTAAAACATCTTCAGTATTATCAAAAAATAAGCCTTTTGAATTAAGTTTCTCTTTTAAGCACACTAAATAAACACATTCACACTCTTTCAAAAGAAAAAGGAGGGCTGAACTATTTAGATTTAGAAACACCAAAATGCAATGGCAGATGTCTCAGAAGAACTCTGAGTTCTTTTGAGACATCTGCCATTCATCTGTAAGTTCCTTATAGAAGCTTTTCAATATTGAAAAGAACAATTTGATTTAAACTGTGGTTGCAAACTTAGGTCTCTAGCTTTGTTCTGCCCTTAATAACTTTCCTCCATACTCTAAAACAATTGAACAAGAAAAAACAAGTATCTTGAATCAGTGACTACTTGTTTGAGTATTTATTATTTGGTTCCAGAATTCAGAACCTATGTGGACTGTTAAGTGGCATTTAAAGTAACCAAGTAGATTATAGGAAATATTCAGATAGCATAACATACACGTTCACTGTCAAAGTAAAACTGAGAATATGGAGGTATCCTGAAAGCGTTCAGAGCCATGAAGCACCTTTGCTGTAAGTACAGAAAATACCCAGAAAGAATATGCAAGTTTTCTGTGAAAGTATATGTAGACTGTAGGTTCATCTGAACCTGCTAATAATGAGATAACCATTTTAAAAGACATTAGTACAAATGAGAGTAACATAATTTATATAAGACAGATAGATATTGAACAAGAAAATAGGTTAACATTACATTTAAAAATATTTACAGAAACCACTGAAAAAAATTCCAGTGAAGAAATCTGAACAAAGTAAACTAACATTTGGCATGTTTCAAGTGGCAGAGAATAAATAATATCCCTACTGTAAGTACTCAAACAAATCAAGTATCCTCAGTCACTCCTTATACGTCATGTTCTATAGTCCTCTCAACATCCATATTGACAAATTTAAAGCTATGACTTTTCAAGATGACTACAAAATAACTACAGTGTGTAATGAATTGTGAAAAACTAATGTTAAAATCCACTGCAGAAGTAACATCAGATTACTGTGCTAGAATGATGAAGAGTAGTGTGCTCCTCTGCAGTTTTTAAGGGTAGTTTAGATTACAAATATAGAAACCTTTGGTTTCTATAGTCACCCTGAAGGGACATTAAATGAAAGGTTATTATTTAAAGCAGCTTTAATGGGGAAGCTCAACCTCAAAGTTATATCAAGGGTCAAGTATTATCAGTCTCTTCTTCAACAGAATGTGGGTATAAGCTCTTGAAACAGGAAACAAAACTTGACAGAGATGAATGGGGGAGACATGCAAATGTGTAGTCTCCCCATCAATTATTAGAAGATTGATTACCAAGTGATTCAGAAGTTTATATAAAGAAAAGTTAACCTGGATGAGGTAGATAAGAATGCACTGAATGCAGACGTAAGTGCTTATCATAAAAGTATTTAAATTGGCATTTGAAAGTAAGTATGTCAATACAATATCGATGTAATGATCGCTGAAGTGTGAAAGGTGAAGGATTTGGTATTCTGAGTTTGGGTCTCTAATGAAGATAAAGGCAACAATGAAGAAAGGGGAGATGGAGAAATTATTTTCCTTTTTAAGCTTCCGTTCTAAAGCATTTGAAATAAGAATGGAAAGATCCTTATAGCTGACCAAAGCATAGCTGATCTCAAAGATATTCTCAGTATGCAATGTGTTTTCTCAATACGTAGTTTATGGTTAGGAGAAAATCATTATATATGGGGGCTGGTTTTGTTTGTTTCTTTCTTTTTTTTTCAGTAAAATATCTCACTGGTAATTTGTTTCCTTTATCGGAAACTCTAAAACTCTTTTTTTTTTCTTTTTTTTTCTTTTTTTTTTTTACTAACGCCTTTTTGATAATGTAACAGCAGATTAAGGGTGGGAGTTTTGGGAGAGGGAAAGGAAGTTCATGAGAAAATGTGGGGGAGCTGGGAGAGGAAGGTGTTTTCTGTATAGGATATTTTTTCCAGCAACAACAAATACTAATTTCTCTGACAGTTATTTGGAGTGTGCAAAGAAATACAGCAATCCAAGGGAGACTGACAGCATTCAAACACAGAAAAACTGATATGCTGAAGGAGAAATGACTGCTTTTTCCTTAATAATGACTATACATATTTGAAGAGTGTAAATACTAAAGCACAGAAGCACAAGGGGAGTAGTGCAATGGGATTACTAAAGTGAAAATTTAGATTGGCTGAACATTAGGAAAAAATGATTGACAGTGAGAATAGATCATGTAGTGGAACACTCTCCCAAAGGTAAAAGCCCCATCTCAGTCTTCACTGGTACTTCACAGCAGATTGCATAAAGAAGCAGAAGCTATTCTGTGGGGAAACCTGCTTTTCTTGGAGAGGTGTACTAGAGGACTTAATAGATTTGCTGCAAGTCATTTTGGTGAATCATTTAGAGATGTGTTACAGATTTTTGCTTGTTGAAGGAAGTTCTGTAACATTTCCCACATTCCCTACTCAGTGAATACTAATGAGTTCATCACAAATTTAGTAAATCAATATCCCATAACAGTGTTTTGTATGCATTATTCACTAAAACTTTTTGTGAAATAGACTGCTTAAAAGAAGAGGTGGAAATAGGGGAGTATGAAAGGTGTAGGATGTTTGTGTTGTGGCAAGGGGAGTACTCAGGAAGGAAAAACTGGAAGCTTACAGACCCAGTGATTCTATTGGAACCTGAATTTCATCCTTTATTCCATATATACTTCTTTCTATGTTCTAAGATTCCTAAGTAGTCCTGATACTAATATTGACTTGAAAACATACAATTTATAATGATCCAAAGAAAACGAACACAAAGCGTTTTAAGAAAATATTTATATCAGGGAGCTGACATTCAGAAAAAGTGTTTTCTCTCCCAAATTCTAACAACAGTTCTTTGAGGGCTTGTGTATGCTTTGCACAGACACAGGCTGTGCAATAGAAGGGGGCTCTGTTTTTTTTCAGGAACTAATTCCTCTCCTAACCATAAGATTTTCTGAATGTTTACTCTTTGAAATACTAGCAAGAACTCCATTTCATACTGAATGTCCTCAGCATCCGTAAGCTTTTAATGTTCATCTCCTGCTGTGGAGGCTGGAAGAGACATTTGCATTGATTATGTATATATGTAATAAAGACCATAAGGACCAATATGTTCCTTCACCTTCAGGCAGTTCTTATGGATGAAAAAAAACCAACAAACAACACAACAACAACAACAACAACAACAAAAAAGTCCAGTCTTCCTCCTTTCTCATCTCAAGTTGCAGGTCAACCACTGCTGTCTTCATAAATATTCATATCTCTGTAGATGGGATTGAAATAAATATTCATCAGTACTCAGCGACATCAGGATTAAAATGGACATATGGAAGATACAGGAAAACTGCTCCAAGAAAATATTTGATAAAAAAATCCTTTTCTATATTTCACCAATCATTCTATTTGGGGGAAAGAAAAAAAAAAAAAAAAAAAAAAAAAAGATATTTTGCTCTGTATGAGATTAGGCAAATTAAAAAAAAACGCACATAGGATTTCCAAGGACAGCCAATAAGCAGACAAAAGCAGCCAGAAAATGGGAAGATGATGTTGAATTTGTTTCTTCAGAATCATGGAATAGAAATTCTCAAATTGGACATTATATGGCTGCAAACCTTGTTTGAGAGCAACTTTCATATGTATTTACATTTGTATTTATTTACTCCGCTACTTTAGTCAAGATTCTTTTTCTCTTATTGGAAAATATACATCTTTTATGATCAGAAGTGTTTGGACTATGCTCTGGCATCTCTTCCATATTATCTAGTTTTTTGTTGTATTAGCAATATCTATTTGGTGATGTGTTACACTAATACATTATAACAATAGAAAGATGTGTGAGAACATATTATAATGCATCATCAAATTCCAAAAGCGAGCAGTAAAATTGGACAGTATGAATGGTTATATGTCAATGCTGAGGTCCCTACACCATTTGTTTTCAAGATATACTAATTTACTGTTGGTAGCAGTATACTTCTCTTTCTATTAACTCTGTTAGTAGAGTTAGCTGTTCTGTTCTGTGCTTCTCTTCACTCTTATGAACACAACAGATTTCACCAAATTGATCAGAAACTTTTCACTGCTCCAAAATGGTACTGAATATTAATGCTTGTGAACTCTGAGCTTAAGGTCATACAAAGCTGTTTGTTTAAAGCATCTTGTTCACGTATAAGGTATGAAGTGATCAGATTTACCCAGACTTTACAGCATGTTTCCATATTGGTAGTTTAAATTTTGTTTGTATAGCCATTGCAATAATATTCATAATATTTTGTTTTATTTAGGCAATTTCTTTGAAAATTTTTAAACTGATGTATACTTTGTATACAAAGTATATGTATACTTTTGATGTATACTTTTTTTTTTTGAAAAAAAAAGGTCAATAAGTGAATCCTTTATTCTGAATTTATTGTTTATTACTAAAAACAAACAGAAAAAACATAAGCAAGACAAGACAAAACCTTTAAAGACATGGAATATCTCACAGAGAATAAAAATTACTTGTGTTTGTATGCATGTGTCACTTGACAATTAGAGGTGTTGTCCTTTCCTACCTTTTTCTGGATCTAACATGAGCCAGACCAGCTGAATCTATTAAAAGCAGGTGAAATCTGTTTTTTTAATTTTTTGAGTAGAAAACAGATTATAGTTATGATTATTGCCATAAATGACTTGTTCCACCACTTGCCCTTTCTTTCAGGATTCTAATAGCAAAATTAAATGGAATTTTTCTGATTAATATTTTAGGATGAATGTAACATCTGTTGTTGCTTGCATGATTGTATTTTAAAAGATAGAAGTTAAAGTTTTATGTCCACACACACACACACATGTAATTATTATTTTTTTGATAAAAAAAAATAAATAAAAACAGCAACAGTTGGAATTTGAAGGGTTCTCCCCCCCTCCAAAAAACAAACAAACAAACAAACAAAAAAAAACACAAAAAAACAAAACAAAAAACAAAACAAAGCAGAACAAAAACACAGAAAAAGAAACAAAAAAAAAATAGTGCTCATTGTATTTCTTTCAGAAACTTTAAACTTGAAACTGGCTAATATTGGACTCTACTAAGGAGATAAGCTTGAAACAGAATTGCTATTTAGGAAATCAAATTCTTTAATTCTCTTTTAATTTAGTCAGGTTCTTAAACAAGAATCATAATATGCAGTTACTTAAAATACAGTGTTTGTGCTATTAAATTAATACAATCGTATAAGAAAAAGTCTATTTGTTCTCTTTCAAAGAGTGATTTCAGCCAGACAATTTCTTATGCTTAAGAGCTGTTGAAAACATAGGATTCTGCTTTGCTACCACATGCTGAATTCTTTCTAAATATTGACTGGACAACTTGAAAGGCATAATGAGATAGAAAAAAACTATTTCTTTTTGTTTGATACATACACTTCAAAATATCTTGTTTAATGAATAGAAAATTTGTAGAAGTATAAAATTCTGTATGTCCTTACTGAGCCAATCTCAGTGCCATCTAATTGTCAAATTAAAAATACAGGTATTCTTTGTCTTTTTACAATTATTTTTACATATTTGGTTGAAAGTTAAACTTATATTTTCCTCAGATTTTCATGTAAAATAGTCTCTATACACTTAAAACATTCAGCAAATATCAAATGGAGGTTAAAAATATTTCTCCTAAGTCGGTTATATGAATACCTTAGTATTCTAGTATGCTCAAAGGGGCATTCATTGCAAAGGTCATAATTGTTTTTTCAGGTATTTGATGCTCTAGTTATTTCTAAAGAATTCATATGTTGATATCAACTCAGATAACAATTATAACCATGATAGCTTGTACGAGTTTATTATTTTTATCATTTATTAATAATAATAATAAAAGTCAGGTATCTAGTGTTGGAAAAAAAAATTAAACAGGGTAACTTACATTGGTAAAAGCTTATGTATTTTGGGCCATCTGTGTACATGCAAGCAAAATGATTGAGACAGCTGACACCATAAAAAACGTAGAAATACTTCTGGTATTTTTTATATTTATCTGCTATTTTGGGGTCCCATTTTTATCAGTTTCAAGATGTGAAAACCTGATGTGCTGAAATAGGTAAGCAAATTTCTGATCAGTTTTGTTAATATATATATGTATATTATTTCTTATTATAATCTATTTTTTTATATCTAAATAAATATAGGAGAAAATAGTAGGAACAAATTTATTTTTTTTCCCTGAGAAACAAAGCAAAACAAGCCCACCAAATTTAGTACTTCTTTGATATTTTGTAAATTGGTCCTAGTTTGGTGATAGTAACCTATGATTATAATCCACAATACCATTTGATAAACTCAGTAAGTGTTTTGCAATCCCTTATTCAGGGGTGAAAAAAATAAAATAGCAAACTTACACTAAGTAAACGTTAAGAACAGATATTCCAAGGTTAAATAAGTCATGTTAATCAGTTTGCCACGTTCTCTTTTCTTATAAGCTTAGAGGGAGATGTTAAGAAGCATAAAAGTTGTCAAGTTCATCATTCCCATGAGACAGATTTAGAAATAGCTTGACTTACAGAAAAAAATCATGCAATAAAAAGAGTGTATCTGTTGAGTCAATGACTATTAATATCAGGGCTGGCTAAGGATTTTAGTTTCCAAGCTTGTCTTTTGAAAGCATTTTGCAGTAGTCAGCTAGGGGACCATGCTGAGAGCTCAGAGATGGAGGAATATCAGAAATAACCTTCAACATGTAACTGGTTGTTTCTTTCACTTTTTCTAAGGTCAGACATGTTCTTTGTATCAAAACAGTCTTCATGAAGTAAAAAAATCATTTTCAAATTTTCTAAGTAGATCAATCATTGTCTTGATTTGTAGTAATCTGTTTTGAAATATCCTTGCACTGTGTTTGAGGGAGAACTTTCTTTTAATCCAAATTGAAACAATTCATTTTAAGGAAAGGGAATAGCATTTATTACAGATTTTAAAAGTTAAATTTGAAAACCCGGACACAAAAAAAAAAAAAAAAAAAAAAAAAAACAGAAAAAAAAAGTGCAACTCTTTGACAAGCCTTGTATTAAATTTTTTGAATGCAGTTGTAATGAGATGAACACCAACAATAGTTAACAGTATAGATTTGGCGCTCAAAACTCTTTCTTTATGCTTCATGTATATTATTTTATACTTAATTCAATGCATATCCTGCATTGTAGGCCAAATACAATATTATAGAGAAAATAGTGAGAAAATTATCTTTTTTCCTGAGGAAAAGATGAATTTTCCTCCCACTCTTCTGATGTGATATTTCAAAATGAGCTTGATATAAACAGCTTCCTGTTGTATAGTTTATTTGAGATGGAGAAAAAAAGGATTTAAAGGTGAAAACAAAGGCCAGATCATTGCTAAAACATTAAATCCATGTATGCAATGACATGTGGAAGTGAGAAATGTTTAATTGCACTGTCTACCCTTTAGTAAGAATTAATGATCTTTATAAGTATTGTACAAATAATGCTGTGAGGTGTGTTTATTGTGACAGACTTCTGTAAGCAAAAATATTTTAGGAAGCCTATAATATTTTCAGAACAATACACTGGTAAAAGTTTGCATATATATATTGGATATCAATAATCACTCATATCTTTTGTGAAGGTACTTGTTGGTTGTTCTTTTTATTTGGCAAGTTGCTCTTGTTGAATGCTTTTACACAAAGTTTGATGTAGTATTACATGTTTTTACTGATTATCTGTCAAAAGAATTGATTTTGCTTGAGGATGAGGACTCAGCACAGATCCAAATGGGAATTTTATTATCTGACATTTCTTTAGCGTTAAGCTGACACCAAAGCCTCGGGCTTGGAGTCTATCTGTCAGAATAACCATATTTAAGTATGTGATACCAGGTTCATTCTCTCACTACAGAGGTATGCCAAATCTTGAAAAGCAAGTATGTATATTCCTGTTCCATACTGTAATAATGATGATGGGATTGGTTCAGTAAGCTTATTTGCATAGAATCATAATCATAGAACGGTTTGGGTTGGAATGGACCTCATCTAGTTCCTACCCCCCTGCCATGGGCAGGGACACCTTCTACTAGACCAGGTTACCCAACCCTATTCTACCTGGCCTTGAATGCATCCAGGGATGCCCCATCCAGGATGGGGCAACCACAACTTCCCTGGGCAACCAGTTCCAGTGCCTCACCACCCTTGTAGCAAAGAATTTCTTCTTTATATCTAACCTAAATCTAACCTCTTTTAGTTTAAAGCCATTACTCTTTGTCCTATAACTACATTCCCTGAGAAACTCTCCCTCCAAGGGGAGAGATAGGACAGCTTTAACCTCAGTAAAATTAATATAAAATGTCCCACAGGTAGGTGATACTTAAAGGTGCCTTTAAGATAGAAGAGATGCCTTAAAAATATCGCATGAATCAAATTGATTTTAGTCATACACACAGATCAGTATTTGAGGTGGAAGAGTCCCAGTTTTCCTCTTACTTCTCTGCTAAAGTACTACGCAAAATTTATCTTCTAATTTTTTAGAATTTGAGAAGGCAGCATGCTTGGAAATGCCAATTTGAAGAGTTTTCCAGAAATTATATTATTGAATAAAAATTATAAGGGTTCATTAGAACAGGCAGTTGAATTTAAGGAACAGTTTTCCTGGTGATATTCCAGGAATGTGGATGTGAAAAGAAGATGAAAGTTATTGGTATGGCTGGGAAATTTATTTTGTCCAGAGGAGGGCTACGAAGATGGTGAAAGGCCTGGAGGGGAAGACGTACGAAGAACGGCTGAGGTCACTGGGCCTGTTCAGCCTGGAGAAGAGGAGGCTGAGGGGAGACCTCATCACAGTCTACAACTTCCTCGTAAGGGGGTGTTGAGAGGCAGGAGACCTTTTCTCCATTAACACCAGTGACAGGACCCGCGGGAACGGGGTTAAGCTGAGGCAGGGGAAATTTAGGCTTGACATCAGGAGGGGGTTCTTCACAGAGAGGGTGGTTGCACACTGGAACAGGCTCCCCAGGGAAGTGGTCACTGCACCGAGCCTGTCTGAATTTAAGAAGAGATTGGACTGTGCACTTAGTCACATGGTCTGAACTTTTGGGTAGACCTGTGCGGTGTCAAGAGTTGGACTTGATGATCCTTAAGGGTCCCTTCCAACTCAGGATATTCTATGATTCTATGATTCTATAGCTGTCGTGGCAGGGCAGATTTTAACCAACAACTGTATAAACTGTTTCTGTATCAGTATCACAAACAGAAATCAGAGAGTTGCTAACCTAGCTAGGTACTGTGCTAGCTACCAGAATGAGACAAGGAAAGTTTCTGTAGTTGGTCAACCAGTAGACAACTTTACTGAATAGACAGCTAACAAAGCAGAAAAGGAAGGACACTATCTACATGGAGGCTAGCTGTGAGTTCACACAATAGCCAAGGCAATTCAATGTAGGATTAGAGGGCTATTTGCTCAGCAGTGGAACAGAAGGTTCTTTCAAACAAGGAGTCAGGAAATGGAGCAGATAAGTCCAAAACAGAAAGCAGCCAGAAAAAGACACAGCCAAGAGCTAGTTTTTCAGCTAGATGCAAGAGTAAACATGCAAGTAGGAGAGAAGGGGAAGAAAAAGACAGTAATTTATTATTGTGGAGAAGTAATAAATTTAAGGGACATCAGTTGGCAGCTACTAATGTACTGATGGGAGAGGCTGAAGGAAGGAAAGTTGGTGAGAAATGGAGCAAAACCCCCTTAATTTCACCAAAAGATATGCAGAATTGACGTTATGCATTTAATTGCAGACTATAGTTGCTTGTATGTATGTTGTAAGATATTTAATATAAAAAATAATAAAAAAAAAAAAAATAATGTTCAGATACTTGAAGACATGTAGGTTACATATATTGGTTATTGATTTTTTTCTCAGCATGTTTTTGTCTCTATATATCTTAAGATCACTGACCTCCCAAATTTAGATTCTATGTAGGGTCTTTTTTGGCTTTTATCTTCAGTTTGAAGCTCATTCTTTGGATTCTTTGGCTCTTTTTTTTTTTTTTTTTTTTTTTTTTTAAATAAAAAAATCGACTTTTGTTTTCCTCGTAGGAGTCCTACCTTAATTAAAGGTATTTCTATTTTCCAATAACTCTGCCACATTGCTTTCAAATGCACTTGAGTCAAGATGTTAGCATAAATATTTATTTTATATTTACATTCTTGTTGACTTTTCCCATAGTTTGTTTCTTATATTTCTGACCTTGAATTTAAAACTTTATGTGGTAAAGATTGGAAAACTCTATTACGCTAAAGAAGCAAGACTTGAACCCTATGATGTCAATGATGTCAATCACTGTGTTTTGCTTTACAGTACCTCTTTCTTGCAGTCCCTTGAGAGTTCTTGAGTTTGATCTTGAATAGGAATAGTTAATGGGATGTATTTGGCTTATGTTGGAAGCTTTTTTTTTCTTTCTTTTTTTTTTTTTTTTTGGAGGGAGGTGGGGGGGGACACAAGAGATGGGCAGGCTGCAGGGGTGGCCTCTTTGATGGAGTCCAGAAGCTGCCCCATGTCAGCTAAGAGCTAATTCCATGCAGCTCCAAAATAGACTAACTGCTGTCTGAAGTGGAGACAATGTAGGATGCTAGTTATGCCTCTGTGAAAGCTTGATTAAGGAAAAACTGCTGCGCAACACCAGCTGGGAGAGAGGAGTGAGAAACTGTGCAAGAAACAATCCTACAAACACCTAGATAGGAGTGCAGCAGAAGGGCAGGAGGCGCTCCAGGCATGCAGCAGAAGTTCCCCTGCAGCCTGTGGAGAGGCCCCTGATGGAGCAGGCTGTCCCTCTGAAGCCCATGGGTCCCACATGGAGCAGATCTCCATGTTGCAGCCCGTGAAGGAGCCCCTGGTGGAGCAGGTGGATGTGGCCTGGAGGAGGCTGCAGCCCATGGAGAGCCCCTGCAGGAACAGGCTCCGGACCGGAACTGCAGCCCGTGGAGAGGAGCCCATGCAGGAGCAGGGTATCTGGGGGGAGCTGCTGCCCATGGGGGACCCGTGCTGGATCAGTTTGCTCCTGATGGATGGACCCTGTGGTACGGAGCCATGTGGGAGCAGGTCCTGAAGAGCTGTGTGGAAGCCCACACAGGCTCAGTTCGGGAAGGATGACAGGATGGAGGGACCCCATGTGGGGCAGGGGCAGAGAGCAAAGAAGAAAGAGCGGCAGAGACAAAGTGTTATGGACTAACCATGACCCCAATTCTCTGTCCCCTTGTGCTGTTTAGGGGAACTCTCATGAAAGTGTTGGTCTTCCTGAGCAACTCTTATGCATATTGAGGCCCTGCTTTCTGAGAAGTGGCTGAGCAGTTCTTGCTGATGGGAAGTAGTTTTCTAGTAGTTTTTTCTAGTAGTTTTTTAGAAGTAGTTTTCTCCTTTTGCTTCTGCAGTTTAGTTTTTTTTTTTTTTTTTTTTTTTAATTCTCCTTTAATTAAACTGCTTCCAACCTATGAGCCATTTTTCATCATGTTTTCTTACCTTCCTCTTTTGAGAAAGAGAAGTGAGAGGGCAGCATGGTAGAGCTTTGCTGTGTATCTGGGTGAAACCACCACATGGGGAAAGAGAAAAAAATGTAATGTTTTTGCCTTTTATATAGAAGTAGTCTTTGGTAGTTCTAGATGCAATGTGAAGGAAAGGGGAGGAAAAAACAGAAAGCCAGCACAATGGAGTATCGTGTAGTTCCTCCATTTCCCAAATAGTCATTGGAAATAGTATATCATTTGTTTTCTTCCTTTGACTTTATGTAATGTTTTAATGTGATGCTGCTTTCACATCAAATAATACATTTTGTTTTCCTTTTCGTGATTTTTGTTTCTGTTAGTTTTAGTTTGTGACTTATTTCTTGGTAAAAGCTCTATTCCAGTTTGTGAGCTGATAGAACTTCTGTGGAATCAACTTGTTCCTAAATTCTGCAATTTAGATGTTGCCAAGAAATTTCTATGTGTCTTTGCCATGGGCAATTAAAATAAAAGGGGAGGGTGGGAGGAGCAGACAGAAAACTTGAACCCAGTTCATAAAAACAGAAAACACAGCAACCACAGTCAGAAACATTTAGCAGTCTGGCAGCTGACAGCAGGACTTAAAGAGAATAACAAAATAGTTTATTGAAGAGGGAAAAAAAAGATCTTCAAATGTCTTGTGTCCACAGCAGGGTGGAAAACATAACAACAATCCCATTATTAAGGTTGTTGATTTTCAAATTTCTGCTAATATAAAATGTTAAACAATATGCCAATAACCTCTCTCTCCATGAAAGCACCATATAAAGCTTTCTCAGGCATGCTTTTCAGATGTCTCTATTCAGGCAGTCAAAGCAGGAAAGAAAAGAAGCAAGCAGTTCTGATGTCAGTATTTGAAACTCCAGCAGAAGAGCCCAGTAGAGCTGCAAAGTCAGCTCTTACCATTGTATTAATTATGCAAACAAGTGTCCAATGCATGAAACAGAGGTGTTTTTCCCAGTACTGCACAGTGAATTTAAAGTAAAGCAAATAAAATGTTTCTCAAAACAGTGCCCTGTAAAACTCATTATGCCTTACTATTTTTACTCCATTTCCATTAGTACAGGATTAATTTCTAAAAGTGTATGTACTCATTACCAGTGTTTTATAGTCTTATAATAATTAAGATATCTTCCCCGTAACAAATTCTGAGTTATTTGTTGTTCGATTCATTACATTCTTTTAACATCATTTTTTGGTAGGGCAGTGACACTTTACAATAGTCCTATTGATTTCATAGCAGAATTCTGTATAATTATGCTGGTTTTTATCCATTCTTTTTTGGTACCCAATTGCCTGCCTAGAATTTGCAAGGATATGATAATAAGCAATTCAAATAGAACATTTATTTGTTGTGTGCATTAAGTATATCTGTTTTGTGTGAACAGAAGTTTTAAGTGTCTGTTGTGCAAAATATTCTGTAATATTAAGGAAGATGAGTGCAGAAGATGTTCATGTTGCTTAGTTACAGAAACAATAAATATCACAAAATTATTATCTCTAGTTAGCCATTCAGAGTGTTATTAAGGCACTAGCTAAGTGTATTATCATGGTATAGCATAATACACTCTTAAGCTTACCTTGAGACATGTATTGTTCAAGTCGAACCTTATTGAATCTACTTTCTGACAAGATTGAGTATATTTTATTTTCCTGTTTGAATTGCTAATGTGTTTTGTAGTCTGTAGTTGCATGCTAGAAAGTCAGAATATCATACTCTTTTGTCATAGTGGTATCCATCTTCCTTAAACAGTAAAAGAGGAGGACATTTGCTATCAGAAACGTATGTGTAGATAGATACAACTGACTTCAGATGAGGCTCCGCTGAACCCAATGTCGATGATGCAGACTTCAAGCAAGTTTATATTTTCTAGCGTGTAATGAAATAATGTATCCATTGTACAGGTAACCAAAGAGAAGTTAAGTTCTCTGTGAAGCATTCAGATCCAGGTTAAACCCAGATCTCTGGATTACTAATCCTTATATCTAATAGCAAGCATTATTGATGTCTTTATCAACGGCATAGACAGTGCACCCTCAGCAAGGTTGCAGATGACACTAAGCTGAGTGGAGCAGCTGATAGGATGTACTCATTACCACGAGATGAAAGGAAAGGGGAGGGATGCCATCCAAAGGGACCTGTACAAGCTTCAGAATTGGGCCCATGTGAACCTAATGAGGTTCAACAAATCCAAGTGCAAGGTTTGCACCTTGCACCTGGGTTGGGGCAATCCCAGACAGGAGTTCAGACTGGGATCTCATTGAGAACAGCCCTCCCCTCCCCTCCCCTCCCCTCCCCTCCCCTCCTCCTATCATTTCCTCCAGGTATTTCTACTGTGGAACCCTGTCCTGTTCTTCTGAAACTTACTCCATTTAAGTAGGACTCCATGGGCACTTTTTTTTGTTTAGGTGATCAGAATGAACCCCTCTCTAAGTGCACCATCCCTACCACCTCCACCATCACACACCTATGCACCTCAGAAAAAGTATAAGCATTTCATCTGAGGATAAATGAATTACTCCCTCGTAGCTTTCATTCTAACTGCTAATCTTTTCTCTGTTTCGGAAAACAAAGCCTGTTAATGAAGTTGCATAAACCTATAGGTTTGAATAGCTGATTTCATTCATATTATGTTCAGAAATGCAACCCATTACAAACCTTTGAACTGGGGCTCTTTTTTTTTTGTGGGGGGGGGGTTATAAATAATCTGTAGTTTATTGTATTGCTTGACATAATTAGTTTGGAGCTTGGAAGTTATTTGAGGTGTATTAACAAAAGTTAATAAAAGTTAAAAAGTCTCCTCTGAGAGGACATTCATGGATTAGTTCAAAACCTCTTAGTGAATTCCAAAACAATCATGACAACTCTCAATGGTCAGTTCTGAATTTGGATTTCTGAAGAATATAACACTGTATGCACAAGGTAGCTCTCAATGAGTATTGAGATTCTAGTGACTGCTAAAACACGCTAATAAAATTGCCTTAGGCTTCACTTACTGTAATCCCATTGCTAGTTTCTGACATCAGTAAGTTTTCTCCTGCTGACTACACTGTGCAGCATAAAATTGTAGGTTAGCAGCACCTACCTTAGCCATTTTGGATGGTACAGGTCTCCATTTTAGAGAATTAATTTCCATTGTTATCAGTGAAGTTACAGTAATAAACCCAGTGATACAGGTTTAATGAAAATATGAAAATGCTGCTTTATGGTAATATAAATACATATAAAATGCATTTTTTTAAAACAGGTTTAGAGCCTGGATTCATTCAAATTGCATTTAGAAAATTATTTTTCCTCACCTACCACATAGGTAAATAGGCTCTTCAGAGCAAGATCCAAACGTAGGTGCTCTGAACTCCTGTTTTATCTTTGATTCTAGAGGAAACCTAGTTGCTACAAATTAGACAATGTGATTAGCTCCTTAGGGATCCTGTTTTGTTGTCATAATATAAAGTAATTTATAAAAAAAAAAAAAAAAGTGCTTCATTGTAATTTAAAGGCATTTAATCACAGTGATTGGAAGCTTGTTGCAAACACAGTGGTCAGTCTTCTGAAAATTTTATTTCTCTGATTGTATTTATTTCTTCACTGATAATATTTGAAGTACGGAATACAAAAGAAATCTTTCATGTGGAAAGGGCTGGACTTTGAATTGAAAATGGTGTTGAATCTTAATGCCTTTGCATTTTTTTCCTAGTTTTAAACTTCATGGAATATGGTTAGGAAAGTAGAAAGAACCAGGTTTTGTTCATACTAGTGTTTTTATTATATGAGTTGTTTTAATCTGATAGTCGACCTGTTGTGTGTTCAGTATACATCTCTAATACCAACAGTACATTCCTTGTTTTCTCCTTCACCTTTTCTCAAAGTCCCTCATACATTTATAGGTTACCAGCTTATTAATATATTATTATTGGTGCTATACTAGATTTTTGTTGTTATTGAAGACACCATGACCACTGGCAAGATATGTAGTGAATTCTTCATTTTTTCTCCAGAGTCTATTGCCTACTAGGGCCCCAGCTCCCAATAAATTATATTGGGTGTATACATGGTATACTAGGTATATCTTCCCAAAGATATATCTTTGGGAACCATAACTTGGTTCTGCTTGTGTGCCAAGATGACAAGAAGCCATGTTAAGGAGAATGCTGAACTTAAGTTACTATTTGCTGTCTCTTAGCTGGATTTATTTGTTGAAACTCAGCACTATCATATGGCCACCACCTGACAGGTGGTTGGCCTAGATGGTAGCAAATAGGCCTATATAGGCATACCTATATATAGCGTATCTTGATGTAAATTGCTATATATAGGTATACCTTTTCTCTCCTGGAAAATAATTTTATCCCTTACTTTGCATTTTTATGTTGCAAGTAACAAGGGAAATCGCTAACTGCTTCTTTTATCTTGGGAGTTTAGGTGACCTTTTGCAGTTTCCAGGAATTAGGTTGTTATATATTTTGAGGACTCGGGTCTTCACTCTTACTTAATATTTAGTGGAATGAATACAGTGAATGAAAGACAAATTTGAGATGCTCTTAATAGCACAATACAATTCCATCAGGGCTAGCATTTTCATACACAGGAAAATTATATTGGTTTGGCTTGGGTATGAGAGAGAGCATGAGAGCAAGCAATCTATTTACTAGGGCCAGCCCTGTAGACGCTAGTAAAGCACATAGATACTGCAAAGATACTGAGTGGTAGGTTGTGCAGGACTGATGGTGAATGTGACTCAAAAGATATTTCTTCTTCCTATCCAAGTGAATTGTCTTCACTTGATTAATTGTGGATCCTTATATTTATTTGGAGGAGAATATACTGAGTTAAAATTAAAGAATGTGAAGGTTATCTTGTGTGAAGTTAGCAACAGATAATATTAGAAACATATTTATCCTTATGTACCCTGAAGGAAAATAAATAAACAAGTAAATCCTTGAAAATAAGAAATGAGGAGTGAATTTACAGAGTGAATTTACTCGTACCCTAGAGGCTGTCAGTCCTGAAGCATACACCTGCATGAGTTATAAAGTAGATACTAGCCTCATAATTATTTTTTACTATTCTTTTTTCCACATTTAATGACGACTACGTTTTGTGAACATACTGCTTTTTGTTTTTCATTTTTTTATTTTTTTTTTCCTTTTTGCCTTGCTTCACTGATGAGTAAGTACATCCTTCATGGACAGGAAGGTGGGGAGAGGAGCAAACCAGGAATCAGGTTTCCAAATGCCAGCTGCATTCAGTGAACATTTCAGTTCTTTTCAGTTATAGTTTTCAATTATGGTTCATATTTCTGTTTTAATACTGCTTATCTATGAGAATTCAGTTTCAAATTGTCTATTTGTGAGACAAAAATAACATAAACATCCTAAGACCTAAAAGAAAATAAACATACTAAAATGTAGATTTAGACTTTATTCTGTTTGCACACAAGGAACATAATAAGATGTAATCATACACATTTCAGCAGCTACAAAAATTTTAATTGAGATAAATTTCAGTTCTTGCATATTGGAAGAGACATGTCATAAAATTGCTTCCTTCCATATACAATATTTTGGGATGCCAAGAATGTTTTACTATTGGTAGTATAAAACTTCCAATATTTGCCTCTTACTAAAGTGCTCTAGCAATTTTTCCCCCATAAGATGTGTATTAAAACACCAATCTGGTAACCTGTTCTTGAAAAAAAATATTTCTGGTATTCCTGTCTGCACTTAATTCATCAGATCTTTAAACTATGTTCAAAAATATTGTTTCTAAGTTGGCAAGTGATTTCAAAGACTATAGAGCTATTTTAGACATAAAGTAAAGCTTAGTTCTCTTTTCAGCTCAGGTTTTCTGACATAGATATTAACTACTACTTATATTATTCAGTCAACCAACTTTCAGTAATATCAAACAATTTGAATTTATGTCCATAAACAAGCAATTCTCTTTCTATGTTTATTTTTATTATCTTGGTACCTACCTTTGTTTGGTTGTCAATTAGAGAACATTTTCTCCTTGTGTTCTTAATTGCCTTAATTACTTCATTGTGAACACAATGATTTAGTACTAATAAAAGCCCATTTATTCCTTCTTTTTACTATATCCTTCAGCCTCATTTTAATGTTTTTCAGTCTAGTCTAGGTTGCCCCTTGCAACTCATTTGGAAGAAGTGGAAGCTATGCAAAATCCCACCACTTCCTTGCCATAGAATGTGGTCAAATGTGTTTTAGGACACATTTTTAACTCTGCCATGGTTTATGTAGAAATTTGTTGGGTTGACAAGATTTGAAAAAATTCAATTCTTAGAGTGGGAAAAAAAAAAAAAAAGAAAAGAAAGAAAAGATGATTGATCTAATTTTTAGTACTATATTATCTTCAAAAAGATTTTTTCAATAACAACTGTTCCTTGTCGTGTATGCCACCTTAGGTCGTTTCTAGCATTAGCACAGTTCTGCCATGCATCCCCTCTCTCTTGTCCGTAGTATATGACTTCCACTTCAGGTCTAAGCCAATGATTGGTGCTTCAATCAGCATCAGACTACATTGTATATTTGCAACACTGGATGAGAGGTCAGATGTGATCCAGTCTTGACTGTTATATGGTTTGTAGATGAAGAATTCTCAGCACAAACTGCTCTGATCTGCTGAGCTGTTGCTCTTGCTCCAAATTGCTTGCTAATTAAGGCATAATGGAAAACAGAAACATAGAAGAAAGTTTTACCTTATGTTACAGTGTCATAATCATCTCTTGAATGGTATTTAGCATAAATCATTTGTTGAACAAATAAAAATAATGACAAAATACTTTTGCACACTTTTGCTATTGAAGACCTTCATTTAAGGAGTCATTTTATCCTTGATAACACAGAAATAGTGGCAATTTCAAAATACACTAATAAAGACTAGAACCCTGGGAAATTATTATATCATGTCAGCATTCTCTGGACAGAGTCAATATGTGATTTGAATCAAAAGCATGTGTTGCAGAGGTCAATTGCATTTAAAACTAATATTGTCTTTCATTTTTATCATAAAACTCTTCAGTCAGGAAAAGTATGTAAGTGGTTTTATCTTTTGTCCAATTGAACTGGCATAAAGATTGTTCTGGTTTTTGTCTGTTTCGATCTGTATGATGCTATTGTCTCTGTTTTATGGCTTCATGAATAACATGGATGCTACTATTCCTCAGCCCCAAGGACAAACTGAAAAGATGTTAAATTATAAAGTATCTGACCTTGGTGCTTTTTCTGTACATGAACAGAAGAGTTGAGACAGTGACAAAGGGTTAGACGAACAAGAAATCTAATCCTTTTCTAATGTAGTAGAATGACTGTGCAAAGAAAGCTTTTAAGCAATGAAGGCCACACAAGCTAATTTGCAATTGATAGTAGGAATTATGTACCGATTCTTTCAGACTGTTTGAATTAACTCTAAGGATATTTTTAGAACAACTTTGCTCAGTTTAATGAAAACTATTATTAAATCATTAGTCAATAAATTATAGTTATTATATTTGTATGTGTAAATTATCATCCTCATATGCCATTATTATTCTTCTTTAGATAATCTGCTCTTTTTGGATTGTATTTGTTTGGTAAAAGAATTCAAGTCCCCTTAGTAACGTCTCTACTTTGCTTGCAGGTTGTATACAAAAATAATGATGTCAGGTTGGAATTATCTCGACTTGCCAAGCAAGGAGATCCTAAAATGAAGATTCATGGGGTTGTAGCCTTTAAATGTGAGAATGTTGCAACCTTAGATCCAATCACATTTGAAACGCCAGAGTCTTTCATCTCTTTGCCAAAGTGGAATGCCAAGAAAACAGGCTCAATATCATTTGACTTTCGTACAACTGAGCCAAATGGTTTGATTCTTTTCAGTCATGGAAAACCAAGGCACCAAAAAGATGCCAAACACCCACAGATGGTGAAGGTTGACTTTTTTGCCATTGAGATGCTTGATGGTCACCTCTACCTGCTGTTAGACATGGGCTCAGGTACTATAAAAATAAAAGCCTTGCAGAAGAAGGTGAATGATGGTGAATGGTACCATGTGGACTTTCAAAGGGATGGACGGTCAGGTAAGTTTTCTGTTTTAATATTAACTATGTTTTTTTTTTTTTTTTTTTTTTTTTTTTTTATGTTGTATCTGACAGAATATTGGGTATATATGATATTAAAACCATTAGTTGCACATCATCTGAAAAATAGTCATTCCTGTCAGATACCAGAATACAACGACTTTCAGAGATAAATATCTTATGTTAACATTTATTGGGTAATCAGGTACTTAATCTTGCAAGTAAGTGTGTTGTGTAGTTCAAAAACAAACAGTAATCTCCCTCTTTGCTTACTTATATCAAATAGCTGAAGTGGCAAATTTCAAGAACAAAAATTAAGGGAAAAAAAAAAAAAACAAAAACAACTGTAAGTAATCTCCAGCTCTGGAAGTAGTCTGTCCACAGAAAAAGCACAGACCTTGCAGTCATGTCAGCAGACCTCAGCATAATTAAATGATATGCTAATGTGTGGCTAACTACACATCAGCAGAAATGGAAATTATGTCAATATGATTCGTATTTTACAGTAGTTGATGAACGATCTCTCTGATAATGATATAAATAAAATAAATTTCTAACCTGTTCCTAATGCTACTAAAATCTGTCATAGCATGTAATGCATTTAACTAGTAAAACTGTTCTTGTGTTGCAGCTGCATCTGATCTTGAGTATATATAAGTTGACTTCATCAATATCTATTAATCGGAGGACAGACCGATTCTATGGTATCTTTCCTGTAGTTCATGCCAGGATTTAGCAGGGTGCTGGAGGGAATGATGTACAGAGCCTGTCATTTAGTTCATCGAAGAATTTTCTAATTAATATCCAATCTGAAGCTTATATGTATTCCAAAATTGCATGTTGAAAAAGCAAACCTTTCCCCCTTCTTTTGGCTTTCATGTTGTTCTCCCACTTCCTTCCTTCTGCTGACTCCTTTTCCATGACTTGTATTTATAACTGTTTTCTGAAACTTTTCACCCAGTCTTTGTTTTATGACTTACTTTCTAAATATACACAAATCAGATTTCAGATTGAGCAAATGTAAGTGCAGGTTGAAACTGAAGATTTCAGTCAAATTCATGCTGAAAGTCAGATCAAATTCAGTTGATTTATCTGCTCTAAGATTGTGAAAAACAATGATTTGATTTCTGAGTTTTTCAGCTTAGAATTCAAACAGTATGTTTGATTACAATATCAGTATGTCAGTTAAGTATTTGCTTTTCTTCAGTTAAAAAAAAAAAAGTCTCAAAAACCTCAATTGTGATTGAACATCCAGTGGTTATATTATTTACACTACAATCTTCATTTCAGAAATCCTTCTTAAGTGCTGTTTCAGTGATTCATGAGGCATAAATCCTGTAATAAACTGCCCATTGGATTCTACTGAAAGCAAAGTTTATTCTTACACTCAAAGTGAACACAACCATGAATAAAATAAATGCTTAGCAATTGTTTATATTTGAAGATATGTTCTGCACTTTTGCTTCACAAAAAACTGCAGATCATGAGTGCCATTAAGAGAGTCTATGTTGTGTTATATTTAAACCTTTAGAGCTGTTGTTGGACTTCAGCAAGAATGTGTACTAATTTTAGGAAGCAATGTTCACCTAAGGATGAGGATTGCGTATTATTTTTAAGTAGAATTTTAAATAGTCAAATATCTTCATAAAAGAAAAAATAATTCTATTAACAGCCGAACTTTATATACCGTGTTACTCTTGCAGAGCACCATATCACCTGTTTGCCCTGAAACATTAAACTATTACCAGAAATAGCAAATAGATATGTGGACATGTGAATTGGTGTTCTGAATTTTTATCTGAAATCTGAACCAGACATCAAAAAACTTTCTGTGATTTCAATACATACAGTAATACTTTACGGCATGAGAACTACTCATAACAGTGGCAATGATGTTTTTCTTGATGAAAATACTGACTGAGTAGTATCTTAAACCATCAGATTTAACCAAATAAAACGAATGCCTAATGATTAAAATATAAAGTGAAGTATATGTTGCATTTTTTTTTTCAAATTGAAACAGGAAATATTGATATGTTATGTTTAGATTATTTCTTCATGACTTATGCATGTAGGTCTGATATGTTTTCTTCCATGAATAATAAAACCCATCTTAATATTCCAGGACATTGTTTCATTTCTTTTCTCTAGCCCAAGCCAAATATATGGGAAATTATATGGATTCGATCACTTTTCAGTTGCTCATCATCTGAATTTTTGTATAAATATACCTTATGAATATACCTTGTATGAATATATACCTTGTATGAATATACCTTATATATATATATATATATATATATATATATATATAAAAAAACAAAAACAAAAAACACCTCGGCTTTTCCTAAGCTTTCTTGTTGCTGCTGATAAAATACTTCCAACCTTTCAAATATAAATGAAGCGATTCTCCTGTTGATGAATAAAGAGATCAAATAATCTCACTCTATTTTCCTTGTCCCCCCTCCCTCTATTCCCCCCATATGTTTTGCAGCCTTTTACTCCTACCCTTCAATCCAATGTAGAGTGGCTTCCTCAGATAATCGAAAGCTGTGACATTTCTCAAGGAGCTTTGCTGATTTCCTTGACTTTAGCATTAGCTGGATCAGCAAGTACTCAATTTATTTTTCATTCTTTTCTCTCTTCTGGACTCTTAGTTGCAGGGAGTATCTACTCTAAAGTACAGCCTTCGTCCTGACCTTGTTGGAGGCTGGGGCAGAGAGAATGTACGGAATGAATTTTATTTAGACCACGTTTTTTATTTGTACTCATCCGGGCACTATTCAGTGGTAATTCTGCTGATCCCCTGAGATTTTGGGAGATAGAAGGAAGAGGGAAGAGGTGGTGCCTTTCAATTTCATTTGCTGTTGGAGATCTTAACCTCCTATCTTCTACGAGTTTATCACCCTAGAATCCCACCACGCTGCCTGTAAGACCTTCTCTGAGTGCTTCCTTAAACGACAAGCTGATTTGCAGTGAGCAGCAACTCCTGAGCCCCTATTCCCAGTAATAAGCAAGTCCATCTGTTTTGCTAGGTATGCAAGAGAGGAAAGAGAACACACCTTGTCCAGCAGCATGTCCTTTTGGCTAAGTATACATCACAGGACACAACCCGGTACCAAGTACTGCCTCCTGTCATGTGAGCTGGTTTCCCTTCCAGTATTTGTGGCTGTTCTGAATTCCTGTGAAGGACAGTGGCTTCAGTGCTGTGACTTGACTGTTTACTGTATGCTGTGGTCACAGTCCTCATGACAACTATGATATTATGCTTTAGCACATAATGTGTAAAGGGTACCTAGAATACCTTACTCTTTTCTTAGATTTTTAAACATCTTTTAATGAGCAAGAGCAACTGTTTAGGGTCCACAAAGAACAACTAAATAGGCCAGATGAGGTAAGCATGGAGATCAGAATAGCTGTAGCAGCTGTACTTACAATCCTCATTTTTAACTGATCAGAACTGGTGAGACATGATTTAGAACTATGTTTTGGTTCCTTATACACAGGCTTATGAAAAACTAAATTGCTGAGATAATGAATATGATTGAAGAGGCTCATTAACTCATACCTAAGGGATTTTTTTTTCTGTTGTTAACAGTACTGCTAACTCTACAGTAAAAGGAAAACAAAAACAAACAAATAAACAAACAAACAAAAAAAAACATGAAACAGTTGCAAAGCTCTTTGCTCTCATTTTTTTTCTGAGACAGCGTAGAGTTAGGCTAGTAAGTGTTTTCTGATATTTAAGTATTATTTAAAATTTTGATAGACTGTTTGCCATATTCAAGGATAACCTTTCAAGTATTTTTTTTTTTTTGACTGCATTGCCATTCATCCTTTGGATATCATTGCACATTGAAATCAGAAAGGAAACTTACTCTTCTGGTCAACCTCCAATTGTGTATGCTAATGTAAAACAATATATCAGAATGTATTCATAGGTAAGTAACATTTAAGGGTTTAGAAGTCACTAAAATTCTGAACTAAAGTTAGAGTTTCAGTTTAAATACCAGACATTATCTCTAGAGTATGTAATTAGAGCTTAGCTATAATCAGTGTCTCTGTAAGTAGTGCTCTGAAAATATATATTATATGCATTGTTGTTGGAAGTTTTTTTACACATGCATTTCTATGCACTCCTTGCTTTCTATCTTTCCAGCATTCTCAGAAATAACAGATGTACGTGTTTCAATTTCAACAGAAGTTAATATTTTACATATTTGAAATATTGGGTTTACATCACATTTTCAGGAAAATTGTTCCAATGATCCTGTTACTGCATTTCATTTATTTGTGAGCTCAAGGAGAAATTGAGAAGGTATGGCCTTGAGAAGTCCTCTATTTCAAGCCTCCAACTACAGTAGTGATAATGGAATGGCATCAGTCTTAACAGATGTTAGCTCAGTTACCTCCAGCACCGTACATTGCACAGCCTCCCCATGCAATCCATTCCTAAGACGAATCTTTCTGTATGTAAAACAAGCCAATTTGTGGATAATTCCTTTGTTCACAGCAGGCAGAAAACACACATTTAATGTCTTAGATCTACTTTTTATGATTTGAATGCTGTTATCATGTAAGTCTTCAGTTTTCTTTATAGACCAAGAAACCCCAGACGCTTGCTGTCCTTATATATCATGTTCTATAGCTGCTGACCATTTTCATTCCCATCTTCTGCAGTGCCTTCAGCTGATCTACACCTTACTCAGGTAAACCTTACCAATACTTTTCGTATAGTGGTATGATAGGCTTCCTTATACCTCACCATGGATTTACAGTTTAACAGAATCATATAATCATAGAATGGTTTGAATTAGAAGGGACCTTAGAGATCATCTAATTCCAGCCCCCCTGCCTAGGCACCTTCCACTGGACCAGGTTGCTCCCATCCAACCTGACCTTGAACACTTCCAGACAGGGGGCATTCACAGTTTCTCTGAGCAACCTGTTCCAGTGCCTCATCAGCCTCATAGTAAAGCATTTCTTCCTTATATCTAATCTAAATCTACTCCCTTTTAGTTTAAAACCATTACTACTTGTCCTATCAATACAATCCCTGACAAGGGGACCCTCTTGTTCTTCACTATCCCTGGAGGTCTTTAAAAGACGTTTAGATGTAGAGCTTAGTGATATGGTTTAGTGGAGGACTTGTTAGTGTTAGGTCAGAGGTTGGACTAGGTGATCTTGGAGGTCTCTTCCAACCTAGATGATTCTGTGATTCCTGTGGGGCCCCTTTGGGTACTGGAGGGCTGCAATAGGGTCTTCCCAGAGCCTTCTCTTCTCCAGGCTGAACAACCCAAACTTCCCCAGCCTGCCTTCATAGGAGTTTCTCCAGCCATTGCTAATCTTTGTGGCCCTCCTCTGGACTCATGTACTTGTGCTGGGGGTCTCAGAGCTGAATGCAATACTCCAGGCTGGGTCTCATGAGAGCAAAGCAGAGGGGAACAATCACCTCCCTTGACCTGCTGGTCACGTTTCTTTTGATGTAGCCCAGGATATGGCTTGCTTTCTGGGCTTCAAGAGCACATTGCAGGCTCATGTTAAGCTTCTGATCAACCAACACCTCCAAGTCCTTCTCCTCAGAGCTGCTCTCAATCCATTCTCCACCCAACTTATATTCGTCTTTGAGATTGCACCTACCTTGCTGAACTTCGTGAGGTTCACACATTGGCCCACCTCGCAGGCCTGTCTAGGTATTTCTGCATGGCATCCCTTCCCTCCAGTGTGTAAACCACACAACATAGCTTGGTGTAATCAGCAGACTTGCTGAGGGTGTACAGGATCCCACTGTCCATGTCACTGACAAAGATGTGAAGCAGTACTGGTACCAATACAAACCCCTGAGGAATGGCATTTGTATTGGATTTACGTGGCAAATTTTTGGTAATGGGGGGCTGCAGGGGTGGACTTGGTGAGAAGAGTCCAGAAGCTGTTCCATTTTAGATAAGGGCCAGTTTCAGGCAGCTCCAAAGGGACCCGCCAATGGTCAGAGTTGAGCCAATAAGCCATGTTTATTGATCCATATGATCCACAACAACAGCTGGGAGATAGGAGTGAAAACCAACCCTGCAGGCCTCATAGTGAGTGCAGAAGGAGGGCAGGAGGTGCTCCAGGCACACAGCAGCAATTCCCCTGCAGCCTGTGGAGAGGCCCCTGGTGGAGCAGGCTGTCCCCCTGCAGCCCATGGGTCCCACATGGAGCAGATCTCCGTGTTGCAGCCCGTGGAGGAGCCCCTGGTGGAGCAGGTGGATGTGGCCTGGAGGAGGCTGCAGCCCATGGAAAGCCCCTGCAGGAACAGGCCCTGGGCTGGAGCTGCAGCCTATAGAGAGGAGCCCACATGGGTCTCAGTGCCGTAGCTTGTAATAAGTAATAAATTACATTAGTCTGCCTACACTCTAGTCTGTTTTGTCTGTGACAATAGCTGCTGAATGATCTCCCTGTCCTTTGAACCTTTGAACCCTTTTCATCATATTTTCTCCCCCTTTTACTTTGAGGAGGGGAGTGTGTGGTTGTGGTGAAGCTCAGCTGCCCAGCTGAGTAAAATCGCCACATCACTTGTCACTGATCTTCACTTAGACTGAGAGTTGTTGAACACAATTCTTTAAGTGTGACCATTCAGCTAATTCCTTATCCAACGAGTGGTCTATCCATCAGCTCTGTGTCTCTCCAATTTAGAGACAAGGGTATTATGCAGAAAATGTCAAATATTTTGCACAAGTGCATGTAGATGATGCTTGTAACTCCATCATAGAAGGCTAGCAGATTTGTCAGGCGCAGTCTGCCCTTAGTGAAGCCATGGCAGTTGACAATCACCTCTCTCTTTTGCAAGTATCTTAGCGTAGTTTCCAAGAAGATCTGCTTTGTGATCTTGCCGAACACAGAGTTGAGACTGACTGGCCTGTAGACCATTTTGCTGACATGTACATTGTTACTGATTTATGTTGTTGACTCTTCCTTTTTGAAGAGTTACCCATTAATCAGTTATCCTTCATAAGTCAGCAATTCTTGCTGAAAATCATAATTTCACGATTTTTTCTTAGATTGTTCCTCCAGTACTTCAAGATGTTTTTGAATGTTTGAATTGCATTTTGCTCTTAGGTGGAATGCTTTAGAATCAGTGAACCTGTTGCCCATTTTAGGGCCCTTAACTTCATGTTCTATTTCTGGAGGTACTACCTGATTTCAGAGTCTGAAGATAGATCATTAATTTTGAGACTAAAATCACTCCACATGTTCTTGTCTTTCATTGCGTTCCCCCCCCCCCCTTTCTTTTTTTTTTTTTTTTTTCTTTTTTTTTTCCCAGGCCTGACAATTCATATGCTATCAGCTTTCCTCTCTCCCCTCCATTTTTTTCTTTTTTTTTTTCTTTTCTCACAAAGATAGTATCTCCTATTTTCTTTGAACATAAAAGCAAGATTTACAAGGAAGCTGCCGGTTTCCCAGCCGACATTATTACCTCAGTGTTTCACTTTTCAAAGAAATAATATAACTTATCTAGTTATGGTTGCTGTTATGGTGTTATACTGTGCAAATACATAACAAAAAGCATGGGTCTTACTTACTACAGAGATGTTACAAGGTTATAGTTTTCTCTTTCAGTTGAGAGGCTCTTCTGAATCTGCTGCTTCCTCCTCATATTCTGTTGTTTAGGTTATTTTGTAAAACCAAACATGTCCTAGTCTTTTCCCTCTTACACAACTTAACAGTTCTGGGGAGAGATGGATTTATATCATATTATCTTTACAGGCCAAATTATTAACCTTTTCTTGTCCTGACATCATAAGACGTTTTCATGTTCCACTAGCTTCCCTTCTTCCTGCTTCTTTGGAAAGTGGTGTCTCTTCACATTCATGAGTAGAAACATCCAAATGGATTGGAGCACAATGGTGATTTGACAGAACAATTATTTTTAATCTCTGTATAATTCTTGGAGAAAGTAATATTGAAATGCAGAAAAGTCTGTGTGTGTGTGTTACTATCCCAGGATTCTGTGGTATCATGCACTGTTGTTGTGAGGTCCAGCCTGAGATGGGATCCAGTAGAATTTAGGAAACTTCTATCAAGAAAGATGACAGACCTAAACAAAATTAAAAATTCAGCTACTCTGCTTCAGTGTCACAGTTCTGGATGCACCACAGATACAGAAGTGTTTATAAATACATTATTTTCTATAGGCTCATCTTTTATGGATGTGATTTTTGCATTTCATTTTGGGTTTAAACAAAACCAACCATCCAAACAAAAACTTTTGATGTATTTGGCAGTCTTCTTTCATTTCTTTAATTCCCCTTAATATGCTTTTTTGGATTTTTTTCACCTATATTTACAAAGCAATTAGTGAGTAAAATTTGCATTCCCTCTCAGAATTACCTACAAAAAGGTAATTTGGACAACAACAATACAACATTGATTGTTGTATGGCTGCCTAGTCATGCAACATTCATGTTAGAAGTACAACCAGAAACAAGGCTACTTGGTAAGTGGTAGCATGAATCTCCTGGTGCATAAGTATGGGTTTCTGGCTATTAGCTAGACAAAAGCCCATTTGTCTTGTAGCCATAGTTTTTGTTCTAGACAAAAAACTATATATAGCTATATGATAGCACATTGAGCTGCATGATATGCTATGTAGGAGCTTGACCTGTTCTTACGTAGCAGCCGAGCCAGAGCAAGTTATGCAAGCTCTGAGTCTTTGAGAGCAGGTGTTGTTTGACTTACTGTTGTTCTTAACAAACAGGATTAAATGAAATAAAGGTAACTTACTGTTGTCTGAGTAAGTCACACACATGGTATGTAGGTCAGCTGAAGTGTCATTGATATGTCCAGCAGAAAATTGGAGATAGCCCAGCTGGGTTAAAGTGAGTTCTACAGTCAGTCAAAACATGAAGAAGATGCACAGAAATTTACTGCCTATTATGTTTTTTCTACCCATAGTCATTAGATGCCACAATTACACTGTAATTACGAGGTCTTCTCCCAAGAATATATGTGTCATTTCTTGGGGAGAGGAAAGGTTCATTTCTTTAACAAGCTGTTGCTCTCTGTTCAAAATAACACTTGAGCTTTGTTTGGGCTAATCCTTTATAAGATACAGAACTAAGTTTTTCTGCTTCAATCTATCACATAGCTGTAATTCACAATCACCAGAATATAATGGTAATCTACAGTTCCCTTTATTGTTCACTTTATATTTTGAACCTCCATGTTAGTGTCTCAGGTACACTGGCTAAGATTTGCCTTTCTGTTCCTTTTCATTGAAATCCATCAAGATAAAGTTTATTTGTAATAGCAATGAAGCCCTAGATGTCTTCTAGTATCATGATAGCTTGAAAACACTAGTGTGTTTATCCATTAGAAAACAGGAGTATGCAAATGCATGAGCTTAAGGTTGGAGGTTGTACATCTTTGGGGTTCTGCAGCTGAGTTAATTATGAGTTTGCCTGAGTTAATTTATGTGGGTGCAAGTGATGTCTAAATATAGTTTTAAAGCATTTGGTTCTAAATTAACCTGTGGTTAGTTTAGAGATGAGATTAAGCAACAATAGCAGTAAGGAATATTATGAGCACATGGTTTATGTTTTCAGTATCTAATTTTTTTAGAGGAGAAATGGTCTATTCCACAGGCATGAGATGTTCAGCTTCAAGAATCTGAGAAGCAAGGAAAATATTTAGAAAAAAAAAAAAAAAAAAGGTTTATAATTTTTAAAAAGGTGGAGGCTGGGAAAAAAAATTATCTCAGTCCAACATACCTATTTTTTACAGCTAAGACTGAAATTTCACTTTCCATCTGTTTCAACTGATACAGTAAAAATTTCCAATAATGCATAAAAGTAAAAACTGACAACATGTTCAAACATTGTTTAAATATCCTTATAAAAATGAAAAAAAAAAAAAAAAAAAAAAAAAAAAAGCTGTACAAACCTGTTTTCTCTTTTTTGGTCTCTTTGAGACTGTAGCAACAGTAATATCCAGCCCTTCTAAAACCTGTACATCTCAAGTCTTGCATGGCAGTCAGATCTCATGAGACTTTTGGCCTAAGAGCTTTTAATAAATGTCCAAACTGTTTAGATATTCACTCTGTCCACATTTTTGAAGTTAGCCTGTCAAACCAACAAAACAAAAAACAAAATATAAAGCTCTCAAAGGACTTCATTGCTGGAAGAGAAGCCTGAATTTCAGGATTTATCCGTATCAGAAAAAAATCATATTCTTGAACATGTCTCTGTTTGCTTAAAACTTGCATTTTAGTATTTACACTATTAAAATTCTGAATTCATTATTTTCATGCACCATTCCCGCCATAATGGAAATGTTATCTCCTGAAATCTGTCATATTGACAGTGGAAATGATGAATTATATAATTTTATGAACATATATATAATAAATACATTGTGGGAAATGTGATTCTTAACTGTCCTATCATTAATACACATTTGAAACTGTGTCCAGTAGATAAGCATTGCACAATGTGTCTAGTACATTGTCTTAATCTGGTGATCTATATATTGTTTTGATTTATGTTTTGCTTGCTTTTACACCCATATAGAATGGTGAGAAGGCACTTCTGTGGGGATCTACACGAAGATTCTTTTTTCAGCTGACTTTACTTGCTATATAAAATGTGATTCATATAAATGTATTTTCTGATTCCATGCATTAATGTGTTTTTCTGTCTATTCCAGTTGTAAAAATTGGATACCTCATTACCTTTAAAAATACAGCAAAGGGGATCTTTACAGTTACCTTTATCATTATCTTATATATATCAGAAAATCTCTGGTGTCTCTGTTCAGACACTTTGTAGAAACAGAATTTTATTTTAGGCTTGATTTTGTTTGTTTATTTTTTTAACTTAAGCAGAAAAAGATATTTCTGATTTCCTCACATTCTGTATACTTCCTTCTCTCCCTCTCTTTGTAACATGCATGAATTTCTAGGTAAGTGTCAGATGCATTGATTTTTCCCTCTAGGAGCACACCACTATCTTCTTAATGATTGCCTGCCTGGCAGCTGATGAGAGTATTTTCCTCCTGCACTTAAAGGGGGAGAAAAAAAAATCTTACCTAAATCCCACTGAAAGTGGTGAGCGTATTTTAAAATATTGTGTCTTTGGATTCAAACCAAAGACACGGATTTGCCTCCGAGGTTGCAACCTATCAATGAAACTTCAACCTTTATGCTTTGAATCACCTATGAGGTAGTGAAGAGTTTTTGTTGCACAAACAGGATATTTCTGCAAATAACTCTGAAATGCATTCCCCCTGACCCCACAGGATTGGTAAGGAGAATTTTATTTTTTTATGATGTGACCATGCAGTAATGTGCATAAATGTGTGTCTATTATTGTATAGATATATAGAATACATATGTTTCATTTATAGATATTTGCCTGGAGTTAATGTGGCACACACATTAATGGTTAAAATAACAGTACCAAAATATTTAAATGTCTTGAAAATCTTAAATTTTGTTGTAATTTCTTCTCAGGAACCATATCTGTGAACACGTTACGTACTCCATATACTGCACCGGGAGAAAGTGAAATCCTTGACTTGGATGATGACTTGTATCTTGGAGGTTTACCAGAAAATAAAGCAGGACTCGTCTTCCCAACAGAGGTGTGGACAGCACTTCTCAATTATGGATACGTTGGCTGCATTAGAGATTTATTTATTGATGGTCAAAGCAAAGATATTCGACAGATGGCTGAAATTCAAAGTACAGCTGGAGTAAAACCTTCATGCTCAAGAGAAACTGCAAAACCATGCCTTAGCAACCCCTGTAAAAACAATGGTGTATGCAGGGACGGGTGGAACAGATATGTTTGTGATTGCTCTGGGACAGGATACCTCGGCAGATCTTGTGAAAGAGGTAAGTTCCATGAGATGGCCATGTTTCTACTTTGACCATCCTGCACAATGTTTAAAGTGGTACATTATCATTAACTCTTCTGATGCAGAAAAAGTGTCTTTGATTTCATTTGGTGACAATGGAAATGGAGCGCTGCTCTAGACTGAAAGAAGTAACACTAGAGGAAAGACCTTAGATGACTTTTTAAGATGCATAGATATTAGTTGACTGTGACAGAGTTAGTACCTGCTAAATGTCTGTAGGAAAATGTCTCGCCTTTTGTCATCATACACTGATGAGTTATTAAAAGATTTGTGAAAGTAATTTCAATTAGTACTGCATAAGTGAATGCACATTCCAGTTCCAAAGTGAGGTCTCATTCTCTGCCACTTTATTTCAATACCACTGAGTAATTACATTTCATTTAGAATTCCAAAGTATCACTTAAATTCATGGCCAGAATTTCTGCCATGAATCAAAGCAAAAAAAAACTGTGTAGAAATCTATATTTCTTACTTGACATTTTTTCTAAAGTTCCTAGTTCCCAAGGAAACTGTTTCTATTCATCTTAATTCACTGAGTATCCTTCTTCCCTACGAAAGGTAAATGTAAAGTTGACAAACCCCATTTATTTAATTGAAAAGGTGGATAGTGGAAAGGAAGACAGAAGTTGAGGTTAGGAAAAAAAAATAGGAAAAAAATCTGTAGTATAATTAATGTATAGAGTATAGCAATGAAATATTCTAATACAAGTAGTAGGACAGCAATAAAAAACAAACAAACAAAACCTTATTTATTATTTTAGGTGTTTATTTGTATTCTTGTTTAGAACAGGAAATGTTTGAATGCCAGAAGTTGTATTTTGTAAAGCCTCATATTGCAGTTGACAGAGTATAGTTTTCTTCAAGCTGAAATCTACATTTCAAGGTTATTGGATGGCAACTTAAGTCATGTCCATCTAGTTTGGTTCATTTTAGTGGGAAATAAGATAAATCAAAAATGTATTATTTTAAAATAAAAACCCGAAGTTGTATGCAAATAGACGTGCACTTGTGTAGAATTAATACCATCATATTATTAGCATTTGCAACTAGGTTCTCTGTCTTTTCTCTTTTCTTTTCCTTATTTTTCGAATATATAAGCTGTTGGCTCTCGGCGAGTGATTTTTATATCTCCAGATTGTTGTGTTACTGCTGGAGAGAAGCTGGCAGAGGGCATAACCTAGCTGTCTGTTGGATTACAAAAGCCTTCAGTTAACCATGTCTGGTGTACCACCCTGTGGCAAAATTCTGCTATTACATATGGCAAAAGTGAAAATAGGACTTTTCAGCTCAAGATCTAGGATGCATGTACAAAAAAAAAAAAAAGAAAAAGATCTGCAAAGAACTTAAAAGCAGGCTTATTCATACCTTATTCAATTTTCTATAAATATATTCAATTTTCTATAAATATATTTGACAGGTGGTAATATTTTATGTAAAAGGTTTTAGTCTCTTATTTTCCATACTTTATTTTCAGCCATCTTCCAATATGGAGCTTGATTTCCCAACACATTCTCCTGGTGGGAATGGTGATGCTAGAAAGATGTAATTGGCTTCTCTACCATGTGTGTGGCACTTCAGACTGTATGTTATTGTTTCCTACTCTTCTTGGTTTTCCAAAGGAAACCACACCAAAAGGATGTCTCCTTGCAGAAAGATTCATATCCCAAATAGTCATGCATTAATGCAATTACAGCTTTGGGATTCTGAAAGCAATGTGTTGACATCCTACCAAACAAAGATATTATAACTTCTACCCACGTTCACTAACTGATAAACTATTGTATTTGGTAATGTAAGTAACACAATTATAATTGTTCAAACTAATTTAAGTAAAATAGGAACATATTCATTTCGACAATACAGTTCTACACATAGGACAATTGTTAGAATAAAATATTAGAGATTAAGCAACTGGGATATTTAAGGCTAAATGATTAAGATGATTACTTTAAATTTAAGTGTGTAGCTACCATTTACTACAATTTATTTTTTATATTATTACCCCCAAAATAGGAGTAGTAACATCCACACGGGGATGTATCTTGTATAATGCAACATCTGAAATAGGTCTGGTGCACCAAAAACATGGTGCACAACTCAGTTCAATTTTAATTTCTGGATACTTAATATTTTTCATATCTGATTACTTTTTATCTTGTTGCAAGTTACTCTTGATATTATGCTTGATTCTTTGTAAGCTTAAACATCAGTATTATCTGTAGATTGGCTTTAGCAGATTATGGAAACTATAGCAGATGGACAGACAGCTGTTACAGCAATATAATTTGGTTTCCTATCTTACTTTCATTGTGACCACAATATGTGACTGCCTTTTGCAGGTGTATGCTTTTTGACTTGATAGCTAGAAACAATTTACAGTAGTACATTTATCAAACAGTGGTAACGAAAAAGTAGGTCTGCAAAGATTTGTCAAAGTGGCATTTCTGAGGAGAAATTATATTTAAATTAGTGTGTCTGTGTACATGTACGCATTGTGCATGCAAAACACCTGCATATACACATATACATTAAATAAAGACAGTTTTCATTCCTTTACATTATATCTGTATGCTTTAAATGAATAATAAGTAAATAAATAAACAACAAAACTCAAAAGAAACCCACAGGTGATATGATGACAGATTTTTATGAAGAATTGAGTGCTATCTTCAAAATACGATTATGGTAATTATATCCCTGTTTTGCATAAAATAATTAGTCCCGTTTGTTTAAGTTCTAGTTCCTTTACTGTGTAGCTTAGGACCGCAGTCCTGAAATAATACTGCTGTAGAAATTGGGATGAATCACTTTGCTTTCTGTTTATAGATTATCCAGTAATTAATTGCATATCAGTTATTATTCCCATTGGTGAATGGAAAGGTTCCTCATGTTTTATCAAGGCTGAAGCAAAGGGCCCAGATGGATTAAAATAGCCATGGTAGAAAACACACAAGCAACAGTTAGCTCTGTGTTGTATATGAAAGTGAACAAAAGAAAGAAAAATAAATAAAAACAAAACCAACAACCACAGAAGAAGTTTGTCAGTAGGCACTGATATACTTGAATAAACCCACATAGTTTATAGGATTGAGTTATATATATCTATACATCAGTGATTTTTTTCAGGGCAGGATAATGTTGCTGTAACTACACTGGTAAATAAAAGAAGGTCAGAGAACAAATCTCAATATTAATTACTGATGCTTTGGATTGTTCACATATTTCCTGACATGGCTCTGGGCTGTATCGTTTATCCTTTTGAGGCAAAGTTTGTATGTGATTTGATAGACAGACCAAGGATGATTTCATGCTTTAAAAATGGCTCTGTGGGCTGTAAAACAGTCCTCACATTTAGAAACACTTTGAAACTGAAAAAGCAGGAAAAAAATAATAATTTTGACTTGACTTTGGAAGCACCACAAGGGGTTCAGAGCAAACAAGATCCTGTTTTTATTTATTTATAAAGTTTCAGTAAGCATAAATGCTTACTGCATCATGTTAAAAACCAACACAAACATGAAAAATGCAGATCCTAAATCTCTTCTCATACTAGTATTAGCTGATGTGTTTCTGGTGACTGGCATGTTGCTGATTTAGGTAGTATCTATATAGGAAAGAATCGATTAGAATAGAAAGAAGAGCACTGGAGATTTCAATGAGAAACAATCTGAAGGGAAAAAAAAAAAAAAGAGAGAGAGAGGAGAATCCTTCTGTTTTGTTTGTTTTTGTTTTTGTTTGTTTGTTTTTGTTTGTTTTTGTTTTTATCATAACAGTAGCAAGGGTTTCCAATGTTAGCTTTATAAATACATTGAACAAGGAATGTGTAAGATCTTTTTTTTATCAGTCTGTGCATGATATCTTACTGTTCATTTCTTGTGAATACCTCTACTCTGTGCACTTATTTCCTGCCCCCCAAAAATAGTTGATAAAATGTGATAAGTTTTTTTTTCTGATATTTTTCTTTTCATTTCCATGTTTCCCCACTGAATTGATAGTAAAGCTAGTGTTCTTGCCGTGGAGGCTCTAACTCTTTCAACAAATAGCACAGAATCACAGAATCACAGAATTTCTAGGTTGGAAGAGACCTCAAGATCATCGAGTCCAACCTCTGACCTAACGAAGCACATTCTGCTAGAGCTAGAATTAGCATGTAATCTAATAATTAGATGAAAATCAACAAGAAGAAAAAAGACACTCTGTCAACCTTTACATGAATAAAGTAGTAGAGTAGATATCAATAAGTGTAGATCTCAATAAGCAGCATTGTAGATCTCAGTGAAAGATGAGGCAGACAAACCAGTAAGAATTAGCTGGTCCAAAGCAAGTTAGTCTCTTACATGTACTACTAGATGCCTTCTATCCAGCCAAGACCAACAGAATGTGGACATTTGCAGACCTGAGAACAATGCTGAGTGAAGTGGAAATGATGTGAAGTTGCATAGATGGCAAATCACAGCTTGCTATCCTTAAAGGGAAGCACACTGTTGTCAAAAGACCATCAACTTGTATAACATAGCAATCATTTAATAATGATTTAATAATGATTTAAAAATAGGTTTTCGTAGTAATGTAGAAGATCCATTTCAAGTGAATGAACTAAACATTCATATTTTTTCTATTTTAGGGATATGTAGTATCACTGATCTTCAGTTATGGTTCTCAGGGCAGTGCTAAATCTTGATTGAATCCCTGCTTCCTGCTATTTTTTTTGGTGTGTGTGTGATACCTTTATGTCAGAATATATAAGAGCTTATACATTCTAAGATATAAGAGAAAATATACTCGAAGGTCCCCATTCTGAAAGCAGCTAGTTGACATGAGGGGGTTTCCTGGTTGTCCCAAAGCTTCCCCAAAGCTTTTAAGTCATTTGATCTTCTGTTCTTTCTCCTTGGTTTGTTCTTGGAACATCTGTTTCCAAAATAGCTGGCACAGTAAGGTTTAGGAGGATTGAGTATCTAATCACATCAGGTCTGTTCACCATGATGTTAAACACTCATGGGTCATCTCTGATTAAATTAAGACAGTCCCTTCTCTCCTTTTTCTGTCATTTTCAAAAAGACTGAATAATTATAGAAAATGCCAGCAAATATTACCAGTGCTGATTCTAACACCTTTTATATTATCAGATGATAATTTATCAGCAAAGACCTCTAGTGTTATTGAATGTGGTTCAACTTGTAACATTTAATCTGATTTTACTTAGTTTATGAAATAAGAGTTGTACTAATGTCTCTTTTTTAATAGAAAATGTAAAATACTTCTTGCTTTCTCTCATATTACCATGAAACTTAATTTTTTATGCTTGGACTTCTTTAATTACCTAAATCATGTTTACCCTGATGAAGATCTTGAGAGTTTTTTGTGCCAGACTAAAGATTGAGATATAGGAATTAACTGCAATCCATCTCCTCCCTCAACAACCCCTAATCAATCAAAATAACCAATAAATAAATCAATAAAAACATTATCCATCCATCCATCCATCCATCCATCCATCCATCCATCCATCCATCCATCCATCCAAAGTGCTATTTCACGTTTCCTGTGGCTTCCTTAGAACTGCCTGCCTGCTCTTTTTGCTTGATGCTCATTTGGGCTATTATCAAGCGAGTGGATTTTTTTTTTTTTTCAGTGGGTTATGTTGCCTTAGGATTGCATCTTTTCCTAACAAAGACTGGAGGTCTGGTGTAGTCCTCATGACTCAGAACTTCACTTTAAGAAACAAATGTGGCCTTCACTTTCTCTGAACTGCCATGTCCTGCTGTGAGCATCAGTTTGGTCCTTCTGCTTCCTTTCTTGTTACCAGCACTGAGTCTGGGAGAAGACGACTTGTGGCTGGTTGCTCTGGGGTCTAACGGCCCACCACTGCTCTGTGCCAGAGACTCTTGCTGGGAGCATTTTCTGCAATGTCTGAAGCTGACAGTTACATGCTTGTCTCAGGCGTTTTCAAATTCTAGCCTCAATATGCCAAGTCCAGTCTTGATCCTAAGCTTGAGGCTGTTGTCTTGTCTGTGCACACATTTTTGATTCTCTCATACCTCAGTGATAATGGTTGTGAAGCAATTTGTGCTTTACCCAAACTACATGTGATAGTCACCTTTTTCACCCTAATGACTTAAGGCTTCTTTTTGCTAACTGAAAACTGAATGATAATCTTAACTATGGTGGTACTAGCAATCTCAATAGATGTATACATAAAGTATTTTAAAGCACTTATCTAGGTACTTATCTAGACAGTCCGACATGACCGTCTAAGAAATCCTAATGTTTATCTAAATACCTTTTACAGGTTTTGATATATTTTGCATAGTATAGGCCCAGTCTGGCAATCATTTATTTACAGGTGATTTTAATCTGTTTGAAGATGCATAAAAAGCATTAAAAGAGTAATTGTGTTTCTTTTAAAAGCACCAAAATATTCCATAAGCTTTTGTTTTGTTTTGATTTTTTTTTTTAATGTTTGACAGTAATAATAATTGTAATGTGTAATTTTTCTGTGTCATGCTGTGTGGATATATATTTATCACCTTGTATTTGAGCAATGTTAATAAATACATCATACTTTAATAAATGATTTTCTACTTTATGTTTTCAGAGGCAACAATTTTAAGCTATGATGGAAGTATGTTTATGAAAATACAGCTCCCTGTTGTGATGCATACTGAGGCAGAAGATGTTTCTTTACGGTTCAGGTCTCAGCGAGCTTATGGCATTTTAATGGCAACTACTTCTAGGGAATCTGCAGATACCCTCCGGTTAGAGTTGGATGCAGGACGAGTTAAACTAACGGTCAACCTAGGTAACAAACTCTTCCTCCAAGAAATTAGCATTTTGTTTACATTTTTCTTTTTGCTTGCAAACATTTATGAAACAGCCTATTTTAATATTAAAAGTAAACTGAAATGATATATAAATACATGTTGATGCAACATTTGCATATGTACATACACACACAAATACATGCCCATTATTATATTTCCTTTTTTTTTTTTTTTTTTTGCATTTTTGTATTCTTTATAGTCTTAACATACTCCATCACAATATTTTTGCATTATTGTGTATTCTAAAAAGAGAAGACTAGTTCATCAGTGGTACTTTTAGGCCAAATTATTTTTCTTCATTGTGGAAGACTGCTGTCCACCCTCAACCTATCCATAGTAGAAATTCCACAATTTAAATGTGCAAGAAGAAACAACATGTACTTAGGTCAGTTCATTTTTGGGTCCACCAACTAATGTACAACATACATATATTTTAAAGAATATCTATTTTTAATGCTGAAAATATTGCAATTAGCTATAATTTCCACTGATGGATTTTGTGGTCTCCTTTTTTTAGCTGTCAAATCTATAGTAAACTCATCTTCTATCTTTTAAACAATTCTGTGGTGGTATTTTTGTGGTTTCGACAAATAACACAACCCTTCAATGCCCAAAGACTGCGGCCCTTGGCAAACAGCCATGTGAACACAGGAGGCACAAACCCTTTTACAGAAAACAAAAAAGAAAGAATAAAACAAACAGAAAAAAAGTTTTCCTATTTTGAAATATGATGGACACAATGTTAGGTTATAGTTTTCTCTAGTTAAATAATACTAATAATGGTAAAAATAACAAAATTAAAGTCCTTTTGTCATGCTTATGTGTAAATCTGAGGACCTGAAGGAGAATAGAAGTACACTTAGGAAAATGCACATTCAATGTGCATTCACATTCTCTGGAGTGATATTTTTTTAAGGGAATTAAGTGTGTATGTATATATATATATATATATATATATATAAACATATTATTAAATCACAGCAGATAAAATGATTCCCAGAAAGCGTTAAAAAAAAAAAACAACACCTACCCATCCACTTTATGAAACAAAACAACCCTGAACACTATCGTGGTGTTTAGGTTTCTGCAGAGCAGAGAAGCGAATGGTTCCCCCGTTTTCTCCTTTCTTGCACTACCCTCTAGTGTCGAGCCGGGGATCCTGCAAGCGGCCGGGTCCTGCAAGGAGCCTCCCGCAGGTTCTCTTTCTGTAAAAGGGGCTATGCCGCTGCTGGTCCTTTGCTGTTTGCAACCACTTTTCTGATGCGGTTGACGACACATGACAAACTCAGCTATATGGAAACAAAATCTAGGTTTAATGGTATATCTGTTCCTCAAAGGTACAAACCAGAAGTAGCTGTACAAACTGAGTAGCATGGCAGAGGTGTTTTTTTTTGTTTGTTTGTTTGTTTTGTTTGTTTGTTTGTTTTTGTTTTTTTTTTGTTTGTTTTTGTTTGTTTGTTTTTTTTAAAATTATTATTATTTTATTTTATTTCAGTAATAAAGGCAGATAAACCAGCACGGTACATATCAGATCATTTTCTTTCTGTACAAAATACCCTACGTCTGTCAGGTTTTGCCTACTTACATAGTTCAAGAAATCCATGCTTTAGCTATATCGTTTCTTCTCATCTCCCCCAACCCACTTCTTTTTGTTTGTTTTGCCTTTTTTTTTTTTTTTAAGTCAGCCAAGTAAGTTATCTAAAAATAGACAGTGTTTTCTAATTATCACTTTAAAAATATGTGATTATTTTCTGTGTATTAATGTAGCTTTAAATATAGTCCCTTTTTTATTACTTCTATTCTAAAGAAAAAAAAAAAGTGTGAATCCCCATTTATAGGCCTAGAAAATGAGATTTGTATTTTACTATTTAGTTGATAAAGATCAGCCTTTGAGGTATACTATACAAGAATTGTCCAAGGTGTCTGACTGTGGCCTGGCTTGCTCTATAACCCATTGTGACGGAGCACTTTCTAATTGCACTAAGAGAAATTAACTGTTCTTTCACAGATGGGGAAAAGGTTGCAGCCTGCCTCAATTAAGCATCTTTGACATTTAATCTGATTTTTTCACTTAGATTTGTCACCATGTAGCTTTGTTTGAAATTGGCCATTTTTTACCCAATTTGTCGTTTCTATTTATAAGATTTATCGCAGTATATCTGGGTTATAACACTATAAAGACTGATGATATGGAGTGGCCATATTTGCATGTGTCTGTCCCCGGAAGGGTGGACTGTGATTTTATTGGATGTCTGCAGCTATTACCTTGAAGGATAAATTTTCATTTTTCATCTATTCTTCCCCATCTAGACTGTATCAGGATTAACTGTAATTCCAGTAAGTGCCTATTCAAACTTTTTAAAATGTTATTCCACCATTATAAAATATGCAAACTAGATGAAAAAGATTGTGGACAGCTTGCAAGTGCTTGATAATTTATTAATGAAATGTGATGGTTAATTATTGGTGTGTAAAAAGTCATCATATACATTAGTGTTTTTTTTTGTTTTGTTTTTTTTCTTCCTATATGATATAACTTTTAACTGGAATATTAAAAAAGGAATGATTCTACAGGCTGTAAATATATGCAGAGGAAATAGCACAGTACCTACATGCAGTACTGCATTCCTCTAACCAGGCTATTTTATTGACAGTAGCTATCAAATTTTTAAACCGACATTTCTGATAAGCTGTCACATCTTTTCCCCCTTGTCTTCCCTTTTCTATCAAGTTTTCTTGACATTTTACCTCCAACCTGTGGTGAGGCTGTCAGAACATAGTACAAGAATTTCTATTTTTTAATCTTCCTAGACAATTAACTGTATTAACTGGCTGCTTATAACAATTGGTTTTACTAAGCCATTGTTTTATGGAAACACAATATATTACAGTAAGGACATAATTAATTCTGAGAATAACTGTATTTCTATGATGATTTTTTACACTCTAATCATGTAAAAACCTTAAATTGAACATTTTTTCTCTGTGATATGCATGTTTATGAAACAGAGGGAAACATTTGCCAGATGAATGGACTAAATTTTAACTTCTCTGATATTATTTGGATTAAGAGGCTATATTCTGAAAGGAGAAAAAGGACTGTGATTTTATTTTGAGTCTATGGAATTCCTGAATGGTGTCAACAAAAGTACTGATAGTAAGTATGGTAGATATGAGTTTTGGGTTGTTATTTCTTTCCCTTTCCAACAGGTTTTGCAAGCCATGGACTGGCTTTATGCAAATAAAAACAAAGCTAAGCAACAATAGTAGTTAGAATTTGTAGTGTAAATAGCTTCTCCAAAGTCACCAAAATAACCTCCCATAATAGATTTATAGTCCACAGAGAAAAATAGGGATTGTATTAAATTGTCTTTAAAAATAAAGTTTTCTTGGGGCAAGTTTTTAATCTGAACCATGCTTAAATCCAGACAGATTTTTCAATACAGTACAGGAAATGCTTTCAGGTACCAAGGCATAAATGTAGCCTGCTCAATTAAAATTAAATAAATTAATAAATTAAATTGTTCAATGTTAAAGGTGCATTGCTTCCCTACTGTCTGCTGAAAAAATAAAATAAAATAAATAATAATAATAAAAAACATGTTGATGTCAGTTGTAGGACACTTTTTCTCTGGATCAAGTCCCGAATAGAAAAACAAAGAATTAAAATCCAAGTATAAGGCAAGTTTTAGTTGGTCTGCTGCTGCTAAATTATTTTTTTCTTTTTCCCTAGCAAAAGCAATCATTCTTTTTTCTTAACTTCCTTAATAAAATTAATCTGAAAAAGAGTAAGGTAAAAAAAATGTTAATAGACCCACAACACAATAAATATATTTTTAAATCTCTTTCAAACAAAATTAAACAAAATGAAGTGTCATAAAAATAAATTAAAATGATTTCCAGGATCCACTGTCAAGTAAGTGTTGGATCAAAAGAGAACCTGCAACAGAGTAAGTAAGTAATAACCTCCAATTGTAAACAGCAGGAATATGTTTACTGAACTGAGTTAGCAGTTGTGAATTCTTCTTGGTTTCATACAAAAGTAGTATAACTTCTGTACAGTATATCTTTCATATCAAATGCTCAAAGTTATTTTTCCTTACAGTTTCTTTGTAACCTTTTTGTTATTACAAATGAACTTTCATGATTAGTTCCATCCCCTGTTGTTGCTTGTGTACTGAACAGATTTCTGTGAGCTTTTGTTACCTATTTTGGTAAGTACTACAATACTTTCTTACCCGCACTCGCTGCAGTTTTTCAATAACCAGATAACATTTCATAAGCAATTTCTGTGTTTCAATTTTTAGATTATGAATAATCTATGCTCTAAGCATTCCTTAGAATATGTTTTCTTATTAGGCAGCATAATGGATTTCAGTGGAACACACATAATTTTCTCAAAGCAACAGCATGTACACAACTTGAGTCTTAATTTGTTAAAATCTGTAATAGTTCAATGGCTACCCTTTTGTGGCTTTCAGTCCATTTCAGAGATGGATGTGTACCAATCCTGATTTTATGTTGCTAGAAGTAAATCTATTTTTCATGTTTAGGAAGCTATTTTCAGATTTTTCCATTCCTGTTGCTTAGAAATCAAACATCTTAATGTAATGTCAACAGTGTGACTGAAATACCATTTATTTTAACTACAGTAGCAATAATACAGTTAAGATCAGGATGAAAGTTTCTGTTTTGAATTTGGAGAAAGCACTTTAAAAAAATGTAAAACCAAACATAAACAAAATAGTATTTTTGTTTATGAGAGAAGAAAAGGAAAAAAAATGAATGTAAGCACCTAGTTTCCAGCAGTGAATTGAAAAACTAGCGAATTAAATATTACACCTCATTTTCCCATTCTCCCTTGAGTGCAGCCTGAAACTTGTCTTCTGTTCACTGCAATCCAATGGCCAGCACAACTGGCTAGTTAGAGCTCAGATTTTTGTAGCAATTTGTACTACACTTCGTCATAGCATAACTTCACCTCTAGTTGATGTCCTGTGTTGCAGAAGAGGTGGCATTTTGTGGTCTTCCTCATATGAAATAAATATAGATTTTTTTTAATTTTCAAAATGTTAATAATATGTCAGGTTATTACTGAGCTTGTGTCTCATTAAAAATATTATGGAGACCGTTCACATCATGCCATTTTTGTAGATCTGAGTGACACGCTAAAGTCAAGCTATTTTTATTTTGTGCCAGCTTAAAAGATTGGTATCTTTATAAAACTATATACCACTAGAAATTCCTTCCCATGTCAATCAGAAAATGCCATTCCAGAAATGTTGGTTTTGTTCACCCTTAAATCCAGTATGTTCTTCAAACTGAAAGTTTACAAAATAAAATTGTCCATCAAACAAGTGAAATAAATGGCCCTTTTAAACTGCAGGTATATTTAGGTCAATGTTAAGACCAACATCAGAAGAAAGGGGAAAACTTATGAACAAAAATGGCTGCTATTGTTTCAGTCATAGTATTCCAGACATCCTTTTAAAAATATGACTGAGGTGAGTGATGATGGTTAAAATAACAGAAATCCTTCATGTGCAGGATTGCTTGACACTTGGTGTTCTGTACAAATAACTCTACATTGATTGCTGTACAGCTCTTAGACATTATATACAAAACTGATGAGCTAATTCTTAAAAATTTCCTACGGAGAAATGCATAAAAAAATTAAATTCCTCCCTTGAAGAGGGAAGTAATGTTTGTGCAAGTTTGTGTGAGAAACATTGCATAGATTGCTATTTATTTAGATATTCAAATCTTAAGTGAACTTTATTACACCTAATACAGAGCTCACTTTTCTCCTTTTTGCATACACCATTTTAAGATCAAATCCATCCTGTATTCCTTTATATACTCAAAATACCATTGAAGTATTTTGTTTGAATATGGCTTGCAGATCTTGATCCTTCCTAAATGATACTGAATGTCACGTGGATTCTAAATATCAGGGTAGCATTGCTTCCATTATAATTTATGCTTTACAGTCTGCAATTAAAAGACCAGTAAATCCAATTGAATAGAATGGATTTTTTTCCTAGTATGTTTTAGAGACAGATTTTCATTGTGTGAAATTTATGTGACATCCACAACAGATTTTGAATGCCTAATGAACAAATATAGGTATGCTATATTTCCATAGAAACTGTCATCTGAATGTAAGCAAAACAAATGGGTTAAAAGACAGGGAGTCTACATCTGTACTCAAAGGCTGTCCCACTGGAGTCCTTGGTACATAGTCCTGAATCTGTACTAACACCATCTAGTATCTATATTTCTGGCACTGGCTTGTGAATTAAGGCTGAAAACAGCTAGACGGGGAAAAAAATAGGTTTGAACATATTCAAGGGGATTAAAACATTATTGGATACCCTGTAATTCATTCTGTACATCCACGCAAGCCAATTAAGAAAGATCCTTCTGATTCCTCAGTTTTCTGTAAAATACAGGGTGAAGATGCTGTGCTAGTTATGCCATTAACTCCATCATACTGATCGCTTACTGGAGTTGTGATAACAAAGCAATTCCCCTCTTCCTATAATCTGTTTGCCCACCTTTATTTGATGAAAAGTAGTTTCTGTTTCCCCTCAGTTGTAACCTGCTTCTGCTCCTTGGGCAGAAGACCTTGTACCCAGGGCAAGGTCTGTGACCTGACCTGATGAATAAGCCTTTCATCTTTCCTTCATGTTAGGCAGGAACAGTTGTACTTTTGTTTGTGTTACTTACTATATGTGGATTTTGTTTTAAGGTTGGCTTTCTTTAAATAAGTATAAAAAGTATGTAGCAGATATTTTTAGAATTATCCTTAGCACATATAGCTTGTGAGTTCTGCACAGATAGTTGAAAATAACGTGTTTTGGGAACAGTGTTGACATGTATAAGAATCTCAACTAAATACGTGAAAAGTCATAAGAATGCAGTAGGCTTTTCACAGATACTGATAGATTCTAACACTTAAAAATATTTCTGAAAAAGTCATCTCTGTTCCTTGAATAGTAGGAATGACTTAGATCATAAGGTAATGGGAACTGTCAGGGCCGTTGCTGACCGTTTTTCAATGCTCTGTATACCATTCTTTGTATTTTGTACTGCAGAATTTCATCTATCTTTGAAAAAGTTTGTCATTTACTTTAAAGTTGTGTTGTTCTAGCCCTCCTGTCTGCTGGTCATGTTCTTGCATTGCGTATTGCTTTGCTGACAGCACAAATATTCAAGCATCCATATAGTGGATTTGACTAAAGAAGTGACCCATGAAGAAAATTGTTAATTTTAACTTGCTGAAATTTTCTGAGTGGTTTTTATCACATTACCTTCTATACACACCTGCTATAGTATACAGTAGCAATGGCAGGAGGCTGGAATGGTGTGGAGACAGCAGAAAAGCAACCACTGGTGGAGAGGGTTTGCTTTTATTTCAGCAATGCAAACCTCTGCTTTTCCAAAGTGAATATATCTGGCCTACATCTAAGCAAGAACATAAAAAATAATAAATAAATAAATAAATGCACATATGTTAACAGAAAGGCAAAGGTATCTCTTCTTGAGATGTTGAATGCTTAATATGTATCAGTTAAGGAAAAGCAATTTCAGGCATCTGAAGAGAAATGTTGGTAGGGTTTCTGGGTAAATGTCTGCATGTTCATTTGAGCACATCGTAACTACTTTCCTTCTCTCCTGAATGTGTCTCATGAAAAAAAAAATGTAGGTTATAACTAGGAAATAGTGAGGCCCATTTAGGGAGTTTTGAACTTGAGGAAGACCAACTGAGCATCATGAAGTATTTACATACTAGGAGATAACAGCTGAGGGGATGCTGTGTCATTCACATAAGGTAATAAACATTTTCAATCTGTTTTGTTTTGTGTCTTTTTGTGAAATTTCATATGGATATAGTCTGACAATAGAGGATTCAGTATGCTTTTTTCCTTTCTTTTTACTCTTTTCATCCATCTTCTTTCTCTCTTTCTTTTAAGACCTACATTCTGCTTGTGGTACTTTAAATATATAATTTATTTAACAGGAGCCCCAGAAATCAATATATAGTATTAGTGTATCTGTGGCTTTTTCAAGGCAAGGTGTTGTGCTCTGTAATTGCTAGAAACAGTGAGAAAAAAAATAAAATAAAAAAAATAAATCATTGGGTATCAGATAGTAAGACTTTTAAGTACTGTCACATGAGTGTATCCAGAAACATTAAGATTTTACTGAAAAGCAGTAGACTTTCCAGTTATGATATGTCAGCATATCATTGAATTTTACAAGGCCAGGTATAAATAGTTTTCCATTTAGTATATACGTAAAATACATCTCTTCTGTGGATCAGCTTTCTCTTTAAACATTGGTATACTGCCAAAATATCAACAGAGCCCAAGGGCATGATCTAGAGTTTACTGAAGTTATTCTCCCAAAACTTCAGGCTGAACTCTTGAAGGAAAATGGGGAGCAGGAGATCCCTGAAATATCGATGACAAGAGGACCACTAGAGGATGGGAAAGCAAAATGCCACAAGCATGTAACAGACCATTTTACCAATGGGGGCAAAGTAGTCTCCAGGATGTCCTAAGTGTATATGAATAGATTGTCTTGAATTAATAAATCTAGATTTATATAAACGGGTCCTATCTCATCTTTTGTAAAAGGACTTTTCAGCAGAAGTAGACTTGACCTTTCTACTATTCTAATGGGAAGAAGCAGTAGAAAGCAAGTTTTTAGTGAATAGCAGGTCCTAAATTACTCTTATTCTACTTTTATAATTTTCTTATTTAGCATTTGAGAAGCAAGATTTAATCACATTTCAGGATGGGTAATTTAAATTATCCTCATCATTTTTTGTCATGACAGAAAGTGGCTGTTATAATCTAATCTTGTAGGGATATTGAAGAATGATGTTCTCCTTAGTAGCAGTGTGCAATTATAGAATCACAGATTCATTTAGGTTGGAAAAGACCTTCAAGATCATCAAGCCCAGCCATCAACCCGAGCTACCAATTCCCATCACTAAGCCATTTTCATTATTAAATGCTTTTTCTTCTTGAGAAGAATATATAAATGCTCATGTAATATCATTCTTATGTTAATAAACTGGGCTGCCATAGCAGTCATTTCACAGGAAATCTCTGCTACTAATGGTCTCACAGGAATCTCTACTAACATATTCATACATGATTGGGCAAAGAGGAGGAACACTGAGATAACAGTATTTGAAGCAATTAGATAATTTTGGAAAATCAAACAAAATGCTGCACATGAAGGTTTTCTAAAGGGTTTCAAAATGCTGAATGACTGGATAGTAAAATGGTGGGTGGAATTGAATATCAGTACGTACGAAGTAATTCATACTAGAAAAAGTAATTTAATTACAGCAATGGATTCTGTTAGTACTGAGCTGAAAAAATTGTGACATCATTGTAAATATATCTCATGTAAAACATTCCAGTTCTCAGATGTGACCAGATGTCCCAAGAGATGTTAGCAACTATGGGAAAAGGAGGTAAAAGCAGAACAGAAAAAAAAGCTTTATGCTATTGTATAGTCATTGTCCACATCTTGAATGCTGTATGCGTTTTTAGTTTCTGTTTCACATGATGAACTAAAATAAGAAAAATACAGTGTACTGCAACAAGATATTGGATTGGCTTTCCTACATGGAAAAGCTTGGCAAGATAAATAAATAAAAAATCTGGGAATATATTCTGATGTGTTATGATTACACAGCCATGAAAAGCATCAAGAAGTTAATAGGTAGCATGAAATCGAAACACATGAGGACTTAATGTGATAAGGCACTTTCTGTAGCCCTCAGGCAGTCTATGAGATGTTAGTCAATGGAATCTGTAACTGTATTAAACTAGCAATTACTATAGAGTGGCTATTACTATAGAGTTATACTTTATTACTATAGAGTTAGCCACTGCTGAACGCATAGTACTGGGCTAGCTGGGCTTCTGGTATTACCTGGCCAGGCCGTTTTTACATTCTTAACAGCATTTCATGGAAGAGAGGTTTGTCATTAGCATTAAACCTGATGATCTAGATTCAGCCTTACATCAGAAAGTCAACTACAGAAAGTAAACTACAATCTGCTAGAAGCTTGCAGCATACAATCCTTTCTAAACATCAATTGCTGATCATTGTTAAAGGCAGAATATAAGACTCAGAACTCAGGTGTAAAAACCAGAATGGCTGCTTATGTTTTGTGCACCATTTCCTTTCTAATTTTGCAGCTTCATTTCCTAATCATTTTACCATCAGTTTGTACCCAATATTCAAAGAAAATGGAATACAGTCAGTGAAAGGAAGAATATATGCATCTATCTTGCATATAATCATTCTAAACTATGTAATCAGATTCTGTGAAAATCAGAGTGTTATCACAGAGGTGGCAGTGGAATTCACAAGAAAATATTTCAGTAAATACTCAAAAACAAGCAAACAACAAAACAAAAAAAGCAACATTCTTAGTTAACAGTTAAAAACAGTCAAGTAGTTTGGATAAACTATTATTTATAATAGTTTATACTTCATACTTAAAAACATTGAGAATTTTTTTTTGACTTAATATCAAGAGTTTTCTTGATGGAAATTTTGGTCTGAAGCCCTTTTAAAAGAAAATATTTTTTAGCATTCAGTATTAAGAAAAAGTAGCAAAAGTAACTCAACATGGCTCATATGGTAATGCTTCTAAATTTATCCTTAGATATGAAATGTTATCAGATTTCACATATAAATACCTTTATTCACTTTTCACTTCATTTGTTTCTTTCTTAGAACACTGTTGCTAAGGAATGATGCTGTTGTACTGCTCATTTGTTAATGCTTTTATGTATTTGCTAATGCATTTAAATGTGCTTATAAATTAGAATTCTGTGGAAAAAAACTTCAGTCTTTCTGTTATTGGATTACAGTTTGAAGAGGTTATTTCATGTGATAGAGACTTGTTTAGTATTTTTCCAAATGAATCTGCCTTAAAAAAAAAAATAATAGTAAAATCATTAATATTTTGGTTCAGAAAGCAAGTAAGTATATTAAGAATATGTTTAGGACTTTTTTCCAAATAGGATTCCTTACTAAATCAACGCTACGGTACTTATCTCCAGAACTTTTCAGGGGAAACCAAACAAACAGTCATTTCTTCAGGTAGATACTGCTTTTCTGATGAACAGATCACAGGTTCACAGCCTTCATTGTGTCCTAGTATATAGTAGTAAAGAATTCATATAAGTGTTCATGTTTTTTTGCCTTTTTTTTTTTGGGGGGGGTGGGGGGAATGAAGAAAAAAAAAAGAAGAAAACAGGTTCATGTATGTAACACTTAAGGAAGAGGGAAATTATTACAGAATAAGAAGGATGAGACGCCTGGTTTTCACTAGCACAACTGGTGAGCATTCCAGTAGGTCTGAAGTACGGTAAGGTGAACTGCTAAGTTTGTTCCTCTCACTAGATAATAGATATTATGAATAGAACAGTTCAACATTATTAAAAATAAGTGTTACTGACTTCAGTGGAAATCTGATCAGATTGTATTTCTCACTTTGGTGTGATTAAAAAAACAAGCTGCATAAGGAAAGCTTGACTACCTCTTGTTCAAAGAGGGCAAAAAAAAAAAAGTTACCAAATTGCAGTTTTGCTTAAATTAAAATGATTAAGGATAAATTCCTGACAAGAAATTATTTTGCTTCTTGAGTGTAAAGATCTATGAAATTTGATGTAGACAATAATGAGAAGTACATATGCAGAGAGACTTTGTCCTTCTATATGTAGTGCTGTAATGTAGAAATAGAGTTCTTTGCATATTTGTGTAAATACAAGTTTGAAGAAGTTGATTTCTGAGCCATCTGCGGCATTTTGATTTCCAGTTCTTTATTTCACCTGCAGAAAATATTGTGTAAGTATGTATTAGCTTTAGCTATATGACTGTTTCAAAATGGTACGTTATTTTATCATTGCTTCACTTCTCTGTAGTAATCATTACATGAGTTCAACTTTGATGAAGTCTAGTAAGCACTTAGATACAATATTATTCTGCATTAATGTTATAAGAACGGTAATTCATTTTTCAATGTACTTTACTGAAGAGCTAAAAACATCTACACCCAGAGCAGTTTCTTTTATTAAAAACACTTATACCATATCTAGCACATTTTGCATTTGTGTCTATTAAAATGCATGAAACACCTATCATAACATTTTAAGCACTCAGTAGCTTATTACTGGAACCACATAACTGCTTCCTTATTATGTCTTCGTGACAATGACTTTAACAAATTATGTTCAGGTAGTTGTTAAAATTTCCATCCAAGCACAATTCTCTTTTGAATGACATGTCAAGAGGTTAACTTATGCTCCCTTACAGCTGATTTCTAGGCCTCAATCTTTCAGACAAGTCACTTCAAAGGAGTTATGACTCTGTTGAGTTGAGACATCAAGATAAAGTTGGCTTTCAGAAATGCAGTCCCCTTTAGGAAGCGTGCAAAAATTTTGCCGCAGTTATTTGTCTAGGCAGTACTGAAGCAACAAGACACAAGATGAAGACCAAGACATGGAATGAGAAAAAAGCTATTAAAGGAAAAAAAGGAGCTCTGGTTAATGTAGCTTATACTAATTCTTTGGTATTACTGCTCATTCATTTTACATTCTGTGGGATTTTCCTCAGAGGAGTGAAGTGTATGTATGTAGATATAAAATTTAATTAGTTAGAAGTTCCTCTCTGTCTCTGCACCTTAAGACTTTTCTTAATAATAGTAAAATCTGTGTGGAAAAGAAAGACCAAATAGGTAAGTCAACAGTTCCATTTTTCACACATATGCCATGAACTGTTTATGGATGACCTGTGGAAATCAGATCAGCAATGGAGAATAACAAGCACAGACAGTATGCTTACAACAACTAAGGAGTTCAAGTTTTACCAAAATGTAAGAACTATAGTTGAAAGTATATGTGAAGATTACCTATTGAATTTTTGTCATTTTGTCATACTATGATTGTCCATGCATTCTTTACTACGTAAATTTACAGCAACTTTGAAAGGAATTTCCTAGAAGGGAACAATGCAGATGTGTATACCACAGGCTATCAGAGGAAGAACTTTCCTTGCGTCTCCAGTTAACATTTTATAGATGACAGAAGATACTGAGGAAGTCTGTTGACAAGCTAATCAGCTATGAATAAGAACAACACTAGCTAGAAAAGACTAGTATGGATTCTTGATTTCATAAAATGACATAAATCAAGATACAAAGCGCACTTTAAGAAACTGTAAGTAGGAACATTTGTCAAGAAACTGACTTTTTTTTTCTTTCAATAACAAAACTGTCATTTACTGACACTGAGCACAACTCTTAAGAGAAAACAAATGGCAAAAAACGTTTGAGATATTCTCTCAATATTGAAATCAATTTCATCTACTTAATTTTAAAAGTCGTTGTGTTCATGAGCTTTAGTTTCATACTACAATGTTTCATACTACAAGAGATGGAAAAAACAACAGCCTGGAGGTAAAAGATGCAAAAAAAAAAAAATAATCGCTTGACTGTATATAACCTTATTCTCAAAATTTGCAAGTGAACAGTGAAAAAGGAAAACCAAACCTCACTACTGCAGGTGTCACAGTTACATGCAGCTTCAGTTGGTCACCTTAAATATATATGTGGGAAAATGATAGAAGCAGCTGAACTGTAGCGTGAAAAGCTTCATATAGAATGCTGCTTAGTGTTACCAGAAAAAAAGCCTCATTTGCAGAAAAGAAACACACTTTGGTCTTCTGGGTAACAAAGCTAGAAAAGTTGCTGTAAATTTACCTTTAATAAAATGCCATATTAAATATATGCAAGTTATCTCAAGCAGTCTCAGACATAAGCGATGTGTAAGACAGTCCAATACTTCTGTTCCCAACAAAAACTTAATTGGAATAAGTATCTAGTGTGTTTTAAAATTGTATTTTAGGTTTAAGAATACTGAAAAAGTATGTCCAAAAAATCCAGTTTGTATAGGGAATAGTATTCTTGCTGGTTTCCTACAGGTAAGGAACATCAGACCTGGCTTCTCTCAATTGAAATAAATGTTTAAAGGACATTTACAATATCATCTACAATTATATTTTGAAAAATGTGTGTTCTTTTTTCTTTGTAAGAAAGATTCAAAGAACTATTGTTTACCCTTTTAATAATAGTGGAGTATTTATATCTTAAGATACACATACAATTTTTATGTTCCTGCTACTGCCAGTATACTGAGTGTTCTTCCCTGTGTCCCATATCATCGATAACATTAAGAATCTTAATCCTGGACACACTCTGGTGCAGCCAGAATGGCGGTTCCTCAAAAGCTGAAAAGGTCTAAACGCAAACAACGATGAACTCACTGCACTCATAACTGTAGTGAGGACACTACAAGAATCATACTCAGAGCTAAAAATGACATGACATAGTAATGAAGACATACACAAATCAGCAGAAGTTTTTGCAAATATTTTATAATATAATTTAAGAATGTACAGGATAAGAAGCGCAAACCTTGTACGTCTTCTGTTGTATAAGATGGAAAAATCAGAGAACAATTCCATACCCGTCAAAGTCAATAGGGACTGCTCTTTACAGAATAGAGATCTCTCTGTAGTCGTACATTTGTAATTCCTGAAAATAATCTGAAATATCTATTTCGGTGTTCCTTGTTTTAATCCTGTCTATGTCCAAGATTAAGCATCCAAGAATAAGCAGTCTTCAGAAATTGTGTTTTTAATCCATGATGATTATAAAAATCTTTTAAAACATTTAAGACATAAGCAACAATTGTAAATCTTTAAACATATTCTCTTTATACTTAAATAGGCAAAATGTTATAAGTATTTAGTATTTAAGTATTTAGTATTTTCATTACAAAGAAAGAATATGTATATCTGAATGTGAGATTTAGTTGTTACATAGCTTATAACAGCTGTGCCTTGGGATGAAGACACCTGTAAATTAAGAGGAGCTTATTCTTAAAATAAAGTCACAGTCCATTTTTTTTTCCTTTGTGTGCCAACTGGTTACCAATCTGCTTATTCTTAACACAATGTTCAATATATAATGGTAAAATGAGATTTTTTTTTTTCTGTTATGTTCATTTTTGCCTAAACATAAAGGTAATGCTTTTATAAAAAAGGTAAATCATTGAGAAACATACATAAATTGTACTTATCCTTAAAATGTACTTTAGAGTTTTGACAGTCATGGCTTGATATAAATGGGCACAGTCAATATCAAAGTCAGAAAGCCTTTGTGATCAAAGATTTTCCCACTTCTTCCCATTTGTCAGTTACAATCTAACCAAAGTATACCATATATAAACTCCAAGTCTCCCAGAGGAAAAAAAAAAAAAAAAAGTACTAATATTTTCTTCAAAAAACACTGCAAGTTAGGTTATGTTTCCTTCACTGTGTTTAAATGGAAAGAAAGAGGGCAGACTTAGGTGGGAACAGTAGTAAAGGACTACTACTCATATCAGGTTCCTCCACCATGAGGGTATGCTTAGAAATCTATTGCTAATGTTGTTCATTAGCCTTCAAGCCTTCAAAAAGCAGAAAATGAACTTATCTTGGGATCTTTTTCCTCCTTAAAAACCCATATCGCACAAATCAGAGTAATAAATGAAACTCCGTTAGTCACACGAAAATAATGAATATTGGACATTCAAGTCATTTCAGAACAATAATAATAAAAAAAATAAATCGAATTCCATTGTTGGTTAAAATTGATGTTTCTTGTTAGTTTTGATACAATTTTACACAGCAGTTTCCAAGTCAGTACTTGTGATTTTTAATCATATTCATATTCTAAGAGGGAACACAATAAACACAGAGAACTTCAGATGAACTTCAGATGAATTAGACAGAATTTTCTACCAGTTTTACAAAGTTTTTTGCTACATAGAAATTGAAAGGATTTTTTAAATTGAAACCAAATTCCAGGATAAGAAAGTTTTCTATAATTAAAAGTCTGTATCTGCAAATTTTTGTATTGTAGCAGTATGCTTCCTTGTGCAACATGCTAGCTTACACAAAAAGGTTATCAAGACAATTTGATTTATTTGATTTATTCTGTGCCTCTGTATGTCTAGGTAAATTGTTGCAGTGATTCTGTCCATGTTTTTCAGATCCCTCCTCTAGTGTCCAGACTTTCTGTCTGGTTTCTTTTACTGTCAGTTTTCAGTGTTAATAACTCCAGGCTCAGCTCATGTGGTGTTCTGGGAACTGGGGAGCTGGATGAGAAAATGGGGTAGCAGGCTTGTGAAATGAAATGGCTGCTTTCCTAATGCACTGAAGTAGCATAAGTAAAATGAAGCTGAAGATTTTGATTTCAAGGTGTTTAAGTGTTAAGTGCACCTTATTCTGTCCAAACAAAAAGCTTAAACATATTCAGATTAATATTTTAGTGGCAATGTCAAAACTAATGCAAAAATAAACTAGGGTTTACTAAAAGCCACACAAGTAGTGTGTGGAAGTGAATCTGCTGATTCACAAGTCAGAGTTCTAATGTTTGGGTGCCCTTAAAAAAATTAACATAATTTGAGGCAGGTTATGACCTTATGGTTTGTTTGTAATGCTGACCTTACGTTTTTTTTGGTTGTTGTTGTTGTTTTGTTTGTTTGGTTTTTACCTACAATAAATACAACACATATAGTCTTGAATTGAAGCCTACTTTAAATTTGCAGTTATTTAGCATAGAATTGTTGTGTGTTGCACTTGCCTTATGTACAAAGTCCATTGTCATGCTCAAGATAATTTCTGAAAATTTGCCTGAAAGTGTTCAGCAGTAGAATGAAAAAAGCAAGAACCAAGGTCATTGACTTTGGTGTACTTTTGTTCAGGTGGATTCATAAAACCTACAGTAGCTGTAGCATGTTTTATCTGATAGTTATGATCCTTAGAGAATAGTACAAAGAGAAGGTGTAGTCTTATTAAAAATCCATAGATTTAGCTGGCTTCTGTTTTTAGCTGTTAAAAGATAATTCTACTTTATTATTTCCAAGAAGGAAAATCACCTGTTCTTAGGGCTGTTTGTGTTTCACTTACTTAGACATGGCTTACAAAATTAAAATTAAAATGCAGCTGATTCCTAGCAATAAATATTTTAAATAATGGAATGAATAGAGAAATGTCTCTGAGCTAGGTTAGGCATTTCATAATGTAAAAACAAATCAGGTTTCTCCTCTCATGTACTCAGAGTTCATGTAGCTGTGACTGCAATTTCAAAACCATTTTTTCAAAAAATATGGCTTTAATAACATATACCTAGTTATTAACAAGTGAGGAGCACTTCAGAATTTCAGTGTCTTCTGTGTATACTTTTATGTATCAGGGAAGTCTAGCTGCCAAGACTTACAGCTCAGAAGTTTACTGCTTTCTGGAGTTTTTGTTGTTGTTTGTTTGTTTGTTTATTTGTTTTCTCCATGTAGGTGAAATTAAAGTTCTGTTTGTAAAGTTCTAGTTCTGTTTGTAGTGAATGGGTTTGCACAAGACAGTGGTTTACCAGCAGCACCTTTGTCAGCAGGCACCAAGAAATCTTATGATTAATCAAATAGGTCTGCATGTGTTCTGTCTTCCTTACTTGATCCACTGACTGTGTAAACACTTGTATCAACAACAGTTAATATCTCACAGCTCTGAAGACATTAATGGATGGGTATGCCCCCTATCACAGCCCAAGTTAAAAGCTTGCCTTAGGCAGAAGATAGACAAGGCTGGGAGAGAGGAGATACGTAGCAGTTCAGATTGTCGTCAGGGAAAGGAAGTTCATAGAAAATACAGAAAAGTGACAGGCAAATGCCCTCAGACCCGGTTATGGTATTTCATTCCTTGATTTGTTGTTTTTCACGTGTTTCTGTGCATTATTTTATGCTGGCTTTCCTTACTACACAACATTAAATGTAGTCAGCTTGTAGTTTGGTCATTTAAAGAAATCCAACAGAACTTTCAAAAGTACCTTGTTTATCTTTCTGCATGTCTACATGAGTGCATGTACAGAAATAGATTTAATATTATATTTCAGTTTCTCAGGATAATATGGGAAAACCTAATCTACAAAAGGAACAATGGCTAATGAACAATATTAGCAACTCTAATCTGCTGTTTTGATTTACAGAATGTCAGGTTTAATTTTCAAAACTAACAATAACACCCTAAATTGACAATACATTACCTAAATTGCCAAAGGCAATTCTGTCTATAATAAATCTATTGTGGGATGGAACATTGTGAGCAAGCAGAGCAGATATGTTTTGCTTGATGTTATTCAGTGAATGTACCGTTCTTGTGCAGGTATCTGTTTGACTCTGTTAGGAAGAAGATAAACTTGACAGAATTCTATTGGCCTGAGATAAGACTTTCTTAAGTTAATTTGTCAATTAGTTTTAAATGATAAATTGATACACATCACTGATTTTTAAAAGGCAACTAAATTTTTCTGTTAGTAAGAAACGTGCATAGCCAAGCAATTTCTGAATTATAAATCCAGATGCAGTCATTTAAAACACAGTTGATTCACTTTAATAATTGACTTTTCAAATTAAGGTTTGCAAATGGGTGGGTCAGAAGATCAGAATCGTTTCTGCAGCCAACCACTATAGAAATGATAATGAAGATTAAGAGACTTACCCCTATTTGTCTGTTTCTGCATCTGGTTCTGGAGGAACCCTTTCTGAATACTCTCCGTGCTGCAGACTTAGCCACTTACTCTCTCAAATTTCAAAGGGAAAATGCCACTTGAAATTGATTGTGGTATTATGAATAGTTGTCCATTAGCAAACTAGGCTGAAACCCTTGGCTGTAATGACCAATGAAGTGTTACTATCAGTTTTCCTGTAACTGACTTGGGTTCAGTAGGTTAGTATAGCATTTCCTGACTCATCCCATCTCCTTTCCAAGTCTCTTTTTACTTAGTCTTGCTTTTGATATTTCACTTTTTATACGTACTTTTGATCACAGAATTTAATGCTTTGATCAACTCTAGGTGGCATTTTGTTACATTCCTCCCTAGTGGGGTATGGCATTGTAGGAGCCAATAATACCGTCTTGGTTCAAAGATAGTTTTGGATGTGTTTTTGTACAATGCCAAAAGCTGGTATCTCAATTCAAAGTGACCGGTTTGGTTTAGGATATTCCGTTCAAACAGTTGATTAAATGTTCTCCCAGCTTGAGTATAATAGGATAAAAGTCTATAAAAGAAAAATTAAGTGTATGTGCCACTATTAATTAACAGGCCAATTTGAATTCAGCGTATTTTCAGTTCTTGGACTAGGCTGAACAGGCTACCCACAAGTGAGTACATTGAACAGGAATCTTCATAGGATATTTAGAATATTTAGTCCATTGGAAAACAATGTTTATCTTTCAAAGGTTTATAGTTCTTCCCATTAACTGCTAAAAGAAGCAAAATCAGTTAGATTCTAGCTGAGGTACTTATAGTCCTCTTCATTGGGTGCTTCAGTAAGGATATAATTTAGGATGTTCGAGGCTTTACATTTAAATGTCCTGGTTCGTAATGAATTCCATCATCAAAATTTGTACCTCTCTTGGCCACACAGTCTGTATTCTCCCATGGGGGGGAAGGCTGTACAAGCAATTATGTGGATGTGCTGGTTTTACTGCCAGGATGGACTATGAGCAAATGTGGGAGACATAGAAGTGCCTATATTTGTTTATTTGGTACTATCCAGTCACTCTAGGGATGCATAAAATCTTGTAGTTATTTAAACCTTTAACATAGAAAGAGATGAACACATATATTGATAATAAAATTTTATTTAAGCAAGAGGAGATAGTGGATTTTTGTAGGTTACAACCTCTCTCTGAAAGAAAAAGTTTAAGACTTTAAGGTATTGGTATCTGAAGCAGTAACTCAGAAAAGTGAGTGAGTGCTGGGTACATGAAGCAAATGGACTGTGTCCTATCTAGAAAGAAAGAAATGAGCTCCAGGGGAAGGACAGCGTGGGAAATACATTCAGATTGGAGAGACTTAAGGTCAGAAGGGTAGTATCAATCCACAGAAAACACAGGAAAAAATCAATTGGGATTTTTTTTTTTTTTTAATAAGGACTCTTTTTTTTTTTTTTTTCCTATGGGAGACATTTAATGTTTTGTGGTTTTGTTTGTTTGTTTTTTAACCCCCCTGCATGTACACATGCACACACACACACACACACAACATGGTATTACACCAATTCTTATTTAAATATACTAGCACTTTCTGTTGGTGTGATCTTACTGAAGTAAATGGAATCAGATGAGTGTCTTATTATAAGACTGAAGAGTCAATCCTTTAGTGGATTTAGATTTATAGTAAATTCACTATAAACTAGAACACTATAAACCAGGACAAAATAAGAGTCTGAACTATTATGATCTGAATAATAGTTCAGAGTAATATTGTGATCTAAATTAAAATTCAGGCCAATATACTTGAAAGTCACTGAGGAAAAATACTAATTAAAGCTGTTTGAGGTAGCCTCAAACATTATATATTTCATCTGATAAAATATATAAAGAATTTCCTACTGCAGTCCTTTCACCCTTGTATGGTATCAAAAACACGTGTTTTTGTGACTGGGTGTGCTTAAGCATTTAGAAAAGTTTGTCTTAAATACACTACGCATGAGCACATTTACTACTTTGATAAGCAAAAACATATTCTTGGCCAGGAAGCAGCCCAAGCCCTACATTCTCTACAGGAGAACACCTGTTCTTCCCTATTCAACTCTTCAACCTCAATGAGAAACAATGCTAATTTGCAGAGATGTGGCAGTTATATATACAATATCTAGACAGTAGAACTTACTATTTTGTGGTTCCATATATTCTTTCTGACAAAGAGGAAGTCTCTCTTCTCTCTTAGAGGCAGCTTCAGGAAAGGAACCCTCTTTTCCATACAAAGTATCAGGTTTCTAGAATGCTTTCAGTGCATTGCTTCTATCATGTGTTATACCCAGTTTCATCCCTGTCATCCTATTTTCCTTTCATTCCAGATCTGGATTGCACGCACTGCAAATGAAGGCAACTCACACAGGCAGTTCTCACATTTTTAACTCAGATTTTTAACTCAGAGAGTAACTACAAAAGGAAATAGACTGATAACTGGGAAAATATACATTTAATATTACAGCAGAAAGAGTTTACAAGTCCCTAACCATTAAAAGGTAATAGGTGTATTTGCCTGTATAAATGTGAGCAACTCCATTGGATTTGATATTCGTATACACTGAGGCTCCTTTACATGAATAAGACACTATAGGGGGTTGTTAATGTGAGAGCAAATTAAAATTGCATATGCTTTTAGGTCCCTTTAGAGAACCATGTGAAATAAGGATTATTAAACAGTCCAACTCCTAAAAAGTAGAAAAAAAAAATGAGTTGGAACAAAAAATGAATAAGGATTAACATATTTAAAATAACAGTAACTGATCTATTTCTGCACAGGTCTATTCTCTCTAACCAAAATTTTTACTGATGACATTATTTTCTGTAAGTCCCTCTCTTGTCTTCCACATGTAGTTAGAAACCCCTTCCTTTGGTACTTTTGAAAATACCAATGAAATGTAGGATAATAGAATTTTCTTAAAGAGAATTATTCACTGTATCTATATCATTGTATCATTAAAGAACATTATTAACTTAAGTTTTGTTCAAAACTGCCCTTTCTCTTGTCAGAATAAGTTAATATAGAAGGAACAGAATAATTCAAGTAGTTGACACAAGTGAGTACACATGAATCTCTTTCTGCTGTGTTTGCATACTTCCCCTAGTCTTGTGTAAATACAGAGAATTAATCAGAGAGAGAAGGCAACATGGTTATCAGTAGAACCTTGCTGTCTTTGCTGTAGCTATTGTTTTTAATGCAGAAGATACTTTGACAGGATCAAAGATTGTATACAAAGGCAGAGCAATCAATGCCAATTGAAAAAAATGCTGATAGGGAGAAAAGAAAAAAAAAAAAGAAAAGAAAAGAAACAAAAACTGTCAAAATCGCTGAACACCCACATCAGGCTGTTTCCAATATGCAGTCCTGAATTCAGACAGGCTTTGATTTTACAGACTGTTCTATAGTATACCCATCTATTAATAAACCTCTCTATCACAGTTAGTCTGTACCAGGTCGTGAAAGATTAAAGGAATCCAAAAAGAAATGTGCGAGAGTCTCAGAACCAGTGGCATATTGGATATAGTCACCTGGAAAATTACAGTAGAGGTAATGGGTGCAATGTCAAGTTCTCATGTCAAGTGTTACTACACTGTATGTCTTTCTTTTTGTAACCATAAGCCTCAGTCACATAAACATAAGTCACAGAAACTGGGAAAAAAAAAAAAAAAAAAAAAAAAAAAAGGTAAGGGAGGTCTGCCTCTATCTTGTGAAAAGGTAATTCATTAATTGCAGATTAGCTTTCACTTTTGGACAGTTACCACATAGTGTCAATAACTCAGGTTGGAGCACAAAAGTTGTGATTGATTGGTTCAGTGCTTGTTCAATCTTTGATTCATATCAGAGATAGTTCTCAGTCAGCATTTCTCTTTCTCTTTCTCTTCTTGGCCAATAGTGCAAAGGATGATTTCCATAATCGTTTTATTGACCATACTTCAGTTGGTGTGAGTACATTTTACCATATATAAAATTGTATTTACTTCAAAAGTGCTTGTTGAACTGCTTATAAAAATAGAGTACAAGAAAAAGTAAATGAGAAGAAAAGGGAAAGTAAAATTTGGTGGTCAGCTCATATTAGAAGGAACTGAATAGGAATATTAAAGAGTCATCAAGACGATAAGGTAATAGATAATCTTCTGAGAATCCAAATAAAAAAATGTAGGCTGATGTAGATAAAGAAAAACTTGACATATACATATACACATGCACGTTTACTGCTTATACCTTTCACCCAAACTATTTTTAATGAAGGAACAAAATTCAGTGTTAAAAATCCATGTTGAAATTTTCCTTCTGGCGACATTTCTTAAAGGCTTGTTCATGACTGTAAAATGTGTAACTAAATCCATGTTGACTGTACCCATTTATGACAACCTGATTCATTTATTGTACATATATAATAAATTTATACAGTTAAATAGACAGTAGAAGTGTTTTAAAATAGTAGCTCTATATTTTGAAAATTGCTTATACTTGGTAATTTTCTTGCTTGATAATGACTTTTGGTGAGTTTTGCCCAGCCAGTCTCTTTCTCTCTCTCTGTGAGGTTCACATGTAAACTGATTTAAAGATTGCATAATGATTGTTTGGCATATCCTACAGGCAAAGGTCCAGAAACCCTTTTTGCTGGCTATAACCTCAATGATAATGAGTGGCACACAGTGCGTGTGGTTCGTCGAGGAAAAAGTTTAAAGTTAATGGTGGATGACCAGCAGGCCATGACAGGTAGTATGGCATTGTGACTTCATGTTACTTGGAGGGGGGTGGGGGGAAGGGTGTTGTGGAGGGAACACACAAAACAAAAAATGATAGAAGTAAAATGCCTTTATCTGAAAGCAACCAACACTTTCTTTATTTGAGTAAGATCTATGTTGTGCATCTTGAAATACTATTACTACAAGTGCATTTATTACACTTGACATTAATATTACTGTAACACTGCTATTGAAATTAAGAAAACCTGCTGACTTAAATGAATATTTTTATACAGTAATTGGAGAGAAGTCATTTGATACATCACTAATGAAAAGGCAAGTAAAATGCTTTTGCTAACATACTAAGTTTAAACTAAGACTAAGCTCTAAGCCGTTGATGTAAGAGGGAATTTCAAAAACATTTGAAGGGTATTTTGTCACATTTTCAAGTCTTGCGTCATGTTTGTCTTGAACACTAGAATGGTAGTTTTGTTGTGGGAATAAAAATGGTATGAATGCTAGTAGATGTTACAAATACATTCCTATGATGTCTCAAAAATGATAATAGAGAAGATTTTTTTCTGCCTTTGTTCTGCTAAATATTTCTAACGTGTATTGTTAATAGGAACAGACCTTGATTTCTTGCACAGTACATTGAGCCTACTTTTGTTTTATCTATTTAATATTTTCCTTTGTTTTTATGTTTAAATAGCTTCTATCATTTGTTTTAGGCTTTGTTAAAATGGTAACAATTTTAATGTTTTTTAAATGGAAAGCATGTCCTGTAGTCCTTTTTCACTCCAACCAAATACTCAATATCATGTCACTGGTAGAAGAATAATTACGAAGGTATTCCTGGAGCTGAAAAATATTTCTAGGATCATATATTACCAATAGATCTTCCAGATGTGAAGCAAAGATTTAGTCTGTGTATGTGATGATGTTTTGGGTCATTGTCCCTAGAAAGCAGATGGCCTAAATCTGTTATTTTCTTGTCATGAAAATATATATATAGTACCTGAGGAATTAGATCAAAAATATCTTCTTGCTGCCTCAACTCGTGACTGAAATATTAAAGTTACTTTTGGGACTCTATCTAGTTAGAGGAAGCTGTTTAGAACAGAAGAAAATATAGTCTTTAAAACCAAATTTGTATTTCCTTTGCTCCTTATGGCAGAGTTTACATTAAAACACAATACAGGTTACAAAGTCATCAAGAAGGATTAGTTTTGCTTTTGGGATGAGTGCAAACTGCTTAACAGAGCTGTAGAAATCTAAGATATATATGAAAGAGTGAAATGAAAATCAGAGTTTTCTATGAAGTATAGTGTAGTCAATGAAGTAATAAGCAAAGAATGCAGGACTCCACTATTTTTTAGTCCTTCTAAATTGTGAATCAGATGTCATGATCACAGCAAAGAAATGTTAAAGCCAGTGAGTTTTAGTTGCCTGTTAATCCAGGGAAGGTACTGTCTGTCCATCCAGCTTCTTGTACAACACTTGTATCCACTCCAGATGTCAGTACACATATCAGAAATTTTCCTGTTAACTCAAAATAATTCTCAGATCTTCAAGCTGGAAGTTGCCCACACACGCATAATCCACAGATTTTGATTTTTCTTCACCCAAAGGGAGAAAATTGTCCCAGTACTCTGGAGGGAAAAAATCTTCCAAAATTCCCTTCTGGAAGCTGTGTGGACATTGCTGTGTGGACATTGCTGCGAGAAGGAAATTGGTGTGGGAGAAGGAGCTATAGGAAACTTGAAACTCTGACAACAAGGGAAATCTGCTGTTAATCCCAGTATAATTACGTTTTCTTTATGGAGTATTTCTGTTGCCATATAGAAACAGCTGTGTTTTTGGTTTTTTTTTCGAACATAAAATTTTCTCCAACTTAAATTTGTACTTCCATCTTTGGTAGACAGTCAAATGTATACAATGCAATTAAACATGTAATAGTTTTGAATTTCCTAATGAGCTAGTGAAAGAGTTGCCGTATCACATTGGAGTGCTTTTGCTTTAAGCTGCTTAGAACTTCCCTTCAGATGTCCCAACAATCAGAAATATGGTTAAAAAATAACCTTGAAGTTATTTGTGTGAAACATTATTATTGGATAACAGAGAGAATGAGAAAAAAAAATAAATAAATGGAGTTGCTTCCCATAATTTCAGTTTCCTCTGCATTTAAAAAACAAAACAAAACAAAACAAAACAAAACACCACAGGTCAAGAAAGCTTAAGCTGGAAGGGAAACCATTAAGTAGTTCAGCCTGAGTTTCCATCTTTACATGTTATAAAATATCACCTATTCATCCATTTATTGAACACTCTGATACACTCACCTTTGATAAATGTGTAATTTATGCATGGGTAAACAATCGTTCAGAATCATAACTAGCTTCCATTGGAAGTCATGCAGGTAATTTTGTAAATTTTGCTCAGCGTAGAAGAGTTCAAATACTTGCAGTACATTATTTTATTTCCTTGAAATCTGTAGAGAATAAAAGACAAATGAAAGAGATTGCTACAGTTGGATGTTGGAAAGGATACCTAGCTCATGATTATGACAAGACATTCACTAGGCCTTTTGTATGATGTTCCATAACACTAAAACAGGTAATGCATTTTGTGCACCAACCTGGCAAGTTTAAATAACAGCAACAAAACCACACACAAAACAGACCAGCTTGTAAGTAAAAAGTGGAGTTTCTTTCTTCATTGTTGTAGCTGCAAACACTGTGGAGCATTATGTGAAGTCTCAAGTCCTGTTAGCAACTTTGTACAACTAAAATGTTAGGAGGAGATTTGGGATGTGAGCCCAGATTTCTAGAACTTTTTTTATTACTGTGCTGTAGAAAGAAATACATTTAAGCTAGTGAATGTACAGAGGATACGGAGCTACAGGCCAAAGCTTAGTGGATTTTTGCCATGACATTTACGCAATGCCATCTGAAGTGATATAAGGCTGGAATATATAATGTTCCTTCTCTAAAAGATGAACTTCAGCTCTCTCTGGCTGTGATCTAATATACAACTCTTGGTCTTGTAGAAAGTTGTGGATCTGGCATTTTTCAAGACATCTCCCTGGCTGGTTATTGCAAGGAAGAACCCACCTTCATTAATATATGAGGGAACAAACATGTTTAGAAATGATGTTTGGAATGTTTGGAAACAAGGCCACCAACAAGGCTGTCCTTGGGGATTAAGAAACTTCTTACACTGCTCAGCCTGTATGACTACTAATTGCTGATGGTGTTTAGTGCTATCAGTGAAGTCATATCTTACAAGGAATGCATCCTGCTTGGAAAAAAAAAAAAAATCATAAATTATTAGCTTTTTTTTTTTTTTTTTTTTTTTGGGGGGGGTGGGGGTCTGAAAGGTATTAAGGTATTATTCACTCTAACTTTAGTGATATATGTATTCCTATCGCTGTGCTGTGACTGAACCAGTTTGTGACTCCATGTCACTGGGCAAAACCCAAATATATTCATCTTGCCCTAATACTTGTTCTGTTCATGCACGTATACACAGACACTTATAAAAGCTATGAAAGTCTGAGCCTGCTGCAGGCATATCCAGTCTAAGTCAGAGCTCACTCTCTTCTACTGAAATAGTACATACAGGACAGAACAGAGGGAACTTGGCCTTCAACACTTTGCAGTGCAACTGAAAGAACATTATAAAGCAACTTCATGCCAGTATTTGTTCCAACTTGCTGTTAGCCCTCTTTGTACTACATGAGACCAAAAAAATCATAAGGAACGGGCAAATCTAGCCCGTAGATTAAGTTGTAAAATTGATTTGTAATGAAAGGAATTTTGTCATCAGACCTGTACAATGTGTTGATGAATTTTCCTTGTACTGTCCCGCTTCTTTAAAATGAGCCTGGAGAAAAAAAAATCTATGTACTGTTAGAAAAGGGAGCTCTCCAGTGGACAAAATTTTGGTCTGCTGGATAAGTAATTTAATAACTAGCTTAAATACTGAACTGTACACAGTGTGCCGTGGCAGCATTGATGCTTTTCTTCAGGCTAGCTATACAGTCAGCAAATTTTAGACTTTTGTCTATGCACAACAAGGAAGGACCCAAGTGTAATTGTCAGGCTTGCTTGTGTTCTCCTCTCTGATGTAATAAAATCCCTTGCTATTTTCAGGATTACAAAAGACACTGGCATATCCCTTACTGCAGACTTTCAGCTTTGTTCATCTCTTGGGTTGTGACTGCCTTCACCCATGGTTTGTCCCCATGATAAAAAGCTTTCAAGGAAGGTTCTATCTACCCTTGCAGGACAGGTATTTTCAGGACTGTTTAAACAGGAATCCTTTCTTATTCCCATCAAATCATGCCTTTTTAAGCAAAACACATGGAGAAAAACCCCTCTGACCCTTACACTATTCTGTGAAAATCTAGCATTGTAGTTTTAGCTTAGATTGATCCTTGTATGCTTAATGTTGTGTTAACTAATTGCTCTTGCTCATAGTAAAATCAAATATCCGATTAACTGTAGCCGAAGTGTGGAGTTTTATTGGCAGTTTTATATACTATGGTACTGTTCTTCAGTTTAGAAAGCTTGCTGTTGGCCTTATCCAAACAGAAAAAAACTTGGTGGAAAGATTCCCAGATGTTTAACAGTAATTTGAATGAACTTAGAAAAATCTTCTTCAGAGTCAAGGATTGCCCTGAACATTCTGAAAAGTGTGATTTTTTTTTGCAGACACTTAATCATGTGATGTGTTTTTTGACTTCCCATTTCAAATGCTAACATGTATTTTCTTTTTACTGTTTGAAGGTCAAATGGCTGGTGACCACACACGGCTGGAATTCCACAACATAGAAACAGGAATAATAACTGAACGGCGCTACCTGTCTTCTGTGCCTTCTAATTTCATTGGGCATCTGCAGAGCCTTACATTTAATGGCATGGCATACATTGACTTATGTAAAAATGGAGACATCGATTATTGTGAGCTAAATGCAAGATTTGGGTTCAGAAACATCATAGCAGACCCTGTAACCTTTAAAACAAAAGCAAGTTATGTTGCATTGGCCACACTACAAGCATATACCTCTATGCACCTTTTTTTCCAGTTCAAAACAACCTCTCTGGATGGATTGATACTTTATAACAGCGGTGATGGAAATGATTTCATTGTGGTTGAATTAGTAAAAGGGTATGTATGGATGACTTTAATGACAAAAACAGTCTAGACAAAAAGTATATATATTCAGGAGAAAGACAATGGAAAGTTTAGAATACAAATCTTTATCTGACTGGGTATATCTGATGGATGAATGTTTTCTCATGTTAAACTTCATATGAGTTTTTCTTTCAGATAAAAATAGATGCCCGAAAAATATGAAATTAAATAATACACATAATTTCTATAACATTTAACCCAAAGAAGCATTAGATGATAGCCTTCTTCTTGTTCTCTATGTATGTATGTACGTACGTGTTGGTACAAGGAATTCTCCTCATTTTCCAGAAACTTGGGAGTTCATCTCAGTTCATGTAAATGACCAGTGATTTCTCTGAATTAAGGTTGCTTGCCCATTTGACATTCAGTGTTATCTTCCTTTTTTACCAGTACTACTGAGAAGTACAAGGAAATAGAAAATATAAGATGTATTAATAATTAGTGTCCCCTTGTTATGTAAAGAAAAGGAAACTTCCATTTTTTTTCCTCTTTTCCCAGCTATTTACACTATGTGTTTGACTTGGGAAATGGTGCAAATCTCATCAAAGGAAGTTCTAATAAACCTCTGAATGACAACCAGTGGCATAATGTGATGATATCAAGAGATACCAACAACCTCCACACTGTAAAGATTGACACAAAAATCACAACACAGAGCACAGCAGGAGCCAGAAATTTAGATCTGAAAAGTAAGTACAGTAATTCCTGTATAAACTACAGTGAGGATCATTACAGAATGATAACCTGAACAAGTCATGCATGTATTGTAATACCGGATAAAATTAAATCTGAAAATAATTTGTATTTCCACACAAGAGGAGATTTTGTTAGCCTGACAATGCCAATTCAGTAGTAGTTCTGCACAGTTAGGTTCAACTTTAAATGTAGAAAATCTAAGAACACAGAGTGGACAAATATCATACCAAAAGATGACTGAGGTATTAAGGGAGCTCTAAAAACCTTACAAAGAAGGCTTGACTTTATGTGAACATAAGTTACGTAAGTGACATGCAGAAACCACAGCCCAAGCTGTACAATATAACTAAATACGCTTTGGAGAATTGATGACTTCTGTGTAAGAGGTTTGGGGAATATTTTGTCCTGGTTCCCATTGTTAATTATTCCACACAAAACTTACCTTTTATTGGGAAATAAATATGATGCAGTATTTTTATATAATAAAACGTGTGATAGGTAAAACAATCTTATGTGGCAGTCCTCTAAAGAAATTGTCAGCTATAAATAGAAGTTGCTCTGTGTATTAAACTATATACTATATACACATACTTAAATATCTATTGTAATTTCAACTGCAGTATATGATAAACTGTTCTGTAGATCTAAAACTACATTTTATAGGTCCAGATAGATTCTTAAGATCTATTTGGATAACCAAACTCATATATGTATTTTAAAACAAGTAATAGTAATTAATTGTCAAGATGGGCTTCTGAAGAGCTCATTTCCATCAGAGGAAAGTATAATTTATACTGAAAAAGTATACTTTTTAAATACTGCCTACTTAATCAAACATAAGAAAAAACATTCTGGTCACATGAAAAAAATATCATATATTTTAAAAAGCTTTATAAAAGTTCCTGTTAGGAAAACCAAAATTTTCTAACAGTCAAAGAAAATTTAATATTTCAAAAGCTGGGATGTTCAAAGTAGACATTAATATTCCATCAAGAGCTTGTTCCTTGCTGAATTTTCTTTTATCTACCTCTGAGTCACAGATAATGAGCTAACCTTAGTAATTATTCTGGATTTTTTGATATTTTACATGTTTGCTTCACTTGAAAGTGCTATTAAGATTGTTAGGAAAACTGTATCTTGATATGTCATAGTCTTCAGTAAGAGCCTTTTTATCAGAAATGCTTGGTTTATAAATTAAAGCTTTTTGGATCGCTCATGCTCCATTCTCAAAATTGTACTTGAAAATTGTGCCATGTTCTTTCTCATTTTTTCTTTCCTGTAAACATAGTCGATGTTTCTTGAGGCAGTGTGATACTTCAGAGAGATTTTTGATATTGTAGAGAAAGTGTATAACTTATTTCTTCCCCATTTTTTGCAACATTAAGTACTGTTTCTGTTTATACATATGCACAGTCTTTTTTTCGGTATATTAAGTAGACATAAATGGAAAAAATAATCCTGATTAGAACCGATAAGTAAGGTACCACAGCCATTTTATTCTACATCTTTTTCAAACTGAAGTGGTGTGTTGGTATGTTGCTTTGCTTTGCTTAAAAGTTTGTACAATGTGCTTAATAAAGACACTAGAGGGCACTGTTATTTCATGAAATATGCTGCTTTGTGCCTTGCGTTCACAGAGCCAGCTCACCAGCTAGGATAACCTACAAAATCTAACATTCCTTTGTTTTCTTCACTTTGAAAATTCTACTTTTGCTTTACCCTTTTGAAGTAAAAAAGTATTCATAGCTGGTGCATTTTCTAACCTTGAATTCCAGTTGAAAAACAAAACAAAACAAAAAACAACAAACAACAACAAAACAAACAAACAAAACAAAACAAAACAAAAAACACAAAACACCTGAAGAGCATGAAAAAACATACTGAGAATTGAAGTGGGAATTGTATTAGATGAATTGCATTAGATGCTGATTTTCTAATTGTGAATTTTCACCATTTCTGATTTTCACAATTGCTGATTTCCACCATCCAGGAAATATGGCTAGTAAAAGAATAACAAACCTGACATTTTCAAACAGTGATATATAGTAAGCATCTTCCTCATACTGGGTTAGCATACATAGGTCCTCAACCTCTGTCTTTTAATAGTTGTATGTTTCATTTTACTTTTTTTTTAATGTATTCTATTATATTCTGCACAGTCAGCTTCTTTAAATATGTCACAGCATTTATCATGAGAACTTTGGTTGTTTTTCTGGAGGGAGTTCAAACATGCATTTTAGCCAGCAGGCTAGAAAGGAGAAAAAATTACCTTTCATTATTGTTTCTTCTTCTTCTGCATTCAGTTGAAATGCAGAATGTAGCTTTTTCTTTTTTTCCATTTTATGTAGTTTTTTTCTTATGGTGACATATCTCTGTTATGCTGTGAACACTTACCCCATACACTTAACTTTACCAACAAGAACAGACATTGTTATATAATTGTCCAGTATTACTTTAGCACTAGCAACAAATAAAAATTAATTTTTTACTTCCTGCTAGTGATATTAATCATTTTGTTTAACTTAAGTTAGTATTAGGTGAAATGCAAAAAATATAAGTGTACAGGCAATTCAGAATATCTGCATCCTTTCTCAGTAATTGGAAAGTTACCAGATTTCAAATGCTGAAATCCAAGATAATCCTGGAAAGAATAATCACATAAATGCCTCATATATATATATAGATATATATACACACACACACAGTGAATTCAGTGCAAAGACAGATTGTGTTGTAGAGCTTGCACAGGATGCCAGTTGTCTGGGAAAGCAGACAGTTGTCTTAAAAGCATGTGAGAAAATTTCCACTATACATTTCTTTCTGGGTATGCGACTTGGCTATTTAACATACAAAGTCAGTTATTACAGAGATGCATTTCCTTCATAACATCTGATACAATTTCAGTGGACTGGTCTTGAGTACTTGTGGAAACACATGCACTACATTCTTCAGCTTAATTACTGCAGTTATTTGATAGACAAATGATAAATTAGAGACAAATTAGTAAAAGATTGAAAATAGTTCTGTGTTTGGATTCCAAGAACCATGTTGTTTTTCTGAGCAGAGAAAATTAGCAAAATGTACTCAGGTGCAGTTCTAGCAGATAACCCATGAGGACAAATGAGATTTAGCAGGAAAGGCATTGCAGTTTAAGCTTGCCAACATGCACTTACACAGCAAATTTGCTTTATCTATTTCATGAGCAGTTTATCTGTTCTGCTTTCAGTATAGCTTAGCTGGTTAGTTTGGCTATAATTCAAGGTCTTCACAGAACAAAATAGTTTGATGAAGGAAATTCTCCTCACTGTACTTTGATGTTTTGCTGTTACAGTCTAAATAGACTGAAAGGGGCAAAAAAAGGCAAATGAAGGCGGAATTTGACTCATGTTCTTGTTCCTCACTATTGCCAAATAAAAGTCCTCTCCTTCATTCAGGCTATGTAGGTATTACAAAATCTGGAATGTCTCTTCTGCCTCCACACTTTCTTGCTGTAGTGTGGGAGACTGAAGTTTTGGCAATTTTTTTATTTTTTTATTTTTTGTTATTTTGATAAATATTTGAAGACACACAAGCTGCTTTCAAATAGCAGGAGCAACATCCTCAAGCATAACTTTGTATACACTTACATACTAGGGTTTTATCTCCATTTTGCTTCCCCCCTGGGCACCATTTTGAGATAGTAAATTTTCACCCACTTCATTTAAATTGCAAACATGCAAAAATAAACAAACAAGCAAACAAACAAAAAACTACAAAGATCCACCCAGAATGACTATCCCAGAGAAAATTTGGATATTTTTACATTTCATTTATTTATAAATTGAGATGAAAAGGTAAAATATTCCACTCTTTTCTAGGAAATTTGTAGTTTCAGTACATCTGTGTCCCATCCTATTCCAAACTTTTTAGCTGTACTGTATAATCCAGAATGAACTGCAGTCATCTGAATTCAGATTTTGGGCTTATCTGTATTTTCTTTTAAAACAAAAATTACCATCACAGAAAATTTCTTCCCAACTCTACAGTTTTGGTTTAATGTTAATGCCTGTACAGCATTTCATACATTTCATACATTTTTAAGACCTGCTTTTCTGAACTGGCACGATACTTTCAACTTTTCACACTTTGTTATTCTCTTTCACATGGCTTTCCCAAATGTCTTTTTTTTTTTTTTTTTTTTTTTTTTTTTTTTCTAGAATCCATTTTAAACAATATGTTATTCCTGTTCTACTGTATCACTGTGTCCACCCTCACCAAAATACTATTCATATTACAGCCTAAGTCAGAATCAACTTCTTTATAGTTAAAAATCCTAATATTTAAAAATCCTTTCTAGATCTATTGTTGTCTGTTTTACTTTACTTCTGTAGCCCTTCACTGGCTTCCAGCTTCCTCTATACCTTTGTGAGATATGGCTGGTACTGCTATACAAATCTGCCTTTTTATTTGAGCTTTTGTCCAGTAATATAAAAACAGCCTGTTCTGAAGCCTCTCAAAGAAAAGTAATCACATTAATTTCTGGTATAAACACAGTGGTTTCATAAACGCACTGAATTATATTTCCACATATGTAAAGACTCACTCAGCAGTTAATTCATCCTTAAAAATTTCTTATGTAATTTACTAAATCATCAATAGATCTATTAGGCTGGTTTATGCATTGATGATTTATAATAGCGATTTAATTCATTTGATGTTTCATTTGCCTGTCAAAGTAGGTTATTCAAACCATGCAAAACTGAGCTAAATTAGCCTTGATCGTAAAGCAGGTTTCTTGTTCCAGTGATGGAATTTGAAATAATTTCAATTTTAGGTAATATTTGTTCCTATTGTTTTATATTGAGCCCATTCTTACTGTTACTGCATTTTATGTTCCTTTGTGTATTACAAGGCCTCTCTCAATGGCAGTGGTTCTTCATATTTTTATTAACTAAGAAACAAAGCCTTATTAAAAAGCACAGATGAGTATTTTATATATAAGCCCAGATTTGTTTAAATGAACTAAATGAACTAATGCTAGTGCTTAAATTTCTCAAACAAGCATGCACGGGTTAATTGTAATGACCTTGCCAGTGGGCTGTGATCATGAAGAAAAACATTCTGTTTCAAATACAAAATACTGAATACTGTTACCAGTAAATAGATCTCCCTAATGTGACTTGTTGGAGTAGACAACAGTGAATACAGACAGCTGCTGTCTTCCTGGTAGTTTGAGAAAGCAGCCTCTGTACACAAGGAAAAATATGTAACTTAAAACTGAGAACTGTTCTTTTAGACTTTGCAACCTGTGTTGCAAATATATACAGCCAGATTAACAATATGTAATTGGACAACTTGGTCTAATGCAAAATCCTGTCTGCCTTTCTTTGGAACTTGTCATATATTGCTTCAAAACAGCTATGCTCTCTACCAGGCTATGTAAATAATTTTGATAATTCTAAACTTTCAGAAATTGTATCCAAATTTCCAAGATTATAAAATTGGAAGAAATGAAAAATCTACTGCAGTACTTCTGGATTAAATAAATAATTTATAATAATAATAAAAATACTCTGGTGTTTATGATGAGTTCTGTGAGGTAAAAAACATTGCAGTAGTCTCTTAGGTCACCCCATGGTGAGAGAAACTTTTTGCTTTCTGCCACTTCTTCCTGTTTCTTACAAACATACATAGATAGATTTGCCTATGTTCCTACAGCTGTTCAGCATGAACGTAATTACCATAGGTGGTTGTGGAGTTTCTTTCAAGCCCTTCTGGAATATGAAGCAAAAGTTATGCTAAGGCTAATGTAGGAAGCACACATAATCCTAAACATGCTAAAAAATCTAGATATTTATCTTAAATACATCCCACTGACAAAGTGGGAAGACACCTTTGTTATCTGCAAATTGTAATCAGATCATGGTCTCAACTCAGATAAAATGATAATTTTGTCTGTCCCCCAGCTGCATTCATAGGTACTATACTGGGTCTCTCTGGGGCACATTTGTTGAATCCTAGTATCCTCCCTGCCCTAAACTTGTATTCAGAATGTGCTACCGTAGGTATAGTACAGTCCCCATAAATTGGGGAATTCTGACCATTTTTGGAAAAACAAAACAAAACAAAACTGTCTCATGTAATATCCTTAGAGTCTGGAGGTAATTTTCTGGATCAAGAGGATGGTAATATAATATAAAATATTTGCCTCTGTAAACCTACCTTCAAAATGAGACCATATTTAACCACTGTCGGCTTCCTTGTAGCTTTATGTGGAGAATCTTGCCTGAAGGGAAGAGTTTTGTAGATGTTGCTGAGGACCAGGTTACCTGTTAGAAAGAAGAATTCTTCACTATTTTGAAAACAAACTCTGCCTAACAGCATGTGTTGGCTATTGAAATAGAGAGTGAATAAATGATTTCAGAAAGATAACTGTAGGAAGGGAAATCCCAATACACTGTGGCATGGACATCCCCACCTCATTAGATTTTGTCTATTTTTCAGATGCATTCAATATAGAAAAATGGTCAGAACAGGAAAGAAATGAAGGACATTTGATGTGCTTGAATGCCTCACCTTTCTACCACAACCATCCTCCTCATATACAATGTAATTGATATAGCATCGGTTCTGTGGGAGATGGATTACCACGCACGCTTATATGGCAATTAGATTTAATTATTTACTGTTTCACATGCATCACCAACTTTCCTCACAGTCCATTGGACAAGCAGACTGTTCTGTTTCAGTTTTAAATCTGTTTAATCTTTTTTTTCAGTCCCAGTGCCTATATTTTGACAAAGAAAATTAAAAAAAAAAAAAAAAAAAAAAAAAAAAAAAAAAGGAGTGTGTGGGAGTGGAGGTTGGGACAAAAAAAAAAGTGACTGGGAATCAGAATTATTACTGTTGAGAAAAGGCAAAATGTTTTTGTATAACAGTTTTGTGTTTGAGATTACATGTAATTTGAGAAAGGGAGTGATGCCTTCTAGGGTAATGGTGAATTTTAACATGGAAAATTTTCGGGAAATGTTCAGACATAATCATATACCTTTTGTGTCTCTGCTGTTGTCTATCGAAAACTCAGCTGCCAAGGACATTCTTGTTGCCCTCATCCTCCACCTCCACCCCTTTTCTATCATACAGCTTTACTTACCTCTTTTTTTTTTTTTTTTTTTTCTTAAATCTGGCATGCTTGCATAAGAATTGAGCTAAATTAAATAGGACCAAAAAGTGTAATAGGAGTGAAAACTGAGCACTAGAAGGTGAAGTGCAGAAGTGCACATCAGGCAGAGCCTGACATATATAAAATAGTGTGCAACATAGCAACAGCATGAGAAGAACTTTCTAGACAGATGCATAATTGTACCAATTGTGGAAAATGCAGATATATAAACTGCATGGTGGGATTGGGAGACTTGGAGAAAGGTAAAGCAGCAGGTCTATCTCCAGTGTGGACTGCTGTAGAAATTAGTAACGAGAAATTTTTCTTGATGAAAAATCAAGCTCTGCAAGCTCTTTCTTAATCATCTGTCTTAGTCTTCACTGTCTTTTTGTCTGTATGGATTGGGGGCCTACAATGAGTAAAAAGAATAAGCAACAGCAGCCAAGGAAGGAAGTATTTAATTCTCTAGACAAATAACTACAGTATGTCCTATATGCCAATAAGGATGACTGGGGGGGGGGGGGAGGGGGGAAGTGTTAGCATTTCAGTGCTTGTGATTTCTTTCCCTTTGTTTTTTTTTTTTTTTTAATGCCTTTAAAAAGGTATTCAGAAACGATGCTGAAAGCAATGTAGAATCGGGCTGAAAAGATCAGTTTCTGTTTTCCTTCCTGAAGGAGAAACTTCCTAATCCATAAATTATTTTCTTACTTTTGCCTTAATTGGTTATCAGTACAGGGAATGTGGAAGACAGAAGGAGCCACCTGTCACTTCATACAACTACCTTTTGCCCAAAGCGTTTGGAAGGACAGGTAACTCAGGAAAACCTGGACTAGTAAATTAGCCACCATTTCCCTTCTTTGACGAAAGAAAGTCTAGAAGTGATAGAATTCATCATTTCAGAGGAAAATATTTGAAAAGTCCACTTCAAAAACAAAAAACATACAAAAAAAAAGAACAAAAAACATGTCAAAAGAAAATGAATTTGACCACAAATCAATACTGAAGCTACAGAATGGACTCGATGAGTGAATAAGTAGATATAAAGAACTAAGTATACATGTTCATGTCTTCCTTCAAATGCCTTGCAAGTGGTAGACAAAATTCAGCAATGCTTGGTTCTAGCACCAAACAGTCCTGTGAATGTGCAGCAAGCGCATATTCTCTACTGTAAAGGGAGATTTGAAAAGCCATATGCTGGAGCGTATGTGCTGCAGAAGCTGTGTGGATGTATCATCTAAGACTTTGTCAACTGTCCTTCAGTTTATAACTTGGGTTATGATCACAGCAGGCTTTTTTATTTATGCATAAAAGAACAGCTATAGTTCATCAACTTGTTTTAATTTTTAAAACTTTTTTTTTCTTTTTTTAATATAGAACAAAAAGTGAACATTTAGTGATCAAAAATAAAAGTGATGAGAGACTCTGAAATCACCACTCATCTGCTGTTTAGAATATGCATTTATTCTGTGCAAGGCCTGAGGTCCTCATCTTTGTCCTCATTCACACCAGGATTGTTGAACCTGGCTTTCGAGCTCTGGCATGCACAGCACTCCAAGCCTTTAGACAGTGTGAGATAGTCCATTATAGTTTATTATAGTTTATAGTCCTTTTTTTCTTTTTTTTTTTTTTTTTTTTTTTTTCTTCCTGGTCAGATAATCTGTTCTGAACATAAAAATCCTTCCGAATTTTATTAGACCTTTTTCAATAGTGGTAAGTTTAACAGAACTCTTTTTTTGAGTGTTTTTCATGTTGGTGTTGTTTGTAGATAAGGATAGAGAAGTTAACACACTCTGACTGTAAAAGCAATTCCCTATCCTTTCTGCTTCTATGCCTAATTCCCTTTTCAAAGTGTTGAAACTCCACATCTGAAAACCAAGCCTCCATCCTGCTCTGCCTATTGTACCAAGTAAGTGGTAGGTGTTTTTGTATGTCAGATTTGGGAAAAGGCCATTAAAGACAAATAAGCTCCTATTTGCATAGGCATTGCATATATAGGCATTGACTGTCAAAGGCATCTGGGATCTAGCTACCTATCTGGCATTTGCATCTGAGACAACATCCCTTGATTCAAAATTGGGATGTTACTTCTTTATTGTGTTTAAAATTGTGTTTATTCAGTTTGTGCAAGAGTGATTTACTTGCACCCTTCAGCTTATTCAAAAATACCATAAGCTAGGTCTTCTTGTATTGACACCCACCCAGTAATTAATTGTGCAACTAAAGAAGGCACTACAAAGCAATTTTAATTGATCTTGTAACACCAAATCATCTGCTTTGTGCAGAACTTGAAGAAAGCAAGCACTTTTTTTCTTTCAAGATTATGCTTCCCCTTCAGTATTTCTCAGTCTTTGCAATCTTCAATCCTCTTTGCCTGCCTCAGGGAAGAAGCTGTTACATGCTTGATCATTTTGAAATAGCATATTTAGAGAAAAGCTTGCCTGACACTTCAGCCTTACCGCAGCCAGATACTCCTTTGTATTTTTGTATGTCATATAAAGGAATGTCAGAAATGCATGTTGTGCTTTCAGAACCCAACATGTTATGCCAGGACTATCACTTTCTAGTACAGTGCAGAAGCACTCTCATTCCTAGAAATAATAGTGATTTTGTACAATGTAACGTTAGAAACAAGACAGAAAAAAAAAAAAAAAATATAATGAAAGAAAAGAAATGAAGAGAATGGCTGGAAGTACAGTTGAATACAACTGTACAAGAAGAGAAAGTCTACTTTTGGAGCGTGTTGGATTTATACATTCCATGTGGCTAATAATTCCCTTTCCCATTGCTGCAAGGCAATGGTAATCCTTAAATTAAACAAATTGGTTTTGCCAATTAGGACATACCCTGTAAGAACTGTTGGGTTGGGACACAACTCAGAAAAGGAGAAAAGTTTATGGAGTGACCTGTCAGCAATGTCAGTACTGCCAGATAATGTTACTTCTGTACTTATTCAGAAAATAAGTATCTAGAACAGCATCTTCGATCTTTATTTTACATTTCTTTATTTTAGCATTAGCAAGGATCTTATTCTTAAGAAATTTGATACTTGTCATAAAAAAAAAAAAAAAGTTATTACAGAAGAATTTGGCAGCATTTGTTTTACCAACAGTTGTGTGACTCATGGTGTTCTCTACTTTTTTTTTTTTTTTTTTTCCATAACTGTGATTCCAATAATGACTACATTGACAACCTGAGTTCATTTATGAACTAGCAAATCACTTCTGTGTTAATTTCACATATTCCTCAATTCAAAAGTCACCTCTAAATCAGAAAAGAGAGGTGTAAATAGGATAGCTCCTGTAGGTATCAGTGAGGTTCAGCATTAGCTGTAAAAATAGATAGATATATAGATAGATAGATAGATAGATAGATAGATAGATAGATAGATAAAGCATGCTGAACTCTTCTCAGTCAGAGCTTACGATGTAACAGACCAGCACTATTATTACCATGGTTTGTGTATGCAGCTCTGAGGGTTTTGCCTTCCAGGTGATTCCTCTGGCACACAATATTCAAACCAGTGAGAAACATTGTAGCATAGGGTTTATTTTTGTCCTTAGAAAACAATGAAGAGAGGAAATGATCTTCCTTCGCTAAATGGTAAAAAAAAAGGGTAATGACTCTTGGTATAAATAAGAAGAGTTGTGGGATTAAAGAGTATCTATCTGCTCTCAAATAAAGTTTGAAGATACTCCAGCAAATCTGAAGCTTCTCTGGAGGTCAGAAAGAATTTCTGGTGCATTCCACTCCCTCATGCTTTTCTTCACTATCTTTGTTTATGTCAGTTAACGTATTTTATATAAATTGGCTATTTTTCTTTATAAATGAATGAAAGTCAGGAAAGTTATGGGGAAAAAAAAGACACACCAAGCTGTGTGGTGTCACAGAGCTTGCAGTAGCCAAGGCCAGCCGCCTCGGAGCCGGCACAGCTGCAGCCGCCGGCGCTGGCGGGACTGGGCGCTGCGCCCCCGCCCTCTGCGTAGAAAACGCCCCCGGGCGGGCGGCGAGAACCATCCCACAGCGTGCTGCAGAGGTGGGTGTGCTGCCTCGTGCGGCGAGGCACAGGGTTCTGTCCCTCCTCCCTTTCGAGTCCACCCTATCTGCTGGCCGTCTGTGTGACCGCAGTTTTTGCCATGGTCTCCCCCAGGCAGAGAGCTTGCCCCGAAAGGACTGTGGCGACCCAAAGGGAGGGGCTGTCCAGAGCTGTGGCTGTGCAGGTCTCTGGCTGCAGGGAGTGCCAGAGCCTGCTGCTGCTGGGAGGGGGGCGGCGGGGGGGACAGGTATGCACCTATGTGAGGTGTGAGCAGGTGGAAGGTCTGCTCAGCATATCACCAAGGCTGAAAGAGGAGGTTGAGAGACTGAGGGCCGTCAGGGACTGTGAGTGGGAGATTGACTGGTGGAGTAGCTCCCTGGTGTGCTAGAGGGAAAGGTGCCCGGGAGATACCCCACAGCTGGTGGTGGACCCCCTGCCCTGTCCCTGTCAGGCAAAGGAGGGGGATCTGAGGGATGAGGAGGATTGGAAGAAGGTCCCTGCTCAGCATTGTGGGCGAACCCCCCCTCTGCTTCCCTCACATCCCCAGGTCTTCCTAAGTAATGGGTTTGGGGAAGGCTTCCCAAAGACGTTACCAAGGATGAGGCAGTCGAGTCCACACATGCAGACTGCCTTTGCCAGGAAGGAAAGAAATGTGGTTGTGGTAGGCAACTCCCTTCTCAGAGGAACAGAGGGCTCCTTTTGCAGACTAGACCCGAGACATAGGGAAGTGTGCTGCCTACCTGGGGCCTGGGTCAGGGACATGACTAGAAAACTCCCGGAGCTGGTTCACCCCACTTATTATTACCCATTGTTCATAGTTCAGGTGAGCAATGATGAAATCTCTCAGAGAAGCCTGCAAACTGCGAAGAGAGATTTCAGTGGTTTAGGGTGAATATTTCAAGGAGCGGGAGTGCAAGTTGTGTTTCATTCTGTTACTTTGGGGGAGGTGAAGGACACGGAGAGGACTAGGAAAACACAGATGATAAATAATTGGCTGAGAGACTGGGTCGAGACAGTAACTTTGGGTTCTCTGACCATGGGGTAGTTTACTTGACCCCTGGTTTGTTGTCAATGGATGGAACTCACCTGTCTCAAAGGGGGAAACAAATCCTAGCGCAGGAGCTAGCAGGACTCGTCAAGAGAGCTTTAAACATTTTTTTTTTAGCTATGACAGGGGAAGGGGATAAGGGGATAAAACAGGGCTCACCAGAAAAGTGCTTGGGGGAACAATGAAGCTGGGGTGAGGCAGGTGTCTCATCTGAAGTGCATCTACACCAATGCACGCAGCATGGGCAACAAACAGGAGGAGCTGGAAGTGATTGTGCAACAGGCAAACTACAACCTATTTGGAGTAACTGCAACATGGTGGGATCACTCCCGCAACTGGAGAACTGTGATGGATGGCTACAAACTCTTCAGAAGGGATTGACAAGGAAGGAAGGGTGGTGGTGTGGCTCTTTATATTAAAGAGTGTTTTGATGTTGAAGAGCCTCCAGTTGGGAATGATAAAGTTGAGTGTCTATGGATAAGGATCAGGGGAAAGGCCTGTAGGGGTGTCATCTCGGTGGGGGTCTGTTATAGATCGCCTAATCAGGATGAAGAGATGGATGAGGCATTCTATGAGCAGCTTGCAATAGTTACATGATCACCAGCACTCATTCTCATAGGGGACTGTGAAGGGTAAAGGGACGTGGAAGTGTTGATCGATGCTTGGCTGAACATGAGTCTGTAGTGTGCCCAGATGGCCAAGAAGGCCAATGGCATCCTGGCCTGTATTAGAAATAGTGTAGCCAGCAGGAGTAGGGAGGTGATTGTCCCCCTGTACTCAGCTCTGGTGAGGCTGCACCTCAAGTACTGTGTTCAGCTTTGGCCCGTTACTACAGGAAGGACATAGAGGCCCTGCAACGTGCCCAGAGAAGGGAGACAAAACTGGTGAGTGGTCTGGAGCATGAGTCTTATGAGGAGCAGCTGAGGGAGCTGGGGTTGTTTAGTCTGGAAAAGAGGAGGCTCAGGAGAGACGTCATTGCACTCTACAGCTTCCTGAAGGAAGGTTGTGATGAGGAGGAGGTCAGCCTCTTCTCTCAGATAACTAATGATAGGACTTGAGGGAATGGCTACAAGTTGCACCTGGGGAGATTTAGATTAGATATCAGGAAAAACTTTTTCTCTCAAAGAGTGGTCAGGCACTGGAACAGCTTGCCCAGGGAGGTGGTGGAGTCACCGTCCCTCGCGGTGTTCAAGAAGCGCCTGGACAAGGTGCTACACCATATGATTTGGTAGCTTAGTGGGTAGTATTGGTGATAGGGGGATGGTTGGACTAGATGATCTTGTAGGTCCTTTCCAACCTTGTGTTTCTATGTTTCTATGAAGTTCAAAAAGGACAAGTGCAAGGTTTCTGCACCTGGATCAGGGCAATCCCAAACACAAATACAGGGTGTGTCGAGAATGGATTGAGAGCAGCCCTAAGGAAGAGGACCTGGGGATGTTAGTTCATGAGAAGCCAACATGAGCCTGCAAAGTGTGTTGCAGCCCAAAAAGACAATTTTATCCTAGGCTGCATCAAAAAAAGCATGACCAGCAGGTTGAGGGAGGTGATTCTCCCCCTCTACTTTGCTCTCATGAGACACCACCTAGAGTACTGTGTTCAGCTCTGGGGCCCCCAGCACAAGAAGGATATATATGTGTTAGAACAAGTACAGAGGAGGGCCACAAGGATGATCAAAAGGCTTGAGGACCTCTCCTTTGAAGACAGGATGAGAGAGTGGGGGTTGTGTCTGGAGAAGAGGTCTCCCAATAGAGATATTGGCCTCCCAATATCTAAAGAGGTCCTAAAAGAAAGCTGGAGGGGAACTCTTTATCAAAGCATGTATTATTAGGACATGGGACAATGGCATTAAACTGGAAGAAAGTAGATGTAGAATAGATATAAGGAAGAAATTCTTTACTAGGAGGGTGGTGAGGCACTGGAACCAGTTGCCCAGAGAAGTCTTGGATACCCCATCACTTGAAGTGCTCAAGGCGAGGTTGGATGGGGCTTATGAGCAACCTGGTCTAGTGGGAGGTGTCCCTGCCCATGGCAGGCGGGTTGGAACTAAATGATCATTACAGTCCCTTCCAATCCAAACCATTCTATGACTGTCATTCTATGATTCTATAACAATGTGTCATGCTGTGCATATGATACCTAGTTGATAATATTCCATTGTTATATTTTCAAGAATGAATGTTCTGAGTTCATCCTCATGTGCTTCCACAGTGGCAGAACTTTTTCTTGTCATTCATCAAAAGTGACAATTGCTATATTAGTGTATATATCAATCTCAATATGCTGGAGGGAAGTATCTTAGGAATGAGCAGGGGATCAATTTGAAAGTTTGCAGTTTTAAAGGTTTAATTGATCAAAGAATAAAAATGTTTGTTTGGACAGTACACATGTTGAGAGCTTTAAAAAAAAAAAATTGCACACACTTCAAGGAGAAGAAATCTGATCCTTTCAGCATAGGTATGAATTTCTTTGTATTGTTCTCTGGAGTTTCCTTCTTTTTAGTCTATTGCAATCAGTTGAGATGAATTATCTCTATATTCAGAGCTCACAATGACTGAAAGAAACAGAACTTCAGGAAACCTGTGAGGGTTTACTTTCTAAATGTTCCACCTGAGGAAAAGATTAAAAAAAACCTTTATGATGGGGCAAGAAATTTTATCGTGTTTCCAGTACAGATGGTTAAAAATACTGAAGTTTTTTTTTTTTTTTTTTTACTGTGAATGAATTATGTCCCATTTGTGGGAACATATGGATCACCATATATTAATCTTTTATGCCTAATACCATGTTTCTGAGATTTATGCTATACCTTAAAACTCTAGAGGAAAGTAATATCTTATTTTTCATATAATCTATGTGAAAGGGGAAAGCTTGAGGTTTCTTATTATATTATGCCATAACGATCGCTAAGATTTTTTGTTGAATATGTTATGAGATTAATAATATGCATATTCCTAAGCTTTTTGGCTCCACTAATTCAAATACAGTTGAGTTGTAGGGCTGATATGCACTGACTAAATTTTTTTCACAGTCTGATTGCATTTGTTTGATTCAGGCCAGTTCCTTGCATGCAACATGTAGGCCATTACAAACAGCCTTGAAGAGCACTCGCTTGCAAACAAAGGAGTATGCCAGGAGAACCAGGAAAAGGTGTGACTGCAGTTTATACTGATAAGAGGGAGATTAAAATTAGCTACATGCGGTAATGACGATAGCTAGGACATTCTACATCCTGTTGCTATAACATCTGCCTACCAATCTTGGTAAATGTATTGGAAATGAATAATATTGAAAATGAATAGTTTTACATTTGAGGTGACTCAGAAATATTCTTTGGTACATCCTATAGCCTTGGCTCCAAAATCATCCAGACTGGGGAGCTTGCTGGAAAGCGCAATGTGGACAATAATGTATATTCAGATAGTCTATTGAAAAATTATGCAAATTATGATTAGAGAGAATTTAATACATAGATGGAGTAAGAGTTTTGTCCCTAGTTGATGCTTGAGAGTTGGATGCTCCCATAAGAACGTTCCTTCAACAGGTTCAACGCTTCTCAGAAGCTCATTTGTCCTTTTCCTATCTATCCAATGGGGCTTGCCTATAGGCATGCTCAGAGCACTTCCAAAAATCTTGCAGAGAGCTGCTTTTTTTTCTGATTTAGGAGACAAGAGAATGGGACAGTAAATTCATGCAAGATGTTGGAAACCATAGTTATGTTGGCTTGAAAAGTAGAGGATCAGTGTTCTGCCTGCCAGAAATGCAAAATGTGTTGAAGAAAGGCACAGCATAAATTGTTTCAAAACAAAGTGTCCCCTCCTCTGTGTTTAAAAGTTATAGTTACATCCATTCAAAGAATGGATATCTATCTCTCAGAACTATGAATTACTCAAAGGAAGGAAAGCACCAGATTGCAGCCTTAAGTTGCTTAAGGTTCAACAAAGAGTTGTTTATATGTTAGCCGTCATGTTTATATGTTAGCCATCAGAAATACTTTTGGTAATACAATTCTCAGTGGGCAAACTGGCATTTTAAAGGCATCTAACCACCCCTGATCCCATATGACTAATACAGGGTACACATTTAGGAGGGGAGGATCAGTCATTTTGCTGCTTAACAGTGGTATTCCAAAGTTCCTCAGATGTATCTCTAAACCTGTTTTTGTTGGCCTGCTTTTAAATGGGTAGCGTGCTTTAGGTCAATCTCCGTGCTCCACTTATTGCCTTAAGAACACTTAGGGTGTTCTGGATCCATAATCAGGATGATCTGGGGTCTGGTTTTCTGAATATGAATGCAATATGTGTCAGTGCTAAACGTGTTTCTAGAAGGAGATTCTGTGACTATATCTGCAGCTGTGAAACAGATCAGTGTTTCCTGTATATGAGAGTTGGCACATAGATAACATGTCTTACAATGTCTTACATACAAGTCATACAAATATGAAGTATACAGGTAGCTTTCACAGTATCCAGAAAACTGCTGAATTAAATTATTTTGAAGCAAAGTAGGGAGCAAGTACTACAAAATCTGAAAGTTTATAGAGATCTCAGAAAAATTTTGAAGAGTGTTTTTTGAAGATCGTGCAGGTCAAAGATTCTACAGCTATTTCTCTCTCTCTTTTTTTTTTTTTCTTTTCTTTTCTTTTTTTTTTTCTTTTTTTATTTTTTCCCTGTGGCTAATACTTATTTCTGCTTAACAGGTGATTTGTATATTGGAGGAGTGGCCAAAGAAATGTATAAGTCCTTGCCAAAGCTGGTGCATGCAAAAGAGGGATTTCAAGGCTGTCTTGCATCAGTTGACTTGAATGGACGGCTGCCTGATCTCATCTCAGATGCTCTCTTCTGCAATGGGCAAATAGAAAGAGGGTGTGAAGGTACTGAATATGCTGCTATCTTTTTACATCATTGTGCAAGTATTGTGCTAACCCTCCCGAGTTTTGTTGATATGTACACTATGCACATGGAAAGGCAATATCTTACCTGCTTGTAATTTACCCTGTTTTACCCTTTCTTATATAAAGCTTGTGTTTCTGTTAGTATTACGGAGAACAAGTACATCTATACCTGTTCTACAGCACAGATTGATCTGAGAACATGAGTAACTTCTTAAATGTTAAATGTAGGTTCCATCCCTCTCCAGTGGCTAGATATTTTGCATGTATTTTATTTACTCTACAATGTATTTTAATCTATGATAGAAACAATAACATTTAGCTTCAATGGAGTCCTTTATAAAGACACTTTTAAAGTAGACCTTTTGTGTTTATTAATTCAAGGCTAATATATGATACTCTTGAAGATCAATCTACTTTCTCTATTTTTGCTTAACCCTGAGATTTGCATTGTCATGAATCTTCCTATCTGAAGTCAATAATAGTCAAATATGTTTTATCTCACATTTTGACACAACTGAACTATTGTGGAATATAAGTCAGGACAGAATTAGAAGAGGTGTATTTGTAAACTAGGGATATCAATCAATCAACTTTTCATCTTGTCTTTTAATTCCACATTATTTTACTTTTCTTTATGAAATAATTTAAATCAATTCTCTGTCCCCACATAGGTATTTTATTCACATAATTCTGAATTTTGTGTGTCTGTTCATTATTTTTACACATTTCCTCCTCTCTCAGGTGCCCATCTTTGGACAGAAAATATGTAAATGATATAGTAGAATTTGAATTTAGAATCTTGATGATTTTGGTGTCAAGTTGATTAAGTTTATAAACAGACATTTTAGACTGTCCAAACAGAGCTGGGTGAGATTTCCTCAAGCTTTACCAGACAAAAGTTTCTGGCAGATAAATTTTACCTTCTGCTGTCCCTACAGTTAGTTTGTAAAGGTGGAACTTGCTCATTCTTTACTTGTTACCTTTAGTTACCAGTATAAGTTCTATTGATAGAACATAGATATATGCACATTTCATAACTTATTTTTCTGCATCTTTAGTGTCTGTATTTCTGTCAGCAATTGAAAAATATGTATAAATCAGTTTGCACTGAGTTTGGAAAATTAGATTCTACTTTCTGAATGATGTGAGTTAAGTTCCATGCCTGTACCATCCCTTTAAAGAGTCAAAGTACACTTTAAATCCATTATGAATTTCATAGCTTCTTTTGAAATAATGTGATTTTCTAAATGAATTTTATGTAGTTCAAAGAAATATTGCCATAGACCTAGAATGAAGCTCACCTTTTAAAGCAGTGGCACAACTCAGCTATCAGTGAATTTAATAAAGCTACCAAGCATTTAATAAAATCAGTACAAATATTGTTCTCTTTGGTGGAGCTTTTTCTGACACTAAAATTATCTTATACAAACAGAATGGTTAAACCAGATGAGCCAACTGCCTCTCAGAGATCTGCCCTGTCAAAAGTTTTTCCCACAGAAAAAAATCTTCAGTAGCATTGAGTGAAATAACCTCTTCCAACCTTTCTGTTTAAACAACTTTTAACAACTTGCAACCCTTCCACTTTACTCGTTTACTTCATGTCTTCCCCTGTCTGACCTGTGTGTTGGTCTCTTGTCTGAAGACCGTGGATCAGATATATAGAAAATATTCTGACACCTAAAATACTATTAAAGTCACCTGCAAATTTAGCTGTCTCCTAGAAATCTGTTATATGCCTCAAGAGTTGTGCTGCTGTGTACATACAAGACTATCTCCATCCTTAGAGCTGAGCAGTTTTGCATCTCACGCTGCAATGGGATGTGTAGTCTGTAAGTTCTGAGTTGTTGAGTCCAAAGATCTAAGGACACACAGAGTAGCAGAAATAATTTCCAAAAAAAAAGCATAAGCCATCACTCTCAGTCCAAAAGACAGCTGACTGTACTAGGGTATATGTCATAGAATCATAAAACCATAGATTAGATTAGACTGGAGGGGACCTAAAAATCACCTAACTCTAACCCTCATCCCATAGACAGGGTGCACTTTGTTAATACTTCAGACTGAGAAGAGAGACACTTAGATTTGATGCTCTTCAGACTCACAAGAGATTGAATTCCACACCTCTCCATTGTAAAAAAAAAAAAAAAAAAAAAAGCTAAAAGGCCTTTATCTTTCTTCTGTCAAGCGTGATGCCATGATGTATTACTAATTAATTTTATCTATAATGGCATTCTTCTTAAAAGACATATTTGTCAATAACTTTACTAATATAAATGCATGTTAAAAATTCTTTCTTTGGGATATTTTTGCAGGCCCACACACAGGGTTTTGTTGGCAAGTTGTAAGGGTTACATTTCAAAATTTCGGCCACAGACAGATAGATACCTGTTCTCTGTCATTGAGTGTTGAACGTAATTTAAATGTGGCTGAATTCACGTTGTTGACACATTTTCAATGGATAGAATAGGTAGAAACCAACAACTAGAAATATGCTAACTAGCTCTTTGAATTGTTAACAGTAAACCCCAAAGCCAGGATATGTCAGCCCTGTTTTCCTGTAGTCAGCTCCATTGTACTTTACACTATAAGGAAAGCAGAATTATAGAAAATACTGAATTATATAAGAACAGGTTTAAAATATTGGGAAAATAATGCACTGTTTGGATGTTTGTGCATATATAATATGTCTTAAATGAACATTTAAAAGGTTCATAGTAGTTCTTAACATATATGTAGATTCTTGGTAGTGAGATGTGGAACGTATTTTTGTGATATATAGAAAAAGATTGTACATGCTACCTAAAATATTTTTTTTGTGTGTAATATGTACAGCTTGTAAGCCCTCACGTTAGACAAATGTAAATGAGAGACGAAATTCAGTCAATTAAAAAGTCTGCAGTGAAGACTGAATAAATTAGAATATTTAAATAGAATGTGAATCAAAAGGTGAGTGCTTGAGAAGAGTGTATTAAAATATTTACTAAATAGTTTAGTTTTGTAACATATATATATAAATATATAAACTTGTTATGATAAATATTATAGTACCGTAAACATTAGAATGTCCTTTTCCATTCCTTTTTTTTAAAGCTTCCTGTAATTAAAAAATAATAAAAATAAAAAAATATTACATTAAAACCAGTCATGATGGCAATTTTTGAATAATGACCACTATAAGTAAACCAAAAATGCTAAGAAAACCATTTTTAAAAAGCAGGATACCCTGCTTTTTACCAAAATCTTACCTGTATTTTTTCCATATACATATATTTTAACATGCACTTTCAATGTGTCTGCAGGGTCCTGCAGTTTTTATACTTTTAAGTCCTTGTGACTTTTGCTCTACTTTTGAAATGATGAGGAAACTTAACATTGCATAACTAAAGTGTAAATAAATGCATGAATATATAACATTTTAAACACCTACAGATATTTTCACTTCATCTTTGTAAAGTTTCCGAGTAGCAGAATCTGGTGAGAAAAAAATGTAAGTGTCTTGTCAGCTATGGGATTCTGTCATTATAATCCCCAGCTCAGGAAAGGGTGATGTAATGCCCAAATGTTTAAACTTCTGGGCTCAAAACTCCTAAGAAAGGGAAGTCACCATCTTATGACTGCATACTGCAGCCAATGTGTTATGGATACTGTTATTGCTATTTGAAAAGCAGAAAACTATAACAAAGTAGTTTTGCCTGAAAAGTAAAGCTGCATATGCTGTCCAATCTTAATCACAGTGGTGGCTGTTAAAGTCCTGGTTCAGTGGTGCGCTCAAGCAGGGCCTCATTTAAAGCAAGTGGCCATTGAGCTGACTTAAGCCACACAGGTTTGGATTTTTCTAAAATAATGTCAAAACAAATGAAAATTCCTCACTGAGATCTTTGAAGAAGCTGTAATATGAAAGAAGGGTTAAGTGAATATCTTTCTTCAGAATGATTTAGGAGATTTATATGATATTTGGGACAGTTTTGCCTCATCATCTGTAATTGGAAGTAGGAGCTTCAAATAGATATAGATGTATCTTCCCCAAAACAATGTAGGAGTATTTTATAATCCCAGAACCAAATTTTTCATTGTAATGTCAAGAGTCAGTGTGATATGTATGTGTGAGCATACAGAAACCAGTAGTTCATAATCTGTATTTCAGTTTTCATTCACCATTCACGAAGAAAGGGCTAGACAAAGAAAGACCAGAGAGGATGACAGTGCTAATTATTCTTGAATTTGGTGTATCTCAACATGACAAATGGCTAGTCAGGATTCAGCCATGCATTTATTCTGCTAATGCATTCATATCTATCCAAGGAGAGAAAAAAAAAAAAAAAAAAAAAAGGAAAAAAAAAAAAACTTTTAATTTTCCTTCATTACATGTCATCAGCTCAATTAACCATTATATTTGTAGTAAAATACTGGCAAATTACTGCTTTCTTATTTTGGCTTGCCTGAAGATTTATGGCTATTAGCATTAATTTGTTTGCATTATATGGCATTTCTTTCTCTCTTTAACAGCAGCATGCACTTTATTCTGAATGTTTTTTCTGTGTTTGCTGCCATTTCAATATTGCTTACTAACATTTAATATATTTTGCTTTTTTATTTTGCTGACAAAGTTGCATTGATGAAAGCTGATTTGCAAGGTAGATAGCCCTGTGTGTATTCAACAAGACTGAAACCCCCAATGCACAGTTGGATTACTGCAATAAATGCTCTGTACATTTCAGAACTAAAGTGTGTTATTTTATTTCAGATTGTGTCTTTCACACCTCTAAAACAATGTGCTACATGAACCTTCATTTTCCAGCATAGTTTGCATAAAGGCTTTCAGTCTTGAATATGTTTTGTATAGTGACTGCTTTAGTGCTTTGATCATACTTTAAAAAATTTCTTTATATTTCCGTAGTCTAGTTATGATTCTCTAGAAATAGAGTAGTTTGTTTTTCATGTGTATATCACATTTCGGCATGCCAGTTCATTAGTAATCTGATTTTCTTCATTTCCCTTTACAAAAAGGAATCTGCATGGGATCCCTGAAGCATGTGAATCAGTACTTGCCAACATTCATGCCAAAGAATGCCAAACTTCTCTTTATTTCAGACCTAAATAATTTAAAACAATATCTGGGATTGAAAGCACTGTATAACATAGCTTCATTTTATTAATTTCTTGTTTTGGTTTGGTTTGGGTTTACCTTATGTTTGAATCTTTAGTTTCATCTCCCAGAACTTTGCTTTCTCTGGCATCTGACTTTGCTGGTTGAAATGTATTTACAGGAAAAATAATACTGAAGTTTTTAGAAAACGTTTAGCCAGTTAATGGTCTGAGATGAGAATGACAAAGAACTCGCAATAAAGCTAACATCCCCACTGTACCTGGAATATAGCTGCTTCAGTTCTTGCATTTTTATGTGTTTATGACATATAAGTCATAGAACTAAAGCAAAAACGTCCTTTTAATATTACATGCTGCTACAAAAACAAACAAAGAAACAAAAAACACAAAACAGCAAGTTTATGTGTGTTTTCCTTGGTAACTCTTTGCTCATTTGATTTGAGATGTTGGCAACTAGTTAATGTGATCCAATGAGAAATACATTTATTTGGAAGGCAAAGTGCAAGTCCTTTTTTGTATGTTCTCATCAGGCCCAAGCACAACATGCCAAGAGGATTCATGTGCAAACCAGGGAGTGTGCTTGCAGCAGTGGGATGGATTCAGCTGTGATTGTAGCATGACCTCCTTTAGCGGACCATTATGCAATGACCGTAAGTACACTAAAATGTGCTGATCTGAAAGCTCTAGAGCTCTAAGGCAATATTTGAAGGAAGTGTCTTTAGCTTTATAATACTTTAATATATGATGTTTAAATGGACTGGCAAACCTTGTGAAAATCTGTAAGGCTTGTGTGAAGAACATAGCTAAAATATACAGTTTAAAATTTGGGCAATGTTCTGTATGGAACACTGACAGAATTTGGTTTTATTATACTTGATTGTGTGTCTAATATACTGATGGTTACCTTTTTGAAATAAGCCCTTTCTTGCATAAACGTTACAAATATATTTTATTTTCTGACTGAAAAAAAAAACAAACAAAAAAAACAACTTTTTATTATCTTAAGCTATATTGCAATTTTCTTGCATTATATCATGAGGGCTGTAATTACTGTGAAACAGTTGACAAGGCTTATTATCTCCCTTTGTTGATTTCTTTAGGTGACACACTAAGCATTCCAATAATAAAAGCATGCTGAGTATTTTAGTTCTTTTAAATTTCATCTCAATAAAACTACATAATGTACACCAACCATCTGGTCTTTCAGGAAAATCTTAAATGTGTCATAAATAAGGTCCTGATTCACCAATGTCATAATCTAGTTTTATTCCAATCTAGTTTTACTGATCAAAATAGAATTATGCAGAGCTGAAAGTGGAGCAATAATGCAAGAGCCATGATGGTCCATGGTAACTAGTTAAAGAAAACTAACGATTTTTCTTTTTAATGCAGGTCATTTGAAATATCCTTATGCTACATGTATTTGTATCCATATGAAAAGGGAATGTCTTTAAGTGTAGGCATTTTTATTTGTATACATGTCTCCAAATGAATGTCTGATGATAGGAAGTGTTTGTATAACTATCTATTCAAGCATTTTGCATTTCTGTGTCTTGTTCTGATTCTCCAGTCTCCAGCAAGGTGCATCTTTGTGGTCAAACTCTTAAATAAGAAAATAGCTAACATCTCATGAGATTTTGGCTCAAATTATATTCAATAAAAGGCTAAAAAATTAGTTACATGCAAAAGCTGAAAAAAAAAATGATTCTCATGCAAGTTCCACTTTTCTACTCTTGATCACCTTTTAAAAACTACAGGAAAGACATGTCACTCTGTTTCTTTATAATTGAAAATCTATATTTATAATTGATAAAATCTATATTTATAATTGATAATCTGTTTCTTTATAAATGAAAAAACTTTAGAAAATTTGACCAAAGTTTTGTGTTTATTGGGTTTGCACTTCCAATAATATAATTAGTTATACTTCTAAGCATGTATTTATAAAGATTTTAGTGTCCTATCTAATACAGTAGAAAAATTGTGCTTCTATTTTTAAAATGTCATTATTTCTGTTTTTTTTTTTTTGTGACCTCTGATTTCTTTCAAAAGTAACTAAAAGCTATGAATAAGAAATTGTATATTTCACATCTAGCAATGCAAAAACTCTGTTTATAAGTTTGTGTTAATAGTAACTGATGTCTGAACCTGGAATACTGTGTAATTATTTTTTTTTTTTTCAAGAAATTTAAGAACTTACATAAGAAAGATAAATATTCACCTGTCAGTGAAGGCTCATTCATACAGTAATGTGGATGACACTGTACACTATCAGATAACTTTCAGTATACTATTTTTGATGCTGGTAGAGGAGTATCTTTAGCACATGACTGCAAAAGAAAAAAAAAAAACGTTACTTTTTGTTTCCCCCAAAGTAATTTTGTAATGTTCTGTCACAAACATGAAATATAAATTTATCCTAGATATGGATGCTTTGTGCATCCTAGATCCATTATCCTAGATATGGATGCAGGGTCTGGTAACTGTAATTCATCTATCTTCTGCTTTATCTTGGCTCCTTAGATTAGTTTACATTCCAAAAGTCTACCAAGCAAATCTAATGAGAGAGATTTTTTTTTGTAATTATATATATATATATATACAGGGAGGAAAATGAAGAAAAAATATGTTTTTATAATCTCAATGTCATATGTATGTTCCTAGACTACTCTCTGCTTTGTTTGGGAAGAGTACAATGGAAAGAGCAATGATGAAGTGTTACTACAGTTTTTAGCAAATTGCATAGGCTACAAAACACAGGCTAAAGTTTTACAGCACTGAAGTAAGCCCAATTCCTTTTGCGTCCAGTGAGGTGTTTTCAGTGACAGGTCTGGAGTAGTAGTACCTGCTTGCTGCTGAAAAACACAGCCCCTTGTGAACAATTGAAGGATGTTCCTCAGCAGTGACACAATTCCATTGCCAATCATGCATGGAGCAACGTTAATTGACAGACACTGAAACCTAACCCAGTATTGTTACAGCAATACAGTATTCTTACATAGACAGACTGCCTTTACATTTGTTTGTACCAATTTATATTTTTAGGCTTATGTAAAATGGACTATTAGTGACATCAAAATATTATAGGTGTTGATTTTGTTTTAACAGAAGAAAAATTGACCGTTTAAAAATAAGTGTCACATATCATAAAAGAAATAGTTAAAATGTAACTGGCTTATGGAGAATTGCATCCTCCTGTATCGAGTGTCCATGTCTGGATGCTGGCAGCAGGTGACTCTATCAGGAAAGGTTGGGCCTGCCCCCTGCCAGACATGGCTGGTTCCAGCCGGTTCCAGCCACTTCCAGCAGACTCACCACAAGGCACAGCCCAGCACCTCAGCCACACTATGGCACCTCTGGGAAAACATAAATAGAATGGGCAAAAACACTGGACAGGAGGAGAGAATGAAAAGAGAAACAGCAGAGGCAACACCACCATCAGAGCAAGGGGAATGAGCAAGCGTTTGGGTGGGAGTTTGGTCTTCATCCAGTGTTAATCCACCATTCCTCCCCGTTATTTTGTTCCACCAGTTCTTAGTGAATGTATTAGAGTAGAAATTTCAGAGTGACAAAATGGCTGAAAGAAAAGGGAACCTGTGGAGATAGTATAGTTTAGCCCTTCTGCACAGAGCAGGGTCAGCTGGAGCAGGGTGTTCAGGGTTGTGTCCGTCTGGGTTTTCAGTATCTCTGAGGATGCATCTTCACAACCTCTCTGGACAACCTGTGCCAGTGCTCAGGCACCCACACAGTAGAAAACTGTTGCTTATATATAAAATGAGATTTCATGTACTTCAGTTTGTGACCTTTGCCTCTTGTCCTGTCACTTTCACCATCAAAGAGAACAGCCTGGCTCTGTCTTCTTTACTACCACCCATCAGGTATCTATAAATCACAGAATCATAGAATATCCTGAGGTGGAAGGGACCCACAAGGATCATTGAGTCCAACTCGTGGCTTCACACAGGGCTATGTAAAAATTAAACCATATGTCTGAGAGTACTGTCCGAACACTTCCTGAACTCTGGCAGGCTTGTTGCCCTGGGGAATCTGTTCTGACCAACCTCTTGGTGAAGAACCTTTTCCTAATATCCAGTCTGAACCTCTCTTGACACAGCTTCATGCCATTCCTTCAGGTCCTATCACTGTCACTAGAGAGAAGAGGATCAGCACCTGCCCCTCCACTCTCCTCATGTGGAAGCTATAGATCATCATGAGGTCTCCTCTCAGTCTCCTCTTCTCTGACATCAACAAAGCAAGTTGATACCTCAGCTGTTCTTCATCTTCCCCTCTGAACCTTTCACATTTTTTTTTCCCTTTGGACACTCTGTATTGTGGTGTGGTGCCCAGAACTGGACACAATACTCAAGGTGAGGCTGCACCAGCACAAAGCAGAATGGGACAATCCCTTCCCTCTACCAGCTAGCAATGCTATGCTTGATGCACCCCAAGGTATGGTTGGCCCTTTTGTCTGCCAGGGCACATTCAACTGGCTCACATTCAACTTGCTGTCAACCAGAACCACCACCCTTTCCATGGGGCTGCTTTTCAGCCTCTCATCCCCCACTCTGTAGATATAGTCAGGCTTGCCCTGCCCAAGGTGCAGAATTGGTTACTTGTTCTTGTTAAATTTCACATGGTTGGTGAATGCCCAGCCCTCTATTTCGTAAAGATCTCTGTGAAAGGCCTCTCTACCCATGAGGGAGTCAACAGTGCCTCTTAACTTAGTATCATCTGCAAAATTGCTTAGTATTCATTCAAGGCCTGCGTCCAGATCATCTGTAAAAACATTAAAGAGAACTGGCCCTAAAATGGAGTCCTGAGGAACCCCACTAGTGACTGGACACAAGCCTGATGTAACTCCATTTATTATAACTATTTGGGCTTTACCAATCAGCTGATTGATCACCCATCCTATTATTGATCACACATCCTATTATCTAACTGTATGCTGGACGTTTTGTCCAAAAGGATACTGTGAGAAACAGTATTGAAAACTGCTGAGATCCAAAAAGATTACATCAGCAGGCTTCTCTTGGTCAGCTAGACATTAAGGGAAATTTAGTTAAACAGGACTTTTCCTTCATGAACCCGTGGTTCTCTGTGAATTATGACTGAACTGTCTTCCAAGTGTTTTTCAATAACTCCCAGAATAATCTTCTCCATAAATTTGCCAGGCACTGAAGAGAGACCAATAGCCCTGTAATTACCAGAGTCTTCTTTCTTGCCCTTCTTGAAAACTGGGACAACATTTATGATCACCCAGTCACCTGGGACCTCTTCATATTCCCAAGACTGTTGAAAAATAATTGAGAGAGGTTTCACAATGACATCAACCATCTCAGCACCCTGGGATGAATCCTCCATAGACTTATGTGCAATCCACAGACCTGTGTGCATCCAGGTTGCACAACAATTCATGTACAACCTCACAGTTAGCTGGGAGGTCATTGTTTCTACAATTACCTTCCTGCTACTCAGGGCTGTAATGCTCCCAGGGCACATCATTGGTGTTAAACACTGGTGAGGAAGGCATCAAATGTCTCTGCTTTGTCTATTTATGAGGTGACCATCCTCATCAAGTAACAGACCCATGTTGTCTCAATGTTATCTCTGTTGCCTTGTCCACACTGCCTATCCCTCCTGAAAACATTCTTCCTCATCCATCACAGGAGGCTGTTGGCCTTCTTTGCTGCAAGGGAATCTTGCTGACTCATGTTCAACTTGGTATCCACTAGAACACACAGATCCTTTCCTGCAAGGACTTGGCATTTTTGGTTGTTTCATGTGTTTCCCGTTAGCTCACCTCTCCAGCCTGTTGGTGTCCCTCTGAATGGAAGCACATGCACCTGGTCTATCAGCCACTCCTCCCAGTTTTTCATTGTCTTCAATTTGCATAAACATGCTTAAATTTACTTCCTGAGGTAAGCTGAGACTTTCAGCATGTTTCTGAGAGTAACTGCAGTGCACAAAGGTTTGACAAGCATATCGTTCCTGGGCTGTCACAACGTAAGTGTTTCATATGTATCATTCTCATCTTTCTTTTTGAAGTTTGGAGGAAATAATAAAATAAATAATTACTTGAAAATTGTTATAATATATTTTATTGATATAGAGTGTAAGAAGTATCTTTAATCTGGTCTACAACAGCGAATTATTATTCTGCTGCTGCTCACTATTCTAAGTGAAAATGTGCCAAGCTTAAAATTAAGACTTAAAAGTTCACTCAAAATATGCTGTATGTGAACTAGGTTGTTTATTATTTTTTTTTTCCAATCCAAAAGTGTTGTCTGTGTGTCAGCTAGAGAGGAGAAGTTCATGGCATTTACTCCTGCAGAAAATGACCTGGGCTAGCAAGGGTAAGATTATAGCTTTACAGCTGTATTTGGGAATGGACACAGTTTAATCCAGAAAAGTTTCTATTGGTTTTAATTCTCAGTACTTCACTACAGTGAATGCAGAGTGCCTGTAGACTGTAAGCCTTTATGGTGACGCAGGTAGAAACATTCTGTGTGATGTCATTTCTTAGAAACATTCTGTGTGATGTCATTTCTTAAGTACTAAAACAAGGCAGGGTAAGTTTTGATCCCAAGACGTCATGTTGATTATCATTTTTTCTTTTGATTTGACATGACAGTTAGAGGTTTGGAGCAACAGTGTTCTTTAGATGTGATAGACAGAAGTGTTGTAAGTGCAAAGGAAGCCAGTAGCAGATCTTCTTACAAGATAGCATTATGTAGAAAACTGTACTAAAAGGAAGATTAATGACTGTTCTTACAAATGGATGACCGCATGCAACTCCTCTGAGAAAGTGCATCATAAATGTTATAAATATTTTTAATAGCAGGTTATTAGATGAGAGCTGTCCTCCCAGAGTATTCATTTTTTTCATAAAAGTGAGGTTGAATATGATTCTGGCAAAACAAAAACTATAAGAGATTGTCTGCTGTCTCCAAGTTTACATGTGTGTTTTACTCACACAGTCTTTACGTATAACCATATTAGTGAACGTAATGCCATGTTTGTGGAAACAAATACTGCTATTATGGCATGGAAAATAGCAGACATAATAACATTGTCACATTACATTACTATAGAAATGTTCTGTGCCAAATTACAGGGCAATGTCAACACTGTCTGTTACCATAAGGGAATAATGTATTGGTGTTGTATTTGTGATGGTATAGCTAACACTGTGTCAACACTTCCATTAAAATCTATTTCTGAAGAGTTAGAACTTCACCATGAAGTCTCTTCTGACTAGGAATTTGACATTTTCAACCGCTGTGAGTAATGAAACTTAAAAAAAAAAAAAAAATATATAAAATAAAATGTACAGCCAGCATGGGTTTGTGAAGGGTAGGTCCTGCCTAACTAACCTGATTTCCTTTTATGATAAGATCACCCGTATGGTGGACCAAGGGAAACCAGCTGATGTGATTTTTTTGGACTTCAGCAAGGCTTTTGACATGGTTTCCCATAGGATCCTACTGGACAAAATGTCCACCATACAGCTAAATAAAAACATCATACGATGGGTGAACAATTGGCTAACGGGCAGGGCCCAAAGGGTTATGGTAAATGGGGCTGCGTCAGGCTGGCGGGCGGTCACCAGTGGGGTCCCTCAAGGCTCCATTTTAGGGCCGGTACTTTTCAATATTTTTATAAATGATCTGGATGTAGGAATAGAAGGTATTTTGAGCAAGTTTGCTGATGACACCAAACTTGGAGGAGTTGTGGACTCGAATGAGGGTGGAAAGGCCTTGCAGAGGGATCTGGATAGGTTGGAGAGCTGGGCGATCACCAACCGCATGAAGTTCAATAAGAGCAAGTGCCGGGTCCTGCACCTGGGACGGGGAAACCCTGGCTGCACATACAGACTGGGCGATGAGACGCTGGAGAGCAGCCTAGAAGAGAGGGATCTGGGGGTCGTGGTAGACAGCAAGTTGAATATGAGCCAGCAGTGTGCCCTGGCAGCCAGGAGGGCCAACCGTGTCCTGGGGTGCATCAAGCACGGCATCGCTAGTAGGTCAAGGGAGGTGATTGTCCCGCTCTACTCTGCGCTGGTGCGGCCTCACCTCGAGTACTGTGTGCAGTTCTGGGCACCACAGTATAAAAAGGACATGAAACTGTTGGAGAGTGTCCAGAGGAGGGCTACAAAGATGGTGAAAGGCCTGGAGGGGAAGACGTACAAAGAACGGCTGAGGTCACTGGGCCTGTTCAGCCTGGAGAAGAGGAGGCTGAGGGGAGACCTCATCACAGTCTACAACTTCCTCGTAAGGGGGTGTCGAGAGGCAGGAGACCTTTTCTCCATTAACACCAGTGACAGGACCCGCGGGAACGGGGTTAAGCTGAGGCAGGGGAAATTTAGGCTTGACATCAGGAGGGGGTTCTTCACAGAGAGGGTGTTTGCACACTGGAACAGGCTCCCCAGGGAAGTGGTCACTGGACCGAGCCTGTCTGAATTTAAGAAGAGATTGGACTGTGCACTTAGTCACATGGTCTGAACTTTTGGGTAGACCTGTGCGGTGTCAAGAGTTGGACTTGATGATCCTTAAGGGTCCCTTCCAACTCAGGATATTCTATGATTCTATATAAAAAAAAAAAAAAAATCCTATTTTATTTTGACTTCTCTTTTACCAGGAAAAATCAAAAGCTCTCATTTAAATGGTAAGCTGTGTTGAAATTACAAGTTCATATAAAGCTTTTTTTTATATATATTTTGATTGCATTATAGAGATGCTGCTTTTCAGCTAAAGATATATCTGTAACAATGGTTAGATTTTATTACAAACGTGGGAAAGGAATTTGAAGGAGACCTACTACGACAAGATGAAATCTATTTGCTGAAGTTGTACAAAAGCATATTTGCGAAGAGGCTGGCCAACCTGATAATAAGAGAACCAGAACGCTGAATAGAGTAAAATGGAGAAGACAACCCACAATAAAGTGAGGAAGTAGTAGACTGGTTTGACAAGCAAAAGGTTGCAGGTTGATAAGGACAAGAAGGACCTGAAAATCAACATGCCAGGGTTGAAAGCAGTCCACCCCAAGCGCATAACACACACACAAAAAAGAAATGTCAAGAGGACAGCATGACTGGGGGAAACTTTAACTTTTTTTTTGTTTCTGGGAAATGAGTGGGTGCTGCTCTAATATGCCTGTACTGTCATGTACACAGCATGAGTAAAAGGAGTTGGGTATCTTTGTGCAGGAATGGAGCTCTGCCCAGGGACAAGTGGAAAGCTAGTTGAGGTCTTAAGGGTTAGGGTTAGAGGGCAGACCAAAGCTGGAGATGTAGTGGTGGGTATCTGCTACATATGAAGAAGGAGAAATAGATGAGGCCTTGTTCAGAAAAGTTTGAGAAGCCTCATGCTCACAGATCTGATACTCCATAGGTTCCATAAGAACTGGTTGTTCTTCAGGGATCTTCACTTCCTCCACAATTAACCCTGATGCACAGGAAATTAAGCAAATGTGGCAGAAGGCAGGAGGAGATCCTGACAATACTCAGATATTAAAAGGCAGTGTGCAAGAGGTACATGCAGGGCCAGGTGGCACAGGAAGAATATAGTAACACTGTCCATGCATGCAGGAATGTGTCTAGGAAAACCAAATTCTAGGAGAACCTGTCTGGCAAGAGGCCAACAGGAAAAGCTCCTGTCAGCAGTGAAGGAAAGAGTGGGAAAATGTAGGCCCACCACTGAATAAGGTGAAGGAACCTCATGGCAAGTGATATGTAAGAGACTGATACTCAGCACCTTCTTTGCCTTGGTCTTTACTGGTAAGACTGGACTTTTAGCACTTTCAGCACTCCCAGTTATCTGAGAGCAGACATAGTCTGGAGCAAGACATACCTGGGTGGAGGAAGATCAGGTCAGGGAACATTTAAACCAAGTGGACATGCACAAGTATATGGCACCAAATGGGACACATCCTTGTGTGCCACTGGTCATTGTGAATTTGCTCTTGATTACCTTTGAAAGCTCATGGCTGCTGGGGGGCTGTTCCAGAGAACTGGAGAAAAAGGAAATAGTTCCCCTGTCTTCAAGAAGGAGAAAATTACAGACTGATCAGGCTAGCCTCACTCCCTAGAAATATGATCGAGAATATCCATCTAGAAGCTGTTTCCAAACATATTAGGGGCAAGAAGGCAAGTAGGAGTAGTCAGTATGGACTTACAAAGGATAAATCAGGTATGGTTGTATGACAGTGGATTCATTATTTAAATATTTGTCATTTTCTTGCTTAGCAGACATCTTTGTACTGATTTGAAAGCATGTTGAACATTCAAAATTGGGATTGAAGCAGGTATCTTTCCAGAAAATCAAATAGTAATTATCTCAGATTGAGCATACCAAACCGTAGATACTCTTGGCTGTTATTGAGGATAGACCAAGAACTTCCTTGTGTCATAGGACATTTAAAAAAACACATAGTTAAAAGTTTGAGAGATTTGGATATTAGAGTATTTGGCATTATACAAATTCCAGAAGGGATTGAATAATTCTCTTTTCTGTGTAGTGTTTGGAGAGTGCATTAAGTAATATTGAGTTTATAATTTGAACTACACAAAACAAACAAACAAAAAAAAACACAACCACATATTGGGTCAGCAATTCAACTTTTGCAATAAGTGAGCAGCTCTATAAACACCAGTCTTCCCTGCAGAACTCTGATCAGAACAGGTGAATTTTTGCACTGAATGAGGCAAGAGCCTTATACTATGTGAACATGCAATTAGCAATTATGTCCGTAGCCAAGGAGGGGTAATTAAATATTTTACATAGAAATGTACAGGTGGCTTTCCCTAGGTTTTTAGTACTTTATGCTTGAAATTTAACATCGTTTGTATATACATACTCACACACTGAAAAAGAATATTTATTATTTTCACTTAGCCATGCAGCTAGCTTTTTACAGTCTCCTGATCATATGGTGTTGACATTGGATAGTCATTCTCCTCTCACAATGTCATTCTTCTTCTGAAATGCAAATTTTAGGGTGATATTCACATAATCCCTTTTACATATCACTCTGGTGTTACCCAAATGATGTATTTAAATCCTTTTGCCACATCTATTTCTTTCACATTTATTAATTGATTTAGCTGTTCAGGATATTGCATCTTTTGGACCTTTTGACACCTAGATTGTAGGGTCATTCTTAATGCTACTTTTATGAGAAGGATATGAACAAAATTAAGAAATTTAATTAAACCAGTGACCAAAACCTAAACTAACTATATGAACCACTTCATAGTGCTTTCCAAAATAATAATTTTCTGGCTAAGTCTGCAGTTGCTAGCTAGCAATAAACATATAACCTGTTATTAAAAAAGGGATGGGAAATTCCTCTGAGTAATTTACAACACATTTGATTTCCATTTCCAGGGGCTGAGAATTAAAAATTTGTCCCTCATAACATACCAGTCTAAATACTTCATATGATTATTTTGCTGTGGAGGCTTACAGTACACAGGAGAAATAAAGATAGCTGCACAGAAAATTACAGTGTAGGACAAGCTTCTGGAATGATCTGTTTGAAGAAATCTCAATTTGTTCAGTTTATTTTATCCAATCTCTCTCTATAATGAATATTTGGATTTTTTGGTGACAAACATCAGTGGCCTAATTTGTAAAAACGTCAAAGGAAGGAGGATTTCACACAAGCAGTCTTGAAAATGCAGAAATGTTGAGGTGTTTAGGAGAATTAGAAAAACTGTTAAAAGAACAAGGAAGGCAAGGAGTGCTACCTGGGAACCATGGCTGTGGAACAAGATTTTTAATATATGTCCAGTCTATCAATTATGTAAGTTAACAGGCATGCTTTTCTTGACAGTTTGAAAACAATCTTTAGAATTTTTCTTTATATAAAAAAAATCTGGACAAGTCAAATGACCTATCCATATCTAAAATAGTTAAGAAATTTCCAGGTTCCTTAAAATAAATATATATATATATATTTTTTTTTAAGGAGGAAAGAAAGAAAAAAAAAGATTGATAGTGATTGTTGAAACTCATATATGTGAGAATATTTCTAATGAACAGTAACAAGGAAAGCTTCAAGTGGGATAACATGACACAAAGGAAACCAAAATGAAACTCAAGGTAGCCGGAATAAATTTTTATAGCTGTGCTTGTAGCTCAGATAGAAGCAATTATGCAACACTTCTGGCCTACTCAGAGGTATTTTCTATTTCTCAATATTAAAAATGGAACATAGTGTCAGAAAATTGCAAACTTCTCTTTGCCTCTGGAGGAATCAAGGGAGTAATTAAATTGAATTTTGGTATGTCAATAATATCTTTCTCTTATTAATGGAGTAATGATTTTGTAAATCAAATTGTAGATGTGTTTCCAGTGTCATAAAGGTGAAAATAATTAAAGGGTAATTAAATATATTCTCATGGAATGAAAATTGTTCTGCTGGGTATTGTTAGATTCCTTTCTCTTGAACTTTCAATTATTACAATTTAATAGCATGCTATGTACAATCCAGTCTGAACTTTGGAATCTGTTGCAAAAGCTATTCACATTATAGCCATTCACATTATAGCATAGTGGATAAATATTGTCACTGTTCTTTCTCATAGATTTCTCTGAAAAAAGATACTAATACAGTCTTACAAACTGCAACATTTCAACGATATCATGTATTAATATCAATTGTAGGTAACTAGTAGTTTTCTGAGCAAGATTAACTGTTATTGGCGCAACTGCAGCAGAAGTTTTACCTCCATAATAGTGCCAGTCATTCCTCTCCAACAAGCCCCCCAGAAAATAACAATGAGTAAGTGCTATTTTTTTTTTATTTTTTTAATAAATGAGAGCTGCAAGGATCACAAATGGTAGGAATGAAGAAAAAGCTTTCCCAAGCTGTCTTTTCTATAACCCATAGTATGAAAAGACCACGAAGTACATACAGGGAGTTTGGTAATATATACCTATTTTATGTGTAAGATATATAAGTACAATAACACAATGATGGGTGACACTTTAGAAAGGCAAAATTATTCAGTCTTTTCTGAAGTCTGTACAACTGGACTCGGGTTACTAAGGCAACCTGATCTTCCCCAGCATGTGTTCTTACTTGACAGATAGGTAGGTTAGATTCTAAGTAAAAACATACATATAAGGAAAACCTGTACTCATTTAAAACAAACAAACAAAAAATGCTCTTTGGAGTCTTCTGTTTTCATTTTTGTCAGCTACTGTAGAAAACCAAGGCAAAAAATATATATATTTTTTATTAAAAAAAATAAAAATAAAATACCTGAATCTTATTTGGATAAATCAAGGTGTTCTGGAGTCCAGATTAATGATCTGTGCAATTCCTCAGCAGCAGAGAATGGAAAAATGCACTTGCTTAATGCAGGGCAAAAAGAAAGATAATTCAGACATTTTTGTAGTTTTCATGCTTTTATTCTCTTCCCATGAGACAGGATGGATATTGTACCTGGTTTTGATCACTTATTACTGGTGATTAGATGGAGCTGGCAGGCCAATCTGAATGAAATTTCAATATTCTTCCTAGCACATACATCCATAAACATGCTTGTTCTCTCTTAATATCACATGTGATCTTTAAGATCCTTCAATGTCTCATTTTGACTGAAGCTTACGAATCTTGTACACTGGTGTTTCTTTAAAAGTCTTTGTAGCCATGTTCTACTTAGGTATTTCAGGAAATTTTGAAAGAAGGTTTAATAGCTATGAAAAATAGTGTTGGGAGCATCATATTTATGGGTAAAGGAATTTTATCAAGTTTTAGTTTCTGCTGGATTAATGAAGCCATCCAAAATACAGTCCCAGCCTGAGGAAAACTGTTCCATGTTGAAAGTGGTCAATGTTCAGCTCTGGTTCTGACAAGCTGGATTTGAAGAAAATAAGGTGAAGAACATCTAATGTTCATGAAGCTCATGCCCCAAAAGACAATTTAAAGACTGTATTAAGGAAGTTTGTTCATTTGTTGCTAATTCTGGAGGAGTGTTCATGCAGCTAAGCTTTATGCTATCACTCCTTGTAATGAAGGCATACTTCCAACTGAAAACACATACAAAGAAGCACATCATTTCACTGTAAGCATCCACACACTAAAAAGCACTTAAAATGCATGACATGCAGTATTCAATGTCAAAAAGCATTAATATTTACAGATACCATTTGCAAATCATCATAAGCTCTGAGTCTGTTGTACTGTATAAGGAAGTCTTGTCTGTAGGGTGTGGTGTTCTAAAATTCTCTGCCTTTTAAACAGTGAAAATCTTCAGGAAAAAAAAATCTGGTAAAATCAGTGGGCTGATGCTTGGGTTATGTAAAATAGTTTACAGAGAGACCAGAGTACCTTGAATTTGGGAACTTAATGACACTCAGAAGTATTAGCTGTGGAGGACCACTACCTCTTTTCCAGAAATCCTAAAAGTAGAAGATGATGTTGCTCAGTCCCTCTAAAAAGCAGGTTTTTGGTCACTTGTATGATACAATTGCAGCGTGCTGGGTACAAAAGGTATGCATATGCTTTCTAAAATAGGACAAGAGCAGATGCTTGCTACCAGCAAACTGGAATTTAGTTACAATTACAATCTCAAATCATGAGTTCAGTGAGCAATTTCAATATGTTGAAATCCAAAGTGACCACATGTGGCCATAAAAAGAATTTTCCCTGTCCCCCTACTGTTAAACAGAAATATGTGTTCGAGTTTTTGAAATAGTTCGAAATACTTCCTTCTCTGTGTTTTTGCCTCTTTTAATCCTATCTTCTGGATGTTAGCCTGGGCTCAGGTTGATTACTTTTATAGATTTTCTTCTGGTCCAGTGGTAATTATAGGTTGGCTTTCCTGCCTGGTCAAAAAATTCATCAGGAAGTTGATTTTAATCACTGATTTTGTAAGTGGCAGATGGTCATATCTTTGCTCATGTTAGTTTGTTTGCTTAAATACCGTGTTACTTGGTGCTTACAGAACATACCCTTTTCTTTTAATTTCGCAAATTTTAATTGTAGCTGCTGTCACATATCTAAACAGGTTTGTGGCCGGCTCATATGCCCGGTTTTGACTTTGGACCAGAAGTCTCCTGCAGAGAATCAGGAAGACCACAATGTTTTGTCACATCACAAGAAGCTGAAGGGCCTCTTCTGTCTTTCTCTGTTCCCCATGTTGTAGAATTATCCTTGTAATTAAAGTCCCCCGTCCTCTTTCTCCTTCAAGTAATTGAATGTCACTCTCCTGCCCCATAAATCAATTTTAGGATTGTCTTGTTTCTGTGTGTATTAAACAGAAAAGACTTTCATAGATGCAGTGAATATAGTATATTTGGAATGCAAGGGACATATATAGGATATGCACAGACCAGCTGTACAGCATATAAACAACAGTTACTCAGAATTTTTGAAAAACATCAGAACCCCTGCACAAATATACTTGTATTCTGCATGAGCAGCAAACTGGACACGTTTTAAATAAGTCAGATTTACTATGCATGAAGAAAGCCATGTGTATAGCTATTACACAGAGGTTTCTAGGCTGCTCAGGAGTGTCCGTCTCAACACACATCTACTAAAGATCCAATATGCATATGAGTAATGGACAAGTTTGGGATTCAGAATCTCAAAATCAGAAGAAAAAAAATGTTTAAGAGGCCACTTACTTTTTACTTAGATCTGTTTGGTAAACTTCTCCCATGTTTTCTTTGGCCAAGTTCTGTCATAACCTTGAGTTCCATTCTTTACTGTTTTATTCAGTCCTTCTTATTATTATTTTATTTTGTCTGCTACAAGAATGGGGACACATTTTAATAGCCTTCATTCAGTAATCCCTGAGGGGAAGTCTTTGTGGCAGAAAAATATTCATAATGATAGTATCTCTGTAATTGAAAGCACAACCAGGAATAAACAAAAAAATGTTTCCAAATTGGCTGCACAAGTAGTGGAGTGTCAGATCAAGTTCGAATACTTTCAGAACAGAGTGGATTTTACTTCTGTATAACAAAGGCCTGAAAATTACTAAAAATCACAATTCTGGGAAGATTTTGCTGAACAAACATAATCCTATTTCCCCCAGAAATTCTACCCCAAAGCTTTTATCTTTCTAGCCTCTACTTGCTACCAATGTGCATTACTACTGATATTTAATCTGAACAACTTAATGCAGCTTTACTGGGATGACAGCCAGCTTCAAAGAAAGCATTCCATCTCTAACCCCAACAAATGCGCAGGGACAAGAGATAATACTTTCACTGAAGATTAACCTTTTCCTGTGGATGATACAGTATGACAGAAAACAGGGAAAAGCTTATGGTACCAGTTAATAAGCCTATAATAGAAATGCATTGCATTGTAGTTTCAGATATTGAGAAAGGGTATTTTTCATAATTTCATTATTTCTGCACCAGGCTGTTTTTTGTTGTGGTTTCCGTTTTTGAGCCTGTTGACCAAAAGATAGATAAGTCTTTGAAGGAATTCCTCCAGCTTGCTTCTTAGCCCCATTCTCTAGGAATTTCAGAATTAAGAAAGGAATGAAATTATGTAATATTTACAAAGATATAAAAAAAAAAAAAAATGCTGAATTTATTTTTTTGGAAAATGTCAGGTTTGAAAGTCAAAACTGAATGGTCTTCTCTATATTTAGAGCAGGAACAGCATCCTTAGTGGCAAAATAAAATTCTCACAACTCCCTGCTAATGTACATAGAAACTTTTTTTTTTTTTTTTTTTTTTTTCCAGAATTTGCTTAGGTGACAGAAGGTGATTGCAGACACCTTCCAGGCTACCTGTCCTTGCTTCGCCCTCTGTAGGCCTCCTTTTTCTGCTTGAGTTTGGCCTGGAGCTCCTTATTAATCCATGCAGGCCTCCTGGTATTTTTGTCTTACTTCTCCTTTGTTGGGGTGCCTCGCTCTTGAGCTTGGAGGAGGGTATCCTTGATATCAACCAACTTTCTTGGGCCCCCAGGGCTTTGTCCTATGGTACTCTGCCAAGCAGATGGCTGAAGAGGCCAAAGTCTGCTCTGCAAAAGTAGCAAGCTTTTGTAGCAGAGTAACAAGCTTGCTGTGCTCCCTCCTTGCTCCCTCCCCTCAGGATCCTGAACTGCACTATTTTTTGGTCACAGGTATGTAGTACGTTACCAGTATTGGTGGATTTCTATGTTATACAGAAACTTGAAATTGAAACTTCTATGTTATATAGAAACTTTCAATACACTTGAAAGTGTAGGAAGGAAAGAAAGTGTACAAGGATGTAGAAGACAATAGGGAATGGTAACCTGGCATATAAGTGTTTTGGGCCTTCTTCTGGGCAATACCAGTTAGTTTGGAGTAGAGTTCTAAGTGATTTTAATTTGTAAATGGGTGGGGAGCTACCAATTTGTAATAATAGAAGGCATTGGGAAGAAGCTGCATAGGATTTTTTTTTTCCTGCTTCTTTATGGATGGAAACTGCTGAAAAAATATAGATTCAATGATGAAGTTTAATGGGAGTTTTCACATTGCAGATGTTCTGTTTTCTAAGCAGTTATGTGTAAATGCAGACATTTTATTAGATGTATTTGTCTAGCTGGGAAAAGCCTTCATCTTTCTGGGCTGGGCAAGTAGAAAAGAGAAAGGAAGTACAGAAGACAGCTCAGGGGTCACTGAAGGCCTTCAATATTTAACCTTCATTTGCTTTTTGATCCAATAATTCTTTATTGTTATGTGGAAGTACATGGTTTAGCTCTCTCAAGTTGAGAGGTGATATCAATCCTTTAATAATGACCTTTGTTTTATACTAACAATAAACAAAGGGGAATCATGGTAATCCACTCCACTGTGTTATTACAAGTCATTGCACATTGCTCATTCTTTTTAGTGTAAATCTCATTATATTAATAAAATTATTGAAGTTTTTTTTTTTTTTTTTTTAAAAAAAAGCATTTCTGAATTTTGCAGAAAGTATCACAAAATTGTTAGGTATCAGATATCACTCTGTCATAGATAGATGGTAATAAAAACAGTTAATAATCATGAGGAACACACATTCTTGACTAGGCTGTCTCTGTTTTGCCAAGGCTCAGCTTTTTAATATATAAATTATTTAACCTACACTTGTCTTTAGAATATAATTTTTTCATTATGTTCAGTTTAAATCAGTTTAAAAAATGAAATTATTCACAATATTTGTTTCCTTTGCCATCTGTGCTGTAAAACTTGTATTTATTAGTACTCATGTTACATTTAGGTATATAATATGATTTATCTCTTCCCTTAGCTTAGTAAACATTTGGGTAGTAATTTTCTGTAGTTATTTATGACTGGACTTCGGGCTGTTTTCAAGCAGTTCAAGACCTTTATTTTTTTCTTATTGGAGTGGCATAAAAAGGCCTTAGGTCAAAATCCAATGTATCTACAGAGAGACAGTGTAATTACCTTACAAAGACAGAATGTAATGGTACTTTTGGGATGGGAAGTCTCCTCTATGTCCCTAGCCCCCAGGTTAACAAGATAAATGAACAAGAACATGGAAACAAAAAAGGAGATCAAAAGTTTTCTTCTGGCTCTTCCTATATTGACCTGGATAATTGTCAGGATTCTCAGATACTTTGGTGGAGATGTGTTCCCCACTCACTGTCCACAATGGCTTGTATGCCAGCATAGTTAGGATCAGTTTGGGATTCATTCCTATTGGGATGTAAGTGGAAGACATAGAATATTGCAGTATTATATTGAGAAAGTGATAGTCTATCCAGACTATTGTGTTACCCAACAAAGTTAAGAGTGTAACTTTTCAAGGAAAATCTGTCAAACCTTAGAGGATATGTCAGCATTAGCATAACAATGAACAATTGTGTCCACTCCAAACTAGCAGCAATATTTCATATCTCTTTCTGAAAGACATCCAATATACTGTGACATCTGGGACCTGAGTTTGTAGGTGATAGATATGTTACAAAAAGATGATCCTAGCAAAGTATATTATTCAACTCCAGTGTTTATTTTTATGTGCACATTTTTTCTGAAGAGTTATATGGCATCCCAAATTGATATGTTTCTGTAGCATGCTGCCCATTCATATTAACGTTTAAGACAGACATTAATGACTTTATTTATAAGAACATATGTGCCAATTCTGCAGACCCTGAAATAAGCATGCAGTGATGTTGTGGTTATCATGATCATCTCTAAAAGTTGTTTCATTTCAGTGCTGATATTTGCCCTATGTTTATGCTGTGGAATGTCAATTGCAACAATCAGACTGGAAGCAATTTCTTTGATGTTTTTAAAAGTAGGAAATAATTTTTCACCTATCTGAATGCCAGTTTGCTGAGAGTAAATTAAAATGTTCCAGAACTGAGACTGGCAATTATTGCCAATTGTAACTTGAACGGCATGTTTTCAAATTAGTATTCCTAGCAGGGCTTTTTTTCCGTCTTCTTGAAAAATGTACCTCTTGTTTCATTGTATCAGTTTAAATTGGGAGAGATGAATATAGTGATCAATCAAAGGTAGTAAAAAAAAAAAAATAAAAAATCCTCTGATATTATATTTTCTTCATTTATATCTTTTGGAATATTTCCTGATCTGCTTTTCCCTTTGGCATATTTCAATCATCTTCCTTATGGACCAAATTGTACCTTGATTTAAATTATTGATAAAGCTGTCTTAAATTCATTGGGAGCAAGATATAGGCTTTGATAGGCAAGATACATCTTTGTAGCGCGCTGTGGGTACTATCAACACCTATTGAGACTGAGGCCTTCATTGCTCTGATATGCTTAGTTTCCAGGATTGAATGTGCAGAGCCTATGCCTAAATATGGATCTGCTGCGTAGCTGTATAACCAAGGTATGGCATGAGGCCATTATTAAATTTACTTTATGCCTCTGTGGTTCCTGGTAATGCATTCTCTTCTACTGAGAAGACATTGAAACAAGCTCCTCAGGCAAAATATCCATTAAACTTTTTTTCTTTAAAGAAAAAAATCTTCTACTAATCTGCTGCAATTTATATTTGCTTTGTGATTCTGCAGCCAAGCCTGTCAATAGAACTGTGCTAATCACTACGAAGTTAGTGGCTGTATGCATTCAGACATCCTACAAATAATGCTCCATAACTAAAACAGTATTCTAAAAGGGTTTGGTTTTGTTTTTCTCCTGCATGGTTAGAGTCTTGCAGCATGTTATTTTGCTCTCTTTTCCCTCCTTAAAAAATCCTTGAGTATTTTGTCTGATGAAATAACTGTTCTTACAGTGTGCTTTTTTCTTTTATGTAGTGTAGTTTAATGATAGAAAATGGATGTCTCACAGATAAAATTACATACTACATGCTACTGTGTCCTGTCTCAAAGATTTAAGCCCTGTAATCTTTTAAAAATTGATCATTAGTCACTTACCTTCCATAATGTTACTGTTGCCTAAAAATTTGGAAAACAGTTAAATTAAAAGAACAAAAAAAGAGAGAGAAGAAGAAGAGGCAGTAGGTAGCACTTTGTGGGAAGACTATTAAAAATGAATAGGGTGTGTAAAAATGTATCTTATAAAAGGTTTTAAGATCCCAGAAATCCAAGATGGGAAAAGAACTTCTCAACCATTTAAATGTATTGGATCAGTTTTCTATGTTTTGGATATACTGAAGTCTGTGGACCTTGAGGTGTAAACCTTATCACCTCATAAAAAAGCTATAACTCCATTCCAATATTGAATATGCAACTTCTGTTCCATTGTATTCTCTCATTGAAGAAACTGAAACTGAAGTTTGCTCAAGAGTCAGATTTTTTTGGAAGACGTGATGAATCAAGTTAATAACAATAGCTAGCATTTGTTCTCTTTTTTGGCATTTTTGACTGCAAGAATATGCACTATCATGTGCAGTGAACAGTAATACACTGTTCATATAATTCGTATCTTGCTTTTTTCCCAATTGTTTCTAAGTCCTACGAAGGATGCTGAGAGTAACTTGTGGTATCTGAGGACAGGGGAATTTTTTTGAACACTGCTTTTAGCTAGCGAAGTTATTTTCATGAGCCATTCAGAACATGCTCTATTTTACACTATAATCTCATGATTTTTTTTTCTTGTTTTGCATTTCTGCATCATAAATAGTCCAGACACTACCATGATGGATTCACCCATGATCCATCTCATCCACTCTTCACTACTAGCCAGATACCAGGTGCTTCTGATGAGAGCTTGGAGTCTGAGGATTTGAGCTACCTATAGGAAATACTGAAATTTTAAAAATGTATTTACATTTATTCCTGGGTTAGCTTTTGTTTCTTAAGCAATGAAGTATCTAAAGAGCATTACATAATGGAAGGGTTTATAGTCTCATTTATTCTAATTCCATACTGTGTGGTGAGAGCACAGGTGTGTTTTTGCAGTCTTTATCAAAATAATGAGAGATTTCATTCTTTAATACCTGTTTACAACTTCCAGTAATCATGGTTTTTGTCTTCTAATGTAAAAGAAGTTGATGCTTTACTTTAGCTATGTAAGTTCTGGATATTTTAATTAAATGCTGTTTCTGCGTTGTTTAATGCATGTTAGCCCAGAGTACTTTGCATTGAAATTTCATTTCACTTAGAATTCAGTAGATATAATTATCAGGGTACAATTGCAGCCTTAGTAGGCTCTGGTAAGGATGGTGAATTGCTTAGTCTGAAATGATTTGTAAACTTCTGTACATAAAGGTATAACCTGCAAAGATTCTGCTTTTCCCAAATGTAGATTGCCCACTTTGGGAATGCATGTGGTCAGATGCTCTCTGACATATTGCTTTACTGTCCAATTTGTTTGCCTTAGCTTGAGGTATTCCCATGTTAGCTCCAGGTGCCTGTTGTAGACAGCTACAGCATCATTTTAAGTAGGGTTGCATCCCTTTGAAACTTGGTAAATAACCATTTTTGAGAGACATTTCATGTTTTTCAGACAGGACAGCTTGCTTAGCTGGTTAAAAAGAACATAGCATCATGGTTGGAAGGGACCTTAAAGATCATCTTCTTAAAATTTGATCTTAAAGATCAAATCCTTCTGCCATGAGCAGGGACACCTCCCAATAGACCAGGTTGCTCAAAGCCCCATCCAGCCTGGCCTTGAGGGATGGGGCATGCACAACTTCCCTGGGGAACTGTTACAGTGCCTCACCACCCTCAAAGTAATTAATTTCTTCCTTACATCTAATCTAGACCTACCCTCTTCTAGTTTAAAACCATTATTGCTTGTTCTATCACTACAATTCCTGATAAACATGTTTGTATGTCTCTCTAAAAAATGGATTGGAAACAACTGAAAGACTAAAACAGCAGGATTCTGGGAAAGGAACAAAGAGATAACTATATATAGAGTCCCCACCTGGAGAAAAGTAACTTTTGGGGAGGTCAAAAGATGCCACTGCTCTCAGGGAGCCTTCTGTAAACTGAAGGAAGAATATAAATTGAGAAGTGCAGAGAGATCCTCTGATGTGAGGTTACCGAAACCAGCCTTTAACCTTTGTAATTTAAGTCTCATGACCTGTGGAACACTGTCTTGCTGCATGAAGAATGACTGATTTTTTCCTTTCTTCTGTCTTTCCCCTCTTCCACTTAGTTTAAAATAAAAAAATTAAAAAAAAAAAAGAGAGAAAAAAAGAAAACAAAACAGCTAGCCAAGTTACCCACACTCTGCTGCCTTTATTATCAATATCTTTTGGACCTAAGTTTTAAAATTTAAGGTAATAAGTTTGAGAACAACCTAGGAAAGAAGGCGAAGGCACCTGTTTTTAAAAAGATAATGAGTTTTCCTGTCTGGGTGGTTGTTTTTCAGCAGAGACATCAACCAAGTTATTCACCCCAAAAGGTTGTTTCCACAAAAAGAAGCTAACTTTCTTAAAACATGCCACAGACAAATATGCTACAAATTTTACAAAGGGCAATAAATTAGCTTCCAAAGGGCTTCTGACCATGAAAATGCTGAAATAAAGTTATTTGTTCTTGTGGTGTCCCATAGCACTCCATAGGGACAGCACTTGTTGCTCCAATGTCTTTTGGTTTCGTTGTTGCTCTGCTGTTTCAGCTGAGGTTTGGAAGTTGAGAAAACACTTGAATTCACCCATCTGAATGTATTGTTTTAGTAGAAATCTTCTCAGACCTTCTGTGTCTGAAAAAGATATGAAATAGTCAATAGCTCCTAGGTAGCAGATAAAGAAAAAGAAACAATGAATGTGTTTTAGGAGTTGGTATAAAAAATGAGAGGAAAACGTTCATAGGTACCTCAGACTTTAACAGTTCCACAAATGGTACTTGTTGCACAGAGAAAATTGAGGCAGCCAGACATGCAGAAAGCTTTATTCGTGGAGCCTGTGTATCACAACATGCATCAATTTCCATATTACCTTAGAAAAAATCAGGCAGAGACACAGAAATGAAGTCTAGTGGATAGCTGGGAAGAGAAGCGGTAGTGATCCCCAGATAGTGATCTCCTGGGTGTCCTGTCCAGCACAGCAGGGAATCACAATAATGTCAACAACCAGAGTCATTTTTTTCCTCAGTAATATTATACCTTTCATCAGTACCTGCTCAACCTTCTTGGTGGTCTTTGTTTAATGACACATTTGCCACTTTTACTTTGGTTGAAATTTCCTTAATTAAGGTGTAAGTTTTGCACACTAATTGACTGCTGAGCCTTGTGCACACTTGTTATTTGGTAATATTTATCGGATATTATAATTATTGTTCGCTTTCTTTGTTGAAATATAGACTTAAAAATTTGGAAGATCATGAGAGGATGGGGTAGTGGTGGGAATCAGTGCAGAGCTAGAAACTGAAACTGAAACTACAAGGCAAGAGGTCGAGGAGACAGATGAAACTGTGAGTTAGACATCAAAAAAAAAATAAAAATCACTGTCCCAGGGACTGACGGAAAAATGATTCAAAATGCAACAGCACAAGGATGCAAGAATAAGAGTAGTTGGGAGACTTAGGTGAAACCACATCCACAGTATAGCCTCAAGGTTGAAGTGAAAAGGCAGGCTGAAACGGCAAATGTGAGGCCTTAAGCCATACATGAATTAAAGCATTCTGCAGCAAACGGAAAATCCTGTTTCTGAATGTGTCCAAAAGCACTTTAGTTTTGACGGTACAAAGCAGATAGTCACCTATTTCAGGCACATGTTCTCCAGAGTATGTGCTATAATAGCATTTAATAGCATTTAGAGCTATTAGAATATCATAGAAGTGTGTGGTCTTTTTCCCTCTTCTTGCTCCTATATATATGAGAAGTGATAGATGCAAATTTCTCTCTAAGCAGTCTGTATTAGATACGTCCCCAAGTATCTAGCTGAAAATACTAGAGAAAGCAGCCAATGTTAGTTGGTTGGAGAAAATGAATACATCCTTCCTTTATTTGTGGCTGTCTTAAAAACATTTGTGTAAAGTTCTTAAGTATAGCTCACAAGATCTACTATATTCATAAGGAACGTTTTTTTATGGAAATGAAAAAGAAAAGTAAAACTGAAATTCTTAATCTACTTTTTGCTTCCTTTAATGGGTATACAAATGGGAAAACATTGGGAATGTGAGAAGATTATTGCTATCATTTAAAATCATTCATCACACAAAGAATTTACCTTTTAGAGAAAACACCAGTCTGAATAAGGAATTCCTGTAATTAAAGGTGACCATGGCTGTGAGGTGTTTCTCAGTGCAAAACCTTTTTTTTTTTTTGTTCTTTTTATAACAACCTTTCCATGGAGAAAAAAAAAAAAGCCAATCCTACAAACAGGATTATATTTGGAAAGTCTTGAGGTATTCCATATTGCTGTAAAACTGCTGTGCAGTTTTTCTGTGTTTCCATCCAGTTTGTCAATTAGCTGCTTGATTGTGCTGAGAAACAATCACTAGGAGAAAATTCAGAACTCAAATACATGCATGAACACAGTCAGTGTAGATATGTCCTTATTCAGCAGCAACAGTTCACTTTGCACCATAGTTCACAATAGCTCAGTGACAGGTACCTTACATGGCACACAGCTTGTAGGTATCAAATCCTGCCAACACCAGTAACACAAGTAACACTAGTGTATTCTGCACATCTAAGTTTTTGTTCCAATGAACTTCAGCTCCCAAATTCCTTCAGGTGATCTTGAAGTTGCACTTCATAGAATCACAGAATTTCTAGGTTGGAAGAGACCTCAAGATCATCGAGTCCAACCTCTGACCTAACATTAACAGTCCTCCACTAAACCATCACAGAATCACAGAATTTCTAGGTTGGAAGAGACCTCAAGATCATCGAGTCCAACCTCTGACCTAACGCTAGCAGTCCCCACTAAACCATATCCGTAAGCTCTACATCTAAACGTCTTTTAAAGACTTCCAGGGATGGTGACTCCACCACTTCCCTGGGCAGCCTGTTCCAGTGTCTAACAACCCTTTCGGTAAAGAAGTTCTTCCTAACATCTAACCTAAAACTCCCCTGGCTCAACTTTAGCCCATTCCCCCTCGTCCTGTCACCAGGCACGTGGGAGAACAGGCCAACCCCCACCTCGCTACAGCCTCCTTTAAGGTATCTGTAAAGACCAATAAGGTTGCCCCTGAGCCTCCTCTTCTCCAGGCTGAACAAGCCCAGCTCCCTCAGCCGCTCCTCGTAGGACTTGTTCTCCAGGCCCCTCACCAGCCTTGTCGCCCTTCTCTGCACCTGCTCAAGCACCTCGATGTCCTTCTTGTAGCGAGGGGCCCAAAACTGAACACTGTGCTCGAGGTGTGGCCTCACCAGAGCTGAGTACAGGGGGACGATCACCTCCCTAGCCCTGCTGGTCACACTGTTCCTGATACAAGCCAGGATGCCGTTGGCCTTCTTGGCCACCTGAGCACACTGCTGGCTCATATTCAGCCGACTATCCACCATCACTCCCAGGTCCTTCTCTGCCTGGCAGCTCTCCAACCATTCCTCTCCCAGCCTGTAGCTCTGCTTGGGGTTATTGCGCCCCAGGTGCAGGACCCGGCACTTGGCCTTGTTGAACTTCATGCAGTTGACCTCAGCCCATCGGTGCAGCCTATCCAGATCCTCCTGCAGAGCTTTCCTACCCTCAAGCAGATCGACACACGCACCTAACCTGGTGTCATCTGCAAACTTACTGAGGGTGCACTCAATGCCCTCGTCCAGATCATCGATGAAGATATTAAAGAGGACCGGCCCCAGCACCGAGCCCTGGGGGACGCCACTAGTGACTGGCCTCCAACTGGACTTGGCTCCATTCACCACGACTCTGGGCCCGGCTATCCAGCCAGTTTCTAACCCAACGAAGCGTGCGCCAGTCCAAGCCAAGAGCAGCCAGTTTCTTGAGGAGAATGCTGTGTGAGACGGTGTCAAAAGCCTTGCTGAAGTCAAGGTAGACCACATCCACAGCCTTTCCCTCATCCACCCAGCGCGTCACTTTGTCATAGAAGGAGATCAGGTTCATCAAGCAGGACCTGCCTTTCATAAACCCAAGCTGACTGGGCCTGATCGCCTGCTTGCCCTGCAAGTGCTGCGTGATGACTCTCAGGAGGATCTGCTCCATGAGCTTCCCTGGCACTGAGGTCAAACTGACTGGCCTGTAGTTTCCCGGGTCTGCCCTCCGGCCCTTCTTGTAGATGGGCGTCACATTTGCTAGCCGCCAGTCAACTGGGACCTCCCCCGATCGCCAGGACTGCTGGTAAATGATGGACAGTGGCTTGGCCAGCTCCTCTGCCAGTTCTCTCAGTACCCTCGGGTGGATCCCATCCGGCCCCATCGACTTGTGCACATCCAAGTGCCGTAGCAGGTCACCAACCAGTTCTTCATGGATAGTGAGGGCCACATCCTGCTCCCCATCCCCTTCCACCAGCTCAGGGTACTGAGTATCCAGAGAACAACCAGTATTGCCGCTAAAGACTGAGGCAAAGAAGGCATTGAGCACCTCCGCCTTTTCCTCATCTCTTGTAACTAAGTTTCCCCCCACATCCAGTAAAGGATGGAGATTCTCCTTAGTCCTCCTTTTTGTGTTGATGTATTTATAGAAACGTTTTTTGTTATCTTTAACGGCAGTAGCCAGATTGAGCTCCAGATGAGCTTTGGCCTTCCTAATTTTGTCCCTGCACAGCCTCGCTACATCCTTAAAGTCCTCCCTAGTGGCCTGCCCACTTTTCCAAAGCTTATAAACCCTCTTTTTTCTCCTAAGATCAAGCCACAATTCTCTGTTGAGCCAGGCTGGTCTTCTTCCCCGCCAGCTCGTCTTTGGGCACGTGGGGACAGACTGTTCCTGCGCCATTAAGTTTTCCCTCTTGAAGAGCGCCCAGCCTTCCTGGACCCTTCTGCCCTTCAGAACCGCCTCCCATATCCCTAAGCTCTACATCTAAACATCTTTTAAAGACCTCAAGGGATGGTGACTCCACCACTTCCCTGGGCAGCCTGATCCAATGTCTAACAACCCTTTCGGTAAAGAAGTTCTTCCTAAGATCCAACATAAAACTCCCCTGGTGCAACTTTAGCCCATTCCCCCTTGTCCTGTCACCAGGCACGTGGGAGAACAGACCAATCCCCACCTCGCTACAGCCTCCTTTAAGGTACCTGTAGAGAGCGATAAGGTCGCCCCTGAGCCTCCTTTTCTCCAGGCTGAACAAGCCCAGCTCCCTCAGCCGCTCCTCGTAGGACTTGTTCTCCAGACCCCTTGCCAGCTTCGTCGCCCTTCTCTGCACCTGCTCAAGCACCTCGATGTCCTTCTTGTAGCAAGGGACCCAAAACTGAACACAGTACTCGAGGTGCGGCCTCACCAGAACTGAGTACAGGGGGATGATCACTTCCCTAGCTCTGCTGGCCACACTGCTTCTTATACAAGCCAGGATGCCGTTGGCCTTCTTGGCCACCTGAGCACACTGCTGGCTTCACCTACTCCAATGTGCTTGTTACTATAACCAAAGTGGAAAAGTGCAAGTGATGGTCTGCATGATGTAAATATTTCCTTTTTACTGGTTAGTTCTCAGGTAACCTTAACTACTCTTTAGATTGTAGATGTCTGCCAAACTAGGACTGCTTCCTGGAAGAGCTGTCTCTGATTTTTATTGTTATTCTTCTGGTCAAGTTTTATTTTATTAATTGCAGATAGATTCAGCCAACATATAATTTAAACAGCCTTACATCATTACTTTCCTTTGTTTATTATTTTTATGAATGTTTGCTAACTGAATACCCAAATGACTTGCCTCCTGAATTACTCTGTTCAATTTGTAGCTATAAATAGTTATAGAAGTGTAATTTTTTGTTGTTATTAAACAATTGGCACACATTTACATTTTGTTACAAAAATATTTTTATAAAGTTTATTCTTATTTTAAATGCAATTTAATTATACTTTAGGGTTTCTCTAGGGAATACAAGAAGGCAGGGCAGAAGACTGGCCTGTCTGAACAGAGAACTCCTGGAAAAAAAAGAAAAAGAAAACAGTCTCTGGAAGCAAGGTCTGGCTTCACGAGAAGATTATAGAGCTTCAGTTTGCATCTGCAGGAAGAAAATAAGAAAAGCCAAAACTCAGCTTGAGTTGACACTGGCCAGTGAGACATCAGGCAATGAATTAGACTTTTTAAAATATGTCAACAGCAAGAGGAGGTCTAAGGAAAATATTGGACTGATCAAGTATTTAACAAGTAAGCACGAGGAAAAGGCAAAGGAATTTAATATGTTTTTGCCTCAGTTTTTAATATTAACGATGAATCTTGGGCTGCTTAATCTGAGTTGGAGTATGACGACTGAGGGGAGCAGCTACTTTCCATCTGTGGTTACTGAAATTGCAGTGGAACAGTTGTAACAGCTCAGTGTTCCTAAATCCATGGGGCTGATGGAATTCATCCTGGAGTACTGAAGGAGTTAGGGGATGTTATAGCCGGACCCCTCTCAACAATTTATCAAAGGCTGTGGGAGTCTGGGGAGGTCCCTGCTGACCGGAAGCTAGCTAACGTTATTCCCATCTAATGTAAAGAGTATTTAAGATTCTTGAAGGCATCCAGAGGAGGGCAACAAAGCTGGTAGAAGGATTGGAAGGCATGTGCTATGAGGAGAGGCTGAGGACACAGTTTGTTTCATTTGGAGAAGAAGAGGATAAAAAGCAAATTCATTGTTCCCTATAACTTCTGAAGAGGGGAATTGGAGAGGGAGGTGCTGATCTCTTCTCCCTGGTTACTAATGATAGAAAGTCAAGGGAATGGCATAAAGCTGCACCCGGGGAGGTTCAGACTGGATATTAGGAAAAAAGTTGTAAACATGAGGGTGTTTAAACACCAGAACAGGCTTCCAGGTGAGGTGGTTGATGCCCCGTGGCTGTCTGTGTTCAAAAGACATTTAGATAATGTCCTTAATAATGTTTTAACATTTTTTTAGCCCTGAAGTGGTCAGGAAGTTGAACTTGTTTGGAGTTTCCGTCCAACTAAACTATTCTGCTCTATGCTTTGTAGTCTATACTTCTGTGCTACTCTATTCTATTCTACTCATTGCATACTTGATTGTAAGCTGTTGAAGATAGATTTTGTGTCAGGGTTCTCTGAACTGGTGAAAGTTGCCTTTTGAGAAGCCCTCATTTCCATCATTAAGATGCAGTATTACACCTCTACTAGCTTTAGAGGTGTAATACTTACCCTTTAGAGAGAGTTTGAAACTAGACATAGATCTAGGAAGACAGAATGCCTAGTTCATGTATAAACTAGAAGTTCCACATACCTTACAGATGCTCTAGATGTGCTTTATTCACTTTCCTCTCACTGTATAGTGCTGTCTGAATTTTCTTTCTTGTGCCTAGCCTAAAAATTTGACACCTTATTTATTACTATTTGACTTATTGTGATTTAAAGGCATTTCACATATGATATGACTACTTTACCTCTACTTCCTTTCTGTGTTCTCTTACATAAACTGGGCCTGTCTGTAGTACTTAGACATTAACTTAGACAAACTTGACAAAGTTACATGCAATGCTGACTAGATCCTCATCACAGTTGCTTCTAGTGCTACTTTCTTGTATTTCATATACCTCGCATTTCTTCAGTGATGCTCTAGTGCATTTTTACTTTGCAGTTTGTGTAACTTTGTCTGAGATTAACTCTTCTTTCTCATGTTGTAACAGAAACATCTTCCTTTCTTTTCTGTATTTATTACTTTGAAAACATGGTAACAGAGGCTTGGTTAAACTACAATGCAGATATTAGTTTTATTTTGGAGGTCAGAACTTCTTATGTTTGTTTCTCTATAATAATATTTATACCAAAGGAATTCTCTTAGAATTTTAGCATCTGTAAAGCTTTGATTCAAAAGGCATCACAGCATATGCTTAGAACATCTGGATGAAAATGAGAACTTACAAAACCTACAAAGAAAGTCTCAATAGAACACATTAGACAACAAGGTCTATGAAGAACGAAAAACAGGGATGGGCAAGGCAGAAAGAAAAGGAGAGAAAAGAAACATCAACTATAGGAGATTAAAGAAAAGACAGATAACAGGATAGTTGCTGATAAGGAACAGGTAGCTAAAAACCATTATTCAGTAAATGAAAATGTGAAAACAAAGAACACAAGGCTAAGACAAAAAAGAGGGAGAGAACAGATTAGCTGTCTGTTATAATTAAATACATGCTTTGTATTAGTAAAGGGAATTTAAAATAGTTAAAATCATATTTTTTCAATAGATTACCCTTCATTGTGATTGACAAATAGTTATTGCCTGTAGAGGTGCATTAATATTCTTTTGATAAGGTTCATGAAACAAAAGTAGCTTTGCTCGGTTGTACAGAGAAAACAACAGTGTTTTTGGCTTATCCTAATATGGTATGCTTGAGCTTTTGAGGTAAATATTAAGTATTAAAAGTCATTATCACTGGAGTTTAGAAGAATTAAAATCATGAGTTTTATGTATATAAAGTCATCATCCAGAAGTATTTCTGGTTTTGTGGACTTATTTCTCCTGGAAAACACATATGAAATATTTTAATTGTGCCCCCTCCCAAATCCTCTCCCCTAAATGGCATGGTAACTGTAAGGATATGAAAAGCCATGATTGCTCCCATAAAAATCAGGCTTTGTAGTCTTTTCCGGTTTTCATCCAGCAGTTTCCTTGATACCTATGCCTTGGGGGATTTATTCTGTTTAAAATTAAAGCAAAGAAAAAGGAGAGTTACCTTGTAGTTCTTTGTCAAGGCAAGACAATTCTATTATTTATTCATTTTTAATTCTTCTCTTACATTTTAAGATACAGAAGATTTAAAGTTACATCAAATGGTTCCAAGCTACTATTGTTTAAAATCAAAGAATGAGGAAAAAGCTTTTGATGTGCTGTAGTAATTTGATATCAATCTATTATACTAATTCCCTTCAATAGCTAAATAAAAACAAATTAAATGTCATAGACATTAAATAACTATTTGGAGCATCTGACATTGTATCTCAGTAGCATATAAAACCTGCTACTCAGGTGTCTGAGTACGATGGAAATCTCAGCAGGATGGAGAGAACAGTGTTTTTTTTGTGGTTGACTGCTGACACTGAACTAGTCTGTGGAATGGGAGAGAAGGTGACTGTTCACTGTGTTAGAATTCATACAGTATGGAAGTTTACCTGAGACATTTCATAATACAGGATAACATAAAACTCAGTCCAGGACACTTAGTTTGATTTGTTGACCTGTTTACTTGTTTGTTTCCTTTTTTGTCTTGCTTTATATCTATTGTCTTCTGTTAATCTTTGCAAACACTTTGGGTAGAAAGGACAGTGTAAACTGATAGAATATGAACATAGTGTCAATAACTGATAAAAAATCATAGCTTTGGATATACATTCTTTTTCTTAACCCTTGTAGATAGTACTTCAGTTGATAAAAATGTAATAGTCTGGAGGTATGATCAGAAAGCTGTGTTCTGGTCAGTCAGTGGTACTAAGTGATGATCAGTAAATGTCTGTTCATGATGCAGTAAGTTCCTACTAATGTTAACGATATTGGAACTTTGACTTTCAGAATGCCATTTCTGATGACTGTAGCTGTTGATTCCTTATAAGTTAATATAAGTTAAATTTGGTGATCTAATTCAATAAAAAAAATAAAAATAATAATAAAAAAAAACAACAAAAAAAAAAAAACAGCCTGAAGGCAGTTATCTTTTGAGATCAGATCAGTTTTAGATGTTCAAACAGTTCAGTTCAGCCTTCTCATGGTGAATATTAACTTTAACTTGCAGTAGAGAGTTTGTCTTTTCAGCAGGGAAGATCTATGGAGCAGTTAGCACCATATATGACGGAGTTCAGTTTTTTAGAATGTCAAGGAATCTCTTTCTGTTTTACCAATACAAATAAAAATCCCTCATCACGTCAGTATTTGGAATTATACTGGTAAATTAGTCTTTTAGGAATAATAATAGGATATGAATCCCAATATTTCTGCTGAACGATTATGTTTCTAATTTGTCTGTGTGATGTGTTAGGCACTTGTTCAGGTCTATAAAACATTGCTTAAAAACTTCAACGAATTTTATGAAAATAAAAAGTGTTATTGGGAGTAATAATACTTTTTATCTCTGTAGAGGCTTTATAAGGTATCAGAAACAGTAAAAATTATATTTTTTACTATGTTTCTCTGATAACCTGCTTGTATTCACTGTTTAGGACAGAGTTGGTATAATTCAAATAGACCAAATATTTCGTTCCTGAAGAATAGTATGAAATGAACAAGAATTAAGTTATTAAGAAGTCTGTGACTGTGGCCACTATTTATGAATGCAGACTCTTTTAGATATTGAAAGGCACAGGAAGTTCTGAGAAGATTTTTCATTGCAGAATAGGTTCTTCCAGCTGCTGCATGAAAGCAAATGTCTATTGTTAACTAGCATCCCTATCATGGCTACACATTGGTTAAGGAATCTACCTGTGCAGAGCCACAATCACTGAATTGCAGTTGTGAAGGAGGTTTTGTTTCCATACAAGTTTTCTGTCAGAACCAGTTCTTGACTACAAGTCCTAAGTGCATGGATGCTAACTTTTATGGTACCTGAGAGAGCACTGGGGAGTGCACTTTGCTAAATATGCAATTTCCAGTGCTTTTGGAAAACTATTCTTCTCTCTGGAACACAGAGTCAAGTGTTGTTTCATATATTGTAAGTTTCTGCATGAATCCAAAAAAGTACCAGCGGCTATGCAGTGCCATGTTAGTGGTTATATTGTGCCATATGGGTGGCAAATTCCCCCATATGCTATAACCATTGTGTCTAGGGATGCTCTAGGATAAGAAGCACTGTAGAAATGTAGGTCATTATTATGTTATTTGCATCCTCAGTTCCAAGAGTGTTTGCTTTAAACCCTGTAGTACCATGTAAGTGAAAAAGGAAAATCTAAGTAAAGCACAAGGGCATCCAATCTACCCTAACGAGAAAAAGAATTGTTAGGGTAATCATAGTTCTGAGTTCTAAATATTTCACAATTAGGCATTCATTTGGAAAGAGCAGCTGCTGTATATCCTCCACATACTATTTTGTTTATGCTGTTTAATGATTACAAAACACAGAATATACTTTTATTGACTGTTTTCCCCTACAGTCTTCCAGGAGTGTAATAATGAATATTCACATAAGAAACAGCTTCAAGGTTCTAGCACCAGAAGCAGCTGTGCTTCTTACAATGTCTGCAGTCATTTGGGTTGGCTGGATGTAAATAATTTACATGTGCTGTATATAGCAGTGCTTTCAGATCTCCATATATTTATGCTGATACATAAGTTAGACTTTGCTGACAACTACTCTGTTGATCAAATTGAAACAAAAAGTAGGTTGTAGCTGTTCAGGGACTAGTCCCCCAGTTGCCCTGAACAACTGCCATGTGCAGTACAGAAGCCATCACAGACAAGTGTTGAATCTCAAGATCCCTAAGGAATATTTTAAAGCTAATTATTGCTATCAAGAAAGTCCTTGAGGTCAGAAGGCAGTGAAATTCTCTTCAGAGTCTGTCTAGTTACTCATTACTTCAGAATTTATTAATATCTGAATGCATCAAGGAGCAGACAGTAGGCTCTTTTGATATACAAGAGCAAGATTGTTCTCTCACATTCTTTCATTAATATAAAGCTGTAACAAGTATAGGAAAAAATGATTTTTCTCTCAATAGCTGCCAGGGAAGTTTTGCACCTTGTGGCTGATCCTTAAGTTGACAGTTACAGTGTAAAGATCTGCATGTGATGCTGTGGAAGATCAGACTGGTTACACAAAGATATGAGGAGGCTCTGTCCATTTATGCTGTGAACTCACACACCACTTTGTATGCATGTATGTCTGGTGTGTAGATGAAAAGCATTATTGAGTAAGTAAAAACAAACAAGACAACTATCATATTCTTCTAGCTGTCTGCTACGGCATAGGAGGTGATCTATTTACATAAACTGGTAGGGACTGCTTTATAGGAAAAAATCATATATTGTCTTTGAAGTTTGGTCACGTGGCTTGATACATGTGGCTTACCTAGTTGTCATTTTGTTTTTCTGTTTTATTTAATAAGACTTCCTGTATTAACTTCTGTTGGCATTCCTTTTGACTTATGGTTCTGCCTGAAAGTGCCAAACAGAACTTGATACTACTATATTAGGATTAGGACATATGTGATAAAGAAAATCCTAGTGTAGAAATGTATGTTGCAAAGCAATACCAAAAGTAAGTTGCAAAGCAATATGATGCATACTCTGCAGCTTTCTAGCAGGAAATCACCCATTGTTTTCTGCTTAATTTTAAGTTTCATTATTTCGTCAACCAGCAGATACACATTTCAGTATTCTCTTTGATTATTCACTGTAATTAGGTTTTGCTGTGCATATAGGTTTGTGTTATGTGTGTTTTTTTTTTTTTTTTTTTTTTCCAAGCTGAAGGGAAAAAGATTTCTCAACACTGTTGCCCAGAATAGTGGTGAGGAAGTTTAGATGTCAGTGCCTTGGTACTATAACACTTACGCAAACAGTAAGCAATTGCTTTTGCCAGAGGGATGCCACTATCTGGGTAATGGTTGCTGAGGGTTAGGTATATGCATGATACAAATAAACATACTGACTTCATTGACAATGAAAAATGCTGAAGCAGATTGTCCATCTAGGCCTTTGCCTCATTTCAGTCTATCTTTCGAAATCAACCTATATCATTCCTACAGGCTGAATCAGGTACATATCCCCTGTAAATAGATATCAGAAATATAGGGAGATGCAAAGAATTGATATTTTCCATATGGAACAGAAATTAATGGACTAGTTAGTGACATTTCAGTAAGGCAAAGGACAGAATAAAGGTATTTTAGCTAGTGACTGTCCCTTGAGCTCATGATACAGGCTGTGTTAAAAGGGGATATGTATTTAAAAAATAATGACTCAGTGACTAGAATTTTATTTTGTTTTTTCCTCAAGTGAAGCAAAAATGCTCCTCATTTCCACTAGAGGAAAGGACAACACCAAAAATTTTTAATGAGTGCAAAAAACATGTAGCATTTATCAGCATTTTGGAAATGTTGACACACAATTCTGAGTATGCATGTTGAGGCAGTAGACTTTACAGAACTAAGCTCTGAATTAAATCTGAAACATTTACTATCTGGTGCAGTTAGATCTTTTTAAAGTAAAGTCTTTGCTCTTTAAGAATGTTTATGAGCCCTTGGAAAAGTCATTGTAGGATTTAGGAAGTAATAACCATTTCATTCATATGTGAATCATTCCAAATGGGCACAGAAATTACTTCAGGCCTTCCTTTATTTATGAATAGAGGACAAGACAGAGGCAATAAATATACTTAAGAATTTAAACATGCTTATTGTTCCTTTGTGAGATTTTTAAAAGAACATAATTATCGGTGTTTTTAATAATACATATTTAAATATTAGTGATAATCCTATTTATGTTTCTTAATTTATCTTTAGACTCATATTTGTCTATTCAAATTGGCTCATAGAATATTTCTTTTTCAAGTTTTTTGTGGCTCATGTGCTTGCCTCCTATAGTATTTTGCTTTAGTGTTTAAATCACCTGAATGAGGTGATAATAAATGGGTATGAGTCTGAATCGAAGGTGTGACTGCAATTTGTATAAATAGATACAGATAGTGTTAAACAAATTTGTGAGGTTACTGTTAAACCTTATAGGTGTCAGGGTTTTAAGTCAGACCTGTATTTCTCTGTGGTCCCATGTAGGACACAGCTGTATTGTCCAGCATGAAACATACCCCATCTATACCAATATCATGAGGCAGATTCACTCAAGTGTCTTTTTCTGTAATTGCAAGTTTTAGACTATGGTCTAGTCACAGATTAAGTTAATTGAATACTATAAGAAGTTTTGAAAGCTACATAAAATCTTAAGTCTTCACTTCTTAAAGTGAATATTTGAATGGTAATTCTTGGACAATTGCCATAATTACTATTACTGAAGACCATCTATCATACATCCTTTCAGTGCATATTTCAGAGTATTTTCCAAATCAAAGCTTTCAGCTGGTAAATACTGCTCTTTTCATCTTTCATCTTCAGTAAAGTTTTACTGCCAGGCTTGTCTCAATTGCCATCTACCATCTACCACTTTCTTTGCAATGATTTATTTTCTCCTTTGCAAAACAACCCATGGTTTATTATTTTGCCTTTTTTCCCACTTTTTCATGGGATTTTTTGATTTGTTTTGCAAACTACTATTTTAGTTTATAGTAAGTGGTTTTAAAAATCAAAATAATGATCTTCAAAACCTTTGAGAACAGTAAACCATAGTTGCATATTTAAATTCCTAGGTTTTGCAACTGGATTTCACTAAACACATTGTCCTTACAAACAATGAATTCAGCTTTCCATCTGCCATATAAAATGTGATGTTTCTTACTATAAATAACTTGAAAATATCTCTGCTGAAATTAATTGCTATGGAAAAACAAATCGTAGGTAATTTTTAGAAATGAAGGATTATACGAAGAGTCCTGCCATAGAGTTGTGGATTAATATATCATTAAAGCTGTACTTAAAATTTAAAAAATCTGGAACAAGTCCATGTTGCAAGATTGTTTCCTTATCGTTGATTGTCTGCCGTGAATTACTGTCAGTTTCATAGAGAATTTCCATTAAGAAATTCCTTTTAAAAATATTTAGAACAAGAGAAAGAACTAACCTAAAGTGCCAGCAATTTCATGGTGAGTTATGTTGAATATAATTGTTCAGCACCACTCAGTTGACATGGTTCATTAGTTATCATCAAACCCCCAAATCATCTTTGTGCAGAAGCCCAAAAGGCTCTAAATACACACATGCATTGCAATTATGAGGTAATCAAACTAAAATTTTAAAATTTTGAAGATAAATTGAAAACAGATCATTCTTTCAAAGCCCTAGATTAAAGGGAGGCAACCATATATGAATCAAATACAGTACTGCTGAATTATCCTGTTCAATTTCAGTGCTTTCTAAATAATAGACAAGGTAACTGTACAGAATGATTCCTTTGAAGGATCTGACAAGCATGATTTATGGCATGCCCAAAGCACATTCCTTCCTTGAATATTTAATGGAAAGAGCTTCATTTTCCCCGATTCTGATATTGTGGAATTAAATCTAAATTGTGTCTTAACTTGGAAAGTCGCAGGAGGGAGAATATAAATTATGCTCTAACAAAAATATACAAGAGATCAAAATTGGAAAATTGCTATTTTGGAATGCAAGACAGCAAACTACAATTAATCACTGTTCTTCTCATCAGACTTCACAGTGAAGCTTCAAGAAACATAATGCAGTATGTTAAAAGGCTCATTTGAAAACCTTTCTCATATTCTATAAACATCTGGAAAAGTGGACATCCTTGTTTAGAATAAATCATTCAATGAGTTACTATCTTTAGAACCTAGAACTAATTTCAGTGTGTATAAAGCTTTTGAATTTAAAGGATTCAACTCATGGAATTATTTTTAGATTCAAGCATTTATGAAAGCTTCTGTAATCACCATATGAAGGGAAAAAGTAATAAACCAGAATATTAACCACAAGAAAACAGGTGCTTCCAATTTCCTGTGGGTTTTAAAGAAGACCTTATATTTGTTCCTAAAATGCCTAATATCAGAGTATCATCCTGATCAACATTTCAGCTACAGCCTTTCCAAATGTCTGATGCTGCTTTGTATCACTGAGGTTCCCCATAGAGACTTTCCCTCTAAATTGAGCTTCCATCTAGAACCCTCATCACTGTGTTTTGCAGACTCTTTATGACTCAGCTTTTAAACCTCATGAAGCAGAATTGCCCACATAATTGTTTTTGTAAGAAAATGTTCTATTTGAGCAACCTGTAGCTTCGAAACATTTTTCTAACTCTGTGTTCTGCAGGAAAGAATTCTGTTACATTTTCTGTGAGGGCATGTTTGCATTGCTAAATAGGGCAAACTCCTTTTCATGTACACCACAGATTTTGTTCTTCCTTAATCTTCTCTGGCTTTCCAGCAAAATAAAAATAAATAAATAAATGCAGAGAGTTGCTGCTTCACTTGAGGAAAATAAAATTATCCATGCAAGCATATTTTCTGCTTATCTGCAGTTTTTTGTTTTTGTTTTTATCATAGTTGCTTGATTTGATAGGTTTTTAAAGATTCCACAAGGAGGTAGTTTTAATACTTCATTGCTGAGTCTTGCACAGCTACAGATCACAAGTACCAGAAGGGACCAGGGCCTGTTCAGCATGTTCCACTGAAACATTGTAGATACTCAGGATTTCAATCATTTATAAAGACTGATGGTGTAAAACAATCAGCAGGACATCTATTAACCTTTAAGGATAACAAACCTACAACAAAGTTTATTTAAGAATTTATTCTAATTGCTTTTTTTCCAATGATATGTTTAGAGAAAAGAGCTTCCTGCTTAATAGGTAGAACAAGGGAGTCCCATCTAGGTATTTATCCTGTATAACGACATTTTGCAGCTATGCTAATCCAGTGATTCGAGCAAAGAGAGAAGCAAGGCAGATAGCTGTTTTCACTTGTAAGTCCCATAAACATCCTTGAATGAAGTCTCTCCTCCATATTATTACAAGAGCACAATGTGACAGCTATTTGAGAGGCGATTCAGTTGTTTGCGTTTAAGTATCTCAAGTGATTTTAGAACCTACTGGAGAGCTGTGCCCTTCTGGAGTGACAGCTGGGATCTAGGTATCTAAAAGGGTGGTACACATCCATGATTTGAATTTCCTGAATTGCCTCCTTAATGTCATAACCTCTCAGATGTTGTAGGTTTGTGGAAGGAGCAGAGGCAAATCAAGAGTACCACACTGTGTGCTTAGATTACAGGAATATCTGTGAGAAAAGATACAACTTGTCACAATGCTTCTGAAGTTAAACATATGATATATAATGAGTTTTTCATAACAAAGATGAGAGAATGACTATTAGAATTTTATTTACTTGTTTACTGGGATGAGTTTTTTGGACAGTAACAGGACCCAGATGCTAGGCTTTGGAAGACTTTCCAGTAGCAGCAGCTGTCTCCTTGGCAATCTCCTCAGGCAGTTGTGTTGATGCTTTGGAGTTGTCTCTGTCATGTAACTAGGCAGCTGATGAGCCTCTTCGTGTGTTAAGATGTCATTTCTACTAGAGACGATTGAAATATCTTTGATTGTAGGAAAGGTGTGCAATTTTTTCATACCTGTGCATTATGTATATGTATATAACGTCATGTGTATATAATATACATGATATATATGTAGAACTTTAAAATAGTTCCTGTTCAATATAATTTTTATACTCTGGAAGATGCTTTACAGTCATTTACTGAGTTCTTAGGAAAAAGGCTTAAGAAAGAAGGACCAAAGTCCTGTGAAGTAGGTGAAACTATAAAGACCTCAAATTTGTGCTACCTGAAGCCCTGTGGCCATTGATGGAACTCACCCTAAGATACCATTTTAATTTCTACTGTCAACTGGCAGGAATAGTTGGCTTAGCTACCTCCATATCCTTACATAGCTTTACTGTACTTGTCCATTTTTATTATTACTTTATTAACTGCATTGCTTTCTGAATTTAGATGTGAAAGTTCACATATATTCAGCAATTACTTATATGGCTCCATTTTTTTAAAGGAGGTGGGTGAAAAGTGAGCACATGTTCACTTTATACTGTGCCATATGTTGTAGTAAACCGAGTGTATGAATTCCCATATGTGGATTTTCTTATCTCTGCCCCTTACATAACTTTGACATGAATGTCCAAATTGCCAGAGGAAACGGTGGGAGGAGGGAGGGAGGGAGGGCAGGGTATACATTTTTATCTCATCTTTGACATGGCTTTCATTTCATGTCTGCAATTCTTCCAGTGCAACTTGCTACAAAAGGAAAGGATGGCATTAGCAGATATTGTTGGTACATTTAAGACTGCTTGAAAAGTCAAGTTTCCTTGTGAATGGAACCAGGCATTTTGAGATCCAAATCATATTAATTGAGCCTGCATTCCATTGCAGGTGGACATTGTTGCCCACAGTTGATTCACTGACTTATTTGTAGGAAAGCCCAAGAAAAATAATCTTACTCCAAAATCAGAATAATTTGTTTCAAAAGGTTAGAAAAGATCCTCCACTTTTTTAAATGCTATCCAAAAGCTTGATAATAAAAAGAATCTCTCAGGTTTTTAATCTCTCTGGTTTTGCTTAAGACCTAGCATCATCTGCAACCATCCAACCTTCCTTCCATGTCTCCGCCCATTTTGGTGAGGCAGACAGTTCTGCTTTGCTTCCCTGTCTTTAGAGATTTATTGCTAAGGTATTGGTTGTTTTTCCATAACAGCTTCAAACCTGCATTCATCTGTGCTTACACCAGCTTTTTGTAAGGCCTTGCAGGACCTTTAAAATAGGAATCTGGAATGGCAATAACATTGGGCTGCAGGGCTTTTCATTTAATTAGAGGCACTGGGGACAGTCCAGTAATAGGGGTGAAGCTGAGAATGGGCAAAGAAAAAGCTGATCAGATAGGGCTCTTGTAATTTGATTATGCTTATGTAAGGAAGAAACAGAACTGGAAGGGGAGAAGAAAAGAAGAATCAACAAAAGTAAGATGACATTAGGAAATGTTTTGTTTAATTTATTATGAATAGCTATCAAGAACTGAGTAATGTAATCTTAATTCTTATATGAACTGATTTAAACTTTGGTGGTGATCTGGACTCTTAATAGTACACTGTTAAAATAGTTCTTCCAATCCTGTTCTCTTCCTCATGCATATGCCTTGGTAAATAAAAAATAAATGTAAATCTTGTCTATGCAGTAGTGAATGTGAAAAACGCTAGACTGATGAAAGGAAAAAATATGTATTTCTTTTAATGATAGTGCTGGTTTCTGAAATTAAACCCAGCCCTTGGATAGATGGTAGATGCATTTTAAAGGATACTCCTGTTCTCTCACAATAATATGACTGAGGATGGGTGTGGAGCTGAGGTTGGGTGATGGTTCTTTAACTTTATCCATAGGATTTTGTAAAATGACATGAAGGGACTAAACATTGAGAAATTTCAGACCATCCATGGACTGCATTTTCCTTTGATTAACAATCAGTGCATTGCTTAATTTGTTTTAATTAAAAAGCTCTTCACTGTGTTTTATTCTAAGTCTTGCAAATGAAATCCCCAAATACAGTATTTATGGGATATGCAATAGTACCACCATTCCACCTGGGGATTCTGCTGAGTTGAGACGACATACTAAAACATGTTTTTTACCAGGGATCTCACTGTTACATCTTTGTGATAGACCACAGCACAAGTTGAGCACAGCAACTGATGAAGTCAGCCAGTCTCCCTCCCATTTACATTTTTATTGGCAGGTTGAAATGGGAAAGATTCAAGCAATGTAAAACTGAATGTGCACAGGGACTGTAGGAGGTAGATTCACTGTTGCACCTCATGTCTTGCATGTTCTACCATTACGTGAAATGACAGAAAAATGCACAAGTGCATTCTGCAGGAAGGAAGTTTTAGATGAGCAGCTTTGTATTTATTTTGATCTGGAAGAACCAACTGGAAACTCAAATATAGGATTCTACTGGAAAATGTTTATATCCTGAAAATTTTTCTGCCATATTAATTGCTGATTTTGAAACTCCAGCCTATTGTATGATAATATATCTAGTGCTTTGCTTGCAGCACTGAGAATTGTCGTGGTTCAGTCACAAAGCCAAGAGACTTTAAGCATTTACATTTTCATGATCTCCAAGAAAGCAATTCTGATATACTTTATCAGTTGTGGTTAGGTATAAAGAAACAAGAAATTCTGGAAAAGATCCTGTATCTCAATCAACCTCCTGTGAAACCTTGTTGACTTCAGTCGAATTTTATTGGAAATGAATGCAAACGTTATTTCATCAAGTGGTTATATGGCTTTTTTAAGCCATCACCACAAATGTGCTCACTTCCAGAGATAACATTTGCAAGAGTAGAAACTTTGAAGTTTTCTTTGCTGTTTTATTCTGCATGTAATGTGTATTAGTGTGGTAGTTTCACACTGGTAACTACGTGTAGCTAAGCTGCAACACACTGCTCTCTCACTCCTCTCCTCAGAGGAACAGAGGGAGAAAATATGATGAGAAAGGGCTCATGAAATGGCAGAGATAAGGACAGGAAGATCACTCACCAATTACCATTACGGGCAAAAAAGTCTCAACGTAGGGAGATTAATATAATTTGTTGCAGTGAGAAACTAAAAGCAAACTAAAAACACCTTCACCCCATCCACTCTCTTCTACCTCCTCCCCTAAGCAATACACAGGAATGGGGGTTGCAGTTAATCGATAGGCTTTTACTATCTACTGCTCCTTCATGGTCACTCCCAGTCCCTGATCCACATGGGGTCCCTCCCACAGGATGCTGTGCTTCCCAAGCTGATCCTTTGTGGGCTTCCCTCAGACAGCAGCTCTTCATGAACTGCTCCAATATGGGTCTGTACCACAGGGTCCATCCTTCAGGAACAACTTGCTACAACCTGGGGCCATGCAGGTGGCAGCTCCCACCAGACCTCCTGCTCCACCATGGACTCCTCTCCATGGGCTACTGTGTGGAGATCTGCTTCAGAATGGGCTTCAGGGAGGCAACCTGTTCCATTACAGTACCTGCCATGGGCTGCAGAAGAACTGCTGCTCCAGTGCCTGGAGCACCTCCTCCCCCTCCTTCTGCAGTGATGTTGGTGTTGACAGGACAATTTCTCACCCCTCTCTCCCAGCCACTGTTGAGCAGCAGTTTCTTCCCCTTTCTTAAATCTCCTCTCACAGAAGCACAACCAGTGTTGCTAACTGGCTATGGCCAGCTCTGAGTCCATTTAGGCTCTTATCTGGCATGGGGCAGCTCCTGGGCTCTTCTCACAGAGGCCACCCCTGCAAACCTGTCACCCCCATCCCCAACTACCAAAACCTTGCCACATGAACACGATAAAATTAGCCACTGTACTGGTCAGCTGTCTGGTTATCTTTATGATGTAAACAGCAGCACAAGGACGCTATTACAAATACGCTTACAAGTTTTTGTGACAAGTCTGTTGACTGAGCTTAACTTTTAGACATGGAGGGAAAACGTAGTCTTCGGGAGTTTGATTTCTGATTAGTTTTAGAAATTTAGTTGTCAGATAGTGTTATTATATGACTAGATTTAAGAAAGCATGTTCCTATGTGCAGATGTAATTCCTGTAAGCTTATCTACAGGGGATAGGGGACACCTATCCCCTATACCATTAATTTATAGATCGCATAGAAATGCTTATCACACATCTGAGCAATTCCTTAGTGAATATGTTGATATAGATAGGATTTTATTGCAACATAGAACCATAGAAAAACATGAACATTGGACTTACCAAAACTGGTTTATATTTTCTGGCTAAGGTGTGCTTTGCTATTACTTTGCTATTAAATTCCAGGTAATATGATTTTGGGACAGGGAAGATATCCCTTGATGACTTTTTACTGGAAAATCAAGATTAATTTAGTTCAATTTGAATGTAAATGTAAATTCCACCTCAGCTTTCAGAACTAAAAAATAAAAATAAAAAACCAAAGGTTATAAGCCAATCAAATACATAAAATGCATAAGAGAAAAAGAATGGTGGCTGGTTTTATTTTATTTATTTTGTTTTGTTTCAAAAAAAAATGTAGAAAAAAATATTAATTCCAAGAAGTAACAGTTTGGGGATTCTTTTGCAAAGTCATTGAGTTAATAAAGGATGATAATCACACTAAGAATCTGCTGTAGTATGGTAACAACATTGATCCAAATAGCAAGAAGCTGTTCATTCTCAGGTTTAAACACTGGAATTATCTTTAGATAATTTCCAGTCCTTCCTCTGAGCACAGATTGACAAAGACTGCAGGGTGAGATTAACCCTGTTGCAGTAATCCTAATGTTATTACATCAGCTAAATTATTGGTGGTTGTAGTTACTATGCATTCTAATCAGAATGTCTAGTGACATTTTGGCTACTCTAGACTAGTTAGATTAGTTTAGTAGTGCTCACCATAGCAGATGCATTCGAGTCTTAGGTATCTGATCAAGGAAATCTGGCATAAAACAAAGTGCTATTGCAGAATAGACTGGAGAGAGAAAAAAAAAAAAAGCTTTTCACTATTATATAGTCTAGTTTAATATCCACTGCCTTGTTACGTTATTTCTCTAAGCAGTGGTGAAAATAATTATCAGTTTTAATATAAGGAATATTGTATTTTAATATAGGGAGTATTTTAATTCTTCTACAAGAATATGAATGAGAGGTAAGGGTTTAACATTCTCTACTACCATATCAGCTGTATACTGAATTCAAGTAAATTATTCTAACAAAGCAAAAATCCTAGAAGATTCTTACTCTTACTCAGCCTTCCAGTACCTAAAGGGGGTCTACAAGAAAACTGGAGAGGGACTCTTTATCAAGGAGTGTAGCGATAGGATGGGGAAATGGCTTTAAATTATAAGAGTGTAGATTTAGATTAGATATAAGGAAGAATTTTTATTTATTTTTTTATTCAGAATGTAATGAGGCACTGGAACAGGTTGCTGAGAGAAGTTGATGCCCCATCCCTGGAAGTGTTCAAGGGCTGATTGAATGGGGCTTTGAGCAACCTGGTCTAGTGGAAGGTGTCCCTGCCTATGGCAAGGGGGTTGGAATTAGATGATTTTTAAGGTCCTTTCCAAACAAAACCATTCTATGATTCTATGAAAGTTTTGGAGAATGAATGTTGGTAAAAGACATTAGAACAACACATTTGAAAACTAGTATATTTAATTCATTACAAGTCAATTACTTGTGTTTGCTATTAATTACATCTGTATGCCCTACTTTATGATTTTGCGTATGCTTTTACTATTAATAAATAGTATGTATTTACTACTAACTACAATTATATGTAAAAGAAAATATTTATGATACATAAAACCTTAGATCTGTTATAGGAAAAGATACAAGCCATCTGAAAATCTCTTTTTCTTGTTGTATATGGACTAATATACTGTTGCATAAAGCATAGAAACAATAATACACAGTAAAGAGCAATAATGCGACTAAAGAGCAAACAGACAACTGTTTTTGCCAGTATAACCCCTTTGCAGTACAGTACTAAATAAATGGGTGAAGAAGAGAACAGTCATGAAACACTCAGCCAGCTCTACTTAGGATTTATCTTACTAATGCATATCTAGGAGTTATTAAATTTTAGCTTAGTAAACCTACATTTTAAAACTTAACTATAAAGGAATAGTCTTTTTCTTTTTTTTCCCCTTAAAATGTACGTTGCAGAATACAGGCCAACAGAAATGTCAATATTTTGCATTTAACCAGTTTTTAAAAACAAAAGCAGCACTTCTTAATTACTCAGTAGCTTAAAGCTGTTCCCGTTAGACTGCTATGAGCTGTAATGTATATAGGTGCATACAGAAACTGCAGAATATGTCATCTATCAAACAGATTGCACTTGCTGTTAGTCAGAGCTCTTTCCTATATTTAGATTTTTTTTTATCTAAAACTTTGTAAGTGAGATCTTGGTTCCACTGAAGTCAATGGCAAAACTCAACTGACTCTAATTAGCCAGGCTTTCATGTCATGTTATAGGATTTACAAAATAAAAGTAGCTATAACAAGTAAAATTTTTAAACCAAAGGTAACAGTCTCGGGCATTTCATTTTCATAGTCTCATAAACGTTAGAGAACTAATTTAAAAACTCTCTCTGTATATATAAATATATTGCAGGACTTCTCAGTTGCAAGAAAACTCTCCAGTAGTATCAATGCTCATCATAAGGAACTTTGCTACCACTGTGTACAGAGCTATTCCTGTGCAAGCAATATAAAGACATACTTAGCAGTACACCATGGGTGTGAGAAAAAGTCCAGTGTGCAAAGAGAGCCATGTAGAGGTGTGCTTGCGTCATCCTAATTCTGTATTTTAGAAGGATAAATAAATAGGGAAATAAATTCTTTTTCAAGTTGCTTTTGTTCATAAATGTGACTTGAACTAGTAATTAAACACTTTTTCCTCTATTGTACTAAAAATGAATGCGCTACTTAGTTTAAATATATGCAAAAATTACTCATTACAGAATATCAACTTTCTGTTCAGAGCCTCTTTTCACAGTTCAGAAATCTAGCACCTAAAATAGCAGTTTGTAATGTAAATGCTGATGCAACATAATAGCACCAGTATGTGACATTATGATAATCAGTCAAACCTATTTGCTGAGGGCTTTTCTTGCACTTTAAATGGATGAAGCCTGTGCATAGCAAAGGCTATGATGGGAAGCCTGAAAAGGGGTACCTCATTACTTTGAGTGTGATACAACTGCAGATGCAGACAGTGATCAGTATTATGTATTTATTTCAGGCAGAAGCTTATTTCTCCTTGCATTTTTATAAAGATGCTGAAAACAAAATAGGCAATAAAAATTGAGTTTGGCTGGCATTCTATCCCAACATTTATGTGGACAAAAAATGGTATCAAAATCAAAGCTAATGTTTGGGTATGTGTACAAGAATTATGTATTTACATTTTTAAGGGTAACAGCTTTTACTAATCTTCCACGTTCTCTATTTCAGCTGTTCTTTCTAGCATTGGTTTGCTGTTAATGTAGCTGTTTCAAAGTTGTGCTTCTGTCTAACATTCCCTGAACTTTTGGACCTAAAACTTTCTGTTATTTTTGATGAAATGTATGCATGGAAGTTAATATAATATGTAGTTTGTTATCATCAAAATTAGGTTTGTGGAGACTGATAATAGTGCTCTGTAATGTATGGGAGGGAAAAAGATGAATTTCATGGTACAAACCTGAAAAGCCTGGAATATTTTATTACAGCAGGAGTTCTGTCTGTTATTAATTAGCAAATTAATATTTGTGTAATAATATGTGTACTCCCAACAGCAATTAGGGTGAGTTTAACATGGTAGGTCCTAAATGCAAGTCACTAACTGGGACATACCATTCAGTGGAGAGACTGCAGACTAGGTCTAAATTTTGCTGCATTGTCTTATCTTGATTAATACAAATATTTAGTTTCAACATCTCTAAGTCTGATCAGAAAGTTTAGGCAAACTTGGCCTATTTTTATCCACTGTATTATCTTATCTGTGATTCCAATAATCTCCATTTAGGTTTGCACTGAAATACTGCATGCATGCTGTACTACTTTCATTCATTAGTACTGGATAATAGAAAGTATATGTCATCTAATGTCGATGGCTTTCTAGCAGTGACATGTCCCTGGTGGACTGCATTTAAGGCTATAATTACTTAAGTAGGAATATTGAATGCCAACAGATTTCCAGCTTTTCATTCCACTGTTTTGTTTTAATATTCTGTAGGATTTAAAAGTTCTCTAATAAGATTTATTATAGAGTGATTTTTTTTCCCTGGGTTTCAGGCAAAAAAGTCACTAAAAATGTTCATAGTATTTACTTTTGTACAGCATAAAAGACAGAATGATAGATGCATTGAATAATGTATGTACAGACATATATATGCATGTTACTTAATACCAATACAAAAGTTATAACCTCCCTTTCTCCCTCCCTCCCTTCCTTATATTGATACTGCTGGAAAGCTATATCATATATGACTGTTTAACAGTGCAATAACCTGTCCTTTCTAATTTTTTTCTTTGCTTGCTCAGAGCATATTCTTATGAAGGAAAGGGCAAAAGTGCAAAAAAAAAAAAAAAATTAAAACACTGAAACATAAAAATCATTTAAACTTAAACTTTCTTTAAATTCTTCTTATATTTAAGGGTGTATAGGTTAGATAAACTTTGTAAGCTGGAGAACTGCGATATTATCATGTCTAAATCTTATTTATTTTGCTAGATTTTTGGTGCGTAGTTAACAAAAAGCTTCTCAAAAATGTGAGAATTTCAGGAGGAAACAACAGTTAACACTAGTGCTATTTGTTTCTTCCTCAGGAATAAAGTGTCAACTACATATGTTTTAACCAGTTACAAATAGAAGAAGACTTATAATCTAAAATAATACGAAGAGGGTAAATAGTAACTTGGAGAGGAACTGTTTCAAATAATACAGTGGCATCTGGTTTAAATTAGCACACTAGCTCAGCTGAAGTTTTACAGAGTCTGAGTTTGTCCATATGTCTGCTTTTTACTTTAAGATATATATATGTGTATAAATGGTATCTTCTTTTATATACAGTGGGGAAGGAAGAAAAGGCAGACCACACAAGCTGTTTCCCAAGAGCTAAGAGCTAAGATCTGATGCTACTTTGAGGATTTATGATGGTATAGCTCCTTTATGAAGCTGCTGCTCTCAGATAATTTCTATGCAGCTCAGTCTTCAAATTCCTAGCTTTGCTTTAGACAGAAATGGTGGAAGAAATGGTGGAGAAAACACATGGAATTTGAAAAATTCAAAGCTCCAGGCAAAAGAATCCAGCCTTGGGCCTCACTATGTGTTAGCATCATGAATACAAGGGGGGAAGCCACAGGAATGTTGCATGTAGTAAATGCTTCATAAAGATTTGCAGTATTTATCACCTTGAGCTGAGCTTTGCAATTGGTACCGTGGGGTGAGTCAGGAGCCACACTGGCAGGATGCAGTATTGAACAATGCATCCAGTAATATTTTCTCTGTGAGAAATCTCAGATTTCTTTCTCTGATTACTGTCATAGCATTTTTCTTTACCGCTTCCCGCAGAAAACATCTACTTTCAAACAAAGTAGAAACTTGTAACCACTTTATTATATTTTGTTTATAATAAGAGTAAAATCCATAGGGTAAGAAGTAATTTTTCCTTTGCAAAAAAAAAAAAAATCTTAATAATTGGGAATTTGGAAAATTGAGTGGAAAAAAAAAAAAAAAGAATTTAACTCAATTAGCTACTGTCATTCTGTAGCTTCCTCCAAGGATACCTTCACTTCTTTATTCTATTGTGTAAACCTAATTCTATTGTCATGAAAGAGAACAGACGAAAGGAGTTAAAGAAATCTGGTACATTATTTTATTATTTTTCCAAACTGTACCAAAAGAAAAAGGTTCTGTTTCTGTTCTGCAGTTTTGCTTAGAAAGCAGTTAAACCCCAAACCTATCCATCAAACCTATTCCATCACACTCCTCACCTTGGGTGGATGGCAGTTTCACAAAAGTCTAATGAGTCTACAGATGTTGAATTTTTGAGGGATTCCTATGTAAAATAAGAGTTTTGAATATACTTCCATAGGATGTGTGTGCAGTAAGTAAAAATTGGATTTTAGAATGTTTAAGGTTTCAAATGTGTAACCAATGTTGCCGTTAATCTGGGTTGCCAAAGGAAAAGCAATGAAATGCTTTTCCCACTGTGAGCCTACAACTGTAAGACTGCATGGAGTATGTTGTCCTCAGGATGAAGGTCTTGTCATGCATCCAGATCTTGAAGAGGGATCCGCAGACTCAGAATTTAGCAATTATTCTTACTCTTTGCACTTTTAAGTTCTGGTTTAGGACAATAGACTGTACTTGAGTCTTGGTTTAACTGTCTTATTATGTTCTTCAGGTAGACTTTCCATCTGTTCCTCTTCTTTCCCCCAACTATATCTGAAAAGTATCTGTTGCTTTTGGCAGTGAGCCTGTATCTGTTGAAACAATGATTGCTGTGTAACTTCTTCCTTCACAGCAGAGCTTTTAAAACATGCAGCTTATGCCCTGGCCAAATTCCCAAAGTGAGTATTCCCTGCTTATCTTATTTGCAGGGCACAATGAAAGATTGCTGGGAATGAAATGTTTGTGGGGTAAAGCAGTTACACCTCTCTGTAGTATATCCATTAGTCCAAGCTGGAATATTATCTCAGTTTTGTCTGCAGTGGGACTTACTTAACCCTGGTCTCCCACATACGAGGAGGGTATTCCAATCACCTGCTACTGGATAATCTTGGTAAAATTCTCTGCTGAAGTGTTTCTATATTTTATGAGTAATTCCATATTCACAAGCTCAGCAAAGGAGAAAAAAATAAGAGAGGAATTACTGTAGTTTAGATGATTAAAGTATTCATTCCTATAGAGCATCCAAATTCAAGTCCTTTTTTTCCCTCTCCTATAAATATTGAATCAATCATATGTAATAAAACAGCTTCAACAGGGAAAGTTCCACTATAAAACACCTCGCAGGCTGGTATGTAGGCACTTTGTGTTGTGGAAGACTTTGGTTCAAGATCTCACATCAAATCAGCTACAATAGGAATCAGAAATAGGTCTCTCATCTAATCAATCAGCTTTTGGGCACAGTCAAGTGAACAGACTCTGGACAGCCCCTTCTTTTTCATTAATTGAACCATCCTCTAGAAAAAAAAAAAAGTGTCACTGACAAGATGAAAGAATAAAATATTTTTTTCTGCTCTCTTTGAAACATAGAATACTTGAGTGGCTTGATGTTAAGAATTGCATGCACTCAGTAGTTAACTGTCATTACCAAGTATGAATTCACATGAGAAAACAATCAGAATGTCATGCTTGCTCAGTGCTGAGATAATAATATCCCAGACACAGTGGCCAGTGAGCTTTAGTGCAGGCAGGAATTGAAATATCTCATGCTGTCTAAATCAATGATAAAGGGTGCATTTAAATGGAGACTCCAGATAGTGTAAGATTAGTAAACTGTTTTGTGTCAGTTAGAAGTAATGAGGTAAAACTTAGCCAATGCAAGAATCCCGTTTAAATGCAACATAGTGGAAAAAAATATACTGGACCTGAAGAATATCAGAAATGCTCTATACACAATAACAGTGGCTGCCTGGATATTAACTGCTACTATGCCTAGAAAAATAGAAAAAGTAAGCATTGGTTATATACAGTCCTTTGTGTACCTTAGCTCACATATGATGCTGCCAATTACTATCACAGACAAATTAAGCAGTTTATTTTCCTTTGCAGTCCACGTGCAGTGAAGGGATAAAATGCTGGTTGTGAATGGCAAGATGTGTGCAAATAAGACAGAATCAAATACAAAAATAATTTTATATATGGCAATTTTTAGAGTATATTTCAGTCTGAAGCTCCTAAGAGTAAAAGATTGAGGTGCCTTTACAAACATTTTTCTGAGGGTATTGGAAATCAGATCTCCACTGTCTTACAGTGATACAGGTAATGTGCATTAAAGGGAAAATAAAGGACTAATAGCTATAGTTACTTCAGTTCCTGCTTTATATATATAAACATTTATAGGACACATGTGACATTTTTTTCTTTTCTCAAAGTGGGAATTTATTACTCAAATGTTTAAATATAAAATATCAAAAATGTTTTCTTTCTCTCAGTTTTCACAGATGTTCTTTATTTTTAAAGTAAATATCAAAGATACTTAGAGCCAAATGCTGATCTCATTCTATCTAACCAAGCCTGCCAGTTTCAGTGCAGTTGCTTAAGCATGCCTGTTCATGGTTTTCTCCCCTCTTTTGTTTTCCTACCTATTCTCACTGTTATATGTTTCAGTAAAGCTTAAGTTCCATATCTAGTGCTGGATTATCTTAGCAAAATTCCATGTGGCTTGGTCTGTGTTCTGCCTAAATATATATATATATGTATGTATGTATGTATATTTACAGAGACTTTGGTCTTTAGAACTGTAATGAATCTACAGAGTAAAAGAAAAAAATGCTAGAGTTGCTGCAAGAAAATTTTATCAAAATATCTAACATGCAAGAGAAGAGGCTTTTTTTTTTTTTTCTACCTTGGACTGATAACAGGACTAGAAACTGCAACTTTCATGTCCACAGCCAACATTTAACCATATGTTAGTTTACCATATGTTACAATATGTTTTATCAAATATATGGTAAACCTTCTGTGGATGCAGTCTTAAGTTGTCTTCATTATTGAAAATGATATATCATTTACAAGGAGACTTCTAGCTGAAGTTACCTCAGTGGAAAGGTTTATAGAAGACAAGGCAAGAGATAGTTTTACCTTTGTTTCATTGATTTCCACAAGGAAGTTAATGTCTTTTGTTAGCTATTTATTTATACATAACACTTCTATGTAGCAGTGAAGATGTGCTCTTCATGTAATATACTGGATTAAAATCTGCTCTTAGTGCTTGTGTAAAATGCAGAGAACAACAACGAAAAAAAAGTTTTGGTTTGTTATAATATCCCTGATATTATCTTCTAATCTTAGTTATCTAGACTGGTCTCTGGGTGAAAAATGTTATACAACATGCATTAGGCAATATTAGGCTAGTCAATTAAGCACTGCTTCTGTTGAGTAGAATAACTCTTTTATCACTACACACAATCAGAATTCTAATCCCTTCAAGCAATGAGTTTGAAGATTTTGTTTCTACTATACCTATTAAAAATATGCTATTCTTACTAAGCCTTGCTACATGCTTTATTTTTATATTGCATTCTGGACTATCATTTACTATATACTCTGAGGGATGAATGTCACCAACACTGAGGAATATGAGAGCAGTTCCTAGTTCCTAGGAATACTCTAAGAGTATTAGGAGTACTAATACTCTACCACTGTGGGAATACTTGGCAAATTTAAATGACAGGGTTGGGAAAATGGTTTGCAAATTACTGATAATCATCAGAGATCTTGAAAGCAATTTTTAGTGGAAAAGAATCTTCATAATTTTGGATTCAGGTAGGTAGATAAGGCAAAAAGAGTTTCCAACAGACATCAAAATAAAGACGGAATGAAAAGATTTATGGAATGGGAACACCTCTAGTCTTAAAGTAGTAATAGGTTGATCAGGATTGCTAAGGGAAAAGGTTGTGCATAGCTGTTGATGGGTTCTATTATTTTCATTTTAAGCACAAGTTTGATTTCTGGGACAGCTTTTCACATAGATGCATTCTGATTAGAAAAGACTCCTACTCAGAGCTTGAATCCCGCTCTTCTGTAAATGTTTCTATAGGAGAACTAAGATTCTGATCTTAGGCACTTGTCCAATGTTCCCAGGAAGTCAAAGCTCAGACTGTGGAATTCAGGTCTTAATTACACTGGATACTTCTACGGGCAAACTCAAGGTTATGTCAAGAAATATTTTAGAGTTCTGGAGCAAGTTAAGGTGTTTGAGTAGATGCAGTTTCAGATCCTTTTAGTGCACTTTGCATTAATCAGTTCTAACTCTCCAGGTTTCCCCTATCTGAAGGCTCTCTGATATATGCTGCTATGTCACAGGTTTTGCTGTGTTTCTTTGCTCGTGTCTGCAGTCTTATGTGCTACTATCATGAGCTTTCAAACCTTCTCTCATGCCTTGTTCAAAGTTACTACTGAAAGGTGACAAAAAATGGAAAAGGAAAGTATTACTTCATACTTTGAGAGAAGCTATTTCATCTCTAGTTATTTCAACTTTGGATGTTATAATTATAGAATTATTATTTTAAAAAAATAAGAATAATAAATAGTTCTGTGTGCAAGGTGCAAGTAGAATCAATTCAGGAAGGGTATAACAACTTTTGATGTAAGCTTATTGTACTTTTTCTGGGTTTTAAAATGATCGTCTCCTCTTATCCTTCTTGAATGTGTAGAAAACTCCACAGTGGTTAACATGAAATGACACACAGTGGCAAAAATACTTATGTTTTCTAAAGACTTAGTGATATGACTCTTGATAGCTCCACTTCCTGTAGTGTTTTAATGCTTAATTGTGGGAGGATTTATCCACAGTATCTCTTGTCTAGTACTATTTTTATACAGCAGGGTAATACAGTAATCTTCTAGTTTTAATCTTTTCTCTCTACTCCCTTAATAATGTTCTATTTCTATTTACAGAAGTAAAATCAAAAACAGTAAGGGGTTTTGTTTCTTTGTGCATTTGTTTGTTTTGTAGTTTTACAACCTACCTTATTCATTTTTTTTATTCATCTTGAACTTCTGGTCACCATTGTTTTGCATTGTAGTACATAGGTTGCAACATCATCATCAGGGTATATCTAAACCAAGAGAGGAAATGTCAGAAAGTTGCATATAAAGGAGGTGGAGAGGAGAAGAGCAATGCCACATATACTGTAATTTTTCAAATACTGTGCAACAACCACGAAATGTACAGTATATTATATGGAAACCACTTTCAAAACAGTAGGTCTGTTCGTATAAGAAAAATGAACAGGTTTAAACCCACAGAAATTCCTTTACTGACATGTTCTTTGTTCTTTAACTTTATTTATTGGTATTTAAATGCATTATACAGGAACAAATCTTTTTATAGACACTGCAACAGATGGTCAAACACCATGCTTACCTACAATTATATCCAAAATCAGTATGGATGGTTATATCATCAGAGACAATAAAGGAACAAATGTTCACATGCAAATCTGAACCATTAAAGGCCCAACCTACCCTGAAGAAATTCAGTAAGCCAAATAAAGTCCAAAATCTACACCTGGTGCTCCCAAAGCTGGAAAGTCCATTAAATGTAAAGAACTGTTAGAGCTCCTCCCATCTCAAACAATTTCTTAGTTTGTTGTAAATGAGTTTAAATTACATCAGCTAAAATCATGTACTGCATATATGTTTAAATCACAGCTTTTAAAAACATTATTTCTAAGACAGGGTTTTTAAAACCTTCAAAGTACAATGATGCCTAAAATGATAAAATGCTAAGTGTTTTCATTTAGCTAGAAAAAATAGTTCTAGATAAACCACAATAATAATTTATTTTGACTTTGGAAAAAAGCCAGCAAGTCAATTATTAGCTCAGCATATTTGCTGCAACAGAAAGTAACGCTAACTTCCATATGGCTGCAGAGGCAAACACTGTTTCAAATGTGGATACTTCTTCTCAAAGATATTTCATAGCCATCTTTCACACAGATAATCAGCTTACTTAGACCTGGCTTGATTAGTGGAACACTTACATAGTAAAAACAAGACTTAATAGTGCTTAAATATCTGCCTGTGGAGAAAACACATAAAAGGTGGCTGCAGTAGCCACCTATTCTCAAGTAATTCCTCTCAAGGTTATTACAGGTTGGCTAGCTGATAAAAGGATGCTATTGTGTTTTCACCTCTCTGATGCAGACTGAATAAATTTGTGCAACTTGCATTTTAGCATCTTGCAATGTAGACAGATAAAAATATTCTTCAGTATATTTTCCTTTCAACAGCAATGATATGGCTTTCATTGTTCTAAAACAATCCATGCTCAATATTGAAACTCTAATTCACACAGGTAAAGATTAGACTTGACCCAATGTTTTTGCTGCCTAAGCATTCACCTTTGTATTTATTGTCTGTCAAGTTTTCCAGAGTGGTCTATTCAGTATCATTTCCCTGAAGTGACTGGTCAAAACTTTGTTTGTGTTTCGGAGTGTCTGTGCTGCAGGGGGTGCTAGAGTTGCCATTCCTGGAGGCTTTGAAGAGGTGTGCAGATGTGGCACCAAATGTGGGACTTGGTAGGCCAGGTTGACAGTTGGACTAGGTGATCTTGAAGGTTTTTTTCCAACCTAAGTGATTCTTCTTTATCACTTCCAAGTGATAGCTGTATGCATGTGTGAGAAACCTGATAAAAGCATGTCAGCCATTCAAGAGGGTAGGAGAGTAAACTCTATCTCTGCAGCATTTGATGTCTTTTGTGATTCTATGATTCTATAAATGAAGATCCAAACCTGAATCATATCTATCCAAAGGTGCACAAACCACTGGAAGACATCAGATGGGAAATGCCCCTCGGTACTCCTCCAACAATATTGCTTTCAGCAGAACCCAACTGAGAAGTGCCACAGACAATTTCTTCCTCTTCCTTCTTGAATGACTGGCATGCTTACATCAGGTCTCTTACATACACATAGAGCTATCACGTGGAGGTGACAAAAAAATCAGAATGGTTATTCTGATTTCTTGTGCAATCTTTCAGATTTTGTTCCCAATAATTTGTATGTGATGTGGCAGGAGAGGAGGGCAACACTTAGCTAATGGAATGACCCTGTGGGATTCAGCAACAGAAGTTTTACATAACAAAAAAAACAACAGTTAATCTGCAATAGCAACTACATTATCCTTTGACTCCAACTCCTTAATACTCTTCAATGCTTTATAGTCAGATTGTGCCATGATAATACAATTTCAAATGTGTTTACTAGAAAGTTTCTTAACACAGTATTTATGCCCAAGTCACTTACCTGCTACAGAGGCTTCATATCCAAACATAAATTTAAGACTGTAATCCCCAAATGGTTTGCTATGATTTCCAAATCTGTCAAGCAACTGGGGCTGATTTTTCATTTCCAAATGCAAGGTAGATTGTTTCCTGTTATTTTAGCTAAGCCTGGAGGATTTTTGTCTGTTCTAGCTGCATTTCACCCCATTCCTTTTGCAGAGTTATTTGAACAGTCAAAAAGAAACTTTTAACTTACGACATTGAACTTTAAAAACTAGAATGTCAAAAACACCACCAATGTATAAATGAAAGCAGGATGCAATTCAGGTTGCATCCCAGTAGTAAACACAGGAGCATTCCCATCTCCAGATCAGTGTTCTGGCCTGAGCCTGTCCCCTGGGGGTAAACTGGTCCTGCCTGTGCCTTGGTTTCTGCCAGTGAAGTTGATGCCTCATATCTGAGTGGAACCACAAGCCCTTTGAACTGCTTCCTAACCTGAGTGTCCTTGTATACATTTCTATACTTAAAGAAGAATTTGACCCTCCAAATGACAGATAAAAACAAAACTCAAAACTGACCAATAAAACCAAAACAACCAAAACCAGCTAATCAATCAAAACAAAACAAAATAAACTTTCATTAATGAAGTTGCTGCAGTTATCCTTGCACATCTATATAGAAAATTAGCAGAAAATCTTTAAAGGGAAAAAAAAAAAAGGAACAGAAGAAGAGAAACTTGGAAAGACTGTTCAAATAATTCTGTAAAAGGAAGTAGCCTGGTCATGCTGCTTTCAACCTGTGAAAGCAAGCCTTGAACTATAGTTTAGTTTGCTTTGTTTTACACTAGATAGATGTTTTGTCGTGGCATGATTGTCTTCCTTTAAATTCAAATGGCATCCTATCAGTCTTCTGAGGCAGAATAACCTTTCTCTTTGGCCTATTATCTGCATGGTATTAGGATTATACAAAATCAGATTTTGGTGAACATTTTCCTTAACTTTTATGTTCATTTTCATTTGTGCAGAAAGACAGTTTGGCTATTTTCAGTATGATGCAAAGACTTTGTTTCCTGCATTCACAGGCATACTTAATAGACACCAAAATGGAGTTCATGCTTGTACTTAGTTAACTTATGGCCACTTGTTCCTCATTTGTAAACTGGTACTGCTGTATTCAAATCACTGTATTACTGTATGTATGTTGACTTTGATCAGTTGAGCATTTTTCCATATATATATATATTTTAGTTTTCCTAAAATTATTATTCTAGCTGTGACTTGAGCTCCTTTTCTTAATACTCTTCTCTCATACTCTGAAAATAGCAACTTCCTATAACCCTCATAAAATTCAAACTGTATTACTATCCAGCTGAAAATGGGGATTATAATATTTTCACTTTTAGCATAAGTAAAATTATTAATTGGGATTTGTGTGTCAACAGGCCAATATTAATAGGAATAAATTAACAGGAAATAATTAAAAACTCTTAAAATTCAGGGAAATATTAAGTCATTAAATTTAGGGACCATATTTTACAGAAGTATACACGTAATTCTCCACAGGTTATGGAATTATATCTGTACACAGAATAATTGTGTAATTTATGCTAATTCACACTGCTACAAATGAATGTGAAACAGTCCTGAAATCAAGGCTTAGGAAACCTTAAAAATGGTTAGTGGTTAGAAGGCCACTCTAAGGTCAAAATAAATAAATAAATAAATAAATAAATAAAAATAAAACAAAATAAAATAAATTCCTAATAGATTTTAATACAATTTCAATAGATTCTATAATACAATTTCATAGTGTTAATCATGTGGTGGTAGATCTGGTTGCCTAAAGTATGTTATACATGTTTCAGAAAGCTTCAATAAAACATGCTTTTAGTAAAGCAAATTTAATCCAGCCATGATTATTTAGCTAAAGTCTTCCTAGATTTTTTTTTCATTTAGTAAATTACTCATTAATATGAGATTACTTATATATTTATTGCCTTTATCATGAAAGCTTATGAGCAGAAGCTTTCTTTGGGACTGCTGAGAACCTCTGAAATGTTGCAAATAATATATAAACCCAAAGTCAGAGCTTTTTATTTTCTCCTTCACACATGCATGCAAGCGAGCATGTACACACACACAATTCACTCAGTCTTTCTCCTTGTTTCAAAGCCCCATGCTCTGTTTTATAGCTATGGTGATCTGCCCAGTAGTCAATATTCACCCTGCAGGCTAAATGAATTCTCAAGAAGGTGGGGAAGACTTTTCTTTGTACAAGGGTAAGCAATGCAACATAATTGTACTGCTGTGGGTTTTTCAATTGGTTGGTCGTTTTTGTTGTTTTAGTACTATCCACTGTATTTGGAAATAAGTGCAACCCATAATGATATTCTCATGAAACAAGTGATGCTTGGCTTACTGAAAACCGGGGGAGGGGGGAAATAATGACATAAAAATCTTCCTTGTTCAGGAGCAGTAAGCAAAAATTATATCTAATTGGACAGTTGTGAATCGATGAAAGTGTGTACTCTTTCATGCATCTTGGCAAAAAGTCAGGCTTCTAATGTATAAGAAATCAGGATCAGTACACTTCTAGAATAAAGTAATTTCTTACTTTGCGTGTTCTAGGATGGAATAAGATAACTTTGATCTCTCCATTTGAAATGTATTCCATTTCAGTCCTGAAGCATTTCTGAAATATGATGGAAAAAGCTTCACTTTCCTTTTCAAGATTAGCACTAAATTTAAACATCTATTTCATAAATCTATTAAGAGAATAAACAGTTGTAAGTTACCACATTTTGCTGTCATGTATGCTGCAGTCACTTGAGTCCATTGATAGAATTACGGTTGTTCCTAGTTTCTATTTCATATTATATTTTGGATTTCTGTTTCTGTCTTCTCTGCTTCTTTTCATTCTCTGATTCTACTTTCTGTATATCACTTCAAAACATTTTCAGTATTTCATAGAACCTTGTGGTGGCATACTTTTGTATACTTTTTTCACACTCCTTCAGTGATGCTGATTCTTTAATTTGATGGGTTGCAGTTGTGACTTTGATTACATAATAATGAAGTTTATTTTTATCCAATTGTTCTTTCTAATTGTTTATTTAATTAATTATATTTTCATTAGAATTCTTGTATTATTTATATGCTTTGTGTTTCTTAGATGTATTATGTTGGTGAAGAACCTGGAATAGAGCCATGAGCCAAGATTAATTGTTCCTAAGACTGTATTTTAAAACTTTAGAAAAGTACTGTGAAGGAGGACAGTAATGCAAAAGGTGTCTGGAAAGATTTATATGCTTGAGATGTGTATTTTAAGATATTTTTTTTTTTAATTGGAAATGCAGCCATCAGCAGTGAAATCAGCTGCAACAGGTTTTTCTTTTTTAGTTGTAGGGATTCAGTTACAGTATGGATCTAAGGAAACCATTTTTTTGAAGGACAGTGGAAGGGGAATTACTGACAAGAGAGTGACAAGAGAGCTGAAAAGAAATTCGATGCTTATGATTATCTCTAATGAATTTAAAAAATCAGGAACAAATCCTAAGTTATTTTGTTTGCTAGCAAAAATCTTCTCTAAACAGAAGGGACGTAAGCAGCAAGTAACTGGCTCTGGAAATATCCTCTCACTCTTCACATCAGTGCAACTGACCAGGGACAGAAGGAAGAAATGATGAATGTTAGTAGACTTGTCTAGGGTATAAATGATAGAGATTTACAGAGACATAACTTTTCAAAGAAGTAGGGAATTTCTACTTCTTCCTATCCTCGATAACAACAGATCTCCTGTGCTAAGAGTACAGTTTTCTCCCTGAGAGCTATTGTAGACAAATTTTACTCAAGCTGTAATCTGAAATTTAAAAGTAAGTTTTTTTCAGTTATGTTTTATTTCACTTTTGATCAGTTCACTGGGTGCTTTTTCATTTAATACATACAAGTGTATTCATTTAATACACACAAGCATATAAGTTAAAACATCAAGGTACCCTACCATCTGAACCGTTCAGGAGTAAGCTAGAGATAAAACAAAACATCTAGAGTAAGTAGTTGAAAATATCGTTCAACAAAATATTGTAGTTCAGTAGAGGGCTAAAAAGGTTTGAAACTGGAAGTTTTCCTAAATAATATGATTGAAGTTTAAAAACCATGAAAACAGCTATTCAACAAATACTATTGAGTCCACTAAGTCCAAGAGCATGAGCGTTCAGTCTCTTGTATGATATTTATCAAACATGAGCTTAGCATGCAGCATTGCTGCCTGTCATAGCAAATTATATGGTCCAGCCTTAAGAAGTAAGGTCTAGTTATGACAATTTGTTAGTGTGAAGAAGTGGCATGCATACATATGTGTATATATATACATACACACACACATAAATGTATATATGTGTGTGTATGTGTATGTCAGCTACATGATCACATATCACAGGATATTCTTCTAAAAACACAAGTTGATGATGCTGGTTCCTTTCTTTTCTACTCATCTAAAATCTTTGTGCTTGATTCATTTTCTCCTTTCTTTAATTCATTTGAAGTGGTTTTATTTCATGATCTAGAATATGAAATCAAGGTGAAGAAATATTTTTTCTTATTCATTTATTTACTACAGGTCCAGATAAGGTTGCTCCTTCTCATTTTTGTTTTCTAAGAAATTCTTCAAACTGCCAAATAGATCTGTCATTTCTAGTAACATCATATATGGGGAAAACGTGGGTATTGATAAGAAGTATACTCTTATTTATTTCTTCATCAGCTCTGTGGAGGGGGAAAGTGAGGCCTAGAGGAGATTTTTTTCATTTCTCCAGTTTAACAATTTACAGTGTAAATGATTGCATACGACAGTCCTATTCATAGAAATATAAAAATAAAAGAGACTGCAGGATGTCATCCCAGTCCCAAAAGAGTATCAATTATATTTAAGTAGTTCTAGAAAGGCTTGTATCTAAGCTGTTCTGAAATAATTCTAACACTGGAGATTCTACCATCTTCTAGGCAATCTTTTATACTGCTTCCCTATCCTTACCGTTGAGGTTTTCATAATATCTATCCTGAATCTTAATTGCTTCAGTATAGTACATTTATTTTTGCCCTATCCATCATTGTTATTGAGAACAGGTTATTTCCTTATTCTTTTGAAATTGCCTTTTATGTATTAGAAGGTTATTATCATGTTCCCTCTAAGCTGTCTCCTCTCTAGCCCAATTCTTTCAAACTTCAGCACAGCTCATGTTCTCTAGACTCTGGTCATGTTGCTCTCCTCACTGTTCTCTCAATTGGCTTATGTCTTCCTGGAGTGTGGTATACAAAATTGTACCTGGTACTCCTGCTGAGGTTTTATTAATGTTGAGCTGAGGGGAAGAATTATTTCATATTTTTGCAGGCTATGCTTGTGTTTGCACATTCTGATACACTGTGAGCAGATGCCAGCTCCAAGTGTCACCCTGAGCCACGTTCAAGCTTGAAGGCTCTCAGTAAAACCAGACAACTAAAAACAAGCACTGATTATTTTACCCTCCCACATAACTATTAGATAAACACAATCAATATTTATTGAAGATTTTTTGACTGAAAATACATGGAAAAAAATCTTCATTTTGAAGAAGATTCTTCATTCTTGAAGAAGAATACATCTGCTGTTCACCACAACCAGACAGTAATGATCAACATTTACTGATTTAAGAGCACTTTTCTCATCCTATTTACCAGCCACTGGAAGTTTGGTACTTTTATCAAGACAGAAACCATGCATTGCAGGTTAACGTCCAGGTTTGTGTTAATGTTCTCATTTTTCTCAATCCTTATGCTTTTAGTCACCTAGGTCAAAAAAATTCCTAATGAGGCTTACATAGTTAACATTGCTAACATTGCTAACAGCTAAAGATTGCTGTAATATCTGCTGTTCTCAGTGCTGTGACCAAAAACCTTTGTGGTACAGCAGTTTTTCCTTTCCCTATGAAAAGATTAAATTAGAGATTCTAAATAAAGTAGCAAAAAACCTAGGTATTGTTTACCATGTGGGTCTGTACTGAATAGCAGCACAGAATTCCCTGCTGTTAGTCATTTTTACATTCAGCTTTTTCACAAACCATAGCAGTACAGAAAGGAAGAAGCAAACTTCCTCAAAAGTGTAACTAAAATTTTCCTTCTGAAAAAACGATTTTGTGACTCTGCTTATTTCTGATCTTCTGAAGTATAAGGAAGCCTTTATCATAGTGGGCTACCGTATTGAGCTTTACTGTTTAGGGCTACAGAGATGGTGAAGGGCCTAGAAGGGCTACAAAGTCAGTGAATGGCCTAGAGGGGAAGATGTATGAGGAGCCGCTGAGGTCACTTGGTTTGTTCAGCCTGGAAAAGAGGAGGCTGAGGGGTGACCTCATTGCGGTCTTAGAAGAGGGAGTGGAGGGGCAGGTGCCGATCTCTTCTTTCTGGTGACCAGTGATAGGACCAGAGGGAATGGTGTCAAGCATCAGGAAGAGGTTCTTCACTGAGAGGGGGGTTGCACACTAGGGATGTAGTCATGGCACCAAGCCTGTCAGAGTTTAAGAAATGTTTGGATTGTGCTCTTAGTTATATAGTCTGAATTTCTGGGTAGGCCTGTGTGGTGCCAGGAGTTGGACTGGATGGTCCTTGTGGATTCCTTTCAACTCAAGATATTCTATGATTCTATTGCTTGCAAATTACACACATACACACACACAAATGAACAAAAAAAAAACAAACTACCATTTTTTACATACCAAAAAACTTTTTCATACAGTTGTAATGTACAGTTGAAACCCACCTTGAGTGGAGAAGTTGTTTTAGATGTTTCTAAGGTTGTAATCTGTTTCCACCTGTTCAATATCTCCTTACAAGCTAAATATAATCATATTATACTGTATATAGGTCCAGTTTTCTGGAAGAGCTCCACAAGAAGCAAATGCACTTGGGGGTGTAGTACATACCTAATGGATATTATTTTTGAGGGCATAAATATTGCTCTAAATCTCTTTTTGCATTAATGATAAATTGATCTTTAGTCTGAAGTAGGTAAGAATAATAATAATGAAGTTTCTAATAATTTATAATTAGCATTGATTTTGCTGGAACATTTTAGCACTAAGGTACTATCCAGGTCCTTATCCTGGACATTAATTCTATTAATTCCATTAATTCTCTTAATTCCATTCTGGTCAATGGGGTGTTGGCTGAAACCATTGAACAAACTGCCTTTTGACTCTCACTTTGTGGCTTCTTCCACAGCATATATATCAGAGCTTGAAAGCATACAGTGCCATGAGCAGTACTGTCATGTATATTGCAATTCAAAACCTCTTCTGTGATTGTACTTCTAGTGTCAAAGTTCACTTTTAGCCAAATGAGGGTTGCTCATTGTCTCAAATAATACAAGCGCAAATCTTTCAATAGGAAGGTAAGGAGCAGGGATACTGCTGTCAACCTTTGTGTTAGGTTGTAGAATCCCAGGCAAGTTACGTCACCCTTATATGCAAGAAAATGTGGAGCACAGGCCCCGTTATGTACCCAATGAACAGTGTATTCCCTTTAGGTGCTTGATACTGAGCATTTGTCTTACCGCCTGAACTGATATGGATGGTGTGGCCCCATTTCACACTGAGCTTTATCACAAGAATTTTAAGTTTAAATATGGTAAATGGAAACTGAGATGCTTAATAGCAAGCACTGTGAGCTTATATCTAAATGTTTAAACTTTCTTCAGTACTTTTGTGCTCCTTGAGTAGGAATTGAGTGAAAATGAGGTTTTCAGAGCATTACTCAGAATAGGAGTTTTATTGAGTAAAGTGAACTGATTTGAGCTATAGGAATTAACTAGTTTTGAGTTTAGAGAAAATAATTAGGAGAATATTTTTTCAATCACAGACAAAAAAAAAAAAGTGATGAAGAAAAGGCATCTAAATTTTTTTAAACCAAAACCTCAAAAATGTTGAAAGGGAACATTATTTTCAAAATAAAATCTCTTTAAAATGTGCTTTAATTTTTATAATGTGTTTCCTTTATTTTTCAGTACAAATAGTTTAAACCTTTTCATATTACTAGTTGAAAAAGAGTTTCACTACAAGTTTTTTTCTTGGCTCCACTGGTTTCATTGCTTTGCAAAGCACTTTGATATATCTGGATGAGAAGGACTATATTACTAAGCTTTTTTTAAACAAAGCAGACACAAATCAGTAGTATATGCAGCGTGAACTCCACTAAAAAAAAAATAAAATAAAAATAAAAATTCTGCAAGAGGCAGGGATATGGGGGGGAAAAAACAAACAAACAAACAAACAAACGAAAAAAACATGATTCATATTATGTGATTGTCTTCCACCAGTGCATGGCATAATTCTGATTAAAATTACTGGTAGTACTTTGTGTGCATCAAAGGAAAAACAGCTCCAGGAACTGACATCCTGTTAAATCTGAAAGAGCTATTATAGGCTAATGGTTCAATGTGGTGGTTTTTGAAAACTTCCTAATGAAAAACCAGTATGTATTATGCCCCTAAGCTTTTCTGGGCAGTAAAGCTGAACTGTGTAACCAAAGATGGCCAGCAATGCACCCGTATTTTATATTGAAATTTATGACAGCTTTAACATGTGCAAAAATTCCGATAACGTGTTTCACTCCTTTTTATTCTTTGTAAAGGCCCCATTTGTCTCATTTTGCTTCTTAGAAACAAAAATAGATACAAAGATGTTAAAGGCTTAAAAAGGTAGCAGTCTTAAAAATATGTACGCATCATGTATTTTTTCTCTGATTGCACCGTTTATTATTTACTGAAAAATATAGGTGAAATTAGACAAGTTTTGATAGAATCATAAAATTGCAGCTGAGAAGTCTAGCATTTTCTTTCCTGTTACGACCTGTTTTTGAAAGATAAGTTTGTTGTGACTCTTCATTTTAATTATTTAGTAGGTGCCTTGCCTTAGCTAAGAAAATGTTTAATGTAATTTAACAAAAAACGAAAACAAACAGAATAACAGGTACAAGTTAAATGATTTCTTGTTTCAGATCTCTTCGTAGGTGCTGCTATTATTTGCATATATGTTAACAGGAACAAGTTTGGTCCTACAAACCTGCTTTACAGTGATAATCCTTTCCCATGCAAGTTGTCCTTTTAAGCAAAGTTGATCAGATATTTACAGGATTCCCATTTATCTATGTATAAAAACTGAGAAAGGCCCACGCATCCATAATTATTCCAAACACTGGCATTTATTATGAAGCAATCTCTAAGTGCTTTAAACACAGTATTGGCTGTAATCCCACACTGAACATTCATTAGAGCTTTACAGTTCCAAACTCATACATGCAGAAGGCTTAATCCTGCAATGCACTGTTTAATAGCGCTTGAAGATGAAAGCAGTTGAAACCTTTCAGCTTTGGTATTAAGCGTATAATTCTGCCAAGCCCTACTCATGCAAATAATCTTTATCCTTATGACTGATAACATTGACTTGGTTCGTCAATTAGCTATTAAGTGACTAATGGTTTGTACTGATTTGCCTGAGGTTGCACTGAAAAGCTGTGGCAGAGGCAGATGTAGGACTTCCATCTTATCCATATTATCAAAGGGAAGTGTAGGATAATGATTCAGACAAGGGTGTAGTACATCACCTGATAAGCTAGCCACAGAACTAGCTAATTTTACAGTGTCATAGGATAAGAAACATACCATGCGAGTAAAATGTGAGTAGCTGTCTTTATTTGAATGCTTCAACAAAATTCTGTATATTTTCTGTATTATAATCACCTATAATTGTCCTTAGGAAAAGAACAGAACATGTGTATCACCAGATATTCTCTCTCGTTACATTAATTATCTTTAGCTTGTGTAGTAGCTTAATTTTTCTTGCTCTATCAATAGGCTTGCTCAAAGAAGTGCAACATAAAGGGTTTTATCTGTGTTATTGATTGGCAAGAAAGTGATGTGTTTGGGACTGTTGGAGCTTCTCTAGTGACTATTTATTTAAACTGGGGGTAAAAAAAAACACAACAGTATTACTTGAAAAAATAACTAGAACTTTCATTTAACATTACAAAAGAGGGTATTGCTTAATCCCTGAAGTAGGAAATTGCTTTTCTTCATGATCCATTGCTTTCATACTGTTTCTGGCTGCTGGTGTTAAAGGAAAGAAAAACTGTGTTCTCACTCGGTTTTCACTGTATCTATTTTCTTATCCTCTATGAAAACTTGGCTGCTAATTTGTTGTTGAAGTAAATAAGGGAAGAGGGAAGCTTGGCTTTTTTTTTTTTTTTTTTTTTTTTTTTAATGGACATCTTGCAAGTACAGAAGCAAAGCAAAAATTTATGTGGGAAACTGAGAAAAATGAAATTCAGTATTTGAAATAGTATATCAAAGCTGAAGTCATATGTGATGTTTCTATTCTTTGAATTGCTGGTATAAGCTTATACCTAAATTCAGCAGTGTTTTCCCAGAAGAATGTTACTAAAGAGTGTCTTTTCTTCTGTTCTGATCTTTTCATAGACAGAGATAAAGCAAGTAACAATTAAAAGCAAAATGCATAGCTGGCTGGAAAAGATGCTATCTTGTTCCACCTTGCTTAGAACTCTTTTTTTTTTTTTTTTTGAAAAGCACCTATTGTTTTAATTGTTTTTAATATGCATTACAAAATTATAGTAAGTTACAGCTAAGGGCTGGAAAATGCTAGCAAGCTGTAATTACACAATGATTATTTAACTTCAGAAGTTACAATATTTAGTTAGTGATTCTGTGGGATTGTCAGGACAGGTCACAGAGTGCTTTCTAAAGTAATTAAAAGTCAGCAGTTGTGGTTTATATTTTTCCCCTAGCAACAGCAGAAGTTATATTTTTCTCTTCTCCTACCAGCGGTGACTCCTGTTTCCTTTTAACGTTCTGATTGCTTTTTATTTTTTTTAACCAATTAGTCTTGTAAGTTAATCAAAGGTTATGCTAGCAAAATAGCAATCTGAAAATAATTATCATAGTGAGTTTTTGATACTGGTGTGTAACAGAAAAGAAACATCTAGGTTTTATTCTGAGGTTTTGCTTGTGCTAGCTATATGAGGAAAATAGCAAGACCACACCATATGCCCAATAAAAGCTTCATTAGAAAGGCATTAGTAGATTAATCCAGGTTAGTCTGTGGTTTATTTTATTTAGAATGTAATAAGGCAAGTTCATTAGTTTGCAGCCTTAATGTTTTCTACTGTACCTCAAAGCAACCAGTAACAATTCCACTGAGACTCCACAGATCTCACTGACACCTGTCAAGATAAACACATGGCTCTCTAAGGGAATCATCTTGGCAACATAACTGAGGAATTCTGGAAAAAAGTAAGTCTTTCACACACAAAAGAGTGTTACACATTATAAACTTGATTAATGATTTTTCACATGCCTCTGAGGTCATATATCTCACTTTAAAGTACAAAAAAAAAAAGTCAAATCAATCTCTGAAGAATAAATATTTTGGAATGTACAATACTGCTTTTGGAATGTATTTTGAAGAACTTGAAGGATGTAGAATAATTATGCAATTTGAATTGAGCCTCACAAAGGCTGTCTAAGACCAGCAATTGAATTTTCCATCCCCCCAGGGCTAATATATTAGATTACAAGGATTATTGTAGTGACAGTATTTGTGCCACTACATTTAAGATTATGTCAGCATTTCCATTTGAAACCTGTGTGTTCAGAGGCTCATAACTCAGCTATAGACATTTGTTTGGCACTACAGATATGTTTTCTGAACATGGTTTCTGCACAGTGGTTACACTTTTTTTTTTAAATGCTTTTTTTTAAAAAAGCTAAATAAGTATTTGGGCATCTTGAAGGTATGAATGCCAGAAGTTAATGCTGTCCTCTAACAACTCTGATTTTAAATTTGGTCATTTCTACATCTAACCTGTAGTACTACTGCTGTCAGGGGTCAGAAACAACGTGTTCAGGAGCAGACAGAATGGCAGCAAGCTGCCTTGCTTGCTGCCCCATTCTTTGACAAAACTGTTACAGGGCTAATGCATTGCGGGAAAGCAGGAGGTGGAACTCCACTGTATGGCCTCTTCTTCTCCAAGGCTTGAAACAACGGGGGGAAATGATCATGAACCGTGACGGGGGACACCTTAGAAATCATGTCAGGAAAATCTGCTTAACAATGTATTAATAGAATTGTAGAACAGCTTGAGTTGCAACAGAACTTAAAGATCATCTAGTTCCAAAGCCCCACACCATGGGCAGGGACACCACCCACTAGATCAGGTAGCTCAAGGTCACATCCAACTTGGCCTTGAACACTTGCAAAGAAGGAGCATCCACAACTTCTCTGGGCAACCTGTTCCAGTATCCAATCACCCTAATAGTAAGGATTTTTTTCATAATATCCAATCTATATCTGCCTTATTTATTTTAAAGCCATTACCCCTTGTTCTATCACTACATGTCCTGATAAAGAGTCCCTTCTCATCTTTCCTTCAGGACCCCTTTAAGTATTGGAAGGCTGCTGTAAGGTTTTCCCCAGAGCCTTCCATTTCTTCTCCAGGCTGAATAACCCCAACTCTCTCAGCTTCTCTTCACTGAATGAGTGTTCTAGCCCTTTGGTCAGCAAGCCTGGCTCCGGACTTGCTGTAATAGGTCCACATCTCCTGACTATTCTTAACTTTAGGCACTTGATGAGCATCATTTAGAGTTCCTCCCATTACCTGTGGGCTTCCCACCTCAGAAAAGGCCATCAGCTCTGCCTTGCAAGCTCTTTAAACCCAATTTCCCATCTTAAAGCCATTGCACTTTCAGTTAAGTTTTAGCTTTGTCACGACATGGCATTTAATATTATAGATGTATGATAATAACAGGAGCTACAGAACAAGCCAATACACAGACTTTTCCTATTTCTGTTGATCTTTTTAAACAACTAGGTTTTGCTTACACTTTGTATGCTTGTACTGAACACAGAAGAATGCAACTCTGCATTCTGTTATTGGTATCTGTCACTGATCCCATCAAACTTCAAGATGACTAATTTTCAACCTATTTTAGTGTCTATTGTTTGTTTGTATTTTGTCCCTAGCTGAAGCATTTGCTGAAGAGTTGAAATTAGAAGCATTTAAGCTGTAGTCAGGGATCTCATTCTCCTGCAGTGATGTAGTGCCAATTCCTATGGCAGCACTGGTGAAAATCAAAGAGACTTATGCAGGTTTGGCAGCCATCTAATTGCCCATAGAACTAACTGCTCATGTGGTAGTCCAGAGAGAACATGAGTACATCCTGCCCTGTTTTATACAGGACAACAAATCTCTTAAATACCTCCATGCATGTACGTGTGGATTTGGCCTTAATTTCTGGGGCTTTATATTGAAATGAAAAGGTGGACCTAGCCAAGGTGTTAGCACCCTTCAGACAAATTTAAAGAGGGAAGGGAAGGGAAAATAGTAGCACTGGCAGCCAGCAAAAGACATCTCCCAGTTTAGTATGAGCCATCGTCCTCAAGTCAGGTCAAACCAGGGCTAATGCTAGCCACCAGTGGCTGGACTAGGCAAAGTACTCTGAAGACTGATAGACCAACTAGGGCTATTTCAGACCAAGAGTGAGTTTGCTTTTAGAGCCAAAGTTCCTTGCTGGAAAATGTTCTCCAACCAGTCCCTTCTATTCTAAATTGAAGGGATCTGGCTTGTATGCATAGTTTCAGTAAAAATGGAAAAAAAATAAAATAAAAATACCTTGCTTTTAATAGCAAGGAATAGAAAGAAAGAGATTACTGTTGTCTTTACACATGTGGGGTCAAGAAACATTTCAGGTGAAGATTTAAGCTTATTTGGATGGACAGAAAGACTAGTTAGCTGTTGATTTATTTATTTTCTGCAATACATACGTAGAGTATACCTGTACTACAGAGAAAGGAGCCACTGTAAACTCCTTTTTTCATATGATATAATTAATCTATACAAAAGAAAAAAAAATAGAAAAATAATCACCGAATACTGAAATTTCTTCGTATTTTATGACTACAAAAATACTCATTGCATCTCTCCTAGAATCATATTTGTTATCTTCCAAGACTCTTAGAAATTTGTGTGATATGCTGTATTGGCTTCCTTTCTAAAGTAAAGGGTTTCTGTCCTCTCTCTAAATTATGGAGGGTTAGGACACAAACTGGCTATGGTTCTTATTCCCTGATCACAGGTATAAATTCCCTAAACAGGCCTAATCTTGCAGCTCATTAGTTTTTGGAAGAGACACTATTCTGTTTAAATGAGAAAAAAAATAACACATTCAATGGAAAAATCGGACATGTACTCTTGGAAGGGGGAGGGTGGGTCCTGAAAGTCATCAGAGTTTATAGCAGTAAGTACTTATAGGTTAAACCTAACAGCTTGAACATTTTCTTCTCTAAGCCATTGTCTGTCAGATAAACATAAGTTCTGTCCTGCTTAATTGCAATCAAAAGATTTCCACAGGTTTTCAAATGAAATGAGATTCCATACACAACAGTGGAGAAAAGCTACAATAGAAAAACATAGCAAATGTGCTAAACTGTTCATTGAACAGCATTCTCTGTAATACAGACACATATTTGTAGAGCTTTTTTCTACCTGAGTTTGCTGCACAGTATTTGAGCTTCAGGAGTTTTAGTGTGGCTGTTGCAACACAAAGTGTAGCGTTTCATCTCTGGCAAACAGAGATGGGCAGAGAATTCTGGTTGCATAAGAAGGCACTTAACCTAAGGAGCCCTGAATTTAACTGACAACAACTGCTAGCCTAAGGCATGATCTGCCCGGAAGCTTTGCCTGTGTCACCAAGATGGTTATCTTCACTGATATAGCTATATTGACAAGAATCAGGGTGTAGGCAGATAAAGTTGTACTGGCAAGAAGTACCTGATTTTATTCAATGAAATAATGTAAATTATACTCTTGGAATCAATCTTTTTATTTGTATAAGTATTCTTTAGGAACATTTGGCATTTATATATGGCATTTATTTATATAATGATGTAGCTCAGTAGAAAAAGCAAGGAAAATATGTGTTTTTACAGTTAAGGAGAGTCTTACTTATACACCTAGGAAACTGTTGGTATTCATAGAGCACTTGGTGGAGATAACTCAATTAAAAGTCTCATGTACTATCTATGGGACCTGCACAGGATAAGTATTAAATAGGGTTAAAAATGAACACACACAACAAAACCACCAACAACAAAATCATAAAGTTAGCTTCAGTGAGCCAAGTGTTGGGCATATTTTCAGAATACTGAAAACTACCTTGTGAATCCTGTAGATTATTTTCACAGTTTATTTGCTATGTCTCTAATAGGATATTTATTTGTTTACACAAATTCTGTGTTTATTGCTTTTCTGTACATCCTCTTCTTTCTTTGAGAGAGGCCTTCATAAATTGATAGCACAGTGTTGATTGTGTTGGTGTGCATGACTTTGTGCCCCTGGGGATTACAACCAGATTATTTCAATTTCAGCTAGTCCTCAGCCAGGAAAGATTCATATTCACTCTTATGTCAGCAGGAGGTAAAAAAAAAATAAATAAAAATAAAATAAAAAATAAATGAGAAACAGTTCTTACCATTGGCTTTCATAATGTTTACTTGCAGATGCTTTAAACTTTTACTTTTCATTAAAAAGCTTAACTCTGAGTGCTAAGACTATCAATTAAGACTTTTAAATAAAACATGAAAAGACTAGAAGTATCTAACTACCAAGATTTGCTTCAAATTAGAAAGAAGTGCTTGTTATCACAAAAAAAAAAAAAGAACAAGAAGTAATTTTATTTCCTTGTTTTTCCTTCTTTTGCCTTTCTGCTCTCATCTACCTCTCATTTACTTTCACGTATGCTTACTTCTACACCTTCCTTTTTCTGTTTCTGTTATCCTTTCCATTTTCAATCTCGTGATATTTTCCACAAACTACTTCTCCCCATTTCTCACCCATGCACTGCATTAGATAACCTTTTTCTTCCCTTAAACTTGCATAGTCCCCTCATTTCCTTCTGTGGTTCAGAGTGCAGAGCCATGAAAATGTCAAATGTCATTAAAATTATAGCGTACATTAAAATTAATACTTACAAGGTGCTGAGCACATTGCCAGATCTAGCAAAGGATGCCTATTTAGTCATGTGTCTCCCTGTTCACATTTGTAGAAAGTACTTAAGGAAAATGCCTAAGTAGCTTTATGGAGATTGGCCTTTGTGTCCTCAACTCTTAGTTTGAATATGCAGCAGCAAAATAATCCATCGATTTAGCAGTCCCTACATAGTGTTTAACATCATAATGTAACATCTAAAAATGACCCATTATATTCTATTTGATGAAAAAAGCCTTCTCCAAGTAGTCTCCAAACACAGATTTGAACTGGAAACTTTAGTAGCTGTTATGTGTATGCACTGTATAAATAGTACATATTTAATAATGTGAGCACTTAAACACCTTTTTTCTCTTTAATTAAATATTAAAATAAAAAATAAGTACTTTTGAAGTACCTAAACATTTTATTCATCTGTGCTTGGTATTTAAGTACTCTAGATAGGCCCCTGTGACAAAGAACATGGCAGATGAAGTAAGAATTTAGATTAAGGCACTCAGGCTACAAACATATGCAACAACATGGAGAGAACACAAAGTCCTACAGTATCCACAGTATCCACACCAAAGTATATTTTAGTTGAACGAACTATACTCAGTATCCACACCATCTACAGTATCCACACCAAAGTATATTTTAGTTGAAAAAACTATACTCAGGCTGGGAGAGATTTGTGGAAAGATTTTGTTGCAAAGTTATAACTAACAGGATCCCTGCAACTGAGGTCCAGCCATACTTTCCTGGATGTCACCAGGGAGACTCCCACCAAGTGGTAGCATAATAGAGCTCTTGATGGAGACCTTAAAAGAGCCAAGCAGAAGATGGTCTAGAGAGGACTTGCCAACTGGAAGTAATTGTGCCAACTGTATCATTACATGTTTGGCAATACCAGCTTCCTATTTCAGAGAACTGATACCAGTTTTAAATTACTCATCTGGAGGATTTTTACTGTCATTAAGTACAATCAAGTAACTACTCTGTTTCTAAATCTGCAACAGCATGTGAACAGTTTACTGAAAAAAATGGTTTCAGTGATTGAATGAAGTTTTTCAGTTCATTTTTTTTGAGACATTGATAGAAAAAGTAGCAGTATTTATGGATAAGATTGCTAGCATATATTACTCGCATGAACAAGAAATAGACATCAGAGGCTTTAATTTTAGAACACCTGGCAAGTCCGGGCTGATGTTTCTTCAAAATTTCTCTTTTTTCTTCTTACCTTAACTCTGAGATGTAGGGAATTTGTGTTTGTTGTTGTTGTTGACTTCTTTTTTTAACCACAAACTTTTATTTTTTTATTATTTGGTTGGTTTATTTATTTATTTATTATGAGATGACAGCACACGGCAGCTGCAAACCGAAAGTTCAGAAATTTGGAGTTATTTGTTTTGCTTCTTAAGACAGGTAGGAAAAGTCACCGAGTTTCTTACCAGTTGCCCTTTTATTTTGCAGTCCGGTGCCGGGATGGGGATAGCCCATGTCCCACCGGACCCTTTCCTGGAGGCTGGCGCTGTGTTAGCAGTGACCTGTCGGGGAAAGGCCCCGCTCCAGCCCCGCCGCTCACTCGTGCGGTTTCCCCTCCGTGCTTGAGTGCTTTCATCTTGCGTTAAGATCTTTTGCAATTCATCTTAGCATCTTTGCAAAACTTGGCTGTAAAAGTGCAAAGCCCTGGGGGCGGGCAGGGCAGGAGGGGCCGTTTCTTAGCCTCCAGTACCGGGTTTTGGGGCTGCTTTTGCAGTGGTGTGGAGAACGTATGGTTTAGGGCGTCTCCTCGCTCCTCTCCGGGGATGCAATACATCCTGGGCCGAGCAGAGCCGGGGCGAAATTCCTTTCTCGTTCTTCCCTAAGCCTACGCAGTTGAGTAAGGATTGTGACTTCCGATCATCCCCGTGTGAATTAGAAAGTCCCCCGGCAAACTGCAGCAGGTTTTGTTCTAAACGAACGCGAAATGTATAAAAAGGCTTTTGCACACCCACCGCTCGCCCTCTCCCTTTCACGCATCCGCACCCCGCGCCCATGATCTCATGCTGCTGAAGGCATGGCACAAGATCTACGGGAGGCTGGAACCGGCGGAGGGCGGGGAGAGGAGAGCCGGCAGCGTGGGGCTCTCACCCCGTGCTGTGCCCAGGTGCGGTACTGCAGGGGCTGCGCCTCTCTCCCGCCGGCTCGGGGGGCGCGGGACACACGACCCGGGGAGGAGAGCAATGCCTTCTCCTTCGATGCGGGGCTTGGCTTTGCACCGTGTAGTCTTACCCCCTAGGCTGCGGGGGCCGAGACGCCCCTTCCCCCTGGTTTCGGGGCAGGAGGGTGCGGTGCGAGGCTGCGGCTGCGGGGCCCCGCAGCTCAGGGGCGATGCTGCTGGTGCCGCCCTGCAGCCGGGGGGGGGCGGCCCAGAAACGTTTTCAGCCCGGTTGGTGGCCGCGTCTGCGGTGGGGTGGCAGACGCGTAAGTAAGCCAGGGAAGGAAAGATAAAAAAAAAAAAAAAAAAAAAAGCGTAACTCTTTGTTAGGCGCCATGTGTGTAATTACCGGATAATCAAAGCCGATGCTCGAATCGACAGGGGAAACGTCTGATGGGCGAAGTTTAGGCCAATTAACAGACCCGAAATCGTTCTTTTTTTTTTTTAAGGCGAAAGTGGCTTTTCGAGACACTGGCACATCTGAACTACCCAACGAGGGGAAAGGCGCCCGCCGTGCTGCTAATTCCGCGGCGCGGCTGGGTGGCGGGCTGGGGAGAGGGGCGTGCGTGTGTCCGCCGCACCGCCCGAGCCATGTTCTGGCACTGTGCGGCTCCCGAAAGGCAGGGAGGCAGTGCAATTGTGTGGGAGCTGAACTCAGCCTCCCTCTTTAACATAGGCTCGTCCTCTGCATTGCATCCGAGCTTCGGTGATTTGCTGTTTGGAGACTGCAGATTTGCATAGCCCTGCTCTTCGCAAGCATGGTTATTTTTTTTTTCCCAGCTTCTTTCATAAGGGTGCACTATTCTCTCTGAAAACATCCTCGGGTATTACTGTCAATAGGCAGACCATTGAGATTGCCGGAGCAGCCCCGTTATTGTCTGGCGGCGTGTGCGAGCGTGTGTGAGTGCGAGTGCGAGTGTGTGTGCGCGCCGGGAGAGATTGCTCCGAGAGGGCTCACCAGTTTGGAGATGAATGGAGGGAAGAGCAGCAGTTTGATTTTTCTCTGCTTTCCCATCTCTGGTTGATGGAGTGGCATCCCCTGCTTCTTCCTTAGCCAGCGATGTGGCATGATTGGCTACGCTGTGGATTACTGAGGATGGGGGAATGCTTGGCACTCTCGTAGCATTTGCAACTGTGGAGTATTGTTAATGAGCACCAGCCCCGGGAAAGCTGAAACTAGCGATTGTTTGAGCACGGGGCTTTTCCTCTCTTCCACCTCTTTGCGAAGGCTCGGAATCGCCTGGATTCTCCGCCTCTGACTATGTCTCGGATTGTTTTGGCCAGAAGAAGACCTGGAGAAAAGGATCCTCATAAGCTAGCCCAAAGGGAAGCCATGGCTCGCCTGGTGCGGTGAGCTGCCGCCGGCACCGTGCGCGAGGCTGCGAGCGCGCCTCTGCCCAAACTTTGCCTTCCTTCCCTGTGGCTGCTGCTCCTCCCGAGGACGCCGTGCACCGGAGGATGGGGGGGCTCCTCAGGGGCAGCCCCGAGCCGGGCCCCGCCGGCGGCAGCAGCGGCAGCGCCGGGGGCCGCTTGGCCCTACTCTGGATAGTCCCGCTCACTCTCAGCGGCCTCCTTGGGGTGGCATGGGGCGCCTCCAGTTTGGGCGCTCACCACATTCACCATTTCCATGGCAGCAGCAAACATCATTCAGTGCCTATCGCTATCTACAGGTCACCGGCTTCCTTGCGAGGCGGACACGGTGGGTTCGGGCGCCGCTCGGTTTTCCCTGCACGGTGGGCTGCGCGTCGCGCCCCCCTAGCCCCGCACCTCCTCCCGCCCCGCAGAGCTCAGGCAAAGGGATGCGGAGGGCCAGGAACCCCCAATCTGGGTCGGGGGTGTGTGTTGGGGGGAGCTAGGGGTATCCCGCTGCTCCCGGTGCGGGGCCGGCGGGGGGCTCGGCTGGCCTCCAGCCGGCTGGGGGCAGCCGGAGGATGCTGCCGGAGGAGCCTGCGGCCAGCACCGGGGCTTTCCCCGGGGCTGCCCGGCACCCCTTCTTGTCCCCCTCGGACCCCTCCGTGTCCCCCCGGCTGCAGAGCGAGAGGGTTGGAAAGCCCAGCCCAGGCACCTCCGTCTCTTTCAGCCGCTGCCCCACGGGGGAAGGAGGGGCCCGAAGGTACCAGCCCTCGCCCCCCCCTGTTCCCTCCTGCCCCTGTCCGGGGGCGCAGAGGCGAGCAAAGCGCCCGTGCGCCGGGCAGGGCTGGGGCAGGGCAGGGCAGGGACCCCGGCGGGGAGCGAGGGGCGGGGAGCGAGCCTGTGCGGTGCTCCATCGCTGGGGATGATCGTGCTCCTTCCGACTCGTTGCCTCGGTGGGAAAGTCGATGAACTAAAAAGCAAAGGTCAGCTAATTGCACGGGGGAGCGGGAGAGAAGTCAGCGCTTAATCACTGAGAAGGGGGAAATAATGCCCACCGTAGTGGTCAGGAAAGGGACAGAGATAAAAATGCTTCTGAAGTGTAAATGCATTTTGTTTCAGAAATACAGTACTGTGGGACTTAGTTTCTGAAGTGACAGGAAGCTGCCTCAGTGCCCTTTAAACAGCACTGTTACAGTTTTTCTTTTCACATGCATATTTACATGAATCTATACATAAATACATGCAAAATAGATATGAACATGTTCAGCATTACTAAAAGCTGTAAAAGAAAGCTAAACACCAGACTGTGCCTTAAGGATTTAAAACCAAACCCTCCCTTTGTCTCCGAGGGAAGAAAAAAAAAAAAAAAAAAAAAAGATAAAGAAAAACCCTTGTTAGCTTCTGATTAGATTATACAGCTTCATTCTTCTTCATTTTCTCATCTTGCCTTGCTTCATTTGCACGATCATGCAATGTCATTTACAAGATTTGCAAAGTAAAAACCAGATCGTATGCTTAACCTTTGCATCTCTGTGCAAGATGACCCAGTTGCAGGCACGAGGTAGTTAGGATGTAATGGATTTTTTTTTTTTCTTCCAGTGGTTAGCAATGCTAACATTAGTGGATATGCTTGTATTGTTTATCTGAAAATTTCCAGTGTGTGTTGAATACACCTTAATCCTAAACTGCTCGAAAAGGCAAAGTGGACAGAAATGACTTTTCTTAAGCATTTTGCTAATTAAGAAAGAAGTTAGATGTCTGGTGTAATGCAAAAAAAAAAAATAAAATTTAGGCCATCACTCTCCACTGTAGTGTATTCAGGCAGTGCAAGCTTGAGAATGCTGCATGTTCTGTATTGTATGTGCTTAGAGGGTAAAATTAGAGACGTATGTGTGTACATATACATATATACTTATTGTTCTTTGAATTTCTGGACATATGGGGATATCGTTTAGGGGCTTGCTAGGGGACGCTAAAAGAATATGGGGAAAAAGCAAATGTAATCATTTAAATACCAATTCTTTAGAAAGCATTTTAAAATCACACCTTTTGCTATTTTTAAAAAACATTACCTTGGACCCAGTCAAGGGGTAGTGGTGCAAAAAGGTAACCCTCCTGGAGGAAATTAGTCTTGCTAAAGAAAATGAAAGGTGAAGTGGTGGAGTTGACAGTTAAGGGCTTCATAGGGAAGCCTAGGAGCCTCTCCAGAAGTTAAGTAACTGATTTTACAAAATGAAAAATGTTACATATCATAAAAAGGTATTCCAGAGTGTTTTCAGAGTGTAACTTTAAAAGTCCTTGTTTTTCTTTATTTATCAGAAGCTCTACAACTGGGTGGTGTTTTAAAACATCTAATTCATTTCATTATTAATTCTTCAAAGAGCTGCTCCCATTTGCTTCTACAAGTCTGACAGGAACATTTGTCTTCTTGGCTGAGCAGGGTTGGACACAGCTCCTGTGGAGCCCATCCCTACATCTCTAAACATCAGTCGGAGAGGGCTGGGTGACGTGGATGCGTATTCCTTACCCTGGCATCAAAGGGCAGTTCTGCAGTGTCCCTGAAGGTTTAAGTGTGGTGAGAGTGAGAATTTGACTCTCAGACTTGTATCCTGCATTGGCTGGGCTTCAGCATTAGCTCCATTCAGTTTTGCAATTTTTCCATTTTGCATTTCTTCCATTTTTCCTTTACATAAAGGCTGCAGTCTTTGTGGTGACCTCATACCTGCCTTTTTGTTACTTTGGCAGTTTTCTGTAGCATCATACCTGTTAAAAGTTGAAAAGATGTTTTAGGGTAGGTCAATTAGTCGATCCCCTGAAAGCATTGCACTCTAATATTGTGAGTCAGTGGTGTCAAAGGAAGGAGAAAAAATCACTTTTCCCATCCATTCAATAAATGTCATTACAGTCCTCAGACATCCACACCTTCCTCCTCTAACCGTGGCACCAGCTGGCCCTACCACCCCCATCCTCTCAGCTTTGCTTTGATTTTTTATTCTTTCAGTTTTCCTTCAGCCAGCCCATTTCCAGCTAATAGTATAAGCAAAGCCAAAAGCCCTGCATGGTTGGATTCTTGCCACTTCTTTCAACAAACCAGACCACAATCGTGCTGCTAACACTTTCTTCAGGTAATTTTACTTGGATTTTGCTTAGTAGTATGATCTCATGTGGTTTAAGTTGTCAGTATTATGTCTCACAGAGACACAAACAGAATTCCAACCAAGCAATTAGTTCACACTATTTAAAAAAAAAAAAAAAAAAGTTAATCAGCACACAATCTTTTAACGTATTAAAATTAAACATCTTTCAAGCTTGACCGAATGATTTTTTTTTTTTTTTAACTTAGCTTTCTGACTCACATTAAACTTGGAAGGGTGGCACATGGCTGAAGGAATCGAGTTTAACCACAGGAAGAAATAAGAAAGTAATTTTCTGGGTCATGACATCAGCAACATAAAGAGAAATGCAGAGAAGTAAGAGAATAATGTTCACAAATGTAAGTCCTGGACTGCTCAGTGCTTACCAGTGGTCTCTGCAGCATGTGGGGCATTTGGTGACTTGTGTTCATGTCTCCTTGCTCCATCTGAGAGAAAGGTTATCACTTTTGATATAGCTATATCTACCATGCAAACTTTTAAAAAAATTATTTTATTTTTTTAGTAGGTAGAGTAGCTCTCACTGCAGTGCCATTAGATTGTAAAAACATGGACTATACGTATCAAAGTCCACATGAAAGGAAAGTGATTGCAGCTTGCACAGTAACTTTAAACAAGAAAGGTAGTTTCTTTGAGAGTCCACCAATATGATAGATTGCGTGGAGTGAATATTGCACATTGAATGAGTAAAACGTTTGCAGCATAGCCATAGGGATGGCTGTCACCATCCTCATTCACCCCTTCCTTCCTGCAAAAACCTCTTTTTTCTCTACTGGACTGGGCCTTTTACTGTCCCCCAACTTCTCATTCAGTTACTGAGTGTCAAGTAGTGTATGGCTGTTTTTCTGTTATTTCTTCTCTCTCTACTCTGAGGTTCTTGTGCAGGTGTTTTTCTAAGAAATGAAAGTAGATTTTTTTTTGTTCTTTTTTTTTGTTTGTTTGCTTGTTTTGTTTTGTTTTGTTTGTTTGTTTTTCCCAAATCTGCCAGAGCAGGACCCAGGAGGTAACTAATGAAATTTGCATGTCCATGTGCTTGGAAAGAAAATGCAAAAATGGGGAGGGAATGGGATCTTTGTGTTCACAGGCAGAACAAATATTGGTGAGCATTATGTGTAGGCGTGGTGCATCTAAGTACCTGGATTAGCATGAGGCCAGAGTGTATCCAGCTGGTTGAGGTTAATGACAAAGATGTAGGCAAATGGTTTAGGAGGAGCGGAGGGTGTCTGAAGTGGAATGAATAGGGTACTGGTGGCAGGTGTTAAGAAAGTGGGAGTTTGGGACTGGGAGGTGCTAGCGTCCTTTGTGGTGCAAAAAATAGAGGGATTTAAGCTGTCAAGCAGATTGAGTGAAAAAATGTTTTAGCAACAAAGTTCCTGAGCAGGAAGAAGAGTTTGAAAGTATGTGGAAAATGAGGTCATGGGGAAAAAAATAAAGTTAGCAGTGGAGTCTCAGAGATAACAGCTGATGTGGATCAGAGGGATTGTGTGTTACCATAACACATTCCCTCCCCCAGTCTTTCTTACCTAGAACCTGATGTAGGAGCACAGGCATACAGGAAGGCCTCACACTCTAAACTAAGCCTACTTCCTCCAGTCTCTGCTTTGCCACTGTGGCTGAGGTTCGCATGCACTGGATGCATCCAAATTATGTCCGTTTAGAGAAACTTCTGTAGCAGAGTCCTAACAAGCTCACCCTTACCAGCGTGTCGCTCTGTGGGCTGGATCAGGCAGCTCTTGTTCAGTGAAGATGCCAAATGAAGTCCCCAGGAGCTTTCACTAAGTAAGAATAGCAACACTGCAGTAAAATCATTTATGCTACCATAATGAAGAATAGAATGAAAACAACTTTGAAAAATGTGCATATGGAAGTATCTGTGTTAAAAACAAAAACAAAACACTGCAAAGAAAGACTTATTGGTATAGGTAAAATACTTTATGGCCTCTTACTTTCTATTTTTCATACGCTGGAATTGCTATTTCTGAATATAATGATAATAAAATAAGTATTTTAAGATTAGTTTAAATGAAACAACATTTCTCATTTAGAATGCACTTATGTGGCAGAAAAGGGTTATATTTTGTTTAAACATCAAATGTAAATGTTTCCAGATGTTCAAGCATTGTTACACAACGTGATATTAGAGGTAGAAGTGAAAAAGTCTCATTGTCATGTCTCAATTGCTTTGTTTTTAGATCTTTTTCTTTTATATATATATATAAAAATTATTATTTATATATATATATAATATATATATATATTATATATATATATATATATAATCTGTTTGTATATCAGTCTTCTTATTTTATATCTCCTTTTCATTCATGAGTTTCCAAATAGCTACTAGCTCTTCTGCTATGAGCACATATATATAACTGAGGCATTTCCACTTTAAGGCTGTAAAGCATAGCAGCTTCCTCCAGGTCTTTAAATTATACAGATTTTATAACAAAATTTTCAATATGCTCCATCAGTTATTATCCACATCAACTGCCAAAGTATTAGCATCAATTGGAATAAAATGAATAACAAAGCAATTTCAGTCAGCATAGTGGTTAATTGGCTGTGCAGTTAGATATGCAAATTAGGAAGCGTGGTTTCTATATTATTATTTCTGTCAATATGGCTTGTCAAAGAGGCATACAGTCTTAAGCAGTATTGTGGACAGTCTGAAGTACTATAATCAAAAGTGGAATGTTGCTCATGGATTTCTGATAAGCATCTTCATACAAGCTCTGCTGCCTCAGTACATGCAGAGCTATTGATTGACTGGGGTGCTTTTACAAAACCTAAATAAATAACAACACTCTGTTGTCCCTTATCAGTAATAACTCTTTTGCTTCAGCCTGTGGTAACCATGTTTTTCTAGATTTAAAGCATGTTTCATTGTCTTTTAATCAAATACTGTTTGAAATAAGTTATCAGAAGAAATTAATTTAGCATTCTATACAGTGTACTTCCCGCTGCTTCTAATTTTCAAAGATGGATTTTTACTGATAGCAAGGGGTTGTGTTGGCTTTAAGGGAAATTTCTGTCTCTTCATTTTAATCCAGGGAAAACTCTCTAGACTAAACTCTGATATTAGACTCTTATGCCCAGCATGAGTAAGGGCAAACAATTCTATAGTCCTAATATTTTATCAGTTTTCTCACACAGATGGTCATTACAATGTCTAACCATAGGACAACATGCTTGATCATTTTATTTTCTGTATATCATATAGGTTAGTTTATTGAAGTTCATTTTTTGTCTTCATGGTCAAAGCTTGCAATAGTTCTTAACCTCTTCAAATAATCAAGATGACATTATTGACCTCTTTCTTGTCTTTCCCCAGTATCAGTTAATTTATCTTTCTGTTATTAAGTTTGATGTCCTCAGGTCTGCCACAGTATCTGTAGCATTTTTTTTTCTAAGCTAACAACTTCCTTTCTAGTTTGTAAATACAGTGTAGGCAGAGCTGATAGATCTTGCTGTGATAATAAGTTGACTTGTGAATGTAGCTGTGATTATAAGTGGAATGGAGCAATCTGATTTGATGAAAGAAAATGTATTATAAATAACGACACTGCTCTATAAAGTTAAAAGTAACTAACATAAAGAAGAGAGGCCAAGTATTTATCATCATTTACACTTTTTCTTTGTTTACTAATAGCAATATGGATGGCCCAAAGTAATTTTTATCACTCTTTCTCATAACTTTGTTATGCATTTGTGTGCAAGCATCTGTATGCACACATATATATATATATCACAGACATTTCCTTATAATGAGAATATGCTCCACAGTAGTAAGCTGAAAAAATGAAAATTTCTCTAACAGTTGAAAATGTTGAAAAATGTTCAGTAACAAAAGTCATTAACCATAGACGTAATTGGTCAGAACAATATAATTAATTATTCTCTTCCCCGTTAATTGACAGAAAAAAATACCTAGTGAAAATAAACTGGGAAAGGAGGAGGAGAGAAGTGGTGTTGCTGCAAGTCACTCTGCAGAGCTAGAATAAACTGGTGGGCAGGATGTCATTCTTAGGAGCAGTCACTGTCTCTGCTATGGACCCACCATCAGTGAATCACCAAATCACCATAGAAAACAGCAGTTCTGAATTTTCATAAGCACAAAACTACTTCTGCAAAGACTAATCTTTCCAATTCCACAAAAATAGCCCCGTTGAAGGGTGTGAATGGCTTGTGCAGTCTAGGTAGGATAAGAAAAACGTACTGATACAATAGATACATGGCATCTGTGATCCTGAATCTCAGAAGACAAGTTGAGGCAAGGTTTGCCTCTGAGGAACAAGCATAGTCTATTATTTCATATATTTGAACCGTAAATGGCACATTGACGTATCTTCCTTTTAAATACATAGTTAGGTGTTTTACTTGAGGGCTTGTTACAGAAACATGGAGAAATGGAGGTCTGAGAAATAAAAGATTTGCCCAGATCATTCTGCTATTTTGGGGTCTTAGTGGGGGATGCACTTAGACACCTACACAGAAATGAGAGAAGTGTTAATTCTTTCCTTAGCTATCTTTTACTACAGCTGTATCTGGAGGAAAAAAAAAAAAAAAAAAAAAAAAACAAGAAAAAAAAAACAACATGCTTCTGAAGCAAGTTGACTATGTTCTAAATATGTTCTTTTATCTCTGCATATCTGAAATTGACTTAGGTCTTCTCTGGGCATCGTTTATGTTATTCCTTCAACTCACCTACAATTAATGACAAGACTTGGAGAAAAAAAAAAAAAAAAGAAAAAGAAAAAAAGGAGAAACCTTGTCTACCATGAGGAGGAGTCAGTTATAGTCACAGAATCATAGAATGGTTTGGTTTGGAAAGGACCAAGAGATTCCAACCTCCCTGCCGTGTGCAGGGGTACCTTCCTCTAGACTAGGTTGCTCAAAACCCCATTCAATCTGCCCTTAAACATCTCCAGGGATGGGGCATTCACAGTTTCTTTGGGCAACCTATTCCAGTGCTTCACCACTCTCATAATAAAGAATTTCTTCCTTATATCTAATCGAAATATAGCTTCTTTTTGTTTAAAGTCATTACTTCTTGTCCTATCAATACAATCCCTGATAAAGATTCCCTTTCCAGCTTTCTTGTAGACCCCCTTTAGGTACTGGAAGGCCCCTAGAAGGGGCCCAGAGCCTTCTCTTCTCCAGGCTAAAGAACCCCAACTCCCTCACCCTCTTTTCAAAAGAGAGCTGTTCCAGCCCTCTGACCATCCTTGTGGACCTCCTCTGGACTTGCTCTAATAGGTCCATGTCTTTCTTATGCTGGAGGCACCAGTACTGAACGCAGTACTCCAGATGGGATCTCATGAGAGCAGAGTAGAGAGGGACAATCACTTCCCTCAGCTTGCTAGCTACACTTGTTTTGATGCGTCCCAGAATACCAGCCACCTTCTGGGCTGTGGGCACACGTTGCCACCTCCTGTTGAGCTCATCAACCAACACACCCATGTCCTTCTCCTCAGAGCTGCTCTCCACATGTCCTGCATTTGTACTTGGGATTGCCCTGACCCAGGTGCAGGAGATTGCACTTGGCCTTGTTGAACTTCATGAGGTTCACACAAGCCTGTCAAGGTCCATCTGGATGACATCCTTTTCCTCCAGCATGTGAACTGCACCATGCAGCTTGGTGCCATCAGCAAACCTGCTGAGAATGAATCACTTGTTTTGGCTGACTTTCTCAGTCAAAACAGCTCTAGAGAGCCCTGCGAAGTAAGTAGGAGATGGGAAGAAAAGTCCATGGGCTCCTCCTCACTGTCCAGTGGAGATGAGGAGATGTGAAGGAATTAAAGGCTAGAGAAGATACCGTTTCTTATTGTTGGCCTGGGCCCGATTTGTTCTTATTGAGTTCAAACACAGAATTTCATCTGCATAACCTGATCTACTGTGCCTCTGTCTGATCTGATGTCCCTCATGCATGTTGTACTTCTGATGTGGTTGCTCTCCACCAAAGCAATGTGTTTTTTTTTAAGCTATGTGTTGTTTTTTTTAAGCAATGTGTTTTTTTTTTAAGTAGTGAAGATAACTATGCAAACTCATGAGTTTTTAAAATTGGTTTAATGCTGTTAGTGGTTGTTTTCACTATATTTCACAAGACAAGAATTATAAGGGAACTTTCAGTGAAAATAATGAATCGCCACATTTACAGAAAACATATGAGCATGATGTGAATCATGCTGTTATTTTGAGTTTGGATATTCAGTGTCCACAGAGAGAGGTTTAGGAGTTGTGACAAAACAACAGATGTGAGATTAGCCACTTTGACTGTATCTAAATGGATACATCCTAAAATCCCAGTGTCCCAGTTGATGAGAACATACTGGATCTCCTGTCCAGGGCCAATCCCATGTTTTTTTTCAGGCTGGTTTGCCTTGCTGTGGATTTTATGTCGATCTGGGGTATGTGCACCAGCCCTGGCATCCAGAGCTTCTCTCAAATAGTAATGTTGATTCTACAAAATTAGAAATGCTGTGAATCTTTATTTTCCAAAATAGTCTCCTATAGCAAGTGAGGTTAAATAAAACATTATTTGGGCAAAGAGAGTGGGAGAGAAATCTGCCATTATTTTATTTCTTGGAAAATTTTCCAAGCAATTTTCTTATTGCTTGGAAATTTCACATAATATTACATCTAAGGAGTATTAACTGTTACATCACACCCCATCAAACAGAAGACATTTTTCAAGTAATGTGGTTGAGAAACACATGCAATATGCTTTTGTTATAAATTGTTGTGTAGAAAGTGTTATGTACATGTATGAGGGTATATAGGTCAAACTTTCATTTCAGCTGTGCTGCTTTTTTCTGGTAGAAAACCAGTCTTTTACTTAGGACTGAAGCCAGAACTTTTTTTTTTTTTTTTTTTTTTTTTTATGGTAATTTTAAACTTTTGTAGAAATCTCCTCACATAAGTTCTCCTCAAAAAGTTTGCTTTTCATCACTCAGCACAATCTGACAGCTTTAGCTGATGCCTGACATGTATATAGTAAAATCTACTGTATTTCATTTAGAGGGAAAAGTTAGTGATGAAAGAATAGTAACAACATTATTTTGGAGCAACAACAAATATTTTGAAGTGAGATGTTCGAATTTCTTATTGTGCAAGGCACTGTAAAACAATGCAGTTAAGTAAGTTGTTCATTCATTGAGAAGAATTGTGGCCCATAAATATCTAACATGGACGCTCAAAGCTCAGTTTGCAGTTGGTTATGATTTTATGAGTTGTATGATCAGCTAAATGAAAAATTTAGATTGGACATAAGTATCCAAAACGTGGGGGAAAAACAAACAAACAAACAAACAAAAAAAACATAAAGATCCTGAGATCTGCAGAGGTAAGTAATTAAATGAGGAAAAAAAAAAAAAAAAGTATGATAAATCTGTTAGACATCTATAAAGGCAGTTATTTTGGGTATGGAGACAGTTATTAACACTGACAAAAATTGTAAGTGACTCAAAGACTGCTCAGATCCTAGTTACTCAATGTACTTGTAGGAAAAAGTTTACCTGTCCGAGGGCTTATGCCTTAGATTTAGAGAAGATGGGTTTAAGTGTAATCAATGTCACATATGTTTTTTGCTGGCCCTTGAACTAGGGACAAATGTCACTTTATTTCATCAAAAGTCACTGCTGTAGAAGTGGAAAAGGCTTGTCCCCAGTTGGTCATAGCAAGTACAGTCTGAATAAATACATGTCAAGATTTTGTAAATATTTTCTGTTTGTTTCAAGTCTTTATCTTGATCTCTGCTCATTATTTCGTAGTCTCTCACCTCTTGTTTTTTTTTTTTTTTTTCATTTTCCACATTATTTGAATCAGAAGAAATACTAAAAAGAGAATTACATGTAATAATATATGAATAAATTTACATATGCAAAAAGTGCATGATGTTAATTTTTTTCTTCTGTAGGGGTCAGTTAATTGTCAAAACATCATTTAGAAGAAGGAAAAATTTGGGGGGGAAAGAGCAATCATCATTTCTAAATGGTACTTTTGTATAAATTTCATATATAAACAGTTCAGTGTTCCTGAAATAACCCTGTTCTTAACTGCAACATCAAAACAAGTGGCTACATTAGCCCTAGTCTTGCATGAGTGCCTATATCTCTATGATGCTACAGCATATTTTGGCAATAGGCTTGTCTGGAATAGTTATTCCTGTTTTTCAGAGAGGAGCTAAGGCACAGTAAATCAGCTTCTCGTTTGTGTTCCTTCTTGAATGATTCAAAGAAATCAAGCAATGGTTAGATTGGCCATCTGAAAATTCCCTGTGTGTCTCTTGTGCACTTGCCCATGATATAAGAGACTTATCTGGGGCACAGCCAGAGTGTGTAACACTCTGTTGTCAATTGGCATAGCTTAAAGCAGGCTCCATGCTGGCTTAGCGTATGCCATGACTCACTCATCCCTCCATAAGCAATTCATTGGCTGATGCTTTTCCCACAGCTGTGTGTCAAACAAGAACTAAGTGCAGCGAAGGTTAAGGACTGTCTGCTTCATCTTGCTTGTGCTTGTTGACAAATAGCCATCCAGGAGTCTGTAGCTTTACCTACCCAAATGTGACAAGCCTCTAATCATAAATCACAAAACAGCCTGAAATGGGAAAAGGAATTAAACAAAGACTCAGAGAGTTCCATATTGTTGTTACTTTCTGTTGTGATGTGCTGATACTAAGACACAGTGCATTAAAAAAATGTGCTATTTACTGAACAAATACTGTTCTTCCTTCCATCAGTGCCTAGGTCATTTTGTTGTTGTTGTTGTTTTGTTTTGTTTTACATGGAATACTTTCTCAGTTGTTTGGTTTTATTTTTATAGAGCTACTGTAATTATCTGAAATACAGAAAAGACATACAATACTGATCTTTGTATATTCTAGTGCATTAAGTTTAGAGCTCCCATGCCTTTATAGATGAGACTTTCCTGTCTTTTGGTATAAGTCAAATCTTTCTAAACCATCAGTGGTTTAGATCAAATCTTTCTAAGCCATCAGTGCTTACATTTTGGGGTCCATATGCGGAGCAGTTCCCTTAAATATTGTTCTCTGCTTGTGTTGTAATTCCAATTGCTTATGCTGTCTGATGTCAATTAAGTAAGAAAGGCAGTCGTGATGCATTGAGTTTAGATTTAAACTGGTGAATTCATATCATGTAATTTTGTTTTACAGATACCGTTTGCCATTTCCTATACATATAATTGCTCTGGATGTTTGATTGTTGGAGTTGGTATGCTAGGTATTTTCTCTCTGTTCCATAAGTGAATGTGAATGGAATGAAGATTTCCTTCAATGAAGGCATATCTAGCTTTGTTTGAAAGGATTAGTTGCTTCCCTATACTACTTTAGGACTGTTAAGATAATTAGCAGTTTATCAGCATGATTTCACAGGCCACAATTTGTGAGAATCACTGGGACACTGCTTTCTAGCTTGCAGTGAGTCTGTGATTTATTGTATGTAGTGCCAACAGAGCCAACAGTCACAGAGGGAAGGTCAGCGTTACTTTTCTTTCACATATATATGTGAAATATATTATATATATTAATATAATATATTCATATATAATATATATGAATATATTATATATATTAATATATATATATATTTAAACAATGCTTCATTATTTTTGTCCTTTTTTCTTTCTTAGTGGATGCTATAATTTTAATATAATTTGTTTGTTTAGACTGTATGTTGTTTGGAAATTTCAGTCACAGGTTGTGTGCCCATTGTGCTAAGCAGATGGATTGCATAGAAAAAGACAAGAAAGCTGAGGAAATAATCACTCTCTGCTGCTGACAGTACTCCCCAGGGTAGATTTCAAAATAGCTCAAGAGCTGTGTAAAATTAATAAGCTGTTCCTCATGTATTGAAATCCTTTTTCATATTGCATTGGCAGGAGGGATCTCTAGAGAGAGGAGGGGCTTCAAATAAGATATGCCAGAGGAGGGGGTTGAAGATTGTACCTGAAAGTCCAGATTTTACTGAGTCCAGTGGATGATGAGTGCACTCTAACAACATGCATAAAAGCAGTGTGTCTGGAATTTGTCCGCTACAAGATCTCTGCATCAGTGAAGTCCATGTAATCCCTCAGAACAAGGTTTATTAGGCATAAAATTTGAATCAGTGTCCTTTTGTTTCTTTAGCATCTGTATAATTTTATTCAATGATAGCAGAAAGAAATGAGAAATCAGGGAACAGTACTCTTACCTGATACAGACTTGCTGTTGATGAGGTATTTTAGCAGCTTTCTTGAGGTAGTAGGTCAATTTATATTCAACGATGTGGAGGTGTGTTCCCTTGGACTCCAGATTTGCAGAGTGGAATGAAGTGTTAGATTTTGTTATGGCATTTTAAAAGTGTTATTTTTTCCATACAGTATATGTTCAGTGCATATATGCAGTAGAGAAACTAAAAATAAAGATGTAACACTGAATTGTAATTAGAAGGAAAAAAAGAAATCATTACCCTGTCAAGGAGAAAACTCTGAAATAATAAATATCACTGGCACATTTTACTGCTATCATAAATATTTATTCAGCACATGTCCATAGGCTCAATTTATTCCATCATATTCACTTAAATGTGCTTTTGAAATGGCCCTTCTGCACACATTCATTTCATCAAATTTTAGATTCCTTGATTAATTGCACAGACATTTTTTTGCTGTGTGGCACATTCTGTCATGTGTCTAATCCAATTTTGAAATAGAGGTATTCTTAGATCTTCTTATAGCAAAGCTATTCTTCTTGCTACAGATACACCTCTTTTGCTTATTTTCTTATAGAATGGATTAAGATTTAATAGTGATGTATTTCCTAATAAACACAGCTATAGGATAGGTTCTTCCATTATGCTAGAAATACCTTTATTATGTGTTCATCAGAACCCATTAAATATTCTCGGGCAGTCATTTAGTAATATATAAAATGTTTCTTGCCTTCAGTTTCAGCAGAGACATCAATCCAAATGTTCTGGGCTATATTGCATAATTGTCAAGGAGTTAAATATGTGTTATAAAGGTACAGTACTTAAAATTTACTGGTGTATGTCTAATGCTTATAGATAACTTTTAAAGAAGTCAGGATGTATTGCTATGTTGAGCCATTCTATCTTAATTCTCAATCCGTGTTGCGTTGTCTCTGTGTTTTCTTTTGCAGTCAGACTGGCAAAGACCCTGTAGAACATTTACCTTGCAGTCTTGATATTTTAATTATCTGATCAAGTGTATTAAATTCTGGTAAGGATAAAACTGATTACAGTTTCTTAGGAAGCTGATGCCTTAGCAATAGTATCCTAGGAAATGGAAACCAAGTTTCTAGCAGATTTGAAATGAGAGCCAGTTCCCTGCTTTTCTTTTGTTTTTCAGGTAGTGTTTTCAAGTACTAGCACTCAGTGTTGCTGGTTCAAAGTTTTGTATTTTGATCAGTGAACTTGCTTTAGTTTTAATTCGTATATACACAAACTATTATAATGATAAATACAGATTCTTTCATATTTTCATTGATGAATTTAAAATGATTTATTTGATCTGTAATGTTTATCACAGGAGTAAAGGTATGCAGGCAAATGTGGTATATAAATGCAGGTACTGTCCATCTTTATCTGGATCACCAACATCCCAAAAGCTCAGTCCAATGGATTATGTGAACGCAAAACAATCTAAGGAATGGTAACAAAGTCTAGGAGGAAAATGAGACACAGTAGGGCTGTGAGCAATCTTACGTAAGCTGAATGTACTTAATTGTGTATTGTAATATTAAACACCATATAGAAGAAAAACCTCTGGTCTCCTCCTTGGGAGATAATATGCACAAGAAAATTCTTTCTGACATGATTACTCAGATACTTTGAAAATAAGAAAATGATTCATGGATTAACTTCAACATTGAATGAGGTTTCCATATACTGTGTATAATGAAGAGGCTGAGTGAACATATACCTAACTCATGGTGCTCTCAGCTGTAGCTTTCAGGAACCAGATTGTTTTTTGTTTTTTGTTTTTTTGTTTTTAATCTTAACTGTGAGGTGTGTCTATGTCAGTAGATACAGAAGGATGCTGTCAACTGTGGTCTAGTATCAGGAGCCAGGAACATCTAGGTCTGATCCTCTGCTAATAGAGATGGTTGGAGGCTGTATTTTGCAGTCTTTTATGGACCTACTTTCCAGAGAAATTGCCATTTCAACTTGCTATCTAAATTGCTTTTTACAGCATTTGTGCTGGCAGATTTGTTGAAGACACAGGATTCTCCAAATGTCTTTGAGAGTTATCTAATCACAGGTGTGACTGAACCACTGGATAAAATATGATCTTCATTGTCACAGACTCTGAAGCTAGGAGAACAAATACTGGTGTGTCAGTGAGCTAATGTTCTGCTATCAGCTTGACCAGGATCCCCCACTGGGAGCTACAGTGGGAAGCTAATGTGTCACACATGGCGTGGACATTCCTTTTTAATTTAAGAAACTAGGCAAAAAGCCTTCACTGCAGCTTAACTGCTGCTTATTTTATGTTCTTGTGAATCAGCAATATAGCAGTACAATCTTTAGTGAGTAAAAATTGTGTAAGCAATGTTAAGTACTGTTGCCAAGAAAGTTAAATGAATTACCCACGAAGTGAAAAGTACATATCCTGAAATCTTATCCAAGTATTTTAGCAATTTAAGAGATATCATTTTATATGCTGGGTATTCTTAAATGTTCCATTAAATTGAGAACTCTCTATATAAGCATTAATTTAATGAAGGGCTCTTATAACAGAAAATTTTTGACAGGCCACTTTTGCTTTCAGAATTAACCACCCCTCTCTTCCCCCAGTGGCTAGTAAAAATAACAAGATGCTGGTTTTGAACCTGGTAGGCATGATGGTGATAGTAGTTGGCATTTAGCTGTCCCATATACTAGTTCATGCATGTGAAACGAAATGATTATACTTTCAGTTTTTGGCCATTTACTCAGTTTCTAGCAGGGAAAATTGCTATAGATGGAAAACTGTTATGTATTGATTTATTTTTTGTAACCAAAACTTCTGTATTGAGAGAAGAAAGTAATGCTTTCCTTAAAACAAAGCAACACAAAACAAGAACTTGTGTGTGTGTATATATATATATATATATATACACACATAAGGGTCAAATCAGTCTCTTTCAGGGGTGGTCAATATTCTGAGAAGGAAGTCTTAAAGGAAAGCAGAGACTGCAGGAGAGACTGAAATTCTTTATTCGTGGGGTTGTCCGAACATACCAGACATATCAGTTTCTTCACCAACAGTATTATCCCCAGTATTATCCATTTATTAAGAGTTGCCTGATTGTGTATCTTCAGCTGTCCTCAACTATCATTTTTGGCAATGTACAGGATTCAAAATGACAACCATTTGAGGTGTTAGCCTCATGTTAGACTATATTACTCTATATTTACCTGTGTTTAGAATCTGTCTTCTTAGCCCAAAAGCTGCCCTTGTATACAAAAGTGTGATTGTAGCTGTCTGTAAGTTTTGTGCAATCAGATGAGCATATTTATATAATTTATTTATTGGTACAACTGGTGTTAAGCACAGAACTGGGAACAGACATCTGTGGTTCACCCTCTGTGGCACCTCTGGGAAGTTAGTTATATTGTCAGTCATCCTGGTTGGAAAATTAAGAATTCCTCTCTGCCTCCTGTAGGGCTGTTAACAGTCTTGAGTGTTTGTGAATGCATGAGGAAGGCATAATATTCTGTGATTGCTATTTTAAAAAATGATTTACATATATTGCTCTTAGGTTAGGCACTTGCAACATTCTATCATCTTCTGCTTTAAAATATTGCTAAGCTGAAGGGTCAGTCAGTGTAAGTGTTAGGCTATTTTTATTTCAGAGGTTTTAATATCTTGTTCAACTGTATGGCAAGAATCTCTCACTCCCAGTTGCAAAAAGCCTTGTTTTTTTGTCTAACAGTAGAAGGCTGCAGAATGCAGCAAAATGTGAATCTGGTTAGTCATGTTTGATCTCCTATCTTCCAGGCATCTATGGGAATGATGCTGTTAACTGCTCTGTTTGTAAAATCCTCATTGTTATAACAGAAGTGTGAGACATACACAGAATTCAGATCCAGTTGTCCTATGGCTGAATTAACTAGAATCTGTAATTAACTGTAAATCTGTACAGGAAGGGTACAGAGCAATAATGACAAATAATCACTATTTCCAGAATGGACTTTTTTATTATTATTTCTTATGCACTAGTAGCACACGTGCAACCATTGCCTATGTACATACCTTGTGTGAAAGATCTTTTCATCCTTGCTTCTCTAGCTATGGAGACTGTGAAGTGTCATATAGTCTAAAATTCTTTTTGACCTTCTTCTACTTCTATTCACAATCAAATTCTCTAATCAATACCCTGTCATTGGTATTTAACACAATTCCATAGTTGCTCTCTGCATAACAGTATCATAGTTCTGACATTCATTTAACAGAGAAAACATGAACGTGTCTCCGGTATATGTTGTGCAAGACTCTTTTCCACGTTAGGATCAGAAAAAATAATTTGTCCACAGCAGATAGCATAGAAAGCACTGTTTTCAGGTCCTGTAATCAAGACAAATACAACTGCCTATTGCCATGCACCATATATTTTCTGCATTATAGTAATGGATGCAATGCTGCCACCTGCTATGTCAGGACTTCCAGCTAATTGGAATAAGTTATGTGTGTTCCAGTTACTCTTACAGTCTATAAAAGGCTGCTTTGTCCTAAACTAGATAATAATTTTTGATGGATTTCCTTATGGTAGCAGATATTGCGGTATTTTGATGAGAACCATTGCTTTTCACAAACACAGGTGTTTTCTGCACATATTAAGGCTACTGAGTTTACGCTAAGGCTGCCATTTAGTATAGGTAATATGACCCAGATCCAGGTGTAGTAAATCCTGAAAGGTGTCTGAAGAGACATGGTTAAGGCTATATCATCAGTTCATAGCTGTTGGATGAAAAACTGCTGTGTGCCCTGGTGCTTCAGCATAGGAACCACAGTAATTTCATCACAAGTAGTTACATCCTCCTGTCACTGTGAGAGTGGTTCTGGCCATATGAATCAGAAGAGAAATAACCACAAACATAAATAAGTTCGCCTGAGAGAATGAGAGCTGCTTTGCGTGGCATGGTCCCCTGGATCAGTTGGGATCAGGAGATCCACTGCACTCTCAGCTTCATGCAGCCAGGTGGAAATTGTCCCCAGGGTCTTAAAAAATGCATGGCCTTGTTCCTATGTTCCTTCTCAATTTCTCTGATTTTTATTTTTATTTTTTCCCCTCTGGGGTTGCCATCTTGTGTTACAATATAACCATGACTTCAGAAATCAAAAATGTCGTACTTTGTAGGTGAAGTTACTTTTTTTTTTTTTTTTTTTTTTTTTGTAATAGAAATCTAACTGGAATTGGTAGCCTGATGGTTGCAATCTATGTCTGTCCTCATTTAATAAGAATAGGATCTATATGATTACCGAAGTGGTGTGTACAGTTTTTAAATTTCCCAATTTCCACATGTTCTGTGACTAACTACTTTTCGAAGATAACGGACTCTTGGATTTTAATCATTCTCTAATTCTCAGTGTTGCAGATTTAGCATGACAGAATAACAAATGGTGTTAACTTTTATAATTACTATTATCATTATTTCTTAAAGCTTTGTGCTTTAACTTTTTTTAGTCTTGAAGTGGTCAGGAAGTTGGACTAGATGATCTTTGAAGGTCCCTTCCAATTGAACGATTCTATTCTACTCTGCTCTACTCTCAGTCTGGAGATAAAGTATTTCAGCTCTGTCAGGAGGCTTGGCCTCTTCTATTTTTTCCTCTTAGGTCTCTCATTTAGTCCCAAGTATCAACCAATGAGTAGCCCTACTGAAACAGGTTTCATCCTTCCAACCTTCATCTTCCTTACATCAAAACTAATTGGAGCAAATTCTCTTTTATTTCTGTTTCCCTCCTCTACTCTTCCAAGCTACTTTTCTTAGGTGACGTGGTAGGTGAATGACAGAAGTCATTTCTTCAAGCTTAATGCCAATTATCATTGTTAAAAACAGGATAGCTATTTATATATACATGTATATATATATATATATATACACACACTACATGTATATGACTGTGTACTATACAAATATGGGAAAACTTTTTTTAGATTTTAAAATCAAAATGTTTTGTACCATTTAGCACTTGTCAGAATGGCAATAGGAAAAATAACAGTAGCATTACACTGGATATAAAATGGTAGAATTTTTTTGTGCTATGAATCTGTTTCGTACCCCTCTCTGCCCCATCTCAACCTCATGTCAATGCCATACAGTGTTACAATATGGTTAAATAATGAGGAGAAGCTTCAGAAAGCAATCTTCAGTCTTGTCATGATGAAAAAAAAACGCAGTTGTGGTAACTATGAGTAAAATTATTTGCTATTTGTTTGTGTATCTTCATCAGTTCCGTGGAGGAGTTATATACAAATTTATTTATTTTATTGTTGCAGAATATGTAGTTTCGTTTGAGATCTCTATGTTATTGACTATTTTAATCATTTAGTGATACCTATTTTATGTGTAAGACTATATGAAATATATCACATGTCTGAAAAGAATGTTTATATACTACACAAACTCGTATTACTTTACAAAACAAGGGAAATAATCATGTGTTTTTTTTTTTTTCCTAAATGTATCCTAACCCTAGTTCTTTTAAACCTGTGAATTGAGTGAATGCATGGAAAGACAGGTACAGGTCTGTGGAGGAGTCAGTCTTCTTGGTTCAAAATACACTGACTAAATAAATAAATATTCTGTAAGTTCTTGTTTCTTTTCCTGCATAAATACTGTCTGGTGACTTATTGTAGAACTACAATTTTGATTGAATATTGATCTATTTGATAGATACTTCCTGTTTGCAAACTTGATAAGAAACTTTTCTTAAGGAACTGGAAAGCTAAGCTGTCTTAGCAAAGTTGGTGTAGATAATTAATTGCTAGACTGGCCAGTCCTAGCTTTTGTGGTACAGCAAGTTTTGTCACATTAAATGTCCATAAAAATTGGAATTAGCCTGTGATTGACTGTGTCTTGATGATATAATTAATCATTTTCCTTAAATGTGTATTTATCAAAGACTCAGTTATTTTTAAGAAGACTGAAGGATCTGAGAAATGCCCTTTGTCTTTGATCATTTCTTAAACTTGTAATTAAAAGTATCTAAAGCTAATATTTTTTCCTCCAAAAGGGGTTTGCCAGAATGGAGGAGTTTAGTAAGATTAATAAATCTCTGCGGTTGCTGAGAGCAGAGTGTATAGAATTCAAAGCTTGAACACTGCAAAGCCTCATTTTATGTTGGAAATCCTATACAGCATTTTAGGAGAAGACTGACTCTGGAAGGGCCTACGTTTAGCCTTTTCGCTATCAGTGATTTTTTGAAAGCTTCTTCTCCATTAATGAGTTGGGAAATAGAAATTAAGAAAGGATTATAAAAACACTTAGTTTCTTTTTTCTCTTTCTCCACCTTTCCATCTGTAACTCTAGGGAAAAAAAAAAAAAAAGTGGAGAGATAAGTCACAAAAAAATCACTAGAGATTCCTCACCTCGTTACTTGATTTGGGAAATTTTGGGGCAAAAATAGGTTGTCATAATTAGATGGAGAAATAAATGTCTCATCAACTGTATATTTTTTGAGTTCCATTCCAGTTTACTTTGTCTTATTCCTTTTCTCCTTTCTTCAACCCTTTGCAGCCTGTGCTTGCCAGTCTTTTTCAGCACCAAGTTGCCCTAGAAACAGCTGTGGCCCAAGAAAGTATTATAGTTTGAGCAAAGGTGGTATTTTATACAAGACCTTGAGGTGTATTACTATCAAAAGATTAATTCACTTCATTCACATTCCATGATTCATAGCTCTAATGAGATCTTGGTTATTCATGACATAGTTATTCATAGATTATTCTCTACTTATTAATATATGGAAACTCTGGACCATGACACTTGCTTTTGAAGAACACTTGCACAAATGAGTTCTGAAAACATTTATTTCACACGCAGCAGTTTACTTCTTGTTTACTGATGCATGCAGTTAAGAAGAGTAATATGTCATGCAAAAATCTAGCTATGGTTAATATGTATTGAAGGGACACTCAGTAACCCCGTAACATTTTGTCTTGCTCATTTTTGTCACCTCTAATTTTACATAGCAAAAAGTACCTATCACTCAGTATATATTGAGAGAACGTCGAAGTTATGGTGATTCATATATTGCAAGTCTGCCATAGTAGAGAAAGAACCATACATAGAATGAAGTAACATGATATGAAATAAAGTGATGAAAGACAACAACTGACAGTTGCATTACATTATTCAGTGCAACAGCATCTAAAACTGCTGAATGGGAATGAATACATGATAGATAATATGGACCAATATATCATATAGACCACTAAATATATCGGAAAACAGATGTATTATGCACTATTGAAACAAGACATATAATGTATTCTGTAGAGAGAAATTTGTTTTAATTGTCCCATTTTAGGCATGGACATAATGGAATAAATTGTTGTGCTAAACAGTAGCTGACCTTGCCTCCATTTACAAAAGAAGAAGAATCTCAAAATGAACTGTTGCATAAAGAGGACTACATGATTAAGAAAATTGGTTTCCAAAAGTAGTAGTGTCAGGGTCAAATCAATATTGTAAACAAGCAAAGCCTATACATTTTTTCTCTAAATTATGTAATAATCTTTTGACAAATACAGAAAAAAAAAAAAAAAAACTATTCATAGGGAGAACTTTTATTATGTGGAGTTAATGTTTAATCAACAACAACAACAACAAAAAGCTATTTTTGTCAGTGTTTACTCTAGCTCTGTTTTCCCCTAGTGATTTGTTCAATGTACCCTGCCTCAGAGGTGCCCCAAACCCAGGATCCTGTTCATTTATTGAACTGCAAAGTAGTATTATTTCATGCCTCTCCATTGGTTTATAATAACTGGAAGTAAATTTAATTAAGAACATTAAGAACCGTTCTTTGCAGGAGAATTAAGAAAATCTGATGGAGTTGCTTACATTTCAACTTACAGCAAATATAATGCCTTCCTTGTTGAAAGTGGAAGAAGTCTCCCTAAGGATTATTAAATGCCTTTCAGAAGTGTGAAAAAGATCTCATGTTGTTAACAAATACATCTATAAAGAATTTTCACACATTTATAAAAGCTGTTGCTAAACTGGGAAGTCTTGTTTCTTAATGTAGGTGAATAAATGCTTCAGGAAATGCCTCCCCTTTGGGCATTCAATTTAAATGCCAGCCGATTTAATGTATTCCATAAGAATACATTATAAAAATGTATTTTTATGGCACAACTTATAAAAAGAACATTAAAGCATATTAATACCCTGCAAATTGGCAAGGGATCATACTATCAGTAAATATTATTTTTCATCTATTATATTTCACTCATTAGTGTTGGTTATAGAACAAGTTACTCTGTGGCATGTATTTTACGTGTCTTATGGAAACACTGCTCTCTTTCACCAGATGGATATAAGTTATGATCAGAGTTCTTTAAAGTGATTGAGTTTATGATAATGCAACCTAAGAAAGAGAGTCTTACTGCTTTCTTGTTTGAGGATGAGTAAAATGGGGCAAGAATTTGACAAATGGCATTTTGGTGAACTTCTGTGCAGGTTCAAAAACAGGAACTCTATGAGCTACATACACAGAATATTGTGCAGTCGCTAGCCAGTGCTGAATTATACAAGATACTTGTTCTAGATAAATGATCTTGTATTCTAGGGTGCCTGCCATTAGAGTCAAAATAATACTCTTTGGATCAAGGCCCTAAAGGAGAACTCTGCAAAGTTATTGTAGGGTCTGCAGAAATCCTAATAACGTAGCTGTTAAAACTAGACTTTTCTTTTCCTGTTTTCATCTCCGACTTTTATATTTTTCTTTCCAACACATTTTTATTTTTATTTTTTATTCTTGCCTATTGTATTTTTGGTTACTACTAACAAGTCCTTAGTTTGTTTATTTATTTATTTATTTATTTATTATTTCTCTCTGTGCTTCATTTTGTTTCTGTTTTACTTCACCTCTTGTTGCCATCTCTCTTCCTTAGGAAATCCCCTTTACCTTTCTCCTCTTTCTTGAATCTATGAATTTTCCCTCTTGGCTCTGTGTCTTCAGCTGCATAACAAGGACATCATTAGGGAGTGCTATTGGAATCTCTTCCCATCAGAGCTGAGTCTCTAAACCACCTTAGAACCAAACAGATGCTGAGGTTCAGTGACAGTTTCAAATGGATACTTCATATGCCCTATTTCATCTGCCCTTTTCTTGGTTGAGTGCATTGACCTGTGCTGGCATAGCATAAAGTTTGCAAAAGCACTGAAGTCATCAGAATAGTCAGAAGATATGTCTACATGAGAAACCCAAGTGAACTGTGCCCACTTTCTGAACTGATCAAAAGCTATATGGCTTATGAGCATGACTCAGTAGCCTCACCTTATGCAAGGCATGGTTTCTGGATGCCACAAGGTGTGTGAATCTTTACGTGTTAGTAAAAGACCATGTAGAAACACCCTAAATATAATGTAGTACTATGTATAGCTTTCTAAATATCTAAATTACTTCTGGAAATTAATTTTTGATGCCCTTCATAATTTTATCAAAACTTGTGAATAGTCTTTTTTTTTTTTTTCTTCTTTTTTCTTTTTTTTTTCCAAAATAGATCAACATATTTAGCTATTAATGATTATTAGTGGTAGAATTAGGCAATGTTAATAGGCATCCAGGCTCTAATGGAGATTCACATTTTAATGAGTGTCAGGTGGACAGGAGACAGGGTTTTGTGTGACTGCTCTGAAAGTTACCCAAGTCATCAGAAAAGGTTGTTGAGAGAGAGAGATAATACTTTTAATATATCAACACATTTTAAATAGGGAACTTGGTGTGAATTTCTTCCTTCCTTCTGGAGGAAAGTGTGTTGATTTTAAAGGACTTTCCTGTAATGGAGACCTTTCATTTTTACCTGAAATCGACTGAAGGAGATGAATGATTTTTAGCAGAACTGGGACAAGATGGGCATGCCCAGGAAGCTAGAGCTCCCAGTCCTATGGAGTGAATGGCTTGTGAGCACCTATATTCTTTCCAAGGGCAAGGATTAGGGATCTCAATTAACAACAATCTGCTGGGCCTATTCTTCTACTGCAGTGTAAGCTTAGCTCTTATTGAGGAGTTTTATTCTTTCCAGGACATTCAATATGTTCTATAGAAATAAGGCTTGAGTAGGTTGTCTCAGTTCTTGGATACATCATAAATGTGTAAAGTTCTTCACCACAGCCTTGGAGCTAACCGAATTCCTTTTATCTTGCATGAAAACCATACCAGAGCAATATATTTGAGCAGATACTCAAAGTCATGGCCAAGGAAGATAAGGCTGAGTCCTTTGTATAAAAATCTTATGCAAGGGAATGTGGATAGAAACAGCCTGAAATCTTACAGTGTTGGAAAGAAGAATAACCTTTCTACTTTAAAATATTTTAACTATTTCAGCAAAATCCCAGCTCTTTATATAGTGTCACTGACAATCTATTGTATTCCGTTTAGTTCTCTGAGTGCTCCTTACCACCCAAAAGGGTTTTCCAGGAAAAGGATGCAAATTGAAGTCTCTCATAAATAGAAAGGGAATAAGTTGTAATTTTTGTATGAATTTTGTATGGATTTTGTTTTATTATGTAACAACGAAAGCCCATGTCTGTGTTAGTGTTGTTGTGTTGGCTTTTTCTAGAAAGCAGAACAGTTTATTCCTCTATATTTTAGTAGAAAAAAAGACAGATTTTGTAGGTGGTTTGCTTGGTAGACCATTAAGTCATGAGTAAATTGGAATGTAAGAGTGGAGTTGCTGTATATCATGAAATCCATTGCGCAGAGGTTGCTAATGAAAAATATGATACAGTAATTTTGCATGAAGTAATTATTTGATAAAAATAGAATACTCGTATGCCTTTGCTTTTCTAACAGGTGGTGTTTTAAAATGTGTAGGCCATCTCCATATGAATTAATTTTCCTAAATGTACAATCATTTGGCGGTAGTGATTTTTTTTTCTGTTGTTGTTGGTAGCTTTTTTAATGACAAGTTTTATTATTTCTTTCACTCCCTCCCCCCCCCCCCCCCCCCCCGCTTTTTTGGGTGGGTTTATTTATTATTTTTCTTATGCTGTTTAACAAGGTTAATATTTAGAATAAACAATTTCATTAGTATAGTGGATTTGTAATTAAATATAATCAAACCATAATCTATCTTGACTAATCTAAACTGCATACAAAACACGAATGAAAGACATCTATTCATTCACTTTTCTGTAGCAATGTCTATTAGCAGTGGTATAACAGTTAATATTATATATGAAGTATGCTAGCTGGTTAATATACACTGCATTAGTTCTATGTTTATTAACAAGTGGCATGTTTGAACTGTATTTGAATATTTTAACATTACATCTACTCTCTGATATGTTGAATATGCATACATGTAGATTTCAGGTTAAAAGAGGGGTTCTACTTTAAAAAGGGTGGAAAATACTTTTTTTGCACATGGAAGACATCCGTGTTATGAAAACATTTAAAGTGTTATTGGTGGTTTGTTTTGTTTTGTTTTTCAGAACAACATTATAGCCATTCTAACAGATACTGTTTTACATAATGAACAGTAGGAAAACAAAAAATACACTTGTTTATGTATTCTTATTTTGTAAAATCAAGTGAAAATGAATTCAGTGCAACTCATTCATAATCCTATTTTGAAATAATTTTATGTTTTCCAGGGATTTTAATAAAAGAAATATGTAGCCTTATTTTGTATTTTGTAAATTCAGTGCAGCAAAGTCATTACATAAAAAGATTAGTTTTCAGTCCCAAGTGTTGCACTTAGAATGTGGCACCTCTAATAATGGGGATGGCTATTTCTTCCTCAGATTTTCAGAGATCCTGTGCAGAGAAGCCTGATGGCATTGGTTCTTACCAATAAATTATTAATAATAATCATAAATACATGCAAGCTTTCTGTGAGATTTATGAATTATCTGACTTGAGTGTAGAGGGACTGACCTGAGATAAAGATAACATAAAATAATGTGAGGGTTGGGTCACCTCAGAGTGCTACCACCTATTTATAGACAAATAAAAATTAAATTTCCAACAAAGCTGAAAGTGTCCTAAGTTTGCAACAAAGTGTTAGACGGACAAAACAAGTCCACTATGCATCTAGCTTATATTCATCAGTTTGAAATAAACAGACGTCCATGAAACATATATATGGAAAAAATAACAGACATAAATCTGATCTTTCAACTTCTAATAAACTCTAATATAGAGAAAATCGTCTCCCCAAAAGCCAGTGGATGATGCATAGATTTTATGATTCTCTCTGTGTAGCTGTTTGATCCTGTTTAGCAATGCCGTAAAATTAAAATGTTTTTCTACAGTATTCTGTTCAATTATGTGATAAAGTGAAAGCTTTTCTTTTTCTCCCCCTTTCTTTTATTTTTGATTAATGACCAGGAGAAAAGGTTGACAGTGTGTGGGAAAGTTGAATGTCATTAGCCATATCATTTGTTCATTTGTTCCAAAGAAAAATTCCATGTAGGTCCTTGTTTTCTTTACAAAGCCTCACTAGTGAAGCATTTTAAGTTTCTAGTTCATTTCAAATGCTTTCTGTGCTAGTGAGGTCTCGTTGTTATTACGTACATGTGATGTGTTTGCATTGTGCTTTACATATTTGCTTTTTATGCTTTTTGCTTGAGTTACAGAAAGGATGATCTATGGTAATGGGATAATTTACAAATGTGTTTTTAGTTTTGCACTCCAGCTCAAGGTGTTAGTGTGTTTTTCTGCTGCTGCTAGGTTAAGCAGCAGGACAGGTAGGTTTCATTTCCTAATGTGGACAGTGTTACTTGATATATGGATTTAATTACCTGCACTCAGAGGCCGTTATAATGGATTTCTTAAAATAAAGTTATACAAACATGTATGTAGAATTAGGCCTTTAGAAAATAAAGCAAGAACTAAAAAGAGATTTTCTTTGGAAATCAATCTTTCAACATACCTATTCAGTCAGTGATGTTATATTGGTATAAAATCAATGCAGGTAATTTCATAAGCAGACGTGTTGGGTTTGGGATCATTTATTTTTGTTTGTTTTTGTTTGTTTGTTTGTTTTTCTGACTTGCCTGCTAAATGCTGTGTTCTTTAGGAATAGGTTTCAAAACTAACACAATTCCTCTGGATAAGAATTCAGAGACTGGAAGTAAAGTACAGTGGTAGTTCATTGAAACAAAGGGACTTTCCCGTGCTCATCTTGTTTTCTCTCTCTACCGCTTTCTGCAGAGAAAGCTTGAAAGAGGAACTAGAGGGAAGATAAAGCCTGTGAACTGAACTTCTGCTTGTGTTTTTTATGTTCAGTAGATTGCAGAATTGTCCTTGGGTTCAATTTTCAGTCACTGTAGGTTCTTTAAGACTTGCAGAATTGTCATAGATGGAGATCCATACCCATTAGCACACAGATATTTTTTTTATTTTTTTTTTTTTCTTGAGAAGAATAATTATTCCCAAATCCAGTTACCAAGAAATTCCACACTGGCATCTTGCTGAATTAAAGGTCTTTTCTTCAGTGTGAAGGTGACAGTCTGAAGACGTACTGAAAGTTGGTACTGATTCCCTGTGTGATTTGAGGAGACAAATTCTGTCCTCATTTACCTTGTCCTTATTATCAGCTGAATTGCAAACCATGGAAGTATCCCTCAAGTGGCTTCATAAAAGACTGAAGATAATCTGAGGGAGCTGACTTACTATTCCCTATTATCAGGCCAAAGAAGAGTTACTGTAAAGAGAGACCTCATATATGCTCGGATCTGGGGGAAAACTGGGGTTACATGTTTTTATGGATTTTAATGCACTAACATTAAAAAGCTGACTGTGAAACATTAAAAACTTTACACCACAGAAGCAAAATTGCCTATCATGGGACTGTAGTTCTTGCAACAGCCTTTAAGTGAGAGAAGCATTGCTACTGAATTTAATTGCTCTGGTTTGTAGCTCATGGTCCTTCCAGACATGCTGTCCTTTCAAGTAAAGATGAGTTTTTATTTTTCTGGATTTTTAACACTCTGAGTCTGATACCATGAGGTTCTGGGTGTCTTTTGGGAAGAATCAAGTGCTTTTAACTCCAACAGACTTCCCAGCATGCCGGATATGCTCAGCACATCACAGGAGAGGGTCCCTCAACATTCCCTTTGATTGAAAAGAGTGGATAAGGGACAGCAATGATGGCAAATGTGTTAAGCCAATCTAAATAGGCACCTATCTGTAAGTGCATGGTTTTATAAAACAAGAGATTAATCACACTAGTAACAACTTCTTATGAGAAAACCCATAGTTTATATTATAATCCTTGTGAGCATTTCTAACATTTTTTCAACAACACTCTCTCTGAACAGCTGATAACAGTGTTCCTTCCTAATACACTGTTACAATACACAGATGAAAAATATCACACAAAGTAAATGGCTCTATTCTGTAATATCTTAGTGTGTTATTTTCAGTTTTCCCAGGGGAAATACTTATACTTCAAAGTATACAAGAGATAAATGTTGTTTTGGCTTTGCAGAGAACCTTATTTTCATTAGGATTTTTTTTTTTTTTTTTAAACTCTCAGCTAAAGAATCCCGAACACTTGTTAATTGGGCCAATAATTTCTTGTCATGTCATCCTAAAATGTATATTTGTTAGTACTCAATGGCTTCTTTAGTTGCTTATTACACTTTTTGCAAACTTAGCAATTAAATGCAACATGAATGTTTAATTAAGAAACAGAAAAGTGGAAAATGGAATATTCATTTTTAAGTAGTTTATTGGATAACTTTTAATTTCCCATTACCTCATCAGAATGTTAGTACTTTATGTTATATGCAGAAAACTTCACCCTGCTCTCTATAGATTTGAAACAGCCAAAAGTAAAGCTGTTATTTTATTGAAACAAATATGGGAAAATTTTGTCTTTGTTAGAAATTATCTTTTTCAATCATCTTGCAAAACAGCCTTCTAATTTTCCACTTAAAAATTAATTTCTAATGGCCTCTCTGTGTGGTAAGTGCTAACAATAACTGGTTTGCTCAGGAAACACCATTGCCATTTGAGGTTCATAATTCTAGATGTAATTCTTTTCCTTTTTTAAAAATTAATGAATTCACTACAGATTAACTGATGATTTCCTTCCTGTCTGCTTATTTCAAGTGACTTGATTCTATTGGAAATCAACAGTAGTGCTTTACTTGTTTATCTCTACCTGTAGTTCATCTCTGTCTCTTACACGTATGTATAAATATGGAAAGAAATTATATTTTACTGACATGGTTGCCTTCATTGTCATTCAGATTTTTATATGGCAATGTCTTTATTTTTTTTTTATAAGGTAGTGTCTTTTTTATGTTTGTATCCTGCAGAATCTGTTGTATTGATTTTTTTTATAGCTTTATGATCTTTTTTTTTTTTTTCCAAAAGTACTTATGTGCTCACTAGCATGATTGAACTAAACAAGTAGGAAGGACAAGAGGAAAAGAAGGGCTCTATTACATTAAATGAAACAGAAATTGTTGCAATGACAAATCAGACAAATTAGATAATCAGTTTGACTTTTTGCCTAACCTTTCCCAACTCTTGCAACTCTTTTGCAAAGAAAACCATCAATCTTTCTTTTCTTGACTGATGCTACTCATTGAATTGACAGAAGTTTATGAACTGTACAGCCCTAACTGTGCAAATTTCTTTGCATTTAATGTGAATTTATTATTTATTCAAATATATTTTTCAGCACACCTCACTGTTGAGTCCTGATGACATAATATTTTTGCTTGGAATTTGGACTTCTGTGTTGCATTCCTTGTAGATATAAAAACATTGGAATACAAAGAAACTTAATGATGGATTGAAACTAAAAATGGAAATTAAAACTGAAGGAAATTAAAACAGAGTCTTTTTCAAGTGTCCATAATTGTTTTTATATATATATATATATATATACCTTAAATTCCTTGTACAATGCTTAGGCAGTGAATAAGTGTGTTTGAGCAAATGTAAGCAGCGTAGTTGGCTTTGTGTTATGCTCCTCATATGAAACAGAAACAGTAGATGTTACTTGTTTGAGTATGAACAAACAGTTAAACTGGGTTTGAGAAGTGGCTATAATATATTTAGGTAGGAATGCTGTACTTTATTGGAGATTACAGTAATCTAACTCCACTGTATTCACATAAAATACACTCAGAGTTTACCTTAATTCCATTGGGAGACAATGACAAAGAATGTCAATGAGCAAGGACTTCATAGTTTCTTGCTGTGTTTGTTGCAAGCATAAATTTTGGTGACCTATGGTAACAACAAAGAAAGTTTCTGGATATCACTGTAGGGAGATCTGGGGGGTAGTGAGTGGCCAGTTGGCACATAATCCACTGGCTAACTAAGCAGTGAACTGTGCTGGAGGATCCTGAATGCCATAGGGTCAGTATTGTCTGAGGCAGATCCTGGTAACTAACGAGCCTCCTAGTAAAAGTGAAGAGTATCACTGAGGTGAAGAAAGACTAAGAAAACAAAATGCTGGAGTGAATGTTCTGTAAGTCTTCTACCCACTTGACTGGCAGGATTTTTTCCAAGATGATAATTTCTAATCTCCCTTCACTTCCCTACTGGATCACTCCTGAATGCCACACAAGAAGAGTAATTCACAAATTATGCTTCTTTTTTCCAATAAGGAAATCAAGTATAGACTTCAATTGCATTTGATAACTACAAAGACTAGAAGACTTTTGACTGTCTCTTTTGTTGCTTTTATTCAAGTATTGCTCTTTTCCCTGTTCTCATACTCTGCTAGATACTGCAGTAATCCAGGAGTGCAATCTGCATCCATGTTCTTCACTGAGAAGCCTTGTTAGGAGTTGTTCAAATAGTTCTCCAGTTATTCTGGAGTCCTTCTTATGAAAACCAAGTGGCAGAAACTCTGAGAGCATAAACAAATAAATGTTATATAATAAACACAATGTTCTAAAATCTTGTGCTGGGACGTATATGTTAAGTGAAAGGGCTGCAACTTCCACTCTTGTCCTCCTTGCTGAATTTAACCTTACAGGAAAAGATGAGGCTAAATAGTATCCAGGCAGTGAGTACTATTTCATATTCCACAGTCTCCTGATGAAAAAGAAAACCTTTAGTCATTTAGATTTAGTTTAGAAATGTTGCAGCAACCTCATCTCAGGCAGTCTTTATGCTGATGTCAAAAAAAAGTGAACAACTTTCAGAGAAGATTATGCAAATACATTAAGAGAATTATAATTTCTAATCTTGTTTCTCTTTACGGATAAAAATAACCATTGAGGCCGCTTTGTAGATCTTTCTTTTTTCTTTTTTTTTTTTTTTTAGAGTATCTTTGCTGGTAGAATAATGAAGGAAGAATATAAATATAGTAACTGGTGTCATTTCAACACTGTTTTGTAGAGTTTTAGACTAAACACTGTATGAAAAGATAAAATGTTTTTTGGTTGTTCTTGTTACTATACCGACTGGGAGATTCCACTACATCATGTTAAAATTGTTTGTAAGCAGTGAGTTTGCTGTTTATCTTAATAAAAAATACCCATAACAAACTTAAATAAGCAAATGATTTCCAAGGTCAACATTAACAACAAGTTATCTTTCCCTGTGTTGGACTTTTAGCAAGTTGTTATCGTGTACTATTCATCTTTCTCACTCTGTTCTTCAAAACTTAAAAGCAGGGAAGAAGTTAACACAGGCACCTTTTAATGATGTAAGAAGATATTCTAGCCCCTAGCCTTAGGGTAAAAGCAGGAATTGAATAGGGTAAATTAATGGAATAGATCTTCAAATAGTGTGATAGAGTGAAATTGCAGTGATACACACTTCAAGTGTATATCTGACCATATTGCTAAAAGGTCTGAATTTGAATTAAAAGACTTTCTGAAGAGCTGAAATTGTTGGGTTTCAAATCCTTAGTTAAATTTTATTTTCATTCATTTAGCTTCAGCTTATAGTTCGCACAGGTCTCATATTGATCTATGCAGAAGTGAAATATGTGTTTCCCTCAGGCATATAAACTGAGGTAAGTGCTGTCATCTATTTTTATTTTTGTATAGCATCTAGCACAAAGGAAATTGTATTAGGTGTCATCAGAATAGGATGACAGAATTTTGTTAATTACAAAAATTAAAAGTGCAGACTGAAATCAGTCAATTTTCCCAATTTTTCCAACTTCCTTCTTGGACTGTCTGGCTCATTTATATATAGCTCACTGTTGATTTTGCAGGTTGTAGGGAGCTGCAAACCACAAGATTATGCAAAATCTAGGACTTCTTTGTACTGTACTAAATTTCTGATACTACATAGCCAAAGAGCAAAACACTACAACTAACGATGATGGTTTTGTTGTTTCAAGACAACAAACAGCTTCTGAGAAATTAGAGAACTATTACATGAAAAATTAGCAGATTCTTACAAAGAGGATAATGTTGCCCACTTACTTTTCTAGAACTTGTTTTTCATTTTTTATCACACAATTCTGGAACGTTGTTACAATACTGTTCTGTGTCACATATATCCTTATGTTCTAAAGAGCTGTAGGCAGTTTGTGTGTCTTCAGGCTTGATGTGGTATCTAGATTAGCACAGTTGGAAAGATGCAAGGCAAACTATACCTTGATTTCAGTGAAATCTGAGAAGAACCATAGATTACAGTATATGATTACTGAATTATTTTAGAAGAAAGTAATATTGCAATCTATATCATTTGTAGAAGACATTAAACAGCATCTCTGCAGTCCATAATTGCATCAGTTGTTGATGGTTAGTATTATTCAATTAGCTAATGCTTTTTAGTAGTTTCACTTCACAGCTGCTTTATTGGAAAATAAGATGGGTGGATATTTAGCTTTTTCCTTCCTCTCCCTGAATCTTAAATTTTCTGGAATACCTGAGGTTGAAAGGGACCTCTGGATATCATGTATTCCAACTCCCAATTAACCTTCTAGGTAAGTGAATAAGCAGCATTTATATATATATCTTGCGCAGATATTCGTAGAAGAAAATTGAACAAAAGCCAAAATACTGTTATTTTTCTAATGGTTGTATTGTTTGTGTTTGTTTAGGACTTTGAGGTATTTCCTATTTTATTTAAACCATTAACATAGCCAGACCTACCTGTATGTGTAACATAACATATTTTATGCAAGAAAAGAAGTAAATCTTGGGAAAGAAAACACTTTATTAAAAAGAACAGAAAAAAAAATTCTTCTAGGAGGTTTAGAAGGTGTTTTCAAAATTCTGAAATTACATTTGATAGTCTAATAACAAGTGAGCATTTCTATGCAGAAGGTCAGGCTTTTTGATATCCATCACACTTTTGGTAGGTTCAACTCGTAAGTTTTTTGGGTGATGTCAGCTTTGTTTTCCCACGTGTTTGCACACTGTCTGGTTTAGCAATATGATGGCCCATGATCATGGTCTTTGCTATGGACATATTACTGTTAATAGTGAATAAGGAAATACCAGCACAATGGATAGAATCTCAGTGTTTTTTTAAACATTCTTTTTAACTTCACTTGCCTTATTTTGTCTTAGTCAAAGTGAACACCATGAGCTGAGGTCCTACTCTTTTATAAAGAGAGTACTTGCAAACATAGTGACTTGTAATGTAAAATATGGCCAATGGAAGTTTAGGAGTACTTGGTTATACTTCCTGGAGTTCTCAGTCCAGTTGGCTTGGATGAAGTCCAGCCTTGACTAGCCTAGTTCAGCATTTCTAGTCCAGCCTAGAAATGAGCGAACTACTGGAAGAAAACTAATTTTGTGGTCATCTGTCCATTCAGTGCTTGTTGCGCTCTAGCTAGTAATTTTTGCTTTCATTCTGGAATGACCTTTAAAGAATTCAAACTATAGGTTCCACAAGACAGCAGTCAGCCAGAACATCCTTTGTAACTTTTGTTCCATGCATCTTTTTGTTCTAGGCAAAGCCTTGAGTATACTTATATTCTCATTTAGTATTTTATTTCCCTAGTAAGCCCAGACTGATAGGAGAAAGAGAATGCTCTGTTGCCGGTATTGCATTTTCCATTAGCCTTTAGGAAAATGATTCCCTTTCCCTTGGCCCCCTATCTTAACGTGTCCTTAAATGGTTATGCTTCTGATAATGCTGTCAGGAGAAATACTTCTGCAATTTGCTTTGACCTTTTTACTCTTCCTCATATTTTCCCATTAGTCTCCACCAATATAAAACTAACTAAGCTTGACTCTTCAAATGAAAGCTGGCCAAAATCTCTTTAAGAATCATCAAGCATTTAAGAGACAAAAAACTCAGTGTGCATTATCTGGGAGTGAACTAATTAGACAAGAAGGTTTTTGGAGACTATTGTTATGACAAATACAATCTTCGGTATCTTCTTCTTATTGAACTAGAGACAGGTGTGAAACTTAATCAAAGGCGGGGTCAGTCCAGAAAAAAAAAGCCAAATTGTATAGATCATTTCACATGTGCTGAAGAAGCTGAAGGGTCTCCCTTTGTATCACTATTTTTCCCCTCTACCTATCACAAATACTGCATTTCAAATTTTGATGGTCATTTGAGCAAAAATTATTCTTCATGAGCCATATTTCTTTCTTTAGTCTATTTTACTCTGTGCAGGCATCTTACTCTACAGTATATAATTTATTTATCATGAATACCAGTTCATTTATTGGTAGGAAAATTAGCAGTGCACAATATGGGAAACTGGAAAACTACATCTTTCTGCACTGGATTATTTAAGTATCAAAAAAAAAAAAAAAAAAAGGTGGATATTAGTTCTTTTCACCGTTACTTATCAACTTTATGTAAATGCAGGTTACTTCAAATTAGCTTGATTAAACACTAAAGCTATGTTAAATAATGTACGAAGTACACACTCTTCTGGCAGTAAACTCCCCTATACGATCAAAAAAATTTGTTAGTTTGAACAGGCTGTTACCCTTAACTTGTCTTAGGGATGCATTATCCATGTTACATTTTGCACTAAGAATCTGAAATAGCCAAAGATTTAAAGAAAAAAAATAAAAAAAAATACATGTATACTGCAATGATCATTGTCAACACTGAGAAAAGAGAAAAGCACCATGTGGGCATGTTCAGGATAAATGGTCTTTGCAACAACTTGTCCAAAAACCATCAAGATGAACATTTTAGATGCTGAAGGTCTATTTTTAAGATGGTTGAAATAGAAAAATTACACCGATTGTCAGTTATCTGGAACTGTTGTCAGTCATTTGGGTGATTGTACTTGGCAGTATTAAATGTAGTGAAGCTTTTCTGTTCCCTGTTACTGTTGTGACATGAATGGCAATGTATTGTCTCAGTGAATAATAGGATGCTGGTCTGATTTAACTGACTTCTAAACAGTCTTCTCACTGCAAGCCACAGTGAAGGAGCTGGGGGGGGTGGCAGTGCAAGTGGCTGCACTGCCATATAGCATCTGCTGCATTCTCCAGCAAGACAGAGTTGTATCTAGCTTACCAATGAAACTGAAGTGAATTTAAAAAAAAAAAAAAAAAAAAAAAAAGCGTTTCTTAAAAAAGTTTTGAGTAAGGAGAGAAATGCTTAAACCTCATTCTGGTCCTGTGATTTTCTTTTTTTTTTTTTTTTTCCTCCCCCCATAGTAAGCAAAATCTGGTGTCATTGAAGTTAGTATAAATGTTATTAAAAATAGCAGGATTGGGTTAGTATATCAAGAGTGGAAGAGGACTCTTTTAAGGTCAGAAGGTTCTTGTAAGTGAAGAATTGCAGACTGTGGCTTGAAGTAGCCACATTGGGAAGCCATCCTTCCACCAAAGTGATCTGAATTTCCTCTTTGTGATGATTTTATAACAAAGCATGTCTTAAAATTCATGTTTTTGCATGTGTGGGGATGAGTGCCTTGAAAGGCAGTTCTATATTTCTTTTATTTTAAAAGAAATCCTGTAGATCCTTAATTTCCTGCTGAAAAAGTAATACAGCAATGTAGTGTACTAGTTGTGGTGGTTTTACTCAAGTGGGAAGCTGAGCTCCACCACAGCCCCTCTCACTCCCCCTCTTCAAAGGGAAAGGGAAGAAGTACAATGAAAAGGGCTCAAGGGTTGAGATAAGAACTGGGAGATCACTCAACAATTATCATCACAGGCAAAACAGACTCAGGGAGTCTAAAACAGACTAGGGAGATTAGATAAATTTATCACCTATTACTAACAAGCTAGAGAAGTGAAAAACAAAGAAAACCTAAAAACACCTTACCCCCTCTACCCTCTACATAGGATTCAGAGAGTATTCAGGTAAACATAATATTTACCTTTATAGTTCACTGATGAATTAGTATCTTGTTATGCACACTGATTTGATAACAGCAATTGCACACTCCAATAATGGGAGGTACTCCACAGGAACTGTTTCTGTCTCTGAGGCTGTGATGCTCTGTAACTGTGATCTGGTAGACTGTAACAACCTTTTCAGAGTTATTAGACTAGCCATGCAAATCCTTCTTAGTTTAGGGATCATTGACTAGTTAGGCTGTAACAGCTCCATGGGAACCATTACAATCCCTGATCCAGCTAGCAGTTTTGGTGCTCTGCAATCAGACTGAATGTTTCTTTTAATATTATGGGTTTAATCTAACCCAATACAAAAGCAGCAGGCAGATTGTGCTTGAAAATTTGAATAAGAACTGTATTTTTGAGGTTGCAGATGCTTCCTGTCCCAAGCTGTGGATTCTTTCTGCACGCTACCTTGAATAACTCTGTGTTTAACAAAAGCTAACAAAGAACCTTAACTTGCTAAAGTTAACAACCCTTGAAGATAAGCTAGGCCAAAGCAGAATTGATTTCCTGCTACCTGTACTGCAAATGAGTAGCAGTTCCTTTCCAAGACTACTTACTGTTGTCTATCTCTTTCACATAGCAAAGGTATTTAGTGAAGAAGAAAAAAAAAAAAAAAAAAAAAAAAGTCACCTTGTGAGATAACTTATTGGCAGAATAGTAATTTTAAAAGGGAGATTTTTTTCAATATATGTGATGAAGTCTATTAGAATGCAGCTTTTTAAACTTCATAAGTGACATGAATGCGGAAGGAATCCCTTGTGTGAAAATACCCAAATAAATTAGTCATTCATATTTGTTACGTAACGATGGACACCTATGGAAATATTGGAAATTCTGATTTCAATATACTGCTCAGTATTTATAGCTGCACTTCAGTTTTACCACAGTAGAGCCAGTTGTATGAATCCTGGTTCATCAGTGTAAGCATCAAAAAGTCAAAGTATGGCCATTAGTACTATATGAACATATGAGAAGAGATCTCTAAAATGCCACTAAGCATTTGATAAATTTTTCAGAACAGAAGCAGAAGCTTTAAGCCACTCATCATATTGTGTATCATTGCAGCAATTGTTGCATAAACTTCATATAGCACAGCAAATGTATGCAAGGGTACAATCTGAGAGAAAGCTTCTCTTCAGTGATGTATATGCATCCTCCATTGTGAAATATCAATAATAATTTCTTTAATCCTTTCCATAGCTATAGTCTGAAACAGTTGCTCTACATGGTAATAGGAGAATGATGCACAATACTCCAAATAATTTTTTCAAGATTTGTGTTTCACAACAGCAGTCAAATACATTAGTCATGGTCCAGTCATAAACATGATGACTCAAATCTAAACATGCTACATGGCAAGCACAGTGTGGGCTCCATAAAACAATGCATTCCAGGGGTTTAGAGATGTCTTTTAAGCCAGACCTGAGTGTTTCTCCACCAAAGCTAGCTCTGGAGATTTATTTATGGTGAAAGTTTGCTGGCTAGTCATAAACACTTCTATTCAGCTTTCTCGATGTACATCAGCTGGCATATGTTGACCACATCTAGGATGGCATATGGCAAGTCCTCCCAAGATGGGATGTGTGGTGCTCTGCTTTAACAGCACCTCCCAACACGTTCACAGTTGCTTTAAACACTATTCAGTCTTTATTTTGAAGATGCATGTAATGCACAGGCAGGTATTAGCTACAAACACGGCAGATGTCATAGGATTATAGTTTCCTGACACCATTGGCCACAGTAATTTCTTAGTGATATCCTTTCTTCATCCTGTTATTTTGGAACTAAACACAATAAAAGGCCATGTGGACATGGTACTGGGCAGCCAGCAGTAGGTAGCCTTGCTTGAGCAGGGTTGGACTGGATGATCCCCAGAGGTGCCTTCCACCTAAACCTTTCTGTGATACTGTGAACTATGTATGAGCCAATTTCTAGCATAAGAAGAAGCTATTTCCATTGTCTGGAATATACATATCCAACGGGTATGTTCTTTGTGCACAAAACTTCAACTGGATTATTAATTATGTTTAAGAATCTTCATCCCGTGTTTCTGTACCTTCTATCGAATAGTAGTAAATTTTATTTTAACCATCTTTATATTACCAATTTCATTTCTTTATTTCTCTTCTCAAGGTTCTAAATCACACAATCTATGTCTCTGCTTGGTTTTAGTTTATGCTCACAAAGTGTTAGAGACTTCTCTGTAGTGGAAGTTCCTAGTTATAGAGGATTTTTAAAGGGGTTCCTCAGCAAAAATAGCAATGATAAATCTTCAATAATAAATCACTAGCATTTGGGATTACTGCCTCAGTGTTGATATGACAGTTTCTCAAAGTGCAGTTTTAGCACATTTTCTGCATGTGAGCAGCAGCATCTTGAGAATAATTTTTTAGGACTACTATGTAGAAATGCAAAAAAATATGTACTGGAAATATTGCATGTCATGAGCCCTTGAATCAACAGCTCTATCACTCCACTTTGAGGCAATATTGTATTGAACACATAGCTGTTATCTGAAGTAGGGAGGGTACTTTGAGCAATATAGAATAAACTAAACTAGACTAGAATAGAGTGGAATAGAGTAGAGTGGAATAGAGTAGAGTGGAATAGAGTAGAGTGGAATAGAGTAGAACGGAATAGAGTAGAATGGAATAGAATAGAATAGTTCAATTGGAAGCATTCTCATTCACCAATATTTTGCACCTTTTCTGTTTCAGTTTTGCTGGATGCTTATTTTAACTGCTAGACTGAAAATCCCATTACATAGTTCTTCTATTAACATGTGCACTTGACAGTTGGCTTCCAAGTATGTTCCTTTGGTTAAAAAGTCCACCAAATAAGTCTTGTACATTACTGTCTAATTGGTAAAATAGAAGTGGTGAGGTTAAGTATCCAGTACCTTTCTCCTTGCGTAGTTGTTAGAGGCTGTATAACACAGTGTGACACATCTGCCAGTACTTCACACCCACTTGCTCATATATAAATGACTGAACAAAGGACAAAGCAATGAAAAATCAAGCTTTGCTTTTTAAATAGGAATGACAACAGAAATATTAACACATGCCACACAACACGTTATGGGGAAAAAATGGAGGGAAATATTGTAATATTTTGTAAGTGATTAAAAAGTCTGTTAGCAATTACATATATGTAGCTAACATGTTTTGAGAATATATACAAAGACTAAATTTGATAACATGCAAATAAAAATGCTTCATTCTGATATTTATTTTGTGAGAAAATACAAACAAGGAAAATAGCTGTTAATATTTTTTTTTCCATATTAGTCAAATGTTTGTTGTTGTTGTTAAGTAAGATTGGTATAAAACCTTGTCATAAAAAACCTACATTAATTATTTTTAATCTTTGATTCACCAGTTTAAACAGCTGTATTGCTTTCTACAACTTCCTGAGTAGGGCAAATGGAGAGGGAGGTGCCAGTATCCCTGGTAACAACTCATGGGATACACAGGAACAGCACAAAGTTGCAGCAGGGGAGATTCACAACGGATAGTAGGAAAAAATTCATTACTCTGAGGGTGGTCAAAAACTGGAACAGGCTTCCAAGCAAGATGGTTGATGCCCATGGTGCAGCTGACAGTGGTCAAGAGGCATTTGGATAATGCCATTAATAATATGCTTTAACTTTTGGTCAGCCCTGAAGTGGTCAGGCAGTTGGACTTGATGATCTCTGAAGGCCCCTTCCAACTAAACTATTGTTCTCCTCTCTTCTCTTCTCTTCTCTTCTCTTCTCTTCTCTTCTCTTCTCTTCTCTTCTCTTCTCTTCTCTTCTCTTCTCTTCTCTTCTCTTCTCTTCTCTTCTCTTCTCTTCTCTTCTCTTCTCTTCTCTTCTCTTCTCTTCTCTTCTCTTCTCTTCTCTTCTCTTCTCTTCTCTTCTCTTCTCTTCTTGTTATTCTTTTATCTGTTTATTTATTTATTTATTTATTTTAGTATTTTGGAGCACTCACTCCCAATACACTGTTCGATATTTGTATCCTGTAATATCCCACAGGTAGTGTCCAATGTGTCTCGTTAGGCTTTGAGTTACTCTTTCTTTCTACCATTTGAGTTGCTCTTTCTTTCTACCACTGAAATTCAGGGTAATTAAATTTGCTTTGCATAGTTTTGCATTGTTTTAGATATAGAAAGTAATAGAAAACAATGCAAAATGCCTGCAGGTCTAAAAGTCCCCACTTCCTGTTGTCAGGTTGTACTGGATTTCTCTTTGATTCTGTTTGTGGTAGACACACACTGACACAGCATAATACTCACTCTGTCTCTGTCGACACTTTTCTTGTTCTTTGTTTCTCCCACAGGCTCTTCTCTCGAATTTTCTGTTTATAGTAAATACATACAACAGCAACAACTCAGAAGGCACTGACTGTGTAGGATTAATGTACCTACTCATCTGCAGTCATTCATCATTGCTGTTGGATTGCAGTTCAGTGATGTACTGAAATTGGATGATAACTGCTGTTGGTGAAAATGTTTCATCCCCATTATTAAAAAACAAAACAAACAAACAAAAACACAACAGACAAACGTGACTTTATTAGTCCTTCTTAACATGCAGGTGGCCATTTTATTCCTATTATAATATGTACAATTTCTAAACTGATAAAGAAGGAATATGTAAGACCATGCCATTAGAGAACCTATGTTTTCCCATATCAATTTTGCCTTTTATTCTAGGGATGGTAGCACTAGGTCTATGTAAATACAGTGACGTAACTTTGGGGTTTTAACTTATGGGTCTAATTTATGAATCCTTTGTATATTTACTGGATAGATGTAGGCTCCAAATTGTGATGCTCTGAATAAGCATCTGTAGAGAGCAAACTTAATTCTTCATACTGTTCAGGAAACTATGACCCTAAATGGGGCACCTAACCTTGATGCCAAGAGTTAGCTTCTGTTTTCTGTTTTCTCATACTCTGCACTATTTGGCATGGCCACATTTAAGAAACGTAGAGCTTGATTCTCCTTAAATAATACTTGTTGATTTGAATAGGGTTATTTTCAATGAAGAGGTACCTTAAGTGACATTCTGCCTTTTTTGAAATTGGAGCAATATGACAATTCACTTTTGGTACCTCAAGGCATTATTATTTTATTGTATTGTATTGTATTGTATTGTATTGTATTGTATTTTTGAGTTAGATTTTTTTTTTTTTTTTTTACCAGTAAGTTTTTTTCTGTCTAGTATTCTGTCCTACTGGGCACTTATTCCAGACTTCCCCTAGGTCTTGGAGGAAGTCTAATTTATCACCTTATTTGTCTTCAAATATTCATCTTCTGGCTTTTTTTGTTGAAGTTATCTAACCTGAATTATCCAGGTTAGATAATAATGGATGGATACAATTCCAAGACAGACATGATCAGAGAATGATATTGATTAGCTGTCTATTGTATAGTGTGCTGACTATTGCCTAAGTATGGACTAAAAGGAAGGGAAGAATACATACAAGCAAATGAGAGTTGCCGATTTTTACAAACTAATTTGAAAGAACTAATTCTTAATGAAAGATTCAAAGATACAAAAATAATGTTAAGCTTCATCCTGTACAAACTGTGAGCTCTAGAAAGCAAGTCTTTTTGTGTCTCCTTTTACAGCTTTTCTGTTCTTAGTGCCTGGCTGGATCTGATGGTAAGTTAACAAAGCCAGGATAATTATTTATCACTTGCTATAATTGTTACGTTCTTTTTGTCATCAATGGGAATTCCTAATTTTCTGTCTATCTTCCTTTGAGCAGTTCCTCCACCCCCGCCTGCTGGGGGGGGGGGGGGGGGGGGGGGGAATCAGCTCCTCCCCATACAGCTGAACTAGTTTAACTTGCAGTATTTTTTAGCTAGCAGTAAGTAGCATGGTGATTTATTTATTGAGGAAGTGGGACTTGTCACATCTAGAACAAGCACTTAAACTTCAAGCAACAAGTTTAAGCAGTCTACAGGCAGTCAGGGAAGGGATTAATTCCATTCCCAGGTAGGCCTTTAGAAACTATCAGATGAACATATAGATAGGCACAACTCTAGGAAATGTATTTCTGCACCTTGCCTCCAAGATAGAAGCTGTATATTAGTTTCACTCTTATATCTGTGTCTACTCTGTGAAGAAAGCACATGATAAACAAACCCTTCCAAGTAGTGCTTTCAGTTTCACAGCCACAGAGACAATCTCTTTTGATTTCAGTGTTATGTTGCTTTGTTTCAGTTGTCAAATAAATCATTCTGAATTTACTTAGGTGTTGGTGAGAAAAGAAATAATCCCTGGGCTCAGTATTTTCACTTTGAATACCTTTTTTTGTAACAACTTAATAAAATGCAAATAGAGATTAAAAGATTTCTGAAGTTATATTTGGTGATAGTTCAGGAACCTGTGTGTGTACAGTGTGGCTTTTTGTATCTGTGTTTTGTAGATTTGTTTGTTTTAAGAATTGAGCAAAATTATTTGAGACAGCAACATCTGCCTTGAAATGTACAAACTAGAAAGCCTGAATTTTAAACAAGTAGATGCTGGTTTTTGTTTATTTGTTCTTGTTTTTATTTTTCCTAATCATATTAGCCACATGAAAGACTTGTTAAGAAAGAGCTGGCATTGATCACTTTTAACAAAGTGAATATTTATGATTATTATCTCGCATAACCCAAATAAATAGTATAATTGTACACTTTAATGCTACTGTTTTTCTTTTGTGTTCAAGAAATGACTAACTGCATTATTAGCAAGTATTTATATAGAAGCCCACAGTTTAGTTACTGTTTCTGTGGCTGACAATCTAGTAGTACCAAAACCACTACAAGGGTAAAATAAACACAGATTAAATATCTAAACGAGTACAGGAAAGGTTGGAATGTTTAAATAGCAGAGGTACAGTGATTAGGAATCTATGTGTCCTCCAGTGTATGAACCTTTGCAACGTGAGTGCTCTCATGCAGTCCAGCTATTCTTTTAATGGGCTGTAGTAGGGCCTGGACCTTCCAGCTGTGAAATTCCTGACTCCTCTCTCCCAGTGTGCTGTTCAGTGCAAGTATCCAAATGTTTGCCTTTCTGTCTCTATTTTCCTGCCCATCCCCTATTAGTGATAGTTATATTTTCCTCCTGACAGTTTGTCCTTGATTGCTTCTCCCCCACCTTCCTCTCCAAAGTGATATTGTCATATTTTGATTCCTTGATATCAATGTCTGTTACATGGTCTACTTGCTGTGTGCTATTAAAAAATTATTTTTTTCCCTCCAGCTATATATCTGATTAGTATTCACCACTTTGAAAAATGCTTCAGTTTTACTTTCCCTGTGGATTTTCCTTTAAGAGTGTTTACTTCAGGCAATGGACAGATTATGCTATCACATTATAAAATCCTAATAATGGGATATTAATGCCTAATAAAATGCCTCTAATGTACTGTATTTTGTCCGGTATCTTTTATAGAAAACTATTGAATAGTTTTCCCATAGCAGTGGGTTTATTAGAAAGGAAAAGTAAAATGAAAAAGCAGAAATAAAGCTAGCTGTATACATTAGAAAATTAGAAATACCAGAGTCTATCAGTCTACAATCTGTTTTCAGTTTCCAATTGCTCTGGCAACAATAATGGGGTTACAGTAGTGTGAAAACTGAATCAATAAAATCAACAACATACCCTTTGAGTGGTATAGCCTATGGTATGGCAGACAATATTTCATTATACATTTGCCCAAATAAGACTAAGGCACTATTGGTGCACTATAGGAAGGGGTCAGAAAATATAATGGTGGGTATTTATGTTCCTCTGAGCATGACTGATGTGCTGCTGACATTTTGCTCAGAGTCTAGGATTATTGATAGGAAATTAACAGCAGTCAAGATGGTTTTTCTCTTCATTTTTTTTTCCCAGTTGTGTTTTACTTTCCAGCATGTACATTGACCGTGGACTGGTTGCTCTCTGCAGAATATTTGAAATCCAATGGAAACAAAACTTTATTGCATAATGTGGCTTCCCACTTGCTGTAGCAAGCCTTGTTTCAAGTGGTGTGTTGGGTAAAGCTCACAGAGTCTGAGTTCTCTGTCCATGGAACTACACCCTCAAAGGCTGGTTTGCACCCAGCCATCTGTGCAAATTGGATGCAGATTATGGAGTAAAAAATAACATGGTGCTTATGGTGCAAACAGAAAGACAAATGATACGTGATCCGGCACTAAATCTGAGAGAGGTAGCATTACAGAAATGGTTTCAAATAACTTCTGTCAAAAAGGAGTTACTGCTGGCAGTGCATCATTGTGAATTGCTCTGAACTTCATCTGGTTACTCCCAGATCATTGGAAAAGCCTGTATCTTCAGATGCTTTGAGATCAGGATGTGTTACCTGACCAAATCTGTTTTTCTACACAGACCAGGTTGCTTTTTTCCCTCTCTATTGTGTATTGTTAGCTGCTGTATATAGAGAAGAAGGTCACGGTGGTTGTTGTAGTTGCAGAGTTATGCTTTCTGACAGTTGTCCAAAGGTCAGGCTGCTTGTGCTTTTACTGTCTGTCTTGAGTGTACATAAATAAATGGAATGCATTGAGGAAAAAAATCCCAAACTGTAATAGTTCAGAGGATCTTTTTAGATGAAATGAGACTTTATTCTTATACAAAGCGTTGCATAGAAGAAAGCAAGGAAAACATACCAATTTGGCTTCTATTTAAAATGCTCTCTTAAGACTGCCAACGTGAAAAGAATCTGAAAGAAGCCAAAGGAACCAGTGATCGTTACACTGATGTGATGGCTAAAGTGTCTTCTTTAAAGGAGAAGGTTCCTCTATAGCTCTCTTCTATCAGTAAAAAATTGCTACAGAAAGCAATTTACTATATGCTGCCCAGAATTAATAATCTGAGTTACAGATGGTTCCCTGTTCCAGGTTCCGTATCTAAGCTGGAACCAGTTAAAGGAAAGACTGAAGGGTACAGTGTTTTTCTCAAACAGTACTACAGTACTTTTATTTTGTTCAGAAACTGTTTTCTCTGGGAGATACACAGCTCATACTGACTCAGCAGTTGACACAATGAATCTTCTTCTCAAGCTGAGGTTTCTGTGTTTTGGTGACAGCATAATATATTGAAGCTGAGACTGATAATGGTACTAAGCAATCATCCCTTTTAAAACAGGAATTACTTTGATGAACATTAACATGAATATCAGTGTAAGTACAGGGTGTGCTTAGTACTATTTAACATGACCTTTATTTTGATAATAGCTCTAATTAGGTGGCATTTTGTAGAAGCTGACAATCAGTTGTGTTTGTATTATTACTGTACATCCTGGATTCTGTTATCTGCAGTTTTGTGACTTTCACTCTTTCTTTACCATTGTCATCGTACACAATGAGTTTAATTCCTTGAGGAAATGAAACATCTGTGAAATACTTAAGTGTGCTCTGAGGTGGGTACATTGAAAAAGAGTGCTCCTCAGGGTTGTAGGTTCAGTCCCATGTCAGTGTAAGTCCATAGACTTCATATTGGGTCATCCAAGCTATTCCAGTGGAGAAAGAGACACTAATTCAGCTGCACCAGCTTCCTGAATCAATGTACCACAAGCAGACTTTTCTAATAACCAGCATAACAATTAGAGCAAGACCATTTCTTTAGGTCTAACATCTTTTAAAGACATGCTACATGTTTGCATAAGCATAAAAGTCTTCAGAGAGTAACTTGAATTTCTTTGTCATGTTTTCTTTCTTGGTTCTTGGGAGTGAAAGTAAATTTCACACTTTCTTATGACTCTTTTGCAAGTGTTGTATTCAGTTCTGTTGATGGTGTTGTTGACGAGAAGCTGGTTCTAATTCAAAGCTCTTTTCTGTATCCCTTCTCTTACTCATGGCATGTATATGCCCTCTGCTTTACCTTAAACCCACACCAAATCTGCGAGTGGAATTGCTATTAGGTAGGCTTGGAGGGAGTGAGTTTACACACAAGTTAAGAAGGTTAAAAAGCACCAGCTCTCAATATCATCTTGTGTGGTGGCAGAGAATCAGGTCTGGCCTTCCCATTAATTGTACTGTTACTTCTCTATAGCAAACTGCAAGGAGAATTGTTTGTGAGATGTTGAAAAGCAAACTGCTATTACGTAACATAAAAATCTTAATTTACAGTGGTATAAAACATAATTAAGTGTTCCTCTTTTACTTTTAAGGCTATTTTAGGGTTCCATATAGAAATTTTTATCTCAGCTGTTAATTCTAAAAATCTCCTTTTTGTTAGTAAAAGTTCAGATTCTCCCAGTTTTTCTATATTGTAAGATAATGAGACTTTGGGAAAGATTTCTTTTTATGAAACATGACATTTTTCATCACTGATAAGATTTGGTGTAATGCAGATAATGGAGAAGCCAAATTTGAACCTATAAAAGTCAGTGGAGTTTAATAGGAACTAATAGCAACTGCTGTTTAAGTAATTTTTCTTTTTCATTATAATTCAAGTCTAACAATCCTACTACTAAATTTCATGTACAGCCAAGGTTCTAGATGTAGATGAGCCTGGATTTCTCGAAAATATGTAGGCATTGTTCTTTTAGAATTTGTGAAAATAAAATTTTCCTTTGTATGCATTTATACATCATCTTTGAGGCTGCCTTTTTTTTTTTTTTTATCTTTTACTGTGCAAGGAATTAGTAGCTTGAGGATACGGATACTGAACATCAGCTGTAAGGTCATGTCTTTTTTTTCCCCCAAGCAGGAGAGGGAGAGCTGTTTGGAGACACAACCTGTGGTTCTGACAGCTGCTCACGGTTTCTGCCATATCATTAGAAACCAAACAATTCATCAGAACTCTTGCAGATTAAGATTAGAAGAAAGCAAGGACGGAATACTGATGAAAGGGGAAATATGGAGGGACTGAGGTCCTACTCTGTGTATATCACTTTATCTGAAACACTCTCATTGTAAACAGTTGTTGAATGTTTTTTACTATTCAAGATCAATATGAAAAAATAATGGATCTGTTAATCAGATAAGAACTTCAGTATGTTGTTTCAGAGACCAAAGCACACATCATTTTTAGTTCTGAAGGTCATACAGTCTAAATTCACAAGGCTAATTGGAAAGTTTGATGTTTTCATAAAAGAATTTTAGAAAATTGTTTTTAAAGGCCTTTTAAAGGCACCTTTAAGAAAGGTGCAAAAAGTGCTTCAGCTTTGAGTAGGGTAAAATATGTTAAAGAACTGACTAAATTACTTTTTTTAAATGGTGACTATTTTTACCAAAGATATTTCCACCCAATAATACATAATAGAAGAATGCATAATTGAGCATGGCAGACAGGGACCATTGTGCTCACAGAGTTAAAGGTGCATTAGTGTTTCTATTACAGTCTTGTGTATTTTATGAGGTAAGATGGTTACAGTAATTGGTTTGAGACTGAAACGTAGCTTGAAAGATTGAGACCTGAGATTAGAAGTTATATTTTTAGAAATGTTTTCTGGGAATTACTTAAACTACCTTGGTTTGTTTATGGTATACTGGATTCCCAAGGTCCCCATTAAGGTTCACAGTTGCATTAAAGACAGTTTTGTACAAACAGGTAGGTAGTCACAATGCCCATGCAAACAGTTTACGATCTCATACCCTCAGCTAGCACACTGCAATTGAAATAGATTCTTAGTCACATCAGATCAGGATCTTTGACTGTATTACTGACTGAAGCATGGGTCTGAAATTAGGTTTGGACATACTGAGATTTCTCTGCTTACTGGGAGCTTGAGGATCAATATGTCCATCCAGCATCAAGAGGGCCAACTTCTAGGCACTGAGATAGTGGATAAAACTGTTGGGTGCTCATCCTTCTTCACTCCTCAGCTATGCAGGCTGGCCTAGAGGGAGCAGGAACCTATTCCGATGTTTAATCCCTTTCTTGGATGTGTTCTGGGAGACCTATGCTACTGACTCAGCACTTGTGTGGACCAACATGAGGAATGGTGGCATGCAAGCCAAAAAGACATGCTGTGCTTCTCTGCTTGGACCCAATTATCTTGAAACTTGTGCCAAAATACAAACTAAATAACAAGGAAAATTGTCCCCACTGTTTTAAAGTCCCCACAAAACAATTTATGTTACATTTGGCTCATGCTCTGTGTTCCGTACCTTTTCTGTGGCTAAGTAGAACTGTTAGAAAGTTCTCTGTAACATTTACTAAGTACCTCAGAAAAGGAGGGCTGGTTGCTTTCTCACTTTATTTTGAGGTAACTTCAGTTATTTCATTACTGCCTGTTTGGACTGATGGGAAACAGGCTGAGGTTGCTGTCATTGCCAAAAGTGGGACAAGTTCTCCACACCTTGTTCTGTTCCTATGTGTATCTTGAGGACAAGGATGTTAATTTTACCTTGTCATCTCACAGAATGATATCAGGAACAAGTAATAGTTTTGAGAGCAAAAAAAAATCTCTTACATATCACATTGATATATTTTCTAAACTATTATTTTCAAAAATAAACATGAAAAGAGTTTCTCTTTCAGCATGAATGAGATGTTCCTGCCACGTTTGGCATGAGGTATTTCTGTTTTACTCCACAGTGTTAAAACAAAGTCTATATGGAGTTTGTCACAGAGCCTCAGGTAGTCATCTACTTGTTGTAGAAGAGGATAGGAAGATATATACAGAGTTTTTATATACAGATATCCCTGTATGTAAGGGACTATATTATTAGAAATATTTGTCTTTTCATACTGCTAAAATGTTGAAAAGCTTTTTATGCTGTGTATTAATTCTTGCAAATTGCTTGCCAATTTAATATCAACAGCATCTAAACAGTAAGTAATTGCTTATGATAATGAGTACAAACTAATTTACTGGAATATGTTAATATTCACAATGCACTTTAGAACAGCAGGGTATTCCAAGAATACTACTCTCTTGTTTAACTGCAGCATTTAGGTTGCATTGTTATTACAAATGCTGGCAAAAACATCACAAAGCCAGCCTCTCATTGAATAGCCACCTTACTGAGACTCCAGCCTGTGTGGGCAAGGGATATGTAGTGTCCTTTGGGAACTAAACAGGATATGAACAAAATGTTCTAGATTTAAATAAAAAATCTTAATTTCTGATTGATGTTCATTACATGTACATTTATAAGACAGACAGAGAGACTTCCTTCCCTTATGAATTGTAAAATTTAGTTTAATGAATATCAAGTCGACGGGCATGCAGTCACTTTTTAATGTTTGGATATTGTTGGTGGATCTACTCTTTGTGTGAGATGCAGAAACATCTCTAAAAGAAATAAAGTAGTTCAGGAGTCCCCTAAAATTCTGTATTATTCCTTAGCTGAATATGCAAGATTCTTTTTTATTGTGTTGGACTAATTATTTTTTTCTTTGTTGGCAAACATTCTGTTTCCATTTGTGTGTTTGTTTGTTTTTTTTCTCCACAAAATTATATGGATGTTTGTTGAAAAATTGGTTATCTCTCAGCACATTTCTGCAGAGAATAATTTTTCAAGTGCATTGGTGTTGCTTATAGTTGTGAGGGGCTATAAACCTCTTTGTGTGTATTACAATAGTGTTTTATGAAGTAAGGCTTCCCAAACTAGTGAAGACTGATCACCATTTCATGAAAAATAAGCATTCATAACTTCTTCCAGTGAGTACTTTGGAAGTGAAGAGCCTACACAAAATGACTGTTCTAATTAGGCCAGGTTAGTCTTCAGAAGGTGATAACCTTCTGAAGGTGATACCTTTCTTGCATCCATGAATGGTCATAGCTTATAGTACTGGCATATGAAGTATCCTATTGGACACTTCAGTTAGACCCCATTGAGGTGAATGACTAGCTGACACCTCAAAACTGTCAGGTTCTCTCTGAACACTACTGTGGGATTCAGTGATTAAAACTCTGTTCCCTAATTATGCAACTGTGTAAAACAGTGAGAAGCATAAGATGCTTATTTTTCACTGTGATTCTTCATCCTCGGAAGCTGGCATTGAATTGTTGCTTACAAACAACAGCATAAGGACTTTCCAAAGAAGAATGATAGCAATTATCATAATGACAAGGCATATAGCACTTTTGTGCCAGACCACAACTGGAAATCTATTATGTAGCAGGAAGGAAAGAAATAGGAAGGAAGTGAATTGTCTCAACCTGGCTGGCACCTGCCAACTTTTATTATAATGGTATAATCACCTTAAAGATTCAAATAGAGCCATATCTGTGTGCTCCTATTAAACAGTATTTATTTCATGTGCAAATTTGATAACATAAGTAAACACTGATGTCCCAAAATCAATCCTTTGGATAATGACTAGGAAATCTTTCCAGATAGAGTATCATTTGGAGAGGCTTATTTTTATTTCTGGGTTTCTCTTGAGAAAATCAGCCAGATATTTCTACACTATATTCCTCTTTTCCCTGATACTTTTCCAAGGTTTGAATGCATGTTATATTGGTGAAGATTAACTTTGCTTTTAAAATTAGAAGATTTTTAAAATCAGTTACTACACTATGTATAAAATGAGATGAAATGTCATGAAATTTTGTTATTGATCATCTGCTTCCATGGTAGATCCACATGCTTCGTTGATGGTTAAGCTCTGTTTGTCCAAAGATTTAATATGTTACTTTTTGCTTTTGTTGGAAGAATGCTTGCAATTTTTACAATTAAGGATGTAACAGATCTAAGAAATTATGTTCTTTCTGGTTTTCTTCAGCTATTGCCTATGTATGTATACTTAAAAACATTCAGAAGTTCTATTTGTACCACAATATTTTTTTTTTTTCTGATAGCTATTAGTAATTATCCATCGGAGAGCATGTACACCAGAGAACTTCTTACTCTTCACTACACTTTCAAACAATATCAAACTTCATTGCATACTACCCATAGCACAACTTGCTATTTTTAAGAGGTTCCATCTCAGCAACACCTTCAATGTTGCCAATACTGTGTTTTTTTCTTCAGGTACTAGAAGCACCTTATCTTCTTCCAGTAGTCTGGCATCTGTCATCCTTGTTATGCTTGTATCATTTTTCAGTGCATTTAACAGGTTTGCAGTTAGCTTCACTTTTATTTTCAGCCTTCTAAGTTTTTACTAATATGAGAGCTCCCTAAACTTTTTGTGGTTTCTCAACACTAAATAATGAGATGCACTAGGAAGTGCATTTAGTGAGGGAGATAATATAAATGTTATTTTAAAATAAATAAATTAATAAAAGAAAGGATAACTGGAATATTGTATTCATAAGGAAGCCAGTAAGAATGGTTTTAAAACAAAACAAAAGGAAATAATAACTTAAGCTAAAAACACACTAGACATTTGAAGCTGACCTCCTGACCACTGTAACATAATTAAATAACTTTATAACAGCTTTTTCAAACACTTGTTCAATTTCTTCATTTAAAGAACTGAGGTTTGGTTTTTAAAGGTCACCAGAAATGCTGCAACACTTCTGAAAATTGGGACACTGCAGTAGGTGCTTAAATAAAAAAAAACTTCAGACACTTTGCTTTGCCTGAAATCATGACATTTTTATTAAATTATTTGAAAATATGAAAGATTTCTTTGAAATTTTGATGGACCTATACAGAGAAAAAACAACCTCAAATTGAATTTCATGTTTTATTCGATTTGTATACACATCTGTGCAGAGCTACTTTTGCGTGAGATATGTTCAGATCTTGGTGCATAAGCAGTTTTGTCTTCAACTTGCAGGCCTCCCAGTTGAGTCAGCAAGCTTGGAAACTCTAACTCCAGTTACTTGGCTTGCAGAATTTTTAGCATTTGCCAGTTATCTATTGAGATTGTAAGGTCCCTAGACCAGAACCACTGAATGATTTCACATAGGCAGCCAGAAGATGGTATCAACATTTGATCATTTGATCTCTATCAACCTGTGTAGTATTTGAGCTAATGTCCTATTTCCTGCATCCTGTCACAAATCCCTTCAGCTAACCAGCACCCTAACTACGTTCTTTTTATATGTGTGCACCACTAATAAGCCTTAAGAAGCAAATGATATAAGAAGCATGCACAGTCCATGTTTTTGAATGGGCTTTAGTAACAGCGGTTAAATTGAATTATTTTGACATTTCTTAATATAAGGAGTTTGGGTCCAAAGCAGTCCTATTGTCTTCAAAACTACTTGAGTTTTCTGATTTAATACTTCACTCTGATACCATCTTTACATACAGTCTAAAAAAATTTCATCTCATTCATTGGCTTCTCATATGCGTTTCCTGACAACGCCATTTCTGCTTTTTTGGACACTGTTCAAGAAATTTATATTTACCTATATGTAGACAAGGTTGTAGGAGGAATAAAGCCTTCCCTTATTTATATTTGACTTACGATTTCCATCTGACTTTTTGGCAAGCTTTCAGAGGCAGACATGTTGTATCCTTTTTACCTTTAATAGAGTTATAATGGGTAAAAATGTTTCATGTTGACTACAGCATGACATTTAAAGCAAGCTTTGATTTCCAAAAATATGTATTTTTCTAACCATCCATGTTATATAAAGGTATGAGGCATTAATGGGGAATTACTTGATTTACGTTTCATACAGAAATTAGTTTTGAACTACCATCCATACTGGGAAATACACAGCCAGTAAAAAAAAAAAAAATTAATCTGAAAAATTCTGGAGAAGAGCAATAATTATCTTTTGCCAGTCTGTGTCAGATTTGCTTTAGAAAGGCTGTACTATTTCATAAAAGAAATAATAGCTTTTATATAAATGAACATGGTAATGAGATCAACGATGAACAAAACCCAGAACTTTTTTATTGTGCACATTTTAAAGCTAATCAAAATAACTGTATAAAATTGGTGCCTAAATACTACCAAGTCCATTGTCATTCTTTAAATTGACTCATGTTTTGTTAGTAAATCAGATGAACAGATACTCTAATTTCTATATACTGTTAGGAGTCCTTTCAGCTAGCTCTTGCTTAGCTAAGGTCCTTCTGAAAATTATATTCATTTTAGACACAACTGAAAGCTTGTTTAAATTGAAAGTTTAATATGCCTACTTAAATTGTGTAGTACTTTACTTCAGTTAAGTGATCTAATCTAAATCAATGGGGTCATTCAAGGTGTAAGATGCTACTTGAGTAAAGCTATTAGAATCACTCCAGTTGGAAAATCCTTTAAATTATTTGACATTTTGATTTTAACCTTTTATGTTATTTATAATGGTAAGAACGATGGTAACCTATAATACTGATAAAGACTGCATAAGAGATGTTCTTTATGGGTATATCCATCTGTCAAACTGTCAATGCACACAAATTTTAGTGACCCTTAGTGACCCTACTGAAATCAGTAGAACTAGACATCCTCATTGTAGATAAATATTTTTCCTTGAAATATGTTGTTCCAAAATCAGCAAAAATAATGAATCCTGATATCTTATGGAATGCTGCCTTGTTTACCAAATGTCTGGCTAACACAGCACACTAAGTGTATTGATTGACCTACCAATATACAACTCTAAAGGTCCCTACAGGCTATTGCTAAGCAAAAATTATAGTGGTTGAGCTCTACAGAATTCTCTTTCACCTGGTTATTGATTTTTATAAAGTGATAAGTGAAAATTTTTGAAATTTCTGCCTACTTCTATCTCAAATTTGGCTGATTTTGACTATTAGATTGAAAAGTTGATGGAGGATGAGCAAAGAGATCAGATAGATTGTGCAACTCCATAAGCTTATCTTCCACAGAGAAAATTTCTAAAAATAGGATATTTAAACCTAGGGAATTAAAATTACAAGACCAATTGGAAGTGGAATGTTGTATATTTCCCCTCTTCATTATGGCATGCAGTATACAATATAAATTATTAGTTACAAAGCACGAAGTCAGAAGCAAGCGTGTTTGTATTTGTATAGCATTTTCAACATTTACAGTGCTTTAAATATATTTGACAATTTCCCTGCATAATATATATATATATATATATATATATATATAAATTGTCTTGCATTAGCGGGTAAGATATACAACTTTGTTAATGGAGAAGCATTTCACTGCAAATGCAGAGATTTAACCAGTGTCAAACCAAGCTTTAGTACAACTGGCTAAAGCCAAATGTGGACTTGCACATAGGTCAATCAAACCAGTGGCCGGTGTCAGGTTGATCTCTCCTTTCAGACAAGAGTCTGGTGCCAGAAAATCAAATTGTGGGAAGACCCTAGATGTTTTAGACAAGTCAAAGTGGTATTGTGCCACCTACAGGTGTACTGGGTTGCAATACTGTCCAAATACCACTGTCATAGATTGGAGGAAAAGAGGAGTAAAATAGGAGTGTTTTTCTTGTTTTGTTTGTGGTTTTGTTGTTTGTATGTATGTGTGTGGAGATGGGGAACGTAGGGCTGAGCTGATTAAGATACCTATAGCAACTATTGTGGTCCGAGGAAAAGACTTTGCTTCTGTGTTACTGCCTTGAATCTGCAATAAATGTCACTGCAAAGGCCAGGATGCTCAGTTTGACTTGAGACTGTTGTTCTATTATCACAGAGACCTTTACCTGGAGACAGCCCTTGGGGATACCTGAATATAATAAGCCATGCACAGTGCTGTTTTATAGATCCCTGACAAACCTTGGAGGTAGTGTGATGAAAAGCCTTGTAGGATATGATCAAGCAAATCAGAGTCTCTCTAGTGGTTTGGGAAGAAAGTTTTACAATATAACATTAAGACGTGCTTGAATTAATAGCTACATAGCATTGTTTCTGTTTGCCAAGATGTGTAGAAGGCTATGGCTTCTCTACTTGTTTAATAGTGGTATTGGCTGGTTGATAGGTAATCTGGAAGAGGCAGCTGACAGCAGCAATGAGGTGATGACTCTTCTGTTTTAGCATCTTTTATGTACCAGGCATACTGCTTTGTTTATTCATTTTAATGAATTAATTCAGCTGATCATTGAGCTGGTTGAGGTCATCCTCATCTAATTATTGTTTGGGTGAAACCTCTTGAGTAGAACTTTTAAGACACGTCCCATGCTATGAAATAGGCTCCAGTTCTAGACTACAATCAATGCAGTACTAAGCTATGCAGGGATTGCAGTAGTATCATAAGCAATGCTGGAAGTTTGCGGATTCAGCTAGCAGAAACTGCTGTACACATGGTGTTGCTTCAGAAGGTCTCTTTTGCAGAAAAGCTGAGTTTTGAGCTTTACTGCAGCTTAGTGAAATGTGGGTGCTGCAGAAGGCTGATGATATGCCCACAGACATCTTCCTTTTTCTGTATTTTCTTCAGTATCTTTACCTGCAGTGACAAGATGAGATCATAAATTAAGATGTTCATAAGCAAAACCACCAACAGCCTATGTCAATACTGGTTTGGTCAGTGAGTCTTCTTACAGTTTCATTGATCATTCATTGTATCATAGTGTCAGTTAATGTAACTACAGAGAAATTATGCTATACAGTTGGTGAGCTTACAGTTGTATTGGGTTTACATGCCAACGTTTTGGTAGCAGGATACTGTAGGAGTGGCCTCCATGGAAGAATCCAGAAGCTGCCCCATGTCAGATAAAGGCCAGTTTCAGCCAGTTCCAAAGGGACCTGCTGCTGCCCAGAGCCGAGCCAATAAATGATGTTGTTTGCACCCCTGTGAGAACAGATTGAAGAAAGGGAAAGAAAACTGCTGCACATCAGCAGCTGGGAGAGTGGGAAGTGAGAAGCAGCCCTACAGGCCCCAAGGTCAGTGCAGAAGGAGGACAGGGGGTGTTCCAGGCACACAGCAGCGGTTCCCCTGCAGCCTTTGGAGAGGCCGCTGGTGAAGAAGGCTGTTCCCCTGCAGCCCATGGGTCCCACATGGAGCAGATCTCCACACTGCAGCCCATGGAGGAGCCCCCGGTGGAGCAGGTGGATGTGGCCTGGAGGAGGCTGCGGCCCATGTAGAGGAGCCCATGCAGGAGCATGGGCTCTGGGGGGAGTTGCCGTCCATGGGGGACCCATGCTGGAGCAGTTTGCTCCTGGGGGGTGGACCCCGTGGGACGGAGCCATGTGGGAGCAGTTCTGGAAGAGCTGCTGCCTGTGGGAAGCCCAAGCAGGATGAGTTTGGGAAGGATGGCATCCTGTGGGGGGGACCCTATATTGGAGCAGGGGTGGAGAGTGACCGTGAAGGAGCAGTGGAGATGAAGCACTCAGTTTTCAGGAAAAACTTTCTATTTTTTTTGTTGTTGTTGTTGTTTGTTTGTTTCTTTGTTTGTTTGTTTTTTAAGATGAGTGTGGTCAAAGGAACATTTTAAATATACTATTGTACCCTATTGTCCAGGAGTCAAAGAGGTACCTGGCCAGAAAAGGAGACATTTCTCCATTCTTATAACTTTAGCTTGAGCTTTTTGAAAAATTCCATCCAGTACACCTCTTCTGCTTTTAAACAGATGGTACTTAAAGTAGCTTCACGTAGTTTTTACAGCAAAGCAGTTGCATTCCATATTCAGGCTCCTTACTGGGTTAGGGGGGAGAGGTCAGGAGTCTTTCAGGAAGTGTTCAGTTTAATGTAATCTTTAGTTTGAAAAACTTCTTCCAGCAGCACTTCAAACTACTTCCTATGGTTAGCCCTAATGGCTGTTCCCTCCTGACCTCAGCCCTGTGGCATATGTTATCTGTTTTCTGTAAATAATTAATAACACATCAGAGTCTAAGAAGAAATAGAAGAGTTGGTTTGTAACCCATCATAAAAATGATCAACTGATTAATTTTAATCATTCCCTCTTGCTTCCCATGGCAAGGTCACGTTTTAGACTTAAAGCTTTAATTTCTTTATTTATATTAGAAATCTGTAAAGTAATACATATGGAAATTTTTGTACTTTTCTGAAACTTCAGCCGTGGACAAGATGAAAATATCTTCTCTTTATATTTCAAAGTATAAAGAGAAGTATTAAATCGAGACTTATATGCTCCACTGAACACCACAAGTGTGATTAATGTCTCTATATAGATGTTTGTGCAAATGTGTATACACATTTTGTACTGTAAATTCTTCACTCCTGGTAATTAGCAGTAGCCTGCACACAGAGTCTCACTGGATTCAGCAGGTTTATCAATGCAAGTAATTACTTACCAATGGGAATAAAAGGGTTCACATCCTAGCCCAGAATGAAGAAAATACTGATAACATACAAAAGGAAGAAAATTACATTATTGGGTAATTTATTGTTATAACCAGTAACGTTTATCCTTCTTTAAATAAAAATAAAAACAAAATAAAAATTACTTTACTGTTAATGACAGTGCAGCTAACAGTTTACATTATTGACATTTACAGGCTTCAGTCTTTTGTTTTCAAGCTGTACTGTGGTAGAATCATAGTCTGCTGGGGTCCAAAGCTCCATAAAACCACCACTTTCACTTCATAAGCATCTTAAGTCTGCCATTTTCCTGTTGAAAATAACCATTAAGTTACTGACATTATAGGGGGAAAAATGAACTATATAAATTACCCTTTGGTGTAATATACCTTAAACACCAAATTGAGATGAACACAAGGAATGTAGAAAGCTGTTGATTTGTTGATGATTTGAGAAAACTATTAAACTATATTAGATGTGACTTCAGAGGGATAAATATTGAAAAGCTTTGCAGTCTTAAACAGTAATAAATACAGTAAATGGATACTAAACAAAATATTTATCTGCTTAATGCTGTATAGGTAAGCAGATGTCCTTGAGTTGCTGCTAGGCTGTGCTGAAATAAACACACTATTTCATAAAGATGAATTTTGCAAACAAACAGGACTTGAGAGACTGAGGCCATTAAAAACCGTTACTGTATCTTGACCACTGGCAGTTTGTTACAATAGGAACCATGCATTCACTATTCAGAATTTCAAAGAGCTGTATGGACATTGTGTAGATGCATGGGCACATAAAGAATTACTCAGTAAATCCTGTGGCTGAGAGATATATCCTGGCATATTACAAACTTGCCTACTTGTAAGTACTGTGCTGATGGCATTGCTATTCTTGACTAATTCTGCTGCTTTCAATTCTCTGGAGATGATAAATCCCAAACAATACAGTGCCATAAGCTATAAGAGGAAAGGAAGATGGCTGGTTTTCAGTGACAATGTTCTGAAAGAACAGCAGAGACATTACAAGGTTTCTCAGAGACCATAAAATCATTTTATGGAGCAAGTGAATTAGGTTTCCTCTGTTGTTTCTTCACATCCAAAATTGATAGTAAACAAGGCAGTTTTGAACAACTACTCAGTTTCTGGCTTTTAATAGTTAATGGGGGTTGGAACATAAGCTTAGATCAATCCTAGCATAATATATTTTACTTTATTATATTTGTCTTTTTTGAAATATAAACAGTAGAGGACCTATTCTCAAATAGCTTATGAACTTATTTCTTTTCATTTTTTTCTTCTTTTTTTTTTTTTTTTGTAATTAATACAGGAAATTAAAAGAATGAGACTCCCTGTATAGCTTAGACAAAGGCAAATCTGTATTCATCAACATGGATTAATCAGCCTGTTACCAGACACACAGTGTGAAGAGCTACAAAATGTACAGTTATAAAAAAAATAAAAAAATAAATAAATAAGAGAGAAGGTTTGACATAAATAACATCAGCCACGTGTTGTTATGGATAAAAGATAACTTTTAAAATTTTGATGTTTTTTCTACATGATTTAAGATTTAAAGTTAGATTTAATCAGCCCTACTGACATTGACCTTGGTATTAAAGCTGCAGCAGTATGGAATGAATTGCTCTTCATTTGTTTATTTGAAGGGCAGCATTTAACAAAAAAAAAATACAACAAAGATTCACTCTGAACAAGAACAACGAAGTGTGTCATTGTTCAGATCTGGAGACTTACTTCTGGGTCATGTTATTCAGTATGACTCTGCTATCGCTTGGCAGGCTTTTTCTTTGTATTTTATATTGGGTAAACACATCTGTTGCAACCAAGAAAAAGAGAATTATGCCCTCCCACTTAAATCTTATGTACTACTCAAACATTATGATTGGTGACATTGAGGTGTAAGGAGTTGATTTTTCTTAGCCTTCTCATTTTTGTTATTTACAAGAACTTCATTCCCAGTCTGATGTGGTATTTTATGAAGTCAAGAGAAAGGCTGTCACTGTGTTTAATGAGCTTTGGATCAAGCCCTTAGTTTTTCAGCAATACGGAATAAATCATTTCAATAGGGATATCAATGTGACCTCCACATATGAAGATCCAAATTCTGTCACTCTTTAACTGGCTCAAGGTTTGAAGTCAACACTAGCTGCAAAAATGAGAACGTTGGGACCATCAAGGATGATATTACTTGTTCTGTGTATCTTTGTTTTGGGATGTACTACAACTGGACATTCAGCCATCATTACCGAATAGCCTGCAATGGATTATTGTGCATTTCAGAGCATTGCATATGGGAAGGTTGGGGTGGTAAAGTAGGAGGTTAGGTTTTTGTCACACAGATTCCCAAACCAGACACATTTTGCATGTGTCTGTTACCAAACCTTCTTATGGCACAGCCCGTACCTTCACTGCTCTTGCACAACTCTTCATTCTGATGATAAACCACAGTTTCTCTTAGAGTGTAAGTTAAAACTTAAATGCCAGATTTCCTACTGTGTTTGTCTTTGCTAAAGAGATTTGACAAGTTTTCCTACAATACATACAAGTTTGTATTTCGCTATCAAGAGAAAAGCCAAGAGATTTATTTGAAGCGCAGTGCTGTCCTGCAAGAGTGTTGATGTAAATTGATCTTTACTGTATTTTTTAAATGCTGTGCACAGTACATAAAATACAATGGCAATATACTGGGGAAAAAAAAAAAAAAGTAAGAAAAACAACACACAACACAAATGAGTAGGTAGGTAATTCCACAAAAAATATATATATATTAAAAAAATGTTAGAAATAAATATAGGATACCATTTCAAAAAGGCCAAGTGACCTTTTTGCTTTGAGACTGACTCAAAGCAGTCTCACTCAGCAATAGAGTAAGATTTTGAGACGTCTAGAAATTGAAAGAGTGGTGTAGCCATACAACACTTCTTGTTTTCAGCTTTAAGTTCTACATCTCCAAAGGTTTTTAAATACTCTTTTAGGCTCGCAGCACTTTTGGTCAATCTAAGAAAATAAGAAAATGACAATTACAGTGTTATGCACTTACTCCTTATGTGGACATGGACAGTATGTAGAGTATTTTGGGGAGCATAAACTGGATTACATTTAATAAAATTAACAGTATCCACACAGAGAGCCAGCTTAGAACAACTAGTAAACCAGACATCCGTATTTACTATGCTCTGTATCTCCCTAAGCATTTACCTATCTTTGTAGAAAAGAAGTGGACAGCCCATAGTGACTTCCTAAATGAAAGACTGAGCACATGCACAATTCATATGCTGTTGTCAGGATAGAAGTTTTAAATGGAAAGTGTCCAGATATGCTTCTCTTTTAGTTAACAGGAAATGTGCTGGTGATGAAGTAAAGCATCTGAGAGCTCAGTGGTGTAAGATTACAGCACTTGTTTAAAAATAAATAAATAAAAAAAATACGTAAAAAAAAAAAATGTAAGTGCCCTTTGGAGATAATGTGCAAACTCTTATAAGTTATACAATAAGCATTATGCAAATATGCCATTGTTTTCTTAGATGGTAGAATTATGCATTTTTGTTCTGACATGTAAGGTATGTTTTTATCCTTCCATTTGTTATCTCCGTCTGTCACAAGCTGATAAACCTCAGATCCGTAGAAGTCTTATCTGACTGTATTAGTTGATGTCTCTCTTTGCCGTGCACAATAACATATCACATAGAGCGTATCATTTTCATAGTGTAAATAAGGTTGATATATGGAGCTGCATTTTTGTCATGAGATAACTGGAATTACTTGATTTCTTCTCCATGTTGGCCCAGTTTGGAAAACCATTTTATTCAATTCATTTTCCACACATCACGGAAACGTGTTCTTAATTTCAAGCATATGCTTAAGAACTCTTTTGGATAGAAACGCATTTCTGAATCAGAGTCATGGTATTTTAAATTACTGTATATGCAGTTATGCTATATTCTATATAAAAACACTAATATTAAGCTTACTGCAAAATTTTCAGAGATAAAGAACCCTCCAAGTTGAAATATAGCATTATTTTGTTTTACAACTATATTTGTTATATGAGACCATCTTGATTTTTGTAGAGCACATCATTTCCATGTGGGTTTGCATTGGCACAAGTGAACTAATTCTCTTTTATTTCTCCTTTACAGCGGGAACAACATATATCTTTAGCAAAGGTGGTGGACAAATCACTTACACGTGGCCTCCTAATGATCGTCCAAGCACTCGTGCAGACAGACTGGCAATAGGTTTTAGTACTGTTCAAAAAGAAGCTGTGTTGGTACGAGTGGACAGTTCTACTGGGCTTGGAGATTATTTAGAGCTGCATATTGTAAGTATTAATAACAAAAAATGCATGTTTTTATCCTTGTCTCAATTGTTCTTATATTTTGGGTGGGCTTTTTTGTTTGTTTTAATGTAAGTATAGCATTTCGCTAATGAACTGTTCAGGGTTCATAGTGAATTAGATGATGATGGTTTATAGCAGTCAGTAGTGTACAGGATTTCAGGCATTCTCAAAATACCGTATACTTTATATAGTTCTCCTTTATATGACTTTTCAATTAAAAATCATACTGTGACATATGTACAGATATAGCAGTTTACTGCAATCTAATTACATAAAATGGTATTTAGCAATGTCAGAAGAAGGTGTATTAATCCTGGAGGATTTAATCTGGAATCTGCTAGAGGAAATACAGTATATCACAATTGACTGTGCTTATTGTTAATACTAGAATTTATCCTCTGATTTCACCATTCTATTGTGATGACAAATTGTAAGCAGAAAGGAAGATTGTCAAGCTAGGAAGTCTGAAAAAGTAATTTCAGCTGTCCTAAAGCAAATAACTAGCAATCAAAATTGAAAGCATCTAGATTTTTATGGCAACATAAATAAATGATCAGTTGAGATAAACATAACTAGGGCAGTATAAAATGTTGTTGTTTAGATTAGTCTCAAATTTGTTAATATATTAGCTTGACTTTGATTTAAGAATCTTGCTACTTTCAGAAACAGAATAGTTCCTTTTGAATGAAATTACTTATTGATCTACAACCAATTACACTTTTACCCTCAGAAAACATTCTGCAGTGATCATTTTCAAAACTAGAGGGAATTATGGTATTCAGTCTTCCCAGGCTCCTTATTTCTGTAAAGACACTCTTGCATTGTGGTCCAAGGTGATTTTATTTTATTTTATTTATTTATTTACTGTCTTGAGTAAATAGACAAAGAAAGAAAGCCTTAAAAAATCAGAGGTTGTGTGTACCATTCTCTTACATTCAAAAACACAGACAAAACATCTGGCTGGTATTGTAAAATCTTAATGTAAAAATGTGAACAAAGCAGGTTATCCCAGGTGCCAGAAAAAGTGAGATCCCATATCTTTCAAGGCAAGTATTGGATTGCTAAAGAGCAATCAAATAAAAGTTTGCTTTCCAAAGCCATCTCTAATATCACGTGCCTAGTTATCATTTGCCCATTTCTTTGCAGCCTGAGACCAGATCCACTGGCTGTGAAGAAATGTGGTGCTTTCATCTCATAGTGTTATCTTTGTTATTAGCGTATGAAGGGATGCTTGTATTTTAGATTTGCTATACCTAAAGTCTACCAATTCATATTTGTGCAATCTCTCTCTAACCTTGTTTTTTTTCCATTTTAAAGCAAAACATTGGGTTGATTAATTATAAGTAGGATGTCAAAGGGCAAAAATTATTGCCCAGTCATGCGCTTTGCTTTTACCTAAGTAACTTCCTTATACCTATGCTGTAGCATATAAATGAAAGAATAATAATTGAGAGTTTTCTATTGTCAGAAGAACTATCAGCTTAGTAGAGATGGGGAAAAGCACAGATTATCTTTAGCAGTCTTTTGAAACTCCTGCATGTATTTACTGTGTGAGGTGACTATGGCCTTCTCCTATTGTCTTCGCAACGGACTTTGGGAACCTCTCTGAAGCATACTATGCTTTAGAGAAATATACATGATAACTATACAGAAAGTTCACTAGAACGTGCCTTGACCTTCTGAGAATTCCTCCGCTTTGTTCTCACTCTAAAATGGAGACACTAGAGGATTGACCTGAAATCCTGACATCTAGCAAGGTGTCAGATCTGCAGGATTTTTTTTTTATCACTGTTAGATAAATCTTGGAAATCTTGGAAATCTTGGAAAACTTCTAGGATATAATTGCTGAGAATCTATTTCAAATAAGAAGTTGAAAATCAGCATTTTCAAAAATACTCATGGGACCTAAGAATATATGTCATTAAAGTCATTGGAACTAAAGGGTCTTCAGAGAATTTTACACGGGTATGATATTGTGAAGCATCGTGGTTTTAAAAATAAAGGAGAACATAGAAATGGATATGTATATGTTTATGGATATGTATATGCCCATGCATATATTATATTTGAAAAATAATTTATTGGAATGAAGTTTTTCAATGACTGCATTAAATTAGCTATAATAAAAGTAGTGGGAAGATTGTGTCATTTGAAACTTCCATCTTGCACCAAAGCCAGTAAGAATGACTTAGTTTTATATGAATAACCAGAAACAAGCCTAAGTTGTGAATAGCAGAAGGAAGAAAAACTAGGAGAGAAGAATCTAATTCTCCTTGTTCTTTTCCATGCATTCTTTCATGCATTTCCATACATATTTTTCTAATAAATATGCATGAGCACTTGAACTAAATGCCTGTGTATCTTTAAATACACAGTGCATAGATAACCTACCTGTGTTATACCGACTATAACACTGCAACACAGGTATAGTTATGATTTAGTTGTGCTGGGATTCAGTTTTCCAATAAAATAGAAAGTGTTTTTTTTTTTTTTTTTTTTGTCTGTTGTTGATCTTTTTTTACCAGGAGGCTGTTAATTACTTGGATCTCCTCCAGTGACAAAATCTGGGACAGGTGTCTAAAGATAGGTTTGAAGTGTATTTTCAGCAGGGTTTTTACAAAGAAAGAAAGTTTGAAACTATTGCTTTGCGCTAAAAAATTTAAATAGTCCTCACTAGCATGCTGAGGGTGTTTGTTCAGGATGTTTCAGAACAGATCTCTGAGGGAGTTTACTCTTAACCTTCTTCATTCTATCAATGGAAGAGCAAATTACAAATTTGATTATAGTATTCTAATTTGTGCTTGCCCTCTTTATTATTATGTTTACTTAAAGATGGTGTAAACCTAACAATGAAATCAAGCTCATAACATATTCTAATTTGGAAAATTGTTACTTGATCATCTGAATTACACCTTTAGCGTTAGTTTAGAAACGTTTATTTTGAGTGATCATTTATTTCCCAAAAAAACAATTGTTAATATGAGAAATGTTTCAAAAAATGCGTAATCTGCCTTGCTACCAGATGTTTAACAGTTCCAATACAAGTATTTTAAATTCTCAGATGTATAGGTATGGTTGTGTGTGTGTGATAGGTATGCACACCTATGCTTCAAGAAAGGGGTGTTAATATGGCTTAGTCATCCAGAGATGCAGCTATTAATTTTCATGGCTATCACTTGACTTCTGTTATAGAAGTGAAGTAGCCTCCTGTGCAGTTTCTGTTGAGAGATCTAGTTCAAGAGGAAATATATCTAGATATGTTCCATGTCTAAAAGTTGGGTTTTTCTACTGCCACTTTCTTCTCTTGTTGACAGAAGGAAAAAAAAAAAAAAAAAAAAAAAAAAGGACAGAGAGCTCTTAGAATTACTATAATCCTCCTTTTTCCCTCTTCTGACATGATCTGCATCTATCTCCATGGCAAGTGGAAAAAGGCAGCAGCTTATTCATGCAGGGTTCCATTAATCACCGTGAGCACTTCTGTGCTTGGCTTTTTCACCAACTACTAAAGCCCTTAGGTAATTCTGTCAGTGATTCCCATTCCTATCTATGCTTTTTTTCTCTCCTCTTCTGCCATTAGACAGAAAGTCATTAGAAAGGTAGGTGCATGTCATCGTCTTTCACAAGCGCTGTACTGTTGCAGCCTCAAACTTCCACCTTTTATGTGGTGAGGAACAAAATAGAGTTCAATGAAGATATTGCTTCAAAGAGGTTAGAAATCGTGTTAAATTGCTCTATCTGGCAATGCTGGTAATATTGCAAACTGGCATTCTCCATCACAGCAAAAGTAATAACTGCTCTACTAGTGAAGATGAGAAGAATAGATTTCCATCAATAGACTTAAAACACTTTTAAAATTTATTTTAATTATAAATTATGCCATGTTACTATCTTTCATTGTTAAAGTGAAAGATTTTATATACCAAAATGTAATATTTTGTCTGTCTGATGTATGGAGTCAGCAGTTTTTGTGTCTTCCCTGTTTGGGTCATTTATTTTAAAATTTAGGTATTTTGGAAGCATAAAAAAAAGTATTCTTTTTTTTTTTTTTTTTTTTTTTTTATGATTACAGCTGGTTTTGAAATTAAGTATGGGAAGTGCTTGTGGAGGAGAAGGGCAGTAGGGCATTTCAGATCTTAGAGCTTCATCATTCCAGAAAAGCCTGTTAAGCTACAGGATACTAGCTATTGAAGCTAAACTGGGATCACTCAAGTGGGGTGAATTACTAATTGAACTAAGCTACAGATATCATTGGTTTACTGAAGTAGGTGAAGTGGTGAGGATTGTTCTGTTAGTAAACATCCTAAGGTTTGAAAGAAGGAATCAGACTGATGTGGAAGCATTTTGAAGCATTATCCTAAACCTCCTCTAAGGGAAGCTGGGGAAAACGTCCCTCCCCATAATTCCAGTGAGAGAGGAGTGACAATCTTACCTAGTATATTGTAAATGTACAAAAATAGAAAGAAATCATTAAACTCAGGGTAGGCTGTGTTTGGTTTTTATCTTAGAACTTTTAATATTATTATAAAAAAATACTATAGAGAAAATGTAAATTGGTAAGATGACTACTGTGACAGAAAAGCATGGGAAGCTATTTTAAAAGATGTAGTAATGTTACCTGAAAAAGTATGGTATGATTAAAGATAGACAGTATAAATACTTGCCATGTATGTTACACTTAATTAGTCAGAAATACTCTGAAGATGTAGCAGTACTGGCATGATAGATTAATCAGATTGTACTTAGATTTTCAATATGTGTTTGTAGATCCTTCAGGGCCATGATTAATGACTGAGGTGTTTCCTCATATGAGAGGAAACACATTATTTCTCATAGAAAATTGGGTTTTGGATCATGAATAAATTCAGCTTGTGCTCTTTGTTCCAACTATTTATATATTACATCTATTATAATATATATTGCAGGAAAGACATTTTTTCATTAGAAACTTTTTCCATAGAATGATATGAACAAAGATCAACTGAAAGCTTTTGTGAGTTTTTATCTGTAACTTTTTGGTTCAAAGATTGTCTTGGTTGAAAAAGACATCAATGCTTTCCCATTTTCTTGTCTGTGTGTTCAGCTTTGTATACGGTATGATATACTTTCATAAACTAGAGAAATATTGAATATCTCGAAATGAAGTGTTGATTTTTGTGTTCAAAAATATTCTCAACAATATCTGAAATATATTCTGAAATCAAGTGGTGTGCATTTCCAGCTTGAAGCTCATGGAAATTTCTGCAAAAGTCCCATCAGATTACTCCCTATCCATTTTTTGGAGCTTTTTTGCAAACTATAAAGGACTATTATTCCTGCTCCCCTCCCTCTGTCTCTTAGTTATACAAATGCAGTATTCTTCTGCACCAGGTTTTTAATAGCTGACTTTTAAGGTCTATTATACATGTGCATGATATATAGAAATTTTAATTTATGAAAGTATAATGACCTTCCTTCAAGTGAACAGAAATAATTCAGAGTAAAGCCAGGAAGAGGATCAGACATCTGTGTATGAGCATAACAGAGAAAAAGTGCAGTCTTAAGATAAATGAATTCATTATTCTTTTTTGAATACTTCACATGTCTTAGCATTAATGGAAATGGAAAGTCAATTGAAAGATTCCTATTGATTAGCTGTATTTGGATCAATGCCTAGAGAGTTCAATGTACTTTCACTGAGACTGATGGTCCCTTTTATTTTTGTGGTTTGTATCAGGTTGTAATTAATTTTCCCAGGAAGAGTTTAATAATCTTAGAACGTATATCCCAGGATAATGTTTCTTCTAATAATCTTTTAAATATAGAATTCCTTGTTGTTATATGTGTATCTGTGCAATGCAAAGATTTGTTAAGGCTAGTGATGGCTTGTGTTTATGTGAAATGGTAATGACTTTAAAATCTAATTACTTACTTGCAGGAAGGCCTTAAAAAATTAAAAGAAAAAAAAAAAAAAAAAGAAAAAGAAAAAAGGCAATCTAAGTTCCAGGAATCTGATCTTTTTGAAGTGTTAAGCATGTGCATCAGTGGCTAGAGTTGATGGAAGCAAACATAGCAACCTCTGTTAATCAGGCTATCATCATATAAGCTCAGTGTATATCAGGAATAAATCACTTAGGAACTCTGGGAAGAACACCATTATGTTTAACAGGCTTATGATATTTAATATTCTGCCACTTTGAGCAACAAGAAAATTACTTATGGGTGATGTTATCTAAGCCAGAATTCTGCTAATATTGATGCTTATTTTGTTTAGATACATGGTAGTTAATTCTGATTTTGTTGATGTTGTTCTGTTAACATATGCATATGGTAAACACTATAGGTACTGTTATGCACGGTGTTCTTTTTCCGTGTGGGGAACATCAAAAAAAGTAGCATCAGATTATGTGTAAATGTTCAAACTGAAGAAAAATTCCTAGGAAAGAAGCATTTCCAGCCTTGCTTATGGGGTTTGAATAATGAAAAGCACTACAATCAAAGACTCATTTGTGGGACTAGACAGGCAGGTGAGAATGCAATTCAGTGTACACAAACTTAAGTTAATTAGAATGGGAGCAATGAATTAATCTAGGGAATTTATGCTAAATGCAGCAATCATTTACCTCACTGATCAGGTTAAAGATCTAAGTCTGTAGGAAAGAAAATAAATAAACCACTGAAATGGTCAAGCTGTGCCTGGAAATTATTCAATTAAGTTACTGTTTTGTATTAACAAAGACATAGATTAAAAAAAAACAAACAAACGAAAAAAAAAAAAAAAACTCTGAAAAGAGATTTTATGATATAAGCATTTTGTTAATGCCTCATCTTGAGTATTCTCCACTCTCTGTTATCCAAATGGTATTATTTTTCAAAGAACATTGACCTTTTATTTTTCCCAAGCAGGATTTAACACTGAGCAACAGTGGTCAGTTCTTGCTGTGAACAGGCAAAATTGCTGAGAGAAGGCTGTGGAAATGTGCTAATTCTGTCACAGGACAGACTTATATATTACTGTCTCAAAAATATGAATGGAATTTGGACAGAGGATATAATTGAACAGCTTGCCTGTGACTGCCATCATGGAGTGCAAGGAGAAATCCCAATGCTGGCATGAAAACTCCATTGTAGCAGCATGGCAGTTCTCATCTCTGAGAGCCCACAAACATGACTGAGGGTAGCAAATCCTTTCATTGTCTTACTCTGTGGGTCAACAAAATGCTCTGGCCCTCAACACTGATGAATCTCCTGAGGTGTTCTGGCCCAGGTTTAGAGCCTGAGGTTGAGGAGATACTTAAAACACTTCTGGTGAGCTATACGTGTATTTATTAATAAAATTATCTGATAACAATATGGAAAGAACTGTGTGCAGCCATGGAGTCATATGAAATAGTCTTACAGACCAGATCATGGACTCTCCGATCCCTTCTGATGTTGCATATCTCAGGATTATGCTGTAATTTGAATCCATCTGTTGTCTGAACTGCATAAGATCCAAAGCTATGTCACTGAATTTGATGACAAATCTTCCTTTGACTTTACTGCTACAAACTGCACACACATAGGACCTAAAGTACATCATGAGGAAAGAATTTAAATATTGAACTTAATTCTTCTGGGGCTTTGTAGAACTTTAAAAAAATACATGCTAAAAATACTACGGTTAGAGGGGCTTGGGGCTGAGTCATGTTATACTCAAAACAAAAGATGCACGTTTTTGAGAAGTGAAGTAGACTAATTTGGAGAGGCAAGCAAAAGAGCAAGCATGTGTAATCAACATAAGGAAGCTCATGACCTCTTCATAAAGCATCTTTTATTTTTGACATTGTTACTCTAAAAACTCTGAAGTACTGTCAGATTACTTCCCGTAATTACTTCCAAAGATTCTTTCTTTCTCTCCCCTTTTCCCTTGTTTTCTAAGTATTTTTCTATCGTGTCCTCAAACACAAATTCACAAATTCCTGTGCATATTCTTCAGTCCCAACAAATTCTTGTGAAGCAGGTGGCAACCTCTTAGTGTCTCAGTGATTACATACCTTTACCTTCCCACATAATGAGATGCTGTATAGCTAAAGGAGCAGAGGGTTCATTATAAATGGTGGTTGCATAATGTATGCATGTGGAAGACCTTCTTGAGCAGGACCATTAGTTGGTTCAGTCTAATAAAGAACAAAACAAATAAGCATGTGGCCACAATTAGGAGACATGTCCTTTCTTGTCTAGGTTGCTTATGTATAAATAGCAAATTTCTGAATTCAGAAAGGAGGATGAAAATATTTGTTCATAAATAAATAGTCCATTGTTCCTCCATAGCAGCATCCTCCTAGCTGCCATTATATTCTCCTACTGATATTTTGATTGTCTAAATGTTTTTTAATATGCTACAGTCTTAAGGGAATAGACCTTAAGTTATTCTTATTAAAACTGGCACTACCTATCTCAGTCTAACTAGGTTCATCTAATCCAAAATCCAAAAAATCCTTACACACTGGTTGCTAACCAACATCCTTGCATATGAAAGTTATAGATATTTTAATAACTTGGCGTTAACTCTTCCAGAACATTGCCTTGCATAAAAAGAGCTGATGAAAAATTTAGCAGACATTTTAGCAACCTTATTAAGTTTTAAAGAACTTAATAGCTGTTTGCAACAGTTGAGAAGTTGACTGAAACCTGACTGTTCAGCACAGAATCAAAGGAAATTATTGTGATTGTTGGGACAACGAAAGCTCTGGAAGATTGAAGGTCACTTCCAAGAGCTAGCCACTCATGTCCACCTATGGACATGATCACTGCATGGATACTTTTCTGTTTATTTTAACTGTTGTATATGTTACTATGCATATACTGTTTGCTGTATCTAGTAATACAATGGAGTCAGCCCTGATATTTCCTGGCTTGTTACTGTCTAGTTCTCTTCTAATTTTAGAGAAGCACAAAAAGTTTAACACTTCCTCCTCCTTCCTGGAAGTCATGTGTGGGAGTGTTAGGGGTCAAACCCAAGTGGAATGAGTAGGTACCTAGGGTGTTAGAGTCCATCACTTTGCAGGTTGTAGGCGCTTTGGGCTGACAATGTGTGGTTTTGAAAAAATACGGACAGATGTGAGCAATGGCATCACTTTCAGTGTATCCTAGACTGTGCTTTTAGCTCTTGAGGGCAGTCTGAATAAAGGAGTGACTATCAGATTGCTGTGGCCCACTGAAAGAGGGCCAGGTTTGCACAGTACAGAATCAAGGTGTTTCTGAGGGCTAATAGCCAGAACCCAAGATAAGGCATATTATCTCCATGTCTTTTAAATTTATGAGCTCTAAATGAGAATAAGGATTTACTTATGCAGCAGCACAAAGTACTGGTGTAGCAGTTTTTCAATGAACATGCAGTATGAACAATATCATTTTTAATACCAGTCAACAAGATTAGCCTGTTAATGCAGGACAAGGCAAGTGGAAAGCACAGCTGGTAGCCTGAACATATTCTGATCCTAACTCCAATTAATTCTCATTCTGACACTTCCGCTATTAATTTATCTGAAGAAGCTACAGAAATACGAGTAAGTATAAGCAGGATCTATATCTGGCTAGAAAACTCCTGCTGGAAGGTGAAAGGTACAGAGATAATTTCACAAAACCTGCTACTTTGCTTCAGGCATTTGTTTAAGTAAACATAGGTATTATAGTTAATCAACTTGTGCTAATAAGTAAAGTTTGTCTTAATACTATCCAGGTTTTGTGAGAAACTACCTTAATTGTAATTCATAATTAGTTAATTAGACCACTTATATGATACAGGTTATGCTCTCTGATGCCTAAGTTTCATCACCAAACTGGAAACTCATTTTATTGTTTAGTTAGTCTTTTCTTTTTTTTTTTTTTTTTCCCCTTCTAGTTTTATCATCTTTGAGCCTTTCCCACTTCTCACTTATGCCACCAGGGAGTAAAATCATTGAATTTAATCTGGTGTACCAAAGGGCAGAACTGGACACACTGGGTCTGATTCTTACTTTCATCCAGTTTAGCTACCTCACATTTGTAGTCTCTTGACAGTAACTCATTGCACCAGGGAAATAGAGCTACAGCAGGGAATTTGGATTTCCCCAAACCCAGGGTAACAATTGTATCTTCATTCTTTTTTTCATTTTCTTCATCATTTTCTTCTTTTCTTTTTTATTCTTCCTTTTTTTTTTTTTTTTTTTTTTTTTTCCCGGGAGGGGGGTGGTGGTCCTTCTGGGACCCAGGAGTTGGACTCAATGATCCTTGTGGGTCCCTTCCACCTCAGATATTCTATGATGTGCTTTTCAATAAAGTGCCTATGCTGATTAATGATTTTTATCTCTTAACCAAGCTTGACATGCTTGACACTAAAGCATCTCTACAGCTGGTGTAACAGTATATGCTTTCCCAGAGCTGAATAGCCTTCTCTCCCCAACCTTCTCTCCCCAACAACGCCCAACAACGGTCATGGGTGTGCAATGCTTGCCTTCCTTATGAATCTTACTGTGATTCTTCCTGTTTGACAATGTGCCGCTGCCACTATTAAGTCTCTTGTTTTTTTTCCTTGTTTGTATGTTTTCATTTTTGTTTCACTTAGATCAGGCCGGTCCCAAGCATTTCTGCAGCAATAACAGTCATGCTAAGGGTTTAACAAACTGATATTGTCAGTGTTCTGGTCGTTTATGCTTAGTGTATAACAATTGCACTAACAACTGGTGAGTTCTCCTGTTAAGTGTTTAAGGAAGCTTAAATGTCTTTCTGTTCATAAAACTCATTTGCGCTGAAGAATGCTTATGCTCCAGAGGGTGAGATTAGCTCAAGGAACGACTCATGAATTCCTTGTTTTCTGATAATTACCTAGCTTACACTGAATAAGGTGTGCCAAGAAAAAAAAGAAAAAAAAAAAAAAAGAGGTCCTTCAGTTTTGCCATTTCTCTCTGAAATTAGCCAGAAGTCTTCAGAGCATCAGCATGAACCTACTAACACATCTTTAACTCCTTGTGCTAGAATTTGTAGCTGATATTATGTATTCGATAAGGGACCAAATGTAAGCCCAGATATTCCGTTGTGGAGATGTAAATTGTGTTGCTGCTGTAGCATTGTACATTCTCTGTGGTCTAAGAAATGCTACTCATACAGGACTGGTTTTCTGCATTTCCTGCTGGGGGAGAGAACTGTTGGGTCAGGTACTCCTCTTTATCCTAGGCATTCTGGATTCAAGGGGAGGGGTTGAAGCATTACAGCATCAAGGACCTCATCGTACTCCCCTTTGGGGCTGGAGTCTTGTAATTATCTGTTCAGCCCTCAACCTTGGTGGACTCGCAACTTAACTGACTATGCACTGAAAGCTATAGATTGTTTTTTATTATTTTTTTTTCTTATCCCGAAACCTTATAGTTCCCCGTACAAGGTTTCTTTCCTGACACAGTGAATTTTAGGGAACAACAGAGTTCCTGAGGGAAAAGTTGCCAGCCTTTTCCTTGCACAGCAGATGGAGTTTTTAAGGCTCACTGTGGATTATGTAGCAGTGCCTTCTCATTTAGGGACAAGCACAAAGAGCATTATCATACATGAAGTTACTTTACAGTAACTTCTACCAATTAAAATAAAAAGTGAAAAGATTATGCTATAGAGACTTAATAACCACTCAGCATATTTGATAATGTCACTGCTGTTGGTATCATATTCACCACTATGTTTAATAGCTGAACAGATGCAGCTCAGTAGAGCACCACATGGTATGTAGCAGCAGGGAGTCCCATTTGACAAGTTGGTTTTGTTTTATTTCCTTTCCAGAGAGCCTTCCCTGTTATCCCAAGTTTCTGTAGTGTTTTGATTTGTTATTCAGCAAGCAGAAAAGGGCAAAGGGACTCTGTATTGCTTGTTTTCAAAGAAAGAGACTTTTTGACTTTTTAGTGGAACCACAACAAAATTCCTAAAAACGATACTGTAACGAGTGTTTTAATGAAAAATTGTCAGCCTTTGATTTGAAAAGGGTTTGTTTTTAGCAGTTGATTTGTATCTGCATACGGAGGTTGCTTGTAGGATAGAAGCTATGTTGTTTTTTGGAGGTGGTTTGAAGGTTTGGGTTTGTGTTTATTTTTTTTTAATTGCAAGATTTTGTGTACATGTCTGCAAGTCACTTTGCTCAGTGAGCAACAGCTCTTGTCTGTAATAGTACCATGGGATGTTGCAGTCGTTTGTTGCTTTGTTGTTTGCTCTCTGTGGATCAATTCATAAGAACATTTTGTGAAACTTTCCAATCTTCTAATTGCTTGTCTGGAAAAACACCTGAGTATATAGTTAGAGGCTAAAATAGGATGGCTAACACTTACTCTATTCCAAAAAAAAAAAAAAAAAAAAAGTAAAACCAGTACAATACAGAGTAGGTAATGAAACCCTGGAAATATGGTTTGGGTATTTGTTTCCAGGAAACATATAATAAAGATGAGAACAAGTCTGAAAGTGTGGCAAGAATTATGTGATCCATCCCATCCATATTGCCTGGTCCATAAAACAAAACAAAACACCTTGGTTATACTTCCTATTCCTTGTTAATGTGGTTATACAGTTATAGGGAAGGGCATTTTCGAGGGCTAAACTCATGGGCAATGACTTACTCAGAGCTAAAACATGACCACAGGTCTGTGTTTAATGATATTTAAGACTTCTAGGTTTCTATTCCTAATCTACATTTTAAAAGTTTTGCTGGGTATTTAAATTATTTAATCCTTAAGATGTTGACTTTCTTTTCTTCTTTCTTGCTTTTCACTGCACTTTCAAACTCAAGGAACACAGGCATGTCTCCTTGTCACAGCTGTAGTAGAGTACATGATGACAACAAGCTGTGCTAGTGTGGGAGGAGGGGAGACAGAGGTTTCAAGCACCGTGGAGAACTGATTAAAATTCAAAATAATCTTGATAAAGGGGAGAAATAGTCTGAAATCAGGAAGATGAATTTCTACAAAGGAAAGTACAGAGATGGAAAAATCAAATGCACAGCTATAAAATAGGGAATAATTGTGGCCAAGAAGCAGTTCTGCAGAAAAGATTGGGAAGTTACAGCTGATTGCAATTTGCTGCAAGAAAAGACAGGAATTGGTCTGGGATGTATTGACAACAGGTGGAATAGCAGAGAAGGCAAAGAAGTTAATTGTTTATTCAGTCTGCTGGGACCTTAGCTGGAGAAGCATGTCCAGTTTTGGGTGATCTGCTTAGAAAAGGAGGTAAACAAATTAGGTAGATAGTGAAGGAAACTCTGGTTTAATTAACATCTTGTTCCAAATAATATAGTGAAAGAAAGTACTGTTTTCTTCATAAATGAGAAGACATAGACTGACTGAATGTCAGCCTTTTAATATATCCAGGTTGTATATATTGAAAGTATATGTAATATATATAAAGAATATGTAATATATATGTATAAAGTATATAGTAACAGTCTGTCAAGATAACATAAGGAATGGTTGGTTTAATTTGAAACAGCGTTATCAGGACCTCCCACCCACTGATGTAAATCTCCCCTCTTTTAGTATAAAACTATTCCCCCTTGTCCTGTCATTATCTGACTGAGCAAAAAGTTACTCTCAATCTTTTTTTTATAAACCCCCTTTAAAGTTGTGATAAGGTCACCCCTGAGCTTTCTCTTTGTCAGGCTGAACAGACCCAGCCTTTCTTCATAGGAGAGGTGCTCCAGCCCTCTGATCAACTTTTATCCCCTCTCTGAACCCGTTCTAACAGATCAACATCCTTCTTGTGCTGGGGACCGCAGACTACTTGGACACGGTCATGTAGGTAGGCTCTGTCAATTTATGCTTTCAAGATCATTACATTCATATCAGTAATAGGAATGCCATGTAGACTAGTTTGGTATATTTTTCCTAAAGTTATCCTACAGGTACTTACTATTTCCAGTATGGACGTGGTGAGGTTCCTTTAAGTGGTACAGTCCTGCTTATTTTGCAGTTTCTTAACTGGAAGACTTAGGTCCAGGAGTGACTTAAGGTGAATGTTTAGATCTCAGCACAGTGAGGTTCCCTGTCTTCATTTCTAAAGATACTTTCCAGCAGCTTACTTTCTCCCTTTTCTGTGTTTTCTTTTAGTACCTGTTGGTTTTATTGTCAACAAGGTTGACAATTGCAGGGCAAGCGGGCGATCAGGCCCAGTCAGCATGGGTTTATGAAAGGCAAATCCTTCTTGACGAACCTGATCTCCTTCTATGACAAAGTGACATGCTGGGTGGATGAAGGAAAGGCTGTGGATGTGGTCTACCTTGACTTCAGCAAGGCTTTTGACACCGTCTCCCACAGCATTCTCCTCAAGAAACTGGCTGCTCTCGGCTTGGACTGGCGCACGCTTCGTTGGGTTAGAAACTGGCTGGATAGCCGGGCCCAAAGAGTCGTGGTGAATGGAGCCAAGTCCAGTTGGAGGCCAGTCACTAGTGGCGTCCCCCAGGGCTCGGTGCTGGGGCCGGTCCTCTTTAATATCTTCATCATTGATGATCTGGACGAGGGCATCGAGTGCACCCTCAGTAAGTTTGCAGATGACACCAAGCTAGGTGCGTGTGTCGATCTGCTTGAGCGTAGGAAAGCTCTGCAGGAGGATCTGGATAGGCTGCACCGATGGGCTGAGGTCAACTGCATGAAGTTCAACAAGGCCAAGTGCCGGGTCCTGCACCTGGGGCGCAATAACCCCAAGCAGAGCTACAGGCTGGGAGATGAGTGGTTGGAGAGCTGCCAGGCAGAGAAGGAGCTGGGAGTGATGGTGGATAGTCAGCTGAATATGAGCCAGCAGTGTGCTCAGGTGGCCAAGAAGGCCAACAGCATCCTGGCTTGTATCAGGAACAGTGTGACCAGCAGGGCTAGGGAGGTGATCGTCCCCCTGTACTCAGCTCTGCTGAGGCCGCACCTCGAGCACTGTGTTCAGTTTTGGGCCCCTCGCTACAAGAAGGACATCGAGGTGCTTGAGCAGGTGCAGAGAAGGGCGACGAAGCTGGTGAGGGGCCTGGAGAACAAGTCCTACAAGGAGCGGCTGAGGGAGCTGGGCTTGTTCAGCCTGGAGAAGAGGAGGCTCAGGGGCGACCTTATCGCTCTCTATGGGTACCTCAAGGGAGGCTGTAGCGAGGTGGGGGTTGGCCTGTTCTCCCACGTGCCTGGTGACAGGACGAGGGGGAATGGGCTTAAGTTGCGCCAGGGGAGGTTTAGGTTAGATGTTAGGAAGAACTTCTTCACTGAAAGGGTTGTTAGGCATTGGAACAGGCTGCCCAGGGAAGTGGTAGAGTCACCACCCCTGGAAGTCTTCAAAAGACGTTTAGATGTAGAGCTTAGGGATATGGTTTAGTGGGGACTGTTAGCGTTAGGTCAGAGGTTGGACTCGATGATCTTGAGGTCTCTTCCAACCTAGAAATTCTGTGATTCTGTGAAGGTGTAAGGCTACAGCAGCACAAGGCAGCACAACCAACTTTCCGTTTGCTGTATCCACATCCCCTCATGTTTAATGCTAGCCAGTCAGTGATCTAGAAATCAAGTTAAACTTGTACATCTGAGAATTGTTCACCCTCCAAGCAAAGGGACTGTTAATGTGTTCTTCGCTAGATGCTGGCACTGGCCTCCTGTTAAGCTTGTAAAAAAGGTGGTGGTGATGTAACTAACTTTGCCTCCTCGCCCACCTCTCAAATGTTAGCAAGTGTTTGCTTTGGTGCTGTGTGGGAGTAGTGAGGTAATTCAAACTGTCCTGGTGTAAATCCAAAGTAACCCAAATTCAAAACTCAATTATGTTGCAAGAATAGTGTACAATGGAGGTGAATTTACTTTTCAGGTTTTTGAGCTATGTGACCAGTTCATTGGCTGCAGATATAGCCATGCAGCTGATGTGAAATGTTGATTTAAGTTTCCCTGTCACAATAGTGTATGCAGATTATCTAAAAGATTTAAAAAAAAAAAAAAAAAAAAAAGTTCATAAATCACTGGCATTAACCTTTTCTGTTTCCTTTCTAAAAATGAGTCTCTGTTAACATTAGTAATTATTTATGTTAAGGCTTTTTAATGCTTTTAGCAGAATGTTGATTAAAAAAAATCTCCTTTAGCTATTAATGGCTATCACAATGTGGTTATATGGGGGGCACGAAGGCAAAGTAAGTATTGCCCTGAGCATAAGTCATGTTGCATCTTTAAAAACTTGTGAAGTGAAAATGAAGCAACTTGGGGTTTGAGTTAGCATTTTGCAGTGACAGCTATTGTGGTCTATTTAGATGTGAATTGGAAGCATTGCTCTTTTCCTTGCCACATGCAGAGCAAGATGAGCATGCTTTTGTGATGAGGAAGGTAAAACTCCCCTAGTTCTGTTACCCTGTCCTTTAATTATACTTCCTACCCCCCATTCTCCAACTTCAGTTGTGCAGCTTCATCCAACTGTTTTGCACTTCTGCAGTCACAAAGGTAGGTCATGGATTTACTTTGTTACCTCAAAATGTAAATTAATACAGGCTGATAATGTGTGTCCTTTCATTGAGCTGGAAGAAAAAATGATGAATAAAATCACTGCTGTGAGTATGTCAGGATGGTCATTTTATCTGTCTTGTAATGGAAGTCTTGTTCAGCATTTCTAATTAACATATTAATCTTCACTATCCCCTGAGACAGGTGTAATATTGGGAATACTAGTGCATGACAAATTTATTTACATTTGACCCTCAGAGCTACTGGTTGCAAACAGTTCTGGTTTGCTGGAAAACCTAATTGGTTCCCAATAGTTTCTTCTTTTCTCAAATATGAAAATATTTGAAAGATTTTTGCTTTGTTTTTCCACTAGCATAGAGAAATGTTAAAAATCTAGACAGAGAAATGGTCTTGTGTGAATCATGTTCTCCCACACACGTGCTACACATGAAGTGGTTATCAAAAACATTCCATGCATCATTACTATTTTTTGAAATTTTAAGTGAGATTAATTTCTGCATTTGAATTTTGCACATTTATACTTTGGAGTGCTTTTTTTTAATTGCTTTTTCAGCATTATCTTGCAAGAGAATTCCTAACCACAAGCAAATAACTTAGCTGTGATGAGTGCAGAGAAAGTGCAGAATATTCCTGGAAGCATTTATTCTTTCTTCAAGATGTAGAGAAGGCAGTAAAGCCTTTCCTCCATCCCACCCCACTAGGCTTCTCTGTGGGTGTGAGTGGTTCTAAGCTATGCTAAATTGTGCAATAAATGCGAAAAACTGGTACTCATCTCTTTTGCCCTACAGAGTCCCTTTGGTCCTACTGACAGCAGCGTTTTGACTCTTAAGGCATAAAACCAGCCCAACTGATTACTAAGGAAGGTAGAAGGCTTTTTGTCTACTATTTGGCTGGCTCAATTATTATAAATGTGCAGGGTAGAATGCTGATATGTTGGTGTTTAGTTTTCTTGTGTTTGAAGGATATGCACCCATCTCAGGAAAAACATTACGTAGGTTTTCAAACTCTTTTTTATTATTTACTTATTTTTTTTTATCTAATACAAGATAAAAACACAAAATCTTACCCTTCTAGGTGCAAGGCAAGGGTTACATGTTTAATAGTTGGGTGTACTAACTCCTGCTGTCCATGTATTTCCATTCACTGCCAGGAATCAGATTCAGGAGAAAGACCAAACATCTGATCCAGGTAGTGGTACTGTGTAAGTTAGAAAATGTTTTTCCATTTTTATTTCTCAATGGAAACTGGAAGCTGGAAAAATGTAAGGGTTGATTAGAATTTACAAGCGAAGATGAAAGAACTCTTTCTTTGGCACCACTCATCAGTTGGTGCTGACTTCTGAGGGACTTGAGAAATCTGGATTCCAATTCTTTCCCTACCTAGTTCACATAGGGAACTGATCCAGACTCACACATTGTAGCTTGAAGACTTTAAATGTCATCTTTTGACTTGCCTTGGTGAGTGAATCTTCTTTTTTTTTTTTCTTCAGTATTTCTAAAACTGTGAAAGGTTGTTGTTGTTATACATCGGAAAGGAAATACTTTTCCAAAGTTTTTATTTATTTAGTGTTTGTGAAAGAAATTTGTTTTCTAGGCAGTCTTGGTAAAAATATACCTTTTATATATGGATGACAAAATTGTCGTTGTTATTACATGGTCTTTATAGTCCTAAATGTTGTTGCTTTGTTTCTTAATCAACGTCATAGTGCTGCTAAACTCCAACCATAGTGTTGCTCCATGTGGCAAAGGCTACACTTTTGAAAGTTGACTGAAGTGTTTTAGAATCAAAATTCAGGATGGAGATTTACTTTATTTCTTGGTAAAATAAATGTAAAGTCCTAATTGTTTTTTCTAAAATTTCTTACAAGTGCAGGAGGCAAGGAACTTGGAGAGCACTGCAACAGTTGCACATCATCAGGTACATATAAAAAGAAAAATGTCACAGTACACCAGCTCTTAACCTGAAACATGGCATACTTGCACTTCCTAGAACCCACTGTACGTTTACAAATGCCAAAAACTTTTCTAAATCCCTTTATACCACAGAATTTAGTACGTTTCCATAGCACAATTGAATAAATCAGGATAAGTGACAAGGGACTTGATGATAAAGCACCATAGTGATGAAAAAGACAGAGCAATTAGGTGAAACATTTTCTGATACATTGTAGTGGGTATTTTCCCTTAGCTGTGAGACAGAATTATGTATTTTGCAGTACTAATTTCAGCCACCTAAGATATGTTAAATCTGTATTATGTATCATATTTCTTTGATTTATTAAAACCTTCTGCAAAACTTAAGCAATGTAATGATCCTCTGTATCAGTCATTTGTTATAAAACTTCCAGGAGATCTAGCAATTCTAACCAAAAAGGAATGCATTAGAAACATTAGTACATATTTGAAAGATATTTGTTTTAAAGACTTTAATGGTTTAACAATAAATAACTTAAAAGCCAGCTGCAACTCCCTGTTTTATTCCCAGTTCATAACAAATTCCTTTTATAAGTAGTTTAAGGTTCTAACATTAGATAGAGAACTAAGTCATTTTTTGTTTCTACTGGCTATCTGCAATTAAGATGACATTTCTGATGGTGTATGTGTAGATGGAGAAAACATGCATCACTGTTCATGCAGAACATTTTGGTCAATGTTCCCTCACCTTACACACTCAGAGTAATATAAAATAAATAGCTGTGGGTTCCAAGTGGAGAATCTTTTAATGGCTGATATTAAATCTGATTGTTTCTTGATAATGCAAAATATTTTTTGGTGGAGAAGGTCAATGAACGTGTATCATCATATTTTTTCTAATTTCAGAGATATTTCCAGTTCAACATATACTCAGTGCAAAACAGCAATCTTTTATTATGTACCTCTGTATGTGAGCACTTACAGCTTTTAGTAAATGTAATCTTTAAAGCAGAAACAAGCTTGCATTATAACTCTTTCCACATTTAGAGAAATAAATAAGTGATTCCAGCATTAGGGTTAGGTAATCCAGAGGGTCAGTTAACCAACATGCAGCTACTTAGTTTAAGATACTAATCTTAGTGTTAAATGGAAATAAGAAGCCAAAGAAGTTTCTAGTGTTGCATCACTGCTCTGTTCACTTCTTTAAATTATTTTTTTAAATCTTAAAACCATTTACTTGTATTCTCTGCTATTAAAAAATTAGTCTTTGTAATGAATGCAAGAAATGCAATTGTAAGAAATTGCATACAAATAATAGAACTAGACAGAAAGCATTGTTGAATGTTTTTTTCTTTTTTTTTCCTTCATAAGACGCAAGATTATGAATTTGTTCCAGTTTCTGTTGCTGTTCCAGAGCAGTAGAAGCTAATTTCAGTTTCTGTCTTAGTTAGAATAAATTTAGAAAGCATAGCTCATGCCAAAAGCAGATCTCTGTGGCTTGTTATGTTGGCATAAAATTAGCATGATATTATTAAAATATGAATTCATTTTATTCTATATTATTGCCTCTTCATCATGTTTTAAACCTTTTCTGGAATGCCTTGAAGTCTAGGAGCTTATTGTTTGTGTGTTGTTTTTTCTTTGTTTGAATATTACTTAAAATGAATTCCTTTAAAAAAAATGAAAAATTGAAGTTGAATCTTCTGATATTGGAAACAAAACTGTTGTGGCAAGGCTGTAGGAAGAGGAATGACCAGAAAAAAAGATGCCTGGCCACATCTCAGTAAACAACTTAGCAGGAAGTGCTTTCTCACTGCAGAAGTACAGTTCTGAAACATTTCTAACACTTGTGTGACTTTGAGGATCGTTCTTTAAAAAAAACAAAGTGCAGGGTAAAAATGTATTGAGCTTCATGTTTAAATGCAATATTTCTTTAAATATACAAATCTAGAGCCTTCGCTGGGATCTTCTTTGTTCTGGGTATATGCATGAATCCTTCACTTGTATGATAAGAACCAAATGGGTGTACTTCTTTTAAGATCTGTCCTGTGATTCTCATTGAAAAACACAAATGAATCTTTAATTCACACCTTTGGCTTCTGCAAAAAATATTCTGAGGAAAAGATGTCAGAGTTGATTGCTAGAAAATTTGTTGAAACTGCATTACATGTCAAAATTAATATATTGGATGACATTTTCTATTATTTTCACAAGGTTTAATTCAGTTTAATTATAATGTACCACTCAATTATACCATTCTATTTATGCTAATTTTAAAATTATTCTTTCTTTTGCTTTAATAGCTGTATATGAGTCATAGAAAGCACACCTAATTAATACCTCTGCTCATTGCTACAATTAAACATTAATCAGATTTGATTTTTGGAGTAATGTGCTACCAGTCTTGTAATCTTCTGAGTTACAACCTGATAAAAATTTTATTACCCTAGTTATAAAGTTCTCAATGGAGAGGGAATTTCCGTTTAGTGCATTTAATACATAGTAGTGACTTAAATATAAATTTCACACTCCTACATCTCTATAGATAAATTGGTTAGAAAGTCACAAATAGTGACTAAAACAAACAAAAACAACTGACCTTCTGGAGTTGGGGTTGAGTTTTAAAAAATATTCAGTTGTGTGCCAGTCAGAGTGATCTAACTTAAGCTGATTATTTGTATTAACATGAGCATGACAGTGTTTAGTCAGTCCACAGTTTATTCACAAGAGGGAGGGGAGTGGCAGGCACTGATCTCTTCTGTCTGGTGACCAGCGATAGGACACAAGGGAAAGGCATGAAGCTGAGTCAGGAGGTTTAGGTTGGATATTAGGAGAAGTTTCTTCACCAAGAGTGTGGTTGGGCGCTGGAATAGGCTCCCCAGGGAAATGGTCACAGCACCAAACCTGCTGGAGTTTGGAAACTATATAGGCAACACTCTCAGACATAAGGTTTAATTTTAGGTAGTTCTTTGATGAGCCAGGAGTTGGACCCAGTGATCTTTGTGAATTCTGACGAGGGGTATTCTATTCTGCTTATTCAACAAATTTCCTTCTTCCCTTTCCGTTTAGAAGGGAAAGTCAGTAGATATGAGCATAGAGCAATGCATGAACTTTCAAAATCCACCTTAGCATTGAGTTTCACAAAGTTGATACAAGCAGTTGAGCCTGATTAGTTTGGTCTCTTTATTTATTTTTTTTTCTCTCTTGAGGATTGATTGGAAAAGAACCAACAATGTATCCTGGCCCATTAAAATAGACAAATCTCTGACCTATTAAACAGTGATGCTCTAGAGTTACTTTCAGCAGTGTAGACACATGCATCTTGGGGCTGTGTGCTGTTCTGCTTTGGTACTTTCTCCCCTCCACTACCACCAATTCGTAGACTTGGAGAATGACTGTTGGTAAGTTAAGAGATTTATGACGAAGTGGAAAGGTGCGAATTAATTTTATCATGTCCCTGAAACTTGTCTCTATTAACTTGCTTTCAACAGTGAAAACGCCTTTTCAAATCCTAGGAAGTTCGGAGTAACATGATGGAATGAGCTCTGTGTCATAGGTTAGCTCTCCTAGATCATATACAGCTTAGAGGTGTTAGATTTTTTTTTTATTATTTTTATTTTTTCGTTAAAGAGCTAAACCCCATCTCTTTGTTCAGTAAAGAAGCCAAAGAAAAGTTGATCTAGGCAAGGGCACAGTGAAGATGGTAAATAATCTGTTAGAACAGCTGTTGGTTGAACTGGAGAGAGTCCAAGTTTTATTCTTAGTTGATTAAATTAACCCTATTGTTCTTAAGCTTATTGCGTTGCCAGAGCTAATTTGTTTAAAGCTTTGCCATTTCTAATTTACACAATAAGTTTGTTTGTGGAATATCTAATACTGATACTGATGGGGGGGGGGGCGGGGGGAATATATATATATAAAGAGTTATGAAGATATTATTTCCCTCAAATGAACATGCAAGCGTCTGGGTCAGAACTACCGCAAACACAAACAGTAGCCTGTTTAAAGGGTGGGTCATGCTTTGCCCGTGTTCTGCTTGTGCAGGAAGGATGAAGGTTCCTTTCCCCTCAGGGATGTTCTTGAGTCAGAAGGCATTGGTGAGGTCTATTATGAATATGGTATGAAGGGAAGGTCTGAGAGTCCTTCAGCATTATGTGCTGGACCTCTGCTCTGTCAAGGACTTCTGGGATTTGGAGAAGTTTAAACAAGCATAAATAAAGTGGTGGATCCTGAGCTACTGGATGCAAATGCACTCGCTCTTCTACCATGGCAAAAGAAAGGCTTATTTGAGGACACTGTGATTTTAAGCCAAGCAATGTGTTTTTGCTCTGTTTCTTGCAGGGAGATGAATTGTATATGTATCAGTGTTGCCATAAAGACCAGACAGGCTGTGGATTGACAAAAATGATCTAACACGTAATCCTGAAATGTCCCCGAAAACTGTGCAATTTCCTTAAGTCTATAGGGAGAATGCTGAATGTGTATTATGCAGTTGTCCAGAATACATAATGTAAGTTAAGCAATAATTGTATTGCTATTTTGTATCATACTTGAAAGGTACGTCCATTGTCACTTGTTTTGCTTTTTCCTCTTACATTTTACATACTGGGCACTTAACTTTCTAAGAGATAGCTGCAAATAGTTTCCTTCTGCTATATTTCTATGTAATATCCACGGTTAATTGCTAATTTTTGTCAAGGTTCTATTACTTTATCCTTCAGGTACTACATCACTTGTGATTATATTGCTGTTGTACTTGCCATCAGATCTCTAAGCCCTATAAACCTTCATAAAGGTTTATATTTGCTTTTTCCCAAAGACTTTAATGAAGGATTCTACTGCAGAGTCATAAAGAGGTGTAAGAATGTTTTTAAGTGGAAGAAAATGAATTGATGCTTTTACCTGTTAAATGCAATTTGGAATAAAGGGGTATAATATAATTCAGGAAAACAAATGCAAACAGTCATTTGGCCTATACTTTCAAAGACAGAGCTCTGAATTAATTTCCTTCCAAATCCCTCCCCCAGAACTGCATATTCTAGTAGTATTTCTCCTGCTTATTTTGAATAGCTGTGGGCACAGCGTAGGGCTTTCAGGAAGTAAAAATTTAATATTACAGTCAGCTCTTGTTTCAGGCTAATATGGTATAGACTCATGCATTGTTCAGAGGTTTTCTGCTACATTTCTTGTCATTATTGTTAACAAAAAAAAATCTGTATCCATTTTTTTTTACCAACCCAAACAGAAAGGAACAACTTAGTACTTAAATTTGTAATGGGAAGTTCTTTATGGCAGTTCCTGAACTGAAAATATTCTTGTGCTTTTCTGTCAGTTTATTGGCTTGAACAGCATTAATGTACTAAAGCAGTATTGTTTTGTTCTCAGTTCAGCCAAGCTGCTACCCTGAAAGTATGTATCAAATGTCTTTCTTAAAAATAACATCCTTCTTTCTATGTGTGAGCTACCTGGAAAATCCAGGACACATTTTTTGCACTGAGTTCTTAAAAGAAGAAATAGGTCTACTTGTGAAGTTTTCTTCCACTTTTGAACAACTCCATGGTAAATTTTAGCAATGTTTTAATGGCAAAGAATTATAAGCTTGTATTTTGGATTTACTGGAAAATTAGGGTGATCTTTAGATGTACTTTTTAAAAAGACATTCTTAATGAGAATAAAAATTTCAGAGCACTTAAGTATTTGTATAAGAAAAAATGGTTATTAATAAGGAGAGATTTTGTCTGTTACTGCTGTTGTGTTTTTAGAGCAACTGCTCTAGAAACTTATAAATAAGTTTCTTATAAAACTTATAAATAAGTTTCTTATAAATAAGAAGCCGATGTTACTCATACACGTAACTTTTCTGAATGATCTGCCATAGAAAAAGATTTGTTCTTCTTGCTCAGAAAATGAATACATTTGCTTCTGAGCTTTGAGAGGTCATATTAGCATGTAAACTCAAGAATGTGAATAGTTTTTATGTTTTGGGGTTGTTTTTTGTTTTGATTTTGTTGTTTGTTCTTTATTTAGACAGGAACCCTGTTTTAGAAATATGTAGCAGAAGTCTGTTATCAACAGTAGTAAATTCTTGCCTTTCCCCCCCCTTTTTTTTTTTTTTTTTTTTTTTTTTTTTTTTTTTTTTGGTGAAAATTATCAGCTCAGTAATAGAGGGAGACACTGGTAGAAAGGTGAGGAAAACTCAGATATTATCCATTCTGTTTGGCAGTAGCTGAATGGTCTGTAAGCATTTGAACATTTTGGCCTTCTGGTCATCTTGTGCACAACTTCAGTATAGGGAAGACATCTGCTGTCCTTTATTGATATGGCAGGACGTAAGACAGTAGGAGAAACAGGAAAATAAAATGTTTTGAGAGGCTGCTGGAGTACAGGTGGAACCTGTTGACATGGGAGGACGCCCTCAATGACATTCATTGAGGACGAATTGCTAAGAAATAATGGCTTTGTTACTTGTGCTTACAAAACAGTCTGAAGATCCAGAAATCCTATCAGAAAATCCTAAACCCAAACCAGCTTTCCTTGTTTTCTTCTTTTCAGTATGGCAAAATCTTTTATTTCTGTGCCAGCTAGGACACTGAATATTTTTCTGATAAAGCAGCACACACTAATAAGAGCAGAAATCCCACAGTGCATTCCACATTGAAGTATTAGTTTATGTTTGTGAAGCTTAGCAACAGTTGTAAGCTAATTCATTACACAAATTCAGCTGCATTCAGTTCTACCCCACCAGCTATGCATCTCTTCTAATTTCCTTTGGGGATCACACCTAGCCCAGCTTGTACCAAACTACCAGGTAATTTTGAACATGGCTTTACAAAGGGACTAAGACAGTAAGCACTAACTAAGAATGATAAATGAAAGTTTGCTATTCGAGAAGGAAAGATGGGCATCTGCCTTAGGTCATTGCAGAGGTGACTAAGAGTCCCTGATGCTTCTTGAATCTTGAAAACAGCAGATAGACTTGATGTATATGAAGATGAGGGGGGGGGGGGAAAAAAAGGCAGTAGTTTCAAATGGGTTAAAATACCTTCTAAAATTCAGTGGTTTTATGGTGCATCCGCATTTCTTAAGTAGCTTGGATTGTGTCGACCTGTGATTGTAATAGCTTGAATGATAGCAAAAGTTGGTCAATATACAGTACTATGTGTAGTGCTCAGATGCAAAAATTACCATGTTCTCATTGCTGGTCAAGGCTATGCTAGCCATAAGAATATTATTATGTTGGAAGGCTATATTGTGCAGCAGGGAGGCAAATTAATGAGGCAGATTCAGTGTGATTTCAAGCACCTGACAAAATTGGCTTATAACTGCAGAAAGAATATTAGTTATGTATGAAGTTCTTCCACCTAAAAATAATAGTTCACAGAGTTCCCCAGTGCTTGGATCCAGCGATATATTGCTGTGATATACTCTAGTAGACTTTCTGCATTAGAAGAAAAGCTTCTAGATTATATTGTTTATTGGTGTATATTTCTCTTGCTAAACCAAAATATTTATAGCAAGATGTAATGAGTGGATTATCATTCATAAAATATGCAGTCATAAAAATGAGATAGTGGGAATATTAGTAACATTCAGCTGTAGAAAGGCTGTCTCTTAATGGTTTCCTCTTTTCTCTAGTCATTATCACTGCAGCTGTGAATTATAGTATTACATTTCAGTGGATTCACTAAAAGAATTCATCCAGATAAAAAATAATAATTAAAAAAAGCATATTTTTTTCTTTTCCCTAGTAATTATGATTACATTTCTGACCAAGGCACACAGAAATTGCCATGGAAGTTTGACTCTGTATTTCCGTAGCTGTTATGTGTTATAGAAGAGAAATTGATACTCGTGTAATAGTTATAAAATCAGTTTATTTAATTTTGTAGATCCAAATTCTCCTTACATTTAGGCATAAGTAAACATTGCATATGAGCATGCTTGCTGAAGTGAGCTCATATTGCTACTGGACTATTTGTATAAGTAAGCATCTTGAGTTACTTCCTTTTGAAACTGGCATACTTGCTCAAGTAAGTGTAACACCATTGTTACTTATTTTATTTGTCTTAGTTATTATGTTTGAGATCTATTTCTGTTATTATCTTTAGATTTGTCATTAACTTCTAAATATTTGTGCTTTCCCACAACCATTTTTTGCAAAAATAAAGCAGAAACTGAACCAAAGCGTCTTCATTTATGGGAATGACTCATTCACTAGTAATTTTAATATAAGTAATAACAAGACTAAGGATACTGTCCTATTTTTGAAAAGGTTGTATAGGTATAAAACGAAGAGAAACATAGAGATGAGGCATATGCTTTCCAGAAAGCCTCCTAAGTGTCTGAGGAAGTTATATTTTGTTTTTCTGAAGTGGCCTTTGGAGATTTTCAGGGATGCAAAGGCTTTCAATGAGTTGCAACTTAATTTTTTTATTATTTTTTTTTGGTGGTCTCTTTGAATGCCTTGCTGTCACAAATCTGGGAGCTGTTGATACTAAAGGGATTTATGCCCATGAGAGCCCTAGTAACCCTTCCTGATATAAGTACTTTGAAAATCATAGCCTGAATTTCAAAAATGTCCTATACCTGCATATAACAAGCAATAATGGTGAGGCAACATTAACAAAAATGAGAACATAATGTATGTAAACGAATAGAAGTGTACAGCTTTTTAAGTATGTGAATAAATGAAACTGTAATATCAGTTATTGTACGCTGCTCTATGATCAACTTGGATTAGATGATTTTTGTGGGCATATAGCAGATGTTCCTTGTGAATATAAATATAAAATGCTTTGGAAATTGTTACATGCTCAGTGAACAATTAGGAAAAACAGTAGATAAAACAGTAGACCTTTTTTAGGAAAAATGAGTAAGAGGAGGCCCATACTTGGCTTTCTTGTGGAGTATGTTGATGTGGCTGATGGAAGAAATTAGGATATGTGGAAGGGAATAAATCCTGGTGACGACAGAAGTTGGTAATCATGTGGCCAGAGCTGAAGGACCTCTGTAGCTGTGTCCCCTAGTAGTTAAATAATTAGTTAATGCATATGAATTTTGTCCATCTCTATTCAATTTGAGTCTTATTTTCAGGGGAAGCATCCTATTTTATTTATGATTTTGAAAACTTCAATACTTTGTAGTGTTACTTTGGAGCTGTCTTGAAACATACGAAGTATACTGGTTTACTTCAACTGAGTTAGGCATTAAGAGTCTTAGAGCTGGTATGCAGCCTTGTCATATCAGATTATTTTACATATAATTGTTTTTGTGCTAGGTGCTTTCTTATGTGACTTAAAGTTGAAATAAAAAGATAAGTGGACAAAAAGTTATTTTAAGAGTTGTTCTCACCATATGGAGAGAACTTTCCTGGTGAGCACAACTCACCATAACTCTCCTTCCATTGATAAAATGCAGGCACTCATTATGTTTCTACTGTTTTTTGGCAAGCCCAGCAGAAAGGGGATGAAATGCAGATTGCTCTCGAATGACTTCCTTGCTTAGGTTTCTGTGTGGCTACACCAAACTTGCTGAAGTCAGAATTTATCTTGGGAATGTACAGGTTTTGTCTTCACCTGCATGGTATATGTTGCTCAAGTAGAGGGTGCAATTTCTGGTTGATGCTAATGAAGGAACAGATCCTTGTCCTGTCATGCAGGTGATAGACTTGAAGTTAGGCAGACAAAGCAGACTCGGCAGACAAAGGCTCAAGTTTTTCTTCTGTCTTACTCAGATGAATAATCCAAATTCTCCCAAATTTCTTAGACGTGTTCTCATTGTCAAACTAATGATGTGTCAGGCTGCTTTCAGTTTTTACTATTTTATCTAACTAATGAATTAAATTTTAACTTGAGCAGGGTCTGAAAGTTTTTTTTCTTCAAACAGATATTTCTCTGGCTTTCTCTGCACCTACTAATTCATGCTTTATTTTTTTTCATACTGCATTTCTGAATTTGTATGCAGCAACAGTTCCAACAGATCTATGGTGGCAATGCTGAGGGATTTTTAACTATTAACATGCAAACAGCCAATGGTTGGACACAGAAAATATCTTTGTTCCATTGGTGTTTGTTCTGCCACTGGTGTAGCTTTTAGGGTAGGGAGGGCGTGTGTGGCTGTAAGCTAATGAGAGGTTAGGTAGATTTAGAGCAGTTGTGGTGACAGCATGTATGTTTATTTATTGATGAAAAAACGCAGGAGGAAATGTGGAATAGAAAATCTGTTCAGCTCAAGTCAGTGTTGCAGGAGAACAGTATGTGTTGTGATACGTGCAGTGGTGTGTCCCAGCAGAGCCTGACTTGTCTCTGCAAGGTCACAGCCTCTGACAGATTTAGTAGGAACTCCCTGACTCCCAGACACATGGTCTTGTCCAAACTTAAGTTATATGAGCAGTTTTCACTTAGTTTGCAGATTTACTCTCCTCATCAACTGTAGACAAGTGGGGATTTGGCTGAAGTGATGTTGGTTTTGGTATCAGTGCATAGTCCCTATTTGACATATCAGCTACACCTGCGTTAGCAAGTAATGCAGCTCAAGAACAGCAGGTTTTTAGAGAGGGGTGGTTGATGCAGCAGACCCATACCAACACTGTATGTATTTCAGCAGATTTTTTCTCCAGGCTAGGATTAGTCTGTTTTATTCTGTTGACTGATATCGTTCTTACCAAAGCATTCTTACGAGAATTTTGTATCAGTGTAAGGTGAAGGATTTTGTGTAATTATTTTTATGAGCAATGGCAGCTTACTTTCTGACGTGTTGCTTTAAGGTTTTTGACAGGTGGTCAAAATTAGTCTACAGTTAACATGTCTTGCAGTGGTTTGCAGGTATTGTGGTAACTAGAATGCTTTAAACTCTAACAAAGATGAAGTGACACTAATGTTTCATAAGATTCAGATCCGGGATTAAATTCAAATCCTTGTATTGAGGCAAAGTGCACCCCTACCAGCACAGAAGACCAAGGGTAATTATTATACTTTCTGTGAGACAAACTTGCCAAATTTTTTAGAGTTTACGGTTAGTTCACATGCTCTGGGACAGCACAGAATGCTGAAGGAGTCTAATAAACTGTTTTCCAAACATGACTTCATTGCTGATAATACATGCAAAAGTGTATTCTAGAAATGAAAGTTCCTTTTAACAAACAAGGAATAAAAAGGACCACAGTAATTGAAATGTTCTAATAAAATTGCAGTTTGCTTGTATTTTGAGCAGTCAAAATTAATGCATAATTTAAGAGTGCCATTGCTAACAGTAGACTCACAAAAGATCATTTGAATTTGTTTCTTGACATGAGAAACGCATCTTTGAAGTCATTCCTGATGTTCTGCTTGGTCTCATCAGCATCTTAGGAGAAGAATGTTCCATTTTCCCTCTTGCTTCAGTGAATATTTATGGGATGCAAAAATAAGAGTAACTTTAATTATGTATGTAGAGGAAAGTATATGCAGTCCTGAGCAAGGCTCTTCATTAAAAAATCTGCCTGGAACTCTGACAGGTAGTGCACATTAATGTAAAAATTAAGATTTGCTGCCTGTTTTTGTGTCTGTAGGTGGGCATATAGTTATAATTTTGTGTACTTTTTAACATAAAATTCTCAATTTTGGTGATAACTATTTTGTGATTTTTTTCCATCATAACACCAAGAAAGACTGCAAACTGCTGGATGCCTAAACAGTTAAAAGATGCTAAAAAAGACACTAAATGTAGAAGTAAATATGATCAATAAGAATTCCTTGATTTAGATGGAGAATCAGATTTTTCCTGGTATCACACACAAGCTGTATATTAAAACTTTTACCTGTCATAGCCATTAAAGTCAGGCCCTGTCTAGAGATCAAACTTCTTCATAGACAAAATACCTAGAGATATTATGCTCCCAGATGAGTTTATTTCCACAATAGTTTCATGCATGCCTTTCTCCAACTGGTAGAAATGACTTCCGCCATCTGCTGCTTCTTCTGCAATATCATTTAGAAAATCTTGAATTTCCCTAAATAGAGAGAGATCTCAGTGTACGGAACTTCAAAGGTCCTCTTCTTTTTGCCTTCATGTTATATTATTACTAAAACGTTTGAATCAGCAATTCGTTCATAAGAAAAAAAAATGTACCAATAAGTGATAGGATTTGAGTTGTACATAGCAATTAGCAGCTGGCAAGTTAAGTGCCTTTTAGGATTAGGGCCAGACTCAATTAAGAACATACAATGTGGAAAAAATCGGCCAAGAAATCTTGGTGAAACGTTACTTGAAAGTAATTTGATGTGAATTTCTTAGGAGGAGATACAGTAGCAAAAAATCCTTCAAAATGAGCAATTGACTTGTATTAAATAATTCTTGTTGCAGTTTTGTTCTGAAGAGGAAAAAAAATCATGTTGCATTTTCTTTTACTTACAAGTTTGGTAGAAATCTTTCATGTGTTGTTACTCAGTGTGTTGGTGTACTGTGGGTATTGAAAAGCTAGCGAGGGCTTCTCAGGCATGTTTAGCAGATGTACAGTAAGTGGGGAAAATTTGAATAGGCAGTGAGTCAACAAACACAGCTTACTTTATCTATGGGCAAAATGCATACATCTAAAACATACAGTGAAAGGGAACCATGCAGAAAATAAAAAATGTTGTTATCATTTAATGTTGTATTTCATAGATGCTTCAAAATATTGGCATGATGTGTCCTTCTGTGGTCATCCTTCTGCTTCTCTGAAATAGGACAAATCCCTGTATTTTTAAAAGGAAATATGTTAGAAAATTCAGGAAATATGGTGAGGTGAGTTCTCTGCCAGCAGACAGCACTGTTGTGGGGTAGTAGTAGATTGCTGTGAGATCTCTTTTATGTGAGGTAGCACTTCTTGCTCATTTTTGAGATTTTGAGCTATTTGCTACACTGGTATGAAAGTGACAAACATTCAGACACAAGCTAGAGCTCAGACAGTGACAAAGATTTCCTTCCTAGGCTTGTCATGGGATGTGTGGCAGAGGTGGATATAGACCTTTCTTTAGGACATCCTCTGTAAAACACCTAACCTCCAAAACTCTTTCTCTGTTTTGATAGATTGCTGTCACTAAATGGTCAGTTTGGACAAAATGGGGCGGGGGGGGGGAGGAGGGAGAGGATAGGTGGGGGGGGAGCTTATGTAGTCACTGTTGCAGTTGTGCAGTTCTTCAGGAATCTGTCATGTTACTCCTGAGGGTTGTAAGGCAAAGTCTGGAGGAAGCACTGGTCTCATGAAAGACTGAAGCAGGTTTCAGAGTGACTATGTGGGAAGAAAAATAAATTAAGGGACATGATTATCTGTTATAGGTGGCCATCACCTACACCTGTGGTCTTCTGTGCAATGAATGGGTATTGGCAATCGTCTTGGACAAATGGGGAATGCACCTGTTCTTTGGCCTGTTTGCGTCTTGGCTGACATCCTCTCAATAAAGCAGAGGCACACAGTCATATTCCTTGCTGAGGAATAGACAGGATTTAGGCAGAAGGCGTGTGTGTGTTTACTTGAGCACTGTAATTGATCTGTTTTTCTGTGGGCTACTGAAATCCGAAGTCAAAACACTCCCATGAAAAATTAATAAACAAAGACATTTTCAACATATTCTTACAGTATCCACTCATGTACATTGGGCATGTACTTTTTCTTATTGCAAGTAATTTGCATGATTAGTGAATTGAATCATTATGTTTCTAGGAATTGCTATAGTCTATTTTTTTCTGGTTTTTAGCAACTCTTAGTGGATGTGGTGAGGGCATAACTTAGCTTACATCTGAGGCAGGAAAAAGAAATCGGGTTACTTTTCTTGTATTTTTCACGAGGCATAGCAAAATATGGGAAGGTAAAGTGATTTGACACTGCTTGCAAACTGAATTATTGTGTAACTGTAGTTCAGAGCAGTCAAGAAAAATTCTATCATTACTGTGCAGTCTGTGAATATATTTGCAGTTTCCTGTGCAATTTGAATACCTTTAAGACACTGAACTAAAAATGAAATTGTATGTAAATAAAAGTATTTTAGTAGTTACACCAAAAAATACCACATTCAGTATTTTCTGTAATGTTTCACACTTTATACACTTTGACATTTTAGTTGCTAAAAAGGGAGTAACTTCAGATTATTCATGCAAGAAATTCTATTTTATAACTAATGGTTGTAATAATGTGTTGTACTTTTATAAGTAATGTGCCGTTATGCCCTGAACGCAGCGTTTCCTTCACCATAAAGTAAAAATTACTTTTATATTGCAGTATGTTTGGCCAGGCTAGAAACAAAGTTTATGAATGCTCGGTGTCAAAATTATATGTTAAAAATAACATGTAGAAATTCTTGCATGTGTATGCTGCAAAGTACACTGAGAGCTTAGGCAGTTACTGATTAACGCTGGACAACTGCAACTTTTCTCTGAACTGAAATGTTGGAAGCTATTCCTTCTGCAAGGAGTTACGGGCTTCTATCCTCTGGTGTAGATCCAAAGAGGGGACAAAGTCTAGAATTATGATTTCTCACAGGACACAGATGTAAAATTTTTATTTGCATGCTAAGATGTTCAATTTCTGATGCCTATTGAGATCACTGCAAGAAATTACAAAATTACTTAAAGTGCTATTAAAAAAAAAAAAAAAAGTGTAAGCGTTGACTAATTAACCTCCAAAGCATATGTGAGAGATTCTGACATTACTGGAATACTACTGAGAGGCAAACACTATTGGAGAAAATGGTCTCAAGTTGCACCAGGGGGGAGATTTAGGTTGGATATTAGGAAGAATTTCTTTACGGAGATGGTGGTCAAGTTATGGAATGATCTGCCTAGTGAAGTGGTGGAGTTGCCATCCCTGGAGGTATTTAAGAAACATGTGGATGTGGCACTAGTGGACATGCTTTAGTGATAGAACTCAGTAAGTTGGGCTGGTGGTTGGACATAATGATCTTGAAGGTCTTTTCAAAGATGATTCTATGATTCACTGTAGCACTGAAGTAACTTGAACTCACAGTGATGTTTCTTCCTGGTATCCTTTGAAGCTGAGAAAATAGTATCTCTAACTTGGACCATCCCTTCCATAGGACAATAATTAAAAAAATAAAAAATAAAAAAGATAAATTTGCCTCTCTATGCTCATTATGTCAGTGGGAGAATGGTGTGGAATTTGAATGGAGTTGTTCCTTTTCCCCAGCTGTGCATGCTATGCTCTCCACAGTGCAAAGATGCTTGGTTGTGTCTCATATCAATCCTGCAGTTTCTGGGCAAATTGTTCTTTTTATGTCAGTGCCTCTTGATTGTACAAAAGAAAAAAGTACACAGAAATGAAAGGAAATCAATCGTTCAATAAAAACATACAGTAAACACTTGAGACACTAAGCCTAAAATATGTCCTGAATAAGTGTCTTTATTTGTTTTTATTCTTGTGTAAACCATATATGTACCTGTAAACTAGCAATATTTTAAGACCCTAACTGTGTATCTGCTAATTTCCCTGTGAAGTCTTCAATGAAGATTATATAAATACAAAAGAACTGGAATGTGTAGCAGTTTGTATTACTAAGCTTGTTTAGGGGCTAAATTACAGAGTCTTCATTCAGTTTTGTGCAAGCTTTCTACAATGTCAGAGCAGCGAATCTGTAGAAAAAGCAAGTATTTTAGTAACAAAGGTAGCTTCCATGAGGTTATATTCTTGAGCGTCTTAGTCACTGGTTTACTGAAACAAAAAGGCTTTTGGTTGTAGAATTGAAGAAATGTATTATTTGAAAGTATTTTGTGAGTTTGGTCTGAAGACTTCTCCCTATTTTGTTGTTTAGCTATTTCAATAGCTTTTATGTTGTCTTATGCTCTAAGAACAGAAGTTTTTCTGTACAGAAGATACCTCTGGTATTGAGATGTGATGTGTGAGAGGGTCTTCAGTCAGCAGGTCAGTTTTGTTCCTACAGTACAAATGAACAGCCCATATGCTTTGAAAATCCAAATTCATTTGATGCAATAAAATCTGCACACAAAAGGCACACTTAGGAAGCTTTGGGTTTCTTTTAGACTGTTTCTGCTTGCAAGTACATGTGTCAAATCTAGTAGACATCCAAGATTAAACACAAATGACCTTGGCATATTTTCAGATAAAAAGTACAGGATTCAGTGAAAGAATGTAATCTCTTAACTTTCTGTTCTTCAAATTTGGGGCAAATAATAAGTTTGAGGAAAGCAACACATTTCACTACCTTCTTATAATTATTGTCACTGCAGGCAATGTAGGCTCTGGAAAAAAATAGATCTGGTTTTAAAGTCTGAAATAAGCCAGTGAAATGAAAGGTTCCTAAAAGCGTTCATTCACAAGGAATATAATAAGCCATGTGTAAAATGTCACATGCTGTTGCCTGATGTAGTCTAAAAGAACAGTGTTATGCCAATCAAACGCAATTGTAAATAATGACAAGAAAGTTTGGGATTCTGCACTCTGTCATATCATCCAGGATGCCTTTGTATCAGTATGAAAAAACTGCAACCCAGGGTGACAAGTTGTTTGGGCCCACCTAACACAGGTAAATTATCACCTTATAACAAGTTACCTGTGTATCTTTTTTTTTCTTTTTTTTGTCTGATGCATTGATATGTTATTCAAGAAAGCTGTTGAAAAATATCAAAAGTATAATAAAAATTCATTGTGCAAGGAGGAAAAGAACAAAAGAAAGCAAACAAAAACACAAAAAAAGCAAGGAGAAATTGTTAAGGCAAGTAGCCCTTATGGGAAAAGATATGTAAAGAAGTAGAAAATCTCTTCAGGGTCTGTTTAACTACTTCATAATCACAATATTAAAGACTGATTTAAGGATTAAGGCTTAAAAGATGCTGTAAGACACATCTCACTTTACATAGGATTATGTTTTCAAAGTTTTTAAATAATAGTAAGTTTACAATATTGGAGGGAATTAAAAAATCAAAACAGTAAAAAAGCACATCTCAGAAGAGGATACAGCTGTGTAAATATCTTCCCATCCCCAACTGTCCTTCTGACACAGGACAGTTGGACAGATCTGCCTGGGAGGATGTCTTCCTTCTTCCATCCTGGGAAATCCCATCACTGACATGGAACACCGCCTTGTTTGTTTGCTTACTTTTCCAGCTACCAGCAAGTGAGACATCTTCAGTAGATGTAGTAGATACTCTTATAGTAGCTCCTGGAGACTATAGTTAACCAGAAACTTGAAATACTTCGTTTAGTTTCTATGAGATGATCATTTTTTCTCACGTTTTTTCATGAGGTTTATATAAGCAGCTTTCTGGAGGCATAGCCTTCTGTGGATAGTCAATGAAAATGGAGAGAATTGCTCTTTGTTTACTTCTCCTTGAGAAGTTACTGATGAGTACAGAACAAAGACAGTTTTTTGGTGCATTTTCTCACTAGCTGGATAGACGTGGAAAAGGAAGAAAGCTACATGCTCTAACAGAGACAACTGTGATGAATATGAGTGAGGGAGTATCATTTGATCATTTAAATTTTCTTGTCCTCTGTTGCAGTACAGCATGTTCTGTTCTTGGCAATGAAGGGTCTTCAGCATAGCTTTGAGAATGTAAGGACCCAGATGTGTGTGATAAGAGTAAAAACTTCCCTTCTGTCCTATCAGATAAGTGTAATAACATGGTCTTGTTCCTCTTCAATTGCTTTTGAAGAAGCACTTGGAGGGGGAGAGGTTCTTGCAAGCACTAGAAGGAAACTTAGGGAAGGAGTTAGCGAAATGTAACAGATTCCTTACCACTACTGCGGTTCCTTTGCTTGGATCTGAGGAGTTGGAGATTAATAGATTGCGCTTCTGTAAAAAAAGAAGGCTTTTGTTGGCTAAGCATCTGCCATTAACCCAGTATATCTGACTCCTCAAACATTGTAGCTTTAAGTGGTTGCATGTTAGCACTGAAATTTAATTTGTATTTAAACTATTAGCCCCTGTAGTTATACATGTAGGCATAGTGGTGGATGAGACAGGTAGACAAAGAGCGTCTTTACTCCAATAAAGTAGAATTGTTTCTGTGGGATGGTCTCTCTCTTTCACTTTGTTGAGATGTACTGTTAAGAACAAGTCTTGACAACTACTGCAGCTCTGTTCAGGGTAAAGATTATTAGTTTAGCCATATCTCAACTTATAAATCCATGTAAATATGATTTTTAAAAATAAATGCTGACACTACTGTGACAGCATCATTTTTTTACCATATTTTTAGGTTGAAGCATATGAGGTTTTTTGTCTTTTTTTTTTTTTTCTTATAATATTTAGGTTAAGTAACTACTGAGTTCTAGATTATATTTTATTTTTTTCAGAGTTAGTTTGGAGTACTGTAGAATGGATAGCCTATTAAATTTTGATCTCTCTGCAATATAGCTTCACTAAAGTTGAAAAACAATGAAAGAAATTAGAGTTTGAAGGTAATGTAAGTGTTCTTTAATATAATATTTTTGAATACATCTACTAAGAAGTTTCTTTTAGTTAGGTAAAGAATGTTCTTAAATACACTTTAAAAGTAAATAAGCAACAATAAGAAGAAAATCAAGCACTAGCTGCCCTTCTGGCAAGTGAATATTCTGTTTTTTTCTGACTTCTGTTACAGTTGTCGGTAACATTGACAGCTGCTAAATGTAAAACCTAGTAGTATAATAAATGTTTGCAATTAACATCACTGTTTCAGTTGCCAACTCATAATCTGTTGTGTCATATGAGAAGCAGATGCTCTTAACAAATATCTATCCCTGTAGATGTAATTCTAATAATAAAAGTAATAAGCTTCAATCATATATATATATATTTAATTCCTGTAGATACCTCTTTAAGGGATCACTTTTCAGCTGTAAATCGTAACTTCTAAAATTTCGCATAAGTTGATTTACAGTAAGCTTTATGGCATTTAGGAGTAAAGAATTATATAAACAGGGTAAAAGCTTTTATCTTCCTTAGAGACATGCAGCATAGCATGATAACTCAATTTATAGAAAATATTGCAAAGCACTGCATTCTTTCATACTTCATTGAGGACTTCCACATTATAATTATATATATAAAAAAAAAAAAGATAAAATACTTCCTCATTTGAAATTAACAGCAGAGCTCCCACTGTTTTCAGTGATGCCAGGATTCCATGTTTAATTGAGGAAGCATGTTTCACACACAGCTTTGTTATCATGACTTTTCATAGACTCCTTGTTGGTGGTATTCTTCAAGGGTTCTTAACTTTGGCTGTGTTACGTGGCTGATGCAGAGTCTGGGAATGTGGGAGCCATCCATTCTGCCTTATATCTCAGAAATGAGGGTTATGTAAGGAGTGCATTTTGTTCCTTATCTTAGAAAACAGACTCTATCCAGCTCAATAACTATGTGTGTTTGAACCTTTCTTGCTGTAACTGATTAATAATACAAAACCAAATCTTCCAAAAAAAGTATTTATTGACATTGGACTTGGATTCCTCACAAGTGTCTTATAGTTATGTTTTCAACACTTCTGAAGTGACTGGTACTATTAGCCTGATTTTGTCTTCTCTGAATGTGCGTCATCACATTATGTATATTCACACACTTGTTCCATCAAAATCAAATGATGCTTTTGCCTGATCATCCCAGACCCTCTGAAAGCTGGGATATGGAGTGCGTTCTTGCTGCTCTAAGAGTGAGTGTAAGGAGAAGCAGACTGAGCAGCTGTGTTGCCATCAATCCAAGCTGCTCTTGGCTCAGATGTAGCCATGTAGGATGTCTTTCTAGTCATTGCTTTGGAAGGTGCTTCTACATACATCTTTAAGTTATGCAGTGTAGTAAAACACACAAAATTCCTTCTGTCAGTTTATCAGCGTATATACATTATCAGGTGTGATGCTGGACAAACCCCATTGTAATGGCAGCCTATGAGCACCCAGCTGCTGGACCTAGTATTTGCAGCACCTTTCTTTCCTATGGACTTGGAATTATGCCTGCACAGTTCATAAAATGATGCTTTGAGCCTCAGTTGGTCTGCAGATAGCATTGCTTTGTTTTTCTTGTACAGAAGGTTGCTATTGTTGTTGACATCCCATATCTTTGCTGTGAGGAAGTATACTGACAGTTTATGAATTTTAAATAAAATCTGATACAAGTCTATATGGGTTACTCTTAAAGAGACTATACAGCATTATTTGATAATTAGTTATCATGCATTGGATTTCCTTCTACGCCATGTATTCCTTTGATATTTTGAGGCTAACGTGTTTTTTATACCGGTGAAAACTTCCATAGGAAACAGTCAAATGTAACCATGTTTTTGATCATGACCTTGCTGTTTGTGGTGTGTGTTTGTTTGTTTTTAATTTCCATGCTTTTGTCATCTCTGGTAGCTGGACATGGTCAGCCAAGTGAGCAGTTGGAAGACATGGCAGCTGACTATGCATCCTTCAAGGACTTACTTATTGTGCCTGTTGCACGCTTGCATTCTGTCCAACCTTTATCTCCTTACCAGTCTATCAGCTCTTATATGACAGTTTTTATTGCACTAAACACAAATGTAAATGCAAGAGCAGATAAAAAGAAAGAGAAATGCATCCTTAGAGCAAGGAAATTAAGGCCACGTCTTTTCTATGTTTTCTATGTTTTGTTGTTGGTAGTGTTTTTTTGATGCAGATTTCTAATGTTAAGGGAATTTGCTGCACATTCACTGGATGTGTTGTATTTTGCTGATTTACCTTGTGTGGTCATTATTGTAAAACGTGCTCAGTTCTAAAATGTGTCTATATTCTTACATTTGGTGTTTGTCAACTTGGCTGTTATTGCTCTGAACTGAAATTCATTCCAAGATGAAGCTGAGAATACATGAGTAGAAAACCATCTATTAAAGGTTAGTTCAAGACAAAATACTCTGAATCTTATTTGAGATGTCACTTTATGCTGTTGGCAGCACAAGAATTGGAAAATATCATTAATAAATGTGCTGAGCAAACAGGCAAAACCTGCATTTCTAGTTTGTTATCAAAATCTTACAGCATTTCTTCTTTACATAAAAATATAATTATCTGTTTAATACGTAAACATATCTGTATGAACCTAAGGCAGTATTTCAGTATCTCTTTGCTAAGGGATGAGGCCTTGAGTTGCCTTGTGTTAGTAAATGACAGATTCATAAAAGAGAAGTCCGGGTAAGGGATGGGAGGTGGAGGGATGGTGATTACCCATATGTTTCTAATTAATTTCCTCTCAGTAGCCTTTTTGTGATGAAAAGCTGGAACAAAATTGCATATATTACTCTTGAATTTAATAAATAAATAAAAATCTAGTTATCCAGCTGGCAGAAAGTTTTCAACAGATACAGACTACATTGTAGGAGGCTGACAAGAACTAGTGCAGTGCTTGACAAATAGTTTTATTTGTTCAGACCAGACAGGAATTTTGTATGGGTGTTGGGTTTGGTGTGGAAAGAGCTGAGAAGAGAGTGGAAACCTGAAACAGGCTGTAATGTAACTGATATTGTTTATTTATTTTACTTTAAAAAACAAACAAACAAAAAAGGCAAATTGAAATAAAGATGAGTTAAAGGAATGGTCCTTATTCACCTTGTGGGGGGAAAAATGATGTTTCTGTCTGGTTTAGGTAATTATTTATCACTGATTTGATCTTGTGGAACCTGTTAGCTTGAAGAAGTTAAGTTCACTGCTGAGTACTGGACTTCAATGAATCCTTATTTATTCAGTTTTGTAGAGATTTTGTTGTTTTCAGGATTAGATCTGCTTCAGTTAACTGTGATTTCATAATGAGTTTTTAATAATTCAGAATTTTTCTTTTTAAGGCTACGACTTCTCTGGGTCATGTGACATGAGACTTTTTTTTTATTAAATATTTTTATTAAAAATTATTAAAAGAAGTTTAAAGGCAGTTGAAGATCTGAAATTAGAAAGCACAATTTTAGTATAATTCATGTTGCATTCATTTATCATTTAGTGTAATTCATGTTGCATAAAGAGAATGTTCTTTGATTTAAAAAAAAAAATGCAATATTGCTAAGTATTTTATAAATATTGTAATGGAGGGGCATGCCTTTGATATGCATTGCAATAAACACCACACAATATACTTTCCAGTGTTGGAGTAGGGAAGTATCAATACTGCGTCTTCTAGTAGTGATGGAAGTGATGACTGTTCTAACTGATGTCCTCTGTATAAGAAGAGATGTGGGTGGATGTACCTCTACAGAATGACTGGAAATTGCACAGCTGGGACCTTCTATTTAAGTGTCTAGAACCTTGGATGATGGAAAAATCACCTAAATCTCTGTTCAAGAAGGCAAGTGAAAACTTTCAAATCTTCCAGAGTATTTAAGGAGCTAGTTTGCTCCAGAAGTATAGTTATAGGCTTATCTTCCCTGTAGCACTGGTTTGCTGGGAACTGCTTAATGATGATCTTTTCTCCTCTGTGCTGCTTTGGAAATGGGAATGACCTCTGGCAATTAGGATCTACAACTCTAGGTTGATGTTTTTTTCAGGGATGCTTTTATTACAAAATAAATGAAAGCCCTAGGGAAAAGAGATCAAGAGGCTGATGATGATGAAGTGTTATTTACTTTCTCTAGGAAATGAAATCTACCTGTTAGCTTTCACAGAGCACAGCAGTTGTTTAACACTTTAACTGCTTATGTGCTTTGTTGAGTCAGATCTTTCATTTCCTTGTGTAGTGGGGATAGTAACAATTGTAATTTCTATCTCCTTGAGTTAATGAGGCTTCAGGATGCAGATTTTATAAACGTGTTAGAAAAATGCTTGGCTTGTATGTAGCAGACAGATTGCTATGAGAGACACTAAGTGTGTATTTTGAAAAACTGTTTAGAATAAATAACTTATGGATAACTTTCTTCATATTGACAGGCAAATGTCAAACGATATAGAAACCTCAGGAAATTTTCAGGGTTGACATCTTTTTCGGTTCCTTATAAAGCAACAAGGAAAACAAGCTGATTTTGAAATACAGAATTTGTGCACGGGGAGGAAGGGAGATTGATGTCATCTGAGCAGCTTGGTCAGATGACTTCTTTGTCAGTACAGAAAGGTGCTGAAAGTTAAAAATAAAACATAAAAAATGGATGGGGATTGAATGAGGTACCTAAGAAGAGGGTTTGGAGCCTTCTACTGATTGATCCTGCAATATCTACACCTGTCGAACAAAACACAGGGATCTGTGTAAACTGGTTAAGAACGGATTACAAAGAGCTTAAAAACTAAAATTTGTAAGTCGCATGTGCTTCACTTAATACAAGTGTACACTGTGCAGAGTGAATCATTTGTGTTTTAGGCTTTTCCATGGCTATATGACATGACTTACTGACTTTCTACAGCCAAGCGTGACTTGGTGTCAGAATGGGCTGTTAATGTGGTTTGGTGCTCAAGAACTCTGGTTTGGTCATCTTACAATGAAAGGTTACTTTTCTTCAGCTACTTCCTCTCACTTCAGAAATATAGCACTGGTAACTTTGATAGACATTACTGTGGCAATGTTGGATGAGGCTTGAGAGTCCATTTCTCTCAGCAAGCTAGATCTTGTGAAAAGTAGCAGGTGATTACAGTTGGTGTTGAGATCAGGACTGGTTTGGAACTGAGATCTGTAGCTGCTACCTGTTAGGATGGTACCGATCAGCAGTATCTCATAGCAGTTAGTCAGTGGCACCAAGTTCCCACTGGCATTATGAGAAAAGTGACAGCATGTTTATCTTATAAATAAAACCATAGTATGTCCCATGCATCCTGATCTTGTTATACTTTGAGGACCATAAGAGATCTGGATCACAGACTGCTTTGTAATGTTTTAGTGTGAAATTAACCAGTCCTCAAACTGATGCCCAATCTAATTTTGTAAACTGCAATTTGCTAGATGATAGGCCTTATCCTTAGAAAGGAGCACTGAAAGACTCAGCACCAAAAGACAGATATCTAATGCCATCCTGGCCTCCAGCTGTGGATCCAGAGGGATGAAGATCTCTAGATCCAGTGTCAAATCTGCCAGCACAAGGCAGATGCTTCAAACTCCCAGTCTGTCTCATGTGGCACTACAGGCCTATGTCTAAGGTAGTGACTCATTAAGTTATAGGAATACATCCAACACTTCAAGATATAACAAAAATACCAATATATATGGTTTCTCTTTCTCCCTTGAGGTGCGCTGAGAGGACAAGAACTTTGTGCAAGAACTTTTTTTAGGAACAGATTCTCCTGTTGAATTAAATGGATGATCTCATATTGAATCCTTTTAAGAAAGAGTAGGATTTATTTGTAATTTATTAATGGGAAATAGATTATAATATAATAAGACACTTTTCTAGTGTGATAGAAATACTTGGCCAACAATGCATATTTTCTTTGCTTGTTGAGGTCAAAACCAGGATGAGAACATTTGTCCAAAACATTAGTTCAACCACTAATCTAGGACAAGTGAAATCATTTTAGCGCAGGAAATGAGCTAATTGTTAGTCAGTTGCAAACAGCCCGTGTTGTTGTTCATATCCATATCTATAGTATTGTGTTAGTCTACATTAATCTTCCGCATATTTGCACTTGTGGATAGCGCATATGGCTAATTTGTAGATTATACAGTGCCATATTAATTTAAATAGACTCTTAATGCTATTATAAGCATTTTCTAGTAAAATAATTTAATTATATTTAATGCTATTTCAGTGGATAACTGACCAGAGATCAAAAATGTAATATATGAAAGCTACCCGGAAGGTGCAAAAAATCAATTGACAGATCATTAAAGTTGTTCATTATACTTATTTTTAAAAGAATGCAGTTTGAGGAGATATGTTCTGGTCTCTCTCTCTGCTTGTACATGAATTAGGCAACTTTTAAATATTGAACCCACCCACATCTTGCCTACTCAATACTGTCCCTTTGTTGTATTTTTATACGATATCGGTCTCAGAGATGGAAGAACATACTTCCATTAGAAGTCATTTCTATTTGTTTTTTGTTGTTGTTGTTTGTTTCCCTTGCATTATATAAAACAAAGTAGTGACACGACACTAAGGCTGTGAGATGAACTTTCAGTGACAAAACAATGAATTTAGTGTGAACTGATTGTCTGGTCACCTAAGAAAGAGCAATCCATTTTCTAACATAACTGAAGAGCAGATGTAGTAAGCTTGCTTCTGCACTTTTTAACCTCAGGATAATAGAAATAAAAAATAATTTGACCAGAGCATGAGAGGAACAGTATATTATGCTAGAAAAATGAACATCCAGATTGATCTTGACTACTGATTGATAAATTTGTCATACTGATTTTCTTGGTTATTGGTCATATACAGAGGAAGCTGGTACTACCACAGCACCATTTTTAACACTGCTCTCTTCTAAATTAGTGAGGCCAGTTTTACTTATCAGATTTCAGTATGATTATAAAATATTCTGTCTGATAAGTTGGTATTTCAGTTTCTGAATGGTAGTAGCTACAGATTTGATTTGGGGGAGGTTTTCCAGATCTAGCAATATATCCCAAAATACATTGTCCTGCATGGTTTATTTATTTATTTATTATTATTATTAATTATTATTATTATTGTGTGTGGTTTCTTTGTTTGTTTTTTTATTTCCACGTGCATTCTGCAGAAAATACCCCTAAAATTACAAACCTGCTCTTAAGGCCACCCTGAGGAACCTTTCAGATTAAACAAGGCCTGCTCTTAACTGACCAGATGATTCTGGCAGCTTACACTGACCCTTCAAGGTGGAGAATACACATAGCTGAGATGGTAGCACATCCGAAGTTATCCATCACAACATCATGCAGAAGGGAGAGCCTGAGTTGAAACCACTAAGTGTAAAAGCCAGGCCACCAGTCTGGACTTGGACGTGCTGAGCACCAGCTCCATGGTGTTGATCACAAGTGGACTGGAGAGGCAGAAACCATGTTTGGTGTGAGGGTGTCTGTATAGAATTTGTGTTAGTGCTTTCTATCCTAAGATAGAAATGCTATATTTACCTGCTGTACCCATCATGTACCCTACCATAAATTTCCCTGAACAACCACAAGTATCAAAACATGGCAAGCTTGCCTGATATTTTGGTACTCTTACTTACTTTTCTACTTAGAAGAATTGGTACCATGAACACCTTTAAATCCTCTCTGTATTTGTCTTCTGAGAACCTTACCTGTACTCCAGAAACCTGAGAAGCCTTTCCTATGCTAAAATTCTAAGACATGCCTCTTTGAATCCTGAAAGAAGTCAACTGGGATTTTAATGGAAATGGATAACAGAAATTCAAGCAAGAACTGTAGGAGTTTCTGCAAGACTATATACTGCCCTGTGACTGCACAGTGCTTCTTTTGATACTCCTATGTTAAGGATTTAACCTGTTTAGCTTTTTTTTCTTTTTTAAAAATCTTTTTTTTTTTTTTTTTTTTTTTTTTTTTTTAAGAAAGGATTAGAACTGTAATAGTATTTGGAGTTACTGTTATCTTTTGACCTCCTGCTTCTCTGTTTCTACGTAACTGGCTACATGCATTGACCTACTTGCATGACGCCAGGCTGGGGAGGAAATTTTTAAAGAGCAGCTTCTGTGATGGCATCTGTAAGAAGGCATCAGTTCTCTGAGAAGGCATTGCATTTCCATATGCTTGTCCAACAACCCCATCTACTAGAGAGGGCTCAAAATTTCATCTTTAATGTCTGCTTTACAAAAATATAGTATAAAAGTGTCTACTGTAATAAACTCTAGTATAACAAGAACTTTTGGGTCATCTTTTGTAACAAATAAGTAGGTTAGACTCATTTTCATTTCTTCCACTGATCTTTTTCATGTTTAGTCTAGATTTATTTTGACATTATTTCTTCTTTCAGTTCACCAAAGTCCAGTGTTAATCAAATGAAGTGTGAATACTGGGTAACTCACTGAAGTTCCTTACTTCTTGATTTTCTTGATTCAATTATTGCTCACAAGGGTTGATATGCAGGGCATGTACCTACGATGAACAAAACAGATTGCTCTCCCTTTCTGGCTCTCTTGAAAAGAGCTTTGGGTGTGAAATGAATGATTTTGTTTGGCTAGAGAAAAAAAAAAAAAACACTTTTTGATTATTTTTAGGCATTCTATGTAATAAATGATTTTTAAAAGACATTCTTTATCGCTCTGCTAGTAGTTATCTTCCAAAGAAATGTGATTAGTTTCCCATTACTCTTGAAAAAAATATATAAATAAATAAATTAAAAAAGCTACCTTCTGCAGTGTAGAAAAATTGTTCACATCCCTGTTCCTGCACCAAGTGTTGTGAGCATTTCTGATCAGTTTATGCATCTAAGATGGTTCTTACCTGTAAGCAACTTGCTGAATTCAGTGAGCCTTCAATAAATCTAGGTCAATGTAAATTGGATAGAAATGTCACAAGTAAGATTTACATGAAATTTAAAGTGCCTACAATTCTAGGTGAGTACATGCTCAGAAATCAGAACTGACTTGACCCAAATTATATCAGTCTTGTTCACTTTAGTATATGTTATGGAATCATTATTTAAGACATTCATGCTCAAAACATTAACAGTTTGGAAAGAAATTTAATGACAGAACAAATAATTGACAGATAAGTACTTCCACTTTTGACTATATTCATTGTTACTATAACCTCACTAAACTTTTGGCAAGCCTGAAAGGCAGCGAAGTGTTTATTAGTAATTATATTGGCACAGAAAGAAATTTTGTAGGAATTTGTAATGCTTTTATAAGTGAACCAACAATTGCTAATTTTAAGAGGACGTAATGCAGTGCTTGTTGTTACAGTGTTTGCAAATAAAAGAAGAAAATACTGAACATAATAGGAATGAAGATAGTTCATTAAAGGACAAAAATGCATATTTTGTATGCACAGAACAGGGTTTACTGCTAAAGTTAAAATTAGACATGTAAGGCACTCTGCCTTCATTCTCTGCACAATCTGTTTTGCTGTATTTCTTCCCCCTAAAAAGTATAGTAAGGGCACTGCCTGTATTGTGAGACATACTGTTAAGACAGCAAATTTTTCCAGATCCATATCTCAGTAAAATTAAATTACCCCTGTAAAAATGGGTAGCAAAATGGTTGGCAGGGAGGCATGGTCTGATTTCCATCCTCCCCCAGGAACAGCTTTTCTCTTGCAGGCAAATACTTTCCTGAAGTTATTGATAAACTCTGATTGGACCTGACAAGTATCAGTGTCAGAAAGCTTTTAAGGAACTGAGAGGACTTTTTTTTTTTTTCCTTCCTTCCTCCTATCCCATTTTGCTGTATCCAGAGGATTTAATGGGATAAAAAGAGATTCCATTTTACTAACAATGCATAGTCAGTCTGATTTGGATTAGAGCTATGAGTTGGAGGTGGATGGTGGATGGTAGATGGTGAGCGTGATGTCTGTGTGAGCGGTCCAATTACTTGTGTAGCAGCTGTGATAGTAACTTTGCGGCAGCGTTTCAGCCACTTGAGTAAATACTTGAGGTCCTTTCTGGGCTTGTAGAGTTCATGTGGGAGCTTATATCACCATGATTTTGTTGCTGTCTTGAAGTCCAGGATATGTCAATTAGAGCTCTGCCTCAGCTACCTCGTGAGTAAAATAGTGGCTTACTAGTATTTCAGTAAAAAAAAAAAAAAAAAAAAAAGTAAAAATTATTGGCATTTGTATCTAAGTTGTCATGCAAATACTTAAATATTGATTGCAGAACCATAGAATGGTTAAGATTGAGCAGAACCTCTGGAGGTCATGTGGTCCAACCACCCTGATCAAGGAGGTTGCACAGGACCATGACCTCCACTTTTGAAGATCTCCAAGGAAGGAGGCTCCACAAACTCTGTGGACAACCTGTCCAGTACTTCTTGATGTTTAGCCTGAACATCCCGTGTTCCAGTTTTTGTCCACTGCCTCTGTTACTGGGTACCACTGAGGAAGGGTGCTCAATCATTTCTGTATCTTCCCTTGAGGTAGTTACAATACACAGGACAGTTCAGTTGGAAGAGACCTTCAAAGATCATGAAGTCTACTGCCTGACCTCCTCAGGACTAACCAAAAGTTAAAGCATACATGTATTATTAAAAGCGTTAGCCAGCACTGGCATTGGGCATCAACCACCTTGCTAAGAAGCCTGTTAGTGTTTGACTACCCACAGAGTAAAGAAACTTTTCCTCATGTCCAGTCTGAACCTCCCTGGTGCAGCTTTGTGCCATTGCTGTGTGTCCTGTCATTGGTCTCCATTTTCCCTTGTCTTCTTTTTTTATCACTAATGCATTTCTAGAAGTCCTTGTTGCTCTTGACATCCCTGGCCAGATTCAATTCTATCTGGGCCTTAGTTTTCCAAACTTGGTTGTTGCCTGCACAGACAGTGTCTCTCTATTTCTTCCAAGTTACTTGTCCGTGTTCCCACCCTTTGTAGGCTTCCTTTTATGTGTTTATGTTTTGCCAGCATCTCCTCGTTCATCCACACAATCCTCCTGACATTTGTGACTGGATTCTTCTTTGTTGGGATGTGTTGCTCCTGATCCTTGAACCAGCTTTCTTGGGCCTCTCTTCCCTCCAGGGCTTTACCTCCCAGGACTACCAAGCACATCCTTGAAAAGTCCAAAGGCTGCTCTCCTGAAGTCCAGGGCAGCAAGCTTGCTGTGTGCTGTCCTGGTTGCCTTAAGGATTTTGAAATCTACCATTTCATGGTGTCAGCAGCACAGGCTGCCTTTGACCTTCACATTCCCCACCAGACCCCCCTTGTTATTACATAACTGATTATATTAATGAATTGTGTTAAAGTAGACTTTGAATGATTACTTCAGTCTATGCTTTTATAGATGTGGAAGTTGAGTTACTGGAACACTTTTAACGCCGCACAGACACTAAAGGTATGGCAGAGAATTATTTTTTTTATATTATCTCCAAACTGATATTTCTCCTTCCATAGAGAAAAAACATTATTTTAACTAAATAAAAGAAAACAAAAGTCTGCTTCATCCCTAGATGCAGCATTTTCCTTCTCTCTGATCAGCATTGGCAGCTGTTCATTTTCTGAGTGAATTCAGAAGAAGTCATTTACCTTATACGTGATGAATCCTATATGACACTTGGTCTATATCTTACTAGAGTTTAGTCTCAGCCTAAATAAAACCAATAACGTTTAATTGAATTATTTATTTCTCATGTTTCTGAATTGCATTAGAAAGTCAATCATTTAATAGAGACATCTTTATTATGTCATACTCAGATATATATACATCAGAGAAAGAGTATCCCAAGCAACAATGCAGTAGTGTAACTAAAGGTGCATTAGCATTACTGAAGTTGTTTTATGGTTCTTACAGTATTATGGTAGACTAATATATACTAATATATTACTGTATTAGTTACTAAATAATTGCAATAGTGTTACTAAAGGTGTTTTATGGTTCTTGCAGTATTACTAGACAACCAGTTGTCTTCTCTGAAACAGATACATTTTTATTGTACTGCAATTTATTCACTTGCTATCTTATTTCCAATTTTCACTTTGTATATGCTCCTCAGTGCGTAAGGATGCCCATCTTAGCTGATGTTTTTCTTCTTTGGCTCAACAAATAGTCTATTAATAGAAATTAAACATCATAATATTGAGAGAGAAAAAATAGGATTACTGTTTATATAAAAATTAAGCCAAATACTATTTTTCATGCTGTTTTAAAGTGAAAATGCACAAGGCAGCAAGACAATTCCAACACCATTTCATTTTGATTGCTGTTTTGTGTAGCATATGCAAGACTACACACTGTGAATGTTGGTTAGAAAGTAGTAACAAGTAGCATCTCCAATAAATGTGTTACACATAAATGGATTAAAAATGTACATGTTGAGTTTTGTACTTAGCAGTACTTTCCTAATCCATAATGCTTTAGAAGATGATACATTCAAACAATGATTAATGAATCCAGTCGTAGCTGTGGAACTAGCAGTCTTCAATGGTGTCACAATTATAAGTGCAAAAGTAGTGTTATCTATAACACAGAAGAAAAATAAAACTACAAATTATCTTGGATAAATGTTTTCTACTTCATAGCATATTTGCAGACATTTGGTCCTGGTATTTGATATGAAGGATTTTAAACAGTGAAGACAGCTATTTGTCATGAAGGTGGGAGAACACATTACGTGGTCATTACATGAGAAGCAATTTTTAGTAAAAATATACATGTCTTCAGGATTGACAATAGATGCACATAAATTTTATTCCAACCTAGGGTGTCTCTTTTTTTCTGCCCCTGTCAATTGGAAAGAGTTTTATTCAGACAGAGGGCATGATGTAGTGTTTAAGTGCAATGCTTTTTAGCCTCTGCAGGAAATTTAGGTTAAAAGCTGCATTTACAGGAAGTCAGAAGCCAAAACTCTCGATTATTCTGAATCTTAAACCAAATGTGTATTCGTGAACCTCTGTCATGCAGTTTGAACCAGCAAGGATGTATTAAAGTTTATAATCTAGTATACTTCAGTATATACTTCTCTTTGAAAGGTGAAGAGCAATGTGCTAATCTGATAGATTTAACAATTTGCCAGGCTTTTGCCAGGTGTTGCTCAGTTGGCTTTGAAGGAGTTGCTTCAGGGAAGTCATCTCTTGATGATAGAACATGCTGTTTTTAAAACAGCTTTTCCCATTTCTGCTAGAAATCACTAACCTCAAGAATGAACTATTCTTAGTTCCTGTCAGTATGTGCATTGTACCAGCAGACCAATGCATTTACAGTGTCAGGCTTGCAGGCTTTTTTGGTTAACTGTAGCATAGGCTTAGGGAGAGAAAATACAATGGTTCTTAGTTGCCTGCCAGGCACCCACATGCAGAAAAACAGGCTTCAGTTTTGGCTTAGATAGCTATCTATCTAATCTTTTAGTTTATTAACCCATCGGTGTGGGAAGAGCTAATATTAATAGGTCTTTTTAATTACATATTAAAAATAAAAAAAAAAAGTCTTTCATTTAGAGGTGTGAAAAAGAAGAGTGAGCACAATCTCAGTGACCAAGGTTCAGATGGGGCATTAGTTATGAAGGAAATAACTTGGTAGATGAAGCTCATGTTTTACAGATCTTTGTGACGCATGTCCCCATTAGTAAAGCTAAAAGGGCATTAAAAAGAGACATAGGTTTTCAGTTAGTTTCTCAGGGTATTTTCTCCCTTTGTGAAACTCCTCTGGTTGTCAGATGTAGGCAAAGTAGTGCATTTCAGCAAGACGATGCTTGCAGGAGATGCAAAGAAATGATCTGCTAGTACTATATGTCTTGCTCCTGTTATCAGTCTGATAATTCTCAAAGTAAGAAACAAATACTCTCAGGGTTAGTACTTGCTTTCAGTGATGCTTTCCCAGATATTATGTCTGGAAACCCTTAGGAATACTTAAGGATTGGATGGGAGAGCAGCTTTAAGATTGTTTGCTCCTACACAAAGTATTACACTGGAATGGCTAGTAGACTCAGCCAGTGTGTGCTGTAACTCATCTCTTTCTGGGGGGTTGGAAGCCATTAGAAATGAATGCAGCAGGGTCGCAGTCTTGTTTTAAACTCTGAGTATTTAATATACTAAATTCTATTAAGCTTTTTGTTGTTGTCATTTTTCTTTTACCATTCATTCCCTGGTTATTTTTTCCATTATTATTTTTTAATTCTTCCAGCACACCACAGGGAGGATACTGGTAAATTGGCCCCATTTTAAAGACGATCAAAGTTATGGCATCTTAATAAACCCCAAAATCTCAATTCATTATTCTCATTGTACAGTTCATTGCCTTTAACTGTGCTTACCTCTTTGCTCCAAAGTTCTTTTGGATTCCCTCAAAATTCTCTTTAGTTTAATGTAGGTAAATTTATGTGGTGAGGTATATTTCATATTCTTGTGGCCAATTTCAGAGTTCAAGTAACTTTAAAGGTGTGTTTGACAATATTGATTGTTGAAAAGACTTAATAGTAAGTCTTCTTCTAAAAGGCAGACATTAATTATCCTTTTTTCTATCTCTTAAGTCGCCATTAATTCATAGCTCATTATCTTTTTCTCCTTTTTTTTCTGCAAAAGCTCTTGTGAAAGGCCTTGACCAACATTAAATAATTAATAAATAATTAAAATTCTGATTGTAGCTGTAGACTCCCACTTTTTACTGTTTAAAATGTCTTGCAAAGAATAAGTTAGAAACTGCAAGCCTTCTTTACGAAGCCAGTTTTCTGTGGCTATATTTATCACTATTACCTAATCCTACCTTTACCTAATCCTTCAGAGCTGGTGCTGCAGGTTTCTAGCTGAAGCTATCTTGAAGACTCATGCTGACTGTACTAGTGAGTTCCTGGTCCTGTTGCTAAGCAGAGTTCTGCTTCATGGCTTGGGGAGAGTTTGAACCCTTAGCTCTCTGGAGGAGACAGTATGACTTTTTTATTTTGTGTTGGAAGACGGATATCTGTGAACAGCTTGGCTTACTCCCTGTGATTAAGCTTTTTTTTTTTTTTTTCTTCCTTCTTGCTCTGCTTCTTTTCCTTTATAGTCTTCAGGCACTCAGCAAACTGTCTGGCCCTGGGCATTTAATTTTTCAAGCTGTTGTGTAGATTTGTGTCTCTGACATCATGCTGCAATTTCCTTCTGAGTTTGGACAGACCTTTTATAAATAAAGTCATCTAAATCATTTAACTCTTTATCATCTTAATATCTTTCATTTCTACCTTCATCAGTTAAAACTAGCCAACAATGGACTGATTTTCCTCAAGGTGTTTCTTCTCTCAGCTGATACCAACCCAGACCTGTAGGCCATACACTGGCTTTCATACTAACCAATCACTTGTGTTTTCTTTAATGAAATAACGAAACACTGTTAATGAGATGAACAATGAAATAAAAAAGAAAGTGTTAGTATCCTGCAGCTCAGGCAACTATCCTGACTCCTTATGACTATCCATGAACATGAGTTCAGATTTTTATCTATGGCTCCCTTAAGTAACATGTAACCTAGAATATCATTAACTGTTTAAAAAACTTTGTTCATCGCATCCTTCATGCAACAATAGATGTTTTCTATCATGTGAGTGACTTGTGCATAAATGATCTCTGTTATATTTGGTGCAATGAGAGACTCCATGGTGCAGTTTTGAACTGGATGGTGTTGTATAGATGGAATCTGATTACTGTTGGCAAACCTGGTTATTTCCCTGCTATCGTGGGCATCTGATTCTTGCTTGATGATATCTCTAATTACTCAACTCTTCTGACATCATCAACATCATTAGTGCCTAAACCCTTCAGAAATCTGTTTCAAATTGTTCTTTTTCATTGAAACATTTACTGTGCTAAAACTACACTACAATATGCCTGTGTGCATTTGGCCCTTCTGTACTTCTGTATTGGATGAGAAGAGGTTAAATGCATTTTTTATATCTCATAGTAGTTATGTGCCTGTTCTTCAGTGATCTTTCTTTATTGTTCTTGGGGTAAACTCTGATCAGCTCAATCACAGGAGCACAAATGGAGTTGCTGAAAGAGGCTTTGTCATCCAAACATTGACAGACTATGTGCTGTTCAAAGAGAGATGAAAAGAGAATGCCATCTCTACCTCTTTCTTTTTTTTCTGAAGGTCTCTGGACTGGAGAGAGACAAGGATCACCTTTTGTGTCTTGTGCATCAAAAAAGGAGAGCAGGCAGGGTGTGAAGTACATTATCCCCACCAGCATGATTTCTCAGGAGTTACTGGCATGAATAGTGACTTACTGAGAAGGGTTTTCCTGCATGCTGTGTCACATCATCCTTCCTTGCTTGCCCAGCACACATCTGTCTTTCTTGCCACAACCCATATCCTTCCACAGCTTGCCCAGCTGTTCTAGCCCACAGCCTTTGTGTCTACCCACTGTTTCCATTCCTGTCTCTTTTAACAAGCGTCCATTTCCAATCCATTCTGTAACTATTGAGCACGATTTGTAGGGGATTTATTGTAGCCCTAATGATTTCTGCTGTTTTGCTTTGATCTTGCTTGTATTTTTACTTGTGAGGTTAATAAGCAGCAGCTTTCATTGTTAGATATTTTATAGGTATTTATGGATACTATAGAGATGATCTGTTTATCACTTTTTAACCAACCTTTAGAGGGTTTGAAAGTTAGCTATTTGAAATTCGTCACAGCTTCTTGTCCTTGATGATTGTCTGTTGGTTTCTCATGCACAATTGCGTCCTCACTGCAATACAATAATTCTTCCACGTTATCTTACAAAGAAGATGCTGCATTTTCTACACGTTGCACAAGATGCAATTGAGAACAGTTTTCTTTCTTTTATACTGCATAATTCTTATACAGTGTCAATATTTTTCTTTAAATTGCCTTTGGTATGTTCTTTAAATACCTGGTTCTAAGAAAGATGCCATAAAAGAGTTTTGATAAGGTTTATTGTTCTATGTTAAGCTAATCTGTCAACAGTATATGTTTAAGGTTTTATGGAAAACCATTTGCCATTTGCTCAGTCAGTATTGTATTTCCAGTATTGCTATTTGCTCAGTCAGTATTGTATTTCCAGTAAGGTAAGGAATAACTTCTCTCCAAATGCACTGAACAACAGGCTTTGCTTACTGTAGGCTGTGTGACAAAAGGTGGTATTTTAGGCTGTGATTTTTGAACATTGGCATGGTTGTGTGCAAGAAGCTTCCATAAGAGTAGCAGAGTATTCTTTTTCCATCTGGTATATTCTTTTTTTTTTTTTTTTTTTTTTTTTGTGATAATAAATATGTGCTTTCAAAACGGAAAGCCATTTGACTTAGAGTATGTCTAAACATTTGAAGATGTAAAAATGCATTTTTCAGACTTGGAATGAAAATTACATTAAAAAAATATTTGCATGTATAAGATAGTGGCTGAATGTTTAACTTTGGCTATGAACTTAAAACTACTTGTTACCATCCTTAGTTTATGGAAACTGAAAGATGATTTAATTTTTTTTTTTTAATCTTGTAAAATTCACTCAAACTCAAAATATTCCTGTATTAACTGTTTAAATAACTGAAGTATTTACATTTAAATAGTAGTTCCCATTTGTTACAAGTTCTAAAAACAGTACCTGAAAATGACAGAAAAGAAAAAATAAATGAAAACTTAAATTCTCCAATAAATAGGAATTCATGTGCCCAGTTGTTCATTACAGACTGGGGGCTGTAAAACAAATAATCTGTTGCATCGATTTGATTTGGTACGTGCAAGTTACCTAGTAGCTACTCTGCATTATGCTTGTCAACTCTTGGCTTAGAAACAGAGCAAGGGTTTAATCAAATCTTCGTACTACTTCTGTTTTTGAGTTGGTCAACTGCAGACAAGGACCAAAGCAAAAAGCTTTGAAGCTGGTGATGTGCATTTAATTACTTAAAGATTCACTGCTTTCCCTCCTTTTAATTAGGTTAAGGTAATCATGAAATGTTTGACAACTGTATTCTAGAAGTCATCAGTTTGTTACTCATCTATTTGATAAATTGACAAGTAGAGTATAATTAATTTCACAGTCCTCTTGTTAGTTCTTAGAAGTGAAAGGAGGAAGAAAGAGTTTATTTAGAAATGTGTTTTAGTTTCTTCTGCAGAAGCTGCAGTAATAAAGTTATCAGGTACAATCAATAGAGAAACGATATGGAATAAAATTTGCAAAGATGGAAAAAAAAAAAAAGCCCATTTGAGTTTCCCACACTTCTGCTGTTCGTGAGATATCAGAATGTTTTACAGGTTGAGAAATCCATTTCTTCTAAGATCTTAGAAAAGAGGTCAGCATGCAGACAAGTAAATTCAGTTTTCCAGTTTTTGATTTCTATTGTTAGTTGGTATGAAGATGTTTTAATATGATTATCTTATGCACATGGTACCAAATGTCACTCTGTGGTGTTTAATATTTGGATTAATGACTGAAGAAAATCACAGAGCCAAACCAAGTGATTTCCTTTCAAAGTTTTACTGTGACATCATTATTAAAATCCAACTTGTGCCTCATTAATGACCAGATGATTCCTATAGAAGCTTCCTGCTAGCCAGGCATTCTGCAGTATTGTTTATGATGCAAGATGAAACTCAATTGTGACCCAGAAAAATATAAAATATACAAAGTATTCACAGATGCTGGGGGGGTTGTTTTTTTGTTGTTGTTGTTTTGTTTTGTTTTATAGTTATTCTGCCTACTTACGTAGGCAGATAGTATTGAACCAAAGAAATTCAACTGTAAGGAAACCTCTAGTAGAACCTATGTAAATGTAATCATGGAACGTATCGTCTCTTGTGGAAATCTCTATGAATTTGTATCTATTGATAGGTGGAAAAGAACCAGGAGGATTTATAGTCATTGTTAACTTCAAATTTTTCAAGGAGTAACAGTAACTTAGTAAAAGGTAAAAGGGTTAGAAAATCTAAGTGTGTAGACATTCCCATTTGGATATTGCAGCCCTTGTCCACAGGAAGAATGCTAGGCTGGTGTGAGATATTCTTACTGTGATTCATTTACAAATGTTAGTAAATGCTGTATCAAGTCCTGATTATTTCTGTATCAGACTTTGCTGAATAAATGCTTTATTAAGAAATATGTTAAAAAATATATATAAAAACTGACTACTTCCATTTTTTACTCTTTTCTGGATTGGCTATTCACCATTTACTAATTGTGTTGTAGTTCAGCTAGGTTATGTAGCTGAGTAGGTTATGTTAATAGGTTAGCCTAGTCTGGAGTTTTACAAGTCCTTGCTAATTTTGTAGTTTTAAATGCATTATCTAAGATAACCCTTTACTAGCTAGGAGAAAGAAGCAACCAAACCTGAAGCATTCTAGAAGCTGAACCAAGCGAATGTGACATAAATCTGAGCCACAGTTGTGTAGTTCCTTCAGCTTTGCTGCAGCATTTTTCCGGCTTTGGATTATTACTTTCTCCATGCTGTGGATCAGACTGCACTGGCAATGAAGACGGTCTTCTGCATTTCTGATGTTGACTTCTATGAATAAATTATGTTGATTTGTGATTTGCCTACAGGTAAATAGGTATTTGCATGAATATGTCTTTAAGGCAGACCTATTAACAGATATTTGTTATCACAGAAAAAAATCTGATTACCTTCACCTACATGTGTTTGGAACAAATGTTTTGCACTACTTGCTTGTAATATTCATCCAACTCTACCAATTTTGTCTACCTATGCTGTGTGCTTGTGTGCCTCTACAGTCTTTAATAACTTAAGTGTCTAGGCCATATTTTCAATAAGTCAGTCACACGGAAATATCCAAAAATAAAAATAAATATAAATCATCTGACATGTCACTTCCAGTATTTCAAAGCTTCTATTCTGTCTTGGTCGTGACTATGTGATTTCACTAACAGTGTTTGAAAGGATATACGTTTTTACTTCTGTTTTTGTTGGTAGTGGTATGTTTTTTTTGTTTGTTTGTTTGTTTTGTTTGTTGTTGTTGTTTTTTTTCCAAAAATGTGCAGTGGAATCCTGCTGGAAAAATGACATTTTTGACAAGATGCAATGTTCCTAGGGGACCCACACAGGATGTATATTCTTTCATCTCTCTCAAGAAACTTAGACCTATAATTTACCAAGCTAGTTTGAGATTTTTTTTTTTTTTTTTTTTTTTGGTGTGTGTGTAGTTTATTTTTCTCAGTGTATTTCTTGTTCTGAGAGAACATAATGTTGTGTCAATTCTTCCTGCTTCAACAGAGCAAGCCTGTCTTTTCAAGGACAGATCATTAATTCTTGGTGTATCCTGTTAAATTTTGCATGCCAATATTATCAAACTCTCCAACAGAGATGTTTTGTGGACTATCCTTTCTCAGCTATCTCTGGAGTCTTCTGGAATCATTTTCTTCTATATGATCTATTCATTGTTGCTGCTTTTTTTTTTTTTGTATTACTGTTGTTGGTGCCTTTTTTTTCCCCTCCTCCTCCTGAGCTATGTATTTTAATCAGTCTTGGTGGATCACAGCTACAGGATCACAGCTCCCATTTCTCCCCAGGTTTAGCAACTCTCAACAGCTTTAGAAACCTTCAGATTTTCATTATTATTATTATTACTTGTATTCCTAGAGCAGACTGTTTTCTGTATACACTTAATATCTCATAGCTGCAAGTCATCCAAGCCTTAACCTTGTGAATGACTTTCCAGCTACAAATACTCCTTCCCCTCCCCCCCCCCAAAAAAAAAAAGTGTTCTTGGTTTTTCACTTGGCTCAATCACTTGAACCATGTTGTCATGTTGTAGAGTGTCTGATACTGTTCTTTTCAGTAATTCTCTGAAAACTGTGGGTGAGAAATTTGCACAATGGGCTAGCAAATAATGAAGTACAGAGATAGAATTAAATTATTTTATATCTTGTTCAGAGATGGTTGGATTTCAACTTAATCTCCTGCACAAGGAGGAATTTCAGCAATCAAGACAAATGAGTAATTTTGCTATGAGTAGTCTGAACATGTACTCATTATACCTCTTTCCTGCAAGGCGTCAATTTTGAAAGCATTTGTTCATTATTGATTCTAACTCAGTCTTATGATGGACCTTACAGGAAGTGATGTTTTTATAAAGTCCTATTTCCTATAAGATGTGTGTCTTTGAGAGTCTCAGTTATTATTTAAAGTCAGGCATTTGTATATCACTGTCATTATTTTGAAAACAAATTTGGAAACATGAGCCCTACTATCCAGAAGAATGCAAAAAAAATGAAATATACAACTATATTTTAGTCCAGTCTTCTAATTTGGGGGTGCAGTTCATAATTTCTGAATATTTGAATTGGTGTGCTTATTTTTTCTTATAAGTAGAGCGTTAATAGTGAAGAGTCTTTATAGCTGTAGGTTAAGGTTATAAAAGACTGTCAGAGTTGAAAAAAGCTTGCTTATTGGTGTAACTTTCTATAATCAACCACTCACTGAGATTATGAATATGTGCTAATTGCAGTGGCACTAGAAATGCAAGCAAGGGTGAAGGAGAGAATAGTGGTTCACCCAGACTTATGACTTATGCTTCTCTTTCATTTCACACACAGACCAAAATAGAAATTCTGTTACATTCATGGGTCTCTTCTTGGGTTGCATCACTGATCCCTTGTTTCAATAATGTTGAATTGTGCTTTTATTTCCCTAGTCTGAATGAAAAGATAGACATTTATAGAACAATTTGAAGTTGTAGGACTGTGTTCTGAATTGGATGACAAAGCTAGATGGCTGATGTTATTAGTGTTTGTCTTACTGCCAGAATTTTACTGCCATTTTTCTTTATCTATCTAGTTTTCTGGACCTTGATAGTTCATACTTAGATTTTGAAAATAATGATATTATAGCTTATATCCATACATACACCTATGATGGTTGCTCATCCAGTGCACAAATGAGTTACATTTCTTCTCAATTCAACCTTCTGAAGCTCTTATAAATGCACTCAAAAAAAAAATAAAATAAATAAAAAATCAAAGTTCTCATTATTGCTTCTGTAGAACTTGCAGCTGCACTAAAGCAAAATGCTGGATTTTACTCAGTTCTGAGTAAAACCAATTTTTTCTGGACCTGTTGTTACATAGGAGGAATTCAACCTAAGATTTTTTTGATGTTTTATGTATATTTTTTTTTATTTGATTATACTGATAAATTATTTATTTAACTATATTTTGCTAATGTTTTTTGTGGGTGGAAGGAAACACAACTACTGCAGTGACACAAGTCTTAAAATTTTCCTGCACTTTATTGATCTGAACATCCACTCTTCCTCTCTTGGGCATCCTTAAAGTCAGGTGTTGGAGGTGGGGAATCTAAGATGACTCTTCCTTGGTTGCCAAGAAGAAGGGACAGGGCTCAGTTGCATGTCCTGGAGTATCCTAGGAAATGTTGCAACTCAGAAAGGAAACCAGCTCAGAGAGAAAGTCAATAGCAGCTATTAAAAATGAATCCCCTTGTGTTCTGCGTTGTTTCCTATATATGCGGCCACATCACATCATTCTTGATAGTTTCTATCCACTTTTCGTGTCATATTTTCATGCAGACCAGAATCCTCCTGTCCTGGTGAATGAGCTAGAATTTCTACAGGGTTCTTGTTTGCACTACAGCGTGCATTTAGTCATTCCCAGACTCTCACTTCCAGAGTTCCTTTAGCCCTGATGGTCTTTATTAACTGCATCAGTAACTTCTTTCATTACCTAATTACAGAAAATCTTTTCTTTCCCCCTAGTATTTCTCCTAATTTTACCTTTTTGTACCTTAATCCCATTATTTCTTAGCCTGTCCTCATTGGCAGATAAGAGTAATTGGTCCCCACCATCTTTAAAACCACCTTATAAATTTTTTCATCCCCCTCCTGTTCTTGCTTGTCTGATCACAGGTAGAACTCTAATCATTCTTACACTGACCTCTGTTTTTCTACCTCTTGTTAAAACCCAATTTCTTAAATTTTTATCTCCTCTCTTCTCCCTCTTTTTTAAGTATGGTGCCCAGAAATATAGCTTGAGGGCCATGTCTCCCAGGCTGATATAGCAAAACATCTGTGCTTCTGTTTTTATTGCAAATTCTCTCAGCAGCATAAACGTCTAAGCACTTAAAGATAATGAAATGAACATTACAGTTCTGCAGCTAATGACAAAGTTGCAGAATTTGCATTTTTCTTGAGCCCACTTTTTCTAGACTTGTCTCAAGTTTCAGTTTGCATGACTTCTGGCCTTGTGTAAAATATTCATTAATCGGAGTTGTAAGAGTTCTGTTAAATACAACAGGCCTCTTCTGAAACTCTTGTTTTTCACCATCCCTGCAAGAATCCAAGCAGAACATTCTTGATTTTAGACAAAAATAGGCTAAACATCCTGTTGCATCTTCTGCAGGCAGGTGTCAAGTGCAGTCAGTGGTGGTGTAATCACAGTCATATCTTGAGCCCAGGACCCAGACATAGGATGTAACCTAAAGAAGTGCTGCAGACAAAGACTGAGGAGGCTGCTCAGTGAATTAGCACAATAGGATGCAAGGTTCATATCAGGTTCTCAGTTGTCAGTCTCTCCTCTTTACCTAGTCTGTAAATGCCTTGCCCTTATTTGTCCTGTTTTGTTACTGAAAGAGCAAATGTGGTTGGGGAGGGGTGTAATATGCTTGCGGAATGCCTGCTCTTCACACATTGAACCGTCATTGCAAATTGCCAAATAGGCCCATAACAGATTTCTCAAACCAGAAACTCAGTTTGCTTTGTCTCGTTTTAAACTACAGAATTATTCAGCATTAACAACGATGTGTGCAGTATTTAAGTAGAGAGAATTAAATTAACTTCTCTTCTTGAAACGCATGTCATATCTAACATGAAAGGCATATTTGCCTGGAGCTTAACTGGTACCAGTAGAAATAGCTAATTAATGTCAGTTTGTAAAACTAATGACTGTGTTCTTTGCAAGTGGTAACATCAGTTCATTTGGTGGCATGTACAGTGTCTTTGCTTTTGGTAACTTAATTTTAATTTTTTCCTAAACCAAAGCTTTCTGTCCTAGAAAGCTTAAACGATTCTCTACAAACAATTTCAAACAAGGACCAGGTAGTTAGTTAATCCTGTATCTTTATTATTATTATTATGTTGTTATTGTTGTTGTCATTGTATTTTAGTATCATTTCTCTTTGAACCTTTTTACAACTTTCTGTTCTTAATAACCATTAGGCTAAATCTATTTATGACCAAATTTATGAAACCCCATCTCACAGTCTGCATACCTGTGTCAGCACTTACACAATGCAGGCACTCAGAGAGAAGACCTGGAAAGCTTTAGAAAGCATCTTATTTTGAAATTTCAGCATTTATGCAAGTGATTCCTGCCTCTTGGGATGAACCCTGTTAAATTCAATTGAGTTCTTGTAAAGCTAAGAATACATTTTCCTTTGCCCTGGGGCAAATGATGATGTTAAAGCTTCAGGGTCCTAGGTATACAGTTGCCAAAAGCAAAATTCCAGCTGAGTTCAGTGATTATCCCACCCGAAACCTAAAACTGCTGATACGTTAGCTACTGAATATCACCAAAGATACAGATTGGAAGAAAAGTAGTCATGAACTTGTAGCAACAGAAAAGAGGAAGAGGAAAGAGAGATGAGTTCTTAAAAAATTGAGTGAGTTGTGAAGATAGGAAAACTGAGGCCAATAAAAATGTATAAGGCATCTGTGTATGCAGAGTTGGAATGGTTTGGGTTTTGCAGACATGCCAAGCATTTGTACTTGCAGTTTGAGTCAGTAGAAATACAGGTGACGTAAAGTGGCTGTGAGAATTGGAATTCCCTGCAATGAGAACAAGAACAGAATGAGGGGTGGAGGTGGGAGGGGGGAGTTATAAGGATATTTAATTCAGTTAGAAGGGATTGTTCCTGCTGCTTCTGTCAAATATTGAATACACACACCAAAAACTCTTCTGGAAATGATAGGGTCACTTTTAACTCTAGCTGATAGACCCAGCAGAAGAGATGCATTAGAGATAGACTTGGCTCCAGCAAGTTTTATAATTTCTGTGTGTTACTTAATACCCACCATTTACACAGTACATGTATCGTTTGCTGTGCTGCTATTCTCACTCAGATAAGCCCTCGGTGATTTTGAATCTCACACACATCACTTTTCTCTCTCTCTCTTCTTGAGCCATAGCACAGCTCGTGTGCCTCTGCTAAAGTATTATTCAAGTGATGGTATGTACATTAACTGCCTGCAGTGGCTGCTCCAAAATTGAAGTAACAGGTCTACAAAATCACGTGAAGTTATTATCCTCTTCCCATTTTCAGGTTTCTTTAGAAAACCGCTGCAGTACGTGCAAGCCTGAAATACTGGTTTGCTCAATCTTCATGTGCAGTCTCTTGCTTTTCACACTATCTAGTCCCAGTCCATCTGATCTTGGGCTGTAAATTCCTTGTAGGGAAGGCTTTCTCCAAGGAAGATGGTGATGGTATTTGTATACAGGTATGTTTGGCTAGCCTGACTAAACAAAGCAGTTTAGATAAAGTTAAATGAAAATAAAATGCATAGAAATTCAGTCTTCCTCTTAACTATGAACGTACCAAGATATTTCACCATCAGTCTGTTTAACCTGAGTCTATTATGGGTTTCAAAAATTAGCTAAAATATGTGGCACAAAGTTACTTTTTTGAGAGCAACAGCTGTAACTGTAGCTGTGAAGAGCAGAGGCAAATAGGCTTGCGGCACTGATACAAGGGGAAACCCTAAATTAAAAATCTTCCTTTGGTAGATGCACTTCTGAGGGCTACATTTAGGACACAGTCCTTTTAAGAGCCCTTTTAAAATGATCATACATGGGTTTGGGGTTATGTTTTATGCCAGGCCAGAGAAGCAAGTGCCATTGTAGCTCTCGTGTACCGTATTTGTGATCATAGGTCTCCTGAGTTTAGAGATTTCATGTGAATAATATCTTTGCAAAAAGCTACATGTAAAAAGATGCTGGAATGACTTCCAGTGGCTTCAGCAATCATTTGAGAAATGTGGAATCCATGAGTTCTGTGCCTCCTCTAAAAAAATAAATAAATAAATAAATAAAATTAAAAAAAAAAAAAAAAAAAAGAGAGAGACAAGAAAGGGAAAGGATAAAGTATCTCTGGATCTCAACCAGCCCCTTCCTAAACCATGTATACTGGAAGTGTTCCAGCTTCTCACTTTTCCTGGGGAACATGTAAACAGTGTGGGTTAAGTGACGTAAAGAGCAAACAGAGCATGGCCCAGGCCTCCAGCTGGCGAACTTTGAACTTTGCAAGTTCAAAGGGGAAAGCTAAAGTTGAGCATGTGTCCTAGAGATACATGGGACACTGAAACAAGCAGTCACACAGGCTGCCCCGGACAAGGGCTGCTGTCAACAAGACTCACGTAAAAGATAAAAAGTTAAGAAAAGGTTTAATGAGAAAAGAGACAGCACAGGACAGACTATGGCAATCAAGTGCAGACAAATGTACTGAACAGTCCCCATCTTACATGCAACTATTCCTTTATACCATTTTCTACCTCTCCCCCCTTTTTGTTCCTCCTGCTCCCCCTTTCCCCTGCACACTCCCCATGGGTTTGCAGAGCTCTGCAGTTTCTGCACCCTCACTCACAGTCTGGGACTCCTTGGTTCACAATCTTTTCAGCTGCAAGTTTCACCCCTCCTGGAAGTGGTGCCTGTAGCTTGTTAGTCCACCAGTCAGTGTAACTGGGAGGTCTGCTGATTGTGATTGTCTCCCACCATAGAAGTTATTCATCAGACAACCCTGCTGGAATAAACATTCCTACATTCTCATCTGCTCTCATAAATCAGTGTGAATGATCAGACTTGATTCCCATCACTGCCTCCATCTCTTATCCTTTGGTGTCTTGGCAAAGGCTCTTGACCAGGCATCCTTAAAGGAGCAGACAGTCTCTTCTACATAACCTTATAGTATAGAGCTTAGTTGTCTATGGTCCTTGTCTTGCTGGGTGCTAAAATAGCCAATGCAAGGAATATCCATCTTCCCTGCCCAGTGCGGCTCCACTAAAAAACAATGTGACATTTTAATTGTGAGGCTTAGTCTGTCTATGTGATCTCTTTGGCCCTACTGGAAACCCTTTTGAGAAGTAGTAAAAGTCTTGCTGGGCTTGCACCCTCTTACATGCAGCCATGAGGTGGACTTGATGGTCCTTATGGGTCCCTTCCAACTCGGGATATTCTATGATTCTATATCCTTGTTTTCCAGCTCTCCCACTGTACCTCCAGCAAGGGGACTGTCTCAGTATCGCAGTGAAGTACCTCGTGGTCTCAGGGCTCTCTTGTGGTTAGTTTAGCAGTCCCACTTCATTTTCTGAAAATGAGTTGTGTAATGGGGGTTCCTTTGCGTGACTTTGGCTGGGCAGCTCACTTTGGCCCCCTGTGCTTTCTGAAGAATAATCTTAGGGTGTTTCCATTGTAAAAGTGTCCCACAAGGCAATGGTAGGGGGAATGTACTCTGCTACTGCCTTTCATTTCTGTGCTGGGCATTGCATTCCTCTAGTGTTGTGTCCTCCATTTGGCAGGTTTGTCTGTTTCTATTAAGTTTATTATTAGCTGCATAACTCTTGGGGAAGAAGCAAAATTGAGAGACATAAAGGGAATCAAGCTGCTGAGATGTTCATAAATGCAGTACCATTACAAAAGTGAGCTGGTTTTAGTTTGCCTGCTGGTTATTCTTTATTTTGTTCCTTAAAATTGAACGCCTTATTTTTTTTTCAATGAATATTTCAATAAAGTCACCTTTTGCCACCATCATTTATCATCTACATTTCCCCCCCTTCATCATGTTTAAATCTCTCTACCTTAATTTGGTTGTTTGGCATGTTTTCATTTATTTACTTGTTTATTTAAAACCTTAGGCCATTAAGCAGCCTGCCACCAAGCCAATAAATAGGTGAAGAGATAAATCTGTTAAAAGAAACTGTCTGCACTACAATTTACACAGAAGGAGCTGATTCTTTCAGGTTCTTAAGAGCTGCATCCTAGCTTTGAAAGTGATGGGCTTGAACAGTGAATTCAGTTTCCTTGATGGAATTGACCTCCAGGAATCTCTTCCTTTTCAGCTGCAAGAATAAAAGCTTTTCTTAGCATCAAAGTTTGTGGTTTTCTCTCTCTCTCCTTTTCTCTCTCTCTCTCTTGATAATGTTAGAAAGCTGGGACCCTAGACCAGTTATTTTTAAACTATTTTACTTTTTCTTAAGATCTGGCTTTGGCAGATTTGCTAAGGAAATCCAGCTATCCAAGCTCACTCAATGAATCTTTTTTTTTTTTTTTTTGCTTTCAAGCTTTGGTCCACTCTGTCCCCAGTCACTCCTTCGGGATTAAAGAATATGGCTGTAAAGATACCTTAAAAACATTAATCTTAAATTCCATGTGTAAAAAATACATGTAAAACTGTCCTCAAGTTCAACCTGAATGATCAGTTAACTCAAAGGTGCCTAGTAATTCTGAGCTGTGCCTTTCACAGAACAGACTGTCAGGAGAAGTGGGAAAATACAGTCAAGGGCCACTTCACTTCTACTTGCTTCTTTCATTCCATTCACAAGGAAAATAGCCCTCTACTTTGCCCAAAAGTTGGATAAATAGGATAATTTGGAACCAACATAAATAAATGAGAATTTTTGTAAGTAAAGCATCATTCAACCATTTTGTAGTTACAAAACAAATAGGAGCTAAGAAAGTATTCAAAATGCAGGTGCGAAAAAACTCAAGAGCCAGAGTAGCATTTCAGTAATCCAGTCTAACTCAGTCTCGTGCAAGTGCTCTAATCTTATTTTCAGAGGAATTATTTGACTGAAAACCAATTAGAAAAATCATATAGGTGCCACACTCCTACACAACAGCACAAAACACTATGAACACTAAGTAACTAGATATCTCTCTGTGATTAGACTTCTCTGCTCTGAGTATCTATATGATATCTAAGAGAGAGCTTTCTGGTTTCACTCTCTTTAACCATAATACTTATAAATTCTGGCAGGAACGGGCTGTATGCTAGCTCCTTCATTTGAGTAATTTTAATAGTTGAGTACTAGGATTTGAAATAATGCTTGGTGAAAAAAATTTGGTTTGCTAGTCAGGAAGCATCACTAAGCCTTATTCTAAGACACTGTGAACTTTCACAGTCATCCCCGAAGGAGAAGAATATCAGGAGCAGGTGATTAAAGCTCTTACACAGCAGCATGTAACTCAGTTTGTCATCTGACCAGCCCACGTAATCACGTAATGACAGAATTATAAAAGTGGGTAGAAAAAAAAGCTTAAGTGTAGTTGTGTTGGATGGAACTGTTTAAGAGCTACTAGGGAAAAGCAGAAAAAGTCATGTTGTAGGACAGTCAGAGAGCTGCAGTTAGGCAGTGGGGATAGGCTTCCAACCCTGTCGTTGCTTTTACTCTCTTTATGAGAGCTTCACTAGTGAGTGATTGCTTGAAAATGATATCTTGTAACTTGGTTTTAGCGTTGATGTGGATGGAGGATACCTAGTTCCAGCACTGATCCTTACCAGACTGTAGAATTGACAACTATTGTTGCAGCTTCTTCTAACACCTTTTTTGTTTGTTTTTGCTGTTTTTTTTTTCTTTCCTTTTTTTTTTGTTTGTTTTCCTTTAAGTAGTTTGCAGCATTGTGCATGCTTACAAAACTGGACTCCAAGGAATATTTAAAGTGCAGGGATGCTTCATATCTGAAACCACAGTATCTTAAGCTGGCTATCCTTTGTAGCCACCATAGCCAAGGAAGAGATGAAAGGGACCATATTTGTTTGCCTAGGGAAACATCTCTTTTAAAATGAGGTGCCTTAGATGGCAGAGGAATGATAGCTAGCTTTCTCTGAAATATTTTATTGAGTCTACGTCCATCAGTGCATTATCAAATGCCAGATGAATGAATACTGCCTTCAGTAACTTTTAGTTATAATTCTCAGTGGTCTGTTTAGCCTGGATGCCCAGACATGTGTGCGGTACTTCAACTAAAGTCAAAATTTGCCGCAAATTTTGTGATAGAGTCACCATTTAATTGCAACAAATCTGAGATTTCCAAAACCCAAGTCTTCCCCTGTGAATATCTGAATAAACATCAGATATTGTGTTTTGTTTTGTTTTGTTTTGTTTTGTTTTTCCTTTCCTGTTTTCTCCTTGTTGCATAAACCGGAATCCAAGAACAGAAGATGTTTTGTATTCTGTATGTATTCCGCAGCCAATTGCTACAGTCATCAGTCTCCAAAGTAGAGTGTGGTTAATGGATTTATTGTATCTATTTTTCTTATCTAATATAACAGTCTGTCTCTTAATGCTTTTGGTAAGCTTTCAAGGATTATATCAACTTTCATGACTGCAGTGTGGGATACAAAGAGTATTCAAACTGGCTGTAAATGTAGTGCTTGGAGGTCAGGAGAAATCTATTGTAGCAGTGTGGAGCTCACATTAGGTTGATTTACTGAGTTGCAAAGTCACAGATGGGATGTAGTATAGCTCACTGAAAGCTAACTCAGGTTTCTCTGCGTTGTTCTGTAGCTTGTGGATACATACCTGATCATGGGAAGTAATTTCTACAAGTTTGTGTAACCTGATTTTTTTTTAATGATTCAGTCTTTAATTCTGGCATCATAGAAAAGAAGGCTGATCTTGCAGCAAAATAACTCGCATCAAAAAATCAGTGTTTGCTATAGGCTTCCTGTATGATAATTAGTCATTTTACCATTTGCATTTGTTTATGATGTAAGCACATACACACAATGTACATTTATATATATATATATATATATGTATTTAATTGCCTGAAGGATACATTTTGAATGAGAGTGGGACATTGTACTGTGGTGCAGCTGAAGTCCATGAATGTATAAATGGCTAATGTATATTCATGCTGTCAGTAGCAATTGCAAGGCTCATACTTTCCTGACCAGAACAGAAATTGCATTCTGTTTTTTGTTCTCCTCCAGTCATTATGGTTCTTCCACTCTACACATAAGGTAAGTAGCCTTAAGACCCACTAAAATAGAAAAGATTGCTGGAGAAAAGAGTGTTCAGAAAAATGTCTTTTTTTTTTTTTTCTTTTCCTGTTTCTGTCTTGTCATTTCCTCCACTACGCACCCCAAGAGAAAAGCTGATTTTTGCAGGTTGGCTCTATCTGTCTCCACTGTAAAGCTAAAGCTTATGATCACATAAGCTACATGTGCACAAGCACATCTGTGACCTTGGTTTCTGACCCAACGGTGTCAGGCCTTTGGAACTACCTCTGGCTACTGGTTTAATTATATTCCCACTTCCACCTAGTTCTGAAAATTCACTTACACATCACGGTGTAAATATTTGGTTCTGCACAGCAGATGTCAGAGTCTCAGTGGTTTGATCCAGTTGTATCTGGATACCACACTGTCCCGATACCACATATATCACGGATTTGTCACAGTGCTATATACAAATTGCATAAGATATAAGCAAAGCAGGCCTGTCCACGTGTTTCTCTTTGCACATTTAGGAGCCAAAACATAGCATCTATAGGCCCACTGAAACCAGTGTTTTGCACAAGAGGTTGGTCAAATTTGCATACTGACAATGGCCCTTAACTGAAAACACTTCCTTCATCTTATATTCCTTCTTTAATGCTGGTGGAGGATATGTAGCATCTAGGAGAGGAGTTGCAGTGGAATAAAAAGATAAAAAAGATGAAATGGAATAGTAGTGGGGTTTTGAGATAATGGATACCGTGTTATTTGCATTTGAACTCACTCATTCACAGTGTTAGTCATGGCATGTGGGATGAGAGTGGAACAACCTCTAATTCAAGCAATTCGCAACCAGAAATCTTTACAAGTGAAGATGTCATGTAAAGAAGTAGTAAGCAGCTGTGCACTTGGTGTGTTACGCAGGAGCAGAGGAATGATGGTGAAGAGTACCACCACTGCAGCTACATTAAAAAGCACCTTAGTCTCAATGTGCTCAAGTGTCCGTGGGTGCCCATGGATGAAGTGGCCTCAAAGGTTGAAGTAAAATGAGATGTTCATCTGAAGTGTCTCCTCATCTTGGCCTGTTAAAGAGTGTGGGAGAACACTTGAGAGAGACTTAGGAGAAGACAGATGTAAGACAGAAGGTTGAAGTCTGAACTTCTCTGCATGTAATACCATTGACATCTGTCAGGTCATTGTAGGTGGAGAGAACAAAACTTTGGTTTTGCTTAGAGTAAAATTGTGCAGTTTAGAGGTGCATTTGAAGATTTATAGTGTCACACCAAGCATCAGTTTTTAATTTGAACTGCGTCTTGACATCTGCTTCAGCAACAATTTTTGTATTGATTGGCTTACCGAAGGTTTTTCTGTTATTTTTTTTGCCTCTACAAGTTAATCTGGTCCTAGCTTCTAGATGAAATCTGTGCTCAAATACATTTGGGTTTTGATGAATGATTCAGGTGAATTTTCATGCGTTCTAGACCTTTTTGTCTTTCTTCAATCATAACTGTAAATCAGGCTTTTTGTCAGTCCCTTCCTAAAAGATGCAACTCTGCACAAGTGGTGTCTCTGAGGATTAGGATTACAGAGGAATATGCATGCAATGGGGACAGTGTGGTATCCAGATACAACTGGATCAAACCACTGAGACTCTGACATCTGCTGTGCAGAACCAAATATTTATTTCTTTTTCTCTGAATTCTTTATAGCTTATTTTAGAACCATCAACTGAGGCTTATCAAGTGTTTTTTACTGACAATATTCTGCAATAATTCTTTCTTTTTCTCGCTTGCTTTCTCTCTCTTTTCCCCCTCCCCCTTTCTGCAATATTTCTCTCTCACTCTGTGCAATATTTCTCTCTCTCCTTTTTTTTCCCTTTTTTTAATGGCACTTTAAACCAATAGCATTTCATCTCTGACAGTGATAAATTTTATTATTTTAGTTCACCTTTTGCCTTGTCCTTGGAAATTTTGTGGTGTTCTCTTTGGAAAATAGAGTGGTTGTTTCTCATAGCAGTATTTTATGTTTGACTCCTAAGCAGTTGGTATATGCACTTTACAAGAAAAGTTAAATAGAGTGTTATAATTGACTTTGCTCAGACAGATTGTTGGGAAAAATGTAGAGATACCAGAAAGCAAGAACATGATTTTCAAGTACAATCTGTTCTGCACTTCGTTGCAATGTCTCTACTGCATCCTTTTGCATGTAAGCTGCCAGACATAATGAATCTGGACTGACGGTTGGCAATTTGTTTTCTCTAACCACTGGCTTTGATTATTTAACAACAAACACCCTTGAGTGAAATTCTGTCTGACTTGCTACCTTGATGCAAGTGGCTTTCAGTTATGAGAAGCAAAAGTAAATGCAGAGCCAAGGCTTGTTGAGAATTATCTTCTGGATTTTTAACATGTTTATTGCATTATGTGCTAATTGATAAAGAGAGAAAAAGATGCTGTGATTAATACAACCAAGGTCCTGTTTATTACCACTGCTGTTTTATTTATTCCACATCGATCTTTGATTTAGCTCTGTGAACTGAATTATTTTATTACAATATATTTACTGCTAGAGGTGTGTAGGAAACACTTTGTTAGATGAACTTAAAAGAGAGGTGAATGAGTGTGTAGAAGACACGCCCTATGTCTTAAAGAGGAAAAAGATAATTCCTGAGTTTATCATCTAATGTATCTATTCCCCCCTTGTCTGGAGAGGAGTCTCATGATTTTAGGAGGCATGAGGATGTTAGTCATAAAAGATAAAAATGAAAAATGAGAACATCTGTTTATTGCCGAAGAGAATGTAATGTCTGGAGTTTAGGCAGAAATGTAATTTTCTGTAACCTCTCTTCAAAGATGCAGTAAGAGAGCATGTGCACGTAACTGTCTTGGGGGATCAGCTGGCAGTTCTAGAAATGTTTTGCCATGGCTAAATTATAGCTAATTCAGGTGAATGATTATATTTATAATCACTGAAATTCTATCACTCTTCAACTTCTGACAGTCTCCTGCACTGAGCCAATACTCTGTGAATACAGGGATGTGTATTACCACAGTTTACATTTGAGGTTATTTGGGGCATTTTTAATTTTTTTTTTTATTAAAAACAAGGTAGCTTTCCACTCGTATGTTATGAAGGGAAATTGCTGAGTGATGTGGTGTTTCATTTTGTGCGGTAGTTCAACTTAGTGCCCATTGGTTTTCAGCAGCCCTGTTTGGGGCCTTTCAAGAGATGATGATGATGATGATTAATTGTTGTTGTTGTTGTTAGGCAGCACCAGTAGTGTTATTTTCTTTTATATTACAGCTAAGTGGATGAAAGTTCTATAAAATTGTTTTCCCACTGGAAAATACTGTTCCATCAAACTGGTATTAATGTATCAGAATTGTTTATTTTCTCTATGAAGAATTTAAATTTTGGGGATTTCATGCTGATTTAAATAACAGAGCTCTGAACTTCAAACTCCTTTGAAAAAAGGCATTTCTGTTCTTTGTACATCTCAGCTCTAATTAGGGACAAGGACTTCTGGTTTCCTGCTGGCTCAAGGCAGGAGGCTAAAGATCATCAGCTGCACTAATGTCCACTGCTGGTTAATCTGTTATTAGTACTATTAATTGAATCACAGTAGTGCTTAAATTCCTCAGTAAAGAATGTGATCCATGTTTGCCTCTGTGCACGTGTATAGATAATAAGAAATAGTTGTGATCAAAATGCCTTATTGAGCAAGTGAGAGAAAAGTGGAAGTTTTGTCAGGACTACCAAGGATCACAGCACGTAAAATTAATGAAAAGGATAGGATGAAATCCCTTGTGCTGCTCTGAAAAAAAAAAAAAAAAAAAAAATCTCAATCAGAATCAGTATTTTTTTCCTGTTTTCACATTGACCTTACAGTGCCTCTTTAAATTTTCCCATTTTTTTTTACAACATTCTCTGTTATTGCTCTTTGTTCGCATGATTCTCATAGTGCCCCCAGTGGATAAGGGAACCAGGACTGACTGAAAAGACTGCAAAGCAGAGCTATTACATTTATATTTATTGCTAATCATTTCAGCTCCTGGCAGATGGCCTAATTGCCAGAACAAAAGGAAGCTCATGAGATTCGTGGCTGTGAAACTGGCCCAGGGACTTTCAGTAAGATACATTACTCATACAAGGTTGCAGTACACATAGATAGTAAACATTATTGCTACTTAAATGTTCTCATAAGATTTTGAATAATAGGTTTATTAAATACAATTTACAGCTAAATATAACTTAAAGAAATTAAATAAAATGTATTTAGTGATTTCATTTCATGCTTTGTTCAGGGCAGCCAAAAGAGTAGCTGGTGTATCCGAAGCAGAAGCTTTCCTAACTGATGCATTCACTTCTCTGTTCAGGTACCTAATTCTCATTAATGTTAATGAGCTACCCGCAGATGTGAGACAGAGAAGCATATATCCCAAAGAAAAGGATTTGTACACATTGACTCCAATTGGCCTGTTCTGTCATTATTACACTAAGCATGTTCTGTTAGGAGCTGGAAATGGGTTTCTACTGCAAGCTAAGGAAATGCAATATTCCTGGGGTTTATTTTTTAAAATTAAACAAACAAACAAAAAAACTCTTATCCTAACTCATTTCAATACTTGTTTTCTTTCCCGTTGCTTGAATTGCATCTGCAGCCTCAAATAATGACCCAAAATGAGCTAGGGGTGGAGGAAGCTCTGCTATATACTTATGTAAATGTAAATTACAGAAACGAAAGAAGACAGAGAAAATAAAAAGCTTATCTTGATCTTTTTTTCAAGGTCAAAAGTGGGGGCAGAAAGATTAAGATTTGATTGCTTGGTTTGCCTACTTGCCAAATTTAATATTGAAGTTATAGGATAAAATTTTTATTTTTTATTAAAAAAATAAAAATAACAAACTTTTGAAAACTCTCCCATATGGAATTGGAGTTTATTATTGTTCCATCCTTTCTGCTGTTGTTTCTATTGCTTCGTTATTGTCATCCTTTGAAGAAAAGTCTGCAGTCCTATGAAACTTCAGAGCTGGAGAATGGAAAAAGCAGTTTCTTTTCTGTTGTTTCCTTATATTGTTTCAGACACTGACTTTGGTTATGATGAGACTCTCTTGCATAGCAGCCCCGCAGGGTGTCTGTCCCTATAGCCATTACTCAGTAAGTGGAGCCCTGCAGCTGTTACTGAACAAGGAGCTTATCAGTATGGCATGTTAGAATTGCAGGATAGAGCTTGTGTGATAGCAGCTCCAACTAGATTTTTCATAAGGCAAGTGAGAACAGAAGGATAAAAGTTATCAGTATGTCTTTTTATTTGTTTGCTCAATGTTATTTTTTCTGCTTTCTAGTACCAATGTATTTACTGGTCTCTTCCTTTTTTCCAGAATATAAATTAGGCTCTCATTAAATTTAAAGCTCAGCTATGCTTGAAAACATTATTGAAGTCAGAATCTTAGCTAATATCTTTACATATGAGAAAACACTAATACTGCCTTTGCCTGCTTGCCTCCAAGCTGCCCCAATTTAATCAAAGTATTTTATGTCTCAGTGGCTAGGTGACCTGTTTGTCGTGCAAAGTAGTATCCTATGTGAGGTCCTGTTGTTTTTTTCCAGCCCACACAGTCGCTGTGTGCACACAGGCACCTACTTGCTCTCACATGGGCATAGGTTGAAATGAAACAGAGAGCTACTTCACTCTGAATTCCAGTCCTGACCTGGAATATTCTCGTGGCACTAACATCATTGTAGTGGGGGCTGAAAATCATGCTTCTAGTTTACAGGCAGAACAGCTAATTTGCATAGGCAGTTCATAGAGCTGCCCTAGATTTAGACCCTCTCCTTGATTTAAGTGACTGGGGACCAAATAAAGGCATAGCAAGTTAACTGATAAGAATCCTTACTGCTTTTTGATTCCTCTTCCTTCTTACCAGCCAAGGCTGCTGCAAAAAGAATACATTTGTGGACATGCATTTTACTGTCTTGTTACTTTTATTAGGACAGGGTTTCAGAGCACAGAATAGGGACTTAAAGAGCACATTTTGAAATTGGAAAGGCAAGTGGTGCCTGTGTGGAGCTGATGTGCTGGGGCAAGGTGGAGAAAAGCAGTTTTTTTGCCTTTGCCGTTCTCAAAATTGTATCATATTTGCAAATATCTGGTGCATGGCTTTCTGAGTTTCCTGTTAAAGGTGGCAGCTGCATTGCTGCTTGATAAAGTTGCAAACAATAGCAACACCATGTCCATATGTTGACTTAGGAAGACAATAAAAAATAATTGTACATGTTTCTGTTTGGCTATTGGAAATGATATTTTATCTGCTGCAGCATTTGGTGGCATGGATTTACTCAACTATTAGTGCAAGTGTTTCTTTCTTTTTTTTCCTCAAGCCTCACATGCTTTATGGCATTTCAGCATGTGAACTGTGATGCTTGCATCATTAGATTTCACAAAAATAAATAAATAAACAAACAGAGCCCTTTTAAACTCCTCTGGTGTCTTGAAATTTAAGCTATATTTTTCATGGTTTCCTCCATAGCTAGAAACTTTAATAATAATAATAAAGTTGAGATTTTCTCATAGCATAACTCTAGTAGTTCAAGTCTCACAATAAAAGGCAAGATATTACAAGATTTGCAATAAAATTCAATAAAATAAAATTATAGGAGTCAGACATAGAACCTAACAAGTTGTTGTTTGCTTTGGAAATGGCTTTGTACTTCAGTGTGTAACTTATATGTGCTTATTAAGATATGATTTAAGGGGACTGCTCTATTATTGTTGACTTTTTTGAAAATGCCCCAGGTTCCCTGAAACTTGTATATGATTATGGAATACCCTATGATTTCAAAAGATGCATTTCTTTCTTTATCCCTGAGGAGAGAACATCTTCATGGAAAACAATTTTGTTGGAGTGGTAACATTAACACTTTTGACTGGAGAAAGACAATTTCTGTAGCTCTGTTAAAGTAATTACTCTTAAAATAAGCTGTGCCTTCCAAAACCAGCAATTCTTTGTTGTCATAAGTGTTATATACTGATTTAAATTAAAGAAAGTTGCCCAGGCATGCTGCATTGCTGCACTAATCTATTCGAATGGTTTATGTCAGACATGGTTAAAAAAAAAAAAAAAAAAAAAAAGGTTTTGCCATTGAGTCAGTGAAGGAAAACAGAGCATTTTTTTGGTATACCAGAGGAATCATAGCTTATATGTCAGAAAATAACTGTTACTCTCAGAAATCAGCTACCACTAGGTAAAATTCCTAATCTTCAGATGTAGCTAATGTATACAGTTGAATGTTTTGCTTTGCTTTGGTCCTGCCTAATGTAATTCCCCAGGGAGACAATTTTTTAACTGGAAAATTTAACCTTTGCTCCATTTTTGGGGGGATGATTTTCTGAGAGCACTGCAAAGGGATCTCACAATCCCTGGCAAGGCTCTGCAGTTCTCCTTGATTGCCTTGGACAACAGAGGAGAAGGTAGTTTTGCTTCATAAATTGATAGAATATCCTGATTTGGAAGGGATCCATGAAGATCATAGAGTCCAACTCCTGACTCCGTACAGAATCACGCAAAAATCAAATCATGTGTCTGAGAGCATTGTCCAAACACTTTTTTCTTCCTCTCACATGAAAATCTGGGAAATTTTATTGAGCATTAACCAATCCATTAATTAGCCACAGTTTTTGAGCAGTAGCAATGTATTTAGTTGAAATTAGAAGAAAAGATCCTAGAACACTCCTTAGTCCTTCAATATGCCATTAATATATTTCTAAGTATTTGTTTTGTATTTGATTGTCGTGATAAATTAGTGTAAATGAGATCAGAAATGAACAGATTGGCCATAGCTGTCCTCATAACAACCACAGTACTGAGAATTAGCCTGTCCCATGCCCTCTGTAGTCCTTTGCTTTCCTGGAGTTGCCGTCTTTGTCAATTTTTCCAGCAGTCTTCTACAATGAAATGAATTACCTGTACATTTTTCATGTGAATTCCAGGAATTATTCAGAGGCAAATGCCCACAGCCTGTTATCACGCACTTGCCAATAGTCTGAAATCCGCTTGAAACAGTCACCAGGAAGCCATAGTTCATTTTGCTGTCACCTAATTGCATGCACCTGCTGGTGACAGCAGTAAAATGTGATGTCTCTGACATGATGGCAGCAGATGGGGTGCTCAGAAGAGCTGCTTCCATTTTTCTTCCTAATGAGCACAGTCTTTTCTTCCCTTTTGCCTTTTCACTGTGTTGGGTAGGTACAGAGATACTGGGAATGATGATGGCTGCAGCACCAGATCTTAATGTGACACTGCTGCTTTTGTCATATTTTTCCTAATAATGTGTCAATCACATATTCATATATGAAACTTTCTTTTTAATGTAGTTCGTGGAAGAAAAGACTTTTATGAATTAAAGGCTTCACAGACACTCAGTGACAATGGCAGCATGGTTGGCATGGGTAAAGCTACAAAAGAGGCAAGATTTATAGGAAGAGCCAAATTCATTTCTTTGCTTTGCTTTTTGATGCTCATATCTAAACAGGGGCTTATCAGTATGAGAGTTTTTCCTTTTTTTTTTTTTTTTCTTTTTTTTTTTTTCCTTTTTCAGTTGGTCTAATGGGAAGATTTCCTCTCCATGCAAGCCTTGTCTCTGTAACCTGACACTCAGGCTCTTGTATGAATCTTTTAAAACCTGTACCTTAGTGAACAGTAACGCATAAAGGATCTGGTCTTTCTAATCAGGCAAAACTGGCAAATGTACTTAATCAGAAATAAACAAATAAATAAAGCAGTGATAACATCTCTGACAGACTGTTTTGGAGGGAGGTTAAAATCATATAATCAAAGAATCATAGAATGGTTTTGTTTTAGAAGGGCCCTAAAAGATCATCTAATTTCAACCCACCCACACACCATGGGCATGGACACTTCACACTGGACCAGGTTGCCCAAAGCCCCATCAAACCTGGCCTTGAACACTTCCAGGGATGGGGCATCCACAGCTTCTCTGGGCAACCTGTTCCAGTGCCACACTGCCCTCACAATAAAGAACTTCTTCCTAATGTCTAATTTAAAGGTACCCTCTTTTAACTTAAAGCCATTACCCTTTACACTCCCTGATAAAGGCTTTTTGGGACTTGTGCTATGTAGCTAGAACTCTTGTCGGTGAAGTCTGAGGCAAAAAAAGTCACTGACATACTTGTAGAAGCCTTTCTTTTGTCCTTGATATCCCCGGCCAAATTTAATTCTAAAAGGGCTTTAGCTTTCCTAACCTGATCCCTGGCTGGTCAAAGTGTCTCTGTATTCTTTCAAGACTACCTGTCCTTGCTTCACCCTCTGTAGGTATCCTTTTTCTGCTCAAGTTTGACCTGGAGCTCCCTGTTCATCCAGGCAGGCCTCCTGGCATTTTTGCCTGACTTCTTCTTTGTGGATATGCATCGTTTCTGAGCTTGGAGGAGATGATACTTGAATATTCACCAGATTTCTTGGGCCCCGCTTCCTTCCAGGACTTTGTCCCATGGTACTATACCAAACAGATCGCCGAAGGGGTCAAAGTCTGCTCTCCCAAAACCCAGGGTAACAAGCTTGCTGTGCTCCCTCCTTGCTGCCTTCAGGATCCCAAACTGCACCATTTCATGGTCACCGCAGCCAGGGCTGCTGTGGAGCTTCACATTCCCCAATGACCCCTCCTTGTTGGTGAGAACAAGGTCCAGCATAGCACCTCCTCCTTCACTTGGAGAAGGAAAGTATCATCAGTGCATTCCAGGAACCTACTGGATTACCTATGCCCTGCTGTGCTGTCCCTCCAACAGATACAGGGTGGTTGAAGTTCCCAACAAGGACCAAGGCTTGTGAATGTGAGGTTGCATTTGCCTGTCTACTGAGAGCCTCCTCTGCTTGGTCTTCCTGGTCAGGTGGCCCGTGGCAGACCCCCACTATAATGTCCATTGTCCCTGCCCTTGTTTTAGGCCTGAACCACAAGCCAACTTGGTCAGCTCCTCATCCATTCCCAGGCACAGCTCTGCGCACTCCTGCTGCTCACTGACATAGAGGGCAATGCCACCTCCTTGCCTCCCCTGCCTGTCCTTCCTAAAGAGCCTGTATCCTTCCATTGCAGCTCTGCAGTTATGGGAGTTGTCCCACCACATCTCTGTAATGCCAATGAGCTCATAGTCCTGCAGGCATGCATACATGTACATCTCTAACTCCTCTTGTTTACTCCCCATGCTACCTGTGTTAGCATTGAGACATTTAAGTTGGGGTCCTGATAAAGCTTACTTACTGGCTGGAGTGCTGACACATCAGAAAGAAGTATATATTAGAAAGTCCCTTTCAAGAGAAAGTAGTTCTGAAAGTTTGTTTATTTATTTATTTATTTATTTGAATTGTGTAATGAAGCACTATTTTTAAAAATTGTTTTACAAGATCGTTCATGTCCTAGCATGCTGTCTCTGACACAGTCCTAGCCACAGACCAGGACTTCATGCTGTGTAACCTACCTGTGGTGGAACAGGAAATCTGTGGTGTCATCCTGCTCCAAATGTGAGCTTTTTATAAAGTCAGCCCAAGACATCACTCCTTGTTTCTGCTCTTCACATTGGCATGGAGTTGTGACCCCAACAGTGGGAGGTATTTACAGTTTTGGAGAACTAGAGGAGTAAAATGCTTGTTTGTAAAGCCTTCTGATGAATTGCTGAAGCAGCTGTGGAAGTGCAGTGGTCATGCAAACCGATAATGCTGCACACGTATTTCTGCTGCATAATGCTTTAATGAGTTGTTTGCTGGTGTAAATACAGAAACATTTCATTTTTTGCTGAATCTAACTGTATCTCATTGTTTTTGCAATGAGTGTAACAGAAACATTCAGTCAGTGACTGTCTTTGCTGAGCTGTGTTTTGTTTGGAACTTTGAAAAGCCCTTAAATAACTTAGGAGCGTGGCTGCCATTAATAGTCATTTAAGCACTCTGGAAATGTCTTCTCAGCATTCAGTCCATAATTCTCCCAGAGGAATGACTCAGGTAATGTTGGCTGTATAAAGCTTGTTAAATCTGAGCTTAGAACTGTTTAATAAGTGGGGGGTTTATTTAAAGCATTCAGCGAACTTTGCCACTACATGCTGATTGACACAGCCGGGGGTGCAGATAAATACATTGTGCAAATGAGCAAATATGGGCCTCATCAAAGCCTACCGAAGGCCATCAAAAATCTCCCACTGTGAGGAACGTTGGCTCAGACCCATAACGAATAAATACAGGAAAAAAGCAAAGAGATTGCACCACAGAATGCCCTTTATTTCTGCAGCTGAATAACAGCACTCTTTTAGTGTGTATTATTGTGGTTCTCAGCTCTCTATCTCCCTCACGCTCTTCCCCTGACCATTCCCTCTCCCCATCAGGATCCGATCCCACTGTCAGAGCACATTACAGGGCTCCTCCCTGGGGAGAGGGAGATTATATGCAGTCTGGCAGGCACTTCAGTCCAGTTGATAGAACTGGCTGTTAAAATTGCGTCTGGTTCCCAAACTATTTAAAATCTTACCTCAAGCACTGTTCCCTGTGCTTTCAACCCCCATCTTGCTGACTTGGCTTGGATCTTCCATTATCTTCCCCTTCCTGTGCAAGCTCACAACCAAATTTCCTTGCCCACTGCATTGGACTAGCTCTTCTGATCTCACTCTGTCTCACTCCATCTCCTCTTTCCATCCCCTGCATATTGATCCCATCTGCAAACCTGGTGGATATTTCCTTGGAAGAACATCTTTGCTGGTACCTCCATAATACCTACAGGAACTGCTGACAGGACTTTGACGCTTTGTTTCTTTAATTCTCTGGCTCAGCTGAGTTTTATTGAATTGCAGTGCTGCAGTTATGTATCAGTTGAGTTTTGGATTTCTCTTTAATCATGCTCTAAATCAAAATAAATAAATATGTAGCAGTAAATGCTCTGTGGTATATCTGGTAAGATTAACAGTCCTCTAGTAGCACAACAGCTCATGATAGTCTTTGCTATCTATGTTCCTGCTGAGAGAATAGGAAAAGCAGATAGTTCAGTGAGCAAATTATAAAGTATGTGAGTTAATGAAGTGCCTGTCATCCAGCTGATTGTTGCTTCTTCAGGTCCTCTTTTTTTTTTTTTTTAATTATTATTTGTTTTTTAATTTTTTTTTAATAACAAAGCTCATAAAATTCCAGCACTTGGAAGACTGAAACTTCCTCTTTATTTTTCAGTGCTGATCCACATTACAAACAAACAAAAAAACAATATTTAGTGAAATATTTATTTTTATCTATCTAAGTACATACTGTGAATAAGTTAGGGTATGGAAATCCTGTAACTGCCTATTGAGGCATGTAAAATCCTCAAAGTTTATCTTGATCCCATTTCAACTAACAAGTAAAGTTAAATCTGGGATTATTGCAGATTTTCATGATACTTTCGTCTCATAACCTCACAGTATTATAAAAGGCACTTTTTTTTAAGTACAAACAAGAAGAAAGGGATCAAGTGCACCTTTCCACTTCTTTGTGTTCATTTTTTTATGTAGCTTTCTAAAGTCATACACTTGTTCAAGGGATGATTGAGGTAGTACTTATATTAAAAAAAAAAAAAAAACAAACAACAACAACAAAAAAATAACTTTAATTTCATTTATTCCCTTGCACAGTCAGGGTATTTCTGCCTGGAGTTGTGACCTACAGTAATAGCTGAAGAATGAAAATAATAACAATAAAAAATCATAGCTCTGAACCCTATCTTCCTGTACTTACAAATTTAAATTTACAGTATTGACTTCCAAAGGAGACAGGGATAGAGAACATGAGAAAGAGCTAGTACTGAAGGCATTTACTGCCCCATATTTACCAGCAGCAGTAAGACAGACGGCACTCTAAGATCTAATCAGGAAATGTGATTGCAGATGCAGTTTCTTATGTTTATTTTTCCTTCCATCTAAACATGCTTCTATCCCAAATCTAAAAATAACATCTTAAAGAAGAGATGGAAGAAACATTTTTTTAGGTGTAATATGAATGTGATCAATCAGTATATGCACTTTGCATCTGCTTAAATTTCTTTTTTTTTTTTTTTTGTCTGTTTTTATTTGCCACATAAAAGGAGAAAATGTGAAGGCACACCAAAAAATAATCTCTTTTCAAGGTGTCCTGCCTTGCACTTTGAAGACCAAGATGGGTGATTGAAAGGTCTTCATCTTCTTGCCAATCTCTGTCAGTTTTGTTATCAAATTGTAGGAGTAGTTCTGTGTCCTTGCATCCTCCCTGGCATTGTATACGTTATCACTGTTGTACAAATGATGAGCTGAGGCAAAGAGATTCTGAAACAGCTGTGGAAGCACTGTTGATTTTTTTAGTGGTGTTTTATTATACTGTTTTTTTTTTTGTTTGTTTGTTTGTTTTGTTTGTTTGTTTTGTTTTGTTTTTCCCTTTGTAGTGTGTAGCAGAGGTAAAAGCAGCAAGACCAGTCTTAGTGGGGAAGTCAGGTATGTGCACTTTCCCCTCTTAGGCCCTTTCAATGACACAGCTTTTCTGCTGGTAGCAAACCCAGAGAAATTCTCCAGACTACAACTCTGGAAAGTGGAAAGATTGCTGCAGTTGTTTCCAAGAATGACAATATTAAATTAAACATGGGACTTGGTCCGTCCCACCCGTGGGATGTGGTACGAGCAGCAGCTGGAAAATGGAGCAATTTGCAGCCTCTCCAGGCATTCTGGAGAGCAATAGAAAGCTCGGAGACTCTTTGGAGCTTCCTGTCTTTATTATCTTTTAGGCAATGTGCTCCAACATGAAGGTCAGGAAAGAAATTGTGTAACCTTTGAATTGCAATGAATGTTTTTTTATCCTTTCAGCTGCTGTGTGGCTCTATCCAGACTTGCTTTACTCCCATGTGAGCTTTACCTGAATGATCAGGCACTGCTAAATGCACAGTCCTTTTAAATTTTGCTTCATTTATCTAGAAACTCTGGTAATATAATTTCAGTAGCTCATTTTGCTATATGAGCAGCAAAAGAAATATTTACTTGAATTCCCTTCCTCAGTTTTAGAAACTGTAATCAGTTTGCCCTTCTGGGACCTTCACAACTCTTGTTTTCTCGGTAGAATGTTTAAGATAAGAAGTTAAGTTCAAGCCACTGTTCAGCCAGCCAGAAATGTAAATATACCATGGGTAGATGTAATCAACCTCTTCATATGAGTAAGAGCAGTAGTAAAGATGGTTTGCAGTGTTGAATGCTCCATCAGCTGCTAGCAGCTTTTCATTTGAGTATGGCAGTCACTGCTAGAAGTTTATTACCTCTTGTTTCTAGCTTTTGTTTTCAGGCAAGAGTGGCCCAACCTGTACTGCAGGCACACCTTCAACCTCAAAAATTTTCTGTCAACCCAGAGAATCAGGCAGAGATTGACTGATGGGTTGTCCCACATGATGGTGAATAGAGGATCCAAGATCTGATGGGAATGAGTTCCTATTTTCACTGTTAGGAAGAACAAAAATAAACAGGATTACATTTAGGGAAGGGAGGACCAACATGTAGAGCAGCCTTATGATATCCCTTCTTCAATCAGAGCCAAGTATGATCATCATTTTGCAGCTGTAACTCTTGTCTGGGAAGGTCACAGACAACCTGACTGAGGAACAGCTTTCATTGTGGCTGCTTTGCTGCTGTACATTTCTGTGGCTGTGTGAATGTGGGAGGCAGAGCTGGTTTGTTGCAGATACAAATCAGCAGTATCCAAATTTTCTGGAATGGGCTCTGAACCCTTAAAACAGTTAGATATTTTATAAGGGTTGGGCTGGGGTATAAAGAGAGGGCAGCTCTGAACCTCAGTTACTATTGAAGAAGAACTTGAGGACAAAACCACTGTAGCTGCACAGTGTTTCTCAGTATACCATATTTAGGAGGGAGGAACAAAAATCTGGTCTGATATCTAATTAATACAGGTCATGGTGCTTCATCTTCTGTCAGAAGATGTGCTTCATCATCTCTCAAAAGTGTGGAACATCTTCCTGTCTGGCTCTTCCTGGTGTGAACAGCTGACATCCATCCAGGAATTGCTCAAATGTACCAAAGCTTAAAGAACTGGGCACATCACAACTTTGGTAATAAAGCCAGAATAGAGAGATTCCTGCACTCCCTCCTCTCCCAGCACTGGCTTTTTGAAATAGTACTGCTTGGAGGGAACGAAGATGTGTCAGCCAAAGCAAGTGAGGATCACATCCCCTTAGTGCAGAGTGTTATCTGGGAGGGAAGGGAGGTATCAATCATGTACTGACATGGGATAAATGAGCTGACTTTAAAAAAAAATAAAATAAATCCACATGGTTGGTTGTTAGGATCTGTTTCCCAGCAATTAAAAAAAAATAAAATATCCTGCTCATTTCATCTTGCTGTAATTTGTGTCCAGAAAAATCTGAAAACCTCAGTTTTTATTATTGCTATTGGGAAATGTATGTGTTATGTTTTATTTGATCCAAGATTGGATGGAGCAGTATGAAGCTGACCACATTAAACTTCTAAGTGGCTTAACTAGAGAGGTTTCAATCTTGACTTTTCCCACAACAGCGATGCTGCCAAATGCCACTTGCACATTTTTTGTCACATATCAATATAAATATGCAGCTGAAGAAAGTGTTGTGTGTGGTGGTATTTTTGTTTTATTTTGTTTTGTTTTTTAAATCAATAGTTTTTCATGACAGCCTGAAGCTTTATGATTTGGCTCACTGGGTTAGTTAGAACTGTTTGCTGAGATTGTTCTGGTGGTAGTAAGAAGGTATAAAATATTTTTGCAGCAAACATCCACATTAAATTATTCTTCTCAACTCTACATAGTATAAAATAATTTTGAAAGCCTGTACAATCATTCAGTACACATTTCTGCATTATTTTCTCTATGTTTGCTTCTGTTATTTTGTACTTATTTGTTTTTCAAAGCAAAACAAATTGTTACCAACAATAATGTTGCTATAATGATTGCCAAAGGGGGGCAGAAAAACAATTTTTATGTGTAGTAATTTTTATGTCTGCATGTTTTGCCATACACTCTTTAGAAAATACATTTGGAGGTGCTTTTGGAGGGCATATGTGAATTAGAAAACATCTAAGAAAGAAAGAGGGCAAGTAGAGAGCAAGCCTTAATTTCATAATCTCATGGCACTGATATGTAGGAAAGCTCCTTGACCCCACACTGTGTAGGAAATACTATAACACTGTATGTAGTGTGTTGATATTTTAATTATCGATGTGTTTTTGAAGATCCTCGAAGTCACTGTCATGCTCTGCTGACCCAGCCCTTCATGCTACAGTTCCCCTTTGTATAGATTTTCTCCAGGAGCAAGGGAGGTGTGTAATGGGTTTACTCTTTCTTTTTATCAGACTTGTGTCACAAAAAGAGGAGGAGAATGAAGGGAACCTGAAAACGTCAGTTTGGCCAGAAGCCCTACCACCATCACCACCATCTCCTTGGTGGGGTGGTGAGGAGGGTGTATAGAAACAGTACTTAAGATCTACTTTACTTGCAGAATGGTTATGAAAGGCGGTGACTGGCTGGGAATCACTGAGTGGGACCTCCTGGACTTGCTGGAGGGGGAGGTACTCTACCCTGCAGTGACGCTGTATGGGACAGAAGTATAGCGTTTCCTAAATCAACTCTCAGTCCTTCTGAGTAAAGAGTTGTCCAGTTTTGCTTTTTTTTTTTTTTTTTTTTTTTTTTTTATTCTGTTTTGTTTTTAATGGCTTTTATGGGCTGTAAGCATGATATAAAAGTGTTTCACTACTAATGGAATCTAGCTCATACCATGGATTTATAATCAACAGATTACAAATGGCCAGAAAAAAAAAAATCATAGATTGCAAATTGCAAACTAAATCTTTATGTTCTCTGTAGTTCACTGCTACCAGTACTTTTTGTTTGCTTCTCTATCCAACAAACTTTAGGTCCATTTTCCAACCAGAATAATACTAACAAGACTTGGGTACTAGATATGGAATATTTACCTCAATGTATTAGCTTTTGAGTATGTTCCCTTATTGTAAAACTGTGTATTAAGTGCTTCATACCTCTTGGCTATGGGTATTTTTCCTGTGTTTTTTTTTTTTTTTTTTTTTTTTTCTTTTCATATATTTATTTTTATATTCACAGAAACCCACTCTATTGGATCATAGGCCATCTCTGCACAACTTAAGTTCTGGGGCTTCATGTTGTTTCATTGACCTATAGAACAGAAAAAAATGTTTACATCCTTTGTTTCCTGTTTTTTTCTCAATCCCGGTTACTAAGAGTCAAGCTAGAATCTTTTCTACTAATAAGTACAAAGTAATAAAGGTAAACATAGTAGGCAGTGTGAATTTTGTAGTTTCAGACAATGAATCCATGTTACCTTTCCAATTGGAGCCAATTTAGGTGTAAGTCAGATGGTGATGGTGTTTTTTTGTTTGTTTGTTTGTTTGTTTTTTGTTTGTTTTTTGTTTTGTTTTTCTTTTTTTCTTGTTTGCTTTATTTTATTTTAGGAAATGAATCTTTAGAAATAATTTTGATGAGGATACACAAGAAGGAACAGAATCCTGCTACCCCCCTCCCTTGGGGTGTGTAGAGATGCACATCCAGCTGTGACAGCACATAGCTCAAGATTTCTGGAGTATTTACCCAGCTTCTTAGACCAGTTTGGCAGCCAGCTACAGATTTTTTTTTTTCTTTAATGCCACAGCTGCTCCTCATATATGTATGGGTGGGGTTGTCTGTGCTAGATGTACAGTGTTATTACACACTGTTTTAGTTTACTGCTTCTTACTTCTTACTATCTTATTTATTGCTAACAAAGTTAAAGGTCTGCCGCTGCTTCAGTCAAAGACGTGACAATTAGTTCTGTCAACATAGCTAAGCTGTTTTAAAATCATTCACTTCAAACAGTGGAAGAACACTGAAGAGATAAGGCAGCATAGGGTGACTGTCTGGATATTCGTCTGTCTGGTGATGTGCCCCAGTCTTGCACTGGTATCAGCACCTGAACTAGGTTAAAGATGCAAAGCGGTACAAAAACTGCCCCAATGCCTCTAGTAGTTTCATCTGTGCAAGAATCATTTCGGCAGGATTAAGAGTAAGAAACAGTAAACATTAATTTTACTTACCTAAGGCAGTTGGGTCTTACTCTCAGCAGTTATACTGGTTTCAAAAGATACCATTTTTATTATAAAAAAAAAAAATCCAATTGAAGAGTTTGAATTGAGCTCTGAATCAATTGTTCTGTAGAGAGAAATGTGTTCACACACAGAAATTAAAGAATAAATTAAGCTGTCTGCCATAGAATTTGACCCTAATTAAGGTCAATTCCTCCTGATAGGTAATTAATCATGAGTCCTTATTATAGTTTATTCTCTCTGTTAACAATAAACAGAGCATTATTTTATTTTTATGGTTAGAATAAGTCATTTAATTGATAGAATTCTGCAGGAGGCAAGCATCCATCAGCACTGAAAACGATGCACTGAGAACATTTTAAATTAGAACAGCATTAGTTAAATTACTCAAAGAGTAAAATTGCAAAGCTTAAGACTATGCATCTGTAAATGTCATAGCTCTGTCACCTGTTGCTTATAAATAAAACCACGTCTATCAGTAAAAGAGAAGACAGTCTGTGCATTGAGGTGATTACAAATAGTTGTACTAAATATAATCATTCTATTAGAATCTGGTTTACCATGTTTTTCCTACTCTGCTCATCATCATAATACCTGAACACGATTCACTGGGTGGTATTAGCAAATATGTTATGCTGTTTTGCATTCTCAACCCTTCTGTATGGAGTGTGTGCAGTAGGATGTGTTGTCTCACTTCATCATTTGTGTGTATACATAAAACATATGTGTACATAGAATACACACACACATATATATAAACATACCTACACAGAGGCATCTACATACTTGTATAGATCATGATGTATTTAAATAGGTGGGAAAAAAAAAAGGTGGAAAAGGTTTTTTGATAGTCAATGCCTTTCTTTCTTCTTTCAGTTTAGTTTTTGACTGCAGGACACAGCACAGAAAATAATTATAGTTATTTAAGAGGCAAAATAAGTCCACCTGTAATATAAGAAGCAAAGCATAATGGAAGAGCAGCTCCAGTTGTTTCCTTGTTTGTGGTATGTTCCGTTGCTGGAGTTTATGAAGATTCTTCACAGAAGAATGGGCACAGTACTACTTGCACAATGCTTTGCCTGAGCAGTCCCCAGGAGGAGCAGAGCTGCCAGAGGAAATAGAAGTATGCTTACTGGGGAGATCTATCAATTACAAATGCCCTGTGTTATGGGGAAAGAGCCAGAAAATGATAGCAATTGTACAGGCCAAGCAGAAATAGCAAGAAGCTAGCCTCACTTCAGATCAGAAAAAAACATGTGTATGATGTTTTCTAATGATACTACTGCTTAATTGGACCATTTGTGGGCAAAGAACTATTTGGAAGAAATAAAATAGAAGAAAATGAGAATACATTTTGCTTTTTATAGCCCTAAAGTTTACACATTTAGTGAAGAATGTCTGAAGGGCTGTACGTGTGTCCAGCTACACATGCAGGCATACACACCTACCTTGCCCGATGCTACACCAAAGACATTCTGAGTCTCATGCTCTTTAAAAAATTGCTCAAGAGTGGTTAGTTCACATGTGGAAATCTCACCTCTAATGTTAGCACAGTCAGCAAGACATTAGGTCATCCGCTGCAGAACACCAAAAGTAAGCTACCTAGAAGGCTACTTCAGACACACAATTTTTACCCTGCTCTTTTTTTTTTTTTAATAATAAATGTGAAGATTAACACTTGTTCCAATAGGTCAGTGAATCCCCTTCATGAGTGCACCTGTGTTTTCTGTCCTCCCTTTTAGAGATGCTCATTCTCTTTTGTTTAGTTGAGTTGTTTAGTCTTGAGAAAAGGAAACTGAGGAGACACCTCATCTCTCTATAATTACCTGAAAGGAGGTTGTAGTGAAGTGGGTGTTGGTCTGTTTTCTCAGGTGACAGGTGAGAGAACATGAGGAAACAGCCTCAAATTACATCAGGGAGGTTTAGATTAGATATCAGGAAGAATTTCCTCAAAAAAGGGTGGCTAGGCATGGGAACAGGCTGCCCAGGGGAATGATAGAATTGCCATCCATGGAGGTATTTAAGAGATGTGCGGATGTGGTGCTTAGGGACATGGTTTAGTGGTAGACTTGACAGTGTTAGGTGATGATTGGAGTTGATAATCTTAAAGGTCTTTTCGAACCTAGATGATCCTATGATTCACTGCTGCCCTGATGTATTTGCTAAGGCTTAGAATCTGACCAAATACGAGCAAAGCTTTTCACAATAATCAAAGATTTGCATGACACAAGTCATAGATATGCCAGCCAGCTCCATTGTATTTTGGAATGGCTGAGGTACTAGGAGAACATGAGAATAGCAGTAGGAGGCAGAACCTCTGAAAAAAGTGATGAGTAACTCTAATGAGAGATCTGGTTGTATGATTTCACTATTTCTGAAATGGCACTGTCTTTAGTGGAGTTACTTTTAATTTTCAGAGATAAACACCTGCCAGGCATATCAAAAGCACAAAGGGACAAAAGAAGATGCACTAAGGGCAGCAAACAGGAATACACTCTCAGTGAGGTTAGAGTAACATACTCAAAAGTTGACTGTTGTTGCCTGACAAAGACCTCATTTAAAAAGTGACAATTTCCAATAATATTGTAAGTCTATTGTAAATTATATAAGAAGTGATGAATTTGTAACTAAAAGTATGACATTATTTAATTTCTATATGCAAATTGAAGATAATGATGCATTTTACAATTTTAGCTGCTAGTGGCTGTTGCTTTATGTGGTGTAAAGCAATTATTTATATACTGATAGTTTTTTTGTTGTTGTTGTTTTCTTTTTTTTTTTTTTTTTTTTAATACCATTGTGTTCATGAAAACAAATAATGTATTTGGCCATCATTCAACCTGATGTTGATCATTCCAGTGAAGCAGCAAAATTCCTAACTGTTCCCTTCATTGGAGAGGTATCCAGAACCTGACAGTACTAAACTCTTGTGCATGCAAAACCCCTGTGCCATGGGTGAACTGGTTTACTTTTGTCTGGTTTGCTTGAGGTTAGCCTTTTCAAGTATCTGGCAGGTTTGTTTGACATACAAGTTCATTTTCAAGCTTCATACATGTTGAAGAACACATTGTTAAAACTGCTCATGCTATTTTGTGATGTTTCCCTTCAAATATTTCTCCCTCGTAGGAAGCTGTTGATTTCCTTTACACAGCTATTTTATTACTTCATGGCACTTCTCTTCCACAGAGTGTTTTTTGTTTGGTTGCTTGGTTGGTTTTAGTTTTGTTTTACATGTGTCTTTGTTTTGGTTTTGTTTTGTTTTGTTTTAAAGATGCCAAAGCAATCTCATTCAAACCTAGGGGACTGTTAGCAGCAGTAGCAGAGGAAACTGTGGAGACAGCTATCAGCTTTTGCTTTCCCCTTCAAGCTACAAGTTGGATTTCACAGTCCAGTCAACTGGCAGTGTTTGATCACTTCATGTGCTCCATGTAGTCAGTGTAAGGTTTTTACATGCTCTGCTGCATTAAGTGATCAAAAGAAGTAAGATCCTCTGTTGTAGCATTGGTAATAGGCTACTCTGCATTGCACATCTCAGCACAGCATGCAGGGAAATTGTCAAATTGCTTTTGATTCTGAAAGATTTTCAAGGTGACAAAAAGATAAAAGAGATGACTAATGTAACGTATTTAATACATAGTATTAAAGCTTGCTATAGGATGACTCTACACTTGATGGTAAGAGAGAGAAAGCTGGTTACAGGAAAAGACAGGAGAGCTCAGAAAATGAGACAACAGCCAGGGTTTGCCTTTCTGCATGTAGTACCAGCCCTTATATGTAGCTCTGCTATCTGTTACATAGTTGACCTCTGTTTTCTTGTGAAAAGCCTTTTCACTTCACTATGTGTGTTTCATAGACCAGTGTTCAGTGTTGTTCTATAATTTCTCCTGAACTTTTGAATTTCTGCAGGTATGTATTGTTTCAGATGTACAGTAAGTTTCTGAAGTGAAACTATCACATTTTTTATTATTTTTCAAGTAAGAAGCAAAAATATTAATCTGGGTTCACTGTTTAGGTGTGAAACTTTCAAATCACTTAGCCACCAAGATAAATTAGGACCATGTTGTTTCCAGTTGGAGACCCTAAACCAAGAGAAGGGTTAGGAAACACCTCTGCAAATGTATTTCTATACAGGCAAACCGAAGAATAAAAAAACGCAAAGCCCACATTTAAACAAAAGTGATTAAATTACTTTGTCCCAGTGTCAGTGGTCTGTGGATATATTCAAAATTATGATTCATATTAATGTGAAGCTTTTAAAGCCTGAATCATAGGTAGGAATTCAGTTTTCATTACAGCTCAGTAGGAGTTGGGTGTCTAACACAATTTTTTGTTTTTAATATGGAAAAAGTCTTTGACCCAGATTCTCAAAAAAAAATATTACTTGTGTTTTCAGGAGCATGTGTGTTGTTGATCATATGGCTATTAATCATTTAGCATGAAAGCCTGCTTGAGAATTTGCTGATTAATTGCTTCTGGTCCCAGTTGTGCCTCCTACTGACTCTGATTTTGGATTTGTTTCAGACACACAAATTATTGGAAGAATTCTCTGAAGCTTTTCTAAGCACAGAAATCAATATCCGTAAAGCTACACAGCTTCTAGTGCAGATTAAATTATTCTGACATCAAGGTGCTATGGTTTTGTTCCCACCCCCTACCCCCCCCCCCCCCCCCGGAGTATCTTTACATTTTCAGACAACTGTATCCAGTCCTGGGAAAGCTATGTTAATTTTCTCAGTATAAAAACCCTATAAAAAGATGAAAACCAAGCCTAATTTTCACTTTGATGCTCATCTGCAAACACATGGTGACATATGTGAGGGGAGAAGCAGTTTATCTTTGAGTAGCTAGAGCTCCCAAATAGTTGTCATTTCTTAGGCTGAGCATACTATATTTGAGGTGTACAGGCTCACAGGTGCCTGTCTGCATGTAAAATAAGTGTGCAAGAGCAAAGTCAAGGCACGTGAGTTACATTGGCCAGGTTTTCTTTCCCTTCAAATGAGGTTCTGTTTGGCATAACAGCATGTGTAGTCTCTTCAACCCATCCATACCAGCTCACCACAACTGGGAATTCTTGGGTGAGATGTTAGTAAGGTTAAGGCATTTCTGTGCTACAAGTTTGTTTTGACAGAAAGTACCACATTAAGAGCTGACTACTTAAATTGTTCCTTATTACATATTGTCAGAAAAATTTGATTTTGTGTACTGCAGTAATGATGCTGAGTGGATAATAAGATGCAGTATGCTGCTGCTGCGGGCTCTATACCATATGTCTTCCCTAACTATTGCATTTTGGGGGGCTGGTTGTTAGGGTAATTGTATCATCCCAGTAATTCATCATCAGAATAAGTTGGAATAATACTGCTATGATATACAGCAGTAAGAACTATGATGTTTAAATCTAAACAAAAACAGCGCAGTCTGGAAATTGAAAATGCAGTGTCAGAATTGCAGATTTATACATATTTCTACATTCCTGCTTACTGAGTTTTATGTGTAAATCAAATGGCTGTAACAATATTTAGAGCAATTTGTGACAACAATTATATAGCACTATAGAATCATAGAATGGCTCGGGTTGGAAAGGACCTTAAAGATCATCCAACTCCAACCCCCTGGCCATAGGCAGGGATGCCGCCCACTAGATCAGGCTGGCCAAGGCCCCATCCAACCATGGGGCATCCACAACTTCTCTGGGAAACCTGTTCCAGTGACTCCCTACCCTTACAGTGAAGAATTTCCTCCTAATGGCTAATCTAAATCTATCCTCTTTTAGTTTAAGACCATTCCCCCTAGACCTATTGTTATCCACCCAAGTAAAGAGTGCTTCATCCTTTTTATAAGCCCCCATTAAGTACCGAAAGGCTGCAGTGACGTCTCCCTACAGCCTTCTCTTCTCCAGGCTGAACAGTCCCAGCTCTCTCAGCCTTTCTTTGTAGGAGAGGTGCTCCAGCCCTCTGATCATCTTTGTGGCCCTCTTCTGGACTTGCTCTAACAGGTCCACATCTTTCTTGTGCTGGAGGTCCCAGAGTTGAATGCAATACTCAAGGTGGGGCCTCACGAGGGCAGAGCAATTGAGGGGCACAATTACCTCCCTCAACCTGCTGGTTACGCCTTTGTTGATGCAGCCCAGGATGCAGTCTTCTGGACTACAAGCACATACTGCTGGCTCACATCAAGCCTTTTGTCCATCAGAACCCCCAAGTCCTTCTCTGCAGGGCTGCTCTCAATGAGTTCTTCTCCCAGCCTGTACTCATGTCTGGGATTGCCCTCACCCACGTCCATCACCTTGTACTTGGCTTTGTAGAACCTCATTAGGTTCACATGGGCCCACTTCTTCAGCCTGTCCAGGTCCCTTTGCATAGCACCATCTCTTCCTTCTTTGGTATCAGCTGTACCACTCAGCTTGGTATCATCTGCAAACCTGCTGAGGGTGCACTCAATCCAATCGTGTATGTCATTGATGAAGATATTGAAAAGCACCGGTCTCAATACAGACCCCTGAGGGACACCACTCATCACCAGCCTCCACCTAGACAAAGAATCATTGACCACCACTCTCTGGGTAAAGCCATTAAGCCACTTCCTTATCCACTGGATGGTCCACCCTTCAAATCCATATTTTTTCTAATTTAGAAATTAGAATGTTGAGTGGGACCATACCAAAAGCTCTTACAGAAGTCCATGTAGATGACAAGTTTTCCCTTGTCAACTGATGCAGTCACTCTATCATGGAAGGCCACCAAATTGGTCAGGCATGATTTGTCCTTGGTGAAGCTATATTGGCTGTCTTGGATCACCTCCCTGTCCTGCATGTGTCATAACATTGCCTCCAGGAGGATCTTTTCCATGTTCTTGCAAGGTACAGAGGTGAGGTTCAGCGGTCTATAGTTCCCCGAGTCCTCCTTCCTACCCTTTTTCAAAAATGGGAGTGGTTTCCCTTTTTCCAGTCACCAGGGATTTAACCTGACTGAGCAGAAAGTGATATTTTAAAGCAGAAAGTGATACAAGTCATTATGTCATAGCAGTAAAGACTAGCTTCTTCCTGTTCTGAAATGCCAAGATGGTGGGCATGGCAGTCCATGATACATTATTGAGAGGATTTTTATTCTGTGGATATATGACATTTTGTGACAAAATAAATAAATAAAGTCATGTGTCACTTCCTCCACTTAGTAAGCCTTTTATAGATTTTATTTTTTTTTAATGTATGCCTCAGTTGTAAATTAGTATGACGTTGGACTTGTATTTCACTTACTTCTTGTGAGGGTCATTGCTTTAAGGCACAAAGTTTCTTAATTTTTACAGAACAACATTTAAGAGTGAAGTACCTCTGGTGGCATCTGTATGTATTTGCATACATAATATTGTTATGCTGATGGTGCTATTTTTATATATCAACCAAGGGTATCAGGTAAACATTTTTTTATTATTATTTTTTCTGTATTAATTTAGAAAATATATTTACCTTAATGGCATGTGACTGAGGTCATTTAAAGGTTTATGAGATGATCTTACAGAGCTTTTGAATAAAATGTTAGAACAAGATATATTGCAAATTCTCTCTCTCCTTTTAACAAAATACATTAAACAATGGATTGAGGACTCCAAAATTAGGGGAGGGGGAAAAAGGGCTTGCTTATGTATATTTATGATTAAAGATCTGGTTTTGAAGTGCCTTGTATTGTCACTGCTAGATGAAAAATGTGCATTATGGTTTTCACTTAGGTGAGCATGTACAGATGCTGCAGGAAATACTGGTAACATTGGTGGTTCTGCAGACAGCATTTTTCCTCTCTGAATAGTTTGAGTAGTGACTAACTGTAGTAGTAGACAGTGTTTTGTTGCTGAGATAAATTAGAGTGGTGTGTGTGAATGGGTACCACAGACTGCACTGTGCTTGTTGCAGGAATCCAATGGTAGCATTTGGGATTCCAGCCATAACTCAAACCTTGAAGTCATGAAAAAAATTTCTAAATGCAAGCACACTGTGTAACAGACTCTTCCCCAGGGCCTTGAAAGCTGTGCAACCAGACCAGTCAACTGTAGATAAGGTCTTGTAGAGTAGTTTAGAAAGTATTTTCCATCCATCCCTCTAGTTCCACTGTTAGGAAGCAGGATGCTGAGAGCCAAGTAAAGGAGAACAAATCTTTCTAGAAGTAGGGTCCAGTGATAAAGGAGGAGCCGTCAAAATTGCTAGGAGAGTGAATTGAAAGGAAGCACCACTTCGCTGCATGTTGCTCAGATTTGATATGAAAGTAATGAAATTATTTGTCAATTGCATGGTGTCATGCCTCCAACTAGAGAGAGAGAAAAAGAAAAGAAAAAATAAAAAAAAAAAGTAAAGCATTTAGTTTAAAATCATGGGATTTAACAGATTTTCAGTTCTTTCTATTAGCCTTCTCTTGCAGTAGCTCATAAGGCTTTGGGTTCTAAGCTTTTCTGTACAATTATTAGAACTAGGAACTTATTTTAAAATGAAAAGTGAGACTTTCTCATATCCCAAGGACTGCAGAGCTATGGGTTTAAGAAATAAGCAAATATGAGGAAAGATGCAAAAAAATGTTGAGAACTGGAAAGAAGGAGCATAGGGAATAGGTCAGTCTCTTCACTTAGCAATCGGGAAAAGGAAAAGAATTTTTTGCCTCCACCATAGCTAAGTATTTACAGCTTTTGGGAAAAGAAGGAGAAACTGAACTGCTTTGGTCTTGTCAGATACCAATCCATAAAAGACTGAATACAGAGTGGATGTACCCTACCAAACATTAGCAAAAACCTTTCCTCCTTGCTTGAAGTGCCAACCTAGAACTGATAACTTTGCCTGCTAGCTGTATGATAAGAGTTTTCAAGCCCCTCCTATGTTTTCTACAGTATGTCAAGCAGTGATATGATGCAAGCTGTAATTCATCGCAGGAAATAGTTACCTTTCTGAGCTCATGAAGAGACAAAATACCACTGTAAGTACCCAGGATGAGGGAAGATGCAAGAATGTCTATGCCTATAGTAAGTTTTCCTTCAGTAGACCAAAAACTTTCTTGCAGTAGACTGAAATATTTTATTACCGCTGATGAAAATTAGGTTGATTATTATCTCTGTTTGCTTCCAGGAAGGCAGGGCTCATCATGCGTAATGGTTTCTTGAGGAGACAAATGCCATTGTTCCGAATGTCCCTTTCCTTCTTTTTCCTCCTTTACCTCAGCTTTTATTGCTGAGTGTGATACCACATGGTAGGAATGTCCCTTCGGTTGGTCTGGGTCAGCTGTCCTGGCTGTGTCCCCTCCCAGCTCGTTAGGCACCCCCAACCTCCTCACTGGCAGGGCAGCACAACAAGCTGAAAAGTCATTAATTAGCTCTGTGTAAGTACTGCTCAGCAATAACTAAAGCATCGGTGTGTTATTGCCAGATTTTTTATCAAAAATAACAAAAATAACAACAACAAAAAAAAAAGCCAGCATCTATGAAGAAAAATTAACTTTTCCAGGCAAAACCACGACAACATTTCCAAAGCCCTTCTCCAGGAAACGTTTCCTCTGGAAGATAATAGATGTTAATAAGAAATACTATTGGATCGTTTGGCTAAAACATATGTAGTTACTCAATTAATCTTGCAGTTCAAATGTATCTTCTGTCCATTATACATCCCCCTCCTCACTTCCTGAGAAAAGAGTACTATTCATACATAGACGTGTCCCTAGAGGATTCATACTATAATTATTTTAATGATTCTGCATGCATTTCTGTAATATAGAATATTGGCCTCTGATTATATTTCAGTGAAATTGGTCTCAGTTTTCTCAGTTGAACTCAATAAATTTATTCCTTAATAAAATCAAAGTAAGCCATCAGTTAGTTCTAAGATTTTGTTACCTGCATTCACCAGAAAGTTGTGCCTCTGGGCAGTGATTTTATAAGATACAAGCTGGCAGGAATGAATGTTTTGTTTTCTTTTGTTTTTTCCCTCTATTTGTTCACCTGGGGGAGTCACAGTTTTATTACTTTTCTTTGGAAGTGGTTAAAGGTTGTAAGTATTATGAGCTTAGGTTGTCTGTGGGCTCTTCTAAAACTACTGTTGTGCCAAATTTGCACGTAGCTGTTTGACTGATTCCAGAATTATTACTACAGAGAGCAGCAAAACCCTGACAATGCCATAGAAAATATCATTATTCTGGAGATGTATATATGTGTATTTTATACTGCTGTAACTTTTATTGCTTTTGGAGTTGGCAGATCGGTAGCACAGGAGCAGGGTCTGGCAGGAAACAAATTGCACTGTCAGTTGCTGGCTTGCTTTGCATTTCACCTTTCTCACTTGGTTCTCAGGTTTATCAGCATTTACAGTGCTGTCAGAATCTTGTTAAAGCCAAGGTAGAAGAATTTAAAGCATGCAATTCCTGAAAATTTGCTAGAGTACAATAGTAGCTACCAGTGCTTTTGAAGACAAAATACATTGACATGACTGGTATATAGGTGTGCACCTATACTGTCTGAGTAAACAAAACTATTAACATTTCAGAGCTCGTTGAGAATATAGAATTGGACCTCCACCTCTAAGTCCTATCTTTCTATCTAACTGGTCTCACACTTTTAGCATAGAATGGTTCTCAGCTTGTCTTCGTAGGAGAGGTGCTCCAGCCCCTTGATAATATTTATGGCTGTCCTCTGGACTCACTCTAATAGGTCCATATCTTCCTGATATTGAGGGCCCTAAAGCTGAACACAGTACTCCAGGTGGGGTCTCCTAAGAGTAGAGTAGAGGGGGAGAATCACTTCCCTTGACCTGCTGCCACGCTTCTTTTGGTGCAGCCCAGAATGTGGTTGATTTTCTGGGCTGCAAGCGTGCTGGGTCATGTGAAGCTAACTTGAGGCATTAGCATATTAATCTTCACCCTGTGAGTTTGGATTCCTACAAGTGGCTGGACTGCAGAGGTTGAACTGTAGGCAAAGCCTATGTTACGTGTTGCATTAACGTGTAGGGTTACTTGAGGTAACACCAAGTGTGCTCATCTTCCTGGGTGATGCTGTAGAGAGAAAGTTAACCCTGATCTCAGGAGAGCCACAAGCACAAAACACCTGCAAACTGAAAGTTTTGTTTTTCTGAAGAACTGCTGTTTGGGGCTCAATGTTGCTGAGTTTCTCTGTAGGTGAATCAGAGGTTCCTCTGCTGCTTTGCCCTGGGGAGTGGTGGTGGTGTGATGCTTGCAAGCAATATTCATAGTGTTTTCTGGTTTGAAGTTCAAAGTTCCAGAGACAGAGAACGTTTACACTGTTACTTGAAATGATTTTTACGTCTCCTGAAAGTGTCCTCTCTCTATCCCCTATCAAAGAGAAAATTGGAGACTTTCCCATTTCCTACATGTCTACGCTGTTTTGGCTGTTCTGGTTCAGATTAGATAAAGACACAGTAGAAAATTAGTTGATTCCATTACTATGTTCTCTCTCAACTGGGAGAAAAATGAAACCAGGCTGAGCTGTAAACAGTCTGGTAGACTTCTACAGACCCTATGAACAGATCTGATTTTTACCAGGGAGCTATGAAATGATCATCTTTTCTAGAGGGCAAAAATAAACCCCTAGAAACATGAGTGTGAAATGCTCTCCTATTTCAGGTCACAGGCAAGGACAATATCATTCAACAGTAATGCTGACTTATTGTGATACTTGGTAATACACAAACATTCCTGTAGTACCCATCATGAGGGTGCTAAGAGGGGAACTCAGATTGAGCATTTGTCTGAGACCATTTCTGATTGGAAGACTAACTAAAATATTATTATGGATGAACAAGTGATAAAGGAAATGGTATTTCTACTACTGCACTATGTAACTGAGGCTCGCAAAGGTTAAGAAGTGGAAATAGTAATTCAGTATGCTTCAGTTTTAAAAAAGGCAGTCCTTTCTAATTATATTAAATATCATAGGGCTGAGATCAGGTTATCTCAACAGGTTACTGTACTTCAGCTGATCCACAATAATAATTGTGTATTGAGGTTTTAAAGTACCATGCACAATGGAGTTCTATTCTGTATCATGTTTAGCATGATAGTCAGAGGCCAGACTTAAATATTTTTAAGTCTTATTATTAAGACTTAAACTTGAAACTCAGATTTGCTTCCTTGTTTTATATGAGGTTACATAAATTCCTATAGATGCTGAAGAGGTATAAAAAAAAAAAAAAGGGGGGGTGGAGGAAAAAAAAAGAAACATCTCCCTTAGAGTTTTTCACATTCTCGGCTACACAAATAGATTAGGAATACAACCAAAAATAATCTCTACAGTCTATTATCAGCTATTAAATTAATATACTTTGCTAATGCAGCTGTGTGCTTTGTGCGCTGTGCACAGTACTTCTGCACAAATGTAAGGAAGTCAGGGAAACTTATTTTTTCACTTGCAGGTATGTATGCATCAAGTAAGGTTAAATAAAGGTCTGCACTTGTGTCTGTAAAACATTAATTTCACTTGAAAGTGCCTAGCCATTTACAGTGCAGCACCACATTATCTTATTTTGGAAAAGGTGATAATATATTCACCTTTTATGCCACTTCATTTTGCCTGCACCTGTCCTATTCACTGAAAGGTGTTCTGTTTTTTTTTTTTCCTTTGTCATTTTTTCATCTAAAAGAATATGTATATATATATATGTATAGAAATATATATAGCAAATAGAAAAGCAGGTATGCAAAGTGTAGGTTATGAATAGTATAATTATGAATCACTGTGAAATTAGTCGGCTTTTTTTTAATCCTCAATGCCTTTGATTTCTTGTAAGTGTTGTGAAAGGGTGCATATGTCATTATCATTAGCATGCCATTTTTCTGCATTTCATATATTTTCAAAAGAAGAGATGGCATTAGGGCCAAAACAATGTTGTATTTCTTTGTATATATTTCTCTATATAAGCATATGAAAGAAACAGGTGAAGCAAGTAAGCTATTGGATCCATGGGAGAAAAGTGTTGAAATCTATTCTAAACCATAGTTGAACCAGCTGCAATAAAGAAAAGCTATGGTTATTCTCCCAGGATAACTGGGAGATTGCTCTGCAACTCACACCTGAGGTGGAAGAAGGGGAGTGCATGTGCTAGGTGAGGCAGATCCCTCACTGACACCTTATAGACATGGAAAAGTAGGAGATAGAGAAAGTCAATAGTGAAATGCTAAGACAAACCACAAGGAGAGAATAGGTATGTTTAGAACTTGATTAAGCAACTGAGAAAGTAAATAAATTTAAAAATTAGTTTTTCAGACTCATTCTGCAAATGTCAATATGAAATGGTCCTTTTATAGTTTATAAAAAAAATCATAGCTGAAGAGGTGATAGCAACATGAAGAAAAGTACAACTTAGTATGGCAAGAGCTTCCACAGGGTTGTGGAAATTTCTACAGAGGTGTTCAGCAGCTGCTTAACTGTGTAAATGGAAAATGCATGTAGTACTGGACGTTGCAGTCAGATATTTAAAAATAAATTAAAGTGGAAGAACTCCTGAGTTAACCACTTGGGAGACCTCCAGAGGTGAGGAGCTACTACGAGGTGTGTTGCCAGGATAGTAAGAGAAAGAGAGAGCAGACAGAAAAGCTTTGCTGGAGAGGTGAAGCTGAGTCTGGAAAGATCAAAGTGGTATTCATACCAAGAGGTATGAAGTGAAATGTTTCATTGCGTTGCACATGGTAGTGTAAAAACATTAAGTTTTTTTTTTAACTTTTAAGAAAAGTACCAGTACGAGCAACATGAAATTTCACATAAGATTGCCACTTATTATGCACAACCCCCTAATGTCATGCTGTGCAGTTCTTTCTTTTTCTCCTTAATTTAATAAATGTCCTTATTCAGGAATATAATTACTTCTAGAGGAGAAAAAAAAATCATGAAACCCTTAAGTTAAACTTCTAATGCTCTTTAAAAGTCTTTGTTAAACTCTAAATGTCCTATTCACATGTTCACTTTAATAATTAAAAATGAAGACATGCCAATATCTCAATTCTCTGGAAAACTAACAGCCTTAGTCCTGGGTATGAATGTTGTGAAGCCTCCTTAGGTGGATGCACTCTCACACACAGGAGTTTACAGGCTAATCTCAGCAGAAGAATGAGTCTTGCTCATCAGTGAGAACAAGATGCTGTCTGTTTCACAAATGCCTTTCATTCCTGTCAAGCTCAGATCAGGAAACTCCATTTGTCACTTGGTACATCCTTGTCTTAATGATTTGGAGTTAGCACAATGTGATGAAAAGACTTTCTCCACTCGGGGGAAAAAAAAAACAAAAACAAAAAAACATGAAATGCAAATCCTCATACTTCTTCCAAGTTTCCAAGTGACACTCTGAGGCTTTCCATTTTGAAACCCTAAAAGGAAAGAAAGGTGTTTAATTCTCTTGGAGGTGAGGGACGGGGACAAAGAAAGAAAATGAGCTTTCATCTTCCTTCCCCCTCCTTGTCTTGGTCTTGGAAAAAGAGAGAACTCAATTTGGTGAAATAACTCATTTGGAATATCAATTATCCATCAAAGCAACGTCCTGGACGTACTGAACTGTCAGGAGGCTTGTCATTGCCACATGCAAGCCTTCAGAAGTTAAATCTGAGGAGGGAAGATGTTGTTGGAAATCTTTTCCTATATGACACACTGTCTTGCTAAAACAACTCTTAATTAGTTCTTCTTTTTCTCCTTCCCTTCTCCCCCTTTATTTTATTTTATTTTTTTAATATGCAGCACCAGGGAAAAATTGGAGTTAAATTTAATGTTGGAACTGATGACATCTCTATCGAAGAGATCAACGCAATCATTAATGACGGAAAATACCATGTAGTACGTTTCACGAGAAGTGGTGGCAATGCCACATTACAGGTGGACAACTGGCCAGTTATTGAACGCTACCCAGCAGGTAAGTGCTTACACAAACTTTTGTGTGTAAAAGGGTGGGGGATATGTAGAGAATTGATCATTTTGCTCCTCTTTTAATGCTCCTTTGCAGTGTTTTAGTAGCTAATTAAGTAGTTAAAGAGTCTGGAGCAATATGCAGTTCATGATGATAGCATTTCCTAATTAATTTAAAAGCATAAATTCAAGTTATTACTGGAAGTGAAAAAATACAGTTATCAACGTTTGAAATTGTGAGTTTATTCCTTGTTTTCATTGTTTTTTATTGGAATATTTTTTTTGTTGTTGTTTGTTTTGGTTTGGTTTGGGTTTTTTTCTGGGGGGAAGGGGGGAGGGAGAGGAAAAGGCTTTGACAAAAGCTACAAAGTGACTCCCAAATCGATCTCCAACAGATTGGGTAAAACATTTCTGAGGAATCGGTTATCTATGTTCTTTTAATTACAAAAGGTTATTAAAATGTTTGAATTTAGTAGAATTGTTCCAAGTGTAAACCAAAAGGTGTTCAGATATTAGTTGAAGAACCAACCAACCAAATTAACATGTCTTCACTTAAAAATGCAAACTATGCTATATTGTTTATGTAGGGGATGCTGGTTACTTCAACATGACCACTTGTGTTAATTCCTTAATTGGGCCCATATTTAATTTTATGCAAATGTCATGCACTGAAGATTACCTTATTACTTATTTTATTCATTGTTAAAGGCAACAGTTTTTTCAGATATGCAAACCCTTTCTCACTGAGTACTGCTACTAAGCTATGAAGGGTAACTTACAAATGTGCACGTTATCTGTTAACAGTTGGTATAAGTGTTTTTACTATTAATAAAAAGCAGCAAATCCAGAGATCTAAGTGAAAGGTATTCTGGGTTGCCTATTTGCTATTACAGAAATGATGGTTCTGATTTAACAGTAAAAGTTTTTTTCATTTTGATGGTGGAACAGGAAATTGGATAAGCCATTCTCTGTTCCAATTATTGGTATTTAGGATTTGTTTTTTTAAGTTGGTGTTTGGGTAGCAGTCCAACAGTTAAACTGATCAAAATAAATAAATAAATAGAAAAATATTCCTTGGGTGAAATACCATCTTTCGGATAATTTCTTGGAGATAATTTAGAATTAAATATAAAAATGAAAATATGGATCTCAAGTGAAATTACTATAGCAGGCATTGTCTGAAAAAAAAAAAAAAAGACAACAATTTGTATGCTAATATGTTACGAAAGAGTGACAGTTCTGGCTCTTAGCCATGATTCATGGCTTTAGGTTAGAGATATATCTGAGAAGTGTTAAACTCTTGGGAAAAGAGTTTGGAAGATACTGAATGAAATATGTCCTATGATCTTTCAGATATTCCTGTTTCCTCCTTGTTTTCCAACTTTTACAGTGCTTGACAAATGGTAGCTGAAATAAGATGGTAGAAGCTGGGGAGAAGCATGTTTCAGTTAATGTCTGAGCAGTATGTAGCAGAATGGAATACATATATATATATAATACATAAATTATAAGTTTGAAAACATTTTCTTTTTCTTGTCTGTTCTGTTTCTTCATGAAAATACAACATGGTTACAACAAGGATGAACTGCAGTTGAGTTCTGAGGATATTGGCACACAGAATTTATTTACACTGAACATAGATTGATACAGAAAACAGAGTGATTTCCTTGGGATAGGATTACTGGAGGTCGATTTTTTTCTGTGACAAAAACTAGAACTTTCTGAGTTTCTTCAAGCAATCCATACACAACCTACATTTGAATGCATTTTCAGTTGTTTCATCAGAGAGGGTACAGAATTCCTTGACTTATGTTATTACTGGATCTTCCAAGACTACTGTTGGTCTTCAGTTTCCTTAAGTTTCTTTAATTTACTTTCCTTTAGTAATATTTTATGGCTCTTTTATTCCATAGCATTGCTTTTGAAATCCATCCTCCCCATTTTCATCTTCCATTTCTTTTCCTCTCCTTCCATCATGAAAGTGTCTAGCCATACCTTTATTTTATATTTCCATGCTGTTCCATCAGGTTAGGTATTCTTCACTTACATCCTTTTTAAACTAGTTTCTTCATAGACTGCTATTGAGGTAACTTATAGAAAAGACACAGGCCTGTCCAGAAGACTATAATGCATTTGACCAAAGTTTATACTGCTCTGAAGAGATCAATGGCACTCTATTAAAAGATATCACTGCCAGTTCAGTTCTAAGTGTGATATAAGACAACACAGTTTGGCAAATGCTGCTGCACCCAATTTAGATGTCCTGCTGCTGTTGCTGTTTTAGTGACTGACAATAGTGTTTGGCAGTAGTGATTAACCAACAAATTTGCCAATTGCTCCTGTTTTTGATGGAGGACATTTTGCAGTTGTACAAGTTGAAACAAATTTAATGTCATTTGCATGAGTGAGGGCTCATTAGCTTTCAGTTCAGTGCTAGAAAGAATATTCTTTTTGCTTTGTGCTTGTTTTCTGATTAGTATTTTTTCCTGCATAATTTTTAACGTATCCACACCACTGTACATAAGCAAAGGCTTATCTCTTCTAATTTTGGTTGTTGATTTTTTTAATTATTATTTTTTATTAAGAATAGAAGCAAGATTAGCAGCTTAATTAGTAAGTTTGCTATTCTTAAATACACTGGATTTCCAAAACAAACAAACAAACAAATAATGGTTGCCTAAAGCATACCAACTAATCAATTTTCCTCTCTCTACAAGGAAAAAATATATTCTGAATTACAGTTCTGGTTGGAGTGTCTGAGTACAAGACATTGCACGTTGCTTGGTTTTGATCAGAATCTAAAAATACAGGGTGAAAATTTTCTGAGAGGAAGTTCTGGTCAGGGTTTCAGGATTTTCCTGTTTCATTGCCTACATAGACTTCCCACAACCCCATCTAACTGCTGCAGATAATGGCACAGAGGATGGTTTTGAGGCCAACTAACAGTCAGTGTTGTGTTATCTGCTAGAAAGATGCCTGTGGGCACCCCAGTTGATACTTCTTGTAAGCAACTTTTTCAAAAGAGCTTGCCACAAGACTGTGTGGGATTTGTAGGAAGCCTGAATTCAGTCCTGCGTCTCTGGAGCTGCTCAGAGTTCAACTCTCTTGTAAAGGGTCTTCCAGCTGGTGCAACACACATGATTCTCTAGTGTTGCTTCATCAGCAGTCAAAGAAGTAGACGTCTTGCAGGAAGTATCATATCTCAGTGCTCCATTGGATTTCCACAGCCAGTTTCTGCAATTTGTTCTAGAGCTGTATGAAATTCAGACACGATCCTGGTTGATGACTACAACCTACAATGTTTCTTTTGTACATGATTCTCTGACAATATTCAGGACTATTGTCTGGGCCAATCCACCTTCAGTTTGTATCTGAGCAGATGTGAAATGAGAGAGACATAAAAGGGAAACAGGTGGGATGGGCAGTTGTGGAGGATAGCTACCCTTTTAAAGGTTGCTGTCTGTTTCTGGATTATAGGGGGAGATTTTTTTTTTAAATCCTAGATATTTGAAGATCTTCAACAAGGGATAACATGAATGGAAATGGCCTCAAGTTGTGCCAGGGGAGGTTTAGGTTGGATATCAGGTGAAACTTCTTTTCTGAAAGGTTTGTGTGGCATTAGGATAGACTGCCCAGGGAAGTGGTTGAGTCAACATCCCTGGAGCTCTTCAAGAAACGTGGAGATGTAGAACTTAGTAGCATGGTTTAGTGGTGGACTTTAGTACTGGATTAAAGGTTGGACTAGATGATTATAGAGATCTTTTCCAATCTGAATGATTCTATGATTAGATTAGGGCTGGATGATTTTCAGAAACATGGGTTTAAAATTCAGTACACACATGCTTTTGGATTCCTGTCAAAGTGTTTTTGTGTGTGTGTGTGACTGCAAAGTTCCTCTCTTGCTGTTTCTCTGAGTGCAGTGGCAGTGCAATTTCTGCCTTTTGTTAAATGTTCATCCTGCTTTCCCCCTTTCTCATTCTGTCAATTTCTGAAGGGTAGCCCTATGATTAGAAATGTCATATTATAATTTTGTGATATCTGACTAAAATGTCCAGATCTGTAATGCATTTGTATGTTCCACCTATCTTAACTAAATTTGATGTTAAGCTTATTTAATGTTTGCCATCCCCCTGCATCTGCCTGAAGAACTTTAATATTTCACCTTGGCTTCCTTTTTGGATAGTGATTTCCGATTATCCTAACCTGGATGCAGCATAATTTCCAGTCACATTAAACAGGAATGAGAAAACTGCCGACTGTGCAGTCAGAGTTCCTGATCAATAGACTAACCCAATTTCACCCAATGCACATCCTTTCTGCTCCTTATGTCAAGGCCAGCCCCCTCGGCACAGCCGCAGCACCCAACCCCGCGTTATGGGGGGATTGGGGCCATGCCTCACCAGGGGCGACCCAGGACAGTGGCACAACCAAGCCGGCCGCACACGCCGGCTCTCGGAGAGCGGCTGACAGGAGGGGGCGCTGCCAGAGCCATGGCGACGGCACCCAGACCGGCCTAGAAACAGCCCCAGGAGGGCGGTGCCACGGGGTGCCTGCAAGGCACGGGGAGCAGCGCCCGGTGCGTTACAACCGCCCGCAGCGTGCTGCAGTGGTGGCTGTTGGAGTTCCTGTGGTGGGGCACAGGGGTTCTGTCCCTCCTCCCTTCTGAGACCATCCTGTCTGCTGGCAGTCTCTGTGACTGCAGTTTTTACCATGGTCTCCCCCAGGCAGAGAGCATGACCCAAAGGGAGGGCCTGTCCAATATCACAGAATAGTAGGGGTTGGAAGGGACCTCAAGAGATCATTGGGTCCAACCCACCTGCCAAAGCAGGTTCCCTAGAGCAGGTTGCCCAGGTAGGCATCCAGATGGGCCTTGAGTATCTCCAGAGAAGGAGATTCCACAACCTCCCTCGACAGCCTGTTCCAATGCTCTGTCACCCTCACTGTGAAGAAGTTCTTTCGCATGTTGGTGCTCCATTTTGTGGCCATTGCCCCTTGTCCTGTCTGCACAAACCACTGAAAAGAGGTTGGCCAAATCCCTCTGTCTCCCATACTTAAGATACTTGTAATCATTAATAAGATCCACTTTCAGTCTTCTTTTCTCAATGCTGAACAGACCCAGGTCTCTTTCCTCATAGGGAAGATGATCCAGGCCCTGTATCATCTTTGTGGCCCTCCGCTGGACTCAAAGGCAGCCCAGAACTGGACACAGTACTCCAGTTGAGGCCTGACGAGGGCAGAGTAGAGTGGGAGGATCACCTGAACGAGGGGGTTGAGTGTACCCTCAGTAAGTTCGCAGGCAACACCAAGTTGGGAGCGTCGATCTGTCTGAGGGTAGGGTGGCCCTTCAGAGGGGTCTCGATACGGTTGGACTGCTGGGCTGAGGTGAATGGGATGAGATTTAACAAGGCCAAGTGCTGGGTCCTGCACTTTGGCCACAATAACCCCATGCAATGCTATAGGCTTGGGTCAGAGTGTCTAGAAGACTGTGAAGAGGACAGGGACCTGGGAGTGTTGATCGATGCTTGGCTGAACGTGAGTCAGCAGTGTGCCCAGGTGGTCAAGAAGGCCAAGGGCATTCTGGCTTGTATCAGGAATAGTGTAGCCAGCAGGAGCAGGGAGGTGATCATCCCCCTGTATTCTACTATGGTGAGACCGCACCTTGAGTACTGTTCAGTTTTGGACCCCTCACTAGAAGAAAGACATAGAGGCCCTGGAGCATGTCCTGAGATGGGCAACAAAACTGGTGAGGGATGTGGAGCACAAATCCTGTGAGGAGTGGCTGAGGGAGCTGGGGTTGTTTAGTTTGGAGAAGAGGAAGCTCAGGGGAGACCTCATTGCACTCTACAACTTCCTGAAGGGAGGTTGTGATGAGGAGGGCGTCGGCCTCTTTTCTCAGATAACTAATGATAGGACTCAAGGGAATGGCCGCAAGTTGAGCCTGGGGAGATTTAAATTAGATATCAGGAAAAACTTTTTCTGTCAGAGTGGTCAGGCACTGGAATGGCCTGCCCAGGGAGCTGGTGGAGTCACCATCCCTCATGGTGTTCAAGAAGCGCCTGGACAAGGTGCTACAAGATCTGATTTGGTAGCTTAGTGGGTAGTATTGGTGATAGGAGGACAGTTGGACTAGATGATCTTGTAGGTCCTTTCCAACCTTGTGTTTCTATGATTCTGTGATTCTATGGTTTTCTTATCTTCTCTGTTTCAAAATTTTGTTTTATTTTGCTCTTTTGAATGCCTGTTTGCTTTTGTGGCTATGGTACTGCACCACAATAGCAACTCCAGCTACTACTGTGAATTGGTTGCTCTTGTAAATTTAGTTAACAATTACAGAATGAAATATAGATTTGCTAAGAATGCATTTATGGGAAGAAACCAAAGGACTTATTAATTTGGGTCAAAGTGAACTGATAATTATGGCCAAAGGCGAAACAGAATAACAGAATAACAAGAAATTGGGTTTAGTAATGTCAAAATATTAATTTCAGTGTTTTCTAAATAAAATGTTCTAAATTTTCATGTCAGGGTTGCCCAGTGTTTATAAGCAATTATAGTGATCTGAGAACAAAGCATTTCATTTAATTTGAAGCAACCTTTTCTTCCTTACCTGAAATAAAATCTGTTTCAGTTCAAATCAGATGGTTGTGTGTGTGTACACAACACCTTTCTCACAGCTATATTCATAACCATATTTCATAATAAGAAAAACAATTTTCTTAATTTTCTAATTTTTTTCCTTTAGTAGCAAAGGATGTACAATTTACCAGTCTAGGAAAGTATATCAGAAAAAGCTAGCTGACTTTCTAAAACCACAATAATCACCATTTATTGTGAAGAATTTTCAAAATCACTTTTCTGTGAATAACACTATGCTTTATGCTGTCAGAGGGAATTTGCCCAATGCTGACCCTTAAAAAAAAAAAAAAAAAAAAAAGGCATTTTACCAGAGGGAGCCTTCCCTTCAGGATTTTCATCATAAATCGGGTTGTTACATATGGATATAAGATGATCTACTAGCTATTGGCCTACCGGTCCATGGTTTCAAAGCTATTCACAGCAATTCCTGAGACCCAGAAGCAGTTTGGAAGACACAGTCTGCTGTAGACAAATATCTATAATGAATCCTTCCCAGTCAAACCCAGTTCTTTCTGGCCAGCCTTAGGAAAGCATAACTAATTACATAACTTTAATACTAAATTGCAACTGTACTCGTGCTCCACAGTTAAGCACATGTTGTCATAGCCATGTCTCATAGACCTACATTTGATGACACAGGCATCTCACACAAGCGATTGACACAAAGATTGTCCAAAATACTACTACTGGAACAGATGTATCTCTGTGATTATGGAGTATAAATAATGAATGAGCACACATACCAAACAAGTGTCTATGCGATAGTCCTTGTATATTGACAGAAGATTGAACCAGAGGCTAACGATATTGTCAGTGCTGAGTAGCTCTGTGATATGGCAATTGGCAGCTGAAGTTCTTAGGACTTGAGTATAATACAGAACAGTTCTGCCATGAGTTTGGGTTTTAGTTTTTTTGTTTGTTTTTGTGTGTTGTTTTTTTTTTCTTTATCACTTAAAGATAATACCCTGAGAGCACAGGTGTCTTAGGGACTTTCCCTGAATCTGTGGGCTAAATTAGATTCTAATTGCAGAACATCTGAGAGCTAGGTGAAGGGGACATCACATTTAAATGCTTCTCTTGTTCTCTGTGTTCTGGAAACTAGACAGTGTATTTGCCACCTTTTCATGGGATACACCTGACTTTATATGCTGAGAGTCAGCTATTACAACGCACCCTATTTAGAATAAGTGATATCCATTTGTCTCGATTTTGTAAGTCGAGATTGACCATAAAATTAACAAAAGACGTTTGTGTTGGTACACTTGTTTCTCCAGAATGGATTTGTATTTCTCAAGAAATTCATGTAAGTGTCTAACATGCATACCTTTAGGCTTATAAATACCTTCCAAATTCAAGCCCCCTACAGCTAAATCTGAATACAATTAAAGATCGGTTTCTCAGGTCGTAGCATGGTGTCCAGAAGAGATTTTGGGCTCTTTCACAAACATGCTTTTGAATATTCTAATAAAATGGACAGACAGTCTGTTATCAACATATCCATGCAAAATGATAATGGTGAAGGAGGCAGGAACCTAACAAGTAAATGGTCATTCAGCATTTGCCTTGCCTTGCATTTGCTGTAGGGTCATTTTTGAAACCTCCATGGCTGTTGCTGTTGGGACCTGGGAATTTCAGGGTGTTTTCCATTCTTAACTGTTATGAGTCATTATATTGATTTATTTATTTGTCTGGAAACACATCATCTTCACTTTTTTTTTTTTCCAGACTTGTTTCCTTCATTCGATAGAATACCTCCTGATTCTTTCTCTCCCATGCTTTTCTTTGCTATGGTCAGAGTTTTGAGACTCTGCAGTCTGTTCTGTCATGTTGGTAGATCAGTCCCAGTGGCAAACACTGGGGATTTGAACTCCCTATTCTGATGAGTTGCAAAGCTCACAAACTTAAAAGTCTCTCAATACTTAGTAGGGGCAACATTCCCCTGGCTGCATCATTGGTGCCCACGTGGAACAACAGCAGCAGATAATAGTCAATAGGCTAAATGAGGCTTGGAAGTCTCTTGGGGACATCCCTGATACAAGCCCCGGGTAAGCAGCAGACTTTTCTCAAGAGCAGAACTGATCAGCCAGTGGGTGCCTCTGTACTTCTCAGAGGAAAGTCTCCTACCACTGTCTCCTTTCCTTAGTTGCACTGGTTTACACAGGGAGCAGACCAGGCTACCTTACTCAGCTCCACCTCTCTGCAGTGGATCTTTCTTTTTCAGTCACCAGAAGGGTGAAGCTGTTTTGTAAGGGCACCTCAGGCTATGGGGAAGACACTGCCTCACCACAACCTAGCTGACAAGCCATGTCCAATTTGCATTCACCCCTCCTCTGGTCACCATGCTCCTTAGAGGCTGCTTATAGAGGAGTGCAGGGTTCTGCTGTTACTGCTGCCCCCACACACACACAGACACACACCTCTCATGTGAGCGGCTGGCCCCTGGCAGGTCGCTGTGCTCCCCTCAGGCTTCGTTGGCTCAGGAAACACTGCTGTAGGCCACAGTCCTATGCCCTTCTGTGGAATTCACCCACCAGGAGCTGATCACCTTGGTGAGTCTGATGCACCTCCTTGGGTGCCGGTGGATCCTGTCAAGCCTCAGCCGACCTCTTGTCTTAAAGACAATCTTGCATGATTATAAAAGCAAAAGTCTGGTGGAGGCACTGGTCTTGGAGACGGGCATTGGTGACCTGGGCTCACCTGATTTTTTTCGAAGTGTCTCAACATTACTGTGAGGATTGAGGAAAACTTTATCGGTGCTTCTCAATCCTTTAGCCATATTCCCAGAGCCCTGAAACCTCTTTTGTTAGAATTTAGGCTTTTTGTTTTAACACCACAGGTACCCAGATTATTGGGTTTTGTTTAAGTCTCAAGATCCTTTGTCTTTTAAATTTATTTTACTTTCTTTGAAAGGACATTTTAGCTTGAGTTTTGCCAACTCATTTATGTTCCTAATTCTGAAATGCATTGCTTTTTTTTTTTTTTTTTGTGGATCAAGTCTGTTTTTTTCCCTTCTTTCTGCAATATACTCTATGATAGCATAGTTATTCAGCCTAGTAGTTATTCAGCCTGTTTTTAACCTTGCAGATGCAAGTACAAATTATATTTTTTTATGCTTTTACCTTAAAGAATTTCCAAATGACCTTCCTGGTTGAGTCCATCAACCCCTCAGACTGATTACATAATGTGGTTTCCTTCACTTTATCAAATTTTGTTCTTTTGAAATCAAGATCTGACTTACAGGCTTATTTTTAGTTGTCCTTGTATTAATTTGAATCAACTCACGATCACTCAATCCAAAAATGTCTCCTACAATTAACTTTTCTCTATTGCTTTCATTATTTATTCAAAGTCAAGTTAAAATAGCATTATTTCTCATTTGTTTCCACTGGACAAAATCTTCAATGGGTATTATAGGAAGCTGATCTCTACTTGTATTCATACAATTCAGGTATAACATGAATGAAAGAAGGTATTTTAGCAGTAAGTAAAACAATTTAAAAATAAGGCAAGGAAATCTGTGACACTCACTTCAGCAAGTCCTCCAGAGCATAGTAAGGTGCAAGAAGCTAATTTAGCAGGAATTAAAATAGATTAAAAATTAATCAGACTTTCTGAGACACAAACCACCATTTAAGTGATGGATGTAACTAGGCCAGTATGCTACCTTACCTTTCTTAATATGTGGTTGCACAACTGATTTCTTGCACCTTTTTCTGATGGATACAGCTCTGATTACTGTTTAATCATGACCCAATGTATTTTCCAGCATGTATCCAGGTTCCAGTATGATTTTATTGTAAACGTGAAAGACTGATTCTAACAAAAATGGTGATTTTTGTTATGTAGAAAATGTAGAAATCCTTCTACAGCTTATCCAAAGTCAATGAAATACATTTAAAAAAAAAAAAAAAAAGCCTCGCCCTTTGAGAGATTAACAAATTGTTCTGTCCTGCTCTCTTCTTTAAATAAAGAGCCTGGGTAATACCCAAACAAGACTAAAGTAAGTCTCTTTTCAGAAAGTGGTTTCAGTAAAGTTTCCCAAATCAGCTTTTTAATTTGACAGTTTATCATTTTTTTCCTGTCAGATAATGCTAGATAATAGTGCTTCTCAGCACTATTAAGTCAGCAGACGGATTTTCTTTTTTCCTTTATTTTTCATCTTGGATATCCTGGTGAAATACAAAGGCTCATCCCTTCTTAGACTTGATAGATCCTGTAATTAAATTCAGATCTTGATAAAACGTGTGATACAGTTGTCATTACTTGATCACAGAAGACATTACACCTTTCAGTTAAATACAGCAAGATGGCACAATGCATCTAGTTTAGAAGGAGAAAGAAAATGTCAAATGAGCAATGAGTCAGAAAGAGGTGCTCTAAAATACTAACTGAAATGAATATCTGCTCTTTTTGTGTCTTGTGGTAACGGCTGATGCCTATATCTGTTTACAAGAATTAGGCATAAGGTGATATGGAAACAGTTTAAGACCACAAGTTGTGGAGATTCAAGTTAGAGGAAGGAACTGGAAAGTGGAAGTGAAAACAGACCCCACAATGAGACATGGCATATCTGTCACAGCAGGTCCCCCATTCACCTTTTCAGGAAAGCCATTATTAACAATTTATTGAAAGTCAGATCTCAAAAGATGAAATATTGCTAATACGTAGAGATTCTTTTCCACACATTTATTTAGTTTGAACCTTAGAGGCAAATTTTCCATGTAGCCTACAGTATCATAACTTACCCAGTATAGCAGGAAAAATTAAAAATCAAATATTAAATGTGGTGTTGGTTAAAAAGAAAATAATTCAATCCAATTATTTAACAAGTAGTTTTTAATACTCAATAGCTTCTTTATATTGTAATACTGATAGAATCAATGTCTTAAAGTATATTTGTCAGTCTGGCAGAAGCATGTTGTGAAAGCCAAGCATTAAACACCATATTCCATTATTTCTCTTTCCTTTCAGCCTGTCCTCCAGTAGGTTCACAACTGACTTGTTTGAGAGCATGCAGGATTTTATGTAACATGTCACTCACTAAGCCAAACTAATATGTACTAACTTAAGTAAAACTGCTTGTGTGCAACAAATACTAATGTATAAGCATTGGCATGGTTGTAACTGTGCTCCTTGTCTTAGATTACTTGGTGGGCATACACATGCATTTCCTCTAACGCTGATATGGATGCTGCCATTGGCTGATAGAGCATGCAAGAGAAAAGCGTGACAGTGTACTTCTGTCGTGTGCTCCCCCTGCAAAGCTGTTTGTTTCCTATAGCTTCTGGGGCAACCGTGAAGTCTGTCTGAAATGGGAGTCTTGCTCAGGACAGAACAAATCAGTGCAGTGTTGAGCCTTCCAACCAGACAATATGGAAAACAAATTTTTTTTTTTTTGCAAAGTCATTCTGATTTAGGTGCTCTTGGAACATGAGATATTTTTTTATTTGGGACACATTTGTGCACATGTCCCCAGATGTATTTTGCTGGTGTTGTGAGTTGTGACAGGAGAATAGTACTTTATGTCTTCAGGATAAGAGCTTGCATTAACCTAATTCAGAAACAGTTGCCGTGTTCGTACTGCAGCAGGGAAAACAGCAACTTGCTCTGTCCTAGATACATTTTCAAGAGTTTCAAACACCTGATTTCATGGTTACCTGTGTTAACCAGGTATCCAGAAGGACACAAATCATTGCTGTCTTGAATGTATGAATATATACATGTTTTAGACTCTCTTTCATGAGAGACATGTAAACACAGGAGAGCATTTTAATATTCCAGCAGCTGTGTACATCCATGTCTTCATCTTGCCATGTGGTTATATTTTTGCAGTCTCAAGCCATGATTGTTAAAAAATATATAAAAGAAATTTAGAAACTGTGGTGTCCACACTTTCAGGATAACTTTTTCTGTAGTACAGATTTTGTGATTAGTGGCAGCTCCATTGTAACCAATTCTGTGGTTATATTCTACAATTGTATTATATCATGCACTTATAAATAAGTTCGGAGTTAAGTTCAAGGAGTACTCAGTAAGTTCAAGGAGTACGCAAGTCAGTAAGTTCAGGGAGTTACCTTGACCCTAGCAAGGTGTAGCTAAACCACAGTCTTCTTTTTGCAGACTATTCTACCTGTCAGAAAAAGTGACTAGCTTGTATGATTTATACAACCTAGAACCTTTACGAGCTGCACAAGAATTAGATTCTGTAGTACAAACCATTTCAAACACATTTGAAGCAGAAATCAAACACCCATTGTTTTATTAGATGTAAAATACGTAGCGAAACACATCCTGATTTCACCCTCTTATTGGTGGGCATTAACTGAATTAAAGGCAGTGAAGTTATGGCCTTAGAAATTGGTTTAATTAAGATGTGAATGGACTAACAGACTGCAAAGCACAGATCATGCCTTCCTAAATTTTCGCAGTAATGGGGAGAGAGAAGGAAAGAAACAGGTGAGTCCAGGTCATCAAAGCCGGTCATCAAAGCCTTGCTCCCAGACTGGTACCTCCACCAGAATTTGGGTTTCGTAAACATAGAATTGTTGAGGTTGAAGGGCTTCCAGTATCATCTTGCATCCCCCCAGGGGTAACTGCACCTGCTGCTTCCCTAAAGTGCCTGTACACCAATGCACAGAGCATGGGAAATAAACAGGATGAGCTCGAGATCTGTGTTCGGTCATGGGACCATGATCTTGTTGCGATCACTGAGACATGGTGGGACAGCTCGCATGACTGGAACGCTGTCATTGAGGGCTATGTCCTCTTTAGGAAAGACAGGCTGGGGAAGCGAGGGGGTGGGGTTGCCCTTTATGTGAGGGAGCAATTAGAGTGTACCCAGCTCCAGCTGGGGGAGGGTGAAGGACAAGTGGAGAGCTTGTGGGTAAGACTTAAGGGGTGGGCTGGTGGTGGGGGTCTACTACAGGTCTCCAGATCAGGAGGAGGAAGTCGATGAGGCCTTCTACGAGCAGCTGCTAGTAGCCTCACGATCACGAGCGCTGGTCCTCATGGGGGACTTCAATTACCCAGACACCTGCTGGGTAAGCAACTTGACCAGGCACGAGCAGTCCAAATGGTTCCTACAATGCGTTGAGGACAATTTTCTGATGCAGGTGGCGGAGGAGCCGACAAGGCGGGGGGTGCTCCTGGACCTTGTTCTTACCAACAGGAATGGCCTTGTTAGGGATGTGAAGGTTGGGGACAGCTTGGGATGCAGTGACCATGAGATTGCCTAGTTCCATCTGGAACTCCACCAAGGAAGTAAGGCTAAAAGCAGGATTGCTACCCTGGACTTTCGAAGAGCCGACTTCAACTTCTTCCAGGACCTGCTTGGGAGTATCTCATGAGATAGGTTGCCAGAAGGCAAGGGTGCTTGTGAGAGTTGGGCTACATTTAAGCAGCACTTCTTCCATGCTCAGGATCTTCATCCTGAAGAATAGGAAATCGGGGAAGGGGGGCAGGAAACCTGCATGGATGAGCAAGGAGCTCATCAATAAGATCAAAAGGAAGAGGAAGGTCTATGAAATGTGGAAAGAAGGCCTGTCCTCTTGGGAGGAGTATAAATGTGTTGTCAGGGCCTGCAGGGACACGACAAGGAAGGCTAAAGCCCACCTAGAGATGAGGCTTGCAAAAGAGATAAAGGATAATAAGAAGTTTTTTTTTCAAGTATGTAAACAGCAAGAGGAAGACTAGGGATAATGTGGGTCCCTTGCTGAATGAGGGGGGTGTCCTGGTCACGGGAGACACTGAGAAGGCAGAGATACTGAATGCTTTCTTTGCTTCAGTCTTTGCTCCAAGGACACTCCCCCAGGACTCCTCGCCCCTGGCAATAGGACAAAGGGAAATGGAGGGTTCCCCCGTGGTGGACGTGAGAGTGGTTCGGGAGCGTCTAAATGGGCTCAACGCACACAGATCTATGGGTCCTGATGGGATGCATCAGCATGTGCTAAGGGAACTGGCAGATGTGATCGCCAACCCGCTCTCTATCATCTTTGAAAGGTCCTGGAGAACGGGTGAGGTGCCTGAAGACTGGAGGATAGCCATTGTCACTCCGGTCTTCAAGAAGGGCAGGAAGGAGGATCCAGGAAACTACAGGCCAGTCAGTCTCACCTCTGTCCCTAGAAAGGTATTGGAGCAGCTTGTTCTGGATGCCATCTCCAAGCAATTGGAAGAGAAGAAAGTTATGAGGAGTAGTCAGCATGGATTCACCAAGGGGAAGTCATGCTCGACCAACCTCGTTGCCTTCTGTGATGGCATCACAAGCTGGGTAGATGTGGGGAGAGCGGTGGATGTCATCTACCTTGACTTTAGCAAGGCTTTCAATACTGTCTCCCATGACATCCTACTAGCAAAGCTGAGAAAGTGTGGGATAGATGAGTGGACGGTAAGGTGGGTTGAGAACTGGCTGACTGGCTGAGCTCAGAGGGTGGTGATCGGTGGAGCAGAGTCTGGCTGGAGGCCTGTGACTAGCGGTGTTCCCCAGGGGTTGGTGCTGGGTTCGGTCTTGTTCAACATCTTCATCGACGACCTTGATGAGGGAATAGTGTCGAAAAGGACCTGGGGGTCCTGGTGGATGACAGGTTGACCATCAGCCAGCACTGTGCCCTTGTGGCTAAGAGGGCTAATGGCATGCATTAAAAAGAGCGTGGCCAGCAGGTCAAGAAAGGTGTTCCTCCCCCTCTACTCTGCCCTGGTCAGGCCTCACCTGGAGTACTGTGTCCAGTTCTGGGCTCCCCGGTACAAGAAAGACAGGGATCTCCTGGAAAGAGTCCAGCGGAGGGCCACAAAGATGATACGGGGCCTGGAGCATCTTCCCTATGAAGAAAGGCTGAGAGACCTGGGTCTGTTCAGCCTGGAGAAGAGAAGACTGAGAGGGGATCTCATCAATGTGTATAAACACCTGAGGGGTGGGGGACAGAAGGATGTAGCCAACCTCTTCTCAGTGGTTTGTGGGGATAGGACAAGGGGCAATGGCTGCAAGTTAGAGCACAGGAAGTTCCACACTGACATGTGAAAGAACTTCTTCACAGTGAGGGTGACAGAGCATTGGAACAGGCTGCCTAGGGAGGTTGTGGAGTCTCCTTCTCTGGAGATATTCAAGGCCTGTCTGGACGCCTACCTGGGCAGCCTGCTCTGAGGAACCTGCTTTGGCAGGGGGGTCGGACCCGATGATCTATCGAGGTCCCTTCCAACCCCTACAGTTCTGTGATTCTGTGATTCTTTGGACATGCTTCAGTACTTTGTTGTTTGTTTTTTTTCTTGCAGTGAGGGGCCCAAAACAAAGTTCAGCCTTACCAGAGCTGAGTACATGGTAACAATCACTTCCCTAGGCCTGCTGGCCACACTGTTTCTGATACAAGCCAGGATGCTGTTGGCTTTCTTGGCCAACTGAGCACACTGCGACACTGCTGGCTCATATTTAACTGGCTGTTTACCAGTACCTCCAGGTCCTTTTCTGCCAGGCAGATTCCCAGCCACAAAGCATTTAGTATCTCACAGTATTTAGCGTTGTTGCAGCCTCACCTTGAGTATTGTGTGCAGTTCTGGGCTCTGCACTATAAAAAGGATGTTAAGATACCTGAAAATGTCCAGAGGATGGCAACAAAGCTGGTAAAGGCATGTCCTTTGAGGAGAGGCTGAGGACACTTGGGTTGTCTAGTTTGGCAAAGAGAAGGCTAAGAGACAACCTCATTGCTGTCCACAGTTTCATGAGGTGGGGAAGTGGAGAGGGAGAAGCCAATCTCTTCTTGTTGGTAACCAATGATGTGATTCAGGGAACAGCAAAAAGCTGTGCCAGATGAAGTTCAGAATGGATATTAGGAAAAACTTATTTGCACTGAAAATACTGGAATGGACTTCCTAGTGAGATGATTGATGCCTTATACCTGCCAGTGTTCAAGAGACAGTTAGATAATCCCTCAAAAATATGCTTTATCTTTTGGTTAGCCCTGAAGTGATCAGGCAGTTGAACTTGATAATCTTTGTAGGTCCCTTCCAACTATTCTGTTCTGTTCTATTTTAGTGTTCTGATTTTCCTCAGTGGACTATTTCTAATGGCCTTTCTGGTGCAGCATCAAATTTAGTGGACATGAAGAATTTAAATGAAACACAATGTTTTCCAGGTTAAGTGTATATATAGAATGGAAAAAAAAAAAAAAAAAAAAAGATTCCCCTGTTTTACAGAGATGATAGGCAGTAACAGACTTCTGGTTTAAAAGTTCAAAATTGCAGTTGCGTAATATGGAGAGAAGAATAAATATGCCTTTTTTTCAAAAGAACAATCTGTACCAAACTTTTATTTCAACTGTATCTGGGTGTAGGAAGAAGTTTGGAAAATAATTCATTTTTAGAGTATAGCAATTGCCTCACAGCAATTTTCAACCAAGGGTTTCTTGAGCACCTCACTTCAGGGGCCTAGTCCTGTAATTCTCTCTCCTGCAAATTCATACATGTTTTTGTCTAAGCAATGATAAAAACTCAGACTGAAGACAGTGCTATGGTTTCACGAGAGATACCCGTAGCTAATAGCTGATAGATACTCTGTAAATGTGATTAGCAGTGAGTATAGTTAATTCTTCATCAGTCAGCTTGAGTTAATAAACTCAGTATTGCATAAAACAAATAATTACCAGTGAGTAGCACTCATTGACTGGAAACACCTCCAGTGGGAGAATTGTACTGGGCTTGAATGTATGTAACACTTCTATAAGTGGCCTGGAAGTCTGCATAACATCTGTCACTGACGATGCATGATAGTTAGGAAAACAACCAAACAAAATAAAGGTAAGTAATAGGCAGGGCAAACTGTGGTGTGTGAGCATGATTGCTTGGGAAGCCAGGAGAAGTTAAAGAAAGTTAGACTTCAGCAGTGCTGAGTTCTGAGGCATAGATCTAAGACCAAAACATGAAGGTTATGGTAACATAACAAGGTACGATGTCCTGGAAATACATGATTCTGAGAAGCACTTGAGGGATATCATCTTTCAGACTGCTGAGGATGAAACATCATGTGTTTCTGTGACAAAGGAAATTATGGAAATTGCTCTGTGAGCACAAAAGGCTGAAATGTAGGAATTGCTGAGGATTTTGCCACCCTTACAACAATTTGAAAACAACTCTGAAACAGATATCAAAGCCTGTAACTGTACCTCATGTCTGTGGTTCTATGGGGAAAAAAAAAGGGAGTGTGTGTAAAAAGAGCCCCAAAGAGGTTCTTTCTATATTGATTTATAGTGTTGAAACAAAAATTAAGAAATGATTCGATCACAGTGTAAGTACTTTCAGGGGGAGAAAACACTATGTGCCTGCAGTGTTTTAAAGCCATTCTTGGAAAGCCATAACCAGAACTAAGAAACTGAAGTAAAAAATAGAGTGTGCTTTCAACAGTGAGCCTTCAAATTTATTACTAAATGATTTTCCTTTATTGTGTGTCATCATGTTCATATAAAATATTTTCCTGGAGGAGCTGTTTGAGCCCATTACATGTTACAAATTAACCAAACAATAAAATTTTGGCAGAATAGAGAATCAAGTGGGTCAACGTTAATAACCTGTGATATACAGATCGGATCGTACCTCTGTCTATATTTAGAGCATACTATCAATATAAAAATACTTAATTTGTATAGTAAAATTGTGTCCCTAATGCAGATATAACTATACCTTCCCAGGAATTAAGCAGTTAATACCGGAAAATAAAAATGTTTCCAGATATAATTTCTGTAATTTTTATATCCAGAAACAATACAGCTGTACAGCAACTATAAAATGCTTTAACATGTTAGTGCTAAGTTGCAATTCAGAATTGCTTGCACAAATTCAGAATCTGCTTGCACAAGAGTTGGTGATTGCATATTTCCTTGCAAATTTATATATGTTTAACTTCTTTACCGAAAGAGTTGTTAGACACTGGAACAGGCTGCCCAGGGAAGTGGTGGAGTCACCATCCCTGGAAGTCTTTAAAAGACGTTTAGATGTAGAGCTTAGGAATATGGTTTAGTGGGGACTGTTAGCGTTAGGTCAGAGGTTGGACTCAATGATCTTGAGGTCTCTTCCAACCTAGAAATTCTGTGATTCTGTAAATTGTTCAATATTGATTGTTTTTTTTTTTTTTTTTCTTTCTGTGGAAAAAGATTAACTCTGAAAATCAAGGAGGTAAATTTAGACCTCCACAAAAATTAACTGCCAATTTTGGGTTGTCCATCTAAAATGTGGCCTTACTAACTTCAAAACAGAGTGTCTTCTACTATGAAAGTGTGTTTTGGGCAAGAGCTTAAAGATTTGAATATTCTGATTTAGCTAGTACAGGTCAAATTCCTTATGTTAGATGTGGTATTGAAGCAGGTGGTTTTCCCTTCTGCATCCCAAAGGCTACTTTGCAACCACCCGAGACCTGAAAATGTCAAAGATCTGTAGACTCAGTGGCCTTTTTAGGCCATGATTTAGCAATGTATTTGAGAACTTCCTTCTGTGGTTGATGTCCAGCATGTCTATAAGTACTTCTGAAGAGTAGGTTGCACTGAAACGGACTTTCAGTAAGAATGATAGGTGACAACAGGTAGATATTTCTCATATCTATCCTCCTCCCCTTAGAGGCACTTTATCCAGCAATGGCTCTTTTTCCCATCTAGACATAGATTATATGAGGAGTCATGAAGCACAAATTTCAGGAATGTGACAAATATGTTAAGATAATCATCTCTCCCCTCCCTTGAGACCTTTCTAAGTCTTAGAGGAAGGTAACTCAGTATAAGAGGTTTTAACATAGAAACACTGTTTGAGGAATACAGTTCTTAATTTTCTTCCAGATCAGAATCTCAAAGCACAATAAAATGTTTCACGATAATTCTCAGTCTTCTCAGACTGCACAAAAAAAAAAAAAAAAAAAAAAGCTAATAATAATCACAAGGGGAAAATATTTTGCTAATTGGAATCTCTTTGCAATTTTACCAAAAAACAGCTGTGTTTCATAAAAGTTATGGTGACATGCTACATGTCACAGATAAATTTGAGTGGAAAATAATGAGGCTTATGTATGTATATAATTGGGGAATCAAATTATTTTACTTTTTAACAGATAGAATTAAGTCACTACTGGAAGTCTACCCATGGCCACTATGATATTGTGTGGTGGACTGCTCATTATAGTTCTGCAGTCCTAAAACACTCCTTTTTATCTCAGTGAGCGTCTGTTTCTGTTATTTAGTTTCTGTTTCTATACCTTGCCAAAAGCATTAAGAAAAAAAAAAAAAAAAAGCTCTGTGTACAAGTTTAAACCTTAAACCTTTCAATTTGAAATAGATTATTCTTTTATAGTAAAATGTCTTGAAGGCATAAATAAACAAATTGAAATGCCACTTTTAGACAGAACTGAAAGTCTGGAGCTTGCTTTGGCCAAGGGCTACTTTTTAGCTGCACTGCTGACACAGAACAGATTCTTCTCTCTTAAATGCCATTTTCTATCTGTATGGTGCATTTGGTTTCTTCTGCTTGGCAAAGGCTTGTCCAGATAATGACCTCAGTTTTGTTCTTTCTATTGGCTTGCATGTAATCATGCATATTCCTAGGAGAATGAGCTGACACAGCTTCAGCAGATACAGTTAATGTGACAAAACATCTGTATGGTTCAGGACATTGGGGCACAGTGGTGGTGAACTCTGGTGTTATCAAGCTTCATGAAAGAACATGAAATCAACAATTTTATGTTTTACAGTTGCAGTCAAGTTTGTCTGCTGTTGATGAGGGTTGATGCTGATTGCTTTAGATTTCTTATGTTTATTGTGTCTCTGGTCATGTAATGAGTGTGAAATTATTCTCACTATTCCCCACATTGCTTCCAAACAGTCTGTTAGAGCAACTCAGTTGCAGTGGCTTTGGTGTACACAACTGAAGTCCAAACTATTTTCTCTTATATTACATTGATTATTGCATAAGCAAGAGCAAAATTTAATCCCTGGGGATGTTTTTTGTTGTTTGTTTTACGTTGTTTAAAATAAGTTTTAATGTTGCAAATGGTCCAGAAATAATATATGAAAAACATCGTTTCCAAAAGCCTTTCACCAGCTACAATAAAATGCAATGATATGAGCAATTGCACAGTGTGTCCTTTTTCTGTCCTCAGCTCTTGTAGTGTGGATGAACTTAATTAGGAAGTTTGTGCGTAGTTAATAAGACCTTTCTTATTTATGGCTTCTACCTGAATACTAGATACTCATGGGATTAGAGACCGATAGAAATTTAAATAAGAGCTGAGCATGGTGTTTTCCATTTGCCATTGTTCATTTATATAATGTACTGTTTCTGTCAAGAGACATTCTATATAGTAGTTCTTTGCTAGCGTGAAATGAAGATCATCCAGATTGCTACCTGGGCAAAAGTCAGAAGAACATATTCAGTAGTTGCTATCTCTGATCTAGCTAATTTTAGATACAGTAGGGTTGAAAAATTCTTCATTTTCCTGCTGTTGAAAAACTATTGAACAAGAAACTGCTTACAGTCAACTTCTGGTTAAAGTTCTATTGAGAAAGTAACCTTAAATGCTGTGACATTATGACTTAGAAACAGTTAAGAGTCCTTTTACCTTGGAGACCTGCAGAATGTCACTCTTGGAGTGATGTGGGACATGGTACTGTACTTATAACAATTCATTTTTTATTCTTTAATCTTCCTCTTTAATGATTTCTATCAATTTTCTTCCCTATTTTAGCAACAGCCATACATATTAGCCCCGTAATGCTTCACAGGCAGCACAAAAGATCTTTTTAAAACACCTGATAACAAAATATGACCTTTAATTTATCAGACAAGTCCTGTGTTTTCTTATCTCCTTCTTGTTGCTTTTCATCTTCTCTTGCTTGCTTTTGATATAATACACCAATCTCAAAGTAAGCAATCCAGAACTGCACAAACCAAGACCAATTGCATTATAGTAAGGAAGTGAGAATCAGGAAGAGTACACTCTTAGTTTAATTACTAATTAATCCCCTAAAAAATAATCAAAAACAAAACAGAGCGGAAGGTGGTTGATTTGAAGCGAAGGTTCACATCTCCCTGAGAGGTTAATGAGAGTTCTCAGTTTTATCCTCCAGAAAGTTGCAAAAATATGGTTTAATATATGGTTTAATATGCAAGCATGAAGCAAGGAACTTGCAGGTGAGGATAAAATGTTTCAGTACAGTGTGTAGTATCAGTGGAATGGGCATCAAATTGCACATACGTCTTTCAATAAATGTAGTAATTGGGTTCTTTAAGGGAACTTTGGTTGTTGCTTTGTATTTGATTGTATTATAAGCTACTGATGTGTGATTTCACTTTGCAGTGAAGACTACTGTCAGTCAGTCTGTAAATAGAATATTCTTTTGGGATAGTTAATATGTATTATGAGAAATTTGGGATTCCCTCTAGGGAGAAAAAGGCCATATATATTATGGCCATTTACTACAAACTTGGCAGATTTGACACATTCAAGTTTGCTTAAGTCATAGCATATGGCAGTTTCTTTTTTTATAGGTTAGCTCTTCTGTAATAAGGTAAAGCAGTGTAGAGTTGCAGCCTTACTTATTTGCTACAAATTCTTTCTCTGATTCTAGAGTTTCTTTGGATGTTAGTCATTTCACCGAGATGACTGTAAGGTTTGTTCAGGATATGCAACAAGAAAAAATGCTCATCCTAGAATTGTGTGCCTACCGTTCCTTTGAACACTGGAGGAAGCCCAAATCAGCCTTTTGGTTATTTAGCTCCACATATAAGAGTCTTCCAGAGTGACCACTGCATACTCCTCCAGATCTCCTAACTTATAATTCTTGTTGTAATGGGTAGTGCTGTCAGGCAGAGGGAGGGGACCTAAAATATGGAGAGAAATGGAAATAGGCCCCTGTTTGGCATCACAGGCAAGCCCACTGCCTACCCCCTCACCTCTCCACGTGCCTTTACACAATCGATTTGAGGCTTGGGAGCTTGAGGGATGAGTAGGTGAAGATGTCAGCCTCTTCTCACAGGTAACTAGTGATAGGACTAGAAGGAAGGATAGGGCTAGAAGGAATGGCCTCAAGTTGCACCAGGGGAGGTTTATGTTGGAAATTAGGGGACATTTCTTCTCAAAAGGAGTAGTTAGGCATTGGAACAGGTTGTCCAGGGAGCTGGTAGATTCACTGTGCAACTGTTTACAGAAAGGTTGGATATTGTACTTAGGAACGTGGCTTAGTGGGTCGTATTGATGGTAGGGTGATGGTTAGACCAGATGATCTTGGAGGTTTTTTCCAACTTTAATGATTCTATGTTGTACAAATTTTAGACCACAGTCTTTGTATTTTCAGTGTATTTGAACATTAATGTATCTTTGTACATACAACTGTAGGCACGGTAATAGTAATATATGATTTAGGAGGACTTTACTATGGACCATTAATGAGACTGGGCTTTCATTTCCTAGCCTGGCCACGTGATACATTATGGGGACAGCTTGCCTCTATAACCTAGAGCCACAGTTGTTTCATCCCATGCTTTGCAGCTGACACTTTAGTCAGGTTTCATCCTTAACCATATCTGGAAGAATGATACGGGTCTCTGCCTTCCTCCTGCAGATGTCAGCGAAGTTATGATTCAGAAGTAGCACTGTCAAGATCATGATGAACAAAACTAGGGAGAGGGGGGTTGTTCATAAATGGAGATAGACCTCAGTTACTTCAGTTTGTTATTTTATTTCCTAGGAGATCACTGAGACTAACAAGGTGGATTTGTATTCTGTTGAAGGGTTTGTTTCAAAGAAAATATTCTCTAGACTTCAGGTTGTTCTTCACAGACTCTCAATTTTCAACCTTCTTATTCTCTTTCAAGGATGCTGCTATTTCACATCAATAACTGACACCTTTATTTCTGAGGACAAAATAGAATTACACTGCAGTACTGACAATATAATAAATCAGGAGGGATAAAATACATATTAGTGAAGTTCACATAGTTGGTTTGTCCCTGATGACCTATAGATATAAAGGTATGATTAAGTTTTTTGGGACTTCTTCTCAATCTTACCACAAGATTTTGCTCTGACTCAAAGATTTGACCTTTGCTGCTCCTCTCCGCTTACCTTGATTCTTTGAAATTACTGTTATTCCCTTGAAGTCTTTCTGTTCATACAGAATTAATACTTCGTTGTGACAAAATATTATCTGTTTGATAGAAGAATGATTCCATTCAGAGTTCAGTCAGGTTAGACAATGACATAGTGCACATCATGAGTGAAACATTTTTACCCAGCTTTTTTAATCAAAGAAATTTTGGCTATCTAGCCATGAAGTGTCATGCTGGGTAGTCATATATCCGTCTACAATTAAAGTTTAGGCAAATCATTTGTTTCTTGTGAATTACTGTTGAAAAGCATGCCTGACAAAACACTTAATCTTTCAAAAGTGTTACAGAAATAAAATCTCAAAGGTGCAGTTTTATTTAGAGTATGAAAATATTTATTAACCTTCTTGGAAGTATTTTTATTGAAGAAGTTCCTTGTGGTTCACCCTATTGGTAAAAACAAGTATAAATAAAGGAAGCATGAAGAATGTTCACTGAATACTCCTGAGAAAAACAATATGTAGTATTTTTGTTTTCCCTACTAGGGATAAGATTACCAGATGAAGTAAATGCACATAGTTTTGCTGAATTCAAAACAACTATTTGGGAAAAAAAGAGTTATTGAAAATATGTATTTATATTTTCAGTGTGATACTAGGATTTTTGTTGTTTTTAGTGTTGTTTTCAGTATTTTCAGCGCTATGTAATGTTTTGAATGTGCTTGTTAAGATACTTATGCATCTAGTAGTTTCCTCATTAGTAAACCTGTGTGTTCTCCTTGAAACTAAACCTGGAAAGTTCCACACCATTTCCTCCTAGCCTTTCCATTTATATTATCTACTAGAAGAATTTAAGCTAATGTAATAGTGTCAAATTGAGATGCATTTGACTATGCACTTTTCTCTCTGATGAGAGATAGGCTAATGTAATCAGCAATTATTTTTTTGTGTGACCTTTAAGAATCAAATGGTTATTTCCTTACTTTTCATTTTTATTTTGCTCCCAGTGGTACAAGACTGCTGCAGTTAGTATAAAGCATAATTTATAGATAGAATCACATTATACTAGGGTTCAATATTCTCAAAAACGTATGTACCATATGGAGTTTTTAATGAAATAATTCAGAGAAATGTATAAGCTGGCCAGGACTAAATTTATATTGCTAATTTACAGAGGAGTTTCCATGATCACCATAGAGATATCCTGGAGCAGCAACCAAGTACTAAAAGTGAAAGGAGCAATAAACTTTGTCTAGGATAAATCCAGTGTTAGTAATGAAATTACAGTAGAGAGATGCCATAGTGATAGAGATCTAGAGTGGTGACTACAGACTGTCCTTCCATGAGGTGCAACTAATGTACACTGACTGCTTGTAACAGCATAGCATTTAATGCCTTCCTGGTGTATGCAGTTGCAAGCACTTCTTCAGTTTGACATGACTGTATAGGGCTTCTGCAGTCTAGGGAGCGTTAGTTCATGAATGGCACCCAGTAAATGACACTGAGTGATCTTTGAATCTCAAGTTAGTGATTATCAACATCCATGAGAATTCTTTCCATTGATTTAATAGGTTCATGCACAAAAACTTCTTCTGAACAGTTTAGCCTTTTCTTATAAATAGCATAGGATTATTTCTTCTCCTTTTGTTTAAACATGGATAACAAAACAAGGATACCCAACAGCAACAAAAGTTCATGATTCATTTGTTTTAAGGTAAGGAAGCCTTTTGGAAATAGGACATTCTCACTTATTCTTTGAATTAACTGATAATACCTCAATAAAAACTGCATAAATACTTTAATAAAAAGCTAAATTTAAGTCTTAAAAATAACTGTCTGTCAGGAGATATCAATTGTTAACTCATTGATAAAAAACGTGGAGGATTGCATCTACTTATCTTTGGTCCCATGTTGATTACATGACATTTCTCACATTTTTCTGAAATTTGCATTCAGTAACAGGTTTGTCACGACTGAAGGAGCTAGTTTCAGGCCCAATATGAAGAACAGAAATTTCAAAGATCATAACATGAAAAAATAAAAATCATAAGACGTTCTGTATTCTTATACCATGAGTCTTTTTCTAAACCTTGTATTTTAAATTTTCATTTTCCTGAAATAGTAGAAAATGGAAATTTTCAGTAAAATATTGTTTTTCAGAGAATGTTTCTGAGAGTTGAGAATAGAACAAAATGTGCATATGGAAATATATGTATGTATATACTTCAATATATACACCCATGCGCTGTTTAATATTGACATGCATATAGTTCATATAGTACATTGGAAGGTGGATAGGAGAAGGACATCCTCTCAAAAGATCAGCTTCTGCCATAGTGAACTATATACATGCTAAACCAAATGTGGGAAACATGGTAAATTGCAGCTCATGGGATTGCAAAATAAGTATCTGCACAAAACCATGATGGTTTTTGGTACAGAAGCTGTTGCTTTTGCAGTTTCTGAGGGCTACAGAATTGATTCTTCACTGCAACCCTGTGTTGCTGGTAGAGGGGATAATTGTCTGACAAACTAGACAATTGATTTCCTGAATTTGGATAATAATTTGTTTTGATAACTAGCAGTAAGATCATGCTAGCTTAAGTAAATGTATTTCTGCACTACAATGGGCTACTGCACCCTGTACTTACTATTTCCACTGCAGATACAAGACTTGGTTCATTGCTGGTGAAAGTCAAAGAGAGTTTAAAGGTAGTTTGCACATTGAAGCAAGATTAAGTTTGGGTTAGGGCCTGAATTAGAAATAACTGCTTTTGACTGCTTTTCTTGTATCTCTTGAGTGCTCGAGTGCTTTTTATTTATTAAAAACAAAATAAAACAAAACAAAAACAAACAAACAAACAAAACAATATGAACCAATATAATGGAAGCAAAAGATACTGTTGGTCTAAAATACTGCCACCACCAAAAACCTGTACAATGGAGGAAACATTGAGGTTTACCATCTCCTAGAAGACATTTAGACATTTTAAATAAAAGACAGCAGTGGGTGGTTTTCTGAGGAATAATAGCTATGTCATTAAATCACACACAATACATATAATTAAAAATAAACATTTAAAGTGATTTGCTAATTATTCCTCACTGTCTGATATATTCATGACTGTATCAACCTTATTTTATGTCAATGTTTTATTTTAAGCAATCAAGGACCTCTGAACAGACTGAGAATAGATGCAGTTTGCAAATATGACAAGTTTCCGTTTTGCATTGCAGAGTTCTGAACAGTTCTTAATTTATGAAACCCCACTAAAGATGGCCTCTTGCTAAATTGTTAAGTGTTTCTACATTTCAGAACAAGGTTACCTTTCAGCAAGTCACTTTTGTCAAAGCCTTGGTGTTCCTTCAAGATATGATCAACATGTCCTATGAGAATGTACAAATGGTGAATACCCTAGTCTGTTCTGTACTGTATATTTGGATCTCTGGAATTTGTTTAAGTGAAGCAAATAAGAATGCGTTTTTTCTGACTAGGACATATTTTATGGCAGGTCTATTTCTAGACAGCAGAAGTGTGCCTTAAATGGTGATTAAGACTTGTGTTCTTCTTTAAATGACTAACCTGGAGTGAGAGGTTGGATGTCTTTGGAAAACTTAAACCTGTTTCACCTGAACATGTTTAACTAGTTAATAAGAAACATCAAAAAAGACAAAACACTGAGGGCAATGATCATTTTTTTGTAAAGCCATTCTATGATGTTTAAATTTGTTTTTTGGGTCTGTCTATAACATAAGTTTAATAACCTAGCTCAAATGCAGATTTCTAATTTTCAATTAACATAGGAATAATTTTGTTTGCTAAAATAAAATAAATGAATGAATGAAAAGTCTGAACCATGAAATGTTCCAGGTAGCACTTTTTAAAATTCCAAATTTCAAAAAATCATGTGGCAACTGTATAGCTCAAGCTTTAAGTATTAACTTTTAACCTTTGACCTTACAGATTTTAACCAATGAAATGTCTCTTTAAACTTTAAAGGAAACAATGATAACGAGCGCCTGGCGATTGCTAGACAGCGAATTCCATATCGACTTGGTCGAGTAGTTGATGAATGGCTACTCGACAAAGGTAAAAAAACATTGATTAAAACTTCAAATAAAAAAATAATTTGAACATAACCAAGTAGTACTTCATTGTAACACTAATAAACATAAAAAATAAATTTCAGTAAAACTAAATTAAAAACAAATTTAAAATAGTAAAATATAGAGTAATATTTGCATACCTTGTATAATAATTTCTCTACATTTCTAGAAGTACCAGCTGTTTAATAATCTTACCCTGATAACTTAAGGTTAAAGGGACTGTTAAATATAATCCACTAACTCAATCTATGAAGGTACTCACAGCAAACATTAACAAAAAATTATAAATCATTCATAGATTATATTACATGCTCCAGCATCTAAATTATTAACTAAAAATATATGTAGTTATGATATCTTCATTATGGTCCTGAAAAAAAATTTGTTTAAAGTGTAGGAATCTTAAATAGTGGGCAAGATGAATTGCCAATCAAAATGAAGTCCCTTTAACGTTTGCAACCTTCTAAGGGGATTTTGGAACAAACACTAATTAAAACAGAACTTAAAGTTGTGTGCATGCTTTTTGTGAGCAGAAACCAATCTGCTAAAGTGACTTCTATTTACTAAGAGTGGTACTGTTGCTGAGGATTTCTCTGTTGAATGGAAATGTGCCATGATTTCTCCATCGGTATGTGTATCATTTCTGAAGCCGCTTTTACATCTAAAATCTTTTATTTTAATTGATAGCCTTGCTGAAAGCCAATCAGACATCTATTTTTGAATCTGCCTCTGAGATACTCAGTGTGAACCATGTGTTTCTTTTCAGTGTGTATGTTGAAGGAAAATAAACATTTAAATACAAAAAGGAAACATTTAATTAAAAAAGTAAATATTTTATTCACTGATACATAGATATGACAGATTACTGCATAACGTTCTTTAAAATTCTCTTAACCTAGTGATATGTTTGCATATATATAAACTCTGTGTGTATATACATATTTGTATATGTCTATACATACATAAACTCACATGTACATACTTAAAGCTATAGGTCCAACAGTGTATTACATGGAAAAATCTTTGAAATGTTTGCAGTCTTTGAAGAAAAAATAAGGAAATAGAAACCTGGCATTCTTGACACACACCAAAAAGCTTAACACTGTGTTCAGGTAAAAGGAAGAGGGTTATTATAGTACTGGAAGCGTTTACAAATATATTTGATTGGCCTTTTAGCAAAAACAAACAAAACACACACACACACACACACACACACACACACACACACACACACACACACAAAAAGCAACCACACACTAAAAATGTGGCAAATTTAGAAATTGTAAATGCTCTCAAAATTTATGCATTTCATGGACACCTCATTAAAAAGCAATGAATTATGAGTCAAATCTTTTCTTATAGTTTATTGCTGTCATTATTCACTCCATGAAAATCTGTTATCATTCTTGTAGAGTACGGTGTTCACAGTCAACATTTTTGCATGTATATAATATTATCTTTACAGGGCGTCAGCTTACAATCTTCAATAGCCAAGCAACTATAAAAATTGGAGGCAAGGAACGTGGCCATCCTTTCCAAGGCCAGCTCTCTGGTCTTTACTACAATGGCTTGAAAGTTCTGAATATGGCAGCAGAAAATGATGCCAACATCGTTATAGAAGGAAATGTGAGACTTGTTGGTGAAGTGCCTTCCTCTATGACAACTGAGTCTACAGCCACAGCAATGCAGTCTGAGATGTCAACATCAGTCATGGAAACAACCACCACTTTGGCCACAAGCACCGCGAGAAGAGGAAAGGCCCCGACAAAAGAGCCTATTGGTCAGGTTAGTCAGCTTCCTCGCCTTTTCCAAAAGTTTTCTCATCTTTGAGTGTGGCTTTCTGTATTGCATTCACACTACGGATGAAATTATTCCTGTTGAAGAAATGTATGAGTTAAAGATAAAAGTTCAGTAACATATATGGCTCACAGATATGATGTTGGTCAGCATTTAGAAGCTATTGCTCTTTGTTTAAAATAGGCAGACTTACCAGTTCAGATTTTTCTTGTGATGACTTTTATTGCCGTGCCATCCATCTTCAGAATGGTGCATTTTTTTTTTAATTCTATGTGGTTCCTATGTAATTCCTGTGATAGCTAACATTGATTATTTTCAGTGTGGAAGTGCAGGATTTCTGGAATTAAGACATAATGAAATGAAGTGGTATGTTTATCCATGAGATGGAGAAATGAGAACAGGAAGATGGTGAGAAGGCAAAAAAAAATGATGGAGGCTGGAAAGGGAGAATTAGCACTTTCCAGCAAATTAAAAGTTTTAGAATCTTCTCAGGCAGAATTCCTCAGAAGAGATGGTGGCTGCAAAGGGAATTAAGAGCACCCTGCACCCTGGGAGATTCAGGCTCCAAGTCAGAGACTGTTGTTTACTGTTTATTGAGGTTATTTACATCTCATGAATGTAGTGATATATTTAGTAGCTTTCAGGTTTTGTCAGCATCTCTGTATGTGGGGAAATTTAATTTTTTTTTTTTTTTAAAAAAAGAGGGGGAAGCAGGTGAGTTGAATTAAGTACCTTCATCTGGTGGCTACCCTGAATAATAGCATTCAGATTTTGTACTTTAAAAAAATAAAACTTACCAAGACATTTCTCTAGTAGAGAAGATTCTTATATTTTTTTATTTATATTTATTCTGATGTGTGCTTAAAATTTATTAAAAAAAAAAAATACACTGAAAAGCTTTTCATATGTTTACTTGGTTCACATGCTTGTTTGTGCACCCACTGTGCCGTTAGACCTTGACAGCTCCACTCCAAGATTCAGAAGTAGAACAAAGAGCAAAGAAAATGACACAAGCTGTAGGGAGGAATAGAATCATGATGTGATGAACGAAGTTAATTTTCTCAAAAATGGAGGAGAATATGCCGGTTAGACTGGGAATTTGAGGTCAAGTTGCCTGTTTTCTTTGTAAAACCTCAGCACACTGTTTGAATTTGATCGGGACATCAAACTTTGACACATCAGCTTTTTTTGTCTGTAGTATTTTTGTACACTTTATGCTATGGATTGACTACAGTGATGTAGAAGTAAAAAAAAAAAAAAAAAAGTTTTGTAAAATGAGGCAAAACATTTAAGTTAAAAGTGAGCGTTTAAAAATCTTATTGATCTGTATTTTCAAGTAAACACAGTTTTATGCATTTTCCTTGTTTATGAATCTCTCTTTTTGTATGAGAATCTAAAAAAAAAAAAAAGAAGGGGAGGGATGGGACACAACGAAAACCAGAGATAGAAGGAACCAGCTGCCTCTAGAAAACGCCATTCATTGTAAAGCTGTTCAGTAGACTGTAGTTGTTTTAATGGCTATTGCAGTAGGCTGCAGTGTTTTATTAAATAAGCAATAAATTTTCTTCACCATTAATTGTGTTTTAAACAGCATCTCCTATTTCATTATCCATATAGTCTGATCTCAATGAGATGCAAGACCACCAAATTTCAGAGGGGGAGATCAAGTATCTAAATGAGCAGTACATCCTTACAGAGTGGAACAATTTGAGCTAAATTAATGTTAATAAAAGACAATTAAGGTAATTTTATTTTTATAAAATTAAACTGTTCTAACAATTCTCAGCATGCTTTTGGCCTCTGCAGCTCTCTCAGGTAACTCTGAGGCCCTATTTGGGAGTAAGAGTGTCGCAGGGACCATTCTCAGTTTGGACCTTGCATAATCAGTGGGTGATAGGAGTTTACTGGTATAGTTGCTGTATCAGTTGGTGTCAATTGCCAGAAATATTCCCCACAGAATCTCACCAAGGAGATTTTTCTCTTTGAGGTATTCCAATTGCATATTTTGTGGGAAAAAAGTGTCCTAAATGAGCAACTCCAGCAAACTTTTTTTTTTTTTTTTTTTTTTTTTTTTTTTTTTTTTTTTTGTGAAGAACTGAAATATATGACTAGGCAAAAATATCTTCCAAAGATTTGTTTCCAGATGCCTGAAATAAGGTGTGGCCCTTACCAACTTTATCAGAACATCCATGCCGTTTTTTTACTCGCTGCCTCTGGAGCAGTGACCTTAGTGCTACTGTGCCATTCCTTCAACCCCTCCTGGCTGAACTGGTTACAGCACAATGCTGTGAGCAACTGCTTATTAATGCTGCATCATAAGGCTCAGGCAGGCTCCAGGAGCATCTGGATATCCATAGCATCTCGCCAAAGCACATTCTGAGGGTGAAGGTTTAGGTTGATCTACCTCACCTTCTTCCTCTGTCCATTTAAAGCTTCTAGGTAGGAATATTTCTGTATTTAAGAACCTGAAATCAGCCTTTCAAAGGAAAGTGTTCAGTGTTAATGCTGTCAAAACACATGGCATCCTGATTCTTTACCTGAGCCTTTCTTGCTATTAATAATCCACAGTGGTTTACTTCAGTTATGTCTAAACATCTTGCCTGGTAGGATCTGTGTTGTCATTACAATTATAATAGTTAATTAGCCAGGCACTGCTCTGAAACATAGTTTGCAATCAGGCCTGTGATTTGTTTTTAAGAGAGAGATAATATCCCAAAATCAAAGCTAAAATTTGTCTTGTAAAGTTTGCTATGTTACTCGTGCAACAATCTCAGACCTAGAAAGCTACTAAATCAAATTACAGATGAGATTTCTTCTATTCATTAATACCTGTTTTCTGGTTCTACTTGAGTGTAATAATTTTTGTGTTAGTGATTTATAGGACCTCCCACGGGTTTGTCCTGCAGTGTACTGAGTAGTCAGTTTATATCTTTATTTTGCTTGGAGATGAGGGCACTCATTCTCTCAAGGAAAATCTACTTTTCCTTTCTGCATCCCTTTCATTTTTGTCCTTTACACTTTTTTCTGACTTTACACATAACCTCTGCAAGAGTGTCAACTACATTGACATAATGTAGTCACAAGAAGGAAAGGTACCTTCCTGGCGTTAATTACGTTACTGAAGAAAATACACAGCTGAAAAGCAGTTGCTAATGAAAAAAAAAAAAAAAAACAAAAACAAAAACAAACAAACAAAAAACACCTTACATTATTGCAAACCAGTGCATGTCTGAAATAGAATAGAAGCAAATGATCTAATCAGTCAGAAATTGTTTGCTCCATTTGCAGAGGTATTGAATTCAATTAAAGATTATAATACTTAAAGAAGAACATTTAAATCTCTATTTATAGGAAATGTTTTTTTTAAAGAACCTACAGTATTAGCGCTTAAATTGATGAAGTGTGTGCTTCTCAGCAGATATCTAACTAATGCAACATATGATACAAGATAGACATGATACTTACTAGAATGTATGTTGAACACCGTTGTGCATGATTTTCAACAAATGAGTTCTTAGCGCTTCTGAAACAAATTTCTTTTTGTTACTGACTATGCTCTAAACGAAGGTTTTCCCTATTGGAGGCTGTGTCATATTTTAACAATGGATGTTTTGGTGATGACGGACATCTTAATTATTATACTTGTAACTGTAGATTTTCAAAGTGGAGAAAGGTACTCAAAGCCTATTGAATGTCAATGGTAGGTGAATGACTCATTTTCCTTAGTGCCTTGAAAATCCCACCCTCCTTTCTCCTTGATTATAACGGCATCTACAGCTGTCAGCCTTTCTGCAAGGCACTGCATAAACACATAGAAAGTGACAGCCCCTGACTCAAATAGCTTACAGAATAAACAAAAGTTATCAGGTAAGGAGGAAGACAAAAAAAAAAAAAGGTGGTGGTGGAATTAGTAGGTGGGAGGAACAAGGAAGTTAGTGCAGTGTTTTCAGTGTTAATGGGCTGCATGCAGATTTGCAGCCATCATGAGGGAGGGGTAGTTTACTACATGTTTTTTTTATCTAGGATCTTCAGATAGCAGACCCTGAACTCCAGTTCTCCTCTATGACCATCGTGTAGCTTACAGTAGACTCTTTGGAGCAGGCATTTTAACGATTGGGCTGCTCAGTTTGCCTCTGTTGAGCAATTGGTTCACAGTCAGTATCTGGTGGGTGGTTGACAAGAGGTTTTCTTTACTTTGCTCCTCACTTTGCCATTGACGCTTGGGGGAACCCATGGTGATTGGAGCATGAGCTGAGAATTGTAAGAGAACTTCTTCACTCCACTTATGCTGGAGAAGAGAAGATTGCTCACCTCCTTCCTGCAGCAAGGTAGCCTGTAAATTCCTAATATTTATCTTCTTTGACCTCTTTAAAAGTGTAGTTAGATACGTAATTTAGTTTTTTAGAAGATGTTCTGAAATTTGGCATTCCTTCAAGTGCAAGAAAAGAAATCCCCAACCTTAAGTGTTGCACCAGTAGGATTCCTGTGAAGTTCTAGACTATATTGCTAACTTTTGTTGAGTTGCAAGTATACGCAGGGGCTTAGGAATCATGAATTTGTTCTAAGAACATCATTCCGTTTATGAAGTTATTCAACTAAATAATGCAGTTCTTCATTCTTTTTCACTTTTATTTTTGATGCTTTTTTAAAAAGCTTGTTTACAAGCTTTTCTATTCAATCATGAAGGTGATAAACTTCTTTTAAAAACTGAAAATAAAGGAGATTAGTTCCATAACTCCATGAGACAAAATGCAAAACATCAAGTACTGCAAGGCTTGCAATAAAAATTGCAAGAGTTGGCAGAAGTGAAAAGGCTTCAAAAGGACTTTGAGTATGTGTTTTCCTTGAATTAGGATATCACAATCAGGCGTTCAGTATCTCTTTGGCATGTCTGTGTGGAACTGTATTAATTGGAAATCATAAATGAAGTGATAGTAAATCAAGAATAATATGCTTATTTCTCATCTGTTTCTAAGGATTTGATTATGACAGCCCATCCACACAGCAGCCCATGCTCTCTTCTGTTGGAAACCATTTCTGAAGGTTGTGTGCAAAATAGCTTTTTTTATTTATCATATAGGATTCTGGCAGTCCTCTTGTCCTCATCAGAGTGGGCTCTTATTGATAACACTAAGCCACTTAACCAGCGATTGCAATACACTGTGAGATGATTGCATGTTTTGGAACAATAGGCACTGATTTTTGGTCAAGCAGAATTAAATTGACTTCATATTAAATTGATGAGCTGAAATTTGGTCAGTTCCCTTAGAGGGCATACATCAGGTGAAGGGTATGTTTCTTTACGTGTATTGAAGCAGTGGATTTAAATAGCATTCATTGTAGCAGTAACAGCGATGGGCACCTTGCCAAACAAATAAACACAAGCATTTGAAAAAGACAGGGGGTGTCTTTCATGGGAAGAGTTCAATTTAAGAAATGGTACTTGAGTACATGACTTTTGCATAGGATCATAAATGTGGTTGTGTTTGGTTTTTTTCCTCCTATTTTATGGAGATGCGCCAATCATGAAATCAATGTAGTTAATAGGAGGAAGAGTATTCTCCACCCGTCTCAGTTTAAAATTATCTGCTGTAAGGTCTGCAATGTGTTCCTACACACAGGCAGTTCTGTGCCTCTGAACTGCTGCTGCTTCTTCCTCTGGATGTTCACACCAACCAGTCCACAAATCATTGGCCCCAGCAGACAATGCTCTTCCCAAGGGTCTGGTAAATTGCAAGGAACTCAACAGGTGCTCCCTAGCGTATAACAAATCCCATAGCAGCAAGCTTCACAGTGATCAGCTTTAACTCCATATGTGCTCTGTAGATGACAGAAACTGGGGAATTTAAGTGTTAAGGACAGAATTATATTGCACTAGGTAGCATATGTGGTAGTTGTGGAAGTGCACACATTTTAATTGCAGGTAGATATACAGATGTCTAGATGTACAGACTGACGGCTGAGTTTTTCAAAGGGAGCTTGGTTTCTGGCTTTTGCTAAGGATGTTTGGCTAAGGTAGGCTGTGGGACGGGAAGGTCAATTCCAGGACTTCTAGTGAAAGTGTCTGTTCTGAATTTAACAAAATGGAGTAAATCTTGCTGCCTTCATCTTGCTGCTGATCTGTATGCAGATCAGCTGATGGTAATGGGGAGGTGCAATTCAAGTAGCTGAGACATGTCAACGTCTGATTATATATAGGTCAATATTAGTTAAGGGTGTTATGGGGCATCACTGCATGAAGGCATATTACGCTGATACCTCATTTTGGCCATATGCCAGGAGACAAGCATAAAGGATTGACCAACAGGACACTGTGACACCAAAGATAGGTGACCTCAATTCCACAGCTCCCAGTTGTGGTGTGACCACCTTTTAAACAACATGGTGATGAGGAATGATGGAGCAGGCTCATATGCAACCCACAGCTGTGTTATGCTGCTTTGCTGATACAAAAAGCCAATTAACCCTCTTTAAGTAATTAGAGAACTCTGGCTGTTTTGCATTATTATTTTTTAATTAAAACTATAAAGTATATTATGTAATATATAATAATAACAATTGCTATCTCATATAATATTTTTATTGTATTTGTGGTTAGCATTTACACAAAGAATTGTAAATATTTTTATAAAGAAAATTCTAGATAAGAATTTGTATTTGAACACATAAATTCACAAGTGTGTAAAGGTGAGAAAAATGCAAAGTTAAAGCTTTTGAGACTGTATAGAGTAAGAAAAAGATATGAAAATATTTTTGTTTCCTCTTGAAGAGTGGAAGGCGAAATCTATTGTATAACCTGGGAGCAGAACAGTTCCATATTTGACAGTGTCAAATTTTCAGGTTTTGGCACATATTCCCATTGTATCTCAATAACTAAACACATTTCCGTGCCTTTGAAGAGTAAGTTATGTCTTCACAATGTTTGACATATACCCGTTCTTCATTTTCTTATGTGTATTGATGTTTGGGTTTGAAGAAGTATATTTAGATGAAGTCTCAGTTTGTTTGCAGAGATGGTTTACAACTCCTCAGGGCTGTAACAGCAGTTGAATCATCTAGGTGACTGTTCTCTCCCAAGAATTAGGATCAGAAATGTTGATAGCAGATGATGTGGGGATGCCATTAACCCTACAGCCAACAGTATATGCCATGATGCATTCCCCAGCCCCTTTCTTTATGGCATCTGTGACATCTACCTTTGGATGAAGACAATGCAGACAAGAAGACAAGGGCTCTCTAAACCAGACCTAAAAGCTGGTCTAGAGTTTTTACGTGCAACAGAAAACATGAAATCCATACCATGTTTTTTGTTGTTGTTTGTGTTTTTTTTAACAGACTGCTTTTTTATTTTTTTCTAATGATTTTGATAATTCAATTAATACTTTAAAGTGTAGTTGTTTGTTAATACTGATATTTAAGCAAGATCTCTAAAAATTAAAATAAGATACCATGAACACTGAAATTCTTTAAATATGTTTTAATATTTAGTCACATATGAAATTCCCATTCTCCTTCAAAGTATATGTTTATTGAGTATGGGATCCTCAGTTGAAGCACTGAAGTGAAAAAATACTGAATTCCACAGCCAATGCAGTCAAATCTGTCATTGGCACAAATTGAAAGACATCAGGCTCTTAGAGGAGCTGAACTGCATGTGTTCTGGTGCCATCCTGGACTTCTGTTGCAATTGCAGATCCACGTCCTGTGTTTAAAAAGCAAAGATATTTTTTATTTTAAGTCAATATCTGTTCTGGATGAACATTTTCAAATGTTCCTTCAGATTCATTAATATCTATGACTTAATTCATTGTCTTGAAAATTTTATCTTGTCACCTCTATATAGAGATACTATAACATGTAAGTTACTTACAGAATACTTTTATGTATTGCCATTGAATTCCTAAATAATAAGTACTGTTGCTAGTTTATCATCTGTAGACAATTTCACCTCTGAAACAACAGCTTCATGTCACTGAGGCTCATAGGATAAGACTGTCAGTGAGTTGTTAGCAAGGAAGGGCTCATACAAGCTGTTGTAGCATACTGGGCCACTGAGATCAAATCCTGTCCATTTGCTTGAGAGATTACATGCATAAAAATGCACTGCTAATTAATGCATCGTAGGGGAAAGTGGGAACTTAACCAGAAATGATAATTCCCATACACTGCACTATACAATCCAAAGAAGGCAGGCTGCTGCTATTCTGCATGGGTTACTTTGTCTTTAGTTCTGCTGTGCGTTATCTTTAAGAGGCATCATCCAGCCTGTTGTGATGAAGGTTGGTCATTACACATGGTGCAAAGCCTGGCCTTTTACAGATTACCTGAGAAGAGGCAGCATGGGGAGCACCTCTTCTTTTCACACAGTGAATTGTTAGTCTGACTTAACAAGAGAATTTTAAAGAGTTAACAGAAACTGGAAGGGGGTTGGGGTGGATGTTAAAATAAATTACAATATTGTTAGTATCCAAAGAACATAAAGACACTTGTCTAAGTTGTTGATTAATTGCTTGTAAATCGAAGCTGGTTTTTAAGTTCAGTTTGTGAGGAAAAGGATCTGAGGCCACTTACAGCTTCTTAGGAAGAATTTCTTCACTGAAAGGGTTGTTAGACATTGGAACAGGCTGCCCAGGGAAGTGGTGGAGTCACCATCCCTGGAAGTCTTCAAAAGACGTTTAGATGTAGAGCTTAGGGATATGGTTTAGTGGAGGGCTGTTAGCGTTAGGTTGGAGGTTGGACTCGATGACCTTGAGGTCTCTTCCAACCTAGAAATTCTGTGATTCTGTGTGATTCTGTGATTCAATTCCATGCATTCAGAAGGCTTCTGACCCCTTTCTTAGGGGTCATCCTTTCATGAAGTGATGCTTAGTTCTATCTCATGTTCTGTGTCTGCCAGCTGTTCCCCCTCAACGCATTTCAGCACTCTAAACAAATATTATTACATCAGGATTATACTGAAATGGGATTGTTTCACCCATCTGGAACAAGAGGATGTTGTAGACTTAGTGACCCATAACCACACAGTCGAGTAGCTGCTATGCATTTTTCTGCATTTTGGATAGCTGAAAAGGCCTGGGTGTTACAGTCACTACTTAATTTTTAGTTGCTTTGCAGGATAGAAATCCTTGCATTGTGTCTGAGAGTCACTGTTCTCCTATCAAAAGAAAGCAATAGGCATTCAGTCCCCTTATCGTTAACTGAAGCAGCGTCAGTAAGCCCGACGATCTTGTTCACCATTTCCTTTGGTGTATTTCTGTAACTGAAATACTGTGTGTTTTACATACTTGGCTCACACAATTCCCTTTCAGAACTCAGATAATAGCAAGTTCTATTTCTTTACTTTTGTGGATGATCCCTCAGAGCTGAGTGAAAGAACAGTCACACAGGGTGGCAACTCAAAGCAGGTAGCCTAAATGTGCCACCGTGCTTGCAGACCTCCCGGTGTACTTCAGCAAAGTTTCAACCTAGCTGCTACAGCAAATGTGATGCAAATTAATGTAATAGTTTCCATGCTATACATATGTGAGAGGCTTACAAGTTGGTTACTGCAGGCTACAGTGTTCAGTCTGCTTTTGTGTATGACTGGAGAGGACCCATCTGTGCCACTGTGTTCATTCTTGTATTGTTAAACACCGAAAGCACCAGAACTATATAATGTATGTTATATGCAACATACATATTGTTGTATAACCACACTATATACTGATGTTTCCTCTAAACATGACTGTGACAGTAATGTCTGAAGCATTCTTGCTCACATACTGTTATTAAGAACAAAACTTTGTTCATAGGCACTCCTGTTTCATAGACTTCAGATCACTTTCTTTGATAATTCTTGGAACACTCTTCAGTTAATGAATTAGTATAGAAGGTTTATTAAAAAAAAAAAAACATTTTTTTTCCATGCGGGTAGTAGCAGCATCCCATGTCTGTTTTGGATAAAACAACAATTAGTGTATGATTTATTACATTTAATATGTTAGCTAAAGTTGTCTTTAAGTGTTTGGTTCCATTTGGTATTCAGCATTCAGATCTGCACAGCTAGTGCTCAGGTTTCGTTTATACACTGTCATTGCTTCAGACTTAGCTATACTCCTGTAGTTATGTCCCCACATTCTTTTTTTAAGTTCTAGTAGGCTGAAGATATGCAATTCATAGAATCACAAAGTCATATAATGGCTCGGGTTGGAAAGGACCTTAAAGATCATATGCTCATAAGCTCTGTTACAAATAATTTGCATGCAGGCAGTATATTATTTCACTGCATCATTTTCCTTTCTTTTAACCACTCTGTTGAAATGTTCTTTTTACGATATTGTTTGGTAAGCATATATGCATACATGTGTGTGTATATATATATATATACACATATATATGTATATATGTATTTATATGTATATATATACACATATAAATATATATATACATTTATATATATATATAAAAGTTAGATTAAGTTATTAGATTAGATTTTTTTTTTTTTTAATGCAAAGTAGAACACTGAATTCTTTGAACTGATATAAAGAGGAAACCTGTGACAATAATTTCTCCTAAGACACAACACAGATGATGTCTAGGGCTGGCTTCATGAAAAAAAAAAAAAAAGGAAGAGTACAACTGAAATTATCACATAGATGCAAGTATACTGCTGTCTCCTAGAAATGCATAGAAATATGGATTGAGAAATAGGAGCCATTTCCTTAAAATGCAGTCTGGAGGATGATCCAATATGTTGACCAGTTAAACAGAAATTAAAGACCTAGGTTTGTTTTCTGATTTGAGGGAAATGGTAACATCTTCCAATTCATCCCTTATTAGTAAATTAACTACTTCCTTGCCATGAGATGAAAATGGAGTGAAGATGAAATCTATTAATGGCTTTAATGTGTTCATCTGGATTATTAAGGATTATGTCTGTATCTAGAAACACAGAGTAGAAATAAAAGTTTTTAGGAAAACATGTAGCAACTAAATTAGAAGAAGTTCTGGAAAGAGCAGAAATGATGTAGGAGGAAGCCTGTGTGAGGAGATTGCATGGTGCTGACATATCCTCAGATCCAGGAAGGAAAAAAAGGCTTATGTGGGGAACAAACCGTTTGAAGGTATAATGTACTATATTATTTTGCTACATTTTTAAATCTAGCCACATACTAAATGTTTGGGATTTTGTGGGTGGATTCTGTCAAGAAGGGAGACTGAAGAGGTTGACAGGGTTGTTGAAATGCCCATCAGTCTGTACTAGGTTTTGCTCAGCCCCCAGCACAACACTATAAATACACAGAACACATTTATTCTGACATTTTCATGTTAAAAAAAAAAAAAAAAAAAAAAAAAGGATGTGGTCACGATAAATGGCCTTAGACATATCTTAAATGACACTTGCATAGTATTTTTTTTTTAAAGGAGGGCATTAGTTTCTTTGCTAAGTAGATGCTATGATAATGTTGCAAACAGCAAGAGTTTCTAAATTCTAGTAGATTTAGGAGTTGATCACTTGGCTTTCTTTTCCTATCCAGATTCTCCTGTGACTTTAACAAATGGGCTGGTGTTAATAAGCAGAAAGCCTTAAGAGAATATTCTCCCTTTCTTCTGCATTGTATTTCTGGTCATGTTTTGGGAAAACTAGAATAGATTCAGCCTCCATGTTACAGAAGGCTACAAATTCACTGAAATTAAGTGTCTAGGAGTTTTATTTAATGCTTTTGGGAGATCCAGACAGACTGAATGTGTTCAGTAAAGCCGATAATTCCTTACATTAATACTAAATCTTGGTTGTTTAATTCTAGACTCCCAGAGGTATGGAATATGACAGTCTGAATACATTTTCTCTAGGTGTGATAGACTGGCTAATTAACTGATTTAATCCATACCTGAGCATTACCAATACATTTGTATATCATGTCATAGTGTAGGATAACAATTATAGCTAGTACATTGCCTTCTAGATAATGCCAATATTCTTGTATGTATTTGAGTGTATAAAAACACTTTTAGGGCTATATTTTTGTAGTAATGTCCAACTGCAATTAGAATAGCATAAACATGTGAAGTACTTTGATGTTGTTGATATTAGCAATTCCTGTCACTGAGGTTGATGTGAATAGCTTGAATCACCACGTGCCAGGAATAGTCTAAGAAATAATATTTTATAAAGTAGACCAAACAGCCATTTTATAATTAAATGAGAGATAAAGACAGCTCTATTATTTTCTTTATAAAATGGCAATCATGGTTAAAACTTTATGCACAAGTGGCTGGAGAGGTATGATCAAGATGTTGTGCTTACTGTTTTTCTCAGTGAAATGGTTGATGGAAAAATCTTGGATTGACCCAAAATAGATTTTCCACTTTTATCAGCAACAAAACAATGAAAAGGAAAAAAAACAAAAACAAACAAACAAACAAACAAACAAAACCCACTCTTTTGTTTAAATCTACTTACGTTTGTGCTTGTGTATCTTTTTTTTTTTTTTTTTAATTAATAAGTTTTCAAAACTAAAATGCAAACAAAACCAGTGTTTTTAAAATGTTTTCAGTGTATTGGAGTCAGTAGATTAGACATAAATTTGCAAACAACTAAGATCAGCCCAGTGTTTTCAGTCAACTGTCTGTGGAGCTTTACCAACCTGTGGTGGCAGTGCCTTCTCTGTTATCTTAGCTGATCTTAGTATTTAAACTTTGCAATTTTTTTTAGTGCTATGAGTCCCCCACAGAAATAGAAACCATTATCTATTATTTCAGTGTTTACAGGTAACTAACAGCTTCTAAAGGAAATCCTACAATGTGGGGTAAAATACTTAATATCTTCGTGTTTTAAAGGTGGCTATCAGTTTGCTTACTCCGTGAATATATTAAAGTGCTTTGTTTCTTCATAAGGGAGAGTTAACAGGTTTCTGACATGATAATTTTACCATATGACAATTTAATTTTCTTTAGTGCACTAGTAAAATGATAATAATGAACACTGACTAATGTTGTTCATCTTAGTAGGCAGAAGTTTCACTAGATGTGTAAGTATTCTTACCATCAAGTGTTCTTTCTCAATTATAACTTTGTTTGGAACATCACAAGAGATCACCTAACAAGACTTCATCACATCTGAATTGCAAGATTCTGGCAGTGGTGGAAGCAGAAGCTCTGTGCTAGTGAAGCTCATGGGGTAAATACTCTGTTTTCTTGAGTATGCAGAATAATTCCTATTAAAGATAGAACTCAAATATATGTTAGCTTTAAACACATGATTAAATGCTTGAATCGGAAGGGATTTAAATGAATGGTTTTAAAGTCTTTTCTTGAATTAGCAACCAAGTTAGAAATAATGTTGCCCACTCTAGGGTAATCTTAGCCTAGGACCGACTAAAGGTAAAATCTGAACCAGTTGTGATTCATTTTCTACAGAAGAAGGGTTTTTTTCTTCATTTTTCTAATTAAGATATGACATGAGGTGTGATTCTGATATCTGAATTGATGTTTTGTAAGAAAAATGTGAAATGAGTTCTTCCCAGTTTGAGAGTCTGTGAATTACATTCTATAAAACTTCACACACAGGTGATATGTCATATCGAATGCAATTTGATTTGCTAGTTTTAAATAGCTTATTAGTTGTTAATGCCAGCTTTCTGTTAATTGTGGTTCTTTGTGACTGGCAGATTATTCACTGGTGATCTGCAAAGAAATGGCTCATTGCTTTTTTGGCTCTCTTCCATTTTTTCCTGTGGCTGTACTGCATTAGTGATGGTTAAAAGTACATGAATAATGTACAGATTGTTTTTCTGTGTATCCTAATGCAGAATTTGCCACAAGAGCCAGTGTTTAACTTCATAAGAGAGAAACTAGTCTGTGGGATTTTGAATAGAAAGGCCCTTTCTTTATAAAGATGAAGTTTGGACATGGAAGATATTTTGAGAACACAGATATCATTAACTAATTAACTAAACTTCCTAAAATATCCCATATTAATCCTGGTGAAGCTGAAGAAGTTTCTAGGTGCTAGCACTTAAAACATGCATACTCTAATCATGGTTAATAGCAGATCTAAAAATATGGTGGCATATTATGGCATAATTTGGTATAATTTTGCCCAGTACAAATTTAAAAGACTCTTCACAAGTTCCTAACTCTGACTTTGAAAAAGAGTTGGGATAACTGTGGCTTATTTTATTACTCATGCCAATCCTTTCTACCAAGGCTGCTAGCAAGACGTCATTTCATGCTGGAAGTGGGTTTTGCACTTGCACTCTGAGAATTGGAGTGAAGACACACAGCTGAAAGTATAAGGCAGTTCCAAACAGCCATTGCACAGCCTAATTTGTGGCCCCCATTGATCAGGAGGAGATGATCATGAGCTTCTGTAGAAAATTCCCAGCACTGTGGGGGCGCAAGTCTCTTAGTATTGTTGGAGCTCCCACATTTTTATTTCTTTGAGAGGAAGGGTGTGTCAAAAAAACACACAACACATGAAATAGTACAATTCAACGAAGAAAATTAGCTATATTTTTAAGCTTTATTTTAATTACAAATGAGTATGTTGTTAAAGTTGGATAAGATGTGTTATCCTGGCACCAGAAATGGACAGCAATGAAAGGGTAGCAGATCCTCGACTTTGGCTAAATAAATGAAACTGTTTAATGAATGTGTCATACATTGAACCAAATTCTTGGTCATAGTGTTACAATTCTATTGACTTCATTTGATTTGGATATATTATTTAGCATCAGTGTAGGTGAGGAGAATGTAAATCATGAAATTCTTTCTACACACTACTTTCAGGCAGCCTGTGTTTTGAAAAAGTATTCATCACTCTACTGCTTCAGATATAAATTTGCAACATGCCAAATAATACGTTCAGAGTATAAAAGAAGTTGTTGAAAGGTAAGGGTGACAGCACAAAAGATTAAGGTGACAGATTTTTGACTCAAAAAGCAAGAAAAGTTTTAAACAAGGGTATATGTGTGGTTTTAACATACGGTACCTCCACCAGCACTAAGATAGATAAATCTGCAAGGAAAAAAAATTAGGTGCTATTGAACTGGGAAATTCAAATGAACAATGTGCACAGTGACAACAAACCACCTGGGTTTGCAGTCAGCCCTGTTAACTGCAAGCTACTCAGATAGGCATCAATATTGTATGCTGTGTGAAAATTATCAAAGGTTTAGGCCTAAGGTTAATGTAAAGAAAATTTATACAGGACAAATTAAGAACAATACCAGCAGATTGTTACTGTGAATATACTATATTTTCCCTGAATATGATCCTGTCATTTCAAGCAGTGTGTAAAGTTTGCTGAGCAGTTCTCTAATTCAGATGTTTTCAGTACTTGGTCATTGCCTGAAGTCATGTGGGACTCAACACAGTTGCCTGCACATAGGTGTCTGATGCTTTTTCAGATGTCCTGGGTAATCTAAGGGCTGCACAAGGCTTGCAAATGTGACAGAGAATTTACAGGAGCCCCGAACCCTCCTGAAGAGCCAGGTGAAGGGCAGCCAGGATTCCCTGGGGCACCAGAGGGTAGGTATGCCACTGTGAAGTGGTACTCTAAAAATGTAAGGAGCTTTTATGGCAAGAAGATTATCATCCCTCCAAATTTTTTTGATGTCCTTTTGCTCAAAATAGGCTCATGCTCCTAACAAAGTAACCTCAATAATACTAATATTTGACTTTGAAGAGATCCTTTGCAATCAGCATCTCTCTGTAGCCTTTGCAAAGTAGACTCGATTGCTCTGCTTGTTTTGCAGCGACACAAAAGCCAAAGTGACTTGTTCAAAATCAGCAATCAGCAGAGACAGGGCATGGGAGAGCTCAGGTCTCCCAAGGCCACCTTTGGAGTTAAAAGCTGTATTTGACACAAGCAAGTTTCACCATATAAAGTAAGTCGGTAAATGGGTATGAATTTACAGTGTACGCAACCCTGACTGCATTAATCAGGATTGTCTTTTTTTTTTCAATTTTATATTATAGTTGAAAATAAGGAACTATTTCAGGTTAATCTGCAGTCATAATTTCCAAACAAAAAGGGTTTTTTATTCTCTCATGTGAGGGGGGTAAAAAAGGTAATTGTATTTTGTATGGTGATAGGGGATTTGTGCTGGCTTCAACAAGCTGCTAAAATCAGCATTAACAGTCACCGGCCTCCACCAGCACTGTCGGATAAAGAGCTGCCGCTGAGTCTATTTCTCAAGCTCAAGCCGAATTGCTTTGAAGGCTTGTGAAATTCAATTTGCAAGAGAATGGAGGATCCTCTCTGTGTAATTTCAAAGTGTGGAAAATAGTAATTGCTTTTATTCTGTTCAGGGTGTCTCGGCAGGTAAGCAGCTGCACTCTTTGGGCCCCAGCCTCCCTCCCCTGCCAGTGACATCGAGAAGACTGATGCTGGGACCCCCTGGCCCTGCATCTCCTTGCCACTGCCATTCCTTTCTCTGAGTAGGCACATCAGCTGAACGGCCAGCGTCCTTAGTGAAAAAGGGTTTCACTACCGTAACTCTCCTTAATTGACTGCATTTGTATTTGTCTCTTGCGTGTGGAAGATAATCCTGTCTATGAAAAATCAGACTTGATCTCTGATTTATATGGTGTTTAGATTTGTTCCGTTCAGTAGAGAACATAAGTATTAGCGGATCTTTTTAGAAGCCTCCTGTTAGGAACCATCCTTGATCCTACTGCTGGCTTGTCTGCTGGTAATCCTTTTCTTTGCATGAATAGCTGACAGAAGCATCTGGGCCTCTCTGGCAGTAATTAGGGTGAGCTAACTGCCTGCTGTGCTGAAAAGTAGCTCTGAGATTTGAGGAAATGCAAGTGCAACATAAAAACTTGCTAGTATGCCAACGCCTTGTTTCCTGTATACATAGGAACCGCTGCGTTCAGATGCATTTAAGTGAGGTCATTATCTTTACTTCAGAAGTTCTACTAAACTCCAGCATTTTATCAACATCTCCAAGCACTGAGCAAGGTTTTGTTGTTGTTGTTTTTTCTTCTCTGTTGTACAGCTCTAAATTTGGAATTAGTATTGCAAAGTAATGGAAAGCTTCCAGTTTTCAGACAGTGAATTTTAGCAAGTCAAAGGAGGAACCTTCCTCTCTCCAAAAACTTATGACCACAATTGCTTAGTTGATCTTTTCATGTCAAGTCATTGGATAATAAGCAGGTGTGAAGCTTTTTCTGAAGTGAAATTTAAGCATTCCACATATGGGGGGGGGGGGGGGGAACACCTCAGGCCCCAGTCTCATAACTTTATATCCAGGAAGCCTACCTCCCTTAAAAGAGTGAAGAGGAACGTGAGAAGAGACTGCCTATACTACGTATTTTACTAGCTTGTGCAGCAGCCAGCCTCTGTGCACTTAGACTCTCAGGTGTGAACAAGCTTACTTATTGTTGAATGATTTGCAAGCTGAGGATGTAAGTGGTGTGTTGTGAATGACCACATCTCCAGCAAAAGGTTGTGGGGAGCAGCAGCTACTTCTGGCAATTTATCTACTTGGATTTTGATACATTTTTTTCTTTTACCTGTATAAATTAAATAATGGTGTAATTTATTAGCAAAATCCTGTTTTGGCTCCTGAGTAGGTTAGGTAAATTAGGGCAAAGTAGCCTGTTCCTTTCCTCTAATGCAATTTTGCAGAGACTGGATTCAGTTTGTGATTTTTAATTTTTTTTTTTTAACAGTACGCAAAGATGCCCTGAAATCCTACTTTGCCTTCAAGACTGTCTGTGTAGCTGGTTTGTTACTCTGTTGACATTCCATCTTTGATATTCATTATAATACCATTGCAAAAGCTCTGTTCTACTCCTAAAAGCTAGAGCAGCAGCATGTGATTTAAATGGTCAGAAATACGAATCTGGTGTTATAAAAGAACAGACTTTTTTTTCTTTAAATGGTCTGAAGACTTTTCTTTAAATCTTTGTTTTATTCTGTGACTTCCTGATGATCAGATCTCCTTTTTGTATGACTTCTCAGGTCGTAGCATGATGATGCTATAACATTTCTATCTGCTCTGCTGGAGCATTCCCTCCCTCACTATTGTGGGACATGGTGTCAGTGCTCTACCACAGATGAACTGACTACAGGTGCTGTTAAGTCCTGCAATTATCTTTCTTTCTCTCTTTGGAGGTAATTATCAAGATATCTTGATGTTTTAAGATCATAAACATATTTGACACAGTACTGCACCTTTGCTGTCACTTATGCTCAGTTCCATCACCGCATGCCCTAAATCTGTTTTGTGATACATGGCACATTTGTATCCCTCTCCCCTTCCCTATGTTTAATATATATATGCAGCCAGACCATGCCTGGAGTTAAGTTTTTCATCTTTCTGCTTTTTGTCACATTTTGGTGCTTTTTTTTTTTTGTTTTTTTTTTCCTGCTGTTTTGTTTTTGTTGTTGTTTTGAGAGGGAAGTTTCTGCAAAGCTCTTTTGACATTTATTTTCACTGAGGAGCCTATTTAAATTATTGAAACAGCCAAAAAAAATAATTAAAAAAGGGCAAAATTTGCGTGTTTTTCTTCATGAACATCTGAGTTTGAATACAGATGCAGACAATAAAGTAAATTAGATTATCTCAGTTCAGTATTCTGCAGCACAGCTCCAATCCCCATCATTGTCCCAGTCCTCATATCTATGGGATAGAAAGATTAAGTAATAATGAAGACATGTCACTGCACCTGCTTTCGCTGCATCAAGCTACATACAATAAATCCACTCGTAGTTTTGTTTTTCCCCCTCAGGCATTATGTGTTGTTCGCAGCTCTCAGCTGAGGGTCTGCCCTAGATCTCTGACGACTCTCAAACTACGTTTCTAATCATTGCCTGTTCAGATTTGCCTACGGTTTTTGAAAACACGATGCTTTTAAAGGTCTGTCTACATGTAATAAACTTTAAGACTTTGAGTTGATGTGTAGTTTCATTTGTTAGAGGTCTAACATTGGTTGAATTGTGAACATCTGGCACATTAGACAGTTTAATGGCTACAACATTGTGCTCAACTGAAATGGGCATGTTTTCAAAGGGTGTTAGAGAAAAGGTAGGAGTTCACCAAGTTATCAAGCATGTGTGGAGTCTTTGAGTCCCCAGCAGTCACCACACTACGGCAGAGAGAGCATGTGTTCTGCTCCATGCCTGTGAGGGTGGTGTGTTTGCTCATCAGCAGTTCTCCAGCAACTTCTGGACCTTACTCCTCCTTTCTTTGCATATTGAGCTTAGCATGGCAGTTAGCTTGTGCTGGCAAAACTTTGAGTTTCTGAATAATTTCTCAGGATAATACATGAGGTGAACTTATAGTAATGTGAAAACAGAGGAATAAAACCATGAAAGAGATGCAAGTCCAGGCATAAGGATCAGACTCTGATCTGTTACGTTTCAGTGCTCCTTGAATAAATTGTAGAGATGTCAAAGTTGCGTTTTGTTCTGACATTGCTACAGGGTTAGCTTTTGACTTTCGGTCTCTTTTTCAATTCCACTCTACTAATTCCACTCTATGAATCAGCACTGTTTATGCAAGAATTGCTTGATTTTTTTTTTTTTCTTCAGTAGCACTTACTGTGCTGATATTTTCACCTTCACTATCCTCCAGCTGTTTTTCTTTTTTCTTCTTTTTGTAATTTCTTAATGTCAGATGGGCCCTTGTTGCTAAGGTCATGTGCCATCAGCTTCACCAGAGTGACAGGTATCTCATGCAATTCCAGTTCAAATTTATGTTTTTCCTAACTCAGTAAATGTAAAACATATTTCATATTAAGCATAATTTATTGCACTCAACAGCTGCTGTTATGATGCATCAAAAAGGGCCTATCAGGATTTATATGTTTACACTAAACCACATCATCTGCAATTTCCTGTGTATTCCTGTTGTCATCTCTTCAGGTCTGAAGCCCTCGGCTTTGGAAACCAGGGAGTGTAAAATGAAGAGTGAGAGAAAGTGGAAGGGAAGAGTCCTGCCAACCTTGTAACTCTTCCTGGTTTCTGCTGATGGTTTTCCTAACATAAGGAGAGTTCAGTGGATGAAAACCAGGGCAGGATGTGGCTGGAGATCTTTATTCTGTTTACGTGCTGAAAAGAGCTGTTGTACCCAGTTGTCCTGCAGTGGCCTAGACCCGTACTTAAGCTTGCCGCTAACTCCTGCAGTTGCAGCAGTGATGATGTTTTCTGTTGTTTCCAGAACAGCATTGAATGTTGACCCTTCTGCATGTATCAGTAGTCTAAGTACTAGTTTGTTCCTGATTCTAATTCTGCAGCAAGTCTGCATCTTTTTAAGTGGTTCTAAAAGAACACGAATAATGGGAGAAGTAATTCAAGATAAATGCTATTAGAAACCAGATGCAAGCCTTGCAGCATTGCCATAGTAACTTATAACTTTTTTATTCTTTTCTTTTTCTTTCTTTTTTTTTTTTTTCTTTTTTTTTAAATCCATCTCTTGGTTTCTGTAACTTAAGAGTTCATGTTGTCAGGCTTTATTCTGCAGACCTGATAGCAAAAAATCAGATTTCTAAAAATTTAAATGAGATTTTGATATGTCTATTTGCAAATGTTGGAATTCAGAAAACAGTGCCACGTACCAGAAGACATGAAGGTCTTACATGGAAAATTGAGTGGCATTACCACACATGTATGTATGGGAAAAGACTAGAATAATGGTTTCATGGGAATGTTAGCCTAACGTTAGTACAGTAATAAACCTAAACTTTGGAGATGGTTAGCACTTTCATCTAGAATAATTATTGTATTAGAAGACTTCCTAGGTCATTTTTATTGCTCTCCTGTGGGGTTGAAGTTGTTAAGTTTTTGCATATTCAGGATATTTTAAAACATACAGGAAGGTCATCTGTTAACAAATGGTGAGTCTGAACAGCTGCACTAGGCTCTGCTTTATAGATTGTCTTTGAGCATAAATGTAACCTTCAAAACAATAATAATGCCTAAGCTAGTAAATATTATCAGTCATCCTTGCTAATCTAGAAAAACTGTGTGGTAGTTCAGCCCATAGATATTAGCTCCTTTCATTGTCTGAACAGAGACTTTTCTAAACCATTTGCCTTGTATAACAGATTATGAATCAATTGCTACAAACTGGGGAGTTCTGGTGACTTCCAATTTTATTGGGTTTAATCTTTCTCCTGTCATGGATGTTCAAGGCAGTTAGGTCTATTTGTTATGGCCCACTGTTGATAGCAGAGGTGTATTCCCCTGTAGGAAACCTTCTACTGCAAGCTGTAAATTGAAGTTGAGAGCTACATTTATTCTTTCTAGTGTCTCATGCTGAATGGCTGAATTTTAAACTAGTCCCAGAGAATCAACTTTGGTGTGTGTTTAGCAGTGTTGTGTTTCCAGTATTTATCTGAGTTGCATAATTTAGTGCACAGTATTGCAACTGTTTTTCTGTATGTACCATGCTTTAAATAATATTTCTCCTTTTTCTATTCACATATTTCAGTAGCTAGTAAGTACTTTCTATGCTAATTGAGGTTGGCACAACATATTTTATGGTTGTGTAATACTGGGTTTGAGTGGTTATACCTGGCTGATGCTCCATCTTTTACATAAAACTGGCAATATATATCATTCAGGATGTGATGTTTGATGTTATTTCATTTTCTGGGCTATCATTTTCAAACAACACACACACACACACAAAGCCTTGATTTTGTCAAAGAAGAAGAATGTTTTTGAAGTGTAATAAGAATGAGGAAAGAGAAGAAGAACCTGAACTGAGCAACCACAGGTATTTGAACAGCTTCACCTGATCACTATTGCCCTTTGAATAATGCTTGATGGCTTTTGCTTATGGCAGTGAAGTCCAGGGACTACACATATGGAGGCTGCAATAACTTTGCGATGTTTTTTCACTTTATCATTTTTGACTGGACAGGTTTTGAGTTATCATCTCTTTTTGTTCATGGAACACATGCCCTTATCAGTAGGGCACAAAATACAAACAAGAAATCAACATCTTCTATGAGGTGGCTAACTGAGCTCAATGTATATTTATCTTACTGGTTGTAGACATTTTAAGTGCTTTGCTCTGAGAGGTTGCAAAGAACCATCCTGTCTGTAGTTACAAGTGGGATTGTGACTTAGGACTGAACTCCAGTGCGTCCTTCTCCTGTTTTCTGTAAAGCAGGCATTCCTGAGCTCATGTGGGACCAGACTCTGACTCCCTGTTGGATTGCAGTGTTGTAAATGTCAGTAGCTGTGCTCACAGGCACCTGTAATCAAACTACATGGATAAAAATGTAAACACTAACTTTGGTCAGTCTCCTTAGTTACACGGGGAGAAAATCTTGCCAAGGAAATCCTTTTATGTATTTTAGCCTCTTCACAAGAGGCTTGTGAAGGCTTTCTTTGATTTTCCTTCCTTGACTTTTACTATAGATTTCTGCTTTCAGGATCAAGTATTTCTTCTGTGTCTGCAGCCCCTCTCTGACAGGTCTGTTCTTCTAACCAGCTGTGTCAGGCTTCAGAGGTGCTCTTAGAAACACCTGTCGTGTGGTATAGAAGCTTGACAGTCATTCAATTTATATCCTTTACCAGTTAAACTCATGAGATTCAAGTGTAGGCTCAAAGCCAAAGTATTCTTTTTTTTTTCTTTTCCAGCATTGCTGCCAGCCAACATTAAAATAGAAATATTATCCAGAAGTATTAACTATTAGTGCACAGGAAAGCGTGCTAATTTTGCGGAAAGCTGAAAAATGAGCGTTATAGCTTGCTTCACCATCTTTCTCATATCCCCAACTGCTAACTCTGTTAATTTCTGTGCATCCTTAGCTCTTCACAGCTGCTTCCCAGTGGATCCATAGCAGTGCACAGTACTCCTCTCCAGTGCTAGTTTGTGCCCTGATGCATAAACTCAACTGATGAACAATCTTGTCTCTATCATGTGGTCTGCATCTCAAATAATTTATTTTTATCCCACATCAATGGGAAGAGGTGCCTTCACACAGGACTTTTCTTAGTAATATGTAATAAAAGGCCCCCTTAAAGAAAAGCCTCCATGTTCACAAAAATGAATGAGATTTTGAGTTCTAGAGATACCAATGAGATGGCTCTTGGGAGCAAATCCATTAATGTACTGACACCATGGCTGGTTCAGCAGGAGAAACCAAGCATGTGGACCAAGGTGTGTAGTTTTGCCAGTAGTAGAGGAGTGCAGATGTTCTCCATTGTTAATCATTGACAAAGGAAAGACGTAATTTTAGACTTCCTTGTCCCTCAGCTGGGACTGACATATCATTTTTATGTCTCTGCATTGGAGATGCTTAAAAGGCCTTGGGAACACACAAAATAAAATCCAGCTGGGATTTTGAAATTTGTCCGTTTTCCTTCTCTCTTAAGTAGCTTGGGGGTAGTATTCTCTGAAATTCCTTAAATTATAACTATGTGGGTTCGGTTTTAGCCCCTAAGTGGGGCAAACGGTGTAGAAGTCAGACTGAGTAGAATTTTTTTTTTCTGGTAAATTCAAACTTGAAGAAAATGGTATTTCCTTTTTTTTTTTTTCCTTTTTTTCTTTTTTCCCTTTATTTTCTTTTTTTTTCCCTTTTTTTTTTTTTTATTTTTATTTTAGCTGTGATGAAAGGGCAGTGGAAGTTCGGGGAAATTGTAACAGGCCTGAAATACTTCAGTCCTGTTCCCTATTTATATGAGAAGGAGCACTACATTATAGACAGATTTCTTGAGATTGTCTTCCCATTATAAAATAATGCAATAAAATGACACTGAAAATGAAACAGAAAATGAAAAAGATGAGAATGTGTAGGGAAAAAGGCTCTTACCATTTAATAGCTACTGCTGAAGTCCCTAATTCAAGCTACGAATTCTTATGCTTCTGTAAGTAAGATGAGGTGTCAAACATTATTTAATGTGTATCTGCTGTAAGATTGGACTATGTGTTGTGTTTCACAATTGATTAAGTATTGTTCCTAAATAAATCTTGCAGTTCTAGCTGCAGTGACACAAATAATAGAACATGAAGGTGTGAAAGAAAATGGCCAATTTGAGTGATACAAAAAGAAGCTATGCTTCATTTGGTCTGAGAAAATAAGGCACAGTACAGATATGATTGCCTTTCTCGAATGGTTGTATAGGATTGCTACTATATAAAGCTTCCCTACTTACTTTTTGGAGTGACTCAAAGATTTGTGTATGTTGTGCAGAGTATTTTTCAGTTTTCAGAAACATGTTAAGGTACTAGTTCTGTAGGATTTTGAATACCTGAATTTTATAGCTCATTTTGTCATCAAATTATGATTTGCTCTCAAATTAGATATTCGTGTGTAAGGGTGGCAAAACCAAGCAGAAGGCTGATCCTGAGAAAGACCACAGCTCACAGAAATAGTTGTCATTTTATTTTTGTCTCCAGTGGTCTATTTATAAATGCTAAGCTTCCAGTACCAAGCACTCAGGAAAAAATAGTTCTTCTATCTGTAAAAAATAGTATCAGCCTAAGTTACAACTTCTGGTCCTCTAATACCCTTTGGAATTTGTACTCTGTGGTGCTGTTTATACTTCAAGATGATATTCAACCTTTAGCCTAATGAAAGAAAAAGTATGCTCATTTCTTTACAGCAAATATGTAAGTGGTCAACAGGTGAAAAATTACATTTACAGAGAAAATGTAGCCTGACTTCATAAGAATGTCAGATTGACAAATACCACAGGCTTCCTGTGTTTAGCTTGAATTTAGTTGAATTTACCTAGTCTCTTTGTGCTTGTAATCTCTGTGAAGTTACTTGGTTACACAGAACACATGTTTTGAAGTGGTAGTCAAAAGGATGAGGGCTTGGTTAAAAGCATTTCAGACATAATGATTCTTAATCAAAATCTAATTTAGAAAAAATGGCACCTGGATCCAGCAAAGCAGTAAAGTACTGTGACTCTCTTTCAGGGAGTACAGCAGCCTGTCTTGACAGTGATTTATGTTCTTTTTTGCTTACCATGCCCAAGTATATTATCTAGGTTGACGTGTATATGTACATATATCAAGTGAGTTCTCTGCACCTGCTACGATCCTCATTCTGAATTTATCCTTGTTGATGTCTCTAAATATTGGTAGAGAGTGAAGGACATGTTTCCTTGACACATATCAGCTAGATGTAGTATGACATGACTTCGGCACAAGCTGGGTATATGTTTAGACTGTAGCAGACATAATTAAGAGAAGAATTTGATTGTCATATGGCCTTGCAGTTGTTCTTGCCATGAGAATCTGGCAACTACTAATCTTACAGGTCAACAAGCAGCCACCTAACTTCCTTATTCTTTGACATTCAGGGGCTATTTATGAGTAGACATGAAGTAAGAATTCTGTGTCAATGTATAATTTCTACTGCATGACAAAAATAGCTGTGAGTCCTGAAATCTTAAGTGCAGAATAATTTAGATTGTTCTGCAAATTCTATGCATACATTTTACTAAATTAAAAACATGCTGCACTACTTTAAAAATACCTGCTCTGAGTATTAAAGCTTTAGGCATTACAAAAGTGTCACTATATAATTTACCAGAAAATGATAGTGTTCCAACAGGTTTTTAAGCATCCAGTAAAAATGAATCCAAGTATAGCACTCTAGCTTGGAAATTTCTGTGGAACCGTTGAAGCAAAACAAAAATATTTACAAATTAAATTTGGTAGAAAAGTGTCTATATAAACTATTGGGTATCACTACTACTATATTATATAGATTTTATTCATGTAAGTTATTTGTGCACTGGTTTGTCTTGTCTTAATCTCTTTCTTGTCATCTACCTCCAATGCATGCAGTATTTTTGTACATGGAGCGTTTTCGTCTCTTTTTAAATTATCTGCATTCAAAAAACTTGAAGTTTAAACTCCTAAGTAAAGTAAAAATATGATAAGCCACTGCAGACCCTCTTAAAACTTGTTAAAAACCCATGCAAAATCGCATGCTAAAGCATGCTGTGATAAAGGAATGCAGAGCAAGAGTCATAGATGCCTCAGACATTTAAAAATGTGTCTTAGACTGAATTTGGAAAGTTGTGTCCAGATTGCTCCACTTGCAAAAAGCTTCTGGACACTCAAATTAATGTTGCTCAGAAACGTGGGCTGCAGAGTTCTCCAGGTACTATAGTTTAGGAATTCCCCAATTGAACCAGATGTGGAGTGAAGGCACGTCTGAGTAGTTTCAACAATTCTCAGCAGCAGAGGCTGTTTTTTTCTTAGTTGTGTCTGAATGTCCTGTCACTGAACTTTTACTCTCATTTTTCTCGTGATGGTATAATGCAGCTTTATAGCTTCATGGGGTTTCCTGAACTGGTGTGTGAATAGGAAGATTTCAGCCCTGCAACTCTGCACACCAGAAAGTGGAGAATTCACATTGATCTTGTTCTCACTTTTTTTTTTTTTTTTTTTTTTTTTTCCAGTGGTATCAAGTTGTTATCATCTAATTATTACACAGAACATTTAATGTGATGTGTGTTATAATTATGAATTTGACCAGGACACATTAAGGAAAAATCTTAGCATTTTATCAAGTGAATGGATCATACTTCAGAAGATGTGTGAGGTTATTTTCAGGAGTAATGCAGTAATGCACAGAAGTGAGGAGTTCGGTCTTGATTTATGAAATGCACAAGGCACATTATACAGCAAATTTGAAGGGCAGTATGCTAAAGTGATGAGGACATCTGGGAGAGGTTCAGCACTGAAATAAGCAGTGGCATAAATCACAGATTGGCTGTTCTTTGGTGAAAATGTATATTAGTGGGAAAGCTATGAAATTTTCAACTGATTCTGGTTTAAACTGACAGCATTTCCTGGATCACCGACATAGTTCTGGGGATCTTTTACCCCACACCCTGCCTCCTTCTCTGACATGAGTGTGCTTAACAAGATGAAAGGGATGTGGGGATGGGAGAAAGCTACTGCTGTTAGGCATTCACATACAGAGTGGAACAGGAAAAAGACTTGGCTTGCTCAGGTCTATCAGTTGCTGGTCCCCCCCAGGACTTCCAGGGGTTTACAGATGCAGAGTAAGGAAGAGAATATAATGGGGAAAAAAAGATTGGGGGGGGGGGGAAGGAAAAAATGGAAACAAAAAAAGAAAAGGAAGGAAAGAAAGAGAAAGAATAGAGAGAAACAAAAAAAGAAAGCAAGCAGGCCATTGATGGGTTTCAGTCTGCTGGACAGATAAAGTACTCAGGTTGTCTGACTCTTCTAGAATCTGAGGATACCTGTAAGAGGTCTAATATGTTTTGGGGAAAGGCTGGTAACACTCCTTCAATCCTCAGATGCTGTAGGGAACCCAAATATATAACCTTTCTGCACTGGTTTCCAAATAAAGACAAAACAAAAAACCTCATCCTATCTCCCTTGCTCCAAAACAGCTTTCTGAGAAGAAGGGCTGTACATGTATATGCATCTGTGCTTAAAGTGTTGAAGATGCAGATTGTTTTAAAAGTGAAGAAGACTGACTCCATTAGAACATTCTTGAAATTTCAGACACAAAAGTAATCTGCAACAGAGTAAAACTAAAGCATTTTTATTGATATATGTGTATTGTTTGGAGGAAAACATGTTACAAAGAATATATGTAAGTAAGTAATCCAACATTTCAGGGATTTTAATGAAATGCTTTATGCCAAAACAACCTATTGGCTGAAGTTTTCCTTCCTACATAGAATTGCAGGTTAGAAAGAATTGCTAGAAAGATGATACTTTTAAAGAAGGTATTTGATACTCTAGCATTACTCACTGATTAAGCAATACATAGCATGTCCATTTTCCTCCAGTTACTTACAACCTACTGTACAAACCTGGTGTGTGTGTGTGTGTATATATATATATACACATCTGTGACTGTTTTCAAAATAGACATTCCCTGATGTTTTACCTCCCTGAGCTTACGCTATGAGGAGAGGTGGGTGAACACATTCAGAATATATTTTTAGTAGATACAAAACAAATGTACTTGAAGACCCGGTCAGCTGTGCATGACATTGTCTTGCTGTGATAGTGATTTGGCTAGATAAGAGTTCTGTTGACTGCAGTGGAAAAGGCAAAGATGAGAAATGTGAGTTTGCACACTAGGGATTGAAAAAAACAACAGATGAGGTAATGTTTTGCAGGAGTTTGAATAGCAAAGGGACATAGGGAAATAGAAAGCTTTAGCAGCATGTTATATCTGACATTGTTATCTTTCTCTGTGTTCACTCTCACCCACGCAACAGATCATTTCTTAATTTTTCCATATGAATTTCTTTTGTTTTTTTCATTACTTGACATATTTTCCATAATTAATTGCATTCTTCTAGATTTGCTCCTCTACTGAAAATTTCTGATTGACTAGTCTCTGCATCCTTCTTCCCTTTTACTTAACTTACTTAATGAGTACTGTCTTTCCACTTAAAAGCAATTTCCCATATTTTTTCTGAAGCAACAGCACAACAGCATATCTTAAGTTGCCATTTCTCAGTGAACTTTAGCAGCATCCTTGCATCTCCTAATTCTCCATAATTCTGTTATCCCCTTGTAGTAAAAAAAACCAAACAAACAAAAAAAAAACAGTCATGTATTTTCTTTCTTGGGAACACTGGGACAGATGATGCTTGTGGTGAAACTTTCAGGAAGAATCTTCTAATCCATTATACATAGAAATTAGGTATTCCTCTGAATGCCATAAGTAGATGTCTTTTTGAATCAATTTTTGTATGGTGTTTCAATTTTTGTGAGGTGTTTCTTTCTCTGGAGCAAAAAAAGTTTCAACTGTGACATTTCAACATTGGGAATATAATTGGTTGAGGTGTGTATTTCTTGGGTTTCAACTGTAGAAGTGTCCAGGAGAAGTCATCACTTGTATGAGGAAAAACTGCATGTACATACATAAGAATCTTTGTCACTATAAAGCTACCTTTCTTTTGCTTCTTAGTCTGAGATAAGCCTATTTTGAAGGCTCTGGTGATAAAAATTTCTTTGGAGACCAAAGCAAAAAGTGGAAATGTGAGGAGATGTTAGCTTCAAGATGTTCAATCATACATATATTTACAAGTTACATACCTTCTCAAACAGCTCATCTTGCAGCTTATGGTTAAGAGTGGTTCTTGTACCACACTTTTCCCATGGCTCAGCTATCAGGGAGCTTTACTATTTCATTTGTGAATGCTGTGTACAGTGCATTTAAAAGAACATTATTTTGTAACCAGTTACAAGTTTTGATGTAATAAAACAGCAATGACAGTACCGTATATTTATATAGTCCTTTCTTAACAGAAGATTTCTGAATGTTAAGAAAGGTGTGTTCATTTTTTTCATATGATGGACTTTATATCATGTCCTTGTCAGAGGATAAATGACCTAGGAATGATCGTTCTGTGCTTGAAAGGTGAAAACGCCCACAAATGTATGAGGCCAAATGTATGAGATCCTTAGTGCTGTCTCATTCATCAAGCCCAGTGAAATTATAAGATTTTGGAATGAAGCAGGCTTCACCATTGCCTTGTCTTACTGCAGGACTTGTCCTGATTCTACTGCTGCCTATGCAGATAGGTGAGGAGAGACAAACTGCTGAACATCTGCAGAGCTTCTTGACCAAGCTGTGCGCTCTTGGAGTGCAATGCTCCTATGGCCATGAAGTGGGTTGGTTGAGCTACCTCCTCTAAAGGTACCTAGACAACAAAGGTCTTTAATAAGCAGAAACGGTTCCCCTGAAGGCAAGAACAGAAAGGAAAAGAATTTGCAAATACATGCACATACAGAAGTCCATCTCCCTTATGCAGAAGATCCTTTCCTAGCTCTTTGTGTGAGCACACATTTAAGTCATCCATCTATAATAATATGCCAGTAGGCTTTTAGCCGTTCTACCTTCTATTAGGAAAAGCTCTGGGTTTTATGAAATTTTTGTATTTTCTATACAATTACTTAAAACGGGAACATGTTTTTATTATTTCCTTGTTTCTTTTCTTGGGGGATGGGTGAGGTGAGGAGAGGCTGGCAAACACTAAGCAGATATAAGAAATTGTAAACAGTGTTTTTCCAGTCAATGAAAGTTACTTTAAACATTTCATCCTTCAGTCCCCTCTTTGTTTCTAGTTACTAAATCCCATGAAAAAAGCATATTATTATCTTATCCTTTGTTTCATCATTTTGGATGTTCAGAGCTCTTGATGAATAAACAGAGTGGTTATTTAGAAAAATAAAATTACAATTCTGGACTGAATTTATGATTATTATGCAAATATAGTTTCCATATTCTGTGCAGAAAAAAACACATTTAAAAGACCAAGAGTAGTAATAATCCTGTTCAGGAACTACTTCAGTTAATACTTTACTGTAAAGAACAGAGTATTCATTAATAACTGCCGGATTGTCACTAGAATTGTTTTATTGTAACATGTAATTTGCTTGAACTGACTACATCTTTCTCAAAATGGTTTTAATTACAGAAATAAATGAAAAAGCATAGTGAAGATGCTTATACAACAGTGCAGTAATTTTCTGTGTGCCAACTGGAAATTTATTCATAACAGATGGAATTCACCAGTCTGCAAAGAACTAGCATGAGGCCTTCACACTGCTTAAAACTTTTCTTAATCTGTCCAATAAAGTACAGTGTCTATGACATACATGCTATTTCTTATTCTCTTTTGCATTATTTATCAATTATTCTATTATAGCTGAAGAAAAAATCATTTAACTGAGGGTGTATTTTTCTATCAGGAGGAATTTTATACGTCAACATGATGATCCACTGTGGGTCAGAATAAAGATATGTCTCAAATATTTCTTTTTCTCTGTAGGGACTTTGATATTTATCCTTCTTCCTCCTGCTGCAGATGATTTTGGCCTTCTTTTTTTTTGTTATCATTCCACCTGTCTCTGTTCTTGTAGTTCTTGTAATGTTTATAAATCAGTAGATATGACATTCCAAATTCTGATTCAGGTGAAAGGCTGTAGCTAGCTAGAAGATAAAGACTTCAGAAACAACCTACCAGGAATAGAAAACCAATACTTTGTTCCTAGCCGATGAGCTGGTTGATTGCAAGTCTCGCCTCTTCCTTGAGACTCACTAACTTTAATGAACAGCAGTAAAATGTTGCCCAGAAACAGCTCAGAAAGTGGAGGTACGCTGATTAGGCATGACAAAGAAAGGAGGCGTTGTCAATATGGAGAAAATGAGGGTATCAAGCTGAATGACCCTGTGGACTGGGGTACTAGCAGAGAGATGAATTCATTAGTATTAAGTGCGAAATCACATACTTTAGAATAACAAGATATTCAGCTGCAAGTTAATTGCTCATCAGTTACAAATAGTTGAAAAGTAAAAGCATTCGACATGATGAATGACAACAGGATGAGCAAGCCAGAGTGTTGTGGCTGTTGAAAAGTACTTCTAGCCCTTATCAGGAGAGAGATGACTGGTAAAGAGCCTGTCCCTACAGGAGAAAAAGAATGGTGTTGCTACATCAGCCAGCCATCCTGGTTTTATGTAGAAATGAAAGTACACCCATACTCTGTATTCACTGGAAGTGTGCATGTCTTCATCCTGGTGTACTTCACAAAAATGCAATGTTAAGGGAGTCACCACAGAGCCTAAGAGCTTCTGTGAGTTCACATCCTTACTCCTCTGATGTGAACTTGTTCACATTTTTGCCCTCTAAAAGAACATATCTTGCTTTCACGTTTTCACACAGCAAAACATTGAAAATAAGTGAACCAGAGAAGGGAGAGAGGACCGTTTATGCCAAAGGATTGAAGTGACATGAGAGAAAACAGGGATAAACTGGCCACAGATAAACTTGCATTGGAAATAAAAAGAGAATAGCAAGAAAGTGGTGTTTCAATAGGAATAAGAGTCAAAAACAAACTGGTGTGATCAGTTGATATAAGGTCCTGTGCTGGTGATGGTAAAGAGCCCTGTTGTACCAAGCAATATGCTTCAGCTCTGCCTTCCTGTAGGATCACTGCTGGTCTCAGGAGGTCTTTGGCCAATCTCTCCTGCTCAGAGGGAATGGTCTTACTGAGAGCTGGATCCAAACAAAAATGACCTGACATGGCATCTGGTGAAAAATAGCTATAGAAGATTTTAGAAAGAAAGAAATGTTAGTTCAGTAGCCAGGACCAAGAGATTTTCCAGCCAAATTCTGGTTCCTAGCAGCACTCCATGACTTTGAAGGGCTGTTTAAAACTTTCCTTGTGGTTTTTGACACCAGAAATCTATCAGTCATGTGTTAGACCCCAAACTCCTTAGAGTTGATACGGTGCTTATATTTTGCAGCAAGTAAGCATTTAGAAATAGTGTCATAAATAAAATAAATTAAAACATCAGTTGAGGCCTCCAAGGTAAAATAAGTTGAACGTGAATGTTGTATCAATTATAAGTGTACTGACTTTTGACATTTTACTTTATATATATATATATACACAACCACTTGCATCTGTATTCAATCTTGCTCTTTTTTTTTTTTTTTTTTTTTTATTTTTGCCAGAAGTGCTCTGATTCCATCCTGTCATGTCTTATTCATTTGATTTTTTTTTTTTTTATGCATTGGCTACAGGAATATTCTGTTAAATATTGAAAAGTTTCTGATTTAAACCTGACTGTGATTTGAGTAGTAAATATTTCTTATAGACATAACAGCTTAAATTTTACATTAGACTGGTTTTACATATTTTTATTGTTTTAATTTTGTTGCAAGACCAAGCAAGAATATACTTAGTTCGTTAGCAATAAATGAGGAAATAGTGCAGCTATGCTGTCAAGGAAATGAAAGAGCATAGAAAATATATTCAAAACTATTTAATTAATGTTTCTACTCCACAATGTCCTACTTTTTATTCTGTACTCATATTTAAAACACAGAAAACATTTTTGATAGACAAAGAATTATCCTTTTCGCTTTCAATTAAATACATTTCTAGAATGCCAAAAAAAAAAAATCCAATTACATTTAAAATAAAATCTGGTGGTACTGTCTGGTTTTGTAATCTGTGAATACATGAATATTATGGCAGGAAATATATTTCTGCTTCTTTATTGTTAGAATGTAGGTGTTAAAGCCACTTCCTTGTTAGCATAAAGACGAGTGCTCTAATGGAACCTGGAGAGGGCCTGAGGATGCTGCTGGTCCAGCACAGCTGTGCTGCAGCTCCTCTTCATATGGTTTCAGCAGAGAAACCTCAGCCTGGAGGGGGGGAAACATACTCCTTTCCTTTACTTTGTGCAAAGAAATCCTCCTGTGGCCACGGAGTCCTCACTGGTGAAGGAGGAGGCATGCGTGTCAGTGTGCGTGACCTCCGGCGCTTAGCTGGGGCTACACAGACATCAATTTCACTGTAAATGAAAAGAAGAAAAGCCAGATTTACATTTCACTTGTTTTGATTCCACTACTTAAAAATAATCTCGAGTAGCTTTTTTATTTTCTTAAAAGCTGCTTTGTACTGAGTAGCCCTTGGTATTTGTCAAATTCTTTGTTTTCTCGGCGTATTCCCTGCTGGCCTTCTCAGAAGCTAGTTAAATTATGGGGATTATTCAGAGCTGCACTGGATAATAAAATGGTCTATTGATTAGTAGGGTTCTAATTACTTGTCTCTTAGCATGAAAGAGAAATAAGAAGATTTGATAGTAAACAATGAAGAAAACAAATAGGGTGTTTCCAACATGTAGGGGTATACATGCCCCAGTGTGGCCTTGTACCATGAGCATTGTAATATTGAATTTATCATCCTGAGCTTATTTGACTGCTTATGGAACTGTGACCTGCACAAGCAGACTGTTTGACAGATAAACAGCCAAAAATATATAACTCATTTTTTTCCTGCAATATCCTGCACATGGACTGGAAGAATAATATCATGATGAGCAATATGTTTTCGATTTTTCATGTCTTGTAGTAAAAAAAATAATAAATAAATAAATAAAGGCTAATTTGTTGTTTTAACTAGGTACATACCAACAGAAATCAAACTAAATAGTGTGTCACAGTTTTAGCTTGAAAAATGGTGAACATCAGTAGGTAACGGAGCCTTTGCACTTGCAGCACATTCCTCAATGCTGGTTCGATGTATCAAATTACCCCTGGTCTTCCCTAAGAACAATGCATAGCTTGTGCTCCCCCTTCAAACTAGATTCTTTAACAATAAAAGATGTGTGTAAAAATTTTAAGGAAGCAGACCTACAAGCATAAGGGTCTTGCCTGAGAAGAGAGTGGTGCTGGTATCCTCTCCTTGCTTATTGCTGAATGCCAAGGTGATGGCAGCAGTGCTTGCTAGAGGAAAGTGTGTTCCCACTTGTGTTGGCAGATGACTATACTTCCCAAACAGGTATGAAAATGGAGGCTGGACTTCAGGATTTTTTGAAAACTAAGGATTTAAATCCTGGCAGAATTGCTATTGATTTCAGTGAGACCAGAGTTTCTCCTTTGCCCTTTCATGCCTCTTCCATGGTCCAAAGAAGATTTTCCATGTATTTCTGTGGGCTGTGTATACGTCTTTTTTTTTTTTTTTTTTTTTTTCTAGCCTTTATTTTTAAAATACTATGAACTTGAAGCAAAGCCAACCACTATTCTCCAAAAAAATTTTCTGTATAGTTCTTGCCCATGGCAAAACAGCTGAGCTGAAGCAGTAATTTAATTAGTGTATGAAAATCCTCTAATTCTCACAAAGTATTTGAATTTCTTTTTGTTGCATCTCTTGTTTTATTGTCTGAGTACCAAGGGCTCAGTTTCCTGTTCTGTGTTTCTAGAGAATATGAGTTTCTCATTCAGAAATGAAGCATTTCCCATTGATTTTGGTTTTACCTGTGGGCTGATTTGACTATGATTTGACTACAGTATAGTTTGCATGGCTTTCTTTTTTTTTTTTTAGCATTGTTTTCTTCCATGATAAAATCTTTTACTTGTAAGCCTGGCTGCTGGCAGAGAGGTTGATGAGCAGCTTGGTGCTTTGTAGATGGGCAGTCTTCTCAGCCCATCAGTCTCCTCCATCTCTTTTCACCAAGAGATTGATGTCAGAGCAAGATAGTTTCTGCTAAATGTGAATTCCTTCATTAGTTTTCTGCTCTTCCTCTAAGCCTGCAATAAGAGCCCTTCTGATAACCAACCAGCACACAACTGCACCCATTAATTAGTTTTTCGTTTGAAAATTTCTCTCTCAGTGTTCCCATCCCTGTCAGCTTATGGGAGGCTCAGCTACCTTCAGATGCTGCTGCTTGAATCTGTTAGCCATGTCAATCCTCCTTTCCATAAAGACCCAGCTGCCCAACTCAGGGAAGCATTGCCAGGGTCATGGGATAACCACTCTGTCTTCTGGCATGGATGAACAGCCAATGTTACACTGTGTGAGCTTTTGTGTGCATCTGAGTAGTTATTCAACAGCTGCTTTATTTTTCTGCAGAGCATAGAAAAGAGATAGGGCCCCGGATCTGCTGTTTACCTGACAGAACAGTCAAAACAGGTTTCTTATTAAAGAGGCAGCAGCAGACACCCAGTCTCTGTGGGCTTCTCTACATTAGAGGATAATGGAAGCGTTTACTAACAGCCAAAGAAATTATTTATTAGGATATGAAACCTTTAATTTAGGAGGAAAGTTTCACATTCTATTTTTTTCTTTATACTCCCACTCTGTAAAATGTAGCAAGGCCAAAAATTAACGTATTTGTACATCTATTTCTAAGTTATGTGGGCGTCTCTGAAATGGTATGATTTTAAAGTAGAACAAATAATAAAGCAATCTTCTTTCAGCCGGGAAGGTTTTAGAAAACTGAAGATCCGAATCAGTCAAACCAAGTATATTGCATTCTCTGCTCTGTTAGTCTTAGATTTAAACAGTTTTATAAATGTGGAATTGCAACAAGAATTCCCCAGCTCCTACAAGTGGCTCTGATGGAACAGGGCAATGTCATACTTAGCGCAAATACACTGAAAGTAAGAGACTTTGCTTTCGTTACTGCCCTCCTAAAAGTTGCTGTCTGGTGTCATATGGTATTCATTTCATCACCCCGTATACATTGTGTTGTATGCACTTGCCCCTGCTATTTGTGCAGGAGGCTGACACAAGGAGGTGAAATCTTTACTGACTTGTACTCTGCTGAAGCTGATGGAAGTCCCAGAGTGTAACTAAGGAGGAAATCATTTTGAATCAATTTGTTTGTGCATTGCACTATCATATTAAAACATTTAAGTATCGAATCAAATGTTGACAAAGGTATGAAAAAGTATAAATATTTTCATTGTTTACAAGATTGCCTCATTGCAGTTGTTCCCAGTTGATTTATTTGTACACACATAGGTGAGCATTATATACCCTGAAGGAAAGAGCAAAAAGGCTTATTTTCCTTTTTTTTTTTTCTGTTTCTCATTTGGTGGGAAAAAAAATACAAAACACAGTCATGGGGAAAGTCATATGTGTGCCTCTCTCCTTATTTCCCCCTTTGACTTGTGTTTTTCACCCCATTGCAATTTCTTGTCCATTTTCTGGGAAGCATACATTGTTCATGCAGATGCTGGAGGATAGTTCCTGCTCCCCTCCCCTTTGGATCCCATTGCTGTTTGCAGGAGGAGAGAATACATGTATGTGTGTAATTTAGAGGTTCGCTTCTACTCATCCACCCTTCTGAGCCTCTGGAGGTAATTCAGGTTCTCTAACAAATGCAGGACCTGAACTACATCCACTGAAATGGATAAAATGATGATGGGCAGAGAACACCACCTGTAAAATTGTTGGGTATTGGTTTAAAATGACACGTAGAAGAGATTAGGTACATCACTGTTCTGCGCTTCTGGTGTCTCCATAAAAAAGGAGCAGATAGACCCCCAAGAATCCCCCCTTGGGAAGAATGAAGACTTCGTTGTCTGTACAGAGGTGCAGAAGTCAAGTCAGATGATGTCTCTGCAAGTCTTTTGGACAATGGACAGCCAGGTGCTAGTTAAGGCAGCCTTAATACTTCCCAGATCGCTTGAGGGGTGATCTCAGCCCTGTCCTTGATGTCTGTGTGTCACACCTGGTATCTTTGTGTAGATATAGGCATCAAATGGGCATTTGTGAATAATTACACATTGTCATATTGGATTAGTTTTAATTAACAAAGTGTGGGCATGATACCTCCAAAATTTCAGAATGCTGCTCTGAGGTTTTCTCAAATGATCTTTTAATTTAATTTTATTTTTTTTTCCAGTTGGGGATATCTTACACTCTTTCTTTGTATCTGCTTTTGTAGGTAGGATCTGTCTAGGGGCACAATTACTTCTTCATTTTTCTACAGGTGTTCAGCTGTAAACATGCTTCCAATGATGTTTAATTTTGCCATTTCAAAAATGCTAGTTCTCAACTGTTTGCTTTTAATTGTCCTTGGGAAGGGTTCACTAAAAATAGCTGACTTCTTCCCCCTTTCTAACTCTGTATCTTTGCATAATATTTGTCCCCTCCATCCCAGAAAATGCAGTGAGGACTTAACAACTAAACCAGATAGGTGTGAACAATCAGGTAATGTTAATATTTGGAATGGTAAGAAGATTTATGGAGACAATTGAGAAAAAATCAACATGCCCTGTATAATTAGCATAATAGCTGCAAATCATCAAGTTTTCCCTATGTATTATTATGGCTGTGTTGATTAACCAGGTGTATGAGGATTTAGAAAGAGCAGAAAGACAGGTAAGAAATAAAAAGTAGGAGGTAATAGGAAGCAGAGAACAAAAATATATGTATGCCCAGCAAAAGACATTTAATTTGCTTCTTGGCAGCATAGGCTTTGGGACTCAAGTTTGATGGCAGCTTAGTTCCAAACAGGTAGGTTTGATCTAAATTATAGTTTCTTGAGTGGGTAATTTTTTTCCCCAAAGACTTTTTTTTTTCCTGCTTCAATTTGCTTAAAGACGAAGGATCTTGACCTTTCAAGTGGGGGAAGGAAGTTCTCTTAAAGATTTCCATCACTGTCAAGCTTGTTTTCCCAAGATCTGTGGGAACAGAGGTATCCCCAGGCTGGCCTGATAGGTGCAGTTTGGCTGACAGCATGATGGGGAAGTTCAGACCTCTGGGAACAAGATTACAGACTTCCTGCCAGAAGGGGGTAATTTTGTCACAGGTGCAGAGTACACTAAGTGTTACATAGATGACAGAAAGTGTTGACACTGACATTTATTTCTCAGAGCTGGGTAGTTTAGCAGAGTGGAGTCTTGCAGAAGTCTCCAGAGGGAAAGCAAAGAAGGTGTCACATTGACAACATCCCAAATTCTGTCCCATTTCTCCTGTGACTAAGACTGCTTCCTTAATCCCTGTTTTCTCTGGATGGGAATGAATTTGTGTATGTGTAATTGTGAAATCCCCCCTCCCCCCCCCCGGTAGACTGCAAATCCACATGTCTCAAAGTTGTCAAATGTGTTTCCTACCAAGTATTAAGGGACTTCATAGGTAACTGAGTAGTGGAGGCCCATCTGAGCATGAAAGAGATACAACTCTCAAGCTGAAATGCCAGTGTAATTCCTAAGGACACTCAAGTTTATATGTAAAACTCACCTGACTTTCACATTCATTAAGAGCATTAGAAGTGTTGAGTAATATATTTCAGCCTGTGAAGTGGCTATCTAAGATTGTACCAATGTGTGCACATATATGGACTTATTGATAAACTCATGCAAACTATCGCATGCTTTTTGTTTTTCATCATACGGGGTTTAAGTATGTTATATGTTGGTACAGAAAATAATTATATCTAAAAAGCCTCACTCTCGTCTGTAGCTGCTTCATTTGTGCCCACCCTTAGGTTGAGGTGTAAAAACTTAGGGCCTCTACCTTTAGCTGAATTGGAGGTCCACTTATTTTGTTTGTTTGCCTTTTTTTTTTTTTTTTGATAAAATTTTATCTTACAATCTTGCAGAAAAAAAGGAGCTTTTTTGTTCTTGGGTAGATCTCTATCCTAGATAAATTACAGAAGTTTTAACTCTTTGTTCTTTATACTAGCAAGGATTTTAATGATGATGCGTCTGTACAGTTCTCGTCTAATTAATATATCGGATTGAAATCAAATCTCAAATTTGACTTCTGTTCTTGGCTATGTGTTTGGATTTTATGTCTTTTTTGTAGGTTTTTCAAGCGTAATGATATTACTTCATTTTAATAACTATATAGGTTTGTCTTTGTGATATTTACAACAATCTCCTTTGGTAGGAAATATGTGCTATACTACACATTTGCTATCCCTCTGCATCATCAAGCAGGTTTTCAAGTGGTATTTTGTACGTATTTGGCAAAATATGTACATTCAGCAAAACTCTCAGGTACAACTTGAGAGTGTATACTCAAATTCAGGTTCATTGCACCCATGCATTTAGTTTTAGTATTTTTTATATATATATATATATATATATATATATATATATATATTTGGCCTTGATTCAACAAAGCACTCAGGACTTTGCTTCAATGTAAACTCACAAATACTTACATGTATAGGCAAGCACATTTTCAATTGCTTTGCTCTGCTGAACCCATAATTCTTACAGTGTCTTTGAACTCTTTGGGAGAAGTCTATCATAACCATATTGTCTATTGTATCTCTATATCACACCACATTGTATCACACTTGATGTAGGTACAGCTACATTTTCATAAAAAGAAAAACCCCAAGACTGTTTAGATGGAGTGATGTTCTTCATTTCCATGGATCACTGAAAATGTAAAGGTCAGGTCCCATAAGCAAGAGAAACAGGATAAATTCCACAATGATCTTTGTTTGTTTGTTGTTTTGTTTTGTTTTTTTGCTGGTGACCAGAACCAATTCACACTGGGCACCCAGCATCTGTATGCTGTACCTTTCTGATGAAATATGGCTCACAGCAAGCTGCTTTGTGCACCACTTTTCTTAGCACTTAAAGCAAAGCCTCCCAAACAGCATCCCATCCTTACAAACATCTGCTCAGCATTTGAGAGGAGTCGGGATCTGCCAACCCTCCTTCAGACCACTGTAGCTATTGCTATGTTTGTCCCCTCAAATAACATCACATAGGACATACAGTAGTTAATGACTGTTAATAGTGTTATTGTAGAATCATACCACCAGAAAACACTGCCTCAGGAAAAATATTAAGGATAATTTAGTCTTGTCTTTCAGGAAGGCATGTGTCAGGGTTAAAGAAAGTTTTACTTAGTAAATCTGAAAGTATCCCATAATTTGGACTACTTAAAATGGCATTTATTATTCTCATTTAGGTTTGATTTCCTCCCTCCCTCCCTTCCTCCCTTCCTTCCTTTCTATGTATGCAGACAGCAGCCATGTCCAGCAAGTGGACTTGCTGCTATCTAGTTGGGTTGTTGTGGTTATTCATCAGTTTATAGGGAAAAAAAAAAAATTGCAGACACATATTGCATGTTCTTGTGATTTAATGACTGAATATTAAAAATCTACACACTGTTGTGTAAGCCTACCAAATAAGGTGAGCCACTGCCCATGGCTGAGGGTCAAACCTGTCTCTCTGTGTTTTGAGGAGGAAGAACTTTCTTACACGGAGACCTTATTAATCTATTTCATTTTATTTTTATTTTTTTTCCCCCATGAAGAAGTATATTGAGGTTATAAAGACATAGCACTAGTTTTGTTTCACTGCCATGCGACTTGGCTTTTAGCAGTAATTTGCATGTGGACATGTATTTTATCAACTGCCATTGCAATTTCAGAATGCCTTTAGAATTTAAGATAAACTAGATTAAACGTACAGTTAAAGAACATAGACCCAACCCTGTGAGATTCAGGCTGATGCAGTTGCTGCCAAAGGCTTGTTACTAGTAAAGGGACAATCAACTGTAAACAGAAGATAGCACTGAGCTGGATAACATCAGAATCAAAGGGAAGGGAACACTCAGTAAGCAATGAAATGTGCAACACATGATGCTTGTCAAACAGATGTGTGTCAGGACAGCCTTATCATCACCGAGTTTCTGTGAAGGGAACTGCAAAGCTCACGTCACCCAACTTTTTTGTAGATCGCTTGTCATCTTCCTTAGTGGAGACATCTGTTACTCTGTGTTATTGTAGGGTATATAGGAAAAGTCCTGCAAGAGAGTCATGTGTTAACTTTAAACTTGTAGCTGCCAGGATTCACTCTAACTATTAAGAAGGAAATGAGAAGGGGAAAGCCTTCACTAGGGCAGATCACAGGAAAGTTGTATTATTTTACAAGGTATCTGTTGAATAGATAATGTAGTTTGAGGTTTTTGGGTTTGGTTTGGTTTGTTGACTGGCTTGACCAAAGTGTTTTCACACGTGGCTTTCTTTGTCAAGGCTGCTACCAGCATTTCTCTCCCCACACAGAGCTATGCAATCAATCCTGTTTCCCACTGTGATCACTGATAATGGATATACGTTACAGAATAGGTTTCCATAAGGTGATCCAGATGCTCATATCTGCAGAATTACTGTAGCTCCCGTAGCCAGCCCAGCTGCTTGTTTATGTGTCGGGTCGGAGATTCAATAGGGTGGGGAGAGATTTCAAAATGAAGGCAGGCTTTTCCATTTTGCAGGTTTGGGTGGATTATTATTATTATTGCTGTTGCTGTTGTAATTTTGCGGTGCTATTTTGTGAGCTCAGCCTTATTATACACCCTTCAACACCTAAAGCTCTATCAAAAACCGCGGAAACTGTTCCACCCAATAACACCGCGGGAGACGAGGGGCCGGGGGCGGCGGGCAGCGCTCCCCTTCCCTCTCCCCCCTCTCTTCATCCCCTCCCGGTCCCAGCGCGGGGCTGCGCGGAGGCTCCGCATCGCAGCGGGTCCCCGCTGCGCGCCGCCGGGCGCGGCCACTGCCTTGGCGCCGCCCGAGTGCGGGGCACTGATAGGGCGGGCTGATGCGCAGGCGATCCATCATCCCCGGCTCCCGCGGAGGCAGGGAGCGCGCCTGTCACCAGTATTGATTTCAGAGGATGGACTAAATTTCCTAGGATTTTCCATTAAGAATTAAGAGAGAGAGAGAAAAAAAAAAAAAAAAGCTGAAAAAAAAAAGCTATAAGCACGCAGGGGTAGCCAGGCAGACATGGATATGAGATGGCACTGTGAAAACTCTCAGGTAGCTTCTTCTCTCACAGCCGATGCAGAGCACAGGCGAAGCACTGCAGCATGCAGGGTTTAAGATACCATTAGTCTGAGAGCGAGGAAAAAAAAAAAAAAAGACTTTTGCACCGATTACTGAAAATGACTTTTTTTTTTTTTTAATTAGAATATGTTATGTCTCCTTGGAGATTGCATGTCATTAATATTAAGATCAAATTTCTGCACGATATCTGTTTTAAATATAGAAAAGCTTTTAAATTGTGCTTTTTTTTTTTTTTTTTTTCTGCTCCAAGAAAATAATGCTTTGGTACCCTGAGCATGGATGCTTCTGTTTTTCTCTTCTGTTTTTTTAAACAATAGGGATGCTTTTTTAGCATGTTTGCTGCAAACGAGTATAAAGGAAAGGAAAACTGAGAAGAATTAAATAAAAGCATGAATAAAAACTGCTTCAAATAGTTGCCAGGCTGCTTTGTTGTTAATAATCTAGCAATTATTTTGGCTTAAATGATGCTTAAACCCTGACCATGCATGCTTTTCATTTTGGCTCAGAATATGCGTGTATGTGTGTGTACGTATGTGTGTATTTGTTTTGATTTGATTTGTTTCAGTAAGCATTTGTACTACTGGAATTTCTGTGAGTTATATGCATGTTTTGATAAGAAAAATTGCATACAAATGAATGACTATATCTGATTGACTAATATTTCATGATATATAATGCAAAGTAGCTTAATTTTTAAAGGAGTTCATTCTAATCTTCTGGGGGAGGGTAAATCGCTGCATGTTTATTACAATGAAAAGTGTTTGTGTATTTTTTAAGGATTGATGATTTTTTTGCTTGCTTTTAACACCAAAGAGCAAGGGTATTAATTAATTTATTTATAAGGAAAAAATAATAATAATAATAAAAATAAAACTCCAAGGCATCTAATTGAAAAGAGCATAGATTCCAAAGCTTTCCATGTTACCTGAAAACAAGCTGTGAGGTATGTGTTTGTGGGAGAGTGCTGAGCTCCTCTGAGGAGGAGTTTGGTGTTTGCTTGCTCCTTTTCCTTCCCAAGAAGAGTTAAAATGCCTTGGCACAGGCACCATGGGAATTCTCCTGGCAAAGCCAGGACTGGCACCGGGTGGGATGGTTGTGTCGTGATAGTGGGCAAAGAAAAGGGTGAAAAAATGATTTGCCAAATAAGGTAAAGGGGCTTTTAAAGAGGGGCATCAACAGCTTCTGTCTGTACAAAATGTCTAATTTTCCACTCACTAGGCAGAAAGTAAAGGGGAAAGGCTTTTCTTACACTTTCTCTTTTAAATTAATCAGAGGATAATAAAGTGTGGAAGATGCGTGGTCAGATTTATCCCGGTTTTCAGGTTGTAACCAGCGTGTTGAGGGGATTTATGGTCAGGAGGGTGGGGGAGGCAATTTCATGGCATATTTGTAAAAAAAAAAAAAGTTACCTGCTGAATTGGAGATGAGTTTTTTGTTTTGTTGTGTTTTGGATCACAGCTGTGGTGTTGAGGATCAAAACTTTGTAATTTTGATGTACCTGGTATATTGTGTAATCCTGTTTGCATTTCTTAGCTGGTCTTCCTCAAAGTTCGCCCAGTAAGTCATTTTTCTCTTTATGCATTTAAATCTCCCAATATGTAACTCTGCAAAGCGGCTCTTATCCTATTGTCCTGGGTTAATTCTTACTTGGTTTTGCTCTTTCCAATTCTCCCCAAAATAAAATATTTGGGGTCATTGCTAGTTTCCAATGCTAAATGGTTGTGGCCTGTTGGTATTTTAGGCCATTGTCCAAGTTCAGGCTGAAAACTTTGTGAGTAGAGTTTGTCATTCCCAACTCTACTTCTAATAGTCTTCTGCATCACCTAGGCATCATATATAATTTGACACAGCTGACAGCATCTACTTAGAAGAAGCTTAGGGCTGAGCCAGCATGGAAATTGAATTGCCTCTCAACTCCCTGATATTAATGATCCTTCCAGGTCAGCACAGGAGTAATTGCTAGGGCAGCCTGAGGAATTGTCCATTAAACCTGCCTACATGGTAGCTCACCTGTGGAGAGATGCATCCAGATGACATGTATAAAAGGAATTCTATTTGCTTAATGTAAGGTTTGCTAAAGTTATGAATATCTCACAAGCCAACATGTGGTCTCAAGTTTAATATTAAGTGATTTTTCTGGTATTTTAGGATTTATTATAACTAAAACTAGTAGGCATATTTGCCTTAGATATGTCTGATAAAGAAATACACAGAAAAATCTAGTTGGTGATCGTATCTTGAAGCACAAGCCTGTATTTCAGCAATGATATAGTTTGATCTAAAACCTTGTGGCATAAAGAACGGGAAGAAAAGTTTGTGTTGTCCATGTTCTTTAGACCTTGAGGTATCTACGCATTTAAAATAACCAATTAATCAGTCAAAGTTTGTATAGACTTGGGCAACCTGATTAGGTGGGCAGCTGGACCTTTAAATTCCAAATCAATATTCAACAGGAATTCGGGAGAGACAAACAGCCTGAGGACAATGTTTAAAATCTCAGCTGTGCTTTATGTCTTGGAGTAATGCTGATTTAGCAAGAACCCCAGCCACACAGAGAGAGGATTTATTTTTTGACCTTGCACATCTGAGACAACATAAAAAGTTACGAGTTGTCAGCATAGCTTTACGGCCTGGAGGAAATGCAGAGCAGGTGTAGCCATCTCCTGTTGCCATTGGAAAAGGTACTTGCATGGAGTACCAACCATGGGTGCACACAGAAGACTGAAATACTGATGCTTCTAAAGAAGAATCTCATTCTTTTGAACTTGTTTCTGTGCCAGGTAGATTAAGTAACAAAAATACAGTTGGGAGAGTATTTTAGTGTCACAGGTGAAGGAACAATTTAACCTTCTGCAACCCAAATAAATGGGAGATCTTGGACCACTGTCAGTTTATCCATCCACAATATGTTTACAATGACTGACAACTACAGTGTTTTTCTAGTGTCCACGTAAACTAAACTCTTAAACTGAAGCAGCTCTGTGTCACAAAAGGATTGCTCACTCTCTTCTGACATTCTTTTGCCTTGGGTCACCTATTGCCACTGCTGACAGCAGTTGTTCCCTGTCTTTAGACCTCCTTATGTCTTCACACGGTTATTGATGGTGTTACAGCTTGGTTGGGTTTTGTGTATCTAAGTTAATGGTCAAGGTAACTAGTGGAGGAAAACACTGATTTCAGTCTTATCCAGGGAGAAGCCCGGCAGTTGGAACCTGTTGATAAGCAGGAAGTGGCTTTTATAACTTTTTGGATGACATTTTTAATAGCTTGAAACATTTTATCATTCTTTCTAGTTGTGTGTACCAATATAAAGTGTAGTCATTTATTTGTTTCAAGAGTATGAATTCCTACAAATTAACAAAGGTTTTTTAGGTGACTAACTGATGAGCTTTTCTGCCACAAAAATACAATTTTACATTTGCTCTGCGTGTTCAGCCAGCAGAAACTGTGGATTTCTGGCTGTATTGTTCTCTCTCTCTCTCTTTTTAATTTTAATGCTTCTGACATATTGTTTTCAATACATAGGGTATATTGTCCTTCTCTTGAAAGCTGATTTAAGCAGCAGATTCAGGAAGGGTATGACAAAATTATGAGAGGTTGGTCTCATGGGGTTGTGTGAATGATCATAGGATTCTGCTATGCTTTTCTGTATTGCATCTCTCTTTTTATCATTGTGTGCATCTGATTTGTACTTTATTTTTCACTATAGGCCTCATAATTAAATTTAGCTATATAGTTGCATGCAGTTAAATAGGGTCCATCTCTTTTTCAGCTCTTATCTTGCCATACCTTTTGGGTGAAGCTCCAAGTAATACTTCCTATCTAAGTACCATATGAAGACAATACAGAGAAGATGCAAGAACCGCTGCTTATTTTTCTCTACTAATGTTTTAGAATGTATTTAGTGGGGAAAAACAAACAAACAAACAAAAAGCTTAAAAATCTATATGAAAAAGCCAGTGCTTAGAATGTATGTTTTGTGTGTGCGGATAATTTGGTCATCTGCGGACAGGCAGGTTGGTCCTGTGTAGCAGTGTGGGTGGATTTCCAAAAAAGGTGAATTTAGGGTGAAATTCCATCAACCTTAAAGTCAATGGAGGTTTCTTCATTGACTTTGAAGTCATTGATTTGTTATCCCCGGAAGAAGTCTAAGTAGCACTACATAGCTGAGACTATGAATTCTAAGCTATCTCTTAGTTGATTGTTGCTAAAAGTGTATCAGAACTGAAGTGGAAAATGAACAAGATGACATTTTCACCAAAATGATTCATTTTAAGTTCCGTCTCATGAACTAAATGATTACTTGCCAGTGAATAAATAGGAAGCTTTCAGATGGTGTAAAACTCTACAAGGCATTTCTCACACTGAATGTCTGTAACACCCATGATGTTAGAACACTTTCTGGTTTAAGTCTGTCCATGTGTTTTTTGATAAAATCTAGAAATGAATATAATAACTTATGGACTTCAGCACAGAGTAGATTATTGTGACCAAGAAATGCAGTGTTACTCCCTTGTTGTTGGTTGGTTTCTCTAACATGGCTATAATATGGCTGTAAACCAATAAAAGCTAAGCTACAAGAAATAGAGGCTTAAAGTATTTTAAGTTTCTACAAGTTCTGTATTTGATTTTTTTTCTTTTTTTGTAGTTCTTCTGATTTTTTTCATTGTCTTTTCTACCTCATTTTGAAACTCCTATCATAGTTCACTCTCAGTATAAGATCTTAAGGCTAAGTATAAGATCATTACATACGCTGTTGTAGCTTTGCTCTGTACTTGAGGCTGGGGGAGATACTTTTTGTTGTTGTTGTTGTTTAGTGTTGCTTTACCTTAGAGCATTCAGGCATTTTGAAATTTCAGGACATTTTGAAATTTGTCTGAAAGGTTTTTTTTGAACTGTTAACTAAAACCAGTAAGCCAGTGATGTTTGTGAGCAAGTTCAGATTTGGGAAAATGGTGGCTAGCACGCAGGTCTTTGCATCTGCACTGTGACCACGACCAATATTTAAAGCTCTCTCAAAGCAGACATTGGATCTGGGGCAGAGCTGCATCAAGGGATTGGAGAACAGCTCTTAGTTTTCACCTGCTTTGTCTTGCATGACCAACAGGTCTTTAAGAAATGTGATGCCCACAGAGTACATAGAACATGAGAAAATGTACATTATTTGTGTATATTGTACAGTAGAGTACACAAATGGAGTTCATATGGCCATTAGGAGTAAAGCATGTTTTTGAGTGAGTGCTTCACTAATGTTACAGTTCCTCATTAACAGGGATGTGGACTAAAATTCAGTGTTACATACCACACAGGTATATTAAATAGTGGTGTTTAAATGTCAGTGATGCATCAGAGATGGGGGAACTGAGGAATTGAGTATAATGGAGCTTGAGGAAGAGAAAAAGTCTGTCACCTTTCAGAGCAGCAAGATGGCTGTGAGGGGGAGGGGGGACTGCTCATCCAAAATCACAGTGAATGATAAAAAAAATAAACAAAAAAAAACCCTCTGGTTAGCTCTATTCCCAAATGTGAATATGTTCTGTGACGCTGAGGTCAACGTCAAGCGCTGTATCCTGGGCAAGCTCACTTCCCCCAGTGCATGCCAGCTTCACAGCAGTTTGCAAAGCCAAGCTAAAAATGTAGCTTGTGATTTCATAGAGGATGTCCATCTGCCCTGAACAGCCTGAGAAGCCCCGGGCCCTCTGTGTCTGCGGATCTGCCGAGTCCCTTGTGACCATTAGTGACTGATTGCAGCCCCCATTTCATCACTGCCAGAAATAGCTCTCCTCTTTTCCTAGGCGTAAAGGGCACAGTGCTGGAGCAGCACTCCCTTGTGCATTTTTGGGCTCAGTCCTGAGAAATGTCATTTGCATCCTATGGTTATACAGGCTTAAACTCAGCCTGGCCAGTGGGGAATCTCTGCAGGATTCCCATGTTGCATTCAGTGCGTGTTGAATCATGGTTGGCTTTGTTTGATTTTGGTTAGGAAAAGACTTCAGAGAAAAGCCTTTTGGCTACTCCTCTCTGTTTAGTTTAGTTATTCTGGATAACTTAGTAGACAACAGGAAGTTTCTGCTATCTCTTGCAGCAGTCAAGGCACACAAAATGGCTAGGAGAGAATGAGCATAATTTACTTCTGCATCTTAAATGCTCAATTGCTGGTTGCATGATTTTTGCCTGGAGGCATACTAAAGTAGGACCCCACAATTTTCTGTAAACTGTGCTGACAACTGTCATCTTTACCAGCTTTAACCCACACCTTTGCAGCTTTACTTGTGCAGAAATTTTATATTTCTATGTAATCCCCCTTTCTACTGGATGTAAATGTGGGTAATATAAGTGAAATTGTAGCAGAGACATCTGAAAAGGCTATGAATGCAACTTTTGCAAAATACTAGTTCAGGGTTACTTCTGGTAATGAAGGAGGCAGAAAAGATACAGATTGACATTCAAACTTCACTGGTTTTGCATAGCAGGCAGTTAGAAAACAATTAATATGCACTTTTTGAAGTCCGTAAGAGTGTATCTGTCTCTTTGTCTGATCTTTGTTTTCTGGCACTCTAAAATAAGCAACTGAGGTGATCAACCTTGTCCTGGAAGAGTCTGTTTGAGACCATTTTGCTTGCATCCTAACTGTATGTAATATCTGTTCTGAGTGCTATGTAGGTGATTCATCTGAAACAGGAAAGAGCAGCAGCTTTTATGACAGTGGGATCGTTCTTGCAGTCTGCAGCAACAGCAGGATGAGGGGCTTTGGCAGCTGATCCATGACCCTTGATCCTTTCTTGCACTGTGACGTGACTGCTCTAGTAGGCTTCCTCTTATTCTTTTTATAGCCCAGTATCCAGGTGGCTTCAGAGATCAAAGTCAGCTTTTCAACCTCAGGTATTGTTATATGTAGGAATAAAGCAACTGAAAGTAACCCGGGTAAGTGATCTAAAAATATAGTGTAAAGTGCCTAATAGCCATTGAAAGCCTACCTCAACTGTTATCCATTTCATTTCCAAGAGAAGACTCTCAGTTCCTTGTGATTAATTAGACAGGACCATCCAAGACTACTAAATAGTAAGATGACCCCAGAAAATAACATTATTCCCCTTGAATGAACTGTAAGCAGCATCAGTTTAGTATCAGACTATTAGTGCGTGTCATATGCCTCTACTACTGATGAGCTGTAGAGAGCAAAATGGAAAGATGTTGCCTTAGCTGTGTTGATGACTGGATTAAGACCAACAGAAGCTGTGAAAAGTGTTGGTTAAACAGTGTTCTCTCACATCTTGGTAACTAGCTTTATTCAGATGCCAAGCTAGAGTCTGTGTCTCTGTTAGCCAAGCACATCCAGACAGACAGGGGCTTGGCACTGGGGGTCACAGGCTTCCTGGCCCTGCTTCCTTGCAAAATTGGTGTTGAATGAAGCATTTCCAGTATTTCTAGCTGAGATGTGCTCCTTCATCCATTGCTGGGAACATCTCATTCCTCTAATTTCTGAATGTGACAGCAAACAGTTGTCTTCTAAGTTTTAGCTGAATTTGAGGAACCAAGCAAGAATTGTGTAAAACAACTAATAATAGCATTATTCTGGCATTTTGGAGAAAGTTTCACCTATGCGTTTATGTCACCATTTAACTAATCCATGTTCAGTTCATGGTAAGCTTTGCAAAGTGCCTGTTTTTCGTGTCTTATACTTATAGCACTTATATGTGTGTGCATATTTTCATGTCAAGACCAGTGAATAGTTGGTTTTTACTATTCAGGCAGAGTTGTAGAAATATTTGATACGCAACCGCCCATTTTCTCTGCAGTGGTTCAGTGTGGAGGACAGCTTATGTATTTGAGAATGATCACAGATAGCTCTCAGCTCTGATAAAAAGGAAAAACATTGCATTTAAGTAAACTGATTTCAGGTAGAGTACCTTCTTTGGACAGATGTGCTTCCCCTAACTTCTCAGTTGATATTGTCCTGAAGAGCACTCCATAAAACAATGTAGTAAGCCCTGATTAAATTCTCAGAGATGGTGGAAGAGAGAATTACGTACATTGCAGAAAGTGAAAATATTTTTTAATGGAGTCAGTGATTGGGAAACCAGTCTTGGGCAGTCTTGTCCCTTTTTAGAAACCAAGAACAGTAGGGCATCTTAACCTCCTTTCTAGCCTAAGCTAGATTCAGCTATTACTGAAAATTTTTCAGATGCTTCTTTCCTGACACCAATAATTCTCAGTTTGCTGATTTCATGTTCAGAACTGCCATTTTTTAAGTCATGATTTTATTTTTATTATAATAACTAGATTTACACATTTTTCAGGGGTAAAACAGAAGCTATGTGACATGATCTAGTTCTGCGTATCTGTGCTTCAAAATTTTGACAATGAATGCTTGACCCTGACTAACACAGTGGTGTAGCCACAATATCTCATGACCTCTGGGGTTGCCTTTCACCATCATCCTAGGGAAGGCAGCCATTATCTGAAAAATACTGCTGTATATTAACTGTGTCATTATCTAGAATAACCATGTTTTCTGCCAAAGTGGTCTGTTAGCAACAGTTCATTTATTTATTTTTATTATCTTCTTTATCTAAGAACATGTCTCAGTAACCATGGAACAACTGACCAACTAGTCCTAATCTGGGGGCTCCTCTTTCAATGATCAGAACATCCAGAGAACCTATTGAGGACAGAGGCTGGTAGATTTTTCCAAGTACAAACTCATCTTTATCCAGGCAAAATGCCCTCTGGAAGCAGTGGGAGTAATCTTTCATAAGCCCTGAAGACCCAGTCAGTGAATTTGCAGCAGATGAATTCATCCTTACTTCTGAAAACTTATACTTAGATCTCATTGACATGGGATGGGAGCAGAAGTGGGAGATGCATTTGAAGATGAAATAGGTGGAGAGTTTTCTTGTAAAGCAATTCTGGCTTTTTGCTGTTTGATTTTTAAATTATTTTAATTGTCTTTCATTTATGAATGTTGAACCTTTAATGAAAATCCAATTTGATTTTGACAGGTTAGGGCTGTACTTTTAAAGGCAAACTGGCAGACAGTGGTATCAATTTGTAGATAGTGGTTCCTTGAAGTGATTAGAGACACTTTCTTATACAATTACTGCATTATATGTATGTTACCAGTGTTACATGTCATTAAAATCAGTCATTAATCCATATTCTTGTTATCCCTGGTAGTTAAAAACACATGGAATGAGGCACGTAGACCAACTATGATGAGAAATAGAATGAGTCTTTAAAAGTGGTCCTAATTGCTTAAGAAAATTAGATACTATGTATGGTCAGGTTTTCTGTGTATTTCTGAAATTCTGCCATTCCATTTTGCTGATAATTTTCTTACCTAGAATAATCAAGGCTATTTGTTCCTTGCATATATCTATGTTTTAATGTAGAGCTGTTCCTTTCATGAAAGTACTGTTTTTTCTCTTGTGTATACCTGACAGTGTCCCCAGCTCTCAGTTTTGCATTGAAGTGTTACAGCTCATGCTTCTGTAAACTGTATCTCTCTTACCAGATCAGATACAGCAGGACACCCTGAAAATAAAGCTTAATGAAGACTCTTGGAGATCATGGGTGATTGCACCATATAACAAGAAGCAGGGAGTGTTCTTACTGAGTTCAGCTGGGTTTGGATCAGGACTGAAATTAGTTTTAGTTTGGCTGTCTAAGTGTGTGTGTGGGGGAGGCTCAAAATGCTTGGATGTTAGTCAAGAATAATGAGTTTGCTGAACCTCTGGTGTTGCTAAATATATGTAGTCCTCTGCAAGTAAAAGTGGCAAGATTAAAACCATTGCAAGAAGTGAATGGGAGACCTCTTCACTCAAGCTGATCCTTAACACTGGTAAAGGTAGTGCAGACTTCCCAGTTAGTGTCTGATCTAAAGCTGAACCCAGCTGTATGGAAAGCTTTGCCAGCCTTTGAATTGACACCTTAATGAAGTTTTGAGTAGTAAAACAATGACCTATGTGAAAGCAGCTGTGAAATGGTGATTCTATCTTTCTAAACATTATGAAATAGAGGGATTAAACAGTCTCCCACAAACGCACATATACTCACTTTGCCTGTTGTCTAGTTCACTGTCTATGAGAGAAGAATTAAATATTTAGTCATTTTCTTCTTCTGCAGGTAAGATAATGCTTTCTTTTAAGTTATCCTATTTTAATTAGTGGTTTGGGTGCCTGCAACAACACACACAGCAGGTTCAAAGGTTTATCTGTGAGGCTAAGCATCGCCGTGCTGAAAAGAGCCTGTTGCTTGGGCAGGTTATTGTTTGAACTGAGCAAGTTTCAACTACTGTTAATTAGCTTTTGAACATTTTTTTGTTTGTTTGTTTCACAGTAATTTCTCTGGTGTTTGCTCTGTGCTTAACCAGGTAAAGTAAACATTAAATCTCAATTAAGATTGCTGTGCTCATCTAGCAGAAATCCTCTGTAGTATACAATTCCTCCAGCCATTGTTTTAAGGAAAGCAATGCTATTGTTTTGCATGAGATTGATGCATTATATGCCTACTGACGGCAGACAACGGGCTTTTATTTAGTCACTTGAATGTGGTGGAATATGGTATAACAGATGTGCTTGTGAATAAAATATTCTAGGTAATTAATTGCAGGCATGCTCAGGCTGGGTGTGTAGTTTGAAGTTGAGGTGGTTTTTAGCATACTGAGCCAAGTTTTTTGGAAAGTGCAATATAGATGGAGAAACTGCATGCATCTAGACTTTACTGCAGTCTCATAAGTAATAGATGGTGCCTTGATGTGCTTCATACAAACCCCACTGGGAATGAAAAACCTGAGTGCTGGGAGGGTTGCCTACATCACAGGGGAATTAATTATCTTAAAAAAAATAAAATAAAAAAATAATAATAATAAAAAAGCTGTAGTAGTGGTAAGATAAGATTTTTGTAACTTTTTGTAACTTTTTTTTTTTTTTTTTTTTTTTTTTTGGTAAATTCTGTAAGTAACAGACCAGGATGAACCCCTCAGCATCCTTAATGAAATAACTGGGAATCATGGTGATCCCTTCCTTAAAGGCCACTGTTCCCAAATCCCAGGCACTTGCAGCAGAGAGGGAGTGTGTTTGTACTCTGGCAGAGCCCTCTCCAGATCTGGTTTGCTGTCTACCCTTGGGGAAACCAGGTCAGGTGGAAGCAATGGGAGATTTATCAGTGAAACACACACAATTTTGTGGTGTCAATGACACACCCAAAGAAGGAGCCCCTCAGAAAGGAGCAGTGAGGTGGGACAGGCACCATTTGCATCCCTGCCTACCTCTGCTGCTGGTGCCAGGCTTCTCTAGAGAAATTGTGCCTCTCGGTGAGGAGCCAGGAGCATGTTTGTTACTTCCTTAATTAGCTAGGAAAGAGACCTGCCTTTCCATTTTCATTGTGGAGAAATACCCTGTCTCATCTGTATGCAGCCAGCAAAGCCCAGTGGATTGCAGAGGATGGGAATTTTCAGTATCATGCTAAGTTGTAACAGGAAATGTCAGGACCAAAGCAGCCTCCCTGCATTTTGTGCTAAAACTGAACCACCAACACATGATGCGTTTCATACAAAGAGTAATTAAATTCTGCTTTCAAATAAATAACTAATAGGCAGAAAGGCACAAACTCGTTCAGCTTGGTCTTCCATATGCCCCCCAGCTTTTGCTGGGGAGCCTTGAAGAAGTAAAACTTAAATAACGTTGTCTGTTCAGTGAGCTAAATTATTCATTTTCAATGAAAATATTTATAATATGTCAGAAAATAAGTCTGATTTCTAGGCAACTATGCCTAATAAGAACCCTGTGGTGTGAAATCTAGTGTATGTCTGCTAAATAGTCATCCATCTTAAAGCTATGCTGGCCTATGTGTATTTTTAGGCATCCTATCAATAAATATTTTATAAAGCGCTGCAGACAGTCAAGGGAAGAAATATTCTGTTGCAGAGGAATCCAATTCCAGGTTCTCTATAAAATGATGTGTTTTATAGGGTTCAATATCAGATACAAAAACAAGGATGTTGTGTAAAATGCATCAGATGTAATCACTGAAGAAATCCTGCCATGTTGTGAATAATTTGTGGTCCTTCAAAGAAAACTAGAAGGCTCTAAGCAGACCATCTAGTGATAAATATCAATCTATATTTGCTCCTGTATTGATGAAAAAAGCTATTTCCTACTTTTACTAACAGCAAGGTCAATTGGTAGTGAAGGCAATGTAGACAAATGATCTTTATTGATCCTTACACTAATGTTTAATCGAGAATAAATTTTGTAAGTCTTGCCTGTAACTGCGTATGCCATTGTGAGAACTCTGCCACCTCCAAGTCAATGTTTGGGGATTATAATTGCCTTTTTCTAGCTTCACTCCTGCACTTTCAGAAGTTCTGATTTATGGAGTCACGTTGTGGGGGCACTTGCTTTGCATTTTCCATGCACATAAGAACCGCCTAATGCTCAGTCTACTACTGTTAAATTGATGCAGGGGATAACAGCCTTTCTGAGTACACATTGACATGTACAACTGAGATTTTAGCTGTTAGCATAATCTGATAATGGCAGCTTTAACTTTCAGAACAGAATTGCTTTAAACACCCCATCTCCTAGCGCATTCCCCGTGACTAGCTGAAGAAACGCCACAGTGGGGAGGAAAAAGGGCAGGAGGTGGGGTGATGTGGTGGAATAGTGCTTTCTGCTCCACAGAGGTGGGAGCTGCTGGCCAGGACCCATGTCCTGCCTTTGGGAAGCAAACTACTAATTTGTCTCTGATGGAGCTGGAAACTACTAGCCACCACTCTGTTCATTCTCCATTACTGCCCACCTTTTACTCGAGGTACTTTCTAAGAAACATGTAAAGCCATGGTAAAGTTGTTCAATCAAAACAGAGCTGTGGGTGCAGCAGGTTTTAAGGGAAGGAAATGGGCCATTTGCTCTCTGTCCTGCTGTTTTAATTGGAAGCCATTGCAGAAAGCTTTAAGTGTGGAGCTATGTGCACCAAGGTGATCATTTCTTCCAAAATAAATCCAGGTCCAAAAAGGGATTTACTGCAGGGAAGGCTGTCATTTCCCTTGTTTTCGCAGCAATAAAAACCTTATGAATTAGGCAAGTAGCAGCCGCCTAATGGAGAACATGTATTCTCATTGCTGCTCTGGAAAATAAGGATTTTCTTAGTTCTGTGTTGTTTTTAAAAGCTAGGACTTGGGGCATTTGAATATTTGTGTGTGTGTGTTTACAGGTAAATGCTAGGATAGGAGAGGATTTTGCTTGAGGTTATGGCATTACAGTTGCATGGCATTATGGCTAATAAGGCAGGAGCCGAGTTTGAAGACTGCAGAACAACCATATCAGGTGGATTCAAGTTCAGACAGAAAGAGGACTGAGTCCCAGGGTGCAGCATAACCTGGGAGAATGTTATTTAGATCTGCAGAGACTGTATCTCTCCGGTCCTCAAAAAGCACCTTTTCTCACTCCCTACTTTTACTGTGTCAGGGTGACCCCTGTATTATGGGGTGTGAGTTACAGATGAGTTTCCTAGGCACCTCTTCCCCAGTCAATAAAGCCCCTGGTACTGTGTAGACATACATATGCCTGTCCCTTATCAAAAGCCAAGTACTTTTAAACATCAACCTCAGCTTTCTGTCATCCATTTTTAATGCGGAGAATTAGAGAAACTAAAGAGCAGTTCTATACACAACTGCTAATTATTAATGTTAGCTACCACCTGTTTAATTGTTTGGAGTTTGAAAAAGAATAAATAAAGCCCAGGGCTGACAGGGCAGCTTGTATGCACTGAAAACAAAGCAAGTCCTTCCAAACTGAGCATTAACATGTGTCAGATGCATTTTTGAAAATGACTTTGCTCTGTTACCACTAACAATCTACAGGGAATGGCTAGCTTACTCCACGCATTGATAGATTGAGTTAAGAAGAATAACTTCAATGTCATAGGAGCTTGTGGATTTTATTTTAAGCCAAACAGACAAAGAAAAATGATAGTCTTGCTCTGAGAGCCCTAAATTATACATAATCTTTTTTTTTTTTTTCTTGTGATTTTCATCCCCCAAAATATCTGAGTGTAATTTGTGTAAGGAGCTATTTTATAACTGCTTCTATAATTCAGACACTGCTGTAGGAGAAGGCTGGAGAGAACAAAGGAGGGTGGTTGCAACAGTTTCATTACACTGAAGCAAAATATTAAGACATGCTGAAATATGTGTATATTAAGTCGATAGGCTGCAGCTACTGGGAAGGAAATACAAAGGAATTGTCTTGTGGTGTGTCTAACAGAGTTTAGTGAGAAGTTTTGTCATCTCAGTAAGCATAGCCAATGGGGATTGGCTTCATTTTATATAGAGCACTTTTTACTGTGATGGATGTTTCATTACCAAAGATTTTGTTGTGAAATTAAGCATTATGCACTCCTAGGACCCACTCTATTCTGGCTGCTGAAGCACTTTTAGAAGTGTAAGATCAATGAATAAAATTAATTGGGGATTAAAGAACAGTAGGTAGAAGAAAGTGCTTCTAGCTGTCCGAATCCAAGATATGAGCACTCCAGAAGGTCTGTTTTGCAGAGGTGGTTTTTCCATTGTCTGTGAGTTTTATGTTCATAGATTGCTTTGCTAGATTGAGCTTGCTTCAAGCGTAAACCCTCCCATAATCTGGGATGGTTTGGCTCTGAGGTTTTGATTTGGGGACTGAATCTGCCCATTAATATCACAAGCGTTGCACAATTGCATTTATTTTTAATGAACACAGCCAGGAAATTTAGTTTAGCTGAGCAGTGAAGTATTATTAAATGGACAAAATACATGCAAGGTTGATTCAGTTATTTCTGCTTTATCAGCTGCTTGGGCTTTTGAGAATAATTGAACATTGCATTTTCACACCTCTCTTTTATGCTGAATGGTTATAAAATTTTATCTTGATCTACGTTTTTCTTCATTTGCTTCTAAAAGTGAACCTGATCTTAAATAGCTGTTACGCAAACCGGACCCCATTTGAATAATGTATTATGCACAATAATTCAGAAAATATAATTGATTGCTTTTAGAATATGTTTATATATCTTTGACTTCATGGAAAACAGCAGTTGAAATATCTAATCAAATGCATGGGTGTAATTTTTTTTTCTAAACATGATTAAATATTGCTAACAAAAACTATTCTTCCATTCCTAGTTATTGGAAGTGCATCACAATAAGTAATTTACAAATCTTATTAGGGTACAATAAGCATCAAGCAGTTTATATTCTGCTTATGAATAGCGTGCATGAACTGAGCAGTATGCTTGAGAGCTAAAATGCGACTGATGCACATTGCCACAAATAATTGCTATAGCAACATTGTCATTGTGTCTGAGATCTGCCTCCCATGGGTTCACACCTGAAGTTTCCTTTATGGTGAAAGAAAATGTCTTCTCAAGTTGAATACTGCATCATAGTTGGGGTATTGATGGCTTTTGCTTTTTTTTTTTTTTTTTTTTTTTCTAAGTAATTAAATTTCAAATGTTGAAAAGCAAGTGGAACATTAGGGGAAATCTTCTGCTGTCATAGTGTCCATTTATCATGAAATTCAGCATTGCATGGCTCCTTCCATACAATTAATGTCTGCAAATTGGTGTGATCAGGTAAAGAAATTCTCTATGGGCAGTCTCACCTAACTTACAGAGCTTGTCTTTCTATTTGTTAGAGTGCTGAGATGTTATGTTAGTGTTCTGTAAAAATCAAAATAATGTTTCAGAGCAGTTATTTCTCTTTTTTAAAATGTTCGCACATTGTGGTGTAGGTTGTCTGCTTATTAGGAGTGCTTTGACTCAAAGCACTGAAAGACAGTGTTTAATACTGATCAGGTTTCTTGAGGGAGCCTAATAATACGAGTTGAGTTTATGTAACATTTTGGGGCCAGATTCTGTATCCCAATTCCTGTCTTGTGCTGTTGGGGAAAAAAAAATAAAAATAAAAAAATCAAGAGTTGTCCTGTATGGCAATAGGTATGTCAGAAGCAGCCAAGGAGTACTTTCCTGGTTTGTGTCATAGTGTAAAACATTTGTATGTGTCTGAGGAGTATTTTTTCTGCTTGGTAGCAGTTGAATGGTGTTTTGCTGCAGCTCCTGAACTCCTGTCCCTCCCATATAGTTCAAAATCTGTTCCTCTGTGTTGAAGTTTATTATGAATATTAAGATTCCAGGTATGTTGGTAATATAAATGAAGAGTATTACTCCATTCTCATTATAATAAAAAGAGAGTAACATACATGTATGAAATAATTTTACTCGGGGTCATAGAATGATGCAGTGAATTCTGAATGTAGACTGTAAAAGGTTGGGCACTGAGGTCAACAGAAGCCTTCAATCATCTGAGCAGGATAATTAGAAGTCTTTCAGCAGGAAGACAATAAATAAATAAATAAGGATTTTGCATGACATTAGGGAAAGAGGGAGGTTCCAAAGGAGAAACCTCAGGAGAACAGCAGAAGAAGAGGAGACTGGGTTCCTGATGTAAGGTCAGAGAATACTAAAGATGTGAGAAATCAGTGATAGGCAATGTGTGAAGGCTATTTTAGAGCTATGTCTGAATTTAAGAAATCTGGGAAATCCACATACTTTTGTAAAGGTGTTTAAAAAAAGGAGGACAGGAGAAAAAATAAACCTTCCTGTGCTAAAGTACTATGCCATACAGTCAAAGGAGGGAGACAGTACTGAATCTTATGCAGACAAATACAAGTTTAAGAGACTTGAACGTGGCTCTTCAAAACAGTAGCTTTAATGAAGCACTTATTTTAACTGAAAAGCAATTAGGCATTGTCTCCTTACAGTGCACGTGTTTGACTCTTGTTAGCGTTAACAAGTTTCACTCGCAGAATCCTGCTCTACAGGACATTTGCTTGCCCTGCTAAACTATTAAGCTGTTTTCTCAGTGCTGTCCCTGGTCCTACCAATGTTTTTTGAGTTTTTAGATTAAAAAGTAAGATAAGGAAATGTAGTCAGCTTTTAGTAGTGGAACAAACTGTGTTATATTTTAAAAGGCCACGTTTCAAACAGAGGTTAGTGGAAAGCCAATTTTCCTTTCCCTGCTTTGAGTAGGTCTGTGCCACCCAATGATACTTGGGAATAAAATGTAAACAAAGAGCTAATGCTTTGGAGGTAACAAGTGTCTTCTTGAACTTTCAAAAGTTTTAAATTGTAGTCTGAACTATAAAAATCAAGGAAGGAAACTGTTGGCAATGCTGCTGTTGCACAGCATTCCTCAAGAACAGTAAAACTAGGGTTTAGAGAGGGTTAATGGCAGATGCCTTCTTGCCTCTGACTGACCTAATCTAATTTGCCTTCAATCAAAGACATGCTCAAGTGAATTTGATAGGACTTGCTATGGGTAGGTCAGTGTTAAACAGAAGATCCTATGATACCTGTTTACTGTATCTGTCTCTTGTCTGTGGGACGAGATAAGATGGTTGGTTTATCTAAACAGCCAAAGAATGGCCTGATACTTTATGCAGTTTTCTACATTTGTGAGAAAAAAAATAAAATAAAATGTTATTTTGTACTATACGTTTTGAAACAGAATAAGAAAGCTCTTTCAGTCTGTGAATATGAACAGACACTGCATTTTAGTTCACAGGGAGTATTTCTTGTGAAGGAGTTTTCTTCCCTTCCTCTTTTGAGACCAATAATAAAATTCCCATGGATTTCAATGGAACAAAATACTTTTATGTGATACAACTTAATAGTCGGGGATACTTGCAGTAAGTAGAACTGGCAGTACTGTAACTGTATAAGAATAAGCATAGTTCAATATAATTACCCTTCTAATTCTGCTGTATGAGAGGGATTTTAGTACTAAGTGGTCGTAGGCTTTTCTGTGCATTTAAGTTTGGCTAAGGATGGTCTTATACCATGTGTTGCAATTGAGAAAAAAAAAAGGGGGGGGGGGGAAGGGGAAGAAAAACGATGGGGGGGACCTATGTTAGAGACAACAGGCAATATTGACAATATTGACTATTGTTGGAGACAATAGTCAGTTGACAATACACTGGTCAATTACAAGGAACCCCACTTCCCAAGCAACATCTCAGTCATTTTAAAAGTATTTAATAGTGCTATGCCTGAGTTTGGGGAGATGAATACATTTTCTCTAACTGGAATACAAATGAAAGGGTTTGCTATCACTATAGCAATGTTGTAGTTTCATAAGCACATAGTCTGTAAGAGAAAAAGAAAAAAAAAAAAAAGAACCTATAAAAGTCTCCACTGTGTTTTGTGAGTTCAGAATTAATCGAGACCAAATTGTTTACTTCAGCAAAAGAGAAAACTAAAAATAAAATTGTATCAGAAAATACAAGCATAATGCCTAGAAACATTTGTCTTAAACTCAGAGGCAAAATTAATTTCTTGCCTAAGAGAAAATAAACACTTGCATGTCATCAATCACATTCTGTTCCATGTATTTTAGATTTGGTGTAAATTTAAACAAACAAAAAAACATCAAACTTCATTTTTATAGTTATTTTTTTGTAATGAAGTATAGTGTTTATGAGAGAAGAACATGAATGTCCTGAGGAGAACCTGAGAAAGAAAGCCCAAGTGACTTTTAAAGAGTTCATAGAATTCCCGTCCCTTGGTCTCAAGCTGTTTCAGTTACCTAGGGAAAGCATGTATGAAAAGTTATATTGAAGAGAAGCACAGCTTCTCATCAGTATGGTCTGTGACAGAAGTACTTGTAATCGGAGAATTAAAATTAGCAAGAAAATTCAGGAAACAGAAATATTACAACATTGCAAATCTAAAAGTTGGATGAGAGAGCAGTAATGTGACTATTCATTCAACCATTCTTCATCCAAGTCATGACTGCTTCAACAAGTGGAATAGTATAAACAATATATGAGGTATTATACAATTAGGTGCCAGTGATTTGTTTGCTGACATGTTGCATGTCAATATCTACTTTCAAGGATAAAGTTGAAACCTGTGCCATATCTTTTCATCTGTGTTTCTTTCTCCAGTTTGAAATCACTGGGTTAGTCCTTTCTGCAACCTTGTAAAGCTCTCTTGAGGCTTTGGGGGCAGAATGAGCTGTGGGTCAGTCCCCAGGTCCCAAGGGCACGGAGGGAAGTGAGCATCTGTTTGTAACCAACCCCTCTCCTGAAGTGAGGGAGTGGGCAGGATGGAGAAAAGATTGCAATGTAGACATGGTACTGAGCGCATACATTGATTATTAACAGCCAACCACCCCCCTCCAATATCTCCAGCACAAGGGATAGAGACAGTTTGGTCTTTTTATTGTACCTGTAGGTCTGCATCAAACATGAGCAAGACTATGTCATACAATTTTCAGGAAAGAAGTCAAATGCTTGCCCATTTTTCTGGCACTGCAAAACAGGTTTAGGGCATTAGCAATGCAAGTGTGGATGATGCTGATGTTGCTTCTCATGCAATACATACCACCAGGTTTTTATGACATGAGTTGGCCTTGATGTTGGGCATATGTGAAAAGTGCACAATTCACCCTCATTACAGCAATCACTATTTTGAAGCAGTAATCCAAAATTCATGGTAAGCATCAGGTTTTTTCTTTATAAATACCAAACCTTGTGCCATAACATAAGACTTGGATCTAGTAATGAATCTATAATAAATAAATAAATTAATTAATTCCTCCTGTTGAAAACTCAGAAATGGTAACTCCCATACTCCATACCACTTGTTGTCCTTGCTACTTGTTATGCTTCCAAGAACCATAGCTAATACTGGATCAGCTTGTTTGAAGGGAAGTCCAGAATAGTTCTTGCTATTATGTAGTGAGTGCAATGTTAAGGGTCTCCTTTCAAGTCCTTTAAATATGGCAGAGGCGGCCATCATTAATGATGATGCTCACATTTTCAGTAGTTGCCTAATAAGGATGGAAACAGAGAGGAAAACCAGTTGCTTTAATCTTCTGGACAGCAGCTCCTTGTATGTTTTTATAAGGGGATAAGAAAAGAGACATTCATAAATAAAATAAATGCATTTTTATTTAATCTACATCTGGGAAACTAACATTATTCATATGGTGCAGGAGGTGAGGGACATGACCTCAAAAGGCCAAATTTTGTTTATTTTTTAATTAGTAATACTTGTTTGTTTGTTTGTTTTTGTTTGTTTGTTTGTTTGTTTTAATTGATGCAGAGTGCTGCCTGGCTAGCTGTCCACATAAAAAAATAAAATAATAAATAACAAAGCAGCTTTGCGAGTACATAGCTTGCAAAAAAAATATTAGAAATATTAGCATTTTAATGTCCAAGTCCAGAAATAACTTTTTTTTTTTCAGCAGCATGGCACTGAGAGAATACTTCCTTGATGTGTGTGGATGAGCAGTAATTGATGCACATGTACTTGTTTAACCTATAGCAGGTTAAATACAAATTTAAAGGCAATTCTCCAAATGACATGTCATTTAAGAGATGATATTGTTCCTAGATCACTGTAGTATCTTTCCCAGCAAATTGCCTTGTGCACTAGGGGTTTATTAACACCAGGGAGAAGCTAGCTGAAGAGTACTACTGATTAATGTGACGTATTTGAGTTTCTTACTACAACTGTCTCAACAACCAGACATACAAATCTGCTCCATACACAGCAAATTAAATTTATATTACATAGCCTTGGCTAGAAAATTGTGTAGCTAATTTAGTCCCAAAAACGAAATTTGATTTTTTTCCACATGAATGCTTTTGTGATTTTTCATACCCTGTTGGTTTCTGCCATTGGTTTAGGTTATTTTAATCCTTCCTTTAAAAGAAAAAATAAGGGGAAAAAAAGGAATATGTGAATATATATATATATGAGATTTAAAATTTTTTTTAGGAACATCCCTCACTGCCTCAGAAATTAATATGTCCAATGCATGAGTACAAAATGACTTTTCCAAGCTCCCTTCTGTAAATACAACATGAACCATATTTTTTAATAAAAGTTTGCCACAGCTAATTAAGAATATAGAGGTGTGTATCAGTTGTTTTTTCCTTTGTTTGTGCTGTGGCTCTAGCTACATACTATTCTACTAAGCTGAAGCACACCTCTGCATATAAATGTCAGTGGTAGCTGATTCTCACTGAACTAAATAGCAAGTATTTGAATAAACTTTTTCAGGAGGAAAAATGAAATAATTTAAGCAAAGCTGGTAACCAAGAACTGGGGGAAAGCAGAGGAGAACTGGATGTTTAATTTCCTAGTCCTGCATCTGAAATATGTTTTCAGATAGTCATTTATCAACAGTCATTAATTAATTTACCCATTAAACCTCACATAATTTGTCTGTTTATATGAACTACATATCCACCCCCTTGTACCACCTAGTCCCTCTTTACTATCTTGGTCTTACCATTAATTTCTCACTTCCATGGTCCATGCTCCCATCCCTTCCCCACTGAGCTTTCAGTGCTACCTGCTTCATCCCACAATGTTTGGGCTGCCATCACCTCCTCACACTGCTCTAAGTATGGCCGGTTTCCTCCAAGAAGCTCTACAGCCTCTTTGGGCAATGCTCTTCAGGCACCATCTGTTCACAGTATCTCCTTGGCCAGGCTTCTGCCTGGCTGTTTTCTGTCTCCTTTCTTCCTGACCACCCTGCTGTTTTGGAGAGTCATTTTGGAGAATCTGCTAGTGAGGTACACTGCTAACCTGTATCACTGCTAAAGCTTACACAGGACAAGGACAAGGACACAGTAGCGTCCTTGCCCAGCCCTTCTCTTCCTCTGCACTCACTTGTTGCATCTGCCCCTAAATTAAACAGTAAACTCAGAGCAGAGCCTTTTCCTCCCTGCTCCTTTTAGCACCACGCACAACGGTGCCTGGCTGATGTCAATAAGTACCCCAGCTGTACAAATAAATAAGAATAGATTTGATTACATAGCTGAAGTTCTAATCCAAAAATAATTTAAACAGTATTCACAAGTGGTTATGCTGTCTATAATTCATATATAATAATTTAGGACTACCAGTTTTTAACTATCGTGTAATTTCAATTTACTTGCAGTTCTCATGGGATAAAGTATATTATTGAATAAGAAAGGAATAAACTATATTCAGGGTAGCTGTAGGGTGCTATGCTTTAAAAGAAAGCTGGTGGATTTCTAGGAGAAAATATGCAGGATCCATTATACTGTTAATGAATGCATGATTCAGATTGGCGACTTAATTTTTAGATCGCATTTCTCTGGTACTGGCAGGTTTAACAGGCTTTTACATAAAAACTGAACAAGATAGCATATATTTACACCAACATGCAAATACTGAATAATCAAAAAATAAGTTTCTTGTATTGTTTATTCACTTGCAATTTATTTATTTATTTTAGTGATGTAGCATGCAAAGGGCACAACTGCAATTTCTGGTACCACTACTGAACCTGTGGTTGTTGCCTTTGAGGCAGCTTGGTATGTATCCACAGCTACAGCCTTTCACCTCTGTGTAAGCCATGACTACATGCATAATTTTTTTATTTGGCCAGGAGCTTTCTTGAAATATTCAGCATTTCCTTCCTCAGACAGGGTGGCAGATTGGTGATATTTTCAACTCCCTTGGCTAAGAGAAAAATCCTGCACTCCTTATTTTTTGCTAAGAGACCTGACTGATGTAAGATTTATTCCTTCAGGGGCCACAACCATGAATGATTATCAGAAAACACTTTGTGTAGTGACTTGTAGCTTTAGAAAATGTGATTTTTATCCATTTTTTATATTGGCACATTAATTGTAAGCATTTCCTATCATCCTTTTTTTTGAAATGTGAACAGATGTCCAACTTTTTAAGAAGCCATGTATTACAGTGGGCTGCATTTCAAGTCATAGAGCCACAGCCACAGAATGAATCTGAAATGCTCTGCAAATACACAAAGAAAAGAAGACAGAATCAAAAAAAAAAAAAAAAAAAATCCAGCTTGGCCTTCCATTTGTGCACCAGCTATTTTATTTATTTATTTATTTTCAATCTCTTACAACTAGATTATCACTTCTTAAAGGAATTTGAAAAAAACTCTCCCATGAGACATTCTAATCCGATCTTGTATTATGACAATACCAGTTGGATCTCACCCTATTAGTCACTTGCTGTAAATAAGGGATTTTCCACTGACTTTTAACTCCTCAATTAATGAGAATTATTGGAACTGTGTCCTGGAAATTAGCCATAGAGCTAGCAACAATTGCAATTCGCTTAGGAAAACTGTTTTATTTTAAATCTTCCCATCCAAATTAAAAAGCATGAAGAATATATAATGTGCAGTAAATAAAGCATATTACTCTGATTTGCATTCTTTTTCTATACCCCTTGGCTGCATGAGACCCTTAGGTCTAAATCCTTCTTTCTGTTTGTGCAAGTTATTGTCAGTCAGAGCTCTTCTGGAGAAAGCGGTCTGATAGCTAGCCCATAATATTTCTGTAACTTATGTATTCTTTATATTCTCTAGTGTTTCAGTGAATTCTTAATCCCATTTTGCTTTGTGTTAAGCAGTCTAATGACTTCTATGTGTAGTTTAGTCACTACCATCTCAGTTACCTTTTGTTCATTTGCCTTTATTCTGGGGAAAAAAATTAAAAAAAAAATATCACATGATCTTATCCCTTCTCTTCTTATTCAAATAATGATAATTGTTTTATTGTTTGCAACAAAATCAATTTTTATGTCTATTATTGACTTTGAAACATACCTTATTTCACTCAGAGACATGAACGAGGTCTTTCTTGGCATGCAATATTCAGACTTACTTAAGGAGATACACATCTCTTTATCCATAATGTACATACACTTTTATCTGTCAAGAACATCCCTTTGTTCTTGTAGAAGCGTGCACACTCTGTCCATAGATAACATTGGAATTAGTGTCACTTTACAAAGACAGTTTTGACCTCTCTTTTATAAGTAACTGAAGAAAGTATCTTTCACGTTAATGTACTTAAAGCATATGATGTTCCTGTAGTTATTTTCTGGTAATTTTGAACGCAGTGCAAACTGAACAAATATAGTTAAGTTATGTAAACTCTAACTATACTATCCTATATAAAGAATAACTAGAGACACTGCAGTCATTCTATAACTCTTTCTGGTCATTTCAATTGGCTTAAGTTGCAAGGGTCACAGACTTACACATCCATGCATGTACCAAAGCACCCTTACACAAAATTCCCGTTAGACCATGATTAAAGAAAATCATTTTCTGCTGTGACTGTTAGGTACGCGTATGATGCTTTCTTTTTAATGGTACTTGCATAAAATAGTATCATCTCCATTGTTATGGCAGAAGGAAAAATATGACACTGATTTTGCTGACAAAATTGAAATCGTTTTTTAGATGCATTGCACTTTTTCATGTTTTATTATTATAAGTGGCTTTTAAAGTATAGAGTTAACTTTTTATGCGCAGGCTTTATTAGCTGGTTACCTGAATTTTTCTTTTTTATTTGTACTTCAGAAAAAACACAAGCAGAGGTTGATTTTTAAATAGATATTGATTTTTAAGCTTAAATGGTTGTCTTTTGGGGGAAGGAAATGGACATTAGAAATTCAAGATGTTTGCAGCTGACTTCTGTTATATCAGTTTTTCTACTTGCAAGAAAGAATGGACAACTAGAAAACATATTTTGTTTAAACTATCATTTCCAAATCTGCCAGCTTACTTTGGCAGCCTTACAGATTTACAGAGTGGCCTTCCCTAGTTATAAATCTTCCCAACTATAAGGAAAGGTGATTTTTGTGAGTATGGCATTGAACTGTAACAAAACATAGCTGTTGTCTATAGCCATTTTGATTACCTTTAGCAAGTTATTTCATTATATTATGCTTCAGTTTTCTACCTGTAAAATACAATATTATTATAACAGGCTTTGCTTTGCTGTATTTCACATACTAATGAATGTTTTCCTGTATCACTTTCCTACCCCACAGAAATGCTGAAAGCATGTGTTCGTTAATATTCTTGAAGCATGACAAAGAAAAGCCTATTAGTGTAATGTGCTTTGCTTTAAAACTTCAGATAGAAGAATAATAATAAACAACATTGTTTAAGCTTTGGCCATAATGTTTAGAAATATAATATTCACATGTTCAGACTTAAACTGATGAGGTAAAACTTTGAGGTACTCTAGGTCTTTCTCCTATACGCATGCAAACAAACATCTAAAAATGTTATTTCACATTGAGCAAAACGATTTGTATATTCTTGTTGGAATATATATCAAACAGGAAATCAAGAATGGCTCTTTGTCATCTATATCCTTAGCCACATGTTTCAGTGTCGCGTCTTCCTATTCTCTCTGTGTATTTCCATCAGTGAGGTGAAGGGAAGCTTGAAATGGGCAGTTATGAAATATCTTACCCATAGGAAAAGCTTCTTCTTAACCTCATTAGTAATTGCGTGAGAAATGATCAGGGGTATGACAGTTTATATTTCCCTGCTATTATTTCCCCTAATAACTGTAGATGTTCTTATTATATTTCTAAATGCCTGTTCTCAGAGGTGACTTGAACAAGAGGTATTTCATTTTATCAGGTTCAGATTGATTGCCTCTGTGTTGCGTTGAATATGTTCTTGTTCTTGCACTATAAGAAAAAGTAGATAGAAATCCCCAGTTTCTTTTCTATACAGTGCTCTGGGTTGTATCATTTGTCTCTTTTGTCTTGATTTATTTGTTTATTTTTATTTTTTGTACAAAGAACTGTCCAAGCTAATTTTGGACAGAAGCCCTCTGACCTCAACACATGGGCAACACATCATTTATTCAAGACAACAGAATGCTTTAACTGGTACTTTCTAACACTGCATGTATTTATTACAGTTTTTTTTCCTTGACTTTCTTTTCATTGAATAGAGGCTTTAACTTAATGACAGTTTTCTTTGCTTCTTTTCCTTTTTTTTTTTTGCCTCTGTATCTGAGAAAGCAAGTGCAATCAATGGAGAAAACATCACTACATTTCTGATAGTTTTAACAGCTGCAGGCAGTTCAATATTTTGACCTGTATTTTAATGCTCTTAGTGTTTTCAGTAATATCCTAGTAGAGACACTGGAGATAAGGAAGACCAGCAGCCACAATATACATATTCTGTCCTTCTGCTTTCTGTTGTTTTACAAAAAATAAATAAATAAATAAATAAATAAATAAATAATACTATGTTTAAGAGCTTGCAATAGATATCTAACACAGTTCCTTTAAAAACTGACAAGTGCAAATTGAAAAGCAAAGTCCCATTAACAGAGAGTTGGAGTGTCACTGTGCCATTAAATATTAAGTCTGGGATGCTCTGGGCTTTGCATAAAAGGAGAGCCAGTGAGAATCTTGGAACATGTTAAGTCAATTAAAATATACCTATTTGACTTTTATTTTCTTCACAGACCACAGATGACATCCTGGTGGCCTCAGCTGAATGTCCCAGTGATGACGAGGACATCGATCCCTGTGAGCCGAGCTCAGGTGGGTTAGGTTAGTCAACTTTTTTACTACTTTATTTCATATTTGCATGCTCCCATCCCACAGAAATTTGGAGGGACAGTCTTTTCTTATATAGTGTGGATATGGTGAATCTGGGCCTTTATACACGTGGCAGTGTCAGTGGAGAGGGACAGTTTGCCATATATTTGTCAGAGACAATGGCTGAGAAGGCATTTTTGGTAGTCATGATCTGAGCAGGGTTATAGCTTACCAGAGGACCTAAGGCTGGACTCGGACAGGCAGTCTGGGGCCCCTGTAACTCTGTTGTCATGATAGAGACACCTTCGTTTAGCAGAAAGATGTTGCAATTGTTAGTGCTTAGTACTTAAAAGAATTAAGAAGTTAGTACTTAATAATAAAAGAATTAAGATAGATTTGTTGTGTACTAACATATTTAGTTAAAGTAGATATCAGTGAAATTTGAGACTGGGCAGTATATTAATGCAAATAATAACTAAGACCCTGAGTTGTTATTATAGACTCAAGTTATTATATATAGACTCAAGTCGGGGCAGGAGCTATTTCTATATAGCCTTAAGACAAAGAAAATTTTGGTTCAAATGCAGATGCGTGAGTTCTCTTATTAGGTGTCATACATACATAAGGTGTCATACACCTAATAAGATCATGGAAATATTATTTATTTAAATTTAAGTGAAAGAGAAGTATATGACTTCTCTCAATTTTTGATTGACCTTCAGGGTGTCATTAGAGCTCTTCCAGGAACCAAGATATTTATGGGTTTGATGAGAATATTTTGGAGTCAAGTTTTTTATCCTTTCCAGTAAAAAGGTTTCAGAGTGTTTTCCAAACTGCCACAAGATGCAATGAACACTCTTACACCTGAGTAGCACCAGATACACCTACCTTACACATTTCTTGCATCTCTCAGGAAGATGTTTCACTTGCAGAAGTCCCAGACATCATGAGCTAGATATTTGGGAACTGTGATGACAATTCATTTTTTGAAAGCTTGACAATTAATTTCAAAGATTTTTTTTCTGTTTTTTCTTTATTTTCAAATTCTTGAGTTCAGTAAGATTATGTCTTTTTCCTGTATATGTCATTGCAGTAGCTCATATGGTTCTGAGCTCATCCAAGCTAATTGTGTTCTAGCTTTAGTTAACTCAAGCCCTGCTGTTCAATAGATACATTTACATTTGGCTGTGGGAGGGGTGAAATGATGTTATCATTTCTGACCAAACTGGAGTCTAGAGGGGAATGTGAATATTAGTCTTCCTGCAAAGCCTTGCCATTAGCTTTCCTGTTTTAGTGTACCATTCATCACCCAGCTACGCTTCTCATTTTTGTTCATTTGAGAATGGTTTTATTGTTTCATTTCTTGGATCCCAACTGCTACTGCTTTTTTTTTTTTTTTTTTTTAAAAAAAAAAAAAGTATGGATTGGCACAAAAATTATGTTCTCCATAAACACAATTGTCTGGATCATTTTATCTGTCATTCTTCACATCAAAATGTCACTTGTCCTCCCACTCTTAACTCTTAAAAGCTATTAATTTGCCTCCCTCTTCAATGGCCTTGTCCTTTTCTCATATTTAAAACAACACGAACCAAAAGGGTTGGTGAAGTCATAAGTTCTTGCATATCTGTCTCCCTGTAAGCTGTTTTAGTCTTATTCACTTAGTCTTACAAATAAGCTTTCTTAATAAATAGTCCTGTAGCAATAAGACACTGCACCATCTGAATAATACTGCAGTCTCCATGCTCTCCTAATAGGCTGGAACTTAAGCGAGGAAAACATAATATTGTTGACAGTGACAGATTATTTCTTTTTCTTTTCATTTGGGATGGGAGATGAAAAAGGATATGTCCCTCCATTTAAATTCTTCCCATGGATCAGTTTAGCTTTTCCCCCTTAAACCTTTTCAGAAACCAGAGTTGTCTCCCCATAGCCACTCCTTCGTCTTCTCGCTGATACTGGTGAAGCTCGTGTTTCCTAACAGAGACTTCTAGAAGGCCAAATCGTTAATTTTATTATTATGTTTTCATTTGAAAGGCCATAGAGTGAGATTCCATTAGATTTCTGCTCTTACTGCTTGATGGTCATTCAGGGAAGGGATCTGCCCCAGTACAAGAGACGATACAGCATACTCATGCAGCGCACTCATTGCTCCCAGGTCAACGTTTTCAAGCAAGAATATGTTTACGGGATGGCCAGAGCCCATTCATTTTTATTGATAGAGCCATAAGTGTACATTTACATGAGGATTGCCCAAAATATGTCTATTTCTAAACCAAGATCTCCACTCAGAAGGAAACCCTATTCAACAAACCATTTGAATATGGTAGATCTATAAATCATAGAAATTAGCTATCACTAATTAGCTAAATTGTACTGATTAACAAGATTTATGCTTAAAATAGGGCTTCTTTTCTAGAATAAATACAGTTCGTATTGGCTAACAAGTCTTGGTCTGCCACCACAAGCTTTGCTTTCTGTGCATCCATCTTCCGAAGAACAAAGGGAAAGATGCAATTTGCAACAAATTTCATATGGGAAATGAAAATGTAGACCAGACTGGGAGCTGCTAAGCAGCAATCCCATCAACTTGTCTGGAACATAAAGTCACAAAAATTATAATTGCAGATTTCATTGTGACTGCTTAACATGCCATAATTGGATGAAGTCATAACAAATTTATTAGCATGCGAAACTTAGTCAACATACTTTGCGTTATGTTTTGTGTGGTAAGACAGCATGTGTTGCTTTCATAGTCTCCTCACCTTCCCTTTCCTACTCTAAATACTAATAACTGTGCTAAAAATAATATTAACATTTTGTTTCATCAGCTTCACGTCATAGAGGAAATAATAAAGCTTCTTCATTTTTTAGACAAGTTATGAAAATTACTAGTGGAAACCTGTCCAATAAAAAGACAGCCTGGGATGTTTTACTGATTTTATCTGAAGAGCTATAAAACTACGGGTGGACAAACTGCCATTCTGCATGTTCGGAGTGCTGTTCCAGCCTTTCCTGAGTTCTGTACAGAACTCTGATTTCTGCTGAGTTGCAGTGAGCATGTGTACTACACTGCTTAATTGCTCCAGCTATACCGCCTGGTATTTTATTTGTCAGCTATTATCTAGTCTCTTTTGTGGCTATGGAAATGTTTCAAAATGCAGAAATCCAAATTGGCCTACATTAAGTGAAGTCATGGAGTTTAAAGGCAGGGAAATCTGGACTGTGGAATAAATCTTACAGGTTTTAGCATACACACAAACAGTGCTTTTTTTTTTTTTTTTTTTTTTTTTCCCCTGCAAATTACAGTTAAATCCTTCTCAAACTCAGGAGTCAACCAAGTTTTAAGTTAGAATTTAGCTTGAAAAACCTGTCCAGATGGCCGTGGCAGAAGTGGGATGGGTAGAGGATTTGGCACTCTTTAAGAACATAGCCAGCATTTATATGGTATCTGCTAGTCTTGAAAGCGTTAGCAGACAACCTTCAAAGTGAACAGATAGTGTTTTAGTAACAAACCAAACTACTTGTCAGGTTCCGACAAGGGTCTCTTTATCAACAGAATCTCATGTGTTGCAACCAAAATAAATACTTCATCGTCTCTTAATCAATATTCGCCTGTCTGGCAACTCTTGGGTTCTACTTCCCAGGGCAGTGTTTGATTGGTGTCAGACCTTGTCCTGTACTTGTTCTATAGGGAAACAGGGCAATAATAGGATAAATTTCAGTGCTGTATACTAACTGGTGTTTTAGGTACCTGTCTTAGCCTTGATTCTTGATCTGGAGAGAGTAATGGGATTAGATATTTTCCCACGTTATTATGTAAGAACCAACAGTATAGATACTTACAGACTGATCTTTGAGCATGTATTGATTTTCCTATACCCTGGCTTGGCATATTACATTGCAGACAACAATTGGCAATGTTCATAAATCTGCAAAGCATCAGTACAGCCAAGAAACAGGAAACAAGTCACTACTTCTGATGTTTCTTACAGTACATTGTAGAGACTGTTGTTCACTGTTCTGGGGAAGGCTTTTTCCTTTAAGCAGAATATTACAGGATTTTGCATGCAAACTGCTTCCTGCATGCGTATGTCCCCCTGCTGTGTTATGACATGTATTGGACAGATGGAGGTGGCTAGGAACCATACAGTTCTCAAACACTTTGTGATGGTTTAGGTTTGGTCCCTGAATTAATACCTATTTTTTCTAATGAGCAGAGCTGTGAAATATGGCATGTGAATGCTTTATGCTTATTTATAGAAGTTTTACTCTTCTTTTTCTGTCAGAAATTACTATAATGTATTACTTGTGCAACTACACTTCATTGAATCTGTTGTGCAAGGACCTGAAAAAAAAATACAGTTAATTCACAGGGCAACTGTGGTCACTATGGCTTGAGACAAAAAGGGAATATTTGTGCCTCATTCCAATTATCCTGTAGTTGTATATGTATTTTCAGTATTAGAAAGATCATTGGGTTGCCTTGACTCAGCTTCTTTAAATGCTTAGCTGAAATACGTAAAGATGTGTCTGCATGAACTGCTACAGAGCGAAAATTACGTGGTTTTATTTGCAAACTTCTCAAATGTTAGAATTGGGATAGAGTGGCACGTACAACGTGCATATAGCATGTAGAATAAAGGAACTGACAGACTTCAAATATACATTAATTTTCCTGTAAGTGAAGTTAAGATAATTGTCAGGTTTACTTAATTTTATAAATCAGAAGGCACCCCCCAAATCATCAGAAAGCAAATGTAGCACTTTTCCAAATGTTTTTATTGTGAAATGAACACCTTTTTCTTTTCTTTTCTTTTTTTTTTTTTTTTTTTTTAACAACAGTCTTAGCTCTTCCTGTCTGTCACTGCAAATTACACATATGGCATTTTTCATCTGAATTTGATCAGAAAGATGTAGTTTTTTAATTATCTAAGTAAATTAGGTTAAAAATGATGATTAATTGGTTGTATCAACAGCGATCTCTACTCTTTGTCAGCCATGTCATTGAAACATAAGTACACTGACTAAACTTGTAGCTCTCTAGCCATTCCTAGCTTTCCTAGCCAATATACATGTACGTTGCTCATGTTGGGAGCTGCTGAAAACAATGGCACATGCTGAAAGGGTTTTTTTTCTTTAATTCTCATAAATATTTTTTCAATAATTTAGAGAATTCTAATTCCTCAAATGGATTCTCTGTAATTTTGGTGGTTGTCTACATGTTCATACTCTCATACATCATTCGTTTGTGTAGCCTGAACTACTACAGGGGATTTATGAACAAAATAAAATTATTTTAAACTTTGTTTTTAAAGCACACTTTAAGGCAGGATGCAGCTGTTGCTCGCTATACATTCCTTGCTGAACATATTTAATTCAAAGAAAGTTTTAATACAAAGCCTAGAGATGACATCTCTAATCTAATTGGAAAGCTAATGCTTTCCAAGTTGTATTAATTGCAATCATAGTGATATGAACATATCAGAATTTAGAATATGGATGGAAATTAGAGGCTGACTTTTTTTTCTTGAGCCATAATGGTTTTCTATCAGTGTAATATCAGTGACTCTATGAGTGGTGAGAAATATCGACACCATTTCTATAAATCATACAAAGCTCTGTACTAATTTGTAGAAAACCTTATCCACTGGTGCACAACTGATGAACAGAGTTTCTTGTGTATAAAGTTTGAGAGTGCATTCATATTCCACTTAATTCTTGCCAAAGTTGAAGATTTTAATTTTTATAATATGTATATGAATCGTAAACATTCACAGTGTAAATACTGGGATTGTTATTTGTATGGCAGTACCTAAAGCCATCTTTCAGGTGTATGCATACAACATGAAAAGATAGTTCATAGAAATGTATGAATTGATAATTATTTGTATTGCTATTATGTGCTCATTCATTTGGAGTTAGATATCACTACAGCACAGATGAAACCAGATGGTAATGTTTCTAGTAGTTCAATGGAACTTAATTATTTTATAAACAATCATTCATGAAAAATGGGCACATTACTTAGTGTTCCTGGTGGAGTAGCACACATTACTTTTCATTCTTTTAAAGATGTAAAACACTGTTTGTGACTCAATTCTGAACGTATTTACACACAAAGATGAAGCATATGATCCTGTTTGATAGGACATCCAGACTGGTATATGAATTCAGAGAAGCAAACCAGGCACTTCACATCACTAATTCACAAATGCCTATGTGTGTCATATCCATTGACCTCAGTGGAACTTCCTTGATTTTTCAGTGCTCGTCTAGATCATGGACAACAAAATGTGTAGCAAGTGAATATAGTGTCCTTTTATTCAGGTGTAGAAATGATATTTTAGTCCAAGGCAAGCATACAGGCCCTGCAGGAGATAGTCAGAAAGTGAATGGCAAGCATGTCAGAGCTAAGTATCGCAGTTCTGTGGGCAAGGCTGGAGGAGTGCAGATTTTTACTCTCATTCAGCGCAAACAGAGGTGGAGGAATATAGTCTTATTCCATTGCTGGAGTTACCTGGGGAATATGATTTGTGTCACAATCCATTTAGTATTCTTTCTCTCTTATTTTCTCTCTACCTTGCCACATAGATATGCATAAACTCTTGGAAACTTATCTTCCTCAATTTCCTTAGAAAAATTTACAGAAAACACTGTTACTAGCATATAAGCTGTAGCTTGACCTGTTCTTTTTGCTACCTGGCCTTACAGACTATTCCAGCATTAACCGGAGAGGGAGATGTGTCCAGAATGACTCCAAAGAGAGAAATAAATAAAGAAAATTAGATTATTACTGAATAAAGCATTGCATAGACAGAAGGAATTTGTTAACAGCTAATGCAGTGGCTTTGTCAGTCACACACACCAAAAAAAAAAAAAAAAAAAAAAAATTGGATTCATGACTGTGTTCTTTTAGACAAAGCAGTCTTGATTTTAAAGACTGATATTCAAGATTTTCAGTTACACAAAAATTGTATCCCATTGTTCTATACATGTATCCTAATGTATGAAAAGTAGTTTGTGGAAGTTTTAAGTCTATAATGATTGTTAGTTTTTAGCCACAGAAATAAGGGCATGCTTTCATGGCATTCACTGTGAGATGTTTCCACAATTTAAACAAAAAAAAAATACATCACAAGATGTTGTGGCCTTTCTGAACTGATCCTATGTGGGCTTCCCACTTGCAGCAGCTCTCCAAGACCTGCTCCCACATGGCTCCGTACCACGGGGTCCATCCCCCAAGAGCAAACTGCTCCAGCACAGTTTCCCCACGGGCAGCAGCTCCCCCCAGCCCCCTGCTCCTGCGTGGGCTCCTCTCCACAGGCTGCAGTTCTGGCCTGGGGCCTGCTCCTGCGGGGGCTCTCCATGGGCCGCAGCCTCCTCCAGGCCACATCCACCTGCTCCACCGGGGGCTCCTCCACCCATGAGGGGGGTTGCAGCATGGAGATCTGCTCCATGTGGGACCCACGGGCTGCAGGGGGACAGCCTGCTCCACCAGAGGCCTCTCCACAGGCCTCAGGGGAACTGCTGCTGCCTGCCTGGAGCACCTCCTGCCCTCCTGCTGCACTGACCTTGGGGGCTGCAGGGCTGCTTCTTGCTCTTCTCTCCCAGCTGCTGTAGCACAGCTCTCCCAGAGGCCCAACCAACATTGCCAAGTGGCTTAGCTCTGGCCAGCAATAGGTCCGTTTTGGAGCTGTCTGGAGCTGGCTCTGATCTGACATGGGGCAGCTTCTGGGCTCTGCTCACAGAGGCTGCCCCTGCAGTCCCCCTACTACCAAAACCTTGCTATGTAAACTCAATACAGTAATGCATATGCATTGAATTTACCTCTATGTGGAAAGATGTTTTCTTCAGGTTTTTTATCATCATTGTCTTTATGAATGTTAGAAGAAAAATAATATTTTACAAATAGGTTTATAGATAAAACACTGGTCTGAATTAACATTATATTGCTCAGTTTCTATGCCAAAGCTTCATCTTATACCAAGTTTGAACAAAGCAATATTAAAAATCAGGTCCTTAACATTCTATAGAAAATTTGCTTTACTTCTGATACTGTTTGGAGGAAGGACTAGATAGATGGGAATCTGAGGCAGCCATCCCTAGCAAACAGAGAAAATACAATTTTGCTAAGGAAGTGGGAATGCTGGCAGTACTGCACGCATGACAGTGGGTCAGAGGCCAGAGCATCGTGTGTCTGAGTTAAATGACATGGGGCACTCTCTCTGTTCATAAGCTTTTTTTTGCAGCTTATTTTTTTCTGCATTCAAACTGGGAACTCACAAGTGTTTAAGCAGAACTCTATGCTTCTAGCTAACCATTTGCAGTACCTGATAAATTCAATTAATATGGTGTTACAAAGTAGTTGGTGTATACCAGCTGCGGCTTATCAACTAATTACCATGTTAACAGACTGCTGGCAGTGAAGACTGTTGCTTACCCCACTACCAGACGACAGAGATAAGGATGAACAGTACTTTTTGCTGGTGTTTTCTAGCAATCAGTGCAGAGTGAATTTTCATTATCTCTTGCATAAATAGTAGTAGGACCATAGCTGCTAATTTTCAGCTACGTGCAAAGACCTAATTTAAACCTCTGCGTAAACGTTGCATTTTTTAGTGTGTCATTTGACAGCCTACAAAGTAGCAGGTGAATCCTGACAATTTTGAGAAGTAGGTATTCTCTAAGGGTGTTGTTCATAAATGGAAGCAGAGAAAATTCAAGGCAAAAATAACCTGTAATGAAGATGGATGGACCCAGAATAGTCTAACCTTAGGCTATTTCAATCTAACTATCTAAAGACTTGAATGAAACCTTGTTCTGCTGTGTTGACATACCATTCTGGCCTATAGGTTTCAAAACCTGCACTTTTCCTAAGGTTAAGAACTGTAGTCTAGATATAAGAATTGGATAGTTTTAATGTAAACTGGTTTAAACAGTACTAAAGGGTATTGTGAACATACCCTTTAAAATCTTACAGAAAAGGGATCATGGAAAAATAAGATGGAAGAAGTGAGAACATTCAGGGAATCACCCATGTTTGCAAAGATGAATGCGGGTATATGCATCTACAGATCACTTCATGAGCAAGAATCGTTCATTGCTCTGTAAGTCAAGCCATCAGATTCCTCAATCTTTACAATGACATTTTGGTGTTCCCTTGCAGAAAATTGATTCCTAATTTAGGTGGTAAGTTTTGTTTTGTTTTCTTTATTTTTTAATGAAATTATAAGAAAAATAGCAAGCAATGAAGCTAAGCTCATTGCTAAGCTCAACAGCAAAGCTTTCACTAAATTCAGTGGGGCCCAAATGTAATTGTCACTAACCCCACAAGTTTTTGGTTCAGTGAAGACGATCTAACAGTTAGCTGCCACCAAAAATGTATTCCCAGTGCCCCTGCCCTTTTGTGTTGTTTTTTTGTTTTTTTTTTGTAGTAACATGGGTGGGTGTTCATCTGACACTTCAGCGAGCTAGAGCTGCAGGCAACTAACATACTGGTTTAGTTGTCTTAACTGAGTTGCCACAATTGGAATTGCTTAACTCAAGCTTGAAAATATGTTATCAGTAGTAGTATAATATTTTTGTTTAGTCTTCCTTATTTTATTTGCAAGAACATTTTTTTCCCATTTAGGAATACTTCAATTCAAAATCTAGACCACCCACTGACTCTGCTGATCAGTCAAAATTTCTGAAGCAAACTAACAAATTACCAGAGATTCCCCAGAACACACACAGAAACAGGATAAATTACTTAATTTGGAAAAGAAAGAAGCAGAGATGCAAAGATGAATGTCACATGTAGGAGTGGGGAAAAGTAGGACTGACAGCTGAACTGGTAAAAGGAGAAAGCATCCATATTGAAAGGGAAGGAATGCTAAAAGAGGAGCAATACAACTGAAAATGTTAACAAAAAAAAAAAAAATCATAGAGCACAGAGATGAGGACTGCTAAATATGTGAAGTGATATATTGGTTCAAATCTTCCATTTTGGCTAAAATTAAATTCAATTTTGCAGAAAATGTTTTCACAAAAGCTTTTTATTAAGCTATGAAATGTTCCCCTCTGCTCTGCAAATCATATTAACTTATAAAATCCATTGATTTGGCATGGTCCATCAATTGCTACTGTGCCAACTTATCTCCCTTTAGATTTATTTTGACATTTAAAGAAGATTGAGCCAACAACTCTCCCACCTCTCAACCACAGGGGGGAAAAAAACAAAACCAAAAAAACAGTACCTGCAAAACCTTAAGGAGCTGGTAGAATTTGTAAATTATTTGAAGTCAATATACAGCCAATCACTGCACTTGGAGGTTAAAACTACATTCAGTGCAAAGAGAGAATGTTTTACTTCTTAATAAAGGGGCTACTATTTTTACATGTAGATGGTGTTTCGCTGCTAGACTACTTTTATTAGTAGCTAAATTAGTGTCACTTTAGAAGCATGTTAATGTATTATGTCTTTCCTACTAAGGACCTTTAAGATTTCAGTTTCTAGGAAGCAAATAATCTGGCTTTGCGTATCAAAGAGTAGAACAGCTACTGTAATATTTTTTTCTTAAACACCTCCAAAAGTAGGTTATTGTCTTGCTCCCTCAAACTCAGCAAGCATTTGACAAATTTCTTAGAGCAAATGCATTGGCATGAGTTTAAGATGGCAAAGACACTCAGCTCACAAACACCACACCTTTCCACCCTGTCTCTGTGGGTTGTGTATGGAGCTCTCTGCTCCCATTCTTTTTTAATCATTGTGTTACAATGGTTAAGAAGTGCAGCATTGCATGCGCAGCAATGAAGCTAGTTTTGTGGTACCTCTCTCACAAGGGCTTATTCATGCCTTTGAATATAGACCATTTCAGATCTGATGCGAATTTGTCACTGAGCTACAGCAGCTGCATGTGGAATCACCTCCTACTTCTTCCCTCCCATGACAGCTGAGTCATTGCTGGGCATCCCCTGAGGAGCCAGTTTTTGCCCCCTTTCAAGAATCATGTGAAAACAGGTAGGAAGGCAGCAGGCTGAGATACCCCTGTATTTGGACCAGGATAGTTTTGTATAAGTTTACAGCCAATGCTCATCCTGATTTTGCAATTGGGCTGTATCTGTCCCACCTGTTGGCAGGGGAAGAACTGAGATTTGTTTTTCAGACTTTTTTTTTTTAATGAGAATTAGAAATTGCAGTAAGCTCAGAAACCAACAGAATGCTCAGAATCCAACAATGCTGCAAAAAGTTGACTACAAACAGGTCTACAATGATAGCACACAGAGTGAAAATTAGTATGTGTCCTGTAAATAATTGCCTTCATGCCTCATTGCAAATGTAGTAGTTAAACATTCTTGTCTTGTGAGTAATTTCCTATTCACAGTTTGTGGGAAGGTATAAATGTAAAGAAAACACATTTGGGGTCCTTTTGTTGGATTTTTTGTTTTGTTTTTAAGTCTGCTAATTTCAATTCACAAACACCATGGGAGCCTGCAATTCCAATTTTCTTTTCACAGTGTTAATGAAAACTGGGCACTGAAAATAGTCAGATTTTTCCTGTTAAATTTTAAACCACTTTAGAAGTACAGTCAAGAATAATAACTTTCTAATCCATTATTACACAATGTTAAACTGTGTTCAATTGCTATTATTTCATGCAAACTTTTTTGTAAGTGGTAGAATAGGCTTTTAAAAATCAGTCTGTTCTAAGCTGGTCTTTGAGGCAATTCAAAAATGCTGTTCATGTGCTGTTGACAGGAAGACTTGTGCTTCAGAGCAGTTGCTTTGAGAAAGGATCCTTGCACCACAAGATAACTTGTATTTCCTCTCACTGTTATGGCATGGTTTGAGCATAATTACGGTCCTAATGATTTTCTGTAGTTCTTCACTGAACTATCCTCAATTTAGTATAGATTGTTTGAGGATTTTTTTGTGACTTTTCAGTCTTAAATATTGGGATCTTTTTAATATTTAATCTTGATTCACCTCCAGAGCATCTAGCTTCTTATTTAAAATTAGAAACTTCATATAGGATTTCTAATGCTATGGACATTAACAGAGACTGTGACCAAGTAGCAGCCAAGGTTTACCCATAGGTAAACCACTCTGCTGTTGTTCCAGGAGCCAATGACTCCTGTCTGGTTCAGCTGCAAAGATAGTGGGTGGCATCATGCATTTCTCAAAGAGTTGGCAAGTGAAGAGCAAGATTCCTGTAACCTGGTAATTGTTGCTTGCTCTCCACTGATATAATGTGTTGTGCTCGTCTGCAGTTGTTCTTCACATTCAAGAAAAAAAAATAATCCAGCTGGTAGATTCCCTAAGTATATCTCTGTCTTAGTCAACTAAAGGTCCTGGTTAAATAAAAGGCAGATGTTTCAGCAGGGTTGATGTCTGGGGACTTGTTTATTTACACAGATTACAGAGGAAGTGTAGGCTGGCCTTTTCCTAGTGCCCTATCCCTCCCTGTCTGAAGATCGGACACTTGCTTTATAGCGTGTGCTCCAAAAGCCTTTCCCACCTGAAATGCAAACAGACAAACCCATGTGCTTTGTAAAACTTTCCTCTTATTTTCTTCTTCATTTGTCTCAGGAGGCCCTGCTAGGTTAAATGCATATTTTAATGTAAACGGAAGAAAAATAGCAAGAAGTAATTTTCCTTGCTGAACTGCTCCTTTTACAAAAGTCCAAACAAATGTAGCAACAGATGCTTTGAAAGTGTTCTAAGTTTAAGTAACATTCATGTAGTTGAATATTCCTAAGACAGATGGGATAAATGAGATAATTGTGAAAATATTCTTAAAAATAAAAGGCTGCCATCAGGTGAGAGGCAAGAGTTTAGGTAATGTTGAAAAATATATCCTACTTGTTTTTTTCAGGTTGCAATGTTAAAAGACTATTTTCCTATAAGCAAGCTGTTAATCGTCATTTAGTGGACATCATTTGTAAAGTTAGTTGATGGCATTTGGCCCAAATGTCTGTTACTTTAAAGAGAAAGAGCAGCTGTTAGTCCATCAGGTATTGACAGAATTCATTCAGTTGCTTTTATTCATTTCCTGAAACCACGTACAGTAAGATAAAACATTGTCTCATTTTTTATTCACTCTGGAAATACTCAGGAGTCTTTGTTCTGAAACAATGCATTGTCTTTTATAAAGCAATAAATGACAACCTATGTGTAAAAGGATTTCCATTTACTACAATAGCTAAAATGAAGAAACACGATCTAATACAGTTACTTACTACTTTGAGACAGACCCCATTTCTTAGTAGGATGGTACCTACCGTGAAATGAGAAAAAATCTTTGAGCCTTCTGAAGCGAAACTTCAAGATCTCTTGTGTAGTCATAGAATAGACCAATTGTATCAGCTTGTATTAACTAAGAACTTGCAGAGGAAAAAAAAATAAAAAATTAAAGTACTATTTGACACAAATGACAGTTTTCCTGCATCTTACTGTGGTGCCTCTGTTATTGCAGCCAAATAAAATGTCACCTTCTTTGAACCTATGTTGGATAACTGTCAGGAAGTGGCTTTCTAACATTAAGAACACAAATCACCAATACAAGTAATACCAAGATGGGCAGTGAGCTTCATTCTTTTCAGGGTTTGAGGCTTTTTCACCATTTTATTATTCATAGACCAATTATGGATGTCTGTAGCTAGTGGCTGCTTTTAATTTTGGTTGCCCAAACTCGTTGCAGTTGTCTGACAAAACAGTTTGTGTGGCATTACCTTTAATGTAGCATCCTTAAAATCATCGTCTTCCTATTACGTCTAGAATGCAAAAGAAAAGTGACTATGGGACGTATGCCTTTGTGCACCTTAAACAAGATACTTCTCTAATACACTTCTTTAAAATGTTGGTTGTAGCAAGGGCTGACAAAGCTGAAATTACGAATATATTGTAAAAGTAGTGTTTAGCTGTACTCTTAGTTAACATTTATATTGTATTGACTGCATTTTCAGCCATGTATAATGATTTAAAATGTGGTTTCTATAAGCCAGCCTGGATGCTTAATGAAAGTGTTCTGCACCGCTCAGTGGGAAGCTTTGGTTCACTCACTGCTCTTTTCTTGCTCCTGAACTCAGCCAAAGCTGGTTGTGCTAGGGTACGCAGCCTCTCAGGGGTTGGGAAATGCTGTTATAATTAGAGGAATACTGCATAGACCCAAGTCTCTTCATTTTTTGTTGATAATACTTCATAAGTTATAGAAGATCTATCCCACCTGTTGCAGCTCAAAAATATTCTGTACAAGTATCTTCCTCGCCTCCTTTTGCTAAATGCAGTAAAGGAAATCATGAGAGATACATGGGCATTGTGTGTGCTGTGGGCATTTAGCCTACAAATTCCTTTTGGAATTAGATTTCATTCCACACGGCTGTGCAAGGAGATAAAATATGCCAGACAACACAATAGTTCCTATCAAGAAGACTTCACAGTCTGAAGACACAGGTCGGTTCAGTTCATATCACAACTGAAAAGAACAGAATGTGACCTCAGAGGTGGGTTTTTATAAGGTTGAGTCCTTGTCTAGTGTAATTTGAGAGTTTTTTTATGGACATACAGTTGCTTGGAGGAACATCTGGTCAATGAAGAAAAGAGGGAAAGGGAGAAATTGAGTGAAAAGGTACTCTAAAGCATAGCCATATTCAAGGAAGACTGTGAATTACAAAAGAGATGGTAGACTTGAGGGTACTCTAAAAGAAATAAAAGTATAAATATAATTAATTTGAAAAAAATATTAAAAGGAAAGGAGAAATTGAGAAGCTGGTTGAAAGGAGGCTAAAGAATAGCTGAGGATCCTTTTATTTGTAGACACCTTATTAGTTGCTATCATTTATTATTATGGGGAATTTGATTTTCCCCCCACATTTCATTTGCTAGTATGTCTTATTATCACTGTCCTCACAATAAGTACTATAGTGTCGTTGTTGTTTTTTTACAAAAGATAGCCAAAGGAGAAGGGAGAGATTCTTTCTTCCCAGATGTTAGTGTTCTGGCATTTAAATTTAATTATTCCAGATGATTTAGACATTCTTTGCTTAGTAACAATGCTTGGAGAAATTATGCTTTTGAAGGCTAAAATTAGATTGTCCATGCTGTCCTCTTCCTTGCTTAAAAGCCTGTTTACTCACATTAACAGACACGAAAATTGAATGGGCTGCGAATCTGAATGCTTTAGGAGTAGGGTACTTGGCCTGACCCAAGTGAGTGCAAATAAAATTATGCACGATAGTAGCAGGTAGATTATTACTAACTCCTCAATGTGCAAACTCAATAATAACCTCTCCCTTATTTCATTATCTACCTACAGCAAATCCTACCAGGGCAGGAGGAGGAAGGGAGTATCCTGGCTCGTCCGAGGTGATTCGTGAATCCAGCAGCACAACAGGCATGGTAGTTGGGATCGTGGCAGCAGCAGCGCTGTGCATCCTCATTCTCCTGTATGCTATGTACAAGTACAGGAACCGAGACGAAGGATCGTATCATGTAGATGAGAGTCGAAACTACATCAGTAACTCAGCACAATCCAATGGGGCTGTAATCAAGGAAAAACAGCCCAACAGTGCTAAAAGTTCCAACAAAAACAAGAAAAATAAGGATAAGGAATACTATGTCTGATCTCAACATCTAAAAGAACGCTTGTATAGAAATAGTCTTCATTTTATCTGAGACATAATACAAACTTATTTACTTTACTTTTTATGAAGCACATTCAAAAACAAAAGACAGGGAATGCAATCAGAAAGGAAAGACTGTTTTTAAAAACAAGCATTTCGTGCTCTTGTTTTTCAGAAACGGGAGCTGATAAATTCCCTAACATCCACAGTGTTTTCATTTACTCTGCCTGTCTTTATGTTGCTGGAACAGTTCTGAAAGACAATGATGGCACCACGCATTCATAAAGCAAGGAGTATTACTACAACATCAAGGCACAATATGAAACAAAACAAATTAAAAAAAAAAAAAAGGAAAAAAAATAAAAACAGAAAAAAGAAGCTACCTATGATTCTGGATTTAGCCAAAGTGCTAGTGCTTTCTTGAGAAGTAAGTTAGTCTTATTGTCAGAGAAGACTGTCATTATATATGGTGACTCAACAAGCAAACATAAAACAGTTTGCCGTCTGGTGCAGTGAAGCAGTGATTGGAAACTTGCATTTGAAACAAAGTGCTGGCTTTTCTGAAGACTTATGTAGAAATACTTTCAAAAAGCCCCTTTCTGGTTGTGAGGAAAATAGTATGGAGGCCTTATTTTCAAACAAACAAACAAACAAAAATCTGGAATATAAGGCACATTTCCACAAAAGAAAAAAAAAAAAAAAAAAAAAAAAGAAAGAAAAGGAAACAAGAGGGCATAGATGCAATCATTGGGAAATTTTCATGCACGCTTAATATGTTATTACATATGTTTATATAAAAACACATCTATATGTGCTTTCTGGACTGTGATAAGTGATGTTTTATAGCCTGTTGTATAGAAAATGCAAACTATATCTGCTCTTCAGCCATTTTTGGTAAACTCAATGTTATAAGTGTTGCTAGGTATAGAGAGTTTTACGACATCTGGAGCAACAGACCCAATTTAGTTTTTTTGCAGCCATTATAAATTGTCACAGACCTTTTTCCTTTTTTTTTTTTTTACTTTATTTTACAGTGTAGTGGTTATACTAAGGGGAACGTGTATGAATGTATATAAGAGTCAGCTAGTTTTTTTCTTACCTGTACAGCCTCTATTCTGTTGCAATTAAGTTCTTGTAGTTTGTATGAAAGAAGTGGACTAGAAAGCAAAAATATATATCTATTGTAATTTCTCTTCTCCTTCCTATCCCCATCTTTTGCTCCTGATATGCATCAATGAAGTTGATCAGAACAGCCAATTTTCCTAGAAATATACTTTCATTAATTAGGTAAATATTTAGTGACTTACACTGGCCTTTGGCTTCCAGTCAGAGCTTCACTATTGGAGAGCATGGTTTGCCTTACAGAAACCTGTTCTTACAAAATTATGAGAATGATGAGTTTCATGAGAATCTTAGGAAGTATCACACTGTGTTGATCTGACATTCAGTTATATTAACAACAGCTACTACAGCATTGGAGGGCAAAAGATCTAAAAAGACCCATTTTTATAATCCAGGCTGATTCTACTGCAGAATTTACCCCTTTCTCCAAAATGGAAATAATCTGAGGTGCATGATAGTACTTTTCAATGGTGGGCATTTTGGCACATAAAAAATCTTTTAGCTAAGTTGATTGTGTAGTATTGCAAGGCATCATAATTAGACAAATATAAGTTCATCATGTTTTGAAGTAACAGCTTTTCTTGCATATATAAAACATAAAAGCATTTTAGTTAAATGTAGTAAATATAATGCTATAATTCACGTGTTCAGGTTATTTTTTTCTTGTATTGTTTCATTAGATTCACAGCAATAAATCATAGTGTAACGTTTTATTTACAAAGAAGTTCAAAGGGAATACATTAGACAGAAAGAGGGTAGTTCAGTTGAAATCAACCAAATCATTGGAAGGCCTCCTGGGAGGGAATATAGATGCCCACACTTTACAGACAGGAACAAGGAATTTAAAATTAGCTTTAAACATCAGGCACAAATCATTTTGTTGCGTGTTATTCACTGCAGCTGATGAAAAATGCTGGAGACTGGTACAGCTATCTATCTGGGAGTCAGAGCACTTGAAAAATACATGTAGCTGACATGAAAATGCCTCTCTTGAAGGTTGTCAACCACATCAAGGTGTGTTATGTTATATTTGTAAAATTATTATTTTTTCATTAACATTTACAGAGAAATGAAAACAGGTTCACAAAATCCATCAAAAACTCATTTCTTAGATGGTTGTTCACCTATGGCATTCATAATTTCTCCCACCTTTACAAGACAGCTGTACTCAGGGAAAGGCAGAGTTGGTATTCTGAAGGTCATTGCTGGAAGCAAGAGACTTGAGTTGGAGGCAGGAAAGAATTTGAAAGCCAGTTGGTTGTCACTTTTGAAAGATTTCAGTGCTTAAAGATATGTGGAAGAACAAGAATAATCAGATGACAGATCGGACATGAAAGAACATGGTTTGGGTGAGATGAAATTGTCTTTTCTGCGTGGTATTGATTGCATTAATGAAATAGCACAGTTAGGTCAACTTCCAGGCAGTTTGGTAGATTAATCTTTAACTAAATACATACATCAATGAAAAAAATATCTGCTACTACTCTAATAAGCAAACACAATTTTAACACCGTTTCTGAAGGTTCTCCTTTTCCTCTTTAATTTTGTAATTTAATAATAATTAAAAAAAAAAAAAAACAAATATGGATGTATCAGAAGTGCCAGCAAGTGAATTTAATATTCCTTTGTGTTTAAAAACAGCAGCAGCAACAACAAACAAACAGACATAAACCAACTACCTAACATAAAATTGGATCCTTTCTCAATAATAACCTAATTTGTTTGACTGAGATGGCTTCATTTCTATGACTGTATTGTGTTGCCTTTTTTAACAAAACACTAAATAATGTGTGAAACTTTCAACCCTAAAACATCGAAGAGAGGCCCAATGCCCCTAACCTTATAGTGCTTTCTGTGATAGATATTTACGATTTTTTTATTTGTTGCAAGGCCAATTTATTCATTATTGGAAATGCTAAGCAAGTGGAATTTACTGTTTTGTTAATAAAAATGTTTCTTAATACAAATGATGGCTTGTTTTTTTGTTGTGTTTTTTTTTGTTTGTTTGTTTGTTTTTTTTTGTTTTTTCTTCCTCTTCCCTTAGATCTGAGATACCTGTATGTTCATCTTAAATCAGTGAAAAAAATTGAAAGTGGCATAGACGTACATGTCAGCAAAAAGTGACCTCAGAGCTCTTTGTACACTTAAATGAAAAAACTACAAGTCCTGTGTTCAACTTGCCCAGTTAAAGCTTGAAAATATTAATGCATTGTTTCATAGAATCACTTCATTTGAAATTTTTTATTTTATTTAAATCAGGAATATAGAACTTGATATTCCCCTCCCCTGCCACCTCTAGACTGGAAAAACAGTTTTCTTCCTTTTCCAACACTTTTTTTTTTTTTTTTTTCATTGACAGAAGATGATAGAATTTAAGGTAATGGGATACAGAGATAGACCTGAAAATATTTTCACTTGTCTAGAAGTTGGTTTAAAATTAATAGAAAAATTAACATATTTAAATTCTTCAGAAACTTTTCTACATAGAAATTACAAAATTTCAGCCAAAGCTGATCCTTTACATTAGTATTTCCCTGTTTAGTGTGGCTCTTCAATTCATGGCTAACTTCAAGCAAACATCTAATCCTACTGATTTAAGGAAGCATCTAGTTATCTAAATGCATTACTGAATGTGGATGAGTTAGGCTTTTGGATCTAAATTCCAAAAAGAACTTAAACGTGTATCTTCCTTACTCACATCAATACTCACATCAATTCATCTGCTTAATTAGGTATAGACTGAAGTAAATTAGAAAATTTAAGTTTGGGGTTATCTGGAGAAAACATTCTGTCTTCCATTGGTATAAAATAGTTAAATAGTATAAAATAGTTAAATAGTATAAAATAGTTAAATAGTATAAACATATTATAAACTGCTTTATGCATAGTTGAGTTATAACAATAGTGATTTTTGTTCTACTACTACAACAACAAAAAAGCATATTTAATTATACACTTTTAATTGAACTCTACACTTTATTTGTTCACTTCTTTTACATCTGTGCTGTGCTCTTCCTTTAACCAAAAACTAATGGCCTCAGTACCTACATCATCCGTCATTGGTTAACTGCTTTAAGTGGTGGCCCCCACAATCAATCATCACTGCAGCCAAGTAGCTAAAAAACCTTCACATGATGAGGAAAAAAGAGAAAAAAATATAAAAAAAGTAAATACAACTTAGAATAAGGAATTGGCTTAGTTATGAAGACTGTAAATTACGGCTGTGTTTGTTAATTCCTCCAATATGACTACTTCATAGTTTAACCAAGTATTTTTTATTTGGGTATATAAGTATGATTTTTCATATTGACTATGGAAATTTGCTTCTAAATTCACTCCAGTCCTGTCTAGGGGTGTCTGTTAACATTATGCTCTGGTAAAACAGATTTGTCAGTACAATTTTATTTGGAATCAAGGCTATTTGCTTTAATTTAAGGGCCCTGTCCGTTTCAGTCTGTAAGTATTCCAATGTATTTCAATGTTAAAATGTTTCTGGCCCTCATGGAAGTGGGGAGAAAGAGAAATCCACAATGCATTTAAATCAATTTACAAGTTATGAATTCTGTGGGGTGATAAAATGACTTGCCCGCCACCCTCTTATTAGTCTGAATAGTCTATTCCTCCTTTGGTTGGTCATCACTCCATGAAACCAAGTGTGTTAAGCTTTGAGTTAGAAATTCTACAAAACAAGAACAACAACAACAAAAATCATTGCTATGGGTGTGCTCAGTTTTCTGAGATGCAGGGCCAGAAATTTTGCAATCTTTCACCTGCTTGTTTTGGAGGCTTCTTAAGGTCTTTGGGGCCTATCCTCTTTAATATCTTCATTGAAGACTTGGATTAGGGAATAGAGTGCACCCTCAGTAAATTTGCAGATTACACCAAGTTGTGGGGAAGTGTCGATCTGTTGGGGGGTAGGAAGGCCCCTGCAGAGGGACCTGGACAGGACAGGTCAATGGACAGGGGCCAATGGGATGTGTTGGTACTCACAACCATCCAGTTATCTTTGCTTGCTTTTTAGAATGAGCAATTTCCCTACAAGAATGCTCTCCCAGCCAAAGGGGTTGAATTGTGGTAGACCACTCTTTTCATTTTATTTTTTTAAAGAAAATAACATACTAATGACATAAGGTGTAGATTTACTTCAAAGAAGGTAGTATTTTTAATAAGTAAATTGCCTTTAAGTGCAGTAATTTCATTCCAGCATATACTCAGAAGGTTTAAAAATCCACGGCAGTAATCCTCAACAGCATCCTTTCTGGAAACAATAAAGACATTACTTCATTTTTCAGAGTGCTCAGGAACTGACAACAAATGCGAACACATCGGTCTAGCTACAGCAAATAATACAAGGAAATGGAATTTGGGCAGCCCAAAATAACTGCTGCCGCCTTTCCCAGACTTACAAGTGAGTCTGTTTACAAGCAAGTAGGTATTTATTACATGATAAATAGCAAAATCCTTTTATCGGTCACAGTCTGGGATGGAGCAGGTTGAGAAAATACAGGCATGGCCTTGCATGGCTGCATCAGCCTTTTGAGGCCACTGGGACTCAGGTGCTGTTGAGGTGCCTGCCAGTCTGGGGAAATGGGTAGATTTTATACAAGCAGCTGCTCCATACCCACTTATCTGCCATTTTCTGATAAACTTTCATTTTCCATTTGAAATTAACACACATTTTCTGGGGAAAGCACAGCAGATTGGTTCATTACACAATTTAAGTGGTTCCCAAAATGTGTCACAGCACAGCCAGCGCTTTAAGAAACAGAAACCTGTCTTTGCTACAAGCTGACAACGTGGCCTCAGGTCTAGGGGAGAAACCTCTGTCCTGTTCAGGAAGGCCCTGGCCTTGGGCACAAAGGCTGAAAGAAAGGTCATACTTTAACGTTGGCAGCAGTCCCTGGGTGGAGCAGACCTTGGTGGCAGTTGTGTGCCCTTTGTGCATAAGCATGGTGGCTGAGGGCATGGAGCAGAGTGAGGCAAGCAGGGAAACCCTGCGTGTCTGGTTGGGCTGGGTTTGGGCTTCAGGTGGGGACAGCAAGGGCCTAGACACGGGGAAGGACTTGTGGTTCCTTATGATGTCTGTAAAGGACTGCCCTGCTGCTAGGCTCTGATTTTAGCAATCTGACAAAATGGTGGTTCACAGGACCCAGGGCCAGTTTTGAATCCTCAAGGAAGCAAGCAGATAACAACAGGCAATGTCCAGCCAGCACAGGGACCTGCATTGTCCTCCCCAGGCAACAATCATGACAGGACTGTTGAACTGGATGGGGAACTTCCAGTCCTTGTTGCTTGGCCCAGCTGGTGTGGGTTTTGATGGTAGCACGTCCATGTTTTCCCTGGATGTTAAATACATAAAAAAGTGGTGGCATCAATATGTATGTTGCCTCACTAGCACAGCCTTTGTTTAGAATATCAAAAAAATGAAAATGAATAGTCACCTGAGGTAAACTCTGGAGAAAACATTTAACCCAATCAAGTTTCAGATTTGTCAATTCAACACCACACGTGTGAGCCCATATAGGCTCTATAGTCTGTGCAGTATGCAGCCAAGATTCCTGAAGTCCAGTTCTCAGATGAAAACAATACTGTTTTTTTCTGTCATTTTCTGCTTTCCCATGTCCACTGGTACTCCTCTGCTTGCAGTGGGAGGGCCTAGGAATTTACTTAGGAGTCGGTTTATTGTTTCTTTATTACTTTAGCTTCCTGTGTCTCACATCAGAGAAGAAAGCTTACTTCTATGCATGTGCTTGAGCAAGGAGGCCAGGACTCAAAGCTACCCAGGCAGCTGCATCTCACAGGCATTAAACTAACCCCATGCAGCAATTCCAATATTCCTAATTTTCTGGAACATTGTGTCTCAAAGATTTGGACCAGAACATTGTCTGAGGGCAAGATCCATCAACTATCTCTGATAAACTATAGGGAAAGAGACAAGCTTCAGTACAAGATGTAAAACCTTGTGGAAAAAAAAATAACACAGACCTCGGAAGTCCCACCCTACCTGCCACAGTTTGCCACTCTGCTTTTTGGGCTCACAGGTGGGTTTAATTACTTGCTGAGTACACCTGGAGAGGTAGCAGGCTTTTTATCACTGTCAGTCCCACCTAGCAGAAGGCTTCTCTGGCTAGAGGATACTGAGTTTGTTGTAGTTATAGGAACATATCAGGTAATTGTAGATATTTTTTTCTTTAGATTTAGGCATTGCTGGTAAACAATGCAAAAGCAAATCCCTGTGGAATTTAAAGGCCAGAACTGCATTTTCCTATGCTTTCTAGGTTTTTTCTGACTTTGTTTGATTTACAGGTGAGATTCAAGGCATAGGACAAGATGAACATACTCCAAAAATAAAAGCAGACTTTGACTCATGTTGTCTAGCAAGTCTCCATATAGTAAGCTGAAGGACTTCAGCTAATTAATTCACTTAAATACCATTTTTTTGATGGATGGGGTCTGGGAAAGGAGAATTTATGCCCAGCTTTCCTAAAAGCTAAGTTTATTTGGGAGCTCACTTATACTGTTCTGCAGACTTTGTTTAGGGAAATCTTTTAAAGCATAGATGGCACAAATATGCAAGTCATAACTTAGACCAGTTTCTCATTTATTTTAATAGCTTTCTCAGAATAAGGACTGCAGGATTTGGCTTAAAGTTAAAGCTATGCTAACATCAACAAGTGTCAATCAGTAGGAGTAAATTTACAAGGCAAAGCAATTTGTGCTGAGGACCTGACTTCCGTGTTGCATTTCAGGATTTTCTTTGAATTGGCTGCAGTTTGGTCCTGTGGCCGAGTGCCAATAAACAGTTAGGCTACATTAGGTGCATTCATTCATGGAGTTCATTTTGTTTGACCTGGAAAGTGTCTAGTTTGATCAGGCAGATACTTCTTCAGGATTCAGTGTCTTCAGAACCCTAACATTCCCCCCTGCCCCACCTTTCTTTCCTAGCTCGCACTTGCCACCACCCCTCTCGCCCCCCTTCTTTAAACCTAGAGAAACTGTAGTTGAAAGACCTGTTTCCTTCAAATAGGTTGAGATTAATATGGAAGTATTTTCTAGGTACATACTGTATGAGAAATCCATGTTACCAACACTGAGATCACCAACAGTGCAATCTTGTAGAAAAAAACTTGTAGAAATACGCTGTAGGCAAAGCAGGGACTTCTAGATGGAAGCTCTACATGTTGATCTGGAAGAAATGGCTGGGGCAGAGCTGGATTTGGCCATCCCTCAAAGAAACAGAATGGCGCTCAACAAGCTCAGCCTTTAGAGAAATTTACATGCAGATTTTGCAATACTGATCTACTTTTAACAAAAGTTTTGATAGTCTTTTCTATTCCAATTCTCACTAAAATCAATTCTTTCCTGTAAGGGAATTAATCTTAATCAGTTCCAGATTTAGTCAGTATTAAAAATATCAAGAGCAACCATGAGAGATTGAGCTAAACTTGGAGAACTTCACTTGTATCATCACCAGACAGGAAAACTGCTATTTCTATCACGATTGAAACTTCACTGCTGCTTTTGAAGCTTTTTAACTATGGAGTGATTACACTTCCCTCTAGCATACTTCATGTTATTATGAACATTTCATACAAGTATTCTGTATAGTCATCAGTAATTCTTTTTGATTTGCAAATGTTAGGTGTCAAAGACTGACGATATAGACTGATGATAAAAGATTTCTATATCAGAATTTTGTAAATGAACATATTTCTCTTTCAGTGGCTGCTTTGCCTAAGTTTCAAAAATAATCTTGAAATATGTCTCTATTTATATTATTGCATTTTAGTGAAAGTTGATTGATAAATATAGAAAGAAAGATTTTTTGTTAACATAAGCTTTTTCAGATACAGTTCCATTTCAGTTGAGAACAGTTCAATTCAGCAACAAGAATATGACTTTTGATTTTTTTTTTTAAGCATAGTAAGTGAGATTTTGATATCATCCAAACTGATTTAGAAATTTTTGAGACTTCAAAAATAAACTTAGAATTATTGTCAATCTTTCTGAATCCTGATCAGAGTTACCACACATTATGGGTGAAGGTTTGTATGAATAAAGTTGCAGCAACAGTCTGGTTCCTAATCTCACAAGCTGCCTTTCTGGAAGGCAGCTCTGCCAGACTTGCCTGTGAGCACAGGCTGTGCCTGCTATGCTGCTCTGCACTCCCTGTGAAAACTTTCAGTGATTACTCATCCATGGGAACCATTACACAGACACTGCTGCAAAATAGAGAAGTCCCTGCCTCAAAAGCAGTACTTGGCATTAATATATATGCTGTTTGAGGTAAAACTCCCATTAACTTCCGCGCAAGCAGGGATTTCATCACAAGGATGTAACACTCTAGATATGTCAGCATATTAAAAAGTGCTCCAAAAGCACATTGAGAGAAAAAATACAGCCCTGCAAAAAACAACCTGAACGTGGAATGTAGAAAAGCCAATCCAAACAACCTGAAACCAATCTGATCTCATGAAATGGACAATAGGCTGGTGTGGGTACATAGTTTCTGTGAAGTCCCTAATGGCCTTTCATAACTCATTTTTAGTTCAGCAAATGGGTGAGATGTGCAAGGCCTGATATCTTATAGCAATAGATAATGCAGCCTAACAAAACTGGGGCTGCACAAACAGGACACTTCAATTTTAAAATTTATTTTCAAATATTGTACAGATGCTATGTTATAAGAGTGGAATAAAAATCTAACAGTGGGACTTCGTGATAATAGGCTGGAACAGCAAAAAGTGGTGAAGGTCACCAGCCATAGAGTAGTTGCATCTGTAAGAGAAAATAAAGACTAAGAGAAGGAAAGGAGCCAAACAGCTCCAAATATGCCTCATCAATAACAAAAATTCCTTCTATTGTAAGCTTGTAAGGTCCTCAGTTCTGTAAACATTTTGGGGAAGTTTGCAATGTTCTGAATTACAACTGCTAGATACAGAGCTAAGGCAGCCTAGGAGTTGTAGTGGGGTGGCTCTGGTAGCCATGAGCCTCAGTGTAGGTTAGCTGCTTCAGCTGCTACCCAGATCCTCACACAGTTTTGCAGTGCTGCAGACACGCAGTCATCTGTGCTTGAGCTGGCAACTTTAATATTGCTCAATACTCCTATGCAAACTACAGTGCAGACACGGGCCTGATTGCCACAGTCCCCAGAGAGTAGGTTTGCAGTACAGGTGGGCAATGCACTCTGCTTACCTGACCTGGTGCAGTGAGGTCTGTTGGCAGGATCTTCCAGCAGGAGAAAGGCAGAACTCCTTTGGAAGCAATGGAAAAGCTAGTCCAAGTTCATTCCCAGCTCTAGCTTATTCAGTCTCTGCTGTGGTGTGGTCCAAGAGCTCTACTGGAATTTGATTAATGAAATCTCATTTTCCTTCAAACGCTTATTGAACACTCATCTGCAACTTCTTTGCTAAACAGCCACATTGTACACATCTTTACTGCTCCCACAATCACCCACCAGGATTTTTGAAATGCACAGTGCTTTTCCCACTTCATATTCTTTCCCATTTTTGGGGGAGATTTTACAGGGCTGAGAAAGAGAACAATCAAATGACATCAATTCTGAGTTCAGTCAAAGTGATCGTTCAGATTCTTAATGATGCCAACATTTAGGTTTCAAATAATTAAGCAAAAGAATGGTAAATCATTTTAATTGGAGTTTTTAAGTCATTTGTGAAAATTCACACAAAAAGCCTGTTTCAGAAAAAAAAAAAAAAGTATTAAAAGTACTAATAGTGTTCAGTCAATCTTCCTGCTGTTACACCGAGGTCCATTTGAAACACTCAAAGTATGTACTCAAAGATCTCAAATGAGCCAGACTACAAAGCCTAAGACTTGATTAAAACAAGAATATTTACAACACATGAAATATTAGTGAGAGTAAGGGGAGAGAAAGTATCTTGTTTCAAGCCTCTTCTGGTTAAAATTTAAATAATTTTCTAGATTAATTTCATGATTATTGAGTTTGATTTTGCCATTTAGAGAATGTTTTTACCTAGTCTATTTATACCCATGTAAGTCCAACATAGAAAGAAATTATAATGTGTAAAGCATTTACAGCTAAAACTGATCTTGCTTTCTGTACCATCTAAACACATTCACAACCCTTGTGCATACAGGTGTTAAGTGTAACATGCTGGCATGTTCAGTGGAAGAAAATAAGCAAACACAATACAGTAAGTACTTTGGCATAAGTTTGAGCTTGTAAAGTTCAAGAATGGGAATTTCTTGACTGTACAGCTTTGCAGTGAAGTGAAAGGAAGATGGTCTTAATTAACAAGGCTCCAGTCTCAAGTGGAAAGTTGTTTATTTGCTACTGGACCATCTCCAAACATCAAATGCATCATCAGTGTTGACAAGACTGTGTCAGAGTGGGCCAGGATATGCTTCATCAGGTTAGCCCAGGGGGAGATAGACAGTGCAACTTCACAGAAGTTAGTTGGTTCCTTGCTAAGAAACATATTATGGCAGTATAATTCCATAGACTTCATTGCAATTATTCATGATTGTGCCAACATGAAACTGAGCCCAGCTGTATATGTCCGTATCACTGGGATTTACAGTTCAGACCTTCATTCCATCTGGTACAATGAAGAAAGGTGTATTTTATCATATCTTTATTCCAGAGGGAACATTAAGTTTCTGTTTTTTTTTTTTTTTGTTTTGTTTTTTAACAGCATTGCAACACAAAGAGATGGATGTCATAATAAGGGTCTTTTAATATTTTATGTATATATAACCATATTAGAGAAATCAGCAGTTCTGCAGCCCTGATTCTTGAAGGTATATACACTGCTTTGTTACTACAGCAACAGGCAGCACTGACAGTGCCAAGTTACAGGTGAACTGGGTCCTTTTGCAAGATCAGATCGTTTAAAATGGGTAGGATTATAAAGTAAACAAGGCAAATACAATATGGAAAAGTACCTTACCTTACCAACAAAACAAACATACATATATATATGGTGCTTCACAACCCCTCAAGTCAGAACAGGTGGGAATACGTACCAAATCTTCAGCAATTAAATCAGCCTTTGTGATTTGTTTTACCCTGTTCTGCAAAGTGTTGACCTATCTCTTGTTTGGAAACTGTGGCAAATCTCTAAGCAAGGTGTAGCAAGTCACTTATTTTCGCAGTAGTGGAAAAGGCTGTGTCTAAGGAAAAGACAGGACTTTCCCATGAGCCTTGATGTAAAAAGAATAGTATAAAACACTTTATATTGAATCAGCTGCTTCCTGACAAAGCAGACCTGCTCTGCTCTTTTCTCTACATTCTTAAAGGATGTGTGTAAAAGACAAAGTATATAGGGGAAAAGGGGCAATCTCACCTCTCTCTTTCCTCCTTGCCCTTCATGCCTCCTCTGCCCTCCATGGAAGAGCCAAGATCTCTATTCTTGAGCTAAGACACCCCCAGAGTAAATAGTGGATTTGAGTTATTTCAAACCTTGATCCCATAAAGACACCTTAATGCAGTCCAGCTTTCTGAAGCACGCAGTGATGTGAGCTATTATGTGCTGAGCTCTTTAGAAAAGCTGACTGTAAGTTCTATTTTATTTACCAAGCCCCAGTCTATGCTAGCATTTATGATGCAGAAATACTTTCATAAATTATGCCAATACATTTCCTAGCAGAGAAGCCTCTTATACTGGGCAAAATGTGCTTGTGGCAAGAGAAGCTAAAAAGAAATGGAGGATAAAATAACAAGTACAAAGCATTATGTAAGGGTAGCTGTATCTATTTTAGATGCAATTGCTGATATTGGGGTGTCGTGGTTTAACCCGACCGGCAGCTAAACACCACGCAGCCGTTCGCTCACCCTCCCCCCTCCCTCTCTGGGACGGGGGAGAGAAATGGAAAGTGAAGCCCGTGAGTTGAGATAAAGACAGTTTAATAAGACAGGAAAAGGAAAAAAAAAAAATAACAAAAATAATAATAACAATAATAATAATGATGATACAATGGGGATAATACGAAAGTAATAATAGTATGTACAAACAAGTGATGCACAATGCAATTGCTCACCACCCGCTGACCGATGCCCAGCCTAACCCCGAGCAGTCCGGCCCCCTCCCCCCGGCTAGCCACCCCCATATATTGTTTAGCATGACGTCAGATGGTATGGAATACCCCTTTGGCTAGTTTGGGTCACCTGTCCTGGGTCTGTCCCCTCCCAGCTCTTACTGCACCCCCCAGCCTGCCCGTTGGCAGGACAGAGCAAAGGCTGAGATGTCCTTGGCTTAGTATAAGCACTGCTCTGCAACAATTAAAGCATCGGGGTGTTATCAGCACTCTTCTCATTCTAAGCCAAAACACAGCATTCCACCAGCTACTAGGAAGAAAATTAATTCTGTGCTAACTGAAACCAGGACATGGGGTTTCTTCCCTTCTTATTTCTCTTCCTCTAAAGAGTGAGAAATAAGCGTATCCCTAGAACAGTACTGCTCTATCAAGGGCAGCTTTGTGTTGGCTTTACTTAAAGAAAAGCATGATGAAAGCTAACAGAGCAGATATGAAGAACTAAATTACTGAAGTAGAATGCCAGTCTGTACTGGAGTAAGGCCACTGGACTGGATTCAGTTACAGAAGCTCATTAAAGCTATTATGTATTTACCAAGCCACTGTGCAGTGTGTGCATACTCTGAGATTGCCCCCAAGAGTTGTGTGCCTTAGCTTAAGCACTAATGAATGAGGTTGAGTCTCATGCATTTTGCCTTGACTTCAGGGGAAAAAAAGACAGTGATGGAGAATGATGTCAACAGAGTAGACAGGTGGTAACTTGTTAAGCTATTGTGACTCAACTGTGTTAAATCCTCTGCCTGCACCCTTAGCTGCAGCTAACTAGACTTATAGGTGGATGAAAAAATATCAGCAGAGACTTTACAAGAAAAATAGCTAAATCTCCAAACACACTTAGCTGCTTAAAAACATGCTTAAAAAAAAAAAAAAGCTAAATTAATAGAGTGCGCTAAATTATTCATTAACATTTTTAAGTTTCACATTGTCATTTATTTCTGACTTGCATATTAACCATTATATGGCATATTATTGAATTACTGACTCTCACCAAACTGAAACAAATATAAATTCCTTATGTTCTTCAGGAACAACAGAAAACAGAAAGAGGCTTCTCTCTGCATTATCTCAGTCATACAGTTCAGCCTTGTTTTCTTTGTACTTCTAAACTTTGGTGTGTTACGAATGTTCAGGTTTTGAATACCTCTAGCTTTCATTAAGCTGGTTTAGTATTGACAACGTTAACCGTTTCAAGGTCAATAGTGTCTGCAAAAGCATGTAAAAAAAACATACTGTTTCTTCAAAAGTAGGGTAGTATTTATTTCACCTAAATTTACTCTATGTTTAAAAATCTACATTATTAAAGTCTAATCTAGATTATTTTATAATCTAATAGAACCAAGTCCTCTCAGAGAATATAGAAACCATTTTAGATACTCACTTTGGTAAAACCTGAACTCTGTTTTCCACTGCTTCTTGAGAGAGTATAGATGCCTCACATTTAATTTTTTTTTTTTTTACTTTTTTTCATTAAAAATTCCTACTTAATTGCAACAAGACTTTGCATATATCTAGCACCTTCTACCTGGAAAGTCTTCCAAGCTTAATATATAACCTAATCTGCAGCAAGAAAATATTTTTTCTCTTATTTTATCTGAGACACAGGTTATGTCATAAATTCTTGTACCTGCACTTGACAGACCTTAAACCAAAAAATGCTAACCTTATGATTCTCCCCAACTCTAATGCCACTTGGAATGTGTTTCACCAAAGGCTACTGGCTTCCCAAAGGGCCTCTTTGCACCAATTCTAGTGGCTTCCTCCAGTTTCGTGGTCATAATCCTTGTCCCCTTCCGGATGCTCCTGCTCCCCAGCTCTTCTTCCTTGCTCTCAGTTCTTCATCAGCAAGCTCTTGGTGGTGATTGAGGTAAGAGGTGTTGCTGGTGCAGAGAGAAATCATTTGATAGCAATGTAAAGAGCACTTACACCAGAAAAAGTGTATACACTTGTCATCATATTTTGGCTGAACAATCATTACTTGGGATCTCATAGGAAACCTACTGCAGAGCTGGTCACCACATCCAAGTTTCCTAAGCCTTGATCCTAATTCTGATAAATGTTGTCTTTTTTATGTAGTCTGGAGACCTGACAAAATGCTGGTATGTACACAACGAAGTCCACTCTTCTCTTATGGACAGTAGCAAAGCAATATAAAAAGTAAATCTATTTCTTGCATGCTAGAAATGTGAACACATACAGCCTCGAATCCCAAGACTGATTTAAACTGGGAAGTTCATGAAGCCTTGATCAAAACAAGCAATATTCCATTCATCAAGCAGCATCAGTAGAATGCACGGAACTGCCGTTTATCTGTTTATGTCAGCTTCTGATTAAACATTCTGACCTCGGACATATAGGATGTCAGAGATGGGGGAAAAAAGCAGAGACACCTCCACCTACTAGGATACTGAATGCTGTATGGCTTTCTGTAGTCTTTTTTTCTCCCATTTTTAGATTCTTCTCCCTTTCTGAACTTTAAATATTAAAGGCTACAAGCTTTTTTGTATAACCGTCAGTTTAGTCAGTTGTAACCTGCTCCATTTAGTAAACTACTGTTTTAAGCACACCCATTTCAAGTGTACTTCTAATAGACATGTTCAGTGTTTAGGTTGTTTTCATTTAGTTTTAAGCATTCCTGCATTACAGAGCAACCTTGTGTTTTTCTGTTATAAATACCTTACTCACTTTTTTTGACCTGTTAACCTATTTAGCTTTTAAAGAGGGAAAATGGAACAGATCTAGTGAAAATTACGGTAAAATAAATAAATATGTATTGTGTATTTCTTCCTCAAACTTTATGGACTGGTACAATGTAATTATTACACAAGATAATTTTCAAGGTCTTTGTCAAAAATAAAAAATTAAAAAAAAAATAATTATAAACTTGACAATTGCCAATAGATCTCAGGAAAGGATGGGACTCACCATTTCTCCACCATCCCTACCCCTAATTACATAGAATATGGGAGTAAATGCCTACAGCATTTACTGGTAGCATAACACGATTTGCAATATCCTTTAAATGTCCTGCCATAAAAAGCAAATGAGATAAGTGATTTTCCACAGTGCTTCCTGGAAAAAGGAGAAGAAAGGTCTTATGTTAGACCACACAGCTGTGATTTTGTTCTCACTCTTGTGTAAATGACCAGGAAAATGATTGAGGGTAAATGACTAGTGCGGATAACTGCAAGCACAGGCGTGAATATTCACCAAATGTTCTTCGCCTTGTGTGTTAGCACTGCTTGGGTTTCTTTTGCCTCCACCACAATTCAGATACTGTGCATCTCCCAGCTGGTGTGTGACACAGCTCCTCCACCAGTCTCCCCCCAGCCTGAGGGGTATGTCTCTGGGAACCCTGCCCATCTCTTTTCCCCTGACCTTGCTGTCTTACCTGGTGCTGCCATCTGCATAGGAAGTGAACGGGGAGATGTTAGCATGGAGAACTGCCTGGCAGCCCTATGCTGTTAAAATGGGTAGGAGGAAAAGAAGGGATGGATATAAAATAAATAAATAAATAAATAAATTCCATTTTTTCAGAAATACCTGCCAAGTTCACTCATGTAGATCTTTTCAAGGTAGATTATTCCTGTCCCTTTCGACACCCATAACATTTCAAGCTTGTTTGCCATTCCAGGATTGCCCCAAAACCTGAGTATCTCCTCTGATGGCCTAACCACCTCATTCTCTCCTGTCCTGGTGTCCCCATGCCATATCCACTCTCATCTCAGTTCCCAGCCACCACCACCACAATGCATTGTGCTCTTCTGAATCTTTTCACATGCAAGAACTGTAGTGAGATAACCAAGTGGCAGCATTTACCAAACACACCTTCCCAGAGTCCTAGATAGACATTTTTCTTCACTACTCCAGAGAGCAGATCTGATTCAGCTGAAGAAATAGCATAACAACACATGAGCTCACTGAATTTTGAAACCAATTTTGGCTCCAGTTCTCTCTGCAGCTTCTCATATCTTGACTGACTGGTTGATTGATTCATCATTAACAGCCTAAACCTTTGAATGAAACCCGTGGGAGTCCTGCCATTTTACCAGCAAGAACAGGCTGCTGCATAAGTTCCCACATGAAAGTACAATCCACTAACATATAAAAGGGTAAAAAAAAAAAAAAAAATCCATAAGAATGAGATCACAGATCATATGTCAATGTAGTATAGAAACCTTGTACTGAGGCAACTGTTTAAGTACAATTGGTAATCTGTGGATGGCTTTTATGTTTATTTTTACACCCTGATTTCAGTTTGCCTGACTTAATTTTTTTGGTTGACAAGGTGTGTGTGGATGTAAGTGGGATGCTTTATGTCTACCTCGAGAGCTGCTGCATCTCTCTGTCTGTCCCTCCCATCATCTCTCTCCTCTCTCAGCCTCCCTACCATCTCATGTAGCACAGTCGTCCTTGGGACCACTGGGGATAGGACATCTTCCTAGGGAGCCATCATCAGTGCTGCAATTTAACTGTCAGTCCGTGGGGGTATCTGTGGAGAGATGCGTGGTATGTGGCAGCAAGCACTGGGTGAGCTGTTACAGAATCACTCAAAATATAATCTGAATCTCCCACCTGTCAGAGAAAGGACCTACCACTAGGTTACTGAGGCAGTCTGACCATATATTTGTTTTAAACCCCTAAAATCCCAGGCCAGGCTTGAACATAGCAGCATACTTTTACAGAGGCTCTTGGGAATGTACTTAGTCTCAAACATTATTCTTCAGTGAGCATCATCATTCCTTGGTCATAATATCAAGGAAAGATATAATTAGATTTATATTTATGTGCTTTTTGCAACATATAGGGTTATTTTCTGTTTATGCTATTACTGCTTTGGGAGTACAAACAGAACTGATGAACACATTATTATACCTTTATGAGAGCAAGTTATTCGATGTATGAATGCCAGTGACACTTTCAGTACTGTGCTCCTGATACTTATTCTGATCAGAACAGTTTAAATAATACATGAGCTCATGCATATACATATTGGAGCTCAGCTCTTTCATTAAGAGCCTTGCTAAATTCTCTCATCCAGTCCTCCAAAGTGCTTGAATGTTTCCAGGGTGAAAGTCCTTTTATTTGTCACAGGCAGGTTGCAAAATCTTGCTGAGATATCGTTTTAAATTTGTTTGGCTGTGCAACCTAGTTTAACAAGGGCAACTTGCAGCCTTTGCTATTCCTCCTGGGAAAAAAGAAGTGAAGCTTATGTGAAGTGTTTTAATGTATGAAAAAGCCATATGAAAAGAAGAATGGAAAATTGGATTTGGTAATTAAGATTTTGTGTTGGGACTCCAGTGGTCTCAGTTCAATTCCCCAGAGCCTTTATACAAGTTTAAGCAAGTCACATCAGTCTTTCTGAGTCTCTGTAATGCAGGGTAACTGTTTCCTCTTTTCTTCTTCCTTTGTCTCATCTATTTGGCTGTAAGCTCTCAGGTACAGGTTCTCTTTGAGTGTGCTTATATAGTGCCTAGCCATACCATGATTTTGAACATATTCAAAGATTTATCTATTTTTTAATATAAATCAAGTACTAGAAAGGAAAATACTTATGAATTTATATCTGTGGTGCTCCAATGCAAGGTAATAACTTTAAACAAATATGTTGGAGAATGTGTATTTATAGAGAAAGCTCCTGTTCTGTTGGGCAGAAAAGCAAGATTCCATGTTGAGAGCAGGATGGGGTCTGTGCATTAAATACAGCTGGCACAGAGGAATTAATCCAGCTTTTGTGTCTGTTCTAGGCTCTGTGCAGGCTTTGGAAGCACTGCAAGAGAGAGAGGAGAAATTCTAGATGTATAGCAACAGAGGACATAGAGGAACACATGCAGTGGAAACCTACTGGGGGGAGAAGCTGTAGTTGATCACGTACTTGTAAAGGACTGCAGGCTTATGTGGCTCTGTTTTTCAGGAGGGTACCTGTCCTCCTGCAAGGCAGTGTCTGCAATGCTTCCTGCACTGAACCTAAACATATGGCTTTGCATGGGAATGGCTGTAAGGATTTCTCCTTCCTTCCTGCTAAACTGTGCCTGGTATTTCTGCTGAAATGAAAGGGAAGTATCTGAAAGAAACCAAACACTGGCCCTCACCCTGGCCAAATCAAATTACTATAATGAAATAGGATTTTAAATCATGAATCACCAGCACCTATCAGACCCAGGACATTGGGGGCTGCTACCAAAGCACTTCTGTTCCTCACCTGGTGTGAGTACCCAGCTTCTTCAGTTCAAGGCAGTCTACGCTTGTCATTTCCAGAGATGCTGCTGCTATCTCAGAAGTCCTTCAGGAATCACAGACATACATGGGGGTCATTCACAAAGAGGGAAAACAAAAGCTAGGCTGTTTTAATGCGTACTGCAATAACAAGTTTATACTGCTTCTCTGTGTCCACAGAGAGGACAGCAGAGGGTACAATGGGGAGCTGTGTTTGTGATAGTGTCCCTGGTTCATTAGCTGTGATTGCCACGTTAGATACACCTGCATCCCTGTCTAGTCCTGACACCATCTATTAGGGCTGAGTGACCTCCCTGCTGGGAAGCAATCATTAGTCAGTCTGCTCTTAAGAGGCAAATGGTGCTCACCTGGGCCACTCATCAATTTCTAGTGTCTTTTCTCTTGTTCTGCATCGTAAACCGCACTTTTCCACAGGAATATGATGTTTCATAGCTAGGGTAGCTTGAGCAAAAATATTGAGTAATGTTGAAATGGATGAATTTCCAGTCTGTTTGCTGTCACTGGTCACCCTGCTGGAAGCTGTACAAAATCTAAGCCAATAGGTTAAAATGGGTTTGTCTTGCAGCCTCCTTGCAATTCTCTGGCAGGTCCCCGAGAAGCTCAACTCTTAAGAGCATCAATGGCACCAAAATTTTCATTAGAAAGTATCCTGTATCCCATCCCTCTTCAGGATCCTGCCATGCTGACATGCCCCAGGATTAAAATGCAATCCTGTAACCCACTGTAACAAGGGGGACTATGAAACAGAAAATCTTCTTAATGCTTGAAATAATCCAGTATCTGGCCACTAACAGACTCCAGTGGGTTTAGTACAGGACATGTTCCTTTGTGTCATTAGATTTCTCTTATTGTTATCATGCATGTCTTGATACCAACCCCTAGCCCAGTACAACCTCCTTTGAGGTAGTTGTACAGAGCAGTAAGATTTCCCCTGAGCCTAGTGTTCTCTAGGCTAAATAACCCCAGTTCCCTCAACCCCTCCCCATAAGACTTGTTCCCTAGACCTTTCTCTGGACTTGCTTAAGCACCAGAGGGACAATCACTTCCCTGGTCCTGCTGACCATGCTATTTCTGATACAAGCCAGGATGCTGTTGGCTTTTTGGCCACCTGAGCACACTGCCAGCTCATGTTCAGTTGACTATCAACCAATACCCCCAGGTCCTTTTCCACCAGGCAGCTTCCCAGCTACTCTTCCCCCAGCCTGTAAGTGTTGCATGGGGTTGTGGTGCCCCAAGTGCTAGAGTCAGCACTTGGCTTTGTTGAACCTCACACAGTTGGCCTCAGCCCATGGGTCCAGCATATCCAGATCCCTCTGTAGACCCTTGAGAGCTACCCCCAAGAAGATCAACACTTCCACCCAACTTGGTGTCATCTGCAAACTTACTGAGGAGGCACTCAATCCTCTCATCCAAATCACTGAGAAAGGTATTAAATGATATACTGATCCCTGGGAGACATGGCTTGTGACCAGCTGCCAACTGGATTTACCATTCACCACAACTCCTTGGGCTCTGCCACCCAGCCATTTTTTTACCCAGCAAAGCGTATGCCTGTCAAAGCCATGAGCAGTTAGTTACTCCAGGGGAATAATGTAGGAAATGGTGTCAAATGCTTTACTAAAGTCTAGGTAGACAACATCCACAAATGATTTGCCCTTGTTGGCTGCGGGTCAGATTGTGCTGGTATTGAAGTTGATGGCAAAGCTTGAATGACTTCAGTGAGAAAAGCCCCTAAAAGGGTACCTGTCTCATATATTTTTATAACTAATTATAATGTGGTTGACCTGGACGATCACTGTGGTCCATTTTCTATCTACCGTCCTACCTTCCACTCTTACCCTCCATTTATATATAAATAGTGTTCAGGAAGCTTCTTACAGCTGATGTAAGGTAAGTGAGGCTCTGCCATCCAGTCTGCAGTTGCCACATGCCATCCTCTCCAAGCTTTTTATGTTATAAACATTTCTTTTTAATACCTCAAAGAGAAATACTCTAGTAATTATAGCAGCGATTTCCTTCCTTCGCTTTACTGTTTCTTCTCTCCTGCACAGATTATTTCATTTAAGCTGATATCCTGAGCAATTATAGTACAACATCATTTGAGACGTAATCACCTCTGGCTAACCTCTTCAGGATCCCTTGGATATAAATGTGTTGATGTCTAAGCATCCCAGAGAGAACATTTCAGCGAGAAAAACTGATATGAAATCTAATATTTCCCAGGAAACTTGGTCAGGATTAAAACACAACAAGAACTCTATGTTAGAGTGAGGCAAGGAATATCAGGAAAAGATATTGCATTGATTTTATGGGCAGAAAAAATAACTATGATAGTCTATTCCCATTGCCTGCAAAACACAAGCCAAGAGCTTGCCTGCAGCCAGTGCTACTGCCTGTAATGGGCCACATCCAAAACCCTGTGAAGTCACTGGAAAAAATGCTCTTGGCTTTAGTGAGAGCTTTGGATCAGGGTCAGTGTGAACAGAAGCCCAGCAGTGCAGCACAGCTGTGGGGAAATCCCTGGCTCACACGGAGCAGGGACGATCTGCCAGTAAATGGGGAGTATCCGTGGCTTCCTGGAGACAGGACAGGACCTCTTCCAGCATTTCTTCCCTGGCTCTGTCACTGTCCTCACTGGGGTAGGAAGGAAACTCAGGGAAAATAACCAGGGAGGAACTACTGCTTCCTGCCTCCCCACTTTGACTGCAGCTGCTGCCTAGGGCTGCTCTCAGCAGCACTTTCTGTTGCTGAATACCTCGGCAGTGAAACTTCTCTTTTCCGTGCTGTAGATACACATAGCTAGCTGGAGTCTGGTCTGCTCATCTAACCTCCTGGTAAAACAAAACAAAACAAACAAACAACAACAAGCAATGATAACAAAAAAAAAAAAGCAAACAAACGAACAAAAAGCAGAACTAGTTATTCTTTGAATTAGGAATAGGTTAAAAGCTGATGAGAAATTTGAAAGGTGTTTGCTGGGGGTGTATGGGTCATTTGAGAAAAAAATAAAAAGCATCAATTTGCTACATCAGGAATGTATTAGATCTATCTGACTAGTCTTGGGGAAAAATGCAAACAATCTAAACTAGAAAGAATCCTCAGAAATACTCCTCTGGGGCTCCTTTGGGGCTTCGCAGAGCAATAATTTAGAAATACTGCATTTTGTGACAAAATTGCGGTTAGCATTTTAGCTGTGGCAAAACTCAGCATAAATGTATAATCAATGTTTCTCACGCTTTTAAAGAAAGGAGAAGCACATTGTGAAGGGGGTGATACAACAGAATAATTCCCACTGGTGATATAAAACCTCACTTTCCTGCTGTTACAGCTGCCCTGGTATGCATGCTCTGCAGCAAAACTCTTTTCAGAAGCAGGGAAGGTGAATGGAAGCCTGCAGACTCTGGTATTTTGAATAGAAATATTCTTTTTCCAGATCACAGTTCAATTCCTTTCCAGGTGACTAATAACTTAAAAGTGCTAATTACGGTGCAGGGGTTAGTAATGTATACCAAACAGCTGTGTCCCTCTGCTGTTCCTGATGAACAAAGTCATCAAAACAGGTCACCAACTGACCCCTGCCTCAGCCATGGAGAGAGGGAGGTAAGAGTGCTCACTTCTCAGGGGATGCTCACTCCAAGGAAGAATTACTGCTGATTCGCAGCAATGTGCACACTTCTTCCGGTGCTTGCCATCTGCATCTTTTTTAAGCCTCACTTATAAATAAGCTAAATAGTTTCCTCTTTGCCTTCCCCTTGAGCTTCCTTATAGCTAAGGAAGTGATATTTATGTTTTTGTTTTGTTTTGTTTTGTTTTTTTGTTTGTTTGTTTGTTTGTTTGTTTTTCCTTTTAAGTTACGATCTTTTGCCATAAGACTCCTAAGCAAGTTGGCAGAGATGGGTAGAACTTAAATTTTGGGTTCCCACTGTTGAGTACACCATACATCTGAAAAACTCCATCTGTGGGCAGCAGGTAGGTGCTTGAACATGGCTGTCTAACACCATTTTAAATGTCCGTGGCACCCTGACCTGCCTGTGTCACCCCTGGCTGTCCTGCAACAGACCCACCCCTCACCTGGAAAGGCAAATAGAGGGCAACCAGGTGAAAGACCCCAACAGCCTGAAAGCGTTCAGCTGCTAAGGGGCTTTGATGGGACAGGGCAGGGCAGCAAAGGAGGGTGAGAGCTAGCTCTGAAAAAGCTGGTGCCAGGCTGTAGTGCCATAACACACCAGGTGGGTCCATACACCCTGCTCTGCAGCCAGCACAGCTGCACTGGCAGAGTGGCTTTTCGATGTAGCTGTTTTGTTCCTGATAACTCCATTAGTCCAGGGCTAACTATGTTATCCTTGAAAAACACTTCATTGCACCATGCAGATGCTCCCCGAGGAACTGTTCTAAAGCCTTTGATAAAACAGGAGGTGAAAAATTGTGAACTGGAGCTCAGAGCAGAAAGCTCCAAGAAGCAGCGCTGGAAAGCACTTAGTGCTGCTTAGGACTCAGAGGCAAGCGGAATATTTGGTTAAAATCTTTATCATGTAGGCTGATTTATACCAGTAGGGAATCCAACCTTTGGCTTTCATCACTCTCCTGTAGCATTAAGGTGAGTATGTGTCAGGGAGGGTGAGACAGGGCGGGATGTGTATACGTCTAATTCTTCAGTAAGCTGAGGGGAGGAAATGCAGATTTTATATAGCTACTTTTTCCACTGATATGAACCCTCTTGAAGCAGTAAGAGAAAAAGCAGCTCCTGGGCAGGAGTAGTGCCTGCTGCTGTAGAGCACTGCTCTACACTGGTGTTCAGGGGGAGGTTTGCTTCTGTCCGATTGCTTTTGAGTGAACATCAGCAGGGTGTTATTACTGGCATCCCTATCATGTTTCTAATAGTCTTGTTAACACGCAGGAAATCAATGCTAGGAAAAGTGAAGGAGCATGCAGATAGAAGTCAGTGAACTATGCTTTGAGGCCCATCCAGACTTTCTCAATAATAATTGCTCTCCTCCAGGGATCCCAGCTCTTTGTTTGGCCTCACCAAGACCGAGCCAATAAGTGTCACTGCCTAAGCTCTTTGCCTCTTCTGTAATTATTTGTAGGCAAAATGCCAATGCTTCAGCAGCATGGGCCATGCAATGTTTATCTCAGGAGCAGCATTGCAATGCAGAAGTAAAGAACTGAAGGTCTTTAAGAGAATTATTAGAAAATCAATGAAGAAAAAGGTCCCAGCGTGAAGAGAATTAAACTCACATTTCAGAAATCTTTTTAAACTTTCTGCATTGCAAGCTTCCTCTGAGTCTCTTGGTCCAACCATTTCACTTCTGCTTCCATGCTGTTAAGTGTGGATACTAGTCCTCAACAACACAGAAATGCTGTGAGATACTCAGATGTTAAGGGCTACAAGCCAAGAGAGCTTGTTGATGGGTGTTGTTTCTCTCTCCACCATCTCAGTTCCTTTGGCCTTGCTCACACAGAGGCTCCCTCACCTGATTTTAGTATGGGAGGTTTAGAAAGATGCTGTGGCCTCTACGAAGAAGAATTCCTCCTGCTTTGTCCCCGGAGAGTCAGTCTACAACATGTCCAATGCTGTGTTTCACAAGATAGACCTTTTGTACAGGACAGACAAGACACAGCATCATTTTGGTGAATTGTGGAGACCTTCTGCAAGTGCACTCAGGACAAAAATATTAAGTACCATTCTATTTCCCCAGTATTCTCACGCATAAGGCACACATGATCAGGTGTCTGCATTTTCTGAATATAAAAAGTACCCTGAAATAGCCTGGGGCAGCACTGTGAAACCCCAGAGGAGTGAGGCAGAGCCCCCAGTGTCAGCACCAAGAAAGGAAGAACTAAGGAAGGACAGAACATGGGTACAGGTGTAGTGAGTGCATTGGTGTGTATATTACTCCTCTCCTAGTTTCCTTCCCCCACTTCTGTCTCACGGAACAACCCCTTCATCTTTTATGCTGAAGAAAAGGAAATGTAACACTGTTGATCAGCATTGCTTCTGCCATTGTAATAAAATGAAATGAGATCCAATGTACTCAGCTGTTACCTGAGCAAGTCATACTTAGTGACCTTCACTGCAGCTATTAACGTGCAAAACCATCTTCCAGCTGTAAAAGCTATCCTTCATTTCTGAAGTGAGAACAAGGAAAGAAAAAAAAAAAAAAAGAATGAAAGAATTTTACACCTGTGAACACTTTTTTCTTTTTTCTTTTCTTCTTCTAGCAGTGAATATTTAATGTCAGTTGTTAGTATTGCCTAGTTTGTTACACATCCCTATAGGATAAAGACAGCCTTACTGTTTGCACATGCCATCTTAGTGTCCAAATAACTTACTCCAGACCCTTGAAATATCTCTGCATTTTGTATTTTTGGTCAGAACTAATGTTTCTCTAACAATTACAAATCATTCATGATGTGTCAGTCCACCAGGTGGGATATGCCCTGTGCTCACTCTTAACAGATTGTTCTGTGGCATGAGCATACAGAGGGATGAACAGTGCTTGGGCCAGTGGGAGAAGCTGAATGGAGGCTCTGTTCACTACCCAGCACTGTCATTTTCCTAGGGAGATGTTCTTGAGGCTTCCTCAACATTTCATGAAATTTTCATTTGAAGCACACAAGGCTCCCTGACAGAAGGAGCTCCGGTGAATCTCGCAGAGGTAGTTTCAGCCCTTACAGCCTCCTGCCACGTGCTCCTTCTGTCCGTGAGACTTGTCATCCTTGTAGCTGAATAAAAGAGGTTCCTGAACCTCAGCTGGTGCTGCTCAGAGTTTGACATATTACCTTATGCTACCAATGAAGGTGATGTGCAGGGCTGGGGGAGAGAAGCGGGGTGGAGTTGTGCCATGAGCACACCCTGACTCTGCCACGGCGCTCTGAGTCAAAGGAAAGGGAAGGGGCTCTTCCACCCTGGGGTGTACACATAAATTGCTGCTTAGTCAGAACAGCAAGGAAACCGATGGGACTATTGGGTTGTTTTAATTATTATTACTTTTAACCCCCTGCTTTGCTATGTGTCAAGAGAGCCTTTAAAAATAGCAGAGCTTAGAGATCTCATGAATCCTTGATAAGCTCAATGGATAATATTTCAATAATTTCCTCCACAGTCAGAAACGCCACTTTCATTTTCAAAACAGGCTTGGATGGCTCAGGTACCTCAGGCGTCATGTCCATGATTCACTGCAGACAACCACCATTTGCTGTCCAACCCAGGCAATGTGTGTCCATGTCCATTTCTTTGAAGTCAGCCTCTCTGTGGTGCTGTTTAGAAGCTGGCAAGACCTCTTGGGTGCACCTGTGCATCCAAATGAAAGTCATTTTCTGAATCTGCACTGCACTGACTAAAGCTGTGTTGTCTAAATTTAATGTGGATGGCTTAAGAGGAGCAGCATCTTATGCAGCTGTCCCTGCATTGTAGGACAAGCCTTCTAGGAGGGAGAGGTGAGAGCAAGAACCATTTCGGGTGTCTGATCCTCATCTGCCACACAATATGGTGACTCAGATGGACCAACAGAAGTGAATCCTGGAGTGACAGATGATAAGTTGATTACTACATGTGGTTTTGTCCCCTGAGACAGAGAGATGTTTAAACACCTAAGTAATAACTCCTGAGCCACCACAGGTCACAATGACGTTTCAAGAAAATCAAAGTCACTGATGGTTTCTGATAGATAACCTGGCTAGAAGAGCTAAACAGAATCCAGTGAGGTTAATCACAGATTAATTCCCTTAAGCTGGCTGTCTTGGGCACTAGTGACAGCAAACTGTGAGCCTGTCACTGCCAGCACAGGGCTGCACGCATGTATACCTGGCCATTGCTGTGAGAAATGTCAAAACCACATAGATGTGAAATGGAAAAGCTATTTAAGTTCTAACCAATTTCTTACAGAATTATGCCAAAAGTTAATGTGTCAAGTTTATAAAATCAGATTAAAAGCATCCATATTTTGCTTTGTTCCTGCTTAAGTATGTCAGTAACCGCTCTGGGAAAGCAATGCAGTGTTGAATATCTTTCTGTAGTAATTACAAATGAGTTTGAAAATGTAGAGGGGGAGATGAAATACTAAAGGCCAAATCTAATAAAGAATTACAGTGCTGCAACACCTACCTTGCAGTCATCTGGTGCCCATATGGGATTCAGAACACTGTTAGACACCTAGCCACCATTTAGAGGAGCCTACGTATATGGGACAGGCTGATCTTCTCAAAACAGGAGCCAAAATAGCCAACTTCCTGAGAGAGAAACTGCCTGAAATCTGTGCATTTGGATGTCTCTGATTTGATCTATCTGGCTAACACTATGAGCAAGGACACATGCGAGACTGTACACCTTGGCCATCTGACTCAGGCTGTCAGAGGATATTCAGCCATGCACTTCTCTACCTGGGTATCCCACCACATTCCCACTTCCTGGTTGGGCCCCCCAGATCTTTTGAAATATCAGAGGCAGAGAAGGCCTTTGTTCCCTCTTCATAACACTTTAGTGGCCTGACTACATATTCAGGAAGATACCAGTTTAATCTCCCTTCCCCTTCCTTCCCACACTGAAGCTGTTCCCCTGCATCAGAAATAACTTGAAAGCAGGAAAATCAGTAGGAAGGACTTCAGTCCTGCAACGTGCTGCCTGGCAGTAGTGTGAGGGGAATATCAATGCATGCTGGGTATGAACAGGGACCCACTTCAGTGCTTCTTAACTGCAGCGATATGGACACGGTCTCCTTGCACACAATTTCTGAAATTGCTCCTGCACAGTGACACAATAGTAACAGAGCTGTGGGGATCCCCCTCTTCAGACCACCCAGTGATAGTTTAGCTGCTCCTACAGGATGACAGGCACGTTTGGACGTCCTTTCATAGGTGCAGGAACTAAATCTGGCTGTCAATAGCTGGGTCCTTTAATGACTGCCTAAAAATAGGCCACTAACTTCATTGATGTTTTAAAAATTCAGGATACTTAGACCTTCTTTAGAACAGATATGATCCAACATTTGGTTTTATTCTGGAAAGCCCAACAGGAAAACCCCAGGGAAGGGGAGAGGGCCAATAGAGGGACTGGGGTGTCCTGGTGCCTGTCCAAGTTTGCTTACGAGGAGCTGAAAGCACTGTGTGTGTGTAAGCTTTTTCAGGGTTACAGTTCTGCCTCCCTTGCTTTATTGTTGCTTACATCCTACTTTGAATCTGACCTTGTACAGTTTATTTAGGTACACAAATAGAGCCTGTGACAGAACAAAGAACTGAAGCCGGTCTCTCAAGTCTTGATGTATCTTTGGATGTCTTTCTCTTCTGCTGATTTCTTCTTAGCTTTGCTCACTTCTTGCTTGAGTGAAGCTTCTCTTGATGTTTAAACTCCTGGCCATATACTAATTGGAGATCTGGAGACAGAAAACCAGCCACTATTCCCTACAAGGAAAGCTGATTTAAGTGAAATATTTCCGCAAAAGAAGTTAGATGCTTTTGTTGGTGTTTTTCTCTTCTATTGCCATAAATACTACAATCAGGCACACGGGATAGTGGCTGCCAGTTTTTCAGGATGATAAAAGCAGGATCAGCACCTTAAAACAAAGACATTTAGCTAAAATAAAATTTTCTGTGGGATGTTGCTAAACAGGTGAACACCTGGAGTCTCATCTAGCAAGTTCACCCATCACCGAGACAGTGCCCAGCATTAGCAGTGGGTAGAATATTCCTGGCCATATGCACAATATCAACATTACAAAGGTCTTAGAGACAAATACAGCTTGAAAAGACAATCCTTAGGGCTTTCTAGAGGGGAAACTGATTGAGCCAGATGGGGAGTATTTAGCCACAGCAGGCCAGATTCTCAGATAATGTAAATCAGCTTCACTCCACAGATGATATACAGCAGCTGGAACCTGTAGCTTCAAAGGATTGAGCTGAAGTCTCCTGCGCAACCAAGTCTACATAGATTTTTACCAGTAAAATTAACAAGGCTCATTTGGGGGGAGGTGAGTAACACTTAATTTAACAGAAATTGCTGATACTTAACCAGCAATTTCTCTAGTTACAGGCTTTTCTCTTAGTAACTTAGACTTTTTTTTTTTTTTTTTTTCTTCTGAACCTCACAACAAAATCAATACAGAAAAAACACATCTGAATGGCCTTGGATGGTAGCAAGCCATAAAAGCTTTCTGAGGCTGTTAAAATGAAAATCTTCCCTCCTAAGTGGAAAGGAGTTTTAAGGAGAAGACAGCAGCTGCTTTGAAACGTCTGTGAATTTTTTCCTTGCAATTAGTAGCAAACAATAAATGCCTCTATCCTGAGCACTGATGGCATTTCCTCCATGTTGGCAGCTTTTGTCTTTTCTAAATGATAATAACTGTGTGTGTTTGCTTCTGTTTAGTAGGCAATGTATATCCCTGTAAAGCATGTTCGTTCTGCGAACTAGCTGTAGGGGTGTTGTTCTGAGAAACTGTTTCAAACCTGAGCCTCTGTAATAAGTACTTCACTGATCCATCATATAACCCTAATAGTGCTGTTATATTGAGCTTATGTGAGATTGGGAAATAACAAAACCTCTTATTTGCCCAGCTGCTCAGCAGTCCCCTGTGCCTGGCACAGCTTTTTACTACTACCAGGAGTAACAGTTTGCTTTGTGAGAGTGAAGTAGAGGGGACAGAATCAACGTTTGATTGTCTGCTTTCAATTATTTGTTGCTGTGTAAATGGTATGGATTTTTCTCATATATATATATATTTATATATTTATATATATATAAAATATTGACTCAACTGTCAGCCTTCAGGTAGCATTTGAAAGAAAAATCACCAGTGAATTGGTTTGTGCTCCCCTTTTCAGGGAGTTACAAGACATTAGTTGGCAACTTAAAAAGCAGAAGCATGTTCCAAGCTTTGTTTAGGCCTCTCTGTCTACCTGATAATGTTGTCAGCCAATATCCTTCTTTCACTGAGCAGAGCACTGTAATTGTTTCAATAGTCTCAGCTCTGAGCTGCAGCTGGCAGGTGTTTATAATCCACCCAGTTCTGAGCAGGGCAACGTGTGTCGGTGAACACCTGATTGTTTTCAAATGTACCTGCTTTGTTTCTGGGGTAGGAGGCCAGTTCAGAGGAGTTTGTTAGCTGCTTTGTTCCCTGAGAATTGCTTCTGTCTCTTAGAGGTGGTGAAGGACTCTTAGGAAGGTAAAACCAGACCTTTCATCTTTAAGTTTTTTTTGTTTTTGTTTTTTTTTAAATCTAAATTTTGTTGTCCTTGTTTTTTTTTTTTTTTTTTTTTTTCCTTGTGTTTTCTTCTCGCTGAGGAAATATTTGTTTTTGGAAAACTAGATTGTTAGAGCTAGAGATACCTTAGGCCAGGCTCTTGAAATGTGTTCTCCTTTAGTGATTGTACTCCTTATAGAATACGGTCAAGAAGACTTTCCACTTCAAAACTAGGCTACGGGGTGCCCATTTTCAGGGTCTGCTGGGTGCTCCTGCTGCTCTGCTGCAGGAGATGAGGAGATGATGGCAAGTCTATGGCTGGAAGAGATTCCTGCTCTTCCAGTTATAAATGGGACCCTTCTTGTGCATTCAAATACGTGGGTCAGCTGTCCAAAATCATGAGACAACTTTATACCTGATGCTGTATTTTTGTGGTGGTTAGGTCGTGTGTTCAAGTTTTACTGCTTATCCTGAGGGTTAGAGCTCTTCTGGAGGGTGAAGTTTTTGTTTGATTCCAGGATTTGGGCTTAAAACCATCAAGTAGAGAGGGACTAACAGTAAAATCATCAGGCTACAACTTCGGACTTGAAGGAGAAATATGATTTTTTTAAGAGTGTGTAAAAGCTACAAAGGTCACTTATTCAATTTGAGCATTTTTTTTATTATTTATTTTTTTATGCCTAGGCTCTCAGCTAGGAAACTGGAAGAAAGCAGGAAAGATAAAAATATTTTAGAGGTGGTCTGAAAATAAACAGTTTGTGATGAAAAACATCCTTCTGAAGCATTTAGATAAAGATAAAAATACTGATGGATCAAGGTGTTGGTTTTTTTTTAAAATCAAAAAACCTTGAGGACAGAATGAGATGCAAAGCACCACAGTTTGCAAAGAACAGAGTGCAGTGCTGAAGCAAATGATATTTTTTCACAAATTAGATTCACATTTTTTTTTAATATGTTACAAAACAGACACAGAACAGTGTGGGGATGGAGGAAATCTGTCCCTTTTAAATCTTTGCATCAGAGGTGATCTTTTAAAAAGGTATGGCTCAGCTCAAGCAGAGGTTTAGGCAAAGACTATGCATGAAACTCTTCACACTGTGTTATGCTGAAAATCAGACTGAACAATTGTAATGGCCTTTTGGTTTTAATGTCCATTATCTTCCTTCTGTCTATTTGTAATGTTATGTGTACCAGATTTTTCTCCTCATCTTGTGTAAACTAATTCAAAGGAAGAGGGTTAAGTTTCCTCTAGTCACAGCCTGTGAACTGCTTCGTGGTTTTAGTGAAAACTCTTTCATAAAATTGTGTCTTGTCCATACAAGACACAGATGTTGTGAACACGTGAATGGCTCGCACAGGAAAGGTGTGTGAATTAACTGTATGTTTCCATGCACATAGTTGTGGTATGGCATTCTGTTTTCTTTTTCTCTTCTGTAATATGAATTTTCAGTTTCCAGGCTTTTTAAATGTGTTTTTTCTGTTGTTTGTTTGTTTGTTTTTTAAAAAGACTCTAGTACTGTCTTAAGACTTTTCCCCTTCTCTGATAGTCAGCTGTTTGCAAACTTAACTCTACTTTAATGGAACTCTTTTTTGCCTGACAATTTACTATGGGACTTGTCAACTAGCCTTTCTTCTGCAGCACCAGCATAATTTAGTGTAGATGTAGGGAAAGGGACTACTCTTTCAGGTTTCCATAGTGACAACCAGCCTAGCAAGTGGGGCAAATTCAGCTCTCAGTTATACTGGTGCAACTCCTGCTACTTGCACATCTGGTTTTTGGGCTCACTCTGCAGTTCAGAAAGAAACATGCCTCCTGAGCTGATAAACCGTTTCTAGTTGTCAAGTTTATTCATAAAATAAATAGGGAAGTTTTGTCTGTTTTGTTTGTTTGTTTGGTTGGTCTTGCTGTTCCTGGGAGAGCTAAGTGTCTCATTCATCTGCATGCTGTGTGAGATATACCCTGTCTTATAAAAATGTGCTTGTTTCACTGTTCATTTATTATAAGAAATAACAGTGCTCACATGCCAGTTTTCTTCTATTTGAACCTAATTTCGTGAATCCCTGCAGAAAGCTAAATATTCCTATTCAATTTGCACTTAGGAAGCATCTTGCTGCATTTATAAACACTTCAGTCTCTTTTCCATAATAGCACAGATTCTACTTCTGGAATTAAAACTTGTCCTATCATTTTATATTCTACAAAACTTTGAGTATTCTCCCTCTCCTCAGTTCCTATCTTTTTTTGCTATCTTAGCAGTAGGCCACTACCTGGACTTATTTTCTGGGAGATCTTATACAAGGCTATCAACCCACAGTGCGAATACCTATAGAGAGGATTTTTTTTTTTTCCTGAGGTGCTATACAATTCTTTAATGTGCTTCATAAATCCACTGAATGGCTGTGGCTTTTCAATCTGCTGGTTCATCAGCTTGTCATTTTAGAAGATCCAGAAGAGAAAGACTGGGTACTTAGGAAGGTTTGGAGGCATTCGAGGTGGAGAGAGGGCAAAGTATTTCCATGGGCAATGTCAGGGAGAGGTCAAAAAAGGAATTTCTTAGCCCTCAGATTTATTTATTTATTGTTCTAGATCCTTTCTATGCTGGCTAGCATTGACTTTCATCAGCATAGAAGAAATGTAGGCTGTAAGATGAGGCAGTAAGTGCAATTATATGATTTCCATCCTCCCAGGTGGTTCAGTAAAATACTTCTGTGAAAACCAGGGAAACAAGTATCTTGCCTCAACACATAAGTCTGATATGCCACATTCCACGAAGAAATTTCACTCACATTTTTTATCCTTTTTTTCTACCTTTCCTGCGTGCTGGGATCTGCTCCTGTTCTCATGGTGTATGTAACACTCTCCACCTCAGTAGCAGGTCTTGTAAGTATAATAGATTAAAATCAGATCCTTGTAAGAAACCACTGATGACTTTTGCATTGTCCTGTTCTAAAAAAGGTGCATGATTACTGAAGAACCATTGCAAAACTTGTTGCCTACTTTATTTAAAACTCCTGCTGTTGAGTTGCATCAATGTAACTGAAAGCCTGTTGAGAACAAATCAACTGCTGTGCTGAAAACCCTTGTTTTTTCATTGTGAAAACCATTGTGTTGTATTGTAAGTCCTGCAACATTAGAGTTTTCTCTATATTTTCAGCTCCTAGAGTCAGGTGATTTTAAAACACTTTTTCTGAATGTGTGTGTATGTATATGTCTGCTTGCTTTTACGTACTGGTAGAGAAAAGTATGAAAATAATTTGATTGCTTTCTAAAGTTTTAGAAATGAGAAGGCAAAAAACATAATTGTATTTATCTTTTTCAAACAGAAGGATTTATTTTAGGTATATCATGATTATTTTTTTTTTTTATCAGTTGTATGCCTTGTTAACATTCAGGGTTGGAAATACTTAGGCTGCGTATTGTTTCCAATTACATCTGTCCTATACACAGCAATCTGTTACACTGGCTTTTGATCTAGAGCAATATAACTGAGAGGAAAATTCTCCTTTCAAATGGACTTCATTTTCTCAGACCCTGGCAGAATTTAAAAGCGATCTCCACCATCTCACTTTGCTTTATATTCAGTTCAATTTGAGGTGTTTATTTTCATCCACCCCTTTATATTATTTATTGCTCCCTTGAACAAAACAATACATATTTCTTTCTCAGCCAAGGAATAACCTGGGCTTGTTTCCAAGGCATTTTTGGAGAGAAGTCACGGCTGCTTGCAGCAGTACAGAAGAAGACACGCTTAGCTACACCCTTATCAGGATGTGTCTGTGGTTATTAACATCAGTGATCTGCCTAATTGAGAAATTCAGAAAGAAGAAAGGACAAGCCCTTGCTTCATTCCCTCTGTAGTTTTTCCCAATGAACAGCTTAGAAATAAACCCAGCGTTGTCCAGAAAAAATTGGCTTGAAGTGTAGTTTGTCAAATTACAGCCAATAAAAGTTGCTGTGAATACAGACAAGGGTTGCTATGAATATGTGCACTGGACAGATATTTTACAGGGAAGAAAAAGACTAATGTAATAGGAAAGAATAAAGGTAGTAACCTGCTGGTATTTACTTGCTATCTACAACTTATTGCAAGGAAGAAGAATCTATTTTTGGTCCACATGGAGTGCTTTGTTTAGTAATTTAATCATCAGTCTTTTGATGTGCATTGTATGCCTCTAGCAAGACATCATAGCATTCTATTTGCCTCCTTTGTTAAGGTAGCTGCATATCAGGCTGAATGCTTCAGGATTGTTTCTGAAATAACTGCTAAATCTCTTTTTCTTGGACAGGAGGCTGCAACACCTCTCTAGTTAGTGTATAATACCCACTTTGAGTCATTGCTACAAGTCTCATTATTTTATAAGCCTTCACTGGCTATGTATGGCATTGCTTTAAGTAGGTGATGTTTCAGTAGTCCTTCCCTATCAGCTTTTTCTTTGCTGCACATAGCCTCTCTGTAGAGTACATAAATGTAGATTATCACAGTTTTTTCTTATCTGAAGCATACAGCAGAAACAGAGGTGTCTGGTGAGCTAAAATGATTACAGGTATGGAAAAGAATTCTGTAAGACAGATTAATACCCCTTCTAATGTAGAGACACAAGGCCATGCTCTAGCAATAATAAATAATCAGCGTTAAAGGGAAGGTAAATTGTGTGCATTTTGCTTCTCTCCAAGTGAGAGCAAGCTAATTTAATGTAGCTATCAATTTACAATATAATATATGTGAAGTTGGAAGGCAACACCTCTACCAAGACTGTAAATCAGGGGAAACTCATTGCTGTGGGGCAGCACAAGCTCTACCCTGCCCTGTTTTACACCAACTTGTGGCACTAACGTGTTAAAAGCTGGCATTGCCATATGCTTGCAGGGCTGGTGTGAACTAAGAGAAAAGCAGCCTTGTCTCCCCCCCTCCCCCCACCACCTTGCTAGGTGTCCCAACAGCTTGATGTTTGGGTAAGATACCTGCAGAGCAGGTCCTTCCTCCAGAAGGCTCCAGCTGTGTCCAGAGACTGGGTCTGCACTGAGCGACCACAGCAGTGACCTCAAAGGCAGATTTTGAAGCACATCTGGGTGGCAATTTACAGAGAAAGAGACTTTTGGATAGGTGGATGTGGTCAGCTGTGACAAAGTGGATACAGGGCTTTGATAATTCTTCAGGAATTTCTAGAATCAGACATGAAGAAACCACTGATACAACTTCCACATTGGGTCTGCACCTGTGTGACAACTTGGTTGCTCTGGCATTGCTTTGATGCACATCTTTATCAGGGAAGAAATGAGCTCCAAATTCCAGGGTAGCAGCTGTGTTCCTGTTGAAAATCCTTTGACCCTGGTGCTATCCAGTTTGCTAAGTTGTGTCTCTGCTTCTGGATCGGCGAGTCAAATTTCTTCTTGGAGATCTGGTGGTGAAGTCTTACATGAGGCATGATTTTCACCTCCTGTCTTATGCTGCTGCAGAGTGGTGTGTAATTATCTCGTGCAAGTAATAGATGATGATTAGTGGCGAGAACTCCAGGCTATCCTGCTAGCTTTTTGCATAGTCTGTTTGTCCTCATATTCTATCCTTCACCTCTGTCCAGGATTTCTATGCTATAGCCAGGTTGATGTGCAGAGACATGTTATGTTGAGTTTGCTATGGGGAATCTTGAATGTAGAAGTCTACAGAAACTTAGCTGTGGACATGAGGGGGAGGAATTAAAATGGCATGCAGTCTGTGGGTTTTTCTTTCTCTCCAGTAAGTAAATAAGCAATTTACTGTTTGCTTTGTCTATTCTGTGCTTAATCTAAAGTTTAAAGATCCTAGTGTGAACAAATGGAGGAAAACCCCATAAGGAAATACAGCTCTTGTATTTCCTTACTTTTACAAACTTTCTTGAAACAAGCAATATTTGAGGGACTAAACACGCATACAGATCTTGTGACCTTCTGCCCCAGGGAGAGCAAGTAGCCTGTGCATGTGCAGCTCGGTGCTACCAGCACATTGATGAATTTTGAAGGTGGGAATCTTGCTGGGGGAGATATGTTGGGCTGATAAGCCTAGCAGTTCTGGGGGCTTTGGGGAAAACAAAGCCTTCCTTAGATCACAGGGAGCTAACGAACTGCATAGCTGCGCTAGGCTCAGTTTAGGTGGTTTTGCCAATCAGACCTGTATGGCTTCCCAGCTTTATTATATTCCTTGTTAAATCCAGAGCAATAACCTCACCCCACTGCAGAGCTGTAAGTATTCTATGCTGTAAATACTCACTTCTGCTGCAGAGACTTCGCAAATCCTGCTTTGCTGTGGGAAGAGAGAAATCACATCTGTTCAGTAGGGACTGGGGAGAGCCAAAAGACAGAGGACCACCAAGTCAGGGATGCCAACTTATTAGAAACCTTGAAGGAATTTTCTCCTAGCACAGATCAAGATACTTCATATCAATAGTTTGTAAAAAGATATATTTTTTTAATGTTGTAACTGTTTTTATGTTGTTGCGTAGTTAGTTTGAATAAGCCTACTGTTTTGTTGATTTTTAACATTATCAGCTATTCTCTGTTTTTATTAAGATGCATAAGGTGTTCTGGACTTGGTCAATCATTAATTATAATTTATTTTAATTACTACTTGACTCCCTTGAATTTAAATAAAACCCACATGCAGTTTAGCTACAGAGCTGCCCTGCAAATACACAGAAATTCAGGATGATAAAAACTGTGGTTTTGTGATTCCTTAATCCTGCCAATCTTCTCCTAGCTGAGCTCAGGCAACAAGCCTTCTCTTAGCTGTTGATACTTAGGCAACAAGCCCAGACTCAGGGAAAGTATTAATTGTAAAACAGTTTAATCTTTGGGGGAAAAAAAAATAAAAATAATGCATTCTAAAACTTTGCACAACCTTCCTACATTCTCTTTAGATTGTATTGTACTTCATTTTTTCAAGTTTATGTTGACCTGAAGTTTAATGTGATTGAATATTTCAGATTCACTATGTGTCATAAGGAGTTTTGAGTTCTGAAACAAAATGGTCATGAAATGAGTGAAAGTACTTTGCATACAATAACCATCCTATAGCTATTTTAAGCTATTCTATAGCAAACACTTTTAAAGTTTGAAGTGATTATGCCCCACATATTACAGTTCTGACAACTAAAAGGTTAGCAAGATACGGTTAAAAGATTTTTGGATCAAAATGGTATTTGAGAATGCCCTTAGACATGTTGCAGAAGGAACAAAACTGGAACAAGGAACAAAGGAAGACCCAGTCAAAAGAATATAGACACCTGTTGCCTAACACTTTGCCATCTTCTGGTATGATGATAAGAGAAGCATCTCAGACAGCAGGTAGCTATGGCCAGCAGCTAAACCGTGACATCCCAGCTGTAGCTGGGTCAATCCTGGTGTGATAAAAAGAGAAATAAAAAGAAATATTTTTTAATCCTACTGTGGAACCTGAAGTCCAGTGCTGAGGATGTGAGAAAGAGTGTCCTAAACTACTTTAGCAAGATTTACCAGCAGTATGAAGGGAAAAGTACAGAAGTATTGCTTGGGACAAATGGGCAGGATCTGTACTGCTAATTTCAGTAGGGCAATGTGATAGGCACTGCATGCAGAATGGCTGTGTGTGATACTTGTGGAGAATTATCCAAACCAGGGGAGTTCATTGTTGCTTGGGAGTTAAGCTAGACAAAAAACATATTTAACTATACATTCTACTTTGAAAGTCCCCCAAGCTTTGGAGTGGCATAAACACGGGATTTACAAGGTCTGACTCAGAAAGCCAAGTGCTCTCTTGGAACTGCTGGGGTGAGCTGGTTTGAGGGAGGATGCTTTGCCCACTGTGCTACGTTTGGAGGCAGCACTTCTACCAGTGCTTGTGGAAGGGGTAGACCTGGTTATTACCAGAGACTAAGAGAGGGTCAACACAGAGCCCTAAGGACACCTGTAGGCCTTAATCATCCTGCCCACAGGCTAACTCCACCCTGCTTATCCATCACCCAGAGGTCAGGACTACCATCTGATCCCAGCCCTGATCTCCACACCACACTATCAACACAACTAATATTCCTGGGAAGCTGAGCAGTTGCCAGTCTGGGTGATGTGGGATGGTGCCCTGGGTGGTGAAGTTTCTGCCCTGAGCTGGGGTATCTATAGCTCCCAACTCAGTCATCCTCAGAACAGCCTGCTCCTTGACTTTTTTATGCCAGTGTGTAAAGCTGCATTTCTACCATGAGTTAATGAGCAGACACTCTTGATATCTACTTCAGAAAGCCATAGGCAGTTCAAAAACTTCAAAACCTGTGTTTCCCTCTCCTTTTCATTCTCTTGTGCACAAGATACATAAACATATCTGGATGTTACAGCTGCATGTGAATTTAGAATAGACGTTAGAAGTTTGTAATGTTTAGAGGAATAAGGTTCTCTACCAATCTGTTCCAAAACATACCTAGTTCTAAGGGATGATTTACAGATTTATTTTTTTTTAAAAAAGATCATATGATATGATGATGTGACAGTGAGGGGCTGAATCTGAAGAGGTTTCCTCCAGTTCTGTTTCTGTAAATCTCATCATCTTTGTTATTAGAGAGATTTTCTGGAGAAATGCTTCTCTGAAGGGTGCGTGTCTTTACTGGGCATTTCTGATTTTTGATCCTTCTTCTATTTCTTTGAGCCCATTATTGCAAAACTTCCAGTACCCTCCTCTTCTGACTTTTTTTTTCTTTCTTCATTTTATGGGTGTTCTCCGCCAGCAGAAGGGAAGCTGCCCACCATGTAGGTCAGCCAGTTGTGATGGAGCTGCTGTCTGTTCTGTCCTAGGGTTTTCATTGCTTCTGTAGTTCAAAATACACACGCAGCCAGGGAGAAATGGGACTTCTCCCAAAAAAACAAGTGCTTTCCAGGCTGGGATCTAGCTTCTCTATGAGCTGGCATTTTCTTCAAGCCCTGGAAGGACTTTAGGTATAACTTCAAATTCATGACTTCTGTTGTTGTTTTGGGGGATGAGGGTGGTGGTTTTTGGTGGTGGTATTTTTTTTTTCATTTTTTTTTTTAATTTTTTTGTAGAAAATAGATTTTTGGTCAGCTTTAAGTGTTTTTAATGATTTCCTCTGAGCTCTCTGTAACTAGCAGTTGCATGCCTTGGTTTGCAGGCAATAAGAATGTGAAAGAACATATTTCTGGCATTTTGTTTAGGTAACCCACAAAATCCACCCCTAGACATCCCCATTTTTTCTCTCAGGCTGTAGGGTTGCATGCATTCATGAAGGGCATTGTGCTCCTCATCTCCTAGGGAAAGGTGAAACATATTTGCAGATAGCTGGATTTGGTATATCCGTGGAGAGAAATTATTGGCCAGAGGGGGTAGTTTTGAATAAGGTCTTATTTACAGGACTGTGTGCATACTTGCTATTACAGAAAGAGGTGCCTTTTCTGTATATGCCCTCCTCATGTTGTACTAGTGCTGGAGACTATTATAAGTGAGAGAGTGGTGTTTCTTTGGCTATGACACCTTAAAATATCTCCCTTGCTGTGTCTGTGTGGTCTGTTCCCATCAGGTTATTTCATCCTGCAAACGTAGAGCAGACCTATGAATCAAGAGGAGAAGAAACTCACTATATTTCCTAATCTGTGGAACATTGTCTTTGTTTTGCTCTAGTTTCCAGTGTCATCTTGGGCAAAGTGTAAGGAGCCCGAGAGGGCTGGATGGAAAACCTCAGTGGGAATACTTGAGGCTACTCTCGAGCAGTGCTTGTGCTGTGTGTTGTGGCATTATGCACTGTGCCGTGCATGGGTGAGATGGTGGTGGTGGGAATCTGTTAATACTTGATTTTGGCAGGGTTAATCCCATGAGAAATAGTAGCAATGTTAAATTACAATACAGCAGATAGCCAGTACATGCCTTTGGGTATGCTGCTTCAATACTGTTTGTACTCTGATATTTACTTTTTTAGACGGTAATAAAAGCTAATTTTATTTCAACAGCTGAAGGATTTTTCTCCATGATGTTATTAAAGAAGAGAGTACAGCCACTACAAAGATGTTTTCACATTTATTGCCAACTTTCTTTGACTGAAGTAGTGTGTGCCAGATGAATTTTCACTGTCTGTCTTGCCCATTCTTTTCCCTAATGTTGTGGCTTCTTGTACCTATCCTTAGGAGATGCAGCTCCAGGGAGCTGACACAAATAATGCAGAAGATCTGGAAGTCAAATAAAAAAAACAGAAGTGACTGGCAGGAGCAGAAGTACAGCAATAAAAATGCTATTTAACCTGCTGGCTAATACAAAAAGGTTGTTTCTGCAACAACTAGTGGAAAAATATATTTAGCAATTAAATTAATCCAAACAAATAGGGGTTTTAGCCCCATTATTCTGGCTAAATTCCAGCTCAGGTAATTACATTCTGGCTACCTGCTTTCCCTCTGCAGTTTGTGCTGGGTAAATTATGGCTTATATCATGTGTGCATGTGTTGGGCTCGTTATGAACAGCGATGTACCATGTCAGCATCTGGCATGTTCTATCTGTTAAGAAGCACAGAGGTGATTGCATCTGAGTGGAAGTAAGGGGTGACTGTTTAGCTGCATTTGACACGTTAGTAGGCTTTGTGGATGCAGCAGACACCAGGCCCAGCATGTTAAAGCGATGGCCGTAATATAAACATAGGCAGTATTTAGAAATACATCGACAAGACAGATGAGTTGGATTAGCACTCTTCTTCCCTCCCCACTCTTCCTGTGTTAACGTCCCATACTTTTCCGCTGAAGCTGAACATTTTTCTTTGTGTCAAAGCCAGCTTGTAGAGGCTGCCTGTGTTTTTAATCATGACCGTGCATAGTCCTGGCTCACAAAGTAACCTCACAGACAGATGCACTGGTGGAACTGAAGGGAAGAGATGAGGGAATGGGTAAACCATCTTTGACACAAAACATCCCTTCCTGGCAGCATGTGTGCTACTCCAGTCCTCTGGGAGATTCGGCTGATGCTGGCACATTCCTAAACCCCTTCTGGGGAAAGGCAGTGAAACACTGAATTCAAATCTAGCTTACAATTCCTACTGTATCTGATACAAAGCAGTCTCTTGCTGTGTCTTTAATGCCATGTTGAAGGGTCACTGTAATTTAATACATTTTATTGATTGTCAGCTCATTTGAAGAGGATCATCCCTGCAGAGCTGAAATATGAAAGCATGAGACAAGGGTAATGTCCTGCAATCACCAAGAATTTTTCTTTTTTTTTTTTTTTTTTTTTTTTTTTTTTTTTTTTTGCACCATTCCAGATAATACTTTGTATGCTGACTAAGTGGTAACTAGCGTACAGCACTCATGTCAGGGAGTCCTTTCCCACTTCTGCTTTTTGATAGAGCTGAAGAGAGGGCTCATCTTTCCACTTATGAGGCACTAAGAATCCATCCAGATCAGGTGCATGTGAGATACAAGTGGGTAGATGCACTAGTATTTGGATGTGGAGCTGCTAGTGAAATTCAGAATCATCAATGTGTTAATCACAATTGGGGGACAGCTTTGAAAAAACATAAGTGATTTGTTATAACCTGGGCTTTGGAATTGCCTCTTACTGGTACTAACCTTACAAGCAAAGGGCACACTTGGCTTCCACTAAGAGCCCCAGTTACCTGGAGATAGGGCACATGCACACCACCTCACAGAAAACACCTGAGGGTAGCCAGCTCATTGTTGCATGAAGGAGACTGAATGAACAGGAGCAACAAGGTATGAGGCAAAGAACCAGTTCCTTTTCACCTAGACAAATGTTTTAACAGCTGTGCAAAATGCTTAGGGTACTTGGATGAATGAATTAATACAAATGAACGTTGCCAAACAGATTGTATTGAGAATTACTTTAGAGCACAAAGATTTTTTGGTGGTTAAGTCCAAAATATGAAATTTTTAAAATTTGTTTTTGTTTATCAAAGCAAAAAATATTTTCTGCAGGATAAACAACACTTTTTTTTGGCTTTAAGCTCTTCTTAACAACTTTAATTTACTTCATTTAAAATGATTCAGCCATTGCTGCTTTTCCACAATAGATATTTTGTTGTGGAAACTAATTGGAATGTGCATGATAGATGAACTACATTGAAAACTCCAGTTTTTATCAGCTCTAACCCTTGATCTTAATTAACTCCTCTACATCTGTTTCCGTAGAAACCAACAATACAGTCAATAAAATACTACAGCCAGCTGCTTGTGCTGAAGAAATATGCAGAACAAACCATGTTTTCAGTTATTTGCTTCTGACCAGTTTGTGGTTGCAGCAACAGGTGTACTTTGTTGCCTTCAAAGGCATCAGGAGCCTGATCCTTGCTAGAGAAAAATGCATCAGATAATGACATTCTTTCTGCTTCACAGATGGAAAAGATGTAAAAAAGGTGGTACCTTTTTTCTCATTGATTGACAGCTGTTCTGTTCTGGGGATAATTAATAGTCTAATTGAAAATATCAAATACTTTTATGTATAGGGGATAGGGGAATAAGAGAGTGTATTTGGCTCACGTGGCAAGGTTTGGATAGTGGGGTGGGGTGTAATGCAGCCCTTAGGAGAGGAAGGGGGAAGGGGGAAAATCCAGTCTATTTCTCCAGGCCAGGAGTCTGTTCCATGAATGTACCTCAGAGGTAGAGGGTCACTAAAGAAGTGGATCCTCTGCCAGAAATCTGAGACTATATGCTAACCTGTCACCTGGAACTGAAAGCATAAGAAAATCTTTTGTAAATAAGATGTGCACATGCTTTGAATTGTTTGTTTGCTTTATGCTTTTATAAGTTAGTACTTGCATTTGAAGTTTCTTTGACCTGGATTGAGTTATGAAGAGTTTCAAGTTTGTTAACATAGAGGTATCCCATTTCTGTCAGTGGAAAATCTGGGGCATTTCTGTCAGAGGAAAATCTTTAGTATCTTTGGGGTACTGTTTGTCCCTGTCCTCCCCTCCTCCTCCCCCCCAAAAAAGTGTAAGTGACAGTGTCCTCCAGCTTGTGGTGTTGTCGCTACCATTTGGGTCTTTTACAATACTGATACAAAGTCAAGCGTCATGACATTAAGCATTGCGATACTTGTACTTTTAATAGGCTGGGCAGAGGAATTTGAAGTTGCAGTGACAACAGGGTGCAGACAGATTTCAAGGTGTAGTTTGTAACTAGCACAAGAGTACTAGCACCTAATGCTTTTGATAATGGATGCATTTAGAAACACAGCTCTATTATGGTAGTGATATTTCATCCATTTCTAACAAGAGCTAGTTAATTTTTTGCAAGAACTGTGAGGGAACTGTATGGTTGGATTATACATTTGGGAAGAAATGTGATAAATTGCCTATAATTTTATTTCAGCTTTGAATATTCTCCCTTAAAACATTCCTGATGGTGTTTTAATTTAAATAAATGAGAACTTATTGGCATTTGCTTACGTTCATATTTCTATGAGTGTAGATATGTAGATTTTTTTTTTATCTTTTATGAAGATAAACATCTCATGTCTGTGCGGTCATGTATTACAGGTAAGGCTGATGACATTTTCTGTAAGTAAAGTTGCCAAATGCTTTTCATTACAAGAAACTGAAAATAGGGTGTATTAGCTTTCTAAAACATTAATCTGAATGTTGAATGTACCAGGTAGTTTGTCAGAGATGCTCCCATTATCATATCTATTAAGAAGAAAAACAAACAACTCCTGTCAGTCAAACTGTTAGTCTTTGAAAATATCTGATTTGTTGGAGTTCATCGAAGTTCATAAGTTTGACAACTAATTCTTCTGAAGTTGCTTCTTGCCTGGGGCATGATTTCTATAGGATTGAAAACAGCTTGTCTGGTAACTACACATAATGTTAGGCCTGAGCACCATCAACAACAAAAAATAATAATAATTTTGTTTCTCCTCCCCGGAAGAGAAGCTTTGGCTGGGTATAGATACCAGAAATATGACCCTTTCACAAGAGTGAGAGCTGGAATTCACTGAAGAGATGGGTGTATGCTGGTGCCAATGTGATATGAGGTAAAAGAGAAAAGCTAGAAATTAAGATGTTGTGGAGGAGGAGGGGGAAAAAGAAGCCTGAAAGCTGTGAGGAAAGGGGGTTCGAAGTGCTGGGTAAGATAAACAACAGGAGAATAGATGAGGAAAGGGATAAAGTTTGTGATGAAATAGAAGGGATAGCAAGACTGACTGGACTTGAAAAATAATTTAATGAAGGAGGGATAAGGAAAAAGTTGGAAAGCAGTTAAGGGTGGTGTTCATAGCAATATCTGAAAGAGGAAGACAGAGGTGGTACTGAAACACACAGAGCATGACCATTTGAGACTGGGAAGAGGTGTGGTAAGGGAAGGTGAAGTTTGATAAAGCTCGTCACCTAGTGTGTTTCCCTAACTGAGTAGAAACCAAAGCAATTTGAGAAATGGCATAAACAATGAATGAGGGAAAAAAAATGGACTAATAAAAGTCCTGTCATATGTTAAGTCACTGATTTTGGTTGTCACAAATAGGACATCCAGAATTAGTGTATTTTTTCCTTATTCTAATTTCTTTGTATCAGTTTCCCTTTTGTAAACTGGGGAAGGTTCTAACCCCTAACCTCATAAATGTGTTGGGAAGATAAATGGCAAAATGTCTGTGAAGCACTCACATACACTAATGATGAGTACTGCAGAAACACCCAGGAGGAAATTAATAGTTCTGTCTTCAGAACTGCATTTGTAAATGTGCAGTAAATAAGGCCTGGGGCAATACGTTGAACAACAAGCAGAAAACAAAATATTGAATTGCTGCTCATTAAGTGAACACACTCCATTCTCTACACTAAAGGAGGCAGAAAAATATGGATGTAACATCAAAGTTTATATCATAAGTCACATAGAAAAGGGAATCTGAGATGAGGTGGCACTTGCAGTCTTAATTCTTTCCTAACCCTAAGAGAGTTTTTCTTTATGACCTTAATAATGTTCTCTTAGTGCTTTTGTTTGTTTGTGTAGCTATGTAGCACAAAATGTTATCTCATGAAAAGCGTAGGAAAGAAGTATGTTTTGAAGAACAGATTTCCTCTTCAAGGAGCACAAAAACAATTCCACTATTAGAATGAGATCTCTTATGTAGTTGTATGTTATCTGGCATAGGTATACTTACAACTGTAATACGAATGTCCTAATCTCACTTTTCATCCCCGTATGACCTTCTCTAGCACACTATTCTATTATGAATTTAAAAGTGTTCCTGACAATCAGGATGTTTTTTCCCACTGAGTTGTATTTTGTTTGTAAGTAAACACGGAGTTGAAATGGCCTTTCATTTAATAGTAGTTTTTGCATTTCTACAGGTATTGACTTAGTAGCCCCACGCTACCTAGCTGAGTGAGCTGGATCCAAATAAGGGTATGAAATGTATACCTACTGTTCTAATTAAAGCTGATGACAATTCATCACCCTAATTGCAACAATGCCCTCTGTGACAATTTCTATCCCAAATGTCCCATTCTTCTTTCTGAGTAAGTGACTTTAAAAAACATTTGGAGCCTTGCCAAATACAGAGAGAAAAAATTACTGACTGCAATATCACATGAGAAAACATTATGGAATGAACAAATGAAGAGGTCAAGCAAAATGGTGAGAATACTCTATCAGTATTCTGGAAGTATGAACATATGCCTGAACATTAGTGGTCATATTATCTAATTTTTCCTGTAAACTAGTAGGAGTCATCTGTTAATAAGTTAAGATTTTCTAAAATGCTCTACAATCTTTGATGCTGTTAGGCTTTTTAAAGTTTTGTTTTTAATTTCTTTTTTATTAGTATTTTATTAAGGGGAAAAGGGAATAGATTTAGGCTTGGGAACAGGTTGTGCAGTCAGTGGAAACTTGCAGGATGCAGTCAGTTGGGCCCTTCCTTTGTGAACCAGTGTCTTGGGTGAATAGGACTCAGTGTTATTAGGCTGGGCTTTATAGACCCAGCATACTCTCAAGACTAAGAATTTTTCACTTCATGGAAAATAACTTAAAAATCATAAAAGAAAAATAATGTTTCTTGATTCTTTACAGGTTGAGTTCATTACTGTCAATATTTTACACTTCTGATTGACTTATTGTAGCCCTAGGATACGTGCAATAGATTTTCAGTGCGGAAAATTAAGAAGTAACACTGAATATCATTTACATAGCCTAAGGACATACATGAAAAAGCTTCTTTGTTTTTCAGTGGACAAGAATCACCCCGTTAGCTTTAACTTTTTTTTTTCCATGTGTTCTCTGGAGTTAGCATGTTATTTCTGTGGTCTACCAGGCTACTAGAAACAGTAGACATGACAGTAGAAAGGATATTGCTAGACATAAATTGATATAAGTCCTAGGTGAGGGAATGGATGGCACTTTTGTAGAATCACTGCTCAATTCTGCAGGTAACAACTGCTAAAATATGAACTTATTTTTTGCCTCAACTGGTCATGCACTGCTGGATGAGGGTGTGAAAGAGCTGAACTGAGACACAAATCCTGAACAGATCAACATCTTGCACCCACTGACTTTACTGAGAATTGAGAATTTATCACCCTTTTGGCTTTGGATTTTTTTATTTATCACACCTACTTTTAAAATCCTGAAAATGTCAGAATGTGAATGCAGTAGTTTTTCTTACAAAGTAGATTTTTATTAGAAGAAAAAATTAAAGGGGGGTGGGGTGGGGGAAGAGAAAGGGTCTTGTGGTCCAGCTGAATTCTGGCTCTTTCCAGGCTACATATGAAGTTTTCTCTGTGATGTCTCAAATGGGTCATATGCTACTAGCAAGCCAGATCCTCACTCTCAGAAATCAGTTTGTATTTCATAGTACCATATGGTATGACAGACAGGACCAGGCATAAGTGAATACAAGGTACATCTTCCTAGGACAACTTCTCATGCACTTGGTCTCTCTCTTTTGCTGAACGTTGAAATGCAATTTTCAAACCACTCTTTCTTTTGCTGGAAAATATTGAAAATTGTCTCCATTGGATGACCTTGTGTGAACCAAGAATATGATTTGTTGTTGTTGCTGATATATGGAGGTTTGATGACTCCAAAATTATTGATGCTCATGGAGACTAAATTTCATGCTGTGAGATTTTAGTTTCTGGATTACTGTGTGTCCCAGTATGCTGGGACATACAGCTGGTGTCACTTTGCATACAGTTGCCTGAGGACACAGTGTGGAATTCTGCTATTACCGGTGGATAAGGTCACGCAGTAATGGTTTTAGCTCAAAATTTATAGCGTAAATAAAGGAACTGGGGAATGATGGAGGTAGTACACAAAACCTGTATTCCTTGATGATCCCTGCCTCAGGGAGGGAGAAAAGGAAGACACTGAAAAAGTGAGCTAGGAATGGCTAGAAAAAAAAAAAAAAAGTGAGCCTAGAAACTGGCTTTCGAGGCCTCCTAGTGAAGATTTCACCATGGATTTCATAGACTTCCTTCCATCTTACTATGGACACTCATCCAGGAGCCAGATGTTTCTGGTGGGACAGGTGGTTCTTCCACTCTGGTATGACCTGGAACTTGCCCATTAAAATTGGTGGGATTTACACTACTGTCAATGTGTGAGCTTTTAATAACCTGATTCTGCAAGATGAATGTTTCTGTGTCTACTTATATCTGAGTTATCCTATCGAGATTGATCAATTTATTTAAATACTTAAAGTTAGGCATAAATTTATTACTTTGATGAATCATGTCTTAAGTACAGTGAATCAAAACAACAATTGACTTTACAGTTCCTGATTCTCCAGTGCCTCAGTCAGAAAAAAATGGATCAGTAATGTTTAACTTGTTTTAGGCAATAATAAACTTAATGGTTACTGTAAAGTTATGAACCACTTATAAGGTCCAGGATTCAGTCACTGATACTCTTTGTACTGTGAAAACTTAATAATGAAGTAGTGAAACTTTACGTTTGAGCAAACTTCAACTAAAATAAATTCTTTCTTTTAATAGAATCTATGAACTGTATGAACCTATGAAGGGTACCTGTGAGCCTAGAAAAATGCAAGACAAAAAAAGTCATTAATTATAACTAGAATAACTTTTATTAAGAAGCTGTGTCAGAGCTCTCATCTTCTACTCAAACAGATGCTTCAACCTCAAGCAGTGGCAACATCACTACATGAGTCAAACATGTGGGTAGATGGGATTAGAGAGTAGTTTACAGCTGGCCCATGACACCTCCATTGTCTCTGCTGGTGGTAACTTTGTTTCGTTCCTCAAGGAATGTGTTCCACCATAATGCCTGGAGAAGGATTGCGCTTTTATCTTGCTGAAGAAAGTCTTAAAGTATTTTTTATTATTTACATATGTATGTATTTATTTTTAAATTGGTGATTTTTTTCCCTTCACTTATTTTGCCATCATCTTCCCTTTCAGAAGAGGGGAAAGGAAAAATGTTTGTCCCTTATCCCTTCCACAAAACAACTCATTGTAGGATTTCACCTGAGATAATCTGATGCTATTCCTAGAGCATGCACTTGTCATTCCCTTGAGTTCAAAAAAAAATTTAAATACCACATATAATTTCTACTGAAGAGTTAATGTGTTATGATGGAGTCACTTTGTGAGGGAGTAAGTGTGTGGATCATCTCCACCTTTGTCTTGTTCCCTCTCTAACCTGGTGTGCTATGGGTCCTCGAATGGCAGTGCCATTCTCCATCAGTTAGAGGACATCCTTGGCCTGAGGTGCTCTTGAATGCAGCCCAATACTCTCAAATACAGGAGGTCACGGAGGCACTCTGAGAATAATTTTTTTTTCCTCAAACCAACTCATTGTTTATAATGATTTGTCTTATTAACTTTGGGTAGCTGTTTTTAATACTATATTGCACAACTGAGCAAACTAATCTTCATTCGTATATCAGGTATTGCAGTGCATATTTTATAGAATTAGATTTTTTTTTTTTAGGGAATAACCTTTAATAACTAATAGGTAGTGACTTCTCACTTGCCGGTAAAAATAAATTTTACCTGAGACTTGACAGTTGTAATGTATTGTTGGATAGCACCTTATTGTTCCACACTTGAGGAGCAGGGGAGGATAAGGAAGACCTTGCTAGAATTTTCACACATCAAGAAATGAAATTCACTGTCTAGTCTAGTGCATTTTCAATAAGATGAATGCTTATTTATTTGCTGTTGCTGTAGCTTGTATAGCACTTTGCAATATGTTGCTACACACGACATTACATATGCTTTCCTTTATAACTTGTATATTAATCAGAATATTCTGATCCTAGATACCTTCCACCTTTTAGACCCATTTTTAGATATTCAGTCAGACTGCCTGATACCTTTTTTATTATGACTTTTCCACAAGTGTCTTCAAGGAAAAAATATGTCACTCTGAGGTATGCTGGCAACAGGTGAAATCACACTCTGCTTCACAGTACACTGAATCATTTGTAAGTCACATCACAAGTCATCATTTATTTTAAAAAGCTATTAAAAAACAAACAAAAAACAGCTTTGCCAATCAGAGGGTGTATCCACTATTATAAAACTGAAGCACTGGTCAAACTGTAAACACATTTTTATTTTCTTCTCATACATTTGTTATATATTGAATCTCTAATAACTTGCTTTAGAATCAATATTTACAATAAAAGCTCATTCATGCTGTTTTCTAGTCCTTGACAAGATGGCAAAAGCATTTAAAATAGAACGATAAGAAATGTGAAGTGTCAGGATGACTTTTTCAATCAATAATGTTTCTTGGTAAAATGCATTAATGCTTTGGGACACATGCTATTTTTACAAATACCAAGCACTTGTCTGACATCCAAATAGTGTAACTCCACTTGTGTTTACCAGCAAACTTGTAGAACTTTTCTATTGCCCCAAAATACTTTAAAAAATAAAAATGAAAAAAGGACTTCAACCAGATTGTGATGGCTGTAATTTATGGCACTCAATGTATTATACAGAGCCTGCAAGCTCAAGGAAGTGTATTGCAATATGTTTTGACTGATGTTTAAGCAATGCTTAATATTATTCCTTCTGATGGCTCAAGTAATGTGCTAAGATATTACAGAAAAGCTGTGCTACAAGATCTGGAGCAGACCAGAGCAGAGGGAGACAGTTGCAGTATGATGTTCCTGATTTGTCTTCAGAATGTACAAATAACTTTAGAGAATCAATTAATATGATATCTGTACTTCCTACTTGCAAGCTACTATGATCACAAACCTAAGAAAATGTAAAGACTGAAGCCTCCTTTCCTTCTGGATATTAAGCTGCATTCTCACTATTCTGTGCTCTAAATAGCACACTGTCTCCATGGCAATGTGCAGTTCAGTTTTAAACTTTCCAACACATAAAAATGTTAATTTATTTGTTTTTAGCACTCCCACAGTTGTCATTGCTATGAAAGCCTCAGGTCTGGGAACTTTCCAGGAGTAGTGGAGCCATGGGGTTAAAGACTGGGTTAACTGCCAGAAATGCCTGACCTGAAGGTCGTTATTGGCAAATTATATTATTATTTCCTGTCAGCTTAGCTTGTGAAGTGGCCCTCAAAGCATTAGGCAGTGAGCACACTCAGAGCATTCAAAGAAATTTGCTTTCTTTTGTTCTTGATGATAAGGTTTCTTTGTAAATGAGCGCAGCCTGTGATGAAGGGAAGACATGTTAAATCCTGTGTCTAGCATGCCTGACTTTCACGGTCATTGCCATTACAATGTTACAACCTTTTCTTTTCTTTTTTTTTTTTTTAATTATAATTTGTGATAAGGGTATACCTTCTCATCCCTTGGAGAAAGAAAAGCAATAAGTTTATATTTCCAACATTATTTCACTGTTGTTTAATCTTCTGATAACTTGGCTTTCTGCTGTAAAAATCGTTGGCCTTGAGACTGTTGAAGCACTGCCTGGTGAAGTGCGAAGCATTTTGGTTTTGATCCAACAGAGCGCTCAGGCAGATGTTCAGCTTCAAGTATGCAGGTAATTTTTACTAGAGACTAGAAATAAAATAACAAACAAAACCAAGAAACAAACAACAGCAACAACAAACCATCTCTTCCTGACCTTAGAGCCTTCCTGTGATTTTTCTTGACTACAACTGGAGTATTCATTACTTGTGGGATTTAACATACAGATCAGCAATTCTTAAATTTTGTGCTCTGAGAAAATCTTGAAACAAATTCAGTTTTTCTTGATATTTTTTCTAATAAGGTGCTTGTCACTCTTTACAGTTAAATAATTTAATACAATAGAAAGTAGAGTACTGCCACAATGCTGTAGCAACAAAGAAGGTGGACATTTATTGCAAATTCAAATAAGCTTAGAACAAGTTTTTTCCGGGGGCAAGAGGGGGGTTTGAATTTGTACAGATAATGTTCACAATGCAGACCCCAGTCTGAATAAAGGGAATGCACGGATCTCATAGTAGGTCTCATAATTCAATCTTGAGTCTTATAATTTGCATATAGGAAAAGAAACTCACTCCTCCTAAACAGCTATACACCACAAAATCTTTACATAAGGCTGGAAGAGGCATTTTTCTTTTCAACAAAGGAATGACTGTCTAAAGCCATTCCCAACAGATGTCTGCTTCATCTGTTTTTCAGTATCACATTGCACAATCTGCCAGGCTTGTTACTCAAGCTATCTTCACATCCAGAAAGATCCCTTCTTGCTGCAATCCATCCCACCATGACATAGAAACACGGTATTTTTTCTCTCTTACCAGCAACAGATGAATTTCAAGTTTATGTTCACCTTCTCTTCTCTAGGTTTCACAGATCAAATCCCATAAATTTATTTGCAATTTTCCTTTCTTTAAACTTGTATTCTTTTTTTTTTTGTTTGTTTGTTTGCTTCCAAATTCACTCTACTTTATCTTTCTTTAAATGTTGCTCCCTAGATTGGACTCTAAACTCCAACTTATGTTATATAAGTATATAAGCTTTATATATCCCAGTGCAACATCTCTCAGTATTTGAAACAGTACAACACGTCTGACTGTTCAGCATGTGGTTTACAAAGTTTCTCAAGTTCTTTTTTGCTTATGGAGAAAGCACGTTAAAAATACAATAGCTGAAACTGGGTTTGCTGGGAATGCTGATATTACTGCTGAAAACCAAACCAAAAACACTATCATATTGTTAGTAACTTCTCTGACACCAGGTGTCCTGACAAATATTTAACTTGTTTTGTCAGCTTGTTCTTTTAAGAGAAGGAACTTAGAGAAGCCAGGTCCATCTCTTTTTATTTCCTGAGATTATCTTTCTCAGAGTAGTTGCTACCAGGTATTTTATAATGCTATGAAAAAACTCTGAAGAAGTTCAGAGCCTTAGGCATTAAAACTAGTGCAAGTCTTCCCTTTGCCTGTAATGAGAACAGAATGTGGCATTTAATCCATTGGAATAGCCAGATACTATCAAAGAGCTTTCTGAAAACAAAGTCTCTAATCTATATCATTTACAAATAAATAAACAAGAGGTCTGGATTGCTCTCTCACATAGATGAAAGGATATATATGTAAACAAATTAAAACAATATCAGAAAAGCAAGAAACAAGCTACATCTTCTAAAGCTATTCACTGGATTTAAATAGCTGTGGATAGATCATATTAGAAAATGAGCACGAACAGAATAGAGATGAGTGCATACCAACACACAGAGCAGAGATGTTTGTCATACCTTTTCATGGCAGGATACTGTTCCATTTCATATTTTTGTTTCTTAATGGTTCTGAAAATTGTATTTCTATAGACATGGCCATTACTTAGAATTATTTAAGAAACATTGCAAGGAAACACGTTTATGGGATGTTCGCTATGTTCTCCACAGCCGAACTGGTGGCCATTCCTTCTGTGTCCTGTGCTCACAAGAATACTGGTAAAATCCAAATTCTTAAGTATGTCTCATATATAGAACGGCAAAGGTGTGTTACCTAGCTTTGGGTTATCTGTTTCTATTCCTCATAGCAACTAGGGGAACATACCCCTCCTCTCTCCCCCCGTGCCCTTCTTGCAATATGTATGCATATTCACAGACCAATGAAGCACTTATGATGAACCCATGCCAAGATGTCAGTCAAGGACCTGGGAAACTTGCCAGAAAACCTGTCCTTGTGTTGGGCTAATTAACTCTCAGCATATCTGTAATTGTCCCTATTAGCTAGGAGCACATGTTAGAAGCAGCACTAAAAAGATGGTGGTAGGAAACCAGACAAAAGGGAACTTTATGGACTGCCTGTGTTTAAAAATGTAATTAAAGCTATTAACCAGAACTACAATAAACTTGGCAGAGTACTCAGCATAGTCAAACCTGTGGTGGTTAGCATCACTTCAAGTTACAGCTATATGTAAGCTTGACCAGCTGGCAAGATTGTGAGTGTGTCCATCCCTCTTCTTGCCCAGTGCTCTGTATGGTGCCAGGTAGCATATGCTGCAACATCATGGGATTTCCCACCAACGTGTGCCCTCAAGTTGTAGGCAACCGTTAGTGGCAGTCATAAAAAAAGCATCACTGGCAGTTCAGTGTCCTGACCTGGCACAAATGTTAATAGCAGATGCTGGTGGCCTCTAGTAACGAAATAGCATTAAAAAAAAAAAAAAAAAAAGCATCAAATTTATTTTCTACTAATTCTAATTAATTCCAATTCACACAAGTAAAAGAAAATTGGCTGTGAACATGGTAAATCAACATTTCAGTTTATAATCACCAAAGTGATCACAAATCGTTATGATCACTCTTTGCCCTCCATAATTACAGTTGTGAGTTTGATTCAAACCTCAGTGCGTTCAAAGGAAGGCATACGTTGATTTTAGTGTACTTTGAATAGGATGGAAGGTAAAATAATCCTATGTTTCATTAAGAAAATGTGTGATACACTCCAGGAGCTTCCTGATATATTAATGCACATGAGTATCTCTCCTCATACTGTATCCTCATATGGACAGTTCCACTATATGAAAACATACAGCTGCTTATGCTACCCACCCCATACAACAGAAGCCCAAATTCTGTTTCCTGACTGTTATTTTTGGTTATTTGTTTGTAGCTTGAAAATTAATATAAGTACCGATTTCTAATATAAACAGAAATGAGACAAATTGTTAAAGACTTCTTTGAATGCTACCTAGAAATTTATAAATCCAGACACTACAGCCATAGAAATGAAATCAACTGCCCACTTGCATGATTCACTAAACATATTTTCAGAAAACCAAAAAAATTTGCCTTTTGCTCATTACGAGCATATTTTTTCTGCCCATATAAAAGTATTCCTGTTTAGACTCAGATTTTGCCCAGTGCATAAGCATATTATGCTCTCAGTAGCTTGCTGCTGACTCCCTGAAGACGTGTTTTCATGAATATTTCTTTTGAAGCCTATCCAAAGTGTTGCACAACTGTCTTTTGTTACATGTTCAACTAGGTCAGAATTCCAGCACTTGCAACAATGGAGTCATAAAGACCAATAAAAATGACATGTGAGGATTAATTTCATTGTATGGAAGGGGGTAGGTGCTGGCTTTAGGATGTGCATGAGAACTTTTTATTACATGCCCAGTCAAAAAGGATAACCCACCTCACAGAGAGAATACAGTTTGATTTTTGCGAGCCATTAAAACAGGAGTAACCACAGAGAGCTCAGTTATTGCCCTGCACATAGATTAATGACTAAGCATAACATTTATAATAAATTTTCCGATATCTTTAATGGGTGACAGTTCTATGGGAACCTCCGCTCTCTTTCTCCTCCATTTCCCCCAAGACATGGCTCTTAGGGTATAGTTCAGGAACAGCAAACTACAATTTAATTTATGTATGGTAATTTTTAAATTGTAGGGAAAAACAAACAAACAAAAAAACAATACAGAGTTTCTAATGTCTTTTTTCTGCTCTTGTAATTGTGACTCAGATTTATTATTCCTAATCATTTCCATTTCATCAGAATAAGACTGAATGCTGTGTCATGGTGGATTATGGATAGATTAGATACACACAGTTGTCATTTTGTTTAAGATGTCAAGATGATCAGGAGTCACAGAGATAAAATTCATTGCTTTCTGAGAGAACTGTGGCTTGACTGCTGAATAACGATGCTTAAACTATCTGGATATGCAGTGGGCTTATACCAACCTAAACCAAACTGTACCACCTTTAATTTTATGAGGTCTACCTCACCTGTTCAAACACTGTGTTGGTTAGGCTTAAACCTGGCCCTGTGATTTGACAAGGCAAAATATTTGTTGACATAATGTCCCTCAAGTTAGTATTTCACCTCCTGGTATGCCCAAGTAGTACTTCAAAAAAGAAGTGAATAACAACATAGTAAAAAAGGAGCTTTCCTGAAATGTGTATGTTTATGATAGAAAGAAAATTCCACATCCTCCAGTGTTCACTGTAAAACTTTCTGCGCATAGATATGTGCAAAATACCTCAAAAATTTTCTCAGACAGGGTCTTCTTTGAAGCTATTTTATTCACAATTTCAATGATAGGCATCCTGCAAGCAGAAGCACCCAGCAAAAGTATATCATAACCTTATATTCCCTATTACCCAATGCTTGATTCCCCCCTCCATTTCCTCATTGGCTGAGTACTACATGTTCACAAACTATTTGACTCTAATTGCTATAACATATATGTACGATTTTATTTGACCAACAATTAAGTTCTGCTTATCCATTTTTTTCTTTCTTCACTTATAACTAGAGGACCCGCGATATCTTTTTTACAGATTTTGCACTGCTTGTCCTGTTTTTCTTAGCTATCCTCCTCATTTTGGGACAGTGGGACCTTCACTTTATCTGCTTAACATACTCCCCACTGCTGTGCCACTGTCATGCCTGCACAATCACTTTTGAATGTGCAAGGTTAGTGGAATTTTCCACTGCAAAAAACACTTTCTACTGCAAAAACACAACTTTGTTTCTCACAGATATACAGAAGAGAATTTGAGGGCCTTTGTTCAAGTCATAGCCTGTACAGATACAAAATAAACACCTTGTTTTGCTCACTTAAGATAGTGCCTCTATTCCTGTATTTCTTTTTCCTCAGACTTGTCTGTGTAGTTCCAGAGGTCAGTCCCATGGCCCTGCAAAATTTAAAATGGAATGGGGAGAAGTAATGGCAGAGTTGGCAGCACCTTTGAGTCCTCTGAAGTGGATCCATAGCCCAAGTGGTGCATCCTGCCATACCGAAGAATTTAGAAGCACTTCTACTCCACATCTGTGTGTTTGGGCTCAGCCCAGAAACCTTCAGTGAACTCTGAGCCCCATTTTGTCTTTCAGGTATGGCCCCGTAAGTCTCCTGGATCATGACAAAATAACACTGCCCAATGCCCCCTTCCAGGACAGGGAAGGAAAGCTAAGGACTGCTGTTGGGTAAGCAGGGTGTTTCAGTGCTATGTTTCATGCAAGATTGCTGTCACAAGAGTCCTGTAAAACTCATCATGAAGTTTTGTGACTAAATCCTCCTGCAGAGCCTTGAAAACTTACTCGTTTTATCTCATCTTAATGAAGCCAGCTGTGGTTTAACAGGGTGTTTATAGATGATGGGAGAAAGACTGGTTCATTAAGTCACCCAACCTTTCTGAACTGTCATAGCATAAGCAGAGCAGTCACAAGCTTGCTGTGAAAAATCAAAGCCTAATGAGTGAACTAAAGTATTACAGGTGTGTCCCAAACTAGGGTAATTCATTACTACAGCTGTCCAGCTCATACAGTAGTTAGGTGTGCTCTGCCCCTCTTTTCCATAGCTGTGGTTCAAATGTCATTTTTTCCATTTCCTTTTAGATAGCACAGCACTTGAACAGTGACATTAGTACCTAACCTGTGGGCAGCATGGGCTTTGTTATGAGTGCTTTACCCAGACGGCACAGACAGTAAGGTGAACTTGTCCTCTGATGGCTTTCCCTCCCCAGATGGCTGCAGAGGTCAGGCTGTGAGAGCTGCCCCCACACAGAATGAATTGCAGTGTGAGTGAGCCTCAAGAGAGCCATTCTGACCTGGATGTAAATATGATTTGTGTACCATTGTAGTCTTCCTTTCCTTCACTTCTGCCATTTCTATCAAGACCATGCCATTGTGCAAGAGGCATGACAGTTGTGTTGGGAGCTGAGCTACAGTTTTCTCGAAGTAATCATATACAGAGGCAATCTAACTTTGCTTGAGGCAAGCAGGCAAGAGGGAGGAGAGAGAAAAGGATGTGCTTGTTGGCAAGAGAGGTGAGATGTGCAGAGCCAGGCAGAGGGTTGTACATGTTTGAGTACCACACATCCAATGTGTGGTGCAGATGTGAGGGAAAGTTTTGCCTTTAGAGAGCTGAGGAGTCTGGAAAACTATACAAAGAGGTGGCTAGATTAACACCTTCATATTGCCCAGGACCGTGTTTAGTCATCCAGCAACTCAGTCAAAATTTGTTGTCTGCTCATTTATAAGAGATAATTCACAGATCATACATTATTTCCTCAGACTATCATTTTCTTTTGTCTCATATCTTGTTTAAAAGGTAGAAGGGAAACTTTACCATATATTGAAACTTTACCATATATCTCCTTTTGCAACAAGTGGAGAAGCACACTGTGTGTGAGGCCTCCTAACAGGACTTGATGGTGTTTCATTTTGTCTGTGCCTGAATTTGGAAGCAGTAGGGTTTCGGCCACTCACCTTTCATTTCAAGGTTTCTGAATTGCTTTAATGAAAAATGACTTGATTTTAAAGATGAAAGGTCAGACTGTGGCATCAGTTTAATTGGATTTGGTTGTGGCCACTTTGACTTTCATTTGTAATAGGAAAAGCAGATTTAGAGGATTTTAATCACTCAACTCATAAACAGAGAGGAAATGGTTCCTACTATAGGTCAGTGAAAATCTGTGAGAATTTCCAAAAATTGGAATTCAGCCTGAGGCACAGCTGCAAGGAAAACAACCCTAAAAACTGTCCCTGTGAGGGGAAAAAAATAAAATAAAACCACACCTGTTATGTGAGGCTCAAAACTTCACCACTGTGGAAGCTTTTAACTTTTTCTTTTGTTTCCAAATGCCTATCCAGGCAGCCATAGGTATCAATTTCTTTGCATCCTGTATGGTGGCATCAGGCATAATTAGAGGAGAGTGGCCGTTAAGGGTTGTTGTTTTTTTTTTTTTTGTCTTCTAGGACTTCAATGGGCGAAAAGGCTCCCCTGATTTCTGTTTCATCCTTAATTGCTTCTGAAATTACTTTGATGTGTACAACTTTATCTGCTTAATGTGTCATGGAGTCATTCTTTCTCAATATATTGCTGCTTATTTTTGGACATAGAGCACTGAAATGTTGCATACAGAGATATTCATCTTGAAAAAAAAAATGTGTAAAAATTCCTGGGGAATACATTTTTGCAGTTAGAAGCATAGAGCTGAATTACCATCATGAAACAACAAAATAACTCTACTATCATGGTTCTACTAATGGATATAAGAAGATAATCGAAGATCTGCTCCTCATTGCTCCTCAGAAGACTTCTTTTAAACTAAAAATAATTCATTTGGAATGATTTCAGTTATTGAGGCATGAAGCAGTAAGACCTATTTTGGGAAATTAAAGAACAGCTTTGATGGCAGTTTAAATAAATGACTTGCAGGAGTCTTGTAGGTCATCAATATGCTGCTACACCTGAGTTTGCAGGTGACAAATCCCTGGACACAGTCCCAGGTTTTCAGCAATTTCAGTGCAGCAGGGATTTTCTGGGGCTAGACAATATTCTTGGGGATTCAGGATTGATCCCAGGTGGATACATGGATTGTCTCTCCCTTTTTGGTCCCAATACTGGAGCAGGGAAGCTCATGGGGACCAGATGTCAGTGTGCAGTGGTGCTCCTTAATTTTGAGTGATGCAGTTCTAAACAACCTCTTTCCCGGTGAATTGCTCTGCCTTAGAAACACTTATATCAGTGCCAACTATATAATACCCACAGGGGCAAGATCAGCATGGGAGTAATACCTAATTAAAATTGTGCTAAAGTAGGTCAGCTGATATTTTGTGAACAGCAGCAAGCTCTCCAATTGTTAATAGTTCAGAGTTCCTGTATTTACTCTCAGTAAAAAAAAAAAAAAAAAAAAAAAAAAAAAAAAAAGTATATCACTTAGAAATGTGATGAAAGCACAAGCAGAAAACACAAGTCAGAGTGGGTTACAATTATAAATATTCATGGCATCCAGTGAGTGTCATACCTTAACCCCTGCTGGTACATTTAGCAGTGGATTAATGTTGTTACTCACACCTTTTTTTATGACTGGGAGAGGATTGTCAGAAGAGGGTTAAGCAGTGCCAGGTGAAAGGAGCAGATGAGAAATCCCTAATTTCAGTAGCATGGAAAAAAAATAAATTAAGAACATTGTAAAGAAATGTAATCCTGCTTTCAGATGCCACAATTGCTTATAGTATCATAGGAATATTTTCAAAAGTTCTGAATTCAGAGCTTTAGCCAAGTCTTCTGAGGTTTACTAGGCTGAGAAAGTTGGTGAAAAATGATTGTTTTCCCTGAGATTCATTCACCTTTTTTGCTTCCTTCTAGGGTGGAAGTGGAAAACAACTTGTGATATATCAGTTTCAGTGGGATCGAGGAAGTGCAGTGAGAAACAAAATTCATAACAGTGTTTAAAATGTTTATGTTTTTAAACTCTCAGAAAGAACATGCACTATTTTATTAATTGTTTATTATGACTGGCTAAATGAAGAAATGTCTAGGAGTTTCATAAAGTCAGATGATCTCATTATACTGTGACTTTGGAAACACCTTATATCCGACCATATCTAGCCCCGAAGTCTCACAGCTTAGCCAAAGTGACTTCTGTGTAAGAAGCAGGCTCCCTCACGTTGGTCTGCTACCATAAATCTGTTTCAGGTCAGAGAGCAAATATTTGATGTGGCAAAAAGTCCTGAATTTTTATTTTCATTTATGAATATAAATAAGTCAATATAGAACAAGACAACATAAGTCTATATATGAATTTTTATACATCTATACGTTGTATAAAGATCATTCAGCACAGTAGTGCAAAAGGTTCTCTCTCAGCAGAGCCTACAGACAGTAGGTATCTATAGTCCACCCTCTTACACTGCCCAAACGGCAACTTCCCAATTTACCAGAAACAACTCCTCTACCCACACTGCTGCCCCTCTCCTTAAACATGTTTCTTGAGTAGCTGGACCTTTGAATAGAGAGGAAGGGTTTGTTTTGTTTTGTTTTAATACATGCAAAAATTCCTCCTAATACTTTGAAGTGTCTCCTCATGCATTTTCGTTGCAGGAGCTTTTCAAGCCTCCCTGCAAACCAGGTTCTTTGTGAGGACTGGGGGCCTGATGATCCTGTTGACTGATATGATTTGGTGGTTGGCCTTAGAAGTTCCTTTGAAAACAAAAGAAGAGTTGCCTGTGATAACTAGCAAGGAGCAAATTTTAATCCATTTACTGCTTAGCAGTTTGTTACTTGGTTTAAATGATGCTGTCATTGGAAAGAAAGAAGAAGGAAACCTCGGAGCCATTACATGTTGGAGGTTGCTGTGTGTTCCAGGTGAAGCGCGTCGGCAATGTCTGCAATGCACTGCACTGCACCACAACTGAACCTACAGCGATTCTTTGGTGGGGCCTGAAACTCCTAACAGGTGGCAGGGAGATATGCTTTAAGTTAAAAGCACTCAGAACAGCCTGTGCTGGGGAGGAAGTGGGTAGTATGTGGGTGTAGCAGCATGTTGTCTTCTATCTGTATGGGTTCTCTTTGTGGGACACAGGTAGGTTTGTTTGTTTTATGTGTGTATACATATATATATATATGTGTGTGTAACATATATAATATATTACATATATAGTGTATATTGCTGATTTAGTTGGCTGTTTTCTGTGTCTGATATCATTAGTGGCATTTTATTGCATTTGGTGATATAATGAAAATAAGCATAGCACATCCAACTGGTTACATAGGCAGAGGAGTAAGGCTTTAACATTAACTACTTGAATGAAAAGATACATGAGGAATGGAGGTGACTCCTTAGGTTGCTTTTGTACATACAGAGCTGTGTGTGTGAGAAACTTCCCCAGCGAAAGGCAGGTTTTGCTAGAAATCCTTGAAATCCTGCTAGAAATCCTGGGCAAGTCACAGCTTCAGTCCCTCTTTGTTCTTTGGGTTCAGCATAAGAAGGACATAGATCAACATCTCTTCTATGAAGATGGGCTGAAGAAGCTAGGGTTGTTCACCCTGGAGAAGAGAGAGACCTTTTAGAGGCTTTCCAGTACCTAAAGGGGACCCACAAGAAGTTGGGAAAGGGACTCCTTATTAGGGAGTGTAGTAAAAAGACTTAATGGCTTTAAAATTAAAGAGGGCAGACTTAGATTAGATATAAGGAAGAAATTCTTTACTAGGAGTGTGTTGAGGCACTGGAATAGGTTGCCGAGATAAGCTGTGGATGCCCTATCCCTGGGAGTGTTCAAGGCCAGGTTGTGTGAGGCTTTAAGCAACCTGGTCTGGTGGGAGACGTCTGCCCCATGGCAGGGGGGATGGAAATATTGCCCTTAGGTGCTTTGGGATTACAGAATTATGATTCTATTCACCTAATATTTGTTCTACGAAAATAAGAAAATGCCTTAATGATGGAAAGACAAGCCCTGAATGGAGAGTCAGGCTGGATTACTTAGTGAAGCCAGAGGCTCTGGCCTGCCAATACAAAAAGTGATGGAGTTGCTGTTGCTGTCGAAATCACAGGCTATTCCTTCAGGGCCTGGCTTTATTGGCAGCAGTCCTCTACTTGTGATGGGCTGCTCTTGAGCCTGCAAAACATCTACGAGATTACGTATGTGGCAAAAGAGTGTATATCCAATACCACAGAGAACTTATGCCAAAAAAAATAAATAAATAAAGACCTGTTACCAGAACAAGGTAGGAGGAACACGGCAAGTGGCTCAGTCAGGGCAGTCATGGGTAGGTAGAAACACTGGAAATGGTCACGTAGGCAGATGTTTTTTGAGGACAGGCAGTTTCAGACTTTGACAGTAACTCAGCAGGGATTTTCTAACTTGCCATTTGAATTTAGGAGCTTTAATCAAGTCCCTTGGAGCTTTGAGCCTTCATCTTCAAAACAATTATTGCAATATTCATTCTACCATGGCTGTAGCATGGTCTGGGCAGGTACTAGCCCAGGGCATCACCAACATGTTGGAATTTTAAATTGCTCATATAAATATAGTAACAGTTGTTGCAGGGTCTCAAGGCTGTAGTATTTATAGTTAGCTTAAATGACCCACATTTAAAGTGAGTGAGCTATTCACACACTAATGAGAAGAAATTGCCTCAGCCAATCAAGGTGTGCTAGCTATTGTGCATGTTTTATAAATAAGATTAATGAATCAATTTGCAGTAAATGCTTCGGCAAGGAGGAATTTATTCTGCTATACTAATTGTCACGTGTCTCAAAACACCAACTGTGCAAAACTGGATTTCCCTGTTGTGCACAAGATGGCTGGCCTCTGTGCTTTTATTAATGTCATTGTTCCAATTTCTTTGCTGCAGCTGATCACTTTAAACTTTGCATTTAATGCCGCTTTATAAATGGTGGTGTTGGTTAAAAATTATTGTGGAATTTAATCCTCTCCATTAGTGAACGGACAAAAGTTTTTCCTCTAACTTAAGCTATCCAACCCTACTTTCCCACTATCATGAATAAGTCTGATATTGTTTCTTTAGGCATACAATTACCTTTTAATTATAATGAAATGATGAATCGCTGTTCAAGTCCTTAATTTACTCAACAGTCCCCGTGATTTTAATGGCACTTTTAAAAATTTTAACATTGTTCCTAACAGCTGTGTTAATGTAAATGTGAGAAAATATTGTTGACAATGGACCAACATCCACAGCAGGTATAAAATAGCCTTGCAACACTGGAATGCATAACTGGCAGTGAAGTTCTGCGTCAATTTGTCCATTATTCATTCTGTTATTCTGGTTGTGATATTGGATGCAATTGTCCTTATATTTTTCATGCTTTTTACGCTATTATAGCCCTGACGTCAGTGGAATTACTCAGAATTCTCAGTGGGGCTAATAAGAGAATTGCATCTAAAAATACTATGATGGGATTTTCTTTCCAATGACAAATTTAAGACAACTTCACCCCCTGACTGCGGTATGCAAATGTATATTATAAGTGCAATGTAGGTTTGAATAGTTTGCTTGCCTGCAAACTATTTTCATAAATCTGTTTCTATGCTTCATGCTTTGTTAAATTTGCTTCTGATTTCAGCTGAAACTATTAACAGTTGCTATATGCATAACTTCTCCCATACCATTGGGCTTTCTACTCATTTACAGTGAGAACAGACAGCGTTATCCTCAGCAAAATTCTAAAATGCAGATATCAGTCCCTCTGTCTGGGGTGTATGCACATTTCCAAAGTGGTCCATGAAATGTCCAAAATAACCACGTGTGCCTTTGAAGCCTGAAAAGCCACCCACGGTGCAGGTGCAGTCTCTTTTGTTGCCCATGCTGAAAAACTCAGAAGTAGCAGCTTGTGTTCTTTATGGAAAGTTAGTATGCGTTCAGCTTCATCCTCACCTCCCATGCTCAGCCTCATGGCAGCAGTAAAAAATGATTAGTTTGTGCTCTGCTATACTTAGGTGACAGTCTCATACAATAAGCAGGGTGTTACTGGGTTTAGGGGCTTTCACCAAGCGTGATGAATAGCCCACAGATGTCCCTGAAGATGGTGCATAGACAACATCATTCTGCTTAGACTGAAATCCAAATGTAAGGGTGTACCTGGTCCAGCTTGTTGTTCCTGTGTAATGTAGAGCTGTGGTGCAGTACTGTTAGCTGTTATGGGAAACATGATGTTTGTAGATGCAGCATGGACTAGGGACATCAATGCAGTCCAGTGTGGGCCCTCAATAACCTTGACATAGTCCTCTCCAAAGCAAAGGGGTTACCAGATTTCAGGATCCAATAAGCATTTTTGTATGTGAAATTTCACTTAGTGTATTTACGTCATGTTGCCTTGCTTTACAGACTTCGATATTGTACCCCAAAAGTTGTTGCAAACTACTGTGCGTAGCTAGTAGACTTCCCTTGCTTAGCAAGCCTCAGTCCAAACCCTTTACACTGCCAGCATGGTATCAGCTGAAAATATTTCACAGAATTGCAATATACTTAATGTAATGTTCTGACAGCCTTCTTGTAGGAAAAAATTCAGAGTAAAAGGTTTTTGCTTGTCAGAGTGTATTTATATTCTGACCTGAGAGCTACCTGATGGTAGAGGGGAGCTTTCAGAATATAAAAGTAACCTTTTCAGAATATAAAGGTAATATTAGAAATCATATTGAAGCATTGATTATTTTGCATCATCTTTTTGAACTCTGATTCAAAACACTGAATATGGAGATAACTGATCTCCAGTGGTGTAAAACAGATTAAGGAACGAGAAGTATGGATTTATTAAAGAGGTTTGTATTAAGTTCTCCCTAGTATTTTTACCTGACTGGACTCTATATACTGCTTCTATGCCATGGTGTGAGAGGACTTGCATCCCCAGATCACCATCACGAATTTTTGCTCCAACACTTCCACCTCACACCATAACAACAGGGAGATGGAGATAAAATATGGTCTGTGTAAAATAAGATGTGTATTTCTTGCTCTACCTGCAACTACCTCCAGAAAGTATCCTGGCCAAAATTAATCTTGCACTTGTTAATAAGGTACTGCTGGTTAATACAATGTTTAAAGCAATGTAAGAACTAAGATGCTAAACTAAAAGTTTGTATATTACTATTTCATGGGAAATCTCAGGTCTTACTTTGTTACTATTTATTTTTTAAATGAAGGCTTGGGAACTGTGACTTTTTTATATGCATAGAAATAGATGCATAACATGAACAAATATACTGTATTTGTAATTCCGTTAAGTCTTTTTGTTAAGTTTTCTGGTCCTTGTATTCTTGTTGGAGGTTAATTATCAAATGTGTGCGGGGGAAAATCAGAATGGATTGGTCATCCCTTTGCTTCCTTCCTCGAATAATTTTATTTAAGGATTATGTTATTTTTATTTTTTCTATCAGTCTTGCAGCTGTAGCTGTCAGGCTTCTTTCTGTTAGTCTCTGTGGCTTGCCATCCCATTTCCTATATGTTTTTTTAGCTGCTGGGTAGATGCTGTTATGGCACATCCAACCTTGGTTATAAATAATTTATTCTGAAGGTTCAGTATGTTAGAAAGTGCATGAAACATCTTGCATTTATATTTAATGCTCCTCCTTTGCTGAGAGCTTTCTCCAGCCAAAGCTACCATCAGAGAGAACTGGCAGTCTTCAAGCGGAAGAGAGAAAATTTTTAGACCGTATCATTCTATTTTTCCAGCTATAAATGATACACTTCTGGTGAAGAGTGAAGCAAACAGTTATTTACCCATTTTGAAGAACCTGGTTTAGATGATGTGAAAATGGCTGTTTGCACTGGGTGTGATGTGTCTCTAAGCAACTTCAGTGCCCAAAAGCATGCAATTCAAGTGCTGATCCCTTATAGGAAAGAAACCGGTGAAGGGGCATTTGGGTGACTGGTAGATACAAGAGGTAAAATTATAATAAAATAAAATAATAATAATAATAAAAAAATAAAATGTAGCCAGGAGATGTTTGGTACTAGAGCACATCCTGAGGGTAAATCCAGTTCATGCAATGGAGGATGAGGAAGTTCAGTCCTATGTGGGAAGCTTAGGTGATCTCTGCAGAGAGGATGGTCAAGGTGATCTGCACAGTCAAATGACAGTTTGCTCCCTTCTTTCCTCCGTGGTTCCCTCAAAAACTTGAGCCAGCACTATGGGCTGTTGGGAGTTAAGATTTCTAAATGAGCAGGAATTACATCCTAGGCTGGCATTGCATAATGGAGACAAGTGGTGGTGGGAGGCTGGTCTGTTTCTCAGGGATGGTTTGACAGTGTTTTTTTTTTTTTGTTTGTTTGTTTGTTTTTGTTTTTTAATCTTAGGAGTCTGGTTGACATACCATCCTTGAAATTACACTGATTTAGTACAAAAAATGTACTATGGTTTAAAAAAAAAAAAAAAAAAAAAAAAAAAACAAGCAAACTTGCCTTCTGATATTTATTAGGTAAATTGAGTTAAAATCTACCTTGTCAACAGATAACACAGCAAATGGAGATCTAGCAGTGCAAGAGACACTAGTAGCTTTCCCTAAAAAGTGGAGCCTGATGCTATTCAGTGTTTCTATTGGCATGCTAGACAGTGATTTAATCTTGTGACCTGCAGACTATCAGAAAAGAGGACTGGTAATAAAGCAAGTTATGTCCAAGAAAGATTGAAAGAGGATGTGAAACTTCTGGAGAGAAATCAGTGGAAGGACACAATGATAGAAGGAAATGTTCCATACATACTAGTTTAGCATGTAGAGAGATTTAACTATTTCTCAGTCTTTTAAGAGGTTTGTGTAATATGAGACAGAGAAACTGGAACTGAACCACTAGCTAAATAAGAGGGTTTGTCACAGACCTTTTGCATGCACATGTCTGTTCAGTGAAAATATTCAAAGGAGAATTCACTGCTGCAAATCAGTCCTGAAACCTGGGAAGTGATACAGTAGCAACTGTTACGAGGTATATTACAGTTCAGTAGCTGGAAGATGAAGTTGAATAATTCAATTTCTGAATAAAAGGAAGCTTTCCAGCCACAAGGATGGCGAAAGAACAAAAAGGAAAGTCCTTAGAAGTAGGATAATTAAAAGCTGAGGTAGTTTGCCTGATGAGTGAGTACTAGAAATCTTTCAGAACCATTACGCAGAATATTTTAGTCTGTGCTGTTTCTGTGGATGAGTAATAACAAAAACGATTTTTTTCTCCTTCAATCTTGGTGTATTCATAACATTTTAGTTTTAAATTCAGGTCTATAGTAAATTCAGTTAGCTACTGAATCCTGTGCTTCAGTCAATTGCCTGCAGGCCTTAAAGTTCCTTAATACTTTTTTTTATTTATTTCACCTCTTCTTAAACTACAAAAGGAGAGATGCAGTAAGATCCAAAAGGAGACCAGAACTCAAGTCTGGACAGTTCTGTATGGATGCTGTTCTCAATCCATTCTTCACTTCATCATTCTTAGCTACCTGGCTGGCACTTGTGAATGCTCAGGGTCAAATTCCAATCAGTTTTAATTAAGAGTTTTTCATTCAGTGAATGGACTGACTGTGCTGTCCAGGAGATCAGACTGCATAATGGGATGGTCTTTTCAATTCTTAGCATTAACTAAAGCAAGTATAGTCCCTACCAAAGATAGCTGTGCTCATGCTGTACTAATACACTTCATGAAAATGTCTATGCTTACAAACAACTTGGGCAAAATTAACTGGAGAAGGATGTTTGAAAATATGGAATTATGTTGTTATTATTATTGTTTCTAGGAGATCAGTCTCTGATTCTTGTGTTTTCTTCCTGGGGATGGGTGACAATAAGTGTATTAGCACTGTCTAGCCTTCTGTGCAGCATGCTAATGCTACAAAATAGCACTGTCCACAAGTTTCTCTGGAAGTGAATCAGTACTTTCTAAATATTCCATATGACTGATTCACTACTTGAAGGGGGGGAAAAAAATCTATATCTGCCCTGCTTGTAGAAGTTAACAGCAGCAAATGCCACTAGCAGTATAAGTCTAAAATGAACTATCCTGCTAGGCCTTTTCTTTCATTGTATTTGCTATGCTTTACTTGTCCCTGGCAGGTTACAAATGAGTGTAAGAAACATGATTTTTTCAGGGAAAATGAGCCACAGAATGGTTGAGGTTGGAAGGAACCTCTGAGGATCATCCAGTCCACCCGCTGCCAAGCAGGATTGCCTAGAGCACATTGCACAGGATGAAATCCAGGCGGGTTTTGAATATCTGGAGAGAAGGAGACTCCACAATTTCTCTGGGCAACCTCTTCTAGTACTCTGTCACCCTCACAGTAAAGAACAACCTTTTAGGAGACGATCAATATTGGTGGTGTGGCTCTCTATATTAGAGAGTCTTTCGAGGTTGTAGAACTCGAGGTTGGGAATGACAAGGTCGAGTCCCTTTGGGTTAGGATCGGCAGGGACAACAAGGCTAGTGTCCTGGTCGGGGTCTGCTATAGACCGCCGAACCAGGATGAGGAGACGGATGAGGAATTCTACAGGCAGCTGACAGAGGTTGCAAAATCATCAGCTCTTGTACTCGTGGGGGACTTCAACTTCCCTGACATATCCTGGAAGCACAACACAGCCCTGAGAAAGCAGTCTAGGAGGTTTCTGGAGAGCGTGGAAGATAGCTTCCTGACGCAGCTGGTTAGTGAACCTACCAGGGGTGGTGCCCCGCTAGACCTTCTCTTCACAAACAGAGAAGGACTGGTGGAGGACGTGATCGTCGGGAGCTGTCTTGGGCAGAGTGACCACGCAATGGTGGAGTTCACTATTCTTGGCGAGGCCAGGAAGGGGACCAGTAAAACCGCTGTATTGGACTTTCGAAGGGCTGACTTTGAGCTGCTCAGGACACTGGTTGGTGGAGTCCCTTGGGAGGTGGTTCTGAAGGGCAGAGGGGTCCAGGAAGGCTGGGCGCTCTTCAAGAGGGAAGTCTTAATGGCGCAGGAACGGTCTGTCCCCACGTGCCCAAAGACGAGCTGGCGGGGAAGAAGACCGGCCTGGCTCAACAGAGAATTGTGGCTTGATCTTAGGAGGAAAAAGAGGGTTTATAAGCTTTGGAAAAGTGGGCAGGCCACTAAGGAGGACTTTAAAGAAGTAGCGAGGCTGTGCAGGGACAAAATTAGGAAGGCCAAAGCTCATCTGGAGCTCAATCTGGCTACTGCCGTTAAAGATAACAAAAAACGTTTCTATAAATACATCAACACAAAAAGGAGGACTAAGGAGAATCTCCATCCTTTACTGGATGTGGGGGGAAACTTAGTTACAAGAGATGAGGAAAAGGCGGAGGTGCTCAATGCCTTCTTTGCCTCAGTCTTTAGCGGCAATACCAGATGTTCTCTGGATACTCAGTACCCTGAGCTGGTGGAAGGCGATGGGGAGCAGGATGTGGCCCTCATTATCCATGAAGAACTGGTTGGTGACCTGCTACGGCACTTAGATGTGCACAAGTCGATGGGGCCGGATGGGATCCACCCAAGGGTACTGAGGGAACTGGCAGAGGAGCTGGCCAAGCCACTTTCCATCATTTATCAACAGTCCTGGCTATCAGGGGAGGTTCCAATCGACTGGCGGCTAGCAAACGTGACGCCCATCTACAAGAAGGGCCGGAGGACAGACCCGGGAAACTACAGGCCTGTCAGTTTGACCTCAGTGCCAGGAAAGCTCATGGAGCAGATCCTCCTGAGAGTCATCATGCAGCACTTGCAGGGGAAGCAGGCGATCAGGCCCAGTCAGCATGGCTTTATGAAAGGCAGGTCATGCCTGACGAACCTGATCTCCTTCTATGACAGAGTGACGCGCTGGGTGGATGAGGGAAAGGCTGTGGATGTGGTCTACCTTGACTTCAGCAAGGCTTTTGACACCGTCTCCCACAGCATTCTCCTCAAGAAACTGGCTGCTCTTGGCTTGGACTGGTGCACGCTTCGTTGGGTTAGAAACTGGCTGGATAGCCGGGCCCAAAGAGTCGTGGTGAATGGAGCCAAGTCCAGTTGGAGGCCAGTCACTAGTGGCGTCCCCCAGGGCTCGGTGCTGGGGCCGGTCCTCTTTAATATCTTCATCGATGATCTGGACGAGGGCATCGAGTGCACCCTCAGTAAGTTCGCAGATGACACCAAGTTAGGTGCGTGTGTCGATCTGCTTGAGGGTAGGAAAGCTCTGCAGGAGGATCTGGATAGGCTGCACCGATGGGCTGAGGTCAACTGCATGAAGTTCAACAAGGCCAAGTGCCGGGTCCTGCACCTGGGGCGCAATAACCCCAAGCAGAGCTACAGACTGGGAGAGGAATGGTTGGAGAGCTGCCAGGCAGAGAAGGACCTGGGAGTGATGGTGGATAGTCAGCTGAATATGAGCCAGCAGTGTGCTCAGGTGGCCAAGAAGGCCAACGGCATCCTGGCTTGTATCAGGAACAGCGTGACCAGCAGGGCTAGGGAGGTGATCGTCCCCCTGTACTCAGCTCTGGTGAGGCCGCACCTCGAGTACTGTGTTCAGTTTTGGGCCCCTCGCTACAAGAAGGACATCGAGGTGCTTGAGCGGGTGCAGAGAAGGGCGACGAAGCTGGTGAGGGGCCTGGAGAAAAAGTCCTACGAGGAGCGGCTGAGGGAGCTGGGCTTGTTCAGCCTGGAGAAGAGGAGGCTCAGGGGTGACCTTATCGCTCTTTTTAGGTACCTCAAGGGAGGCTGTAGCGAGGTGGGGGTTGGCCTGTTCTCCCACGTGCCTGGTGACAGGACGAGGGGGAATGGGCTTAAGTTGAGCCAGGGGAGTTTTAGGCTAGATGTTAGGAAGAACTTCTTCACTGAAAGGGTTGTTAGACATTGGAACAGGCTGCCCAGGGAAGTGGTGGAGTCACCATCCCTGGAAGTCTTCAAAAGACGTTTAGATGTAGAGCTTAGGGATATGGTTTAGTGGAGGGCTGTTAGCGTTAGGTTGGAGGTTGGACTCGATGACCTTGAGGTCTCTTCCAACCTAGAAATTCTGTGATTCTGTGATTCTGTGATATTCTACAGACACATCTGCATGGCAGGTGTTTGAAGTGCAGAAGCTGTGTAGACATCGCTTCTTCACTGTGCGTGAAAAGAGTTTTTGGAGTAATCCTCCTGTGAGGATTTCAATGAGAGAATTCTCACTGAAGGTCTGTGGGAGAGTTCTAATTTCTAGGGGAATCCATGGAGAAAGTTGTGGTTAAATTGGCAGAATTTACACGCAGGAAAAACTGGCTTAGCCAGCTGCACCATTCTTCTCATAACATCCACCTGGTCCTTAAAGTTTATTGCCTGTTGCTCTGCACTGAGTTGTAATTGCTAGGTTAATGCAGTTTTGATACAGGAGCTCCTGTATTCTTCCTACAAAGACAGGTGGTGTTTTCGCTTCCGCTGCTGTTTTCTGAAGGAGCGATATATGTACATACTGATTAACTTTTATTGGTCCTTTGCACTGTTTGTATATCACCTTATATTCCTGTATAGGGTTGTGTAAGCTCAGCAACACAGCGAGGAGCAAAGCACAGACTGGTACTAAACCAAGTGCTCACTTAAGTATGCTCCTGAGGTCAGTCCTAGGTGCTTTGCCATATGGATGAAGGTATTTTGACTGTTACCTCCTGCCATGGAAGACTGCAGGCAGCAGTCTGGTGGAACACACAGCCTGTACCCTTAGTTGGTACCCCTCTTTGTGGGCAGGCACCTGGCTCTGCAGGTGCCCTACAGCAAACACACTGGACCTTGCTCAGAACAGCACACCATGCTTTAGCCCTCAGTTCACCAGCCATGAGAGATGTATTGTGACTTCACAAATGGAGGCGCAGAACAGCCTCATAGTGTCCAGTGCTGCCAGGCTAGAATGGACAGAAACCTCAGCACATTGTTATATACAGTTAACTTTCCCTCGTCCCATGTCCCTGGTGCCTCCCTGGTGGAAGTGGCACTTGCTGCTTTTGTAGGCAGCAGAGGTTAGCTATTGTAATATCCCTCAAGTGATATAAATATTAAACCTTGGACTCCTCTGTGTCTCTGCATACCGCTGTTGATCTTTTCTGCACTGTACTGTTTCTATTATTTGAACTGGTGCACCTTGTTCTTTCTCTCAGCCCTATTCAAGATCACCCCTGTCTTTCTGAAACTGCTCTCCTTAAGGTATCTGAAGCCCCTTCTTACCTAGGAAGGCCTAAGTGGGGGGGTTGTCCCAATTTCTATTTCGGAGGAGTCGATGCTGCAGCAGCAGGAACTCTCATCTGTTGTACAGGAGACTCAGATCTGAACCTGTTATTGCAAGGGCCTCATTCAGGATTTTCCCATTTCTGCTGAGTATTTTAATGATCAGGGAGCTTGATGCAGTGTTTCTGGATTGCCATTCCCTCACCACCACCCCCAGCTTGGTTTAATTTAGCCTTGGAACAAAAATTCTCAAAACTCCAGATGATTCATGGGCACTTGTAGACAGCTAAAAGTGTTGGATGATTTAACAGTGCCATAACTTGCTATTATACCTATGATCATCTGTGTGTAACATGCAACACCTGGAACGAAGTAGAGTGACCTGAAGGGGCAGAGAGCTTAAGGAAGATGAGAGCAATAAAAAAATAATTTATGCCTGGGAGCTCTGCCCTTTGGCTTTGCTAATGCATCCCCAGTCCCTTAGTTAAAGCAGGTGGTGCATGATATCATGCTTGAGGCTGCTGATGGTGATGGGGATCCTGCACAGAGAGCATTTAACTTGTCAGTCTCAATTGTAACGTCCCCTGGAGCATGAGGATGGCCATGAAGGGGACTATGCACCTGACCCAACCAGCCAAGCCTCCTGGTGCTGAAAGCTGTGACACAATGAGGCAGCAGCAGGAACTACCTACCCTTTGTCTCTGTTACACCTGTCAGGTTTTATGAGTAAGGAAGGAATGAGAACACACTTTATTTAAATAGAGCATTATATGGCTTTGTGTGTGCTTGTACATATGTGGAGAGGGCAGGCATCTTGGGCTTTTACAGGGAACATGGTCATCTCTGATTAAAATAACTGCATGTGTGCCAACAAGCTTAGCAAATTAAGTAAAATAGAAGCAAGTCTGTGTAGAACACTCACTGCTTGTACTAAAAAAAAAAAAAAAAGCGTAGCCCTTAGGCAGCCCATCTCATACACGTGTCTCTGAAGCATAAGAGAGGTAAAGCAATTCCCATCTTGCCCTGGTTCATTGCATTAGGGGACCTTGAGAAGAGGAAATGGCATCTAGAAATGTGGAACTCTCCAAAAGACAGACTTTCCCATTAATGTCAATGAAATGATTTCCAGTTTCGTAATAAATCCCTTTGCATAATTCTTCCACTATTTATACATCTCATAAAGATTCAGCCTACATGGAACAAAAGACAAAAGAGGAGGGTGGAGGAAACACTGAGGGGAGAAGAGAATTAATATGATTACATGTGGGCTGGGGAACTGACATTGAGTGTACCCTGTCCTAGAAAAGAAATGGTTGAAGCCGCATCATATTTATTTCAGTAGTGCAGATGAGAGATGGTGTTTTGTATTACATTTCTAGACTTCACATCACGTTTTCTCCCTCTGCTGGCAACTGGATACAATGAAGTTGTAACTAGTGGAAAACAACAAAACTCTCAAGACTGAAGCATTTAGGAATGTGAAAACTGTGGCATGTGCTGAAAAATTAGGTCATACCATACTTTAGTCCAATTAGCCCTGGAAATGGCTGACAAGCATCCTTTGTACAGATCAGAATAATTCTTACAGAGGCTTTAATGTACGGCTGAATGCAGCCCTCTTTTCTTTAGAGAGACAGAAAAAAATGCTTGCTTCTTAATGTTTGAGTAAATAAAGCCTACAGAATCAAACCTTGGAGTTAGTTACAATTTTCTAAAAGAAAAACTTCAGGTTTGTAATTTTAGAAATAGTATCTCTGCTTTAAATTACAATGACACTTTGTTCTAACAGAGGTTACTTATTTCTGGAGTCTTTCCCTTGTATTTTTACTCTTTTGAAAATATTTTTGTACTTTATAGACTTAGGGGAAAAACCTGGCTGAAGAAGGAAGATTCTGCCCTATGTGTATATTTAATCCTCCTTTTTTTAATGGTATTTTTGTTAGTATGTTTTAATTTTGCTCCAAATAAATTCTGTAAAATGATGTGTTTCTAAATACCTTTATGTAAGCCTACTGGCAGCAAGAATTTATTAATAATACAGCCCTATAGGAAAAATAAAGGCTACAGATATGCGAGGAAACTTTTTCTTATGAAAAATGTAATCTTGACTAAAACACAGGTAATGCTTTCTGCTCTGTGGGACTGGGATATCAACCCAGCAAATAATGTTATTCTAATGACTAAAAAACATGAACTATAAATCTTAGAAATATATATCGACTTGGAATGATTATATATTCCCTGTAGTGAGTCAGAATTGGTTACTATTGAATTAATAACATTAAGCCTCTTAACTGTTCTTTGAGATTTTGTAGTAAATATTACTGCCATTTTATGGTTGAATAAACTGAGGCAGAAATAAATTTGTTTGGCAGTATAGGAGTACTGTTTTCTAATCCTCCTTTTATTGATATACATTTTATTAAAAGCAGGTAGAGACTTCTTTTTTTTTTTTTTTTTTCTTCCAAAGGGATACATTTAGAGCAATAGCTGATGAGGCTTAGAGAAGTGAACTGTATTTAGTGGGAATTTAGCTGGGAGAAAATGCTGGCAGATGTGAAGGAATATTCAAGTTAAACAAAGACATCTGTGAGGAGTGGCAGTGCTCGGAGAACAATTCTGTAGTCAGCAATAAAGAGATAAGAGCTGCCATGGCAAGCACGAGTGGGGCTGGGATGTCAGGGGAACTCTTCAGCAGTGTCATAGCTCAGTTTAAAGTGTCAGTTAAAAGCACAAAGTGCATAAGTAGGGAAGGGTTTAAATCCTTGCACTAGTAGTAATGCTTGGAATAGAAGCATCCTGGATTTTTTCAGGCCCTATAGCCACTGTCTGGTTGCCTGCTCAAACCAGAAATGGCTCAGTCAATGGGAGTTGCTTCTTCCACATAAGCTGGTTTCTTTGTGAGCTACAATTCTTCTGTAAAGAGTAGGAGAGATGTACTCTTTTTTCCTGGAGCAACACAGTATCTTTTCATTTCTTAACTATGCTCTGTGGTGGTGTACCAGTGCAGTGGTCCGGCTTCTTGATTTTTATTAACTGTGCTCAGAAGTGGGTGTCTGGTTTTATTTTGCTGAACTATATGTAAAAACATGCTTGCAGTAATGGATGGGATAGGTTTGCACAGAGATTTAACACCTTTTGCATTATTATGGCTGTACATAACAATAACAAATCTCCTTCCCTGTTTCTGTCTCCAGATGTAGCCACAACTTGCCCCAGATAGCAGTTTGGGGAGTTCATAGCACCATGTTCCCTGATCTTAGGACTGAAGTGTCTATCTATTTTAACATGCTTTTTCTCTAGCTTAGGTGGAAAGACCATGGAAAAAAAATAGCCTCTTCTTTTCTCCCAGAACTCATTCCATATGACTGCACACAGAGCCACCATGTGTGGTGTGGAAGGTTCTTCCTCCCCCTCTGAAGATCCCAGATTAGTCTTTCTGCTGCCCAACATTCATGACTTTAGTCCTCAGCCTCTTCATTACAGTACTGAGGATACATTGGTAAAAATGTTATATAATGAGAAATAGGTGCACAGTCTTGTTCATTAAATTCATTCATTACTATTCTCTTTGAGAAACGTGTAAGAAAACTGTTGATAATATAACAGACAGGGAACTTCAGGAAATGGTCTTCAGAATGGATGTACTACAAAAGATGGTGGGATATTGTTATGAGAAGATGTATCAATCCTACCCGTTGAAGAGTAAGGTGGTGCCTAAGAAAAGCCTGGAGAGTTCTGGACATGTTTCCACAAAGCTTAAGGGTAGGGTACATAGCAGAGTGTTTTGGAAAGAGGTGGTTGGGTATGGTCTGAATGGGCTGCTTCAGAAAACCATAATCTGAGCCTGTGCTAGTAGATCACTTCTGTTTTCTGAAAGGATGTTTTTTTTTTTTTTTTTAATAGGTGCTAATATACTTTTAACATCAGATATATTCTTTTCTGTTGGTAATACTTGATTACAATATGCACACAATTTATTTGTGAATCACCACCATTTCTGTAGCAAGTATTGTTGATCCTTTCTGTAGAGGAGGCAAATGTTTTAGCTCTATTTTACGTGTGTGTGTGTATATACATATATATATGTAAAAGGACCCCAACACAGCTCTGAAGTACACAAATATTTTGGAATGTGGGTTTGTAACTCTGACTTTTTCTTTGGATAAGGATCTTAGCAGTTTTAGATGATATCTCTATTGACTTTAGAGATGTTCACCTTTCACAGTGGAAGACAAAGCCTGGTAGTTTACAGTACCAGATCCTTAACTGAGAAAACTGAACAGAGAGGGTCTGAACATTGACCTCAATATTACATGTTACAAGTAGAGCGTTTCCTAGATCATCTGTTTATCTGTTATTGTCTGATTCACTTCTGTACTCCTTCTGGTGTTAAGTTGCAACAGCATGGTTTCTTTCCCATCTTTATCATGCTGCACATGGAAAGAATGCATTGAATGGACTCTGGAGGTTGTCTCTGAACTGAGTTCAGCAATTAATAGAAGTTATTACTGCCATTCACAAATACTATTATTGCTGTTAACTGCATTGATTTCCTCCGGGTTTTAAAAAGTATATGCTGAAAATAGTAAGAGTGATGTTTTTTATTAGTGTATTGAAGTGATAGAACTGGTCCTGTTGGGTTGTAAAGGCCTTCAGCTTCCATTGACCTCTGTGACATTTCAACTCAGCAGCTTTTAATCACAGGTCTTTAGGAAATATTTGTTTTTCTTTCTGTTAAGTTTCAATAGTGATGTGGATTTTCTTAGGGGCCTTCTTTGTTTTGTTTTTCTTTTTTTTGTCCCCCTCTCTCCAAGGAGCTGAGTTGAGGACATGTTCTTATGACAAAAGAGATCTCAACAGCTCCCTCATTTTATGCCCTTTGGTCAAATGTAATGTCACACATTGGGCAGCCGATTGTAAGGATTTTCTTTTGCGAAAAGTATGTCAGCAAGCCTGATATCCTGCACCATCCTGTAATTTGGAGAGTGTGTAAATGATAATGGATAGAAGTGCAGTTAAACATGAAGTAACAGGGATTCAATATAATGTATCATCATAATGTGTAATATCAATATAATAATATGTATCTCCCTGAGAGTGCATACCAGTCTTGCACTCAAACTTTACATGCATGTGCTCAAATAGATGTTCTTGCTAATTAGACAACTGCCTAATTTTTATAGGCAAAACCATTTTTAGTTGTGCATTACATGTGTCTGCTCTTATAAGTAGATCTCTTCCCCTTCCAGGCACTTGAAAAATGGGCCACTAATTCACAGACATGTTTTCAGCCTAGCTTGCTATTGCTAGTTATGATGAATGTAGTAGTTGAAAGGGCAAAAAAAAGTTGGAGAAAGGGCTGAAAATTAGGGTTAAACGTCGATCTCACTTTTGTCTACTTGCATTGCCATATATTAATGGTATTCTCTTATGAATTATGCTGCAACGTATGTTCATGCTGACCCAGCTATTCATCTATTGTGTGTGCCTGACAGCCCAGTCCTAATAGCTTTTTGCACTATTAACATGTCACAGTATGGAAAGATACATTAATGTGGTTTTAATGTGTTTCAGCTGTGTGGTGCTATTGAGCATGTTGGATGTTGTAGGTGGTTGATTTCATGTAAATAAAAAGTATATATGACCTAAGGAAATGGGCAAAAAAAAAAAAAAGTCACCTCACAAGGAACCCTTACTTGCAAAGTAGAACTGTTGCCCTTCTCTATCCTGTGCCAGATGGCTCACTTCTTTATAGGAAAGAGATTGTTTCATGTTTTACTGTGCATTATGCACTGTGGCCATATTCATGCATGTGGGAAGATGTCTCACAACTGACCTTACCAAAAAAAAAAAAAGGCAAAGAGGTACAATGAGGGAGAGAGAGAGATAGAAAGAGGATATAGGAAGGATGAGAGAGAAACGGCATGAGACTGTTCAAATATCTCTTGTATGAACAAAATGAAATGTGACCGTAGTGATCACAGCATGCATTTGCTTCAGCCATGAGGGGCTGCACTCATATTTTAACTCTGTTCCATATCATAGAAGCACAGAATGGCTTGTATTAGAAGAGACCTCAAAGACATCTGATTCCAACCCCCCTGCCAGACACAGGGATGGCACCCGCTAGATCAGGTTGCTCAGAGCCTCATCTAACCTGGTTTACTATCACTTTCCTTTTTTCCCTTTCTCCTTCCAGCTTTAGTCTGGCATAGTTTTACTCATGGTATATACTCTGCTATCCAAATGTACAAAGTTATTAGTCCAAATTTGGTGCCTTCCTACTAGGACCCCTGTCAGGTACGTTTTGCTTGTTCATCATGGTTGCCCAACTCAGGATGGCCCTTCAGCATATGTGCAATGACATCCAGGGAATACCACATTTCAATATTGAATATACTTATTTTATTAGAAATCATGGATATTTGAGAAATTGAGATAATATACTACACAGCATGTATTATTCAGCCAATATTTCTGCTTTTCATGTTTGTGCTTTTTCAGAGATCCATAAAATCTGTCCAAAATTATCAGTGAATCAATGTTATTGATTCAATTTCTTCAACTTATATTTGCAGAAATTTCTAAGCAACACTGAAACTTTATTGAGGAAATTTCAACCAGAAATAAACTGTGGTATGCACACTGCTTGTGATCATTTACTGAAAGTTTGTATTGCAGCAGGTGGCAAAACACAACATGTGATATGGTTCTCATCTTCTCTCAGAATGGATTATGAGTAGCCAGCAAATTTGAAAGTTTAGATTTGTAAATTAAAGTTATAATCTGAAATTCATAGGTGTAAGTTAGGTAAAGGATTACTTATGTTTGATAATATGAGTTTTAACATAATGGTTCTAAGTGTTTTTTTCTAAGCAATTGCACAATGAAAGTTTAAGTAATAAGATGAACATGAGTAAGTGCAATGAGTTGGTCTACTAAGCTAAACCACATCTTCATCAGAGTCCTACAGGTAAATGAAGCAAAAGGAGGAGAAATCGGTTTTCTCAGACATAAAGTGGAAACAAAGGAAAATGGAAGAATCATATGATTTTTCTGGAATATATGTGTACTCACACTTTTTTAATAGAACTTGTTTTTAAAGGGAATATAGGGCAATTTGGGTTGTTCTGCCTCTCCAAAGTACTATTGTGGAAAGTAACTTAGGCTTTGCACTGGATTTATGCTGTGTTAGATTCAGAAATTTTATGCAGGAATAACAACTTTCCCTGTAATTGTATTTCAGTTGTATGCTACACATCCAAGCATTATATTGCTTGTTCTGTCTATTACTTATATTACTTGTTCTGTCAATCCACTAAGCCAGTTGTTCAAAGATAAACTTATTTCAAAAGAAATATGGATAATCTTGTCTGTTTGGCATCTGTGAGAAGTGAGTAAATGCTACGTTCAAATTAGAAGCAATTACATTCTCTATTTCTGTCCTTACCCTTGATTATAGTCATTGCCAGTCTTGGGATTTCAAATATTTTGTTAGGCTGCCTCCACACTGTTTCCACTGTCTCTGTAATATGGCCTTTTCACAAGTTACATAGAACAAATAAATTCTGCCTTGCTGAGCAAAGGACACTCTAGTTGCAAATGTAAATGAGATCTTTTTCTGGATAAAGGGTTGCTCCTGGTTGTTAGGACCTCTCCACCAGTAGAAGACAGCAGCAATGGGGAAGGACACCCATACGCAAAGCTAGGAGCTTGCTAGTTCTCACTGCCTGTTACTGCCCATGCCATTGGTGAGATGACAAATATTACAGAACTGAGGAGAAGGGGAAAAAAAAACAAATTCATGAGAAGGTGTTTTAATTTTTAGTAGTGCCCTTAATGAACAGGAAAAAAATGAGATCAAACAAGGGTGCTGTGTCCTCACACCCTCCAGACAATTAAATGTTTTCAGTTAAAACAAGAAAATGGCCCATGTTTTATGATTTGTCATAGTTTTTATCATTGCTGCAAGTAAGACACCTGCACACACAGGTTCTGAATTGCTCTGTGGAGGCTAGTGTCTCTCTCCATTGACGGTAAGACAGCTAGAAAGATTACCCTCCCAAGGAAGGAGTCTAAAAAGATTGTCCAAAGCTAAAGGTTATCCCCTTCCCCCAGCACACCTTCCTTTTATACTTTTCTCCACTATGACATTTTGGAACAGAAATATTTTGTCTGGTTTCTCCCTTAAGAAAGTTATATTTGGAGACTGCTGAACAGGAAAAAAAGATCTCTGCGAGCTGATGCACAGTATTATGATATGTTTTTTTACCCTCATTATTTTTTACTTGCCTTGGCTTATTTTTATAGTTCTGCCTTTCTTCCTCCTCACCAGATTGTTTATGCTTAAAAAGAAATAAGCCTTCTGCTTGTTGCATAGTCAGTTCTCTTTACATTTTTCTTAAGTTAACATTGGTTTCTGTTGTCCTTTTCCATGTTTAGACATAGCCAGGATAAATTTCAATGACAGCCTTTCCAACTGTTTCTAAATATTTCTCACACTTCTTGCAGACAAATTTCCATATGTTACAAAATTCAAATCAAAATTCCATAAGGCGCTCTCCCCATCCCTCCAGCCATCATCCCAAAAGTGAAGGGGTTCAGTTTGTTCAGGTGGAGCTCGCTTTCTACGCCCCCAGCGCCAGTAAATCTGTTCAGTGTAGGAGGACAGTGGAGCATGCCGCCCACAGCCACCTGCTCTGCCAGAGGGCCCAGAGCCTCGCCAGCATGGTGCCAAGGCACTGGCTCAGGGTGGGAGTCTGCAGGAGGCATGGATCAACTGGGATATGCACTACTTAACTTTTCCCTTGCTCCTGGGTAACCTTTGCTGACAAAGTTAAAGCCCCATTTTTATTTATTTATTTTTTAAAGTCATCTTCCTGAAAAAAAAAAATACTTTTTTGTCTTGCCTATTGACTTTTAGTCAATTGCAAGCATACAGTCTTGGTTTCCTAGGTAGGCTGATAATATAACCTAACCTAACATAGGTAGGGTATGAACACTTTCTCAGTTAAACCAGTTAGCAGTGTGCACAACCACAGTTTTGGAATAACACTTATATTGGAAATGTAACCGTTTGGGGAGGAGGCTTCATTGCTTCTAGTAGGACACTTTTTTTAATGTAGAAAAGACCTTAAATAGGGTATTGTCTGGCAGTCCTCACCCCTCCTCCCCCAACCCCAAAACAACAAATAAAAACTTCCAAGTCTCATTTATGAAAAATGGAAGCTACAGTCTCTTCCATATACGCATTTTAGTAGAATTAGTGGGTTCCATGTGGCTATTAGCTATAATGCCTGCAGACACTGCAGCTATTCTCTTAACAGGGACTCAGTGGTAGAGAGATGACAGATCCGTTTCTTAGCCCTGTGCTAGGAAATTTTGCAATGTGTTATTGCAACAGGATTTTTTTTAAACTGAGGTTAATTAATAGTCTCCAGAATAAATGTCTAATTCTGGTCTTCCTGCCTTGCTCCCTAGCAAATGGGTATCCCACCATAGAAGACAATGAAAGCGATAAGATATAAATTAGGTCACTGATTTCTTTTTTTTTTTTTTTTTTTTTTAATATAGCTGAACTTACTTCTCAGTTATCTATTAGACTAATTAATTCCTTAAATTAAGTTATCTGAAACTTAATTGACTGCCCAAACCCTCGGAACACTGTTATGCCAGGATCTAATCAAACATGTTGACTAGGTACAGATTGCCTTAGATTAGCCTACTATTCCTACTATGAGCAAGTAGGGCAGCTCTCAGCATGACATCTTTCCCATCTTGTTGGGTTGTGAATGCCTGAACTTGCCCAGGCATTCAGCAGGGTTTCAAGTACACTGGAGTGTGCACTAAGCCCAGTTCTTCAGCTATCTCAAAAAGCTTAGCTGACACTTTCTCACTTTGCCTGGAACATCCTGTATGTTGTTCCTTTTTTTTTTTTTTTTTTATTCCTGCAGACAACCATAAAAACATCCACTTCTGCTCTGTGAACCTGTAAAATCGTGATTATTAACTGATGTGCTTTCTGTGAGAAGACTCTTCTAGTCTCCAGAGTCACAGCTGTACTTTCAGGCTCCTTGGGTAAAATTACATGTCTGGAGATGACTTGGCACAGATTAGCCAGAGACTTTTGGAGCATCATTTGGAGGCTTTTGTGACATTGTTTGGAGTCTTTTGGAGCACTGGGTACCAGAATCAATGATACAGGGTGTCCAAGCCTGGGGAAGTAAATGCTGCTTTGCAGGTGTTTCTGCAGTGTATCCCTGGTGTCTTAGGGATCTTACATCCCTGCTGTATCCCTGGGGTGTGATAAAAGACGTGGGGGACCATACAGTCATCAGGACATGTAACCTTTTCCATGGGTACATGGAAGTCCTGTTCAATGTTTTTTTATCAATGATAAAGGAGTAGAATGCATCCTCAGCAAGTTTCCTGCTGACACTAAACTTGGGATTGCTGTTGACTCCCTGGAGGGTTGAGAGCCCTTACAGAGGTATCTAGATAGACTGGGGCATTGGACAACCAGCAGTGACACCAGTAATGGCATGAAGTTCCTCAAAGGTAAATGCCAAGTTCTGCACCTGGGAAGGAATGATGCTGGACACAAGTACAAACAGGGAGACAATTGGCTAGAGAGCAGCTCCACAGAAAGGGATCTGGGGGTGCTGGTCAACAGCAGGCTCAACAGGAGTTAGGTCAATAAAGCTGGTAAAAGGGCTGGAAGGGATCTCCTATGAGGAGAGGCTGAGGACATTTGGATTGTCTAGTCTGGAGAAGAGGAGGCTAAGAGGTGACATCATTGCTCCCTACAGCTTCCTAAGGAGAGGAAGTGAAAGAGATGTGCCAGGTTTTTCCCCTTGGCAACCACTGAGAGGATCACAGAACTATAGAATATGCTGAGTTGGAAGGGACCCATAAGGATCATTGAGTCCAACTCCTGGCTCCACACAGGTCTATACAAAAATTCAGACCATATGACTGAGAGCACAGTCCAAATACTTCTTAAACTCTGATAGGCTTGGTGCCATGACTACATCCCTAGGGAGCCTGTTCCAGTGTGTGACAATCCTCTCAGTGAAGAACTTCTTCCTGATACCCAGCCTGAACCTCCCCCATCATAGCTTGACACCATTCCCTCTGGTCCTATCACTGGTCACTGAAGAGAATAGGTTGGTGCCTGTCCCTCCACACCCCCTCATGAGGAAGCTGTAGACCACAATGAGGTCTCCCCCAGCCTTCTCTTTTCCAGGCAGAACAGGCCAAGTGACCTCAGCTGCTCCTCATATATCTTCCCCTCTAGGCCCTTCACCATCTTAGTAGCCAAGGAAAGGTTGGACCTGGTGCATAGGGACATGGTTTTGTGGGTGACATTGGTAGTAGGGTGATGGCTGGACCAGATGATCCTGGAGGTCTTTTCTGACCTTAATCGCTCTAAGATTCTATGTTACACTGATCAGAGGCCAGAGCCTGAGCTGTAAAAGGTCACGTGGAATGGGGTAGATAAGGCTGCAGTTTGCATGATCTTGCAGTTTTGCCACCTAACTGATAAAAGCAGCCTAAAAAAAAAAGCTGGAGAGAGACTCTGTCAGGGAGTGTAGTAATGGAACAAGGAATAATGGCTTTAAACAAATGGAGGGGAGATTTAGATTAGATGTGATGTGAGGAAGAAATTCACTCAAAGTGCACTGTGGGTAGTTAGGGTCTGGTGGCCGGAAGATGTCGCGCTGTACGGGAAGGTGGAGCCCGTCCCTTGATGGACAGCAGCATGTGGTCTGTGATGTAAGCAAGCGGAAGTGACGCTATGGGCCTCGGGTATATAATGCCATGTGACTCGACAATAAATGCCATTTGCCATCCACCACATTGGTGTCTGTGAGCCGATGGACCGAGCGGCCTGGGGTTGGTCGCCATGCCGTTCCTGAACCAGGTCGCCACTGCCCCCTGAAGGCAACAGTGCACATGGGAATTAGAGCTGAAGATGCACATTGCTTCTGTTTTCCATAAAGAATAGAATGAAATTACCTAAAAAACAGTGTTAAAAATAAGCCTAGGGCACAGGAGGGGAGGTGGAGGGCAGTCTCTGTGACTGGGGGGCAGCCTTTCTTTCTGACAAGCCAAATGGCCCAGCAGAGCCAGCCCCAGAGAAGGGGCCTTCAGCCTTCCCAACCCTCCTCCTTCCTCCATGTGAGAGCATCTTCCTTGACACTCCCAAAACAGCTGTCTTTAGCCACGCATGAGCCACTCCATCACAAAGGCTTGCTGAGGTCACAGTGGCCACCACTGCCCCACCTTCGCTCTGCACCCTATAAAACAGGACCCATGCAGGTGGCCCACCTTTCGCCAAGCTTTGAGGCCCTCTGACAGCCACCTTGTGTGGCAGGAAGAAGAGCAGAAGCAGCAAGGCGAGTGGCAGGCCTCATCAGTGTGAGGACAGTGATGCATTCCAGAGAAGGAATGCACCTGATGAGCAGAAGTGTCATGCACAGAGGGAAAGTGCCTGCAGCACAAGAGACACCAGTGCTTGAGGGACCTCCGGTGCACAGCCCATATAAGCATAAGCATATATTAACATATAAGCAATATCATTGGCACTGCAACAACGCAGGGAACAGGCCGGCCATACAGCAACAGGGGGTCTGGGCCTTTCTATTGGCACAGTGGTGACGTGAGGCAAAGGCAGAAGGGTTAGGTAGACAGCCATGTGGAGCACAGGTATGCCTGTAGTCCAGAACACAGTGTGGGACCCAGGCCATAAAACAGATGACAAAGTCGAACCCATGCATGGAAATCAATTGGACAGTGGCATGGGACCTAGAGGTGGAAGTGGATGACCCCCTGGTTCTGCACCCTGGCCTGAAAACATTCTGGATGGAAGGCATCCCATGTGGGCAGTCCCGGAAAGGAGTGGCTTATTCTCCTGCCAAACACTATAGAGCCCATGGAGTTGGATCCACCAGATGTGGAGGAACCAATGGAAATGCATCTACCTTGGCCAGATGAGAACTGCAATTACTCCATCATGTCTTTGCTATCTGCCATCAGAGCACGCAAACAGCATCGCAGCAGTGCCTGGTGAGCTCCCTACTCATTGTGCAGGCTCCATCCCAAGCATTAGGTTGGAGCTGCCAAATGCCACGGACATCTCCCTTGCCTGCGGGATGTCCCAGCAATAAAGAACTCTGCTGTTTCTCCGGGGTTGTGTGAGTGCTTCTTTCCTGTCCCCCAGCCCTTGTGTGAGAGGTGGCAGTCCTTCTGCACAGAGCCTCAAGGAAGAGCACAAGAGAGGACCCAGCATCCTTCAGGTTGCTGTGCTGGGGTGACAGGAGTAGTCCCTGAGGTCTACCATACGCCTTTAGCATTTGTGAAAATAGTAGTGTGTAAGCAATTACAGGTGGCTAATTTCTTATATTAGGAGTGGGTTTCTGTATCTGAGTAATTAGCAACGACAGCCATGGAGAAGGCCTTCTTGGCCACCTGAGCATACTGCTTTATCATGTTGAGCCAGCTGACCAATACCTCTGGGGCCTTTTCTGCCAGACAACTTTCCAGCCGCTCTTTCCCAAGCTTGTGTCATTGCATGGGGTTGTTGTGACCTAAGTGCAGTACCCAGCATTTAGCCTTGTTCTATGTCATGATTGCATGTGCTAGACTAGACAGATGGGTCTGCAAAGCCTTCCTACCATCAAGCAGATCAACACTCCCACCCAATGTGATGTTGGCTATAAACTTACTGAGGGTACGCTAAATACCTTCATCCAGATTGTTGATAAAGATATTAAAGAGAAATGGCCCCAGTACTGAGCCCTGGGGAATGCCACTTGTGGCTGGCCACCAGCTGGATTTAACTGCATTCACAATGACCCTTTGGGCCATTTTTTTATCCAGAGAACAGTACATCTATCCAAGCCACGAACAACCAGTTTCTCCAGGAGGCTGTGGGAAACAGTATTGAATGCCTTGCTAAAATACAACTAAATAACATCTGTAGCCTTTCCCTCATCCACAAAGCAGATCATCTTATCATAGAAAGGGATCAAGTTAGTCAGGCAGGACTATGCTTTTCACAAAGCCATGTTGCCTGGGTCTGATCACCTGGTTCTTCTGTACATGCTGTGTGATGGCACTCAAGATGATCTGTTCCAGGACCTTTCCTGACCCCAAGGTCAGACTGATAGGCCTGTAATTCTCCACATCCTCCTTCCTGCCCTTCTTGTAGATGGGTGTCATATTCACCAACCTCTGGTCAACTAGGACCTTTGCAGCTAGCCAAGACTACTGGTAAATTATTGAAAGTGGCTTGGTTAGCACTTCTGCCAGCTCCTTCAGCACCCTACACTATATCCCATATTCTTTAACTTTCAGTTAGCCCCAAAGTGATGAGGCAGTTAGTCTAGATAGTCTGTTAATACCCCTTCCAACTGAACTATTAAGTCTGTATACGGGCAGCAGGATGATGGATGTGTAGCAGAACAGTCTGTGCTCACAGCCTATCTAAAAGTACTTCTGCATTGTCAGGTGTGGGGGTACAGCAACTTTCTTCAAAGGTTCCTTCATAGTCTTTGAGAGCAAGACCACAGTTCTCCTATTCTCTTGGTGAGAGGGAGTCAGTAATAACATTCTTTAGCTTGACTTGACTTTCCTTTTTATTTTATTTTTTCCCCTCTGTATATGTTTCTCGGAGGTTAGCTGAAAAGGAAGGGCTGTGATTCAAAAATACTTATGCGTATTCCATAAGAGCTTCTTATACATTTATATTTAAAAAAAAATAAAACATCAGAAGTAGTAGTGAACAGACTATTGTTTTCAGCGTAAAAGGTACCATACCTAAAGAATAACTTGAATTTATATTAGGCTATAAAGATAATAACATTGAGGGGTTTGTAGTCCCTCAATCACCCGATGATTGCTGGTAGTAATGTGATCATTTTGCAATGCCTTCTATTTTCATTACTTTAGTTGTCACATAAATAAGGTGTCAAAATTTTAATACTTTGTGAACTGTGTTCTCTAAATTACAGTAATGTAGTATACTACTTTGACCTTTTCAATATTGTGTGATTTGGTTGGCTGGTCTTTCTATTTATGGCCATGCTGAGTGGGGTGGCATGAGTGAGTGGATACCAGCTAATGAAAATACAGAATACTGGAAAAATGAAATGAAGGTACTATGTTAGAACATAATATAATATTTCATAGAAAGTGTAGCATTAAGTATTGAAATTCTGATAAATCACTCTTGTGACAAAAGGTATAATGAGATTAGAAATTGCAACAAAAAAAAATAATCCTTTCTAATGACATAGATTGTGCATAGGCAGGGAAATAGTGTGAATTTAACTTGATCTCATTATACTCCTAAATTTTTAATCTCATTTTCCTCCTCAGATGCTTCACTTAAGAAGGCAGCAGAGTATGTGTGTGTGACTAGGGGTGATATATTCTATATTTGGGAAAAGTTACTTAATCCTTCAACTTCAGTGCACCAGGAAGAATGAGTAATCCTCAAAGCAGAAGGAAACTTCCCTCCTAAGATTTGGAAGAGTCTTTTGGTTCTTAATCAAGGTTCTGTTAGAAGAAACTAGGGTTGACTGTCTCCATAAATCTTCCCTATGCCAGTGGTCTCAGCCCTTAGAAAGTCTGTTCCAGGCTGTGAGGAGAGACACTTGCAGGATAATTAGAGCAAAGAACTCTACACCCAAAACATAGATTACAAAGATGAGGTTTTGGCTGTCAGCACTGAGCAAAAGCTATGGTTTGAACCATAGCATGCATGCAGTGGACCTAGGAGATGCTCTTAGTCAGTCATTACCCTCTGGATCATGACTTTTTTATTCAGTTGCTTCGTGAAGTGGATGGCTGAGGAGTAGATGGGGGAGGTAAAGAATATTATTTTGTTGGAGCAAGTTGTGTCTTCTCTTTCCTTGTTTACCATATTTTCTCAGATATGTTTACTACAGGCAGACTAGAGCATGTCCAAAGAAAAGTAATGAAGCTGGTGGAGGATCTAGAGAACAAGTTTTATGAGGAGCAGCTGAGGGAACTGGGGTTGTTTAGTCTAGAGAAAAGGAAGCTCAGGGGAGGCCTTATCACACTGTACAGCTACCTCAAAAGAGGTTGTAGCAGGGTGGCGTCAGTCTCTTCTCCCAAGGAACAAGTGGTAGGACCAGAGGAAATGTCCTCAAATTGTGCTGGTGAGGTTTAGGTTGGATATTAGGAAAAAATTCTTCACCGAATGGTTGTGATGCATTGGACCAGGCTGCCCAGGGAAGTAGCCGAATCACCAGCCCTGGAGGTATTCAAAAGATGTGTAGATGTGGTGTTTAGGGACGTGGTTCAGTGGTATACTTGGCAATGGTAGGTTAACAGTTGGACGCAATGATCTTGGAGGTCTTTTCCAACATAAGTGATTCTGTGATTCTATGTTGTCTAGCTAATAAATGATTGTGCTCAAGGCTCTGACAGTTTCAGCTGTGCTCATTTGTTCTGAGATTATATAGAACTTAAGAACCTGCTTATTCCTATGTATCCATAACCAAAAATGTGAGCACATGAAGGAGCATCCTTCTCAGTGCAGGCATGCATGCATAGCTCAATCCTAACTGAAGTAGTAGAGTCCCAACCTAAAAATCTTGTATGTTCTGCCTCATCACGGAGAAGGAAAAATAACACAGCATCCAGGTTTTAAGCTGCTGTCAGGGCTGGATATGCAGTGATTTCTGTCGCATCCCTGTTTTAGGAATATGCATGAGCAAGTACTGAGACATTTAGGAGCTCAGATTAGTCTCTTCTCTTAGCAACTTTCTTCTTCCCACACCTCAAAGCATTCTCACCAGTCCTTCCTTCTTTGTGATCCACCTCCAGTATTTGAGCAACACTGAAGTTTCCATAATGCAAGTGACTTCCATAAGAAACCATCCAACAAAAGCAGCTGGCCAGAGAGGGAAGATGTGGGGAGAGTTAGGAGGGAGAAGTAAGTTTCTGCCTTCCAGCCCAGACACTGGGATCAGGAAGCAGCCAACACCATGGAGCTCTGTGCATTGCACAGAAACTCCAGCCTGCTGCTTTTGCCACCTTATCTGTGTAACTAGCAGCTGTAGTATAATTTCAAGACAGAATTTGGTCCTATTTCTTTTCTAGTTTGTTGTCTACCAATTCATAACTTGCATGCTGCTCATTAGTGAATCTTTGTGCTGTGGAGACCCAAGCAAGACTTGCTGCAAGAGCACAAGTGCCTTTTTTTCAGAGTCCTACTGAAATGAGCTCTCTCTGCTCTCTCCTGGGCTCCCTCTTTCCTTCATTTCTGTTTATGGAAACAATACCACTAATTTGCTTCCAGCAATCTTGTTTATTCCTGTTTTCTATCTCTTTCCCAGTCTCTGTCTCCTTGGTGGTCACTTAATAACTCGTCTCACCCCTTCTCCTTCACTCTCCTTGTTTCTTTCTCTTCCCAGCTGTCAACCTCAGGCTTCATTTCCCAAACTGATTCCCATGTCCTCTATATCAGCCCCACCCATCTGTTTTGTTACTGCTGACAATCTCCCTGTTGTCCTCCTCTCCATTGCCCTAGTCCAGCCAAAATCTAAGCAGAGCAATAGATGAGATCCAGCTCTCCAAGTCACAGTAGCCCATTGCTGGGCCTTGAGGAGCAAAATTGTAAGCAGCTTTTCCTAAGAGCAAGCACAGAGGATGGGGGTTAAAAAAAAAAAAAAAAAAGTACAAAAGCTTTTAAGATGGTCAACTTGGTACAGATTTTTGCAACAACAGCGTTTAACATGAACACTACATCCTGTTATATTTCAGATCTCCTCATCAAAGCATGACACAGATAACTGGAATTTTTGCAAGGCATCACTTTTTCTCTTTTTTCATTACAACTTCTAATTTGTGCAAATCTGTGTGAGCATGATGTTATATTTATATTCTGCACTCTACTTGAGGCAGACAGTGGCATAGAAAGTATTGGACAAACTTACTATTATATAGAAATAACAGTCATACCTGTAGTAAACAGGTTGTTGGTACACAGAGTGGCTGGAAACAACATTCAAGAAGATGTGTGACTGTGGGTCCAGAAAACTTGTCACTTGCTGAAAATTACTACCTTTTCACAGTTTTGTGTGTCCTCAAGTTTAACAAATCTGGGGGAATTATGCTATACTATCTTACTTACAAGTGACTTGAAGGTGGATTTCCTTCATACAAGAAAATATGACTATTTCAGCGTGTCTCCAATTTCTAGAAAATTCATGATTTTTATTTGTCAGCTTGAGAGGGGGAAATGAGTAACGCTAAGTATAATTTTTGTTTGCTCAGTGTCTCCTCATCTCCCTGTTGAGTATAAATCTATGAAACACAAACCACTCCCATGACAGTAAGGAGAAGTTGCATCATGGGAATCTCTGTGGTGCACCAGGAAAACAAAACAAAACAAAAATGTAGACTAGCTTTTGAATCAGTCACTGGGAACATGAAGAAGAAAGTTACTCACATTAGAAAATCAGGGAAAATAGTTTTTTTTTTCTCTGTCATTTTTGTACACTTTTGCACAGCTGTTGCACATATGTGCTGCCCTTCTTGACTTTGATGAAAAAGTTATGATGAATTTCAGGACTCTGAAGGCTTGTGGTTTGAGATTATGTTTACAGAACATGAAAACTGAGGATGTAGAAAGGACTTCCCTGATGTCTTGAGGAAGGATAAATGTCAGAAATTGTCAAGTTTTCAGACAGCAGCTGGGCATCTTGTTGCCATCCTTCAGTACTCCTTTGAATAGTGCTCCTCAGGGAAAGCAGAGACTAATACAGCAGGCTAGTCCTTCCCCATGCTGCTGCATGGCTTGAGGGCAATAAAAATCAAGCAAGAAAATCATCCTAATTCAGAGTCTTGGTAGCAAGAACAAGCATCTGCAGAAAGAGAAGAAGAGAACCATGCAGTGGAAGGCTGATGAGCAAAATCTGGAGGGATTGTTGAAGAAAGGAGGCAGAGAGGAGAATTCTCGGGACTGAGGCTCCTGGGTCAGGATCACAGAGCAGAGGAAACAAGGAAGGCTTGTACCCTGTAGTATTAAGCTCTTATCTATCTTCTGGAGATGAATATATGCTCTGCATATGCATACATATGCATATGCATATGCATGTACATACATATGTATATGTAAATGTATATATACATATATGTGCATATTCATGAGTTTGTATATCTTGCATCAAATCTGGGGACACAAACAGGTCAATCTTTCTAACAAGAGGCTGTTTTTTCCTTTTTCCCAAAGCAATTTCTCCTGGAGCTGCCCAGCTCTTACTCCTGACTAAGACGGGAAGTCTCATGTGCCAGAAGGGTGAGATCCAGGAGCTAGGACAGTCCTGGATAGCCAAAGTACTTTCCCTTCAAGGAAGCATGCTGGAAGTATTTGTGTTTCTCAGGTTTTGTTTTATGCAAGCCTAAAGAAGTAGAAAGTAACCTTAAAAGTAAAGATACTACCATTGAGAATAGACCTCCTTTTACTTTGCCTTTTCTTCTTGCTTTTTACTTCACTTTTTGCATTGCGAGTCCTTTTTGTCAGTCTTTTGTATTATTGAATTGGTTTAACAGAGAGCAAATTGGAAAACCTCTATGACCTGGCACAGGCCATGAAAACACTTACAAAAAGGTACCCTTTTTCACCTGACAGCTTGCCTTCGCAGGAACATCAGCACTTTGGTTGATGTAGTGGTGTTAGGGTTGAAACATAGCAAGCCTTGTTTGGGCTGACCTCTCCCTACTGCATCTTCCACCTCAGGGGCCAGTAGGTCACCTACTGGGAAGGGTTTGTGAAGCAATTCCATGGTTAGCATGCATGCAGTCTTCCTCCCCTTAAGCAAAACTGAAATGTATTGATGTATCGGCAATAAATCAACCTCCTGTAGCATGGAAAACCAGTGGTAGTAGTGGAGACAGATCAGGTCTTAATCTGAGCTGGAGGGAAATAGAATTATACTGTGTTGAAAGCCAGGCCTCCCTCCAACTGAAAGCATAGCCTCAGTGTACCCCAGTATGCCTGCACAGATTTTTCCCCAAGTTCAAAGAAGAGACACCTGCTTTTGCTGCAAACCTGTCAGTTAACATCTACAATAGAACATTATGAGTTTGAAGTAAATATCATGTTTGTTGTATTTTTTTCCCTTCATTTATGGGACTGGTTTCTTTGTGTGATTTCTATGCCTTACTGCCCCATTTTCCCACCCTCTATTAGAGTCACTATGACAATGTTTATACCTACGTGGATAAACATACTCACAGGTTATGTTTCAAGGTAAATTCATCTGCTGATTAAGTGGTTTCTGGTAGCATTATAGCTGGTTAAGTATGTGTATTTCTAAATTTACTGTGCCAAAATGAAATTCAATTAGCAGTGCAAAATGACTTTTTGAACCATTAACTTTGGGTAAAAAAAAATAAGTACAGGTTTGAACTGCCTGCAAAATTCTTAAGAGATGGAAACCTACATTGCTTTGGAGAACATCTAAAATACTAGACCAAATTCAATACTGGCACTGGCATGCAACAATGATTTGGTGGCCTAAAACCAATGAGCCTGCTGTTCTCTGTTCTGAAAACTTGTATAACAGGCAATTTATAAATCCCTTTCATTTGTCAGATTGTTTTACTGTCTTAAAGCTGTTTGACTACACCATACACTTGGTAGGTTTGGAAAAACAAGTAAATAGAAAAGTTCTTGAAATGAAGTCCTTCCTAATTTGTCATCACGTGGTGCCATGTGCCTGAGAAGTTAAAATTAATGCAACAACCTGACTCATTTTGTGGCCGTGGCATGCCACCTCAAGCTGTTGAGAGAGGTCTAGAAGCATCATCTGACACCCCCACCCCCGAGAGCTGTTGAAACAGTGCCCCTCAAACCTCTACCATGCCACAAATTTTATATACAACGTAAATCAGGCATGTTCTTCTCACTTTGTCGAGATAGCACAGTCCTTCAGCCTCTGTCTCTGAAGTGATGGTGACCTGCTCAGTTATCCAAGTTCAGTTTGTGGTTAAGAAATCTGAATTTAGATAGCTTTAGGGAAAACATAAGCTGTTTAGAAGAGACAGTTAGACAAGTTAAGCATCATTCACTTTAACAGCAATTTGTAAAAGCTTGGTTTCACTCAGGAAAGATTATATTTGCTGTTAAAAAGTGTTAACTTGAATAGGCAGAGACTGGTGATAAAGCATTTTATCTATACCCTCCAGGAGGTAAATTCATGCCACGTTGCTGAATCTGGATTTGGATCCAAGCCTCCAAAAATTTGGTGCTGTTACACTGATCATCAGAGTTGCCACACTTTCCAAATCATGCTTAATATAGTCTTTATAAAATGCAATGGGACAAATTGACCATCCTCTTTTGTGGTAAGGGTTTGGGGCAATTTAAATAAAAAGAGAAAAACACTGAACATACCCTAAATTAAATCTGGTGGTTCATATGATTTGGCGCAGTGAGGCAAACTTTTTAAAAAGCCTTTTTATACCTATTCTTGAAAAAGTCCATCTTCCAAAATGTGGGAATGGATGTTGATGTAAACCTTCAGGCTGTGACCCCAACCAGTGCCTCCATTCCATGAAGGCACTCCTGTTGCTATAATGTTCCTCAGTGCTTCATCTTTCTCCTGGAAGCAGATATTGCAGGAATGAGTGAGCACTGGGAAACTGTTGAACCATAATGGACTGAATGAAGGACTGGTCTGTGGCAGATCTTAAGCATATAAATTTTTGTACATGTTTTCCAGATACAGGTCTGGTCTCCCTACCTGTAGTGCAAGTCACAATGCTACATCAAAGAAGCGATAACAGAAAAAAAAAAAATCAGGGCTGATGAGCTCTGTAAGCCTGTTATGGTGAGAAACTTATTTTTTTTGCCATTGATCTCATATTGTTTTCTGTGGAGTTTCTGTTGTTATTGTTTTTTTTTCCTAAATAGGTAGCACTGATCAAAACTTGAGCTTGAAAATCAGCCATTCCAATTAGAAAGGTTTCCATTTTCCTCAGAGTTACATTTTTGGTGTGTGGATTTTCCTTTAGGATGGCGTGGCTCTGTTTGACTCATGCTCCTGCAGCCCAGATCTCACATGTCACTGGACAAGGTTCAGCTGTGTAGCTCACTACTGGGGTGTAGGTGGAAAAGGAATGTGCTCTATTTGAAATGCAATTTTTGTGATGTGTTGAAGTAACTTAAAAAAAAAAAAAAAAGTTAATTTCTTATGAAACTTTTCAACTACCAACAGTATTAACATTTCAAAAAAACAAAAATCTTTCCTTTCCACCCACTTAAAAACCTGCTTTACCATTTGTTAATGAATAAAAAAGATTAATGTTTGCAGCAACATAAGAACAAAATGAAACTAGTTAAACTACTCTATTTTTCCATTATTTCCCTTGTTACGTATATATTATTCTGTGCTATCTCTTATCAACATGGACCTGTGCTGTGAAATTAAATCAATAACCACTGTGCCTAAACTGAACTCTGAGGGATAAAAACAAACAAACAAATGACAACAAAAAAACTCACACTATTTTTTCCTTTCATTTCTTATTTATTCTTCTGTCTTTGTGTTTTAATCTACACTTGTTCCAAGTGAGCACCATTGGATATAGAACACTATCACAAAATACAGCAATGTTGTACAGATACTTTATGCTCAGATAATACTGTTAGAAAGTCGAAACAATTTTCAAGTAATCTGAAATTTGCATCTTTCATGGAAAAAAAGATGGATTGTAACATGACTTGCTGTGAAGAAAATAGTTGTGGTGAGTTTTAAGAAAAATACCTTCAACTTCCCCTACTTGTGTCTTAGTTTATTTTCCAGCAGATGGATGATTCTATTAATCTGAAAAGGAAAAAGGCGAGTGCATACATATAGCCAGAGGCATCACAGTAGTCTCTAGAGAACAAGCTCCCGTATGAGTATTATTGAAGGTACCATTTTTGCCCATAATTTTTTCAACCTCAACTGGAATTTGCAGAAGCATTTCTTGCACCTAGGGTGTGAAATTCCCATTTTTAGTGCCCAGCTTCAGTGGGCACAAATGCACAGTGGACTGGCTGTCATCTGTGAAGTGCATACTCTGTACATGTCAACTGCCCTGTTCCTTGGTCATGTTGTCTTCTTTTGCTACCATGAGGTTTTATTAATTTCACAAATACTTGAAGCTCACTTTGACAAAAAAAAAAAAAACACAGTTCAACAGGACACATGTTAAAACCTCATATAATACAGTGTTTACTATTTATCACGTTCCAAAACATTAAAGACTCCACAGGAATGGTAGTTCAGAGCACACAAGGTGGTGTTCTGGATTTGGGGATTTTGATTGATTGATTGATTGATTTTTTTTGGTGTCATTTCTTGTTATTTTTTCTATTGGAAGTTGCTCTGAACCTCTGAGTTAAATGAATTAGTAAGCAAAACCCCGAGCAGGGCCACTTATGTGCTGAATTTAAAGACTATTTTCATCATTATATTTATTTGAATTTTTTATTAACACAGTTAATAAGCTAATAATAGTTAATAAGCTAACAATAGTAAAGATAGTTCTGGTTATGAATTTACACTCAGCAGAAAATGATTTCCCACACCCTCTCTTTTAGCTTCATCTGACTTGGTCTTTATCCCTGTGCTATTTTTGTTTGCAGCTACTGAAGAATGATCTGGATGGAAGGGATACTGCTGTCTGTCCTTCACCTAGCTGACCTTGCCTAGGATCATGCAGGCAAACCACTACTGCAGGTAGGCAGTGCTCAATGAACAGAAATTAATGCACTGGTATACATTGTGCGCACAAAAGGAGCCCATGCACACCAAACTTTATTTCAGGACCCCTTTCCGTGTTCCAAGTATAGGCAACTACATCTCAGAATGTTTTCATGTTTATGCTGTACTCTCTCTGAGCTAACTTGTGCATGAGGTATGGAGGGAGTTAAGTAGGTGAGGTTCCTGTCTTGCTTTCAGTGGAGTGAACTCCTGCTGTGTCTACTCAATACTATACCTTTGTTTGGTTGGTTTGTTTATTACTAATTGGAAAGAACAATAATGAAATATGAACTGCAGTGACATCTGTCCCACTGAATCTAGTTGTTCCAAGATCTGTTTTTCTGCCCTGGAAGTCAGGTAGTCAGACATGTGATAGACTCCTAACCATATGGTTAAAAATATACTTTGCTTAACTTTGTGTCACCCTTTCAGCATACACTGAAACAGGCATAAACATTTAACTCATTTAGTGGTGTTGAGGACTGGCTGTGTTTGCAGTGAGACTGACACATCTGCAGCACCCTGAAGGGTGGTGACAAGCAGCAGGGAAAGACAATGGACAGAATTGTCAGTGGCAGCAGAAATGGGATATACATCTACAGCCTTCCACTATAAATTATCTCAACTTCAATTTGAACTTTTAGTTTGACTTTCTGTAAGACTAGTTTTGGAGTTAAAATCAGGCTGGAGTTAAAATCTCCGAGGACAGAGATCCTCAGCTTTTACGGGTGCTTACTCCATTGGTAGACCACCTTCACAAACCTGTTTACATCATTCATAATTGCCTTTGGTTCAATGCAGTTATTGCCTCTCATCCTTTTGCTGTGTTACTGAGAAGGCCGGCTCTGTCTTATCTGCTGCCCCTCTAAGGCAGCTGAAGACAGCAGCTAGCTCCCCCAGCCTTTGCTTCTCCAAGTTGCAAGAACCTCAGCTGTCACATGCACATTTAGTATACATGATTTCAGATAACTAATAACTCTTCTCACAAAATGTCTTACTTTAAATAATTGATGACCATTTAAAATATTTTTGTTGTTGTTGTGTTTGATCATGTGTTTTGTTTGTTTGTTTGGCTGGATTAGATCACTTTCTCAAGCTCTTTCATTCCTGAGGCCAAAGAATAGCCTCACCAAGTCACCCTTTCCTCATGGCTGTCTACAAGCAAACCTGAACTTTGACCAGCAGAAGAAATGAAAAGGCCATTTTTCTGTGATTTTTCCATGTCCTCCTGCTGTGTCTAAGCTCAAAGAAGAGGTTGTTAATGACCAGAAGTCAAAGGTTCTGAGAGCTTCTCTCTTCTCCCCTTCTTTTCCACTCTCCTCCAGGCTTTCAAAGAAAACTGTTGCTGCTAGCTCTGCTGCATGCAGCCCTGCCCAACAGGACAGCTACCTGGCTGCAAGGAGCTGGGAGCTTTGCTAATGTGTCTGTAGCTTCTTTCGAAGGAGCGTGACCTTGGGCCTTGGAGGGATGCTCTCATGGTGAGTCTGAGTCTCAGACTGACTGTGGTCATCCTATACTCAGGGTGGGTGTTGGCATACCACGTGCAGCTCCCAGCTTCCTTTTCTCCTTGTCCTGTCAACAGGGTAGTATTTTACCCTCTCCTTCAGATAATGAGTGTACTTACACATCTTTTTAAAGTAGATGCCTTTATATAAATTGTTTTTCATTGCTGGCAGCCATATCTGGGGACTCAGCTTGAGGTGCTTGCCCAGATTTTTTACTGAGTGAAGTCTGAGTGAAGCTGAGTATTTTATTGTCAGTGTTGTTATTGCTATTCTGTGCGATATTGGTGGCCACTGTGAACCGTGAACATGGGTAAAATTCACGGGTGTATTATTTGCCATTTCTTTAGGTTAAGTGCAAAGGAAATGTAATTCAGTGTAGAACTGAGATCTGAAACAGGAGTTGCTGTACAAAGCAGTAATTTGTAGTTAGCCTGGCAAACTTGAGAAAAAAAAATCTTTATAGGCCAGTAGTCTTTTTAGTGACTTGGTACAAACACAAAAGCTGGGTCATATTTGGTACTTTTGTTAGGACTTCAGGGGCAGAAAACTGTCAGTTGGGAGAGGCAGAGAGGCATCCAACTGAGACAAGTCTGGCGAGAGTAGTTTTGGGAAGACACAGAGGCAGCATACCTTCAGGCACTAGGTTCACTAGAAGCAGATTTGAAAATTGTAGTCAGACAGCTAGCTAGTTTCTGCATTTTCTCTCTCAGGAACACAATGTTGAATACGTTCTTTGTAAGTAAACACAGTTGTACCAAAGGAATGCTGAACTTTGTGATTTTCTTAATGGAGTATTCTGGCAAGGCATGGAATATTCGATATATTTTCCAGACTGAGTCAAACACATCTATCATTTTGCAATAATCTTTATTAGTTCAACTTCGAAGTGAGCCAGAACATCACTCCAAATCTCATCACAACCTTAAGAGAGCTTGGACAACTGAACAGATTGCTTTGCTGTTTAATATGGAGAGACTGTCAGCAGTGAGGCCACAAAGTGCCAAACACTGCAGTGTGGAGCTCCAAGTGGTACCCAGGATGGATAAACACCTCTAGAGAGAAAGCACATGCCCTGGTGCTTTATGAACATGCAGTGTGCTGATCAAAGCTGTCAAATAGGGAGGTTTCCAGGACTTGATTTTTGCTCAAAATGAAGTTGTAAGGTGCATCTGCACTTGAAGTCTAGCACATATCCTGAATGTACCCACTTTTTGTGCTCTGGAGAGTAGATGTTTCCCATCTTTAGGCATGAGATTGGGTATTTTTCCCATTTGAACTGGAAAAAATGTATTTATTTCAGTTTTGTCCATTTTTCACATCTCTTCATTATGCTATCATCTTTGACCTAGAGTGTGTGTGGTGCCTCTGTGCACTTCTGTGCTTTTCCTGTTCTCATTCTTTCAAGAGGCTTTGTGGCTTCTATTGTGTTCACTTCAAAGCCTTAGAAGTGTTTCCTTAGTGAGAATTACAGGTCATCAGGACAGCAGTAACTGGCCTAAAAATATTATTATTTATTATTTATATCTTACATAGTGCCAAAAGTATAACAGGTACTTTGAATCTGGTCTATAGCACAGTGAAATCAATAGGAAATGATCCTTAATTAATTGGGCTTCTGTTCCTAAAGTAATTCAGCACTTCCACTGAGAATTAACTCATCAGCTTCTCTTGCTAAGTAAACATCACAATAAATAATATAAACTGTTGCTTTCACAATGTTTTGTTTTCCTGCAACTCAAAAGGAGCTATTGTTTAAAGTTTAAAACTTTTATGGAGCTATGCCTCTGGGCATTTAGACGTAAGATGAATAAAAAATGATCCAGGGTTTTATTTAGAAAACCATTCCTGTGCATATATGGGCTTGTCATTCTGAAATGAAATTTTCATACAAGCTTTCAGCCCAAGGGACCAAGTGGAATCTTCAGATTTAAGAATTAATAAGTATTCTGCCACTCAATGGATCCCTGAGCACTCTGTCCATACAAAAATCTGTCTACTTTCCCTGAGTGCTTTGAGTTTTTTTCATATTTACTGTGAGTTGGTGTAATGCGTTTTTACATGTTGCTACCTTCAATATGCAATTCATCCAGTAAAACTAGGCAACTTCACAGACTACTAATTATTTCTAACTTCAAACACCCATAAAGGCACACTGCATCAGATCATGGTGAAACTTAGTGAGGGTTAGTATCTATCACAAGAACAACAACTTCCACAGTGCCAGGTCTCTTCAACAACGTGGTTCTTCCCAGGTTGTCATAATATGTTCTTCTTAGGCAGTCAGGTGGGAATACAACAAAATCAGTCCCAGCTTTGTACAAGCATCCCAGCCTTTGAGATCCAGCGTGATTGTGTAAGGCTCTGTGCTTGTACCGTATCTGAGATGCATAGCTTCCTTTCACTCATTTGTCCCCTTCCTCCCACTCCTGATTTTTCAGCTGTGATAATTTGCTTAGATCGTGTAGGATGTCTGAGGCAGGGAAGAGGCCCAGAGCAAAATCCCAGTGCTGTCTGTGGACATTGGCTGCTACCCCGTGAGCACCATCTAGCTGACTCCTAGTACAACAGCATGGGAGGCTGAGCAGATGCTTCTCCTAAAAATCAATAAAACAAGCTTTTCGTGCTACAGTTTGGTGATGTAAGGTATATAAATACCATGAAGCACCTGGGAGACTGATATCCATATAAACCACTTGTCATAAAAGCATGTCAGGTTGTCTCACAGTGCAGTTACGTGACAAAAGTATCTTCTGCTATCTGGGACATCTGAAAGGAGTGAGTTTCATAGTCTAAGCATCTAGGTTTTTCAAACCTTTGTACTGTATAAATATCAGGAGTATTGCATCCTATTTGTTTTCAACTGATTTTTGTAAAGACAAAGGTTTCTGTAAAGACAGTGCTATGCCAAGGGAGAAGCCCTGAATTGAAGCTCGAAAACCTCCTTTTTGCCTGGATGTGTGTGTGGTTACTCATCCAAGAAACAGGACTGAGAATTTATCTAATTTTTCTTCGAAAATGTTCTGTACAGATGACTTAATTACTTCTTGCATAGTAATTTGAAATGGAAAATTCTGTCATGTTCAAAATTAGAAAAGGTTTTTGCTCTTATTTGAAGAACTTTGGCTCCCTGATTTTTTTTTTTATTGTTTGTTTGTTGTTTGTTGTTTTTTTTGTTTGTTTGTTTTTGTTTTGTTTTTTGTGTGTATGTTTTGTTGTTCTTCCAGATTTTAAATTTTCACTCCTGTTAGAAACAGCCTTGGTGAAGAATTTGCCTGGAATAGTGACAGCCTAGCATTATAGAAGCACTGTTTGCTGTTAACCTTAGCAATGCACTTCATGATACATGGAGAGGATGGCCTGCATTGTAGAAATAGAGAGACTGGGGATCCACTGGACTGAAAGCAACTGTAAAACTGTGAAATTGTATATCCAATTTGTCTTTCAGTTTAAGTGGACATCTGTTTATTCTTTTCTTTATATTCTGTATGGTTGATGGGTTCATTTTTTCTCAGACAAAGATGAAATACTGGCTTTCCTTAAAAGCGTCCCACTTAGTTGTCTTCCATGCAGAATGGCGTTGTGAGGAAAGATGTTAGGTGGGAATGGAGAGAACAGTGCGAGGAGGTGTGGAAGGATTATATTTGTTTTTTGATGTATGAACTTCCAATCTGACTGATATTAATATAAATTAGAGATTCAGTTCATGAAAACCTATGTTTAAAATGAAAGAAAAATACAGTAGACACCTAGACATACAGAAATCTGGTGTGTAAAATTCAGGAGTTACTTATGGGGTCTACAGTGATGGGCTCTATGGACAGTGCAGCTTGAAAACGTTTTGGTTAGTAATTTCAGGAGTTGCTGGAAATACCTCAAAAATATAGAGTATCAGCTCATACATCCCTCAATTATGCAAATGTCAATCTCCAAAGCTAGTTTGGAATAGTATAAGGAGATTTTTATTTATTACAACACTGGCAGCAACATTCAACTCCATGATTTTTTTAGGCCATCTCAGTATTTTGGGGGGAAGGAGGATAAAATAACTCATAAAAATTGAAAACTTTTCAAATGATGACACCAACTTTCACCTGGTAGTGCTGTGGAAGGTGCTTTGTGACGGTGGCAGCTATCCCCACAAGTGTGCCAGCTATCCCTCTGTGTACCACTGTTTCAATGGCTTATCTGGGCATGTTGCTGCTGGTGAATTTAGGGCTTGTCTGTTACCTCTGGCCTACCTAAACAATTACTGTATTCTCTGCCTTATCAAAATCTATTTGGGTTGGAGTGCTTTGTTTGAGGTTTGTTCTAGTTGAGGTAGTCATGTCTCTCCACAAGCTGATTTGAAATGATTTTGGCAGTTGTCTCTTTGTACTGACCAGTATCAGGGAAGCTGATATTTTAGAAGGAGTTGGGTGTGAGTTGGTAGACTCATCAACCTCACTAGATCTCTTTACACAGATATGATTTAATTTAATCCAAACAGAAATATTTTTCAATGCTGAGTAGTGTGAGGGTTGGCAGCACCAGCAGATACACATAATTTGTTATTTTTAGTACCCCAACAAGATGTTAGCAAAGCCGTCTTATCAACAGCTGGCTAGCTCCTGCAATTAGCAAGAATTTGATTCTCCACCCTACAGAAGTACTACGAGGTTGTAAAGGCAAACTAAAGATATCTTTTTTTAAAGGTAATATATGATAAATTATAGCTATATTCATTGTGGAATTGATGTCTTGTTTCTTTGAGAAAAAATGAAATATGTTCTTCCTTCACCATTTTTCTCAAATGTCTAGTTAAGAAATGAATTTCTTAATCTCCAGCTGTCCCTTAAGTTTTGTTTTAATCAGGGTGGGTTTAAGCATAAAAATTATGTGACAGCCTGCAGGTGATCCTCATATTGGGAAACTGGTGTGATTTTTATTTTCTAGAATGCGCTCCCCAAACACCTCACCTGCAGTGCTGAATTTTTCCATGCAGGGGAAAGAAGTGGTTGTAATTCATAAACTGTTCTGCCTTCAGAGACGGAGCAAACTACAAGAAGCTGTGTACTCTCAGGTATAAGTGTACCCAAAGATGTAAATGAATGCTTACATGCTTAAAACAGCAGTTACTTTGTGTTGATGTGGGCGTTAGCACAGATCTTTTCCTGCTCCCCTTATCCTTGTATGATGATGAAACCCCTAAGAAGGGCTTGTATGCCACTAAGGGGTTACTACAAAATTTCATTTCTCTTCCTGTCTGCGTCCTACACTTGGCCTTCAGACAATCTCGTGAGTTCTTTTGACTCCACCTGTGATTAGTGAACTAGTGGTAATGGCATCTCTCTTCTTCCCTCAGCAATAAGGAGGAGAAATTTATTAATGTTGGTAAGGTAATCAAATAAGATGACAGGGAGCACATATATTCCTAGCTCCTATGGGAGCAGTCAGCTAAAGGCACATGGGGCACAAAGACTTGGTAAAATACAAAACCTCTGTGAATTTATTCCTTTTAATTGCATTCCATATTGTATTTTTGAGTACTTCCTTGTAAAATGGTGCATAATCTTTAATGAACACAAGACTAGAAGGTCTCCTTTGGATTTAAATTTGAAGTATTTGCATAAATTTAGCTCCATAAAATTATTTTATTGGCAAATCAAAATGCACACACAGATGTACCTTTCAGAGCTTAATTTTGTAAACAAAGCATCATATTCTGCTTTCAGTGAAGCTGGCAAAACTCTATGGTAACATCAATAATATCAATAGATTTACTTGAGATTTATATTTGGGTAACTGAGAGCAGCATTTGGCCTAAAGACTCCAGAGTGAGAAGCATGTAATTATTCATCTGCCCAGTAAGTTCAGTCTACTTGGAAAATTTACAGCTAGAGTAAAAATTTTTCGCCAATCAATTTTTAGTGTGTTTTAACATTCACATTTCATCCTTATCTCATTCTTTTGTTAGTTAAATAACTTTTTTTTTTTCTTACTTGCACACCAAGGAGCTCAAAGAGTCCTGCTTTATTGCAGATATAAAATCTCGGTGCTTTTATATATGACCAAAACACCAACAAGTTTAGTTTAGTGAGAGATTATGTACAGAGTGCAATGGTCTAATCGGGTCTCAAGGGCTTTGAAATATTAAGCTCCATTCCTGTTGCAAATTAGCCCTGTTATCTACTTTTTCAATGAAAACATGTTCAGGAAAAGGAATATCTTTTAAATAGCTTAACTGTTTTAAGATTACAACAAAAAATCACAGCTGCTAAATGTTGTATTATGACTGTCAGTCAACTGCGGGTGATACACACATATCCAAATTACCCTAGCCTTAATAATCAACGAGTAGTTACTTGCCTTTGTACATTGCAGAGAGATTTCTATTCAAGCAGCAGTCTGCAGTCACATGCCAGACTCTGGAGCTAAGTTACCTACCTCTCTTCAATCATTTGGGAGCTCTGTCTGTCCAACATTATCTGACCTTCAATTTTTCTTTCCAGCAACATATGCTGGAACTCATATTTTTAATTTCTTTCTGTCACTGAAACACATATACCACTGGGGCTCAAAACTTTAAATTTCAAATAATATATATAGGCTAAAGGCAAAATCATAAACTAAAACCACCTTGGAAACTTTAAGATAAAATCCTTTGAGCCTTTTGTTAAAATATATAGTGGCTACCACAAGTTAATGAAAACATATTTTAAATGCATGCTAAGAAACCTAGGTGGAATAAATATAATGGCCTCATTCTCTGAAATATAATGTTGATATAGAACTATTATACATAAAGTACATTAGAACATCCAAAACTAACGGTGACCTTTGCTTTAAGCAGCACTTGCTGAATTGGAAATAACATTTCTCTCTGGAAACAGATTGCCTTTTACTGGGGAGGAAGGATGTTCAGGCAGAGGAAGGCAGGGCTACCCGTCACCGTGCCAGGGCAGGCTGTGGAATAGGCAACAGATCCAGAATTGTACCTGCAACAGTTGCTCATATTTTTCATCAATCGGGCTTTATTAAATGTTTTTTAGAAGAGGGATGAAAGGGGAAAAACAAGCAAACAAACAAAAAACACTACACATGATCAGACACTCCCTGAATTTAGCACTCACATCTCTGATGCATTTTTTGTATTCAGTGATTCTCTTTTCACTCTCTCTATGAGACCAGGGTGTCCAACTGATGTGTATGTGGGGTCTAACTGTATCCCATCTTAATTAAACTGCAGAATCAGCAGAAGTCAATGTCAGGGAGTGACTGCTGTGATCACGGCTGCACAGACTAAGACCCGAGAACAGAGTAAAAAGTGTGCTGGGATAACACTGAGTATCTTGCAGGTCAACACAAATGATCACCATCCTGTACACCTTTGTTTTAAAAAAGAAGAAAAAAGTGAAGAAGGGGGAATGATAGAAAAAGAAGTGATGTTTTACTGGAACATTTAAGCTGTGGTGTGATGGCTGGGCTTTCCATCTCACCTCTGGTAACTTCAGAAAGATAGAAAAACAGTGTAAAAATGGATTGGACAAAGCGTAAGTACTGCTTGTTACACAAACATAACAGACTGTTATTTTTCACTCGTGTACTTACCATTAGAGAAGTTTTAAGGATAACATAAAAAATATAAATATATATGATAGCTGCCAAAGATATTTTGAGATTAACCAGCATGATTGCATTTTCAGAGAGAGGGAAGTTCAGAAACAACTTGATATTTTTTGACCTTAGGGTGGTGAAGGTAATGTGTTCAGTTTCCAAAAAAGGAGTATTTACCTCTTTGTACCCTAACTGTACCTTTGTTCCTTCCCCACTTGCCAGTTTATTGGTACTGGCAGGGAATCTGGAGGTAGTTGTTTGTCTGTTTTGTGAAGATAAGGTTGCATCGTGGAGGATGTGGAGCAAGGGCGGGGGAATTGAGACTCAGGAATAAGGCAGCAGGTACAAATCAAGGGAGATGAGCACAAGCACATGCTTCTCAAATGATTCCCCATGCCTGCAAACTGATTAGAAGCCACACAGTTTTCTTTATTGAGGTGAGGAACAGATCAAAGAGGGGCTCCATTAATAGTGGTAAGAGGTGCCTTTTTGGGCGCTTAGGTTAGGAGTTTAGATATGGTTATTTATCAAGGGGGAGCTTTCTGGTCATTGTGGGAAGGTGAAAGCTGATTCTCAAAAATCCCTTCCGTATTGCACATTTTGGCTTTCGGATAAAAAGCTCTTCATTTTCAGAGAAAACTTATGAACCTCTTGACATATAATTATACTTCTTGCTTGCAAGTGGTCTGTTTTCAGGGATGCTATATGCCTGTCTCTTTGATCAGCACAATACAATCAACCCAAACACCAAATTCATTGCTTACATCTCAGCATCAGATATTAATTCACTTTGCAAAAGCAGAAGTTACTCAGACCTTCGGTGTTTTTCCACGGTGAGAGCAGAGCTCAGCTGGAGCAGTGGTACCTTGAGAGCCACTGTTGTGCAGTTGCTCACCAATCTTGGGCATCATCTACACTGGATGAACAGGGACAAGCAAAAAGGCTGGTGTGAGTCCAAAACTGCTCATACAGCAGCAAGGATCAGGGTGTGCCACCATGTCTCCCTTGGGATGGGTGGCTGGTGGCAAACGTGCATTCACATAAGAGATGGTTGTGGTCCTTCCTTTTAGGTCAAGGCTGTGGCAAGCCAAGGTTGTTGCGTTTAAAGATACACCAGCATTTAGCCCCCAGTTATGTGCACATCAGTCCTACTGAGGCCAGTATTTCTTCTGCAGTTTTAGATTTTGAAAGGAATATAATTGTGGAAAACCTGCCGCATTATTGAAATTATAATCAACGTATGTCAATGCCCCATTTTTCTGCAAATAAATTAGTTTGGATTTAAAGGGTTCTGTGTTTATTAGGCCTGCACCTCTCGTAGTCAGATACAGCCTACAATCTGTTCTGTAGATAATATACATTACTGTATATGACTTCTATATAGTATACATTTGTCATCTCTAAATGTTGTGGAAATTGCTTTGCTGACAATACTTCCTGGTCTGCTCTCTGTATTTAATGGTCAAAGGAAGTGAGTCATCGGGTGTTTTCTGATAACAATGAAGCAGAAACGTAAAGATCCAATTAAACTCTAATAATAATAAACGTTAAAATTCATCAGTATAGCTTTGGAGAAAAATGTACATTTTAAGAATTAGGCCAACCTTCTATCCTTCCATTTTTTGAATATCTAAATAGTTTGGTTTTAAAATATTATGACTGATTATATAATGTTAAGGAGCACTAAAAGAAAACGGGTTTGAAATAATTTAAGAATTCTTCGATCATCCTGCAGTCCTTACAGGATATTAGGCAGTGGAAGCCAGGCAGTGGCTGTGTAACAACAAGGGTATGCATTTATAGATAGTACTTTCTGGACACTGTCCTGGATAAAGTTTTAAAGTATGTTGACTATTTTAAGCTGCATGAACATCAGTAAAATGCAATCATGTTTTGTTCTAATACTTAGATGCCTCAAAAACAGGTAACAGAAAACAACAACAAAAAAATTATGACGGTATTGTTTTGCACTAATATTCAGCTTGCCCACTAAGGCAAACTCATTTTATTCTGAGTTTCAAGATTTTGACTAAAAGGACAGAGAAACACTTGGATTGAAACTTAAACTATGAAATTTTGATGCAAGATAGATTCCAGCACCTCCACTGGCTGTTGTGAAGTGTGCTGCTCTGAGAAGCTCTGTGATGCTGTAAGAGACTTAACAATAATAAGTGAATAAAGCATTAGTAACGACAGAAATGGTCAATTTAGGAAAAACCTTTGTACTGTGCTATATCCTGATTTTGATTTTATGACGTGTATTAGTATCTTTACAGCTCTGCTATGGAGATATTTAATCACAAAGTACAATGTTATTTTCAAAGATTAAAGATATTTCTAAATCCTTTGTAAAGCACTTTTGAGAAAAGGCATCAATGAATTTTATGAATAGCAAATCTGTGAATCTATAATGTATTTCTGTAAATTACAATGCCATTATAGTATCAATGTCTTTTAACAAAACATAAGAGAAATCTGAAGACTGCTTTAAAGTATTTTTGTTCTTCAATTAAAATATTAATGATCATTTTCATTATTTCAACTTCCTGATCATTATGAAAAATGCAAATTATTTCAATTCACTTATTCAAATTTCACATAAAAAGGAAAAAGTATTGAATACTACTGTGGACTGAATGACCACAATTTTCATATGAGTGTAGCCCCAGACAAGATTCTAAATTTGGCTTCTGAGTTTTAATTAAAATGTCCAGACTTTCTGTCAGAATGAACTGATGAGGGGCAGAATCCTAGTGTATGGCTCATTGTAAAAACAAGAATTGTTATGAGAGTTTTCAGAGCATTATAGAGTGTTCGTTTATCTCATTGTAATATAATCCCCACAAACGTACACCTCATCTTTATGAAGCTTTATTTACTTTGTCATGTAGATACAAAAAGTAAATAAAATAAAAAAAAAAAAAAGATTTAATTCACTACATGTTTTCATTCCTTTTAGAGAGATGATAGTAAATGATACACAAGAATCTCATGAATAAGTAGGATGGGTAGGACTTGTAACCTTTTTTTTTTTCCTGTTGATAGTCATGGGGCTTGGTCAGTGCATATGTTTTCTGCTTTCTGCCCTTGTGACCATTACTCATTTATTTTCAATTTTTATTCTTTCAAGCACCCAACCCATCCCTCTACCACTAAGATGATTCTTTTCCTCTATCCTTTCCAGGACTTGTCCTTCCTAACACAGTCCTGGTTTCCCTGCCCTCCACTGTTCTCATTCTTCCAATTTTTTGCTCTTCATTTCCCTTCTGTGTTATCTCTTTCTTCTGTAGGAGAAGCAGAATGGTGTCCTGCCTGCCCACAGCACAAGGAGCTAAGCGTGCGCTGAGCACACCAGGTCAGGGCTGATGCAGCGAGTGCTTCCGCCTGTTCTCATCAGGAGAATTTGCCCAGCTCCTCTAAGGATGAGAAAGGTTGCAGAGAGGGTGTCTACAGGTTTTTTCCTTTTAACACTGTCTCCCACCTGGAAATGGTAAGCTACACAAAGCATTAAGTAAAACGGTAGCTGTTTTGTGTATTTCTCCAACTTATAATTTCTGGGCACCTTTGAGTGTTTGCTACACTTAAATACATATACATATAATTTATCTTTGTGCAGTGTATTATTTATTTGCTGAATAAAAACGTTTAGCGGTGAGCAAAAACAGGAATGGACTTCAGATATAACCTGCTCAAGAGTAAGAGAAGATTCACAATCTGTTCTCCAATGACCTGCAATTAGTATGAATTTTGCATTACAGCCCAGCGTGACAGCATGACATATCACTGTACGACTGGCAATGTCTGCTCTGGGCTCCATTGACAACATGAAATGAGTTAGAGGAGCACACTATATACCCTGCAAACTGTTGTGCAGAAATTCAGGGATTACAATTTCCTCTCCTGAGAAGAGAGAGTTTACCAGCTGAAGCTGTGCTAAATTATGGAAGAGAAAATCAAGTGCTATAATTGTGGGTGTTTATCACAGTCACAGTTGTTGTTGTTGTTTTTTAATTTATTTCTATTAATAGAAATTTGATCAGAACAGGGTAAATCTGTGCCCACAACACAAATGTGATCATCTGCAAACAAAGTAAGTGGAAGGGACATTTTGTATTGTTTTATTTTATAACAATCATTTTGAGGAACTAGTCTTTATTTTTTGTTTTTGTCATATGCTTTTACGTTAAAGTAAACACACTGTATAATAACTCTTAAATCAAAGCAGTTTTTGTCTAAGGAGAAAAATAAGATAGCAAAGCTTGATTGAGTACTAGTCATGGTAGTAGATTTGTATAGGCTGCAGATAGGGAAAACAGCAAAGGGTGTTGTAACTCCAACTAATGCCTATTATATCAACAATAGCATAAGGAATGCCTGCAGTTTATTTAATATTACATTGTCTAATATTAGGGTAAAAAAAAAGTTCTTTCCAGAAAATCCCAATACATTTACAACACTTGAAGAACATCCCTTTCAAAGAGCTGGTCCTTTCAATCAGTATGTTCCTCAGTGAGGGAAGCTCTCAGCTGAGAGAGAGCAGGTCCATGCTCAGACAGTGAATCCATGAGTGAATAAATATGTCAAAACCAATAATATTTATTTAGGAAGGGACCATGCTAGATTGTGATGTACTGAGCTATATACCACTGAAAGATGAGGCAAGAGACAGTAGTCTGGATATACATATGCACTTAAGGAACCCCAAGGAATCTGGCAGGTCCCCCACAGCTGCTTTGGTAGGACATCTGTGTCCCATAGTCATAGCTGCTAGCATCTTGTATGGGAAGTCTCAAGGGACACTGGTTATCCATGCACCCAACTGAGCTGGGTCAGTAGTCTCTTAAGAAAAGCAGTGTTATGATATTGCATATGTTCAAACAGTGCCTGTGATTGTCCTTTTAGCTCTGGTGTTAGCAATGACAGAAGCTGCTTCTGGGAATTGAGAAGCTAACAAGATGTATTGAATGCTATTAGAGCTCTTTCTCTCTTCCCTAGGTCCTGGTGGTGCCTAGACAGCAGCTTTGCAGGCAGTGGCAACTTGAAAAGGATGATAGAAAGCACATGAGATAATTTCCTAGAACCATATCACAGAATGGCTTGGATTGGAAGGGATATTAAAGATCACGTAGTTCCAACCCCCCTTCCATGGGCAGGGATGCCACCCACTAGATCAGGTTGCCCAGGGCCCTATCCAACCTGGTCTTGAACACCTCCTGAGATGGGGCGCCCACAACTTCTCTGGGCAACCTGTGCCAGTGCCTCACCACCCTCTGAGTGAAGAATTCCCTCCTAACATCTTATGTAAGTAGCCCCTCTTTTAGTTTAAAACCATTCTCCCTTGTCCTCTCATGATTTGACTGAGCAAAAAGTAGCTCTTCATCTTTTTTAAAAGCACCCTTTAAAGAACAGAAAGGCTCCAATGAGGTCTGCCCAGAGCCTTCTTGTTATCAGGCTGAATATCGCCAGTTCTCTCAGCTTTTCTTCATAGGTGAGATGCTCCAGCCCTCTGATCAGCTTTGTGGGAATATTCACTTCTACAAGGACGTTACACTTTCCCCCTTTTTGCCCATGCACAAGGATGTAAATAACCTCATTCGTAATCGTGTAAACTGGGCCTTCTGGGAGTGGGAAAACAGTTCCCAGCTGGGTAAAAACTTGCAAAACCATCAACTGGAAACTAACATGTTCTTCTTAACAAAGCTAGTTTCATCGCTATAGAGAAAATGAACACAAGCAAGAGATTCTTTCAAAACTTTTGCTGTGCAGTAGCTTGAACCTAAAATGTTGTTGCTAGATAGCCTGTGGTTTATTTGTCTGACCCCTGACCAGATTTCACTGTCCAGATTTGACTTTTTCCGTTAAGTAAAAATAGGTGCTTCACTGTGGCACCCAAAACAGTGAGGATGCTGAGGACTAGCAGGAAATTGGGACAGAATCACAAGTCTCATCACTGTCTGCAGTAGGGATCTGGGGAAGGCCTCTGTCCAGTCAGGGTCCTTGAATTCCCTCTCAGAGAATCAGCAATTATAAAAACACTCTGATATAAGCAACTCAGGGGTACAATTCTCTTTTTAAGAAGATGACTACCCAGAAAATTATAGTAGCCGGGCCACGGACAAGAAAACACTAAAAGTTTTATGGGACCAGAGAGAAATGAAAACAAAGCATGGCTGATCACTAGACAACATTGTGATGGGAGATGGCAACCCTTGATTATCTGAACCCTGCTCCTTCCACTGCTTGTGCATTTATGTTGATGAAGAAAATAGGCTCCATTATCATTTGGGTGTGTCATGATCCTTACCGTGGCCTGTAAAGCTGACTACAGTGTAAGTGAAGGACCCACTGTATTTCAGTTGTCTTTGATCTTTCTAAATAGGCACCTGTTTCTTCTGAGTCATAAAAAATAAATAAATAAGTTTATCAATTAGTATGCCACAGTTTGTGCCTTAGGTTTAGGAGAGCAGCTGTGGGAAGAATGCACGTCTGCCTCCTCTCTGCCCCTTCCCACCAAAGAACCTGCTGACTGGTGTGCTCAGAACTCATTCTCACCAGCATGACTTTAACCTGAGCTGACCCTCTGCTGCCTATGGGAAACTACCAATGAAACAGTTTGTTTCACCAACAGTGAGCAGCAAAATGGTTCATTCTGTAATTTCAAAATAACTTGAATCCTTGGTCATTCGTTGGTCAATCATATTTTCCCTTTTTCAGCTTTTCAATTATTTGATACAATGCCTTATTTTAAAGAGGAGATTAATAGTTTCTCATTAGCAGAAGCTATTGAAAAACGGGAAAGACCTGCCTATTAGTCTAATATGATGTGGGCCTGAAACCTTTTTCTCTTTAACTTTAAATAAAAACGACCTTCACACACATAAGAAAACTTTAACTTATTCAATTTTCTTTGCTGCAGAATGTCCCTCACTGACTGACCCACAATGCTATGCTTTTGTTATAAATCATAACCGGAGTGGGAACATCGAACTGTGATGTATAATGCTGTTCAAATCACACTTGCTTTCCTCTAAGGAGCTTGTTTGTTATGGAGACTTGTGAGTTATAAATAGGACAACACAAAGTGAGCTCCATTGCAAAATGTGCCTGAAAATATTTTCTCTGTGGGGAGAGGATCTTTTCAAAGAGACTTTTGGTTTTTCTTCCCCAGTACTTCTTCTGTTCTCTGTCCTGGGTATGTCAAGACTCAACCAGGTCAGTAGGACTTTGCTATTCAAAATGTGCTGCTGCTTTCCTCTACTTTGCCATGGACCCTAATGTGCTTTTTCAGTTTGATCATCTACAGAATAAGGAATTTCTTTTAACTTAGATTATAATTTGAGGACCAGCATAAGATAGCATTACCACACAGGACAAGGGCTGCCTCTGACAGTGTAAAATACCTTTGAAGGTGATTGAATCTTTGTTCAAGCTAGAAGCAGAGGAGAAAACTAGTTGTAACTCAGATTTAGATTCCTTAACCTGTCTTCTCTTTCTTTTTTTTTCTCCAGATATCCTGTGTTATGACTATGGAAGGCAAAAGCTTCCCCTGATCTTGCAGTTTTTGTATTCCCTGCTGCTACTGGTACCACAGCCTGAGTCACAGAGAAGAAAGGAAAAAAGAGGACGATGGTTCTAATGCCTCTGTGAGTATGAAGGCTCATTGGCATAGCATGGCTGCAATACTTATCTGGGACAGTTTAACAGTGAACTGTTAAACAGTGACACAAAACACCTTCCCTGTATCTGCAGCTCATCCTGAAGTGTTGTGATTGGGTTTCTAGAAAGCTTTAATGGCTGCTGGGTAGGGGATGGAGAACCAGAGAGCTATGCTCTGGTCCAGACAATGCCACTGACTTGCTGAGTGACCCTGAGTTTGTCTCTTCATCTCTCAGAGGCAATTCCCTTTGAGTTTGGTCATTGTGAATCTCTTCCTGACAGAAAGGACGGCCTCTTGCTGTGTATTGACATTAGCATATAATGTCCCAATTCCTAGTATTTCTAGCAATAAAACTACCATGAAATGCAAATCTTTATCATTATATAGCTACTAATGCATCATTCACACCACTGTTTTTCTGAGTTCCCAAAATTTTATGTGTGAAAAAGTAAATAAGAGCAGTGAATTACTGGAAGATCATCTGGAGGGAGATGTGAAATAAATCAACATAAATCATGGAACAATACAATTGTAATGTTTAACATTTTTCCTTTTCCTACTTTAGTGATGGATTTTATTCCTTCCCCTTCAAGTTCCAGTGGCAGTCAGCTGTTACACAGCCTCCATTAGGAGAACATACTTTTGTTGCTATAGCAATTCTTTCTCACTCTGATATTTTATTGCACTTAGATGCTGCTGGGAAAAGAAAAAAAAAAAATCATCACTGACCTACTCACAAATGGTCAGCCTCCCTGATCTCTTATTTCTGAGCAACTTTTAACTGTATCTCACAGCAATCTATATTCTGGTAAACACTTTGTGCTAGGCACCATCTAGAAAGGTTTATCATTGCTCTATAAGTGGCATACTGCACACAGCAGGATGTGCCGCAGCACAGTGTCTGACATAGCAGATATAGATTACTGTTAAGATAAATTCATCCTTTTTGATCTGAACATTTCACCAGCTTCCAATCTGAAGTCTTGATATCACCCTGTCAACCAAAGGGGATGTTATTAAGCAATGGAAGACTTATCAAAGGTTTCCTCAAAGTTCCTTTTAGGATGTTTTCTACAACAGCAAAGATATATGTTTATTGGGGGTGAGTGTAAGACTCATCAAAAATGCTAGACTAAAATCCCTGTAGATATGAAGCATCAGATACTGAACAGAAGCTTCAAGTGTTTTCCTACCCTGTCAAAACCAGATGCCTAAACCATTGACTAATTAGGCAGGGAAAGGTTATTAATTCTCTCTTCTGCTGTCTGTGGCTGGGTGCTCCCTGCCACCCAGGACAAAAGTGACAGCCACCTGGAGTAACTGTCTCTCCTCAGCCATGTAGCTCAGCCTGGGACCTGGAGCAGTAGGGACAAGTGACTGTGCCTCCGCCTGGGTAACCACAGGATGCCAGCCTCTTTGTACAGGTCTGATGACAGCAGGATCTCCCACTTTGTCCTGGAGCTTGCTGCGTGCTCCACAGCTCAGACATGGATGTGGGGTTCCAACCAGTGAATGGGGGACATGGTGGTAAGGGTGGTAAGTAGCTACCAGACTGTAGCAGCATAGATGAGAACACCAGAGTGGGGACCTGCTGGGATCACACAGGCTGGGACTGGCTTTCATGGTGCCGTCTGTGGTGAATCTTGAAATGGTGAAGACGTTTGCCTTGCCATTAGCTGCCAGGATGAGCAAAGCTTTCTTTTCCTTCCAGGAAGAAAGCCATGGAAAGTCCATGTATTACGCTGAGGTTCATGGGGGGCTGGCCATGGCTGCTACTTCTGTGCCCCTGCATTGCTGCAGGGAAACATTTCCATCAGCAAGGCTGGGAGAGCAAGCACAGCTCTTGTCAAGGCTGGCACAGCTCCTTGCATCCTCTCTGTGCCAGTTTCACAGCTCCTTAAGGAGATACAAATGAAAAATGAAGAAAAAAAAAAAAAAAAAGAGCTATTTCACAGTCCAGTAAGCGTGAGACTTGGTGTAGCCTGAGAGTGAGGCATGAAGGCATGACTGGGAAAGGGAGCAAGCAAGGTCAACTGCTGCCAGACTGACAGGCAAGGGGGAAGCCCTGGGGGACAGGCTTTGCTTCCTGACCTGCACTGTGCTTTTCCTGCATGCAGTTTTGTCTCAGCAGGATGCCTCCAGCCGCAGACTAATGTGTTTGTAGGGGACTGGAGTCAAAAGCAGTCGGTATGCATTTCAGTAGTGTACTTGGCATTCAGATGGACTTGGTGGGCTTAGAATGGGGCTCTTGATGCTGACACTGCCACCTCCATGGTGGGCATCATTGTGCTTTTGGAACTGAACTGAGACCTACTTATTCATTGCACTTGTAAGCATCAGACAGTGATGCAAAACAAAACACGTGGTAGATCTGAGTTGTGTGTCTGCATAAGAACAGTTATGATTAGCCAAGTCCATCAAAGTATTCAAATTTCATATTCCATTTTCAATCTGAGATTGTAAATATCTTTATTTTGTCAATGCACTTATATATGAGAGGAGAGTTTACGAATAATCCTAATTCAGTTTAGTTTGTTTATAGCATAAATAGGTACATGTTGCATCCTTATCACAAGAAAGCCCTTATTGTTTAGGTGCTTGTAATTTTGGCAAATACATCCAAGCTGAAATTTTGCATGCTTGGACTCAGTCCATAGGCAGAGCTTCTGGTTGCTGAAAGTAAAATGTATTCAGCAATCTTTGAATTGTTTGTGCTTTGATGCCATATATTCCCCCCAAAACACAGCATGTTGTTGTTTATCCTTGTAGTAACATAAAAATGGGTGAGCTGAGTCATTTAAACTGCCTTGTTTTGTAAATCTTCTAAAGATTTACAAACAGAACTAAAAAAAAAAAAAAAAAAGTGCAATTTTGAAATAAGTTGCTTGCCATGCCATGCTAAAACAACACATATTTTTCCAGATTTACACCTCGCTCTCTCTCAATGTCTACTCCCTCCCATCCCCCATATACACAGGGGATTGAGCTGTTTGACTTAATGATTTAAAATACCTTGGCTTTTTCCAAGATCCTGTACATTGACTGGAAATTGCAAGAACTATTGCTGTTACCCAGCTAGCAGTCATACAACTCCTAGGGAGACCCTTTCCACAGTAAAACACATATCTTTGCTATGGGGTTCCCTCATGTAGGAGATTTTTTTTCCCATCAGGCTTGTCTGGCATTTACAGTTTAACAGAGACTGGTCATTAAAGCCTTGAGGGTAAAAGGTTTGCTCAAACATTTACAACTGGTAAAAGATTTTAACACTTTACATTTTCTCTTTATTATTTGTAAGGATGTATCATACTCTCCCATTAGATGAGCCCCGCTAAAGATGTGAAGGCAACAGCAAAGGATGTTCATTCTGCTCACCAGCAGGTGATGAAAGGAAGAAGCAAGGAGTGAGGTCTAATCCCATCTTCTGCTCTGGCTGGCTTTCATAAACATGTCCGTTTTCTTACTGTGGTGCTCCTAGAGCAATGTAAGTAAATGTAATTACTCCCACTTTATGGAGAGGGACTGTAGCTCACCCAGAATTAAAGGGAGGGAGGGAAATTTGAGGAACTAGGGCTGGGGTTTCAGCCCTCTGTGAAGAATTGCTGTGAATTTTTACAAGTAAATTCCAGTTGAAATCTATGAGAAAAAATAAAAATAAAAAAATAGCAACAACCATATTAAATAAAAATGCTGTGTACTAGGAAGGTCTGTCTAGTATAATCTGTGCTGCATAAGGATCATTAGAATTGTTTTTCTTTGAGCAACTGGTAAGCAAAGAAGTTTAAATTCAGTTTTGTGAGTCATGAGTGTAGTTACATACCACCTTAGAATTGCCAGAAAATTTCTTGTCATGAATTTACATGTTTAATTTAATTAAACAACTGGTATTTGCAAAGCCAAGTCAAAAGTTCTGCTACCTTCATTTACTACATTTCTGGTCCAGCAGAGAAAGTTTCTTCTTCATATGTGCAATCTCATCAAAAACAGTGTACATCAAAAACATTTATGTGGCTCATTGCAGAACTCTTTGCAATAACGAGTAATGAAAACCCAAAGAAGTGATGATAATTTCATAATTCAAGACATAGCATCTGTAGTTAATGGCTGTCCCACTGACTATATGTATAGGTATGTTGAGTCTATTGGAAAAATGTCATTTTTGATGGGATTATATTGCTTTCTGTGAATATGCTCAAAACTGAGAACATGAACCTAAGCAGTTTGTGCACATTTCCCCTTTGGTGCTGCTGCTGCCAGGTAATGCTGTTGTGTCCACAGCTGGGCCGCCCAGCTGCAACCCTCTGCTTGTGTAATTGGGCTGCATCCAGAGCTAGGATCCTCCCTAAAGCACGGTCTTGGCTCAAGGTCTTTCAACTCTGATGCTGTGCTAAGTGCAAAGTTTTGTCAACAGTCAAGGATGTTATCCCACATGCAAGTCCTCTGGCTTTGTTCATACCAAGAGAAAGCTCCATAACAAGGAAACTTTCTGCTTGCAAACTGTCATCAGCTATGATGTGAGAGGGGATGAACCATGGTCCAGTGACTTATGTATTTAAAAATACAACTAATGTGAAGTTTGACATCAGTTGGCTAAAAGGGACAAGTAACAGAGTTCAAAGGAGCAGCTTAGCACAAGCATTAAGACAAAGCTTCTTAATAAATGCCACGCCACAGCTGCAAAGCAGCAACAGCAAGTGCCCAGCTGCTAATGGCTTTCATGCTTGATAATGTAGAGGTGCTAAACCAATCTTAATGCCTAAGTAATTAACAGTGTGATATTTTTAAAACAACTAACACTGGCCTATGACTACTGCTGTAGCACTAACAGCTGAGCAGCTTTATTATTTTCTGTGTCTTTTCCTGTGTAATCCTTTCAGTGTGAAATGTCTTTAAATTTAGTTCTCTGGAAGAGCTGTGAAGGGGCAAAGGAGTCAGCAGTTATAAAATACCCACTAGTTTACAGAACACACAATTCCATTTATATGTGGTAGTGGAGTATGAGCAGTGGTGTATTATCAGTTGCTAGAAGTAACTTACATGCTGCAGTTTTGTGTGCTTCCTTCTAGAAACAATAACTGTATTTCTCCAAACACTACAGTAGGAAAAGCAAGAAAAAATAACAGAAAATGTTTCTTCTTATAGCATAGAAAAACCTGGTACAACAGATATGTTCAGAGTGCTTTGAAATGATGCTTGCATGATAGTAGGTTATGTTTACATCTAAGAGCACACAAAATGCAAATCAGGACATTCCCATATATATATATATATATATATATATATATATATATATATATATATATATATATTCTGTTCTGAACAAACTATTTTAGCTGAATGTTTAGATAGTATCTTGTAAAAAACACATTTGTATTTTTAAGTCAGGTGAAGAAGCACAGGCAAGTGGAAGGTGTAGTTTCAAGTGTGGAAAGAATATGCTAAGTTAAACCATGTCCACTGCACTTAAACTGTTATGTGTCAAACTTCCAAGCATATCAATATGATGTAATTTAGTAAACATCACGCAGTAACAGACAATAGTGCAGCTACTGCAGGTTACTGTTCACTTGCTGGTGAGCTGTATACATCACGTGCTGACATTATGCACCATCATTTTCCACCAGAACGTGAATACCTGGCACTGCAGCAACATAGGATCCAAATGGATTGTGTTTCTCTGTTCAAATATTTTTCTTGTTTTCTGGGGATTTGGAGTACAGTTTGTCTTGCTTTAACTTTGATGAGAGCCTTGGAGCTTTTGTTTCACTTGGCATAGTGAGGTGTAGCAGGACTTCATTTATGATTATATACCATATGTTTTTAGAGAATATATTTCTGAAAGAAAACTACTGTTTTATGAAGGCCCCCACATTCTGCAGTTGCACCACAAAAAACAGGGTTCCCCTGACCCTGTTCTCAGGAGTTCAGAGTAATTGCTCTCTCTTCTAACTTCAAAAAAATGGTTTAGGAAAATTGTGATCTGACTTCTTAGAATCATAGAATGGTTTGGGTTGGAAGGAACCCTAAAGATCATCTAGCTCCAAGCCCCCTACCATGGGCAGGGACATCTTCCAGTAGAACGGTTTACCTAATGTCCCATCTGACCTGGCCTTGAAAATTTCCATGGAGGGGGCATCCACAGCTTCTCTGGGCAGCCTGTTCTAGGGTCTCACCACCCTCATAATAAAGATTTTTTCTTATATCTAATCTAAATCTACCCTCTTTTAGTTTAAAACTATTACACTTTATCCTATCCTGCCTTTAGGAATGACAAAGGGCAGATCCCAGTGGATGTGGTTCCTGATCCAGTAGATATGCCACTGGAAATGGAGATGCAGCAGCCAGTGCAAAAGAAATCAAGCAGATACTGCTGGATGCAGTGTCTCTGTCATGTGATGTCTCAAAAGCCGTGATTCCAAACTGTAATCATGTCACAGGCAAGGCCATGCTTTCATCGCTCGGCCTGAAGCTGGGAGATCGTGTCGTTATTGCAGGACAGGAGGTATGCTGAGTAACTTGATAGGTTTGTTGATGACACCAAGCTGGGTGGTGTGGTCAACCTGCTGGAGGGAAGGGATGCCATCCAGAGGGACCTGGACAGGCTTGAGAGGTGGGCCTGTGCAAACCTCAGAGTTGAACAAGGCCAAGAGCAAGATCCTGTACATGGGCTGGGGCAATCCCAAACATGCATGCAGGCTGAGTGATGCATGGATTGATGAGAAGCCCTCATGAGAAGGACTTGGGGTTATTGTGTTATTCTAGTCATAATATTCCCCAGTTCTTGGCCTAAAGAATATGTGAAAACGGAATAACCCAAAGAACATCTGAAAGGTCAAGCAAAATCGGCTTGTCTTCCCATTACACCTTTTCATAACACAGGATTGGGGTGAATATAAAACAGATTATAAACTGACTGTCATATCTGTTAGAATGTTATCTTCCATAATGACCCTTGGAGAATTCCTTGTTCTAAACAGGCTCCTTAGTTGTACAAATACATCTTCAAATACAGATGATAAATTCCAGAAGCAATACTAGCAGTGTTCAGATTCCTGAAGGCAAAAATAGGAGAGTGAGAGAAGTGAGAAAGAAAATTGAGACATTGGAGTGATGCCTGTGAAAATTTAGTTGGCCTGAAGCTGGGGCATGTATTGGAAAATATGTGGTTTAAGCAATCAGTTTTCTACTTCAGGGGATGAAATGAAACTTTTGCTCTGAAACTGATGTGTGAAATTGTTTCCTTATGTCAAATCCCACTTAGCATGTAAATTAGAAAGAGGAAAAAAAAAAAAAAAAAGAAAGAAAAAAGACAGTGAGATCTGCGTACAGTGGTTTTACTTGACTCTTTCTACGATTGCCCTTTATGACTATCACTGATGGAGATTTATTGTTGTGTCTTTACTGGTCCTTTCAGTGCAGATTGTGGCTATACCTGCACCTGGCCCCAGTTTTTCTGTCCCTGAAGATAAGAGGCAGAGCATGACCTTGTACTGACACAACTAAACTCTCTTCACCTCTACCCTCCCCCAGTCAAGGACTTTCCATACTTTTTGTCTGTGGACAGTCACTCCCAGAGGCCAGTCAGCTAACCTGGGCCAAAACTGGCAGGGACGGAGCTCAGAAGTAACTGAATGAAGTCAAGTCTTTGGGTGCAGCACCACTGCATGCCTCTCACAAGCTGGCCAGTGGTCCTGGGCAGGCTGCCACATTCCAGCAAGTCACATCTCCTCACACTGCATAGCAAAACCTAAAGTCTGCTCTTGGTCTTGCTACTGGCCCACCTCATCTCTCTTGAGGAAGGTAGTGGAGAAGGCCTCTTCGGCCTTTTTGTCACCCTTATCTGCCTAAATCCTTCACTGGTTGCAAAACATTAACTACAGTTTCCTTTTTTTCTCTCTCTCTCTCTTTTTTTTTTTTTTTTTTCCCATCAGGGTAAAGTTTCCAGAGGAGTTAAGTTTTCAACAGCAGCAGCTCAATTTGGCACTGCCTTGAGATATCAGTCTTCATTTCAGTGGGCAGTTTCCAATGTTTATGTTTGTGGTCATGCTGGAGGTGTTCAATGCTTATGACTGTCAGAACCAAGCTGCCTCAGATGCAATACCAAGGATCTGAGACAATAGAAATGAACACTAATAATCATGGATGTAACTGATTTTCATGAAAGCAAAGCTTATTGCAGAAGTATAGTATACTCAGCTTACTCTTGATAATATTTTTGAATAGGATCTCCATTTTTTGTAAGTTTCCGTACCTGGTGCCACCTCCTTGTTTTATGTTACAAATGTGTGCATGAGAAAATATTCCTTATTTTGGTAATTCCTATAACTGCATGTGTACAGGGATGGAAACTTTTTTTTCTTTTTGAAGGATAGTATTGAAGTTAGTCAATAGAAAACAGATCCTGTCTTGAGTTTCTCTCACATCTTTTGTGTCCCTTGTTTGTAATTCAAATGCCATACTTCTGTGAAAGCTGGTTCTGTGGTAGAGGACAGTGCTTGATGGGTAGGGCTCTTGTACTAGTAATTTGCTGTCCCGATGGCTTGTATGACCACCTGGAAATTATATCTGATATTCATTACAGGGATAGGCTCCCACTGAGCTCACTGCAGGCTACAGCAACTTGAGGGGAAGCTCACCAGGATCACTTAGCTGCCGGTTGGTTTGCGATTTGAATGTTGTTTTTTGTTGTTCCTTGTTTTTGTTTAAAAGCAAAATAAAAAACATAGGAATGCCAGCAACAAATATTTCATTAGACTCATCAGGTTTGCTGGTTTGATGAGCTTAATTAAAATTAGCAGAGCACTTTAATTATGTTGTGATTTTTCTCTCTAATGGATTACCCTCACAATCTACCTTAAACAAAGCCATGTGCTGCATTTTGGAGACCTTTTTTTTTTTTGTCCTACATGCAACATAGCTATCAAATGGCCATTTGACCAACTACTCCAAGACAAAGGAGAGAATTACTGTCCCTTGTTGTTGCCCTCATGCAGGGTAAATCTAGGATCAGTACAGTATAGACTCAGCAGAAACCTAGAGTCTCCTCTATTGTAACTGCCTGCCCTGACAAACTTTGAAATGAATGTGCTCATATTCATGGCCTCAAAGAGGCATGCACATATGAATAAATCTAGTCCAACAACACAGCAACAATACTGATTTATTTATTCCATTTTACAAGTAATCCAATTAATATGTAAAGTTGTAAATATATAAATATGGCTTCCACCAAGCCAGTGCTGAACCAGATATCCTGTGATGCACTCTGGCTTCTTCATCCAAGAGACTCAGCTAGCTGTCTTGCTTTTTCTTGCCTATAGCCTGGCACATGTTTCTCAGACAGGCTGGCTCTTGTGACTGACGAAGGTTGTCAGATGCTTTTTGACATTAGGTGTCATGCTATGACTGGAGCTGTGCAAAATAGGTCCTGCTGCAGTAGTTTGTCAGCTGCAGTGAATCCTGCTGTCAGTTTGCTGGGCTGTGTGCTTTGTTCTAGCATAGGCCTTGGTACTGAGAAGTGTCCCTTGCTCTTGTTAGTCCTGTCATCAGATTTGCAAAGCATGGGGGTTGGTACTATCCGTGCTGTTATTCAGTTTCCTGGTGACCAAGTGGTTAACCTGAGGTTTTTGAGAGGCAGACTGTGTGCTGAGTGGACAAAGAGAGGCTGGAGATTTACCTCCATGTCACCTAATTTTAGCACAAAGTTGAGGCATAAAGCTGAAAGGGCTCTGTGGATTACATTGCTCCTATATTTTGCCTTTAGTGTGAATTCCAAGTGTTATGCTGCTGACAAGACAAAAAGCACATGATTTGAGGTGGTTTCTCATACCTGCCTTTCACTCAGCCTTTTCCTGATGCTCTGAGGTGAGCAGTCCCTTCACCAAAAGGTGGATGTCCTGCCTGGAAAACTGCATGCTTTGTGCAGGTGACAGCTTTTCCCCCAAAGGGGAGGATATTTAAGAAGATAAATAGAAGTGGCAGGTGGTAATGAGCTTAATCCCACTCACTACAGAAAGTATTAGCAGAACTAGAAGAGTTTTGGTTGCCACCACCTGCCTGCTGGCCTGCTCAGGAGGTACCTCAGGGCTCTTTAAATTCCTTGAGGTATCTCAGCTGCTGTTTTCTCAGTGCAAGTACTTCCTGGTGCCTGCAGTTTGTTGTAACAGCTCAGAGGTAGGTGCAAAGTCAAGCCTTATTTTCCACTTACTAAAATGCAAAGTTCTTATTTAGTTTCCTGGGACTTGGCATCTAGCAATTTGCTTAGCAGACTGTAAGCCCACTGCATGCTACTATAAGTATTACTGTGATTTGTAAGACCACTTTTAAATTGTGGTTTCTTTTGTTGCATTTTGTCCCAAGATGTTAATTTACAGTGAAACAACTTAATTGTGTGTCCTGAGACTTTGTGCTTGCTCCGACAAAAATGCAAGTTTATGACTTTCTACTGGTCCTATGTTAAGTTCAAATTTGTGAGATGCCACTGCACTTGTCCTAGCATTTCTTCATGCTTTATCTGCACTTTTATAGTTCTGTGTCTGTACTGCATTGTTGTATAGTAGAGACCATAAACTCTGTAGGGAAATCATTGTCTCTTTCAAGACCATTAGCACAGAGCCTCAGCTGTGCATTCCTAAAGCCCCAGCTGAAGTAGTTACATTTTTCAATAACATTAAAAACAAATGTGTGCTTTTCTTGGGTGGGGTTATTGTCTAAATAACAGCTTGTTAGCAATTTGTCATCAAGAGGTCATCTACCACCATCCCCTTTTATCCTCCTTTATCCCTGGTCTTGTGCCTGCACCCAATTTGCAGCCAACACAGAAAACTGTATGGCAAAGGGGATATCCTGTGTGTGGTATCAGTACTACAGATTACAAAGTTGTAATTGTTGATTTTTTTTTTTTTTTTTTTTTTTTTTCTGCCCAGTCCATGATGCTTGCTGGCTGGACAGCTGGGTTCACTTCCAACCCTGCTGCAGTGGCATAGATGTAGGAATCATAAAAAGCAGAGGCGGGAGGGGGGGGTGCTGAAAAGGCAGGGATGCCTTAAACTGCCCCTGCTGCTAGGGAAGAGATGAAGTCACGCTAAACCGTAAGCAACTTATCAAGGTGGAAGTAATATATTGAGCTGAGACTTTCTGCAATGGCAGAAGATGCTTTTATTCTTTTGCTAGGAAACAGCCAAGGCACTCTAATAAAGTTGCAGTATAATATATATACTGCAGTTAACTGCTGCATTGTTCACAGTGTAGACATGTTGACTACAGTAACAGGATTTCTTGATGTAAACCCACAGGAGAAATTTGGGAGTTCTGTTGAACTCAGAGGCTGCATAGTGACCACTTAACTTTTTTTTTCTGCTAATAAATAATTTTCTTCATTAATGAAATTAAGAAAGTTGATATTATTTGGGTTTGCACAACTTAACATTAAGGTATGTAACTCTTGTAATAATAGTTCCAAGGAGAAGTTAATATTAGCATCTGCTGACATGTCTCTTGACTACATTCAAGTTCTGTATTTTGACTTTGTTCAAAGGTAACTGTTAAAATACTTGCTTAAATAGCTGCTAGTACATACTTTTTGAAAGAAATGATGATGTCAACCGTAAGAAAACTATTTTTTCTGCCCTTCCCCTGAAACTTTTTTGCCATTTATTACAAAATTTGCAAACTGTCTTGGGGAGGGGGGGGGGAAGAGAGGATCTGTAAAGTTGGCCATTAATTATACTGAGAAGAGAATTTCCTTGGGAAAGATTATTTTTATGGTGGGATTTCTTGCTGAAAGGTTTAAGCAAAGTTAAGAGTGGAATTTGACTCTGTAATCTAGATTTCTCCTGTCCTTCACCCAAAAGACAGCTCTGCAGCTTGATTTGGGTGCTAAAGCATTTGCATGTATATTATTTTGGCTGGCAGGTACCAATGAACTAGAAGCCTAGTTTGTAGTACAGAGGCCTGTCAGTATAGTTTTTCTAGCAAACCGTCACACAGCAGACAAAGCGTGTACTAAAACAAGATTTCTTTTGCTGGAAAAACTTGGAAATGCTGTTGTAAAAATAAATGTCACGTTCAAGTTATATTACTTACACACACACACACACACACACACACACACACACAATAATTTGCCCATCTTTGAATTAGAAAGCTGACCCCAGTTTCAAAGCTGATGAATGAGGTGCAGGTAGTAGCTGGCTCCTCTGTGGGTACACTCTCCCATTGGGCAGGTATCTGTAAAAGAAAGGCTTTATGGCAGCATTTGAGCTTTGGATATTAAGCCCAAACTTCAGTCCTGAGTGTGTTGACTTGGCAAACTTGCTGTTGAGTAAGCATGCAGATGTGAGTTGCATCTGGAAGCTTCTCTGTAGGATACAGGGCTTTGATGCCAAATCCCCCTCCTGTCCTTGTTCAGGAGAAGCTGCTCCTGTGAGAGTCTAGCAGTGGTGGACTTTCCACTTCCCACTACAAGTGGAAATGTTAGCAAAGAAGTAAGGCACTTGTATCAGGGGTGATTTAGAAGCAGAGTTATATGCTCTTGTCCAACCTTTGTAGTAGAACCCAGAATAGCTCTAGGGGCCTACTGGGTTTTTATGACCTGAGCCAAGGGTCCCTGTCAGATGAGCTTGGAGTCTTTAAAATTTTAGTGAGAGTGAAGATAAATCCCCTGCTTGGGTTTACTCTAAACTATGAGCCCAGCCTTGGTTATATTTTTGTTGTTTTTATCCAATCTGTTCCCTGCTAGCTAGCCAGGCAGCTACCTGCTGCTGCTTCTAGTCAGCTCATGCTGGGATGATTGTTGGCTTAGCAGGATGCACATTAAGTGGCACCAAAAATAAATAGGAAATAGGGCTTTCTGGCCTTTTGTTGTTGTTGTTGATTTGTTTTCCTTCTTTAAATGAAAGAAATTATTAAGATCTTAAAATCATTAAAACAGAAAGAAAACCAAGAAGCACCTAAACTGCAAATACCTCCTGAAAGCTGCACTGTGTGGGAGGAGATGATGTTCTTGGTGGGTGCTGTGGTGCAGGCATCTCCCAAACAAGCCGTTACACTCCCACGAGGAGCTCCACGAGGTGGTGGCACTTCTTGAGGCAGAGCACACAATGCCATGATAAGTCACTTTGAAATATTGCATAAGCAGCTTCAGAAATAACATATTTTGACTGAAGCTCCCCAAAGCCTAGGGTGGGGTTAGCACAATTTAATTTTAAATGATCCATTTGCAGAAGACAAATGAGACCATCCTAACTCCCTCCTTTTTTTTTTTTTTTTTCCCCAAATGTTGTAGCTGTATAGCAGTCGTGCCAGACTGGATGTTGACAGTCTCTAACATAATTCGTCTGTACTAAAATTAATACTGTACTTTATGTGCTATATTTATATCTATCCTCTTTCATGTCAGATAAGTTCTGGTGTGTGGGATGCATAACAAGATTGACTAAAAAATAATTTTTAACACTGTGATGTCTAAATGCTTCCTGAAGGTAGGAAAGGTTGGGGTTATATTAATACCACCAGCAGTTCTGATGTAATTTACTCTTTTACCTGCCATTTTATTGGGTTGCCTTTTTATAAAACTACAGTATAGAAGTTGTATAAACCTCACAATAGAGGTTTTTGCGCAGTGCAGTAATACAAAGCTTGTGATGCTGTGAGGGCTGTCTAGAGCTTTGCATTAAGAAGCAGTTCTGGAAACAAGCTCTGCTGTAATTATAAACCTTACAAGAAAACTGAAAAATGTAGAAGCAATATTTTTGAAAGTTAGATCAATTCTTCTGTTAATCAAACTAAACAAATGAAAAAAAAAAAATCTTGAATCTGTGTAATATATTTTTGGCAATTATTTGCTAATTGGTGTATAGGGAATGATAAGGAAAGGATCCACTCCACTGTGTCCAGATTAACCTTTTCAAGTACCATTAGTCCAAGGCACCTGTAGCATATCTGTAGTCCAGAAGGAGCCTCAGCTTCAGCTGGGGATGTGAACCACAGCACTTGAATCTTGCACCTGTGCTTGCTGCCCAGCTCAAGAGGTAAGCTCTGTGCTACAAGTGTCATGCTTGCCTGCAGTATCTTTCTCCGTGGTAAACTCTTCCCAACAGGAGGGAAGAGTAAAGAAGCTTGCAGACTTGTTCTGGTTAGAGTTCAGGAGGCATTCCCCTCTGAACTTTCCCCCATCAGGTGGGGTAAATCAGAATGCAGAGGTGCTTCTTTGGTGCTCTGTGGACTGCACAAGGAGGCTGGTGAGACGATTTCATATTGTAATAACTGCTCCCAGTAAAGGTGGTTGCACTCTTCTGTTTTCAGAGGGCAAGACAAGTGGTAAACTCCTTCAAAAATATTTATATATACATATGTACATTATTGTCAAATATGTTTCTTTAGGTTTGTGCATGGGAAAGCATAGCAAAAGTAGTAACAGCAGAGAGTCAAGGTTAACAGTCTGATAGCTAAGAATCTGCTTTTCTAAAGTTGAAACAGACAAGGACAAAGATCTGAGTGACTGTCTGGCTTTACTTTCTCGAGACAGAGTTCTGATTAAAAGTGATTAAAAGTCCTCATAAAGCTAAAGCAAAACTGTGTCTTATTTGCCTACCTTTGTGAGTGCTGAGAATGGCAGGAGAGGAGCTCAGCTGCTGTAAATAATCTTGGCTCTGATGCCAAGACAGCTGCAACAATTGACATCAGCTGAAGGCATGTCTATAGCTAAGTATAACCTATAGGTATTAAAGCATGATTTACAAAGGCTCTTAGCAGCATAAACCCCATATGTTTTATAGCTGTTGAAAAGGAGAGGAAACTGCCTGACAAGTAGAGGCATATTTAGTAGCATTTTTATATGGATGAAATTGCCCAGTTAGAGGTTTCAGGAAATAGATTTGCTGTGATACACAGCACCACACAGTTCAAGCACGTAATACCCCAAGTATTCAATTCATCACAATCTATCATGTTAACTTGGTTAATTTGACACTGTTTCCTGCCAATGTTGGTCTCAGACAATTCTGCATCGTCTGATAATCTCTACAACATGCAAGCCTGTGGGAAGGACTCTAAAGAAAAGGAGCTCTCGGTATTATATATTAGGGGTAATGGAGGAGTGGGGGAGGTAGAAAAAAGAACTGATCTCAGTTACATTAGCATTACTTATAATTCACTTAATTTTTGAAAGCAGCAGTAGTGAAATAGTGTTGCTTCCATGGTGTGAGTAAATGATGGCAAATTTCAACTAAATATGCCTTGAAGGAAGGTTGATTCTCCAGGTCCTCATTGTTGAAGGACTGGATAATGAGCTGAAATGTGATTGAGAGACAGCAAGGGCACATAGGATGTTCCTCCTGGAGAGGTAGGATCTTGCTTAAAGGTCCTGTAACCATCTGAAACCTCCCCCCTGGGTAGGTCCTTGCTGAGCATACGAAGGCAACTGAAGAGATGCCGTTAAGAGTTTCTCATAGCAATTTCAATATTTTCCCAGTGTCTGCACTGAGAGCTGATATAGAGACTCTTACTGCAAAATCCACCACTGGGAAGGTAGTAATACTGTTGCCCCAACCAAAACACTACTGCCCAAACTGCTAGCACTGCACATATACCAGACTGACCTCAGGTGCAGAGATAGGAGAGATGGGCTACTGCATCAAGATACAATTCCTCATAGTCTAAGCAAAAGGTAGTGCTAACTGGGCCCAAATTGCAGAACAGGGGCAGATGGTAAATGGTGAAACAAGAAAATGGATGAAAATATTATCATTGGTGGTGGTGTTCCTGTGGGGTACCAGCCACAACTCAATGGATAGGTGGTGATCAAGAGGTAGCAAGTCACCTCTTTGACATCCAGTCTTGATTGTGTCTTAGTCTCCCATTGAGTTGGAAATGATTTGCCATTAGGTAGTCCCTAACATGGCTGAGGAGAAGAGGAAGATGTGTAGTTAGACTGTACATTTGTAGATCTGATAATCACAGAAACATAGAATTTCACTTTTTCCAGTCACTGGGGACTTCACCTGACTGCCAGGACTTTTCAAACATGATGGAGAGAGGCTTGGCAACTGCATCAGCCAATTCACTCAGGACTCTGGGATGCATGTCATCAGGCCTCATAGACTTGTAGCTGTTCAGTGTCATCAGGTGGTCTTGAACCTGCCCTTCACTTACAGTGGGAAGGACTTTGCTCCCCCAGCCCTCATCTATGGATTCAGAGAAATGAGAGGTGGGAGAAGCCTGACTGGCAGTGAAGACTGAGGCAAAGAAGTCATTGTGTACCTCAGGCATTCTGAAAGATAGCCGAAGGTGATTGTTTTGCCTGTTACTGGCTTGTTGTTACTGAATATCTTCTAATCTATATTGTATTTTTTTCTTTAATAAACCTTTTATTTTTTTTATGTGGAATTAGTACTCATAAGTATTACCTGTTAAATGTACCACAGGAAGTTTTTAGTATTCCCAAATACCCAAGTACAGACCAGTGCCAATTTGGTTTTGTAAGCTTAAGAATTTGGAATGTGTAGCAGCCCCTGACTCCTCCTGACAGAAACAGATGCTGCCACCAGACTCTTGATGGTATATGCATCAAAATCCAGGCTTTCCATATTGTGTGATATGTAGGAGTGTCTGTTTGGTGTATATAAAAACAAATGGGCATACAGGTTGATGAAGTGTACTGACAGCCTAGGGTGGTAGCATCTAGATCTCTGCTTAGAAGGGTTTCTTTGTTGAGTTTGTGGTCCGTTTTAGACCTGAAGTTTCAATTGTCAATGCGCACAAAGTTCTACAACTAACTGAGATGGAAATATATATATGTGTGTGTGTATATATATATATTCATATATATATATATATTCATTTTAATTATAAAAGAACTAGTGTTTCAGGTTGGGGTGTGGGCTCTTAACAGAGAAGTGGAAAAAAGTGTAAGATCAGTAGCACCGATGTAATAACCCTTGAGAGATGTCACTAAGAAATTCCTCCTTGCACTGGATGTATGCAATGTGATGCCCTGAATTTATATCGACTGCAATAATGGAGCGAACTATTTTTGTATCCTGCACTTTATTTTTTGTAAATTGTATGTATCCTGTAAATTGCATGTATCCTGCACTTTATTTTTTCATTTTGTGTTGCTCACAATTTACCTTCTCAAAAGCAGAGGTCTGTTGATGCGTCCCTGCATTCCAGATCAAGGGTCAGACAAAAAGCCTCTATTTTAGGGCAGGTTCTCTTCATGTTTCTGTTATTAGGGATGGGTTGATGGTGTTGGTGAGTACCACGTAACAAATAGTGAGAGAACAGCTGAATCAGTCCTCGGCTGGCATTTGGGTGTTTTAGTTGGCTGGTAATCTGTTTACAGAACCTGGAGTGAGGAGCATGTTGTGGTTTAAGCTGGCAGACAGCTAAGCAGCACACAGACATTTGCTGACCCCCCCTCTTCTTCCTTTACCTCTAAGTCAGATGAGGGAGAGAATCAAGGTGGGTGGGGAGAAGCAAAAGCTAATGGGCTGAGAAAGAGACATTTTAATAGGACAGAAAAGGAAGGGAAATTACGATAATAATTACAATGATAGAAAGTACAAAGCAAGTGATGCACAATGCAATTGCTCACCATCCATGACTGATGCCTAGCCTGTCCCCAAGCAGTAGTCCCTCCCACCTCAGCAAACCACCCCATATTAATTGTTCATGGAATGTCCCTCTGGCTGCTTTGGGCCAGCTGTCCTGGTTCTGTCCCTTCCCATCTTCTTGGGCATCCCCAGCCTCCTCAAAGGCAAGGCAGCATGAGAAGACAAAGAGTCCTTGAGTTAATGTAAGCACAGCTGTGCAACTAAAACACCAGATTGTTATCAATATTATTCTCATCCTAAATTCAAAACAGCACCATACCAGCTTCTAGGAGGAAAATGAAACTCTATGCTAGCCAATACAAGGGCAGGGCAGCACCAAAAAATTTAGAGTATCCTTTCAGGGATGTACTCTCAAATCGGTGTAACTAGTCTTCTTGCTAATACAGCTGACACACAAGGTTCCAAAATAAGCATCTTCTGGTATATAGATGTAAAATTTTAAAAATTGTTAAAAAAAAATAAAAAATAAAAATAAAGTTTTAATTTTAGGTATTCTCTATCACAAATACATAATGTTTTATCCTGCATTTAAAAACAGCGTATACATCATGACAAAAAGAGACCAAATTGAGGTTGCATTAATAGAATCAGTTCTGGTATTTTCTTGATTCTGAGACCTTGGCTATCTGTATGTTGGGGGGCTTGTTTTGGCTGAATTTTATTTTTTCTTTTTTGTTAGTTTGCTTTGTTTTTCATCTGTTTACTTTTTTGTTTGTTTGCTTGCTTTGTTTTTCGTGAAGTTTCAGAGGCTTCTGAAAACAAACGCAATACATCTTATAGAAGCTGTTCTTCTTCCTATAGGTTACATCAGTGAAGAAGATCCATGGCACAAAATCATTGTGTGAGCTACCAAAGTGGAAGACACCCAAGGCAGGAGGTCATAGATGTCAGTGAGGCCCTGAATCAGGATGATCAACTTCACTATTTTTCTCTGGCCAAAGAATAACAGTCCCTCTTGTAATTTCAGGTTCCTGTTGCACTTTGCAGTTCTAGGTGAGAGCAGAAAAGGCTTCCTGCTTATTCTTGTTCTCTTTCTCTGTCCACAATCAGCTACAGGTACCAGCAGCCTAGCAGTTTCTCAGTGGATGAATTAAATACACTTTGTTTTTCTTTCTGAGGGTAACACATACTTTCTATAAAATCACACTGAGGAATCAACTTGATTCCTATGTCCCAACACCTCCCTACACATTTAGTTCAGCTTTCTCTTGGGTTTGAATGCTTTTCCAAATTGGGAAATGATGTGTAACTTGAGAGAGTCAGTGTCTAGTTTTTTGAAGAAAAACAGGTAAGGGTTGCTACGTGGTCTGTTAGAATGAACTCAAATGGGAAAAAAATATTTAGTAAAAGCATTAAAAAGTGAGGAGAGATGTGCAGTTTCTCAAAGGTGAGCAGATGATTAGTTTTTGTTGTTGATTCTTCTATTTTATTTTAATATGTTATCTGGCAATTGTAGTTTGTCATTATAACAACGCATTAAGTGATACGTAAATGAGATAAAAGTATGTGTGCCCTGGCAGCCAGGAGGGCCAATCGTGTCCTGGGGTGCATCAAGCACGGCATCGCTAGTAGGTCAACGGAGGTGATTGTCGCGCTCTACTCTGCGCTGGTGCGGCCTCACCTCGAGTACTGTGTGCAGTTCTGGGCACCACAGTATAAAAAGGACATGAAACTGTTGGAGAGTGTCCAGAGGAGGGCTACGAAGATGGTGAAAGGCCTTGAGGGGAAGACGTACGAGGAACGGCTGAGGTCACTGGGCCTGTTCAGCCTGGAGAAGAGGAGGCTGAGGGGAGACCTCATCACAGTCTACAACTTCCTCGTAAGGGGGTGTCGAGGGGCAGGAGACCTTTTCTCCATTAACACCAGTGACAGGACCCGCGGGAACGGGGTTAAGCTGAGGCAGGGGAAATTTAGGCTGGACGTCAGGAGGGGGTTCTTCACAGAGAGGGTGGCTGCACACTGGAACAGGCTCCCCAGGGAAGTGGTCACTGCACCGAGCCTGTCTGAATTTAAGAAGAGATTGGACTGTGCACTTAGTCACATGGTCTGAACTTTTGGGTAGACCTGTGCGGTGTCAAGAGTTGGACTTGATGATCCTTAAGGGTCCCTTCCAACTCAGGATATTCTATGATTCTATGATTCTATGAAGTATGTTTGTTTGCTTTTTAATACCTCAAATAAAGCTAAAAATCTATTTGGGAATCTTCTGAATGTATTTGAAATACAACTCTTCTTTTACTGCCAAATCTTTTGCAGTAAGCTTCCTATTTGCAGATTGAATTTCTCCATGGTGTCCTGGATTTGGTTGGGATAGAGTTCATTTTATTCATAATAGCTGGTGTGGTGACATGTTTCAGATCTAGGATGAAAATAATGTTGATAACACACTGATGTTTGTTATTGCTGACCAGTGCTTACACTAAGTCAGGAGCCTTTCAGCTTCTCATACCATCCTGACATCAAGGAGACTAGGGGTATGCAAGAAGTTGGGAAGGAACACAGCTAGAACAGCTGAACCAGACTTGCCAAAGGTATATTTCTTACCATATGGCATCATGTTGGTAACACTGGAGAGAATCGGACAAGAGAGCTCAGGAACTGGTGGGGTATCAGTTCACTAGTGGTGAGCAATTGTGTTGTACATCACTTGTTTCATATATATATATATATTTATATATATATATATATTTATGTATACACATACATATATACATATATATACACACATTGTTTTCCACTTCCTTTTCTTTCCTACTAATATGTCTTTATCTAAATCCACTAGTTTCACTTTTATTTTTTTTATTTATTCCCCCTTCCCCCATCACACTGGGAGGAAGTGAATGAAAGATTCACTTGCAAGGATCAGGGGAGGTCTCCACTCTATGAATAGTACCTGGTGATGGAACAGGTATCAATAGAAGTTAAAAAAGGGGACAGCTTATGTATGTGAGCCCATGGCACCTGAAGACCAAAGGTCAAATCCTGGGGTTTGCCCCCTTGCATTAAAATAAAATAATAACTGTGGGTGCAGATGATACAAGTTAAGTGACATTTCCATGCCAGCAATCTATGTAAAGAGCAATCATCCAAATGCAGGAGAAGAGTGAAAAGAAAATTAAATAGCTGGAAATTGAATATCCGGAGAGCACCAAGGATGCAGAACAGCTAAACATAATTAAATTGCATACAAATAAATTAGTTGCCATAATGGTCAAATTAGGAAATAAAGCACAGAAGTATAATCCTGCCAAATATTTGAGTAGAGCACCAGAACTAGAACTCAACTGAACTGACAAATGAGAGGGAGATTTATAGCTCTTGCCTAAATTTACAAACTGTTATGAGTATTTAAATTTTCTTGTCACATCTTGAAACAAACACAATTCATCCTTCCTGAACCTTGCTAAAATCCTAAAATTAGTTCTGTTCTGTAAATTTTTGAATAAATCTTTGTTGATGTCTTTGGCTGAATTTGTTAGACTTAATGGTCTCAGTCTGCTCACATATGCGGTAAACTCAAATTCCAAATGAAAGTTAGGGTTGTGAATGTGTGAGAAACAAATCCTTGCTCATCTAAACACTTGTGAACCAGAATGGCTGCCACTGGCACAGATCTAGTAATAACAAAGTCTTGTACAACGTGAGCCATGGTTGTGACCTAATTTGACAAGTTTGCGCTCGGAAATACTGCAGACAAGGCTGAGCAACAGTGAGGCGACCTTTTAGCACTTCCTGAATTAGCTAGGATGAATTAGGTGATATTTCATCACCCCCCAGTTGCTTGTTGGTTCCTTTTGATGCTTCTGATTTGTTCAGTAGGATGAAGCCCATTAGCAGGTGACAGGACCTCCTCTTTATGCATAATATGTCACTGCCACCAGGGCTTAGAACAGCATCCAAAGGAAGTGGTTGCATCCATATTGCTGGTGTTATTGTCATCTAGTATACTTAAAATATAAAGATTAAAACCAGGGCCAGGAAGTGCCACTGAGGCCAGGAGATGCAGTGTGGCATGCCTATCCATTGTGCAATATCTCCCCTGAGCTGTAACTGTCCTCCTCTAATATACATGAATGTCAAAGAAAGCACTGATTAGGTTTCCAAGGGACTGTTTTTTGGATAGGTGTTTGGTTTTGCATGTTGTGTTGTTGTTGTTTGGTTGTTTTCTTGTGTGTGTTTTGTTTGTTTTCTAAACTTTGACCTTTCTGTATGGCTCTGTTAAGATCCCTGTTCTTTCAATCTGAAGGTCTTTTTCTGATGGCTAAATGTGCAAGTAGGCCTGTCTTTTGTGTTGACTACAACTTTGGGCTGGCAGGGAAACAATTTTTTTTTTCCAATGATAAGTCTCCATGTGCTAAATTTTGACCTTGTAGGGAGGGTAAAATATGAGGTAGTAAATGATCTATAGGAAAAATCCAGGTACTAATAAACACAGTGAGAATATAGCAGCATAGAAGAGACTGATTGGATTTCTTAGGTCCAAATTTTTGTTTTGACAGTATGAGCATAGATGCCATTTATTTGTCTTTGTGATTTGTTTACAAAGGCAGAGTTATTCTTACATTCTTTCTTACATTTTGAGCTTTCTTTTTGGCTTAGAACTTGAGGTTCAATAACCATATGCTGAGTCTGCTGGTGTTTATTTTTCTCGGGAGAACAAATGAAAAACCTTGGATTTGCATATTAGCTGTGGGTATGGCAGTCCAAAATGGTGGCAATATAGAAATAAGTAGCTCAGCCTTCCTGGCCATTCATGCTCTGCATCATAGGAACACTGCAGAGCCATTCATGATTTTCTGTCTGCTTTGTATTTTCCTTGTCTCTTGTAATGAATTGAGTGAAGATGCATGAGCTGCCCTGTGTTCAGCATGCAAATAACTTTGATGGCTAGGGTAATGGAAATGCTGAATGTTATGAGAGAACCGTATTTATAAGAACCCTTTAAATAACATATTTAAGCAAACAGTTGGGCAGTCAGCACCTCCCACAGATATGAAATTATCCCCAGCTTCCAAGAGGGGAAAAAAAAAGTTTAATTTTTCATTTCTTTCATGGTCTGTATTTATTCAAGTAGTTAACATTCCTCTTCTCATTAAAATTGCTAACTTGTTAAAGTCTCTGGTTTAAAAAAACAAAAAACAAAAAACCTCCAAAATATGTTCTGCTGCCAAAAAAAAAAAAAAAAAAGTGTGAAAAAAATATATTTTACATTTCAATAAATGCAAAATAAAGGCCAATTCTACCATAAGTTTACTACACTAGGAAATAAATGGCAACTTAAGCAAGCTGAGATGTTGGTTATAATGGTGTCTGCACTGTGGCACATCATGGCTTTAGCAGGCCATGTTTCCAGCCTTGGAGCTTTGAATTCAACTGAGCTCATGCTGTCTGCAAATATGTTAAGGAAATTCTGGTGGTATGTTAATTTACACCCTCAAGAAAGGCTTGTGATGCATTTCTGTAAGATACTGGTCCTTTCTAGGCTTCTTCCAGTTCCTCTACATGTAGATGTTACTCCAAGGTCACCAGGAGTGAGTAGCTTTTTGCATGTTGTATTATTCTTGCCTCTGTGGTGTTGTCTTCCTCTTCTGATTGTGTCACCCTTGGCTGCCAAGAGGCAGGATGTGCCCATATTGCTGGTGGCAGTGGTTGGTGCAGCTCCAGGCAGAGCACCACAAACCTGACAGATGGGCTGTAACTAGTGAGTCAGAGCTGTTGCATAAGCTGCAAGGTGGTAAACCTTGCCTACCAGAAATGTTCCCTAACCAGAAGTAGGCTCCTGCTCCTGTCCTCAAAAATCATGGAAAACATGTGAAAAGATCCTAAGATTACACACATCTTGTGTTGTGGATTTTTGTATTTTAAGATGCATGTAGGTTACAGTTTCAGGCCTAACTATGATCTCTAGGGATAGAGGCATAATTAAAAGGAAGAATGTGCTTGTATGTGTGGGTGGCCGTGTAATATTCTCAGACTTATGGCTTTAAGAGGAAACAGTAAATAGCATATGAAACTCCATAAAATGGTAAGTGTTGGCAGTTTTGTTCCTCAAGGATTATGTACTAGCCTAAAGAAGTGAAACTGTTACTTAATAGGATAGACAGTATCTCCTCAAAAATGAGACTGGCAGGTATTAGGTATGGGCAGAACATTGTCAACCTAGTGTTCAGTATAATTAAAGTTTTCTGCTAGAAAATGTGTGACAAGAAATTTTCAGCAGTGAATTGTGTTGATTATTTGCAAAGGTTATAAAATAGCCTTATTTTTTTTCAGAAGTAGCATGGAACAAATGTTATTTTTCTTCAATTGCATGAGCTATATGCCACCTTAATCCTCCCACAATGTAGTAGATAAATCAGAGTCAAATATACACATAATTGAACTACTCTATTTAAGAACCTAGTATGCCAATAAATCAATATTTACTTGCTGTATATGCAATATATACATGACCCATTCACAGATGAGGTTTTCCTAACTGCTCAATACATTTAAGTAAGAAAACTGCTCAATACCCTTAAGATCTTAGTAGCAATGACTAAAATACTATCCCAATAGCATCAGTTGTGTAGAACCAATTTTAGAAAATAGCATGGGACTTATAGGGTTTTCTGGTAGCCCCTTTGTGATACTGCAAATGTGGGCCCACAGCTGGCAGCAAACTTCTCTAGATCATCTGGACAGCAAGCCTCCAATTACTGTATCTCCAATTACTAACACCCTCTGCATTTTTTTGATGGCACTGGTTGTAATACAGGTGGTTGGTTGGTCCAGCTTTTGTACAGTTGTCCTTTCCTGGGCCTTGCCTGTTACCCACACATCCTCTGTTTTTTAGCCCCTGAGCGTTGTATCTGTTGTACAGGGCAGCTTCAGGGGAAATAAATTCACAGAACATGGGATTTCTTGCTGAGAAAATAAGTGAAATGATTGCTACTTTATCTAGTAAAACAAATGTGTCTTTTCCAACAGAGATGATAATTCCTTCTGAACTGAATGCGGATAGATTTTACCACTAAATATGTAATTTTCAAAAGAATTCAGATCCTACTTCAGTATCTAAATCAAGCTCTTGTAATACTTGGCTACCAGCTGCTGTTCCCTAGGACTAGATGCCCAAATGAAAACATTTTATTTTTTGCCCCTTCGTGTCTAAATTGGTATCTTTAGGTGTTGAGCTCATTCAAAGTTATAAGGTATTTGAATGAATAATGATAAATTGTGCTTGGAGAATTGCTAAAAAAACCTGGTGCTTATTACAAAGTGAAATGGCAGCTTTTTAGCACTGCTGTTTTAAAAAGTAAGTATCCCCAATTAGTCCCTTAAATCCTGATTTAGGCACCCTTCTTTATATCGTGTGTATTGATACAGATGGAGACACAACGCTCATAGGTACCCATTTTAGATTATCAGTGCATAAAAGCTAACATGACTAAAATAAGCTATTACTAAATAATGAGCTATATTACTAAATAATGAGCTATTTCCACTTATTTGCTGCAGAACTGCTGTGCTAAGAGGTGGACATTAGGAGGAGCACAGGGAGCCTGTGTGCTGACTCTCTCATGTTATTAAGTAAATGATATCATCATTTCAGAAAGAAATCATCTGAAAAACTGAACACTTGTGCAATAGCTTTTTGGTAGAAAGACTTTTCTTTTTACTGAAAAGAGAAGACCTTCCTGAGTAGTAAAGGTATAACTGGTGATTAAATCGAGGCTAGCAAAAGAGCCAGAGATTAAGGGTTGTATCAGCAACTGAGGGCTGTCAAAACAGACAACATGAACATTTAGTGTAACAGAAAGTCTCTTGTGTATAATTGGACTGTTTACTGAAGAGAAAGATATGAAAATGAGAAGGCATTAGAATAATACATATAATAATATAAAAAAATGCAGATGAGGACTTCTGTAAACCCTCTTCTCTGCTATAGAAGCATGGGGAAAACCTATGAAATCAAAACCACTAGCAGTAAAAATAGTTACACAAGGATATAAATCCTTCAGTTTGGGGCCTCTTGGCGATCCTCTTGGCTTAGGGCCCTTGCATGGCCCTGGCACATACAGGGAGATTTTAAATGACTGCATGTTCTTGTGTACCCACCTCATGAGGGGATTTTTCCTCTAAAGGAGACATTTTTGATCAGTGCTAAGGATGGGATGTCTGGCTGGATAGGCAACTGCTGAGGAACCTCTTCAGAAGGGATCTCAAGGACCTATGCAGTTTGTCCATCATTGCAAGTATTTGATTTAAAATATGTGAAAATACCTCAATAGGTTCAACCTATTTAAACTGAATAATCAGGTAGATACTTGGACTGACATCTCTTCAGCTGAGCTCTCTTCTCTTGCTACTCTGAAAAGAGCTGAGCTCCAGGTCATTACTGAAAAAATCTGAAGCAGGTGGAAGTTGGAGAGCAGGAAGAGGAAAAAAGAAATCAAAATTGGCTATTTATAGTCATCTCTAAATTCACTTGATTTTGGGGTATGCTTGTGATGGGACGTGCTTAGCTTGGAGACAACATCAGGAGAAAACTCACCAAAGCACATATGTCTGATATGATCTGCATAATAACATGCATCTAGTGTGCATGAAGACAATTTCATCTGTTTCTCATGCAGAAAGGCAACTGGATTTAGGGACTAGGCCACCCACTGCCAGGAGAAAAATACTTGAATCTTCAATACCTTTGATTCATAGGCTTTAGGAGGCAAGAATTATATTGTGGCAGCATGCGCCTGGGAAGCATGCTAAAATTCATAGACCTCATCCTCTCCCTGTCTCCCACAGCCTGCTTCTAAGCTGAAGCTTCTGTAGCTGAAACTTTTTTTCCTGCTACCTCTGCATAAATTGCCTGTTTTCCATTTTGACAGGAGTTTTGCTGAAAAAAAGTTATTTTCCCCTTGTCTCTGCTGTGCTGATGATTTTGTACTTGTCCTTTCCTGAAATATCCAAGTTAATTTTGTAGCTATTGAACAGCGTTGTGTAAATGTAGCTTTATAACCTTTAACCACAACAAAACACCCTCCTCTCTGTAATCTCCGCCTCCTGTACCTATTCTTGAAAACTGCCAGAAGCAATGTTTCTGCCTTATAAATCTGAGCCTTTAAGATAGGTAACGTTGTATGCACTGTTACAGCTGAAGCTGCCCATCTGACTGATTTTCTGATAATGTCTTTTTGATGTGTTTCTGGTAAACAGTTTTATTTGTAGGAGATTACAGTCATAGTAAAAATCCAAATAGTGACAAAATAGGTATGAGAGGCAATGCTGGAATTTCCACTCATTTTGCATTTACCCTTAACCTCAAGCTAAGCTTGCTGCCAATGATTTTTTTTTTTTTTTTCCACTACCTTCTAAATACAGACTATGAAGAGGATTTTGTTCTGACTGAAGTCCCACACCATCAATTAGTACAGGAGAACGCTTTCCTTGATGGTATTTGATTCCCTAAAATGAACAATGTTTTTCTGAGTCCTCTGCCTGCAGAGAAACTGAGTCTGCACCTGTGTGGAAAACAACCAGTAGGTTTTCATGTGAAAAACCCTTAAATGTAGCAATTACATAAGCCAAATTGTGAGTGGATGTGGTTTATTGGTGGCTGCATTTATTGTACCTTATCATCCGCAGAAAATGAATCATCTGATATAGAACTGGCTCTTCAGGGACTTCAGTATGCAGCTGAGGTTGGAACTGCAGAATTGAGTTGACTCTCTCAAAGTTAGGAAAGAGATCCCTTAGAATATAGTTAGAACAATAATATTGAAAATAGTCATTTTCTGCCAGGTAATTAAGAAAAAAAGTATATTTGGGTACTTAGGCACCTAGAAAGAGTCCTGATTTTTCCATATGGTAACTCTGAGAGCTGTGTCTTGTTAACACATCTAAAAATCAGGCTGCTTGTGTTGATTCTTATGTTTATTCCTGGAGCTGGCTGAATCAAAGGATAGGGGCAGAAGCACCTTCTCTTTGGAGAAGGAAGCAGAGCACATGTAATGGCAATAGAGACATGAAGATCCATGCAGGCCCATGGACTTGCACTGTTAGATGGTGTGCCAAAATATACTCTCATAGCTTCTGTGAAGTCCTGATCATACTGAAGACCGAGGCTCTATCTGTGCATGTGTGTTTAAAGTATATCTTCAGAGTCTTGCTGGCATAGAGCAGCTTGTTTTTCAAAGCAGACATGTTGATCATAGCCAAGGAGAGAGTAGGAATTTGTCCCTTTTTACCTGTCTCCTTAAGATGATCTCCAGACTTCCATCTGAGCTGTACATTTGCATTTAATTTCTCCTTACTCCTCGTTGTGATTTATCTCCATAATTAACTGCTCTTTTTCTGTTGCATTTCACAATGTTTAAACAAGGGTGGTACTCAAACTCTTACTATGTTTCCTAGAAGATGGCAGAAGACTTCTGGTAAGCTTGTGATGTGAGATCAGAAAGTATAGTTCAGGAAAAAGGATTCTAAATCACACTGTTGTTTGTAGTGTATTGAAGTGTTACAAGTAAAGGCAGGAAGTCCATGCAGATATCATTTTGTGATTCAGTGGTTGAATTACTTAATGACAAATTAAGTAATTAATTAAGCTTCTTGCCAAATTTTGGTGTCTTTTTGCCTTCACAATGTCAGCACTAATCAGATATTTATACTCACTTCATGTAAGGTATTGTTCTCTTGACAGTCTTGGGTTAGCAATACCTTTCAGGAGAGAGACAACCTCTTCTACCTAGTATGTTCAGTGATCTAGTTAAATGAAGTACCACAGACACACTAACTAGATCACTGAACAAACTACATTAACAGGCTCTTTCTCTCTTATCTAGTAAGGCAGACATGGTCACACAACTCTGAAGAGTAAGGCTTTTGAGGAAAGAAGAGCCTATCCAGATTAGAGTAGGCCAAATGTAGTTCAACCGCAAAGCCATGCCCAAAATGCAATATTTACACCAAGAGCAAAAGATGTGACTACTGCTGCTTAAGCTAGCATTTTATAAAATTAACAGACTCTTCATCTAGCAGATTTATTTAAACTCTGTTGAAGAGCTGGATGCTATATCCCAGATTATTGGTTAAACTGGACAAGTAGGAGAACCAAAAAAAAATAGGGTATTTTTAACAGCTATTGTACCATATTATAGGTTGTCTTCAATAGTCATCTGATTCTATAATTCAGTTTATTCTAGTGTGTTGGTGTTTTTGTTAGTTTTCTTTTTTCTCATCACCATTTCAATATTTTGTAAAGTGTTAAAAAGAAAACAAGAATACCAATCTTACCAATCTTTCTTCCCCAAAAGTACTGAAAAAGGTATTCTTTTAATGACTTTATGGTCCTGTTTTTAAAAGCAACTATGTTAAAGAAAAAAGAGAGCTATGGCACTTTTTGCACTTAATTCTGTCAGTTTCCTATGATGAAAAACAATTTATACTGGCCTTCTTCTTGTTACCTTTGCAATACTAGAATAACAGGAGGTTTTCAGAGAAATTGGACCCAGCTGTGGAGCTGCTAAATACTAGAGAGCATCATCCAGTTATGAAGTCACCCTAGTGGAAAGCTGAGACAGCATTTCAGGGGAGCATCATATATTGATATACTGAAATCTTGTTCTTACTCTTTCTTAAACATCCATTTATGTCTGCAGCTGTACACACGATATTAAGTTACACAGGACTTTTTTTCTTACACAGAATTGCAGTTCTTCTGTAGGCTGAGTAGGAGACTGCCTTTATATAAAGCAATGTCAAATAAATTCTGGCAGCAGTGGCTATCTGTAGAAAACTGGTCTGGTTTTGTTACAGAACATTAACAACAAAAAATAATCAGGAAAGACTTTATTATTCGTGGTAGAATAAGCACTTGGAAAAACCTGCCTTTTTAGTTTTAATTTTGGTGTTTGGTTTTCAATTTAGATTCCAATATTGATCTACAGAACTTATGTTTTCACCTGTAAAATGAGAACCATGTTTTGAAATAAATAAGATACAGTAAATCTGAAATTCCACTAACTAACGTCCAGAATGGTACCAGAAATTCACTATTTACATTTTAGTGTTAAATGTCCATTCTTCAGTGCTAATTGACTGTATACTTCGTAATCCTCTATTTCCATTTCTTCATACATCTACCCGTTCTGAACATAACTCATTCATATGTCTTCTGTAGAGTTTCCACAGCGTCCTCCTCCTCCTCTGTGGAGTAAATGGTGATGAAAAATTTATCGTGACAACTTGCCTACTTTTTTTTTTTTTTAATTTATCCAAATTCAGATGTTATTTTCAGATATTCATTCACTTTCAGATATTGAAATTCAGATATTGTTATTATTATTATTTTAGGAGGAGTAGGGGAGGGGAAGATGATTAAAATTTGGCAAAGGAACTGAATTGAATGGTTGTGGACATCAGGACCATTCCAGACTAATTTTGTTGTTTTGTTCCTTGTGGTTTTAGTCTGTTTAGAGAAGCTGAGAAGTGATTTGGGAAGCATAGTGTGCCAAAGGTAATGTTCAGCTGAAGGTTGTCAGTATATCATACTCTGGGTTGCCAAATACGAGTCACTTTACCAATTAGTGTGAAATTCAGGGATTATGGTGTACTGATTAACAGCTGAATGCTGACTTTGTCGATACAGACAATGGCTAGAATGATGATTTTCTTAGTATAGATTTTATTCCTGTTCAATTTATTTCTAGAATATTTACTTGGGACTGGACAATGCCTAATGGTCAGACAGTGAGGTGAACTAAAGCAACTCATGTCACTGACTAATCCAGGTGCTCTGTGCATAGGACTTAGCAATTAGCTCACACTCTATATTCTTTTTCTGCTCTAATTTTATGATCTTCAAACTGGATTTTTATTATTTTGTCATCTGTGTCAATTCTTCCACTGAATAATTCACAAATCCCCTTTTAATAAATGAATACTAATGATTAGCTAATACATCAAAGAATGCTGATGTAAAGATTTCTCCATAATTGCCACCAAACCACTGGCAAGTGTGGTGAATCAACTATTTCATGTGTCTTATACTTTAATATTAAACATGCTGAATTTTATGGACTAACTGAAATAAAAATAAATGACAAGGAAAAACCCTTTATGTAGCTGAAAATGCAAATTGAATGGATTTCAGAAGTTTATGTATTCATGACTTCTTGTTCAGGGTAGCAAGGTAATGCCACACTAAAAGTGGTGGGAAAAGAATGACTCCAATGATATTCAAAAATCATGGTTGATTTAATTTATACACATTTAACAGTAATACCTGAGGACTCCACATCTAAGCACAAATAACTTTAGATCCAAGGTTTGCTCTTTGTTTTATATAACATATATATTGGGTTACCTCAATATATTGAGTAAGCAGAGTAATTCACAGTATAATTTGAGGAGAAACTCAGAATTTTTGCCTAGAGCATATACAATATTTCCAACATGGATAGTGTTATGTATGTGGAGATCCAGTGCTGCAATGAAATCAAGATACTAGTACTGTATCTAGAGTCTTACATACTCCATGTAACAAGTTGCTTTGCACATTCTAATGGTACACAATTTAACTAAATTTACATACTGAAATATTTCACCTGAAGAGAGATTGCTGGATATAGTATTCATACAGTAATTGCCTAATATGTAGGATCTACAGTTCAATACCTTTGAAAACAATGACAGTGAAATTGCGTTAGTGGACCTTTTTCCTTTGTATGTGTTTAAAGATCAATCAGACAGTTTAAGAATGGCATTTCTAGAGAAGCAAAAATATTATGGACCCAGACTGGGGAGACTAAAAAACAGGAATTACAATCAAGTTCTACAGTCAACATATTTGATATGTAGTTAAGTTTTCAAATGCTCTAATGTTTGAACATTGGTTGATGAATAAGGCTTAGTTATTCCAACAAAGCTTACCTAAGCCTCTCTTGCACTTGCACTTAAATTTTTATTCTGTTATATGTTAGTTACAAATAAGCATCCTGAAATGAAAGAGAAACAGGTGGTCAAAAACATTTCAGTTGAAAGTATTTTTATTGAGTGAAGAAAGGGAGTTAAAATATTTGGACTGGTTATTTTGATTTTATTGTTACCATTTGACAGGCCATGCCCACTAATTTTCCACTCTTCAAAGTGAGGGTAAATATGATACTAAGATTCTAGAACTGAAATTTCAGTCTACTTTTCTTCATGCCAATTCCAGGCATGGGCATCCTCTTTCTGATCTTACTTTCTTTCAGACTCGTTAAGCTTTTCTGCTAGATGGAGCCTTCCAGCTGATCAGTACATCATGTTGTCTGAAAACTGGTGATCAAAAACTAAGTTCAAACTTCAAAACTTCAAGATAAAAAACAAATACATGTCAGGTTTCCCATTTTTGTTCTGTAACACCAACAGGATAATTTCCTTATTCCCAGGGCATATGTAAAGCAGGGGAAGGTCAAGCAGATGCCATTCTGGTGTGGTGCATACGTAGAAAATGCATGGTTATGTTAAGAACTTTAAGAACTTTCCAAGAATAATTGGGGTCTTGAGTTGCTCTTGTCTTTCTGCCACTCTGGGTCATATTTGGTAATGTTTTGTGAAAACACAGCATATGCAAAGTAAAACTCATTGGATATACTTAAAATTATTTAGGTTGTTTACGCCATGAAAAGATGCTGATACAAGTGATGAAGACTTCAGATTTATTTTTTTTTTAAATAAATATGTTTCTGAGGATAGGCCTTACAATATTAAAGTGACTTGCAAGGTGAGAAAATCAGAGTGAGAATATTGGTGACTACTCTACAGCAGTGCTCACTTGTAAAGATACATGTTAATGCATTAAAATATTTAATTATTTTTCACATAGTAATCTTTCTATTGCCCCTTTCTTGTCTCCATTTTTTAAAAAGAAAGGAATAACATGGCTGTCATAATAGAATATTCTTCAGCAAGAAAACTAATCTCCCGTGTAGCCAAACTCCCTCAGCAACTTGAGAACTATACAAGGCCACTTCTTAGTAACAAAAGGGACATTTTTGTCCTTGGATGTGTACAGATGGTATTCAGTGAAGTACACAGAAGCCAAGGCATGTCTTAGTAGTAGAAATAGCTGAGATTTTTGAAGATTATGGTTAGAAAAGAAAAGCAGTCTATTTCTTTCATTCCTTTATAATTGGTGTGACTGTTGGACACTGGGGAAGTACAAGCAAGTATATAACAATTCATACTATGCAGTAGGATTACATTGAAAAAGGACACAAAGACGTGGAGAAAGAGCGAGTCAGCCATTGTTTGTCTGCTTGGTTAAGGAAAAATATCAAGCCCTTCCCTCTGCTTGAAAATAGTCCCACTGGTATCAGTTCATTGCTCTCTGAGCTGTAACACAGGTGGGAGTAGGGAATTTCCCTTCCACTGGATCTGACCATTCTGGTTCTCCTGCCCTGCTGAGGTCATCTATTTATTTTTTTGTAAACTAAACCTTAAAAGATGCAGTGTCTGAGAAAGAGCCGTGTCTGAGTCACCTTTGCAGCAAGCAGAGCTAAGGTAAACCCTGGATGGCTGGTGTGCCTGCTGCCAAGGACCGTAGTGTTTTGTTGGTAAGAAGGCAATGTGCACAGACTAAAAACAGAGTAATTGCAGTTCTGACCATTTTCATTGGATTTGATAATTATCAGATGAAATATCTGTTCTTTCCTCCTTTGGGAAAAATGTGTTTTACTGTTGGTTTTCTTTTTTTTTCTTTTTTATTTAGTGAGATTTAGAATGGTAGTTTACACCCTAAATGAGACATCATGTGTTTCTAGGTGCTGGCAATAAACGGATAAGTAGGACTACTAACTAAAGAAACCTTTATTCTGCACCTCTCTGCCCTCCCTTAAGAAGTAAGATAACTTCAGTTGAAAATGCAAGTGCTATTTGCAAGATTGCATTTTTTTATTTTTTAAGGATAATTTGTGTTTGTTTATATATATGTATGCCTTAAATAACCAGTGCTCTATTTTTATTTTTTTTTTTTTAAGTCTTAAAAAATATTACAGCACGATAGTGTGTCTTATTGGTTACCAAGGGTAACATGAAGTATGGGTTTAAAGGCATTTCTGTTGGCATTCCGTACATTTTACATTTTCTCTTGGATGATGCTAAGTGACATAATGTTTGCACTATGTCAGATTTTGAGATGTTCTCTTTAAAGGAATTAAAAATGAGTTAATTGGGTATCACTGAAAATCAGGAACTATGCATAAGGAATTTATACCTGCACATTCCCCGTGTTCTCTCTACAACATTAGAACAAGTTAAAATAAATAACTCGTATTATATACAGTGGTTTCTGATATGCTTGCATCTGAGCTAATATGATAACTACATAGCTTGAATTAGGTTGTCTCTAAGGTAAAACTAAAATGGTTTCCTAATCCCAATATTGCAAAAAGCAAACTGGTAACATTTTAAAATCTTTGTGTTGAAAGCTGTCTTTAACCCAGCCCAAAGCAATATCTTTATTCTATTTTTATCATGTTCGCCTTGAATTTTTGTGTAGCTGATATATTTTGTTCATTAAGTATAAATCATGGTGTACAAAACTGATAATATTAATTCTGCAATGTAGGTACCACTGGTACAAGCTGTTCTTTTCTGGATATTACTACTTTGGATGAATTTGGGTAGCTTCTATGGAAAACTTAGGATTTTCTAGGTCTTTCTGTGTTAGGTTTACGTGGCAAGGTTTTTGTAGTGGGGTCTGAAGGGGAGGCCTCTGTGAGAAGAATCCAGAAACTGCCCCTGGGCCCATATGGGCCAATTTTAGCCGTCCCCAGTACAGATGCGCCCCTGGCCAGAGACAAGCCAATAAATGATGTTGTTTGCACCTCTGTGAGAGCAGATTGAAGAAAGGGGGAAGAAATACTGCTGGGCAACAACAGCAAGGAGTGAGAAGCAGCCCTGCAGCCCTCAAGGTCAGTGCAGCAGGAGGGCAGGAGGTGCTCCAGGCAGGCAGCAGCAGTTCCCCTGTGGCCTGTGGAGAGGCCCCTGGTGGAGCAGGCTGTCCCCCTGCAGCCCATGGGGTCCCACATGGAGCAGATCTCCACGCCTGCAGCCACCCCATGGGTGGAGGAGCCCCCTGGTTGAGCAGGTGGATGTGGCCTGGAGGAGGCTGCGGCCCATGGAGAGCCCCCGCAGGAGTAGGCCCCAGGTCGGAGCCGCAGCCCATGGAGAGGAGCCCACGCAGGAGCAGGGGGTTCGGGGGGAGCTGCCGCCCACCCATGGGGGACCCATGCTGGAGCAGTTTTCTCTTGGGGGGATGGATGGACCCCGTGGTACAGAGCCATGTGGGAGCAGTGCTTGAAGAGCTGCTGCTTGTGGGCAGCCCCCACAGGATCAGTTTGGGACGGATGGCATCCCGTGGGAGGGACCACACATGGAGCAGGGGCAGAGCGACCGCGAAGGAGCGGCAGAGATGGAGGTGTTAGGGACTGACTGCAGCTACCATTCCCCCATTCCCCTGTGCTGCTTGGGGGGAAGGAAGTGTTTTTGTTTGTTTCTCAGTGCTCTAGCCCGTTGGTAATAGGCAATAAATTACCTTAATCTCCCTACACTGAATCTGTTTTGCCCGTGACAATAATTGTTGACTGATTTCTTTGTCCTTATCTCAAACCTTGAGCCCTTTTCATCATGTTTTCTCCCCCTTGCCCTTTGATGAGAGGGAGTGAGAGAGTGGTTGTGGTGGAGCTTAGCTGCCCAGCTGGGTAAAACCACCACACTCTCTCATGATAGCAGCTAGATGGTATCATAAGTTGTTTTTAATGAGCTCACTGTGACAGGATAAGGTTAGGTAAGGATAGCAAAGTTTGATTTGTCATGTTGTCCTATACAATTAACAACCTTTTAAACATTTTTATTTGTAAACTGGAACTTATGTTACATATGGAGCAGACAAGGATTCAAATATATACAGTAGTGGTAACACCTTTTACTGATCATCTAATTTACAGCTGATATATGACATAGAGTTCCTGACCACTTGAAATTATTTTTTATAGCCCTCAATCTTCATAGGTGATGCTCTGACCAACTCACACTTGTGATTTCTTTCCTGCCTGCCTAGATGTTTTTCTTCATTTTAAACTGGATACTGCAATTTTCAGCTGATAAACCAAACTGCTGCACAACAAAACATTTTGTTGTTGGTTCCTTACATAGCCGAGTCTTATTTATTTGTTAAATGATCTTTAGGTGAAGTTTGAGCATTTTCTTTTGAAATGCCCAGATTCAAAATGTACGCCTGCACTTGGTTGACTTCAGATGCCGCTGCTTTTTTGAGGCAGAGAAGGCTGCTCAGCTTTCCCAGTAGCTGGACTGTAAATGAACAGTGATGGCTGATCTGGTATGGGGTCTAAGGTTGTAATTTGGGGTGCATTTGGAGACATCTCATCCCCTGCTCTGGACTGAGCAGTTCCTACTGGATTCATCTGTGTAACCTCCTTGTAGTGCAAGGAGGTTATTTGGATTTGCCACTTTCTGAGGCAGTCACCTTTTTTCCCTTATATACAGCCATTCAACTTCTGCCTTGTGGTATCACTGTTGGAGCATTGAATCATTATAAAGCACCCAGGCCAAAGATGCCTCCTTCAAATTGGAAAAAGATGTCTATAAGAAATTAAGAGTCCTTCGCAACCTACCATACAAAACTCTTGTATTTTCCCCTGTCTGCCAGTATGTAACCTGAAGGCTGTCATGTTTAAAACAGATTTTACACAGCACAGAGTGGAAAATACAATGCACAGGGCTTGGAGCATCAAGAATGAGAACTCTGTTATTCCACATATGAACGCTAACGTCCCTCAGCTGTAAGAGCAGTGGGTATCTCAGAGGGAATGGATAAGAGAACTGTCAAATGAACAGCTAGATTAAGTAACCTTCTGTGATTCTGTGATATATAACCATAGTTTCAGATGTGACTATTCATAAATACCAAATGAGCTTTTTAATATTCCATGTTTCTCTGTCATAGCTAGAGACCCTTGTTCTAATTCTCAATAGCTTATAGAAATCCGGTTAGTCCAATTATGTTTTCAATGAATACAAAAGGTGAGCATTGTGTGTAACCTCTATCGCCTTTTAGACTATGCTGCATCTTCCTGGATCTGTAACAGTGTGGGCTTCTGACACTGTCAGCTGCATTCGTTGTCAGTGAGCACAGGCACAGAAAATTTGGCAGAATTAAATATTCTGAGAGCAGAGTGTCAACGTCAGATCAAATGCAAAAAATAATGTATAGGCAAGTTAGCAAAATACAGGCTTGCTGCGGCTTCTGGTAGAGAACAATGATCTGCTGCTGCCCTAACGAAGGTCCACAGGCCAGCAAGTAAAGGGCACATCACCATTGTTAATTTACTTGAATGTCCCAGGAGAAGGCCAATAAGAAACACTAATCCCCGTGAGAGAGAAATTACTGACATGACCTTAGACCACATCAGAAGCGTGTCCGCATGTAGAATTCCTCTGGCAGTTTGTTGTCAATTTGGAGTAAGGGCAGCATAATCCCTACATCTGTGAAGTCACTCTGTATCTTCATCATGGAAACTTTTCTCTCTCTTTTTTTTTTTTTTTTTTTTTTTTTTCCTTCTCCCCTACAATGGCATTATTGCTGTGGGTTTTTTCAGCTTTTCTATGGCATCTGATATGGGTAAGAGTATGAAGGAGAGCATGGGTCTCTAAATAAACTATTTTTGAATTAGGCAAGTTTAGAAATCTGCTGCAAATGTGATTTGTGTCAATGAATATTTGGAGAGAAAGGCTGCTTGTGCGCAAGGGGTACATAGTGTTCCTGAAAAAGTCCAATAGAGGACAAAATGTGATATAAAAGCAACAAATTGCAATGCTTAAGATCTATCTTTCACATGTTCAGGGTGTTGTATTATTTATATGACTAAACAGGACAGCAAGCAGTGAATGTGCGTAATTAATTGTTTGCCAATGTATTATGTATCAAGGATTACTTGCTGTAGGCATAGCCTCACAGTTCTGTAATGAATAAGCCAATAGATTATTGGTTTGGGGAGTAATTCATCATCAGAAAAAGGGAAGAGAATTCTTCTGCTTGGTTATTTGATGCAAATTCTTCACTCAGTCGTATTTAGTCACTTAAACACTAACCTAGCAGGAGGAAGACAAGACCTAGCATATGCAACAGTGAAAATAACATTTTTGTTAATCGCTCTGAACATTTAAAGATTAATGAAGTCCTTCATCTGCATTAATGCAGCTATGGGTGCTCCTGTAACTACTGGTTCCCTGGCTGCTTTCCAAAACATGGAGTTTAATTTCTGTAAAAAGTAGAAAGAAAATCCTGTTGTGTTCTGTACAGTTTTCCTGGTCAGGGCAGGTGTGATCCAGCTACTGGCTACACAACTAGTGCAGGCTCATTTCAGAATACCACGGAAGGCAAAGCCAAGGGATAAGGAAAAAAAAAAAAAAAAAAAAAAACCAACAGCAAAAACCATAACAGATGCTGCCATCATTCCATCATTGTCCTTTTAATCACTTTCAGATTGGCTACCTGTGGGCTTCAGTTGCATTTTGGGCCCTATGAACTGGTGTGACTAGAAGATATAAGCTTTAATAAATTCCTGTTTAACAGGAAAATGGCAGCAACTGAAAATGGCATCACTACCTGAAACCTTGTGTAAGTCTTTAAGCTCTTGGAGGGCTGTCAAGTAGTGGATTTGCCTGTACAGTTCCTGGTACAATGGGACATTGACCTCTGACTGGGATTTTAAAGTGTGACTATATGGCTAAAGATAATTAACACTAAGGCTTAAAATATGGAGATGCCTGCATCCATTGAATATGCTTTTGTGTTACTTAAATGAATTAGGTGAGGGTGATGCAGCAGGAGCAGAATGGTGTAGTTTATCCAGCTGTTGCCAAAACAAGGAAGCTATACTGCAGTCCTCTCTCTCTCTCTCACCCTTGTTCACATATGTTTGTTTGCTTGTTTGTTGCTTCCTACCTGTCTTTCTTTGGCAGTGTTGCTGTGTGCAGATGGTCCTCTTGAGTATTTTGCTCCTTAATTGCCCTTCTTCAAGTCATGCAGAGAGTGGTCAACCTACACCTTCCTTACCTTCAAATACCCTTGGGTATTTGGGGTCATTGATAGATGGTGTTTTTACTGTAGTTCATCTGCAACAGACACTAAAAATATTTCTGGAGCTAGGTTGCTTTAGTGATGACATCATGCCAACACTGTCACCTAGGTAATGGAACTAATCACCATAGCAACAAGACTTTATCATTCAGCCGCCCAAGCATTTTTGACAGATGGAAAAGCCTAAAGATTTGAAGTAGGACACAAATGAAACCAATCTGATTGGGCTAAGTCATATTAACAGTTCATGAGCAGGAATCTTCTGTGCAAGGTGAATCAAATCAGAGGAGATGATGTATCTTTTATAGGCCCCTTCACTTCAAATTCAATTGTTGAAGGTTAAAATTTTCCTTCCTCTAGGTAAAAAATAGCAGCATTTAACTAAAATAAGTAGATAATAAACCTGATTGTTTAAATATTATTGTACAGTCTTGAGGTATTACTCCTGTTTTAGGCATTGTATGAGACTAAATGACAAAGTACTCCTAAAAACTTTATCTGACCATTAGTTCACTGCAGGGGGTAGTACTTTACCTTGCTGAAATGAGATTATGAGTACTGACATGGAGAGCACCTCACGCTGAGACCTGCCCTAAGCAGCTCCAGTGAGGCGGCCAATTTCCAGCTGTGCTACCTCTGCCTTGGACTTTGTTGGGAAATACATAACCTCAGACTACAGCTAGTACAGTCAAATGCAGCTGGGATTAGGCCCCAGCTGAAGAATAATCAGAGTGAATTTCTCTCTCAAAGTAATTTTTACTATTGACTCCAGCAGACCCACATTTCACCCTATGGATACTATTCTGTTGCACACCATGTTCAGTTTTCTTGGAAGACAAAAGCTGAAAGTACCCCTTCACTTTCTGCTATGGTCCTCAGGCCTATAAGCCATATTGCTCATCCATGCGGGCAGTAGTGATGCTGCTACAGGTGGCATGGAATAAATCAAGAGTGACTGCTTTAGGATCAAATGAGAAGGACCTGGTTAGGCCTCCTTGATCCAATAGATGAGGGGAAAAGTTTGGATAGGAGTGAACGCATTCTGCAAGGTAGCCATTTGAGTACATGAGCAAAAAAAGCATCTTTGCCAGCAGCCTGGTAAAGAGGTCTTTAAACTACATGAGTCTTGGTGATAACAGCCTGCAGTTAAATGAGGAGACAGAAGCTGGGGTAGCAAGTGTATGGGGGCAGGATGAAATGCTCTTAAAGCAGTCTGAGGAAGTCAGAAAACAGGCCATAGTCTTTATGGGAGACTTTGGCGTCCCCCTTGGAAGGGCAGCACACTGGGAGGCAAGCAGCGTGTGAGGTTTCTGGAGTTTGTCAGTGGTAGTTTCTTAATGTAGATATTAGGTATGTTAACTAGATATCACGTTCTCCTGGATGTCCTACTCACAAACAAGAAAGAACTGGTTGGGGATGTGACCAGGCCTTGACCGTGGTGATCATGAAAGTGTGGAGTCCAGGCTGCTGCCCAATGTGAAGGCAAGTAGCAAAGTGCAGACCCTGGAGCAGGAGGGTGGGGGGACAGGCTTTGGTGTATTCAGGAAGCTGTTTGATAAGATCCTGTGAGAGACAGCTGTCTCACCCATATTCAAAAATGTCAAGAAAGACAAACAGAGAAACTACAGGTCAATCAGACTCATTTTGCTTCTAGAAGCAAATCCTTCCAGAAACTATTTTTTGACATACAAAGGAGAGAGAAGTTGCAAGTAGCCACTGTGGACTTACAAAGGGCAAATCATGCTTGACTAGAGCTGGGGATGATGAGAAATCAGAGGATGCTGTCTACATTCACTTTTACAAGGTTTTTGACACAGTCACCTACATCATCCTTTTATCCAAGCTGGGATATTACAGTCCAAGTGAGTGGACTACTGGGTGAGTGAAAAAAAAAAAAAAACACGTCTGGCTCAGAAAGGTCAAAATAGCAGTGATTAATGGCTTGTATCCCATCTGGTGGAAGCCGGCCATGAGAGGGATGCCTCAGTACCAGTAATCTGGAGGAGGAAACAGATTTGCACCCTCATCCAGTTTGCCGTTCAGTTCAAAGTCCTTCACTTAGGACAGATTGCCCCCTTATATCCAGACAGAATGAGAAGCAGCTCTGCTGAAAGGGCCTTGGGGGTCTTGGTGTGCAGCAGGTTGAATGTTGTCCAGCAGAGCTGCAGAAAAGGTCAACAACATCCTGGGCTGTAAGAAGATTGTAGACCGTAGATTGAGAGAAGTCCTTTCATCTTGGTACTCGTTAGACCACATCTAGATTACTGCATCCTGGTTGAGACCCCTGGCAGAATAAAGTGTACTGGAGGGAGTACAAAAGAAGTGACTGGAATGGTCAGGACAGGAGCACTTGCCCTTTGAGGGTAGTCAAACGTAGTAAGAGGCTGCAAAGAGAGGTCATGGTGTCTCCATCTTTGGAGGCTTTCAAGCCCTGACAAAGTCTTGAGAAATACTTCCGTGTTAACCCTGCTCTGAGCAAGAGTTTGGATGAGAGATCTCCCCTGGTCCCTTCCAACTGGAATTTTCTATGAGATATATATATATATATACACACACACACACACCTATTTATTACTGGAAAATACAATTCTTTTTCATTCCTCCTAATCTTCCTACCTGTATCTAATCTCTTAAGGTTATACCCCTATAGTGGCTTGTGAAGCAACAACAACAAAGATATTAGAGTGTCTTTCCTATAATAAAGAGACATGTATCGTATTGAGATTAAATGCAACTGATCACAGAATATGGTATTTAAACAGAAAGTCTGTGTTGTACTTTTTTTTGTACTGAGATATACATTACCATTTTAATCAAAATGGCTTATATTTGTTCAGGCAGTAACAGTGAACAAAGTTTCAGATAAAGACAGTGACTCACTGTTACTTACTTACTGTCTTTAACATAAATATTAGCTGCCCTCCAGTAAATGCAACTCATCTGTGCTTAGAAATGCAGTACACAGTAGATTAAATGCCATTTCTTCCATTTATTTACCCATATTATAGAAGCTTGGTAGTAACCGAAGTTTTTCACTCTGGTGGAATTAGACATGGTAATTATTTTTAACATATTGTCTGATGTCTTTCCTTATCAGGAGTTCAGGTTTGTTTTCCCACCTTTAGTATCAGACACTTTCTAATGGAAAGAGGGACTTTGGACAAATAGGCTGGAGGGTCAAAATAATGCTGGTAATTACTTTTCATTCTAATTGAGCTTGTGAAGACATAACTCAGCATTTAGAATTTCTCCATGCATCTCATGAGTTCTTCTCATCATCTTCCTTCCAGGCAAACATAGACACATTGTGGTTTATGTTCTGTAACCTCAGTGGCTTTGGGTCTTTAAAGCCACTTTTAAAGGCTCAGGAAAATCACAGCAAAACAGCTGCTTGGTTTTATGAAATACAAATGGTACAGTTGAAAATGCACAGATGGCCTCTTGCTGATGTATTTCAAGAATGTGCTTAGATGTTGTTCAAAATATGAATTTGAATAAATCCATGATTGATTAATGATTTTCCAGTTGGTGACAGCAGCTATTGGTGGGATAAAGCAAGTAGTCTGATATCAGAGTCTGAGTTTTCATACTTAAATATAGTTCTACACTTTTTGTATTTGGTATGATTAAAACTGCTTTCTAACTTTTATTTGAAATTCAATTTTATTTTTTTCTTCCAGTGGCTTTGTACAGTCTCAAAACAGAGGATGGCAGATTACCCTGCTAGAGACAAATTCTAGATTCATTATAGCTTGAATCACTGCATTATTTTATTTTTATTTTTTTTTTCTGAAGGAAGTATGTTCTCTGTCTTACTACACTGTGTATATGTGAAAGGAGTAAAGAGGAAGGGATGCTACCACCTTTACAACTTGTGCAGAAAAATTTTGCGTCACAGATATATGAGTAAAAAATACCTAATACTTTGCAATATGCTTGCTCAATGAGTGCTTTCAGAGGCCCTTCATTTAATGCTGGTAGGGATTTATTCTGTGATTTAAGCAGTCAGTAAAAGGAAATTGTTTGTTTTGGTTACAGTACATGACAAGATTGGTTTAAAAGAAGCAATTGAATGCTTTTTCTTGCATACTAATCATTAAATGGCTATCAATAACTGCCTAATAAAACTAGTCCAAAATAAATCACACTTTTCTTAAGTACTTGATAAAGATTGGACAACACTTCAGTATGCTTCTCAATACAGGAGCACATTACAAAAGCAATCCATCCTCCAAGCACCAATTACTGTTACAGATTCATTAAAATGTTAAATAAATGTATTCAGGTTTCTGTATTGGAAAGTGAAAAACAGTAACAAAGCCAACAAAGATGCATGTGCCTGATTATACCATGCTGGAAGTAAATAATAGAGCATTACGCAATTCATGGCACAAGTAATGGTTTTTGGATAACAGCATATATCGAATTAAAAAATGATGGACACGTCAGAATGAAGTATGCTATAGTCAAAAAGTACAAGCTTCTAAAATAGATGATGATATGTTCAAGACCTGTACCCATAATTTTCAGAACTAAATAATTTTCAGACTCAAATAAGGCTTATTGTTTCCTTAAAAAGGAAAAAAAAGAAAAAAAGAAAAAAAGAAAAAAAGAAAAAAAAAATAGCAATTGCAATTTATTTAATTGAAGTGTGCAGCTGCAGTAAAATGTTCCCAGGGTTTTCCAGCATGTACTTTGTATTTGTGATGTGAACTCACAAGCTTAGAGCAATTGCAGGCATGCATTAAGAGTAAGAGGGTATTCAGATGGAAGCATGCACATTTAAAATATTTCATACTAATCAGAAGTGATCAACCTGGCGCTGAAGTCTCAGAGATGCTTGGGATTGATCTTTGTTGAAAATGATTGGGAACTACTACAATCTAGAGCTTTTTTTTTTTTTTTTTAAAAAAAAAAAAAAAAAAAAGCTCTAGATTGTAGTAGTTCCCAATTATTTATTATTTATTATTTATTATTTTAATAAATAATAATAATAATAATAATAATAATAATAATAATAATAATAATAATAAATATATTATTTATTATTATTATAATAAATTATTTATTATTTATTATTTATTATTATTTAAAAAAAAAAAAACGGGTCTGTAAACAAGTATCTGAAATCAATGAGCGGTAACACTATATGGAAATGCTGGAACTCAAACCCAAGTGAAGTGCATTCACTGAGTAGTGATTTAGCTGTAATCAAACATGGAGATAAATCCTGCAATATTTTAGCTGAGTAAGTTTGGTATAGCAAAGAAGGTGTATAGGAACATGCATGGCATTTTTCCTGTTCTTTTGCAGTAATGAGGACAGAATCATCTATATCATAAATAGGTCTGACTCTTCTCACTGTAGGCCTGCATCTATCACATCTGGGTCTCTGACCTACTCCATAACAGCTTCAGCCAGTGTTGGAGAGTTGAGACTTTTGCTGCTCCACGTAAAACTTGGAGCATGGTGTTGTACTCTGACAGCATACACTCCCTGGATGTGGAGACCCTGTTGATGTGTTTTTCTGACCATTTTGATATTCATTCTCTATTTTCATTTAGAGTGTGTTTCTTAGGCTGCTTATGAGGATTTTATAAGTGATAAGGTCAGAGCCATTACTAAAGTCAAGATATATGGTATCTACTGCAGCTTTTCACAAAGTACAAGCATGGTTTGTTTGGTTCATCTGGTAAAAAGAGCACTTTTATTTTATCCTTTTGGGGTGTTTGGGGTCTTCATATTTCTTTTTATTTTTCTAAGTTTTCAAAGCTAGGCAATCTGAGACTGCTCCAACCAGTTCCCTAAGTATTTTAGGAGAAATTTAATTAGATCTAGCAGTTTAGAAAATATCTAGCTTATCTTTATCTAAGTATTCATGGCATTTTTCAATGAGATCATTTGTCCTTACCTACAGGTGTTTAAATAAGTAAGCACCTTAATTACAGCCGACCTTTTTAATAAAGAATGAAATGTAAAAGGCGTTGATATTGAGATTAAGTTCATTATCTCAGCTTTGTCAGTTTCTTGTTGTATTGGAAATTACAACCATAAGACAAGGAGAAGAATAAAAGACCTCTCTGAACCCATGGGACATGATAACCCATCCCGTTGAAGTTTGGATCAAATTTTGCTAATAAATTTTGTATAAGTGTAGCTAGGATGTGTTCAAGGACTTAGTGTTACTTTGAGCCATGCAAGTGAGGAAGAATAAAGGGGGAACATGGAGATTCGGAATTTGAAGGTATTTCGGTGGTTCATAATAAGTTAATATGTACAGGCAATGTGTCTGTTTTGTCCCCAGTGGCAGAGGTAATATGAGATTAGCTCCAAATTCCAAAGTTTCAACAGTAAATGACTCCAAAGGAAGGTGGTAGTCTACTTTGCACAAAAAACTAATCTTAAAGATTTTTAATGCCATGCTCTGACATTAGAGAACATTAGCTGCAATAAAGAGCAACAGCAAGCCTGGCGCATAGATGGGAGTATTATAGGATTATAGGAGACTCCATAAATCCTAAAGGTTTTAGCAAATGAAAATCAGCAGTCACTAACTGTTGTTCACTCAATGTGCAGTATACAATAAGAGTTAAATTCTCATGCACTTGCATATATCAAAAACATTTTCCCCTTTAACATCCAAAACACTCTCCAAATACAATTTTTGACAGAATGCCTAAATGAGTGTGAACTCCACTGTTAACAGAAAGGACAAGAAATGCAATGGTTATGTTTCTGTCTCATGTATAGATAGGCCTTTTATTGCCAAGAGTAAAGTATCTGGTCATTAGGTCTCATAGGAAAATGTGACAGGATTTGCGTCATACCTGAGGAAAACAGCATGAAGTAGAAGTCTTAACTCTTAAAAATCACTTTTAATATTACTTTAGCATCTTAGATAGCTCCTGCAGTCCTGAAATAGGTTAGAACAGGAGTCACAACTCCTTAGGAGACTGCAGGAAAACAGCAAGTGCTGGATGAATTAGCAGCAATGTAGCAACTGGGGCTTCCTTTACTGTATTTGCCATGAACCAAAAATTGAAAAGGATGATGATTTGGGAATTGCTATCATGCACAATAAAATGCTTTAAAAATGCATACATGTGTATGCATGGAAAGAAATCTTGTTCCACTAAACTGCTTCGCTGTCCTTTCTGGATACATTGAAATTAGGGAGGATATATTCAAAGGCATTTTCTTGCAGTTCTGTCTGTTGTCGTTCCATCAGGGAGGAATCACAGGATCACAGAGTGGTTAAGGTTGGAGGGGACCTCTGGAGGTCACCTGGTCTAAAACCCCTGCTCAAGCAGGGACGCCTAGAGCAGGTTGCCCAGGACCATGTCCAAGAGGCTTTTCAAGATCTCCAAGAAGGGCAACTCCACACCCTGTCTGGGCAACCTGTAAAGAAGTGCTTCCTGATGTCTAGACAGAACCTCTTGTGTTCCTGTGTTCTTGTGTTCTGTGTTCCAGAATACTTGGAGCTAGCTCAGTATTCCAAGTCTCTAAGGCATGGAAAAGCTGGGAGAAAAGTACACATGTAAGCAGTATCCTAGGCTTCTGTAAAACATTAAATGTTGTGCCAGATGGGAAAATATTAGTTAAATTTATAGTAAGTTAATTAAGCCAAGATGGAGATTGATGTGTAAGAATTATAAAGTGACTGTGGAAGTGGCCCAGCAAAAGCTGGCAAAAGACTGTATGGAAAGGAGAACCATTAGAAAGTATTTAGTGAAGTACAATTATCAGATTAGGGCATAATCTGATTTAATATTTTCATTAATGACCTCAATATTAGAAGTAAGGGTGAATTAATGACTTTTTTTTTTTCTGGTGGCATAAATTTGGAACATGCTATCAATAAAAATGGGAATTGCCATATTATATGGAAATAATTAGGTGACCTTGAGAGTAGGAATGATACAAAAGTGATGGAAAATCAAAGTACAAAAGACAAAGTTATGCACTTAGAGGCTGTGAACAAGAATTTCAGGCATTAACAGATGCATGAGCTGTAAGAAGAGAAGCCAGATTATATATTTTAGTTAGCTCTGGACTCCTGAACTCTGGTATGATGTAGCTGTGGAAAAGCTCATTGGCACTGGAACAGGTTGCCCAGAGAAGCTGTGGATGCTCCCTCCGTAGAGGTGTTGAAGTCCAGGTTGGATGGGGCTTTGAGCAACCTGACCTAGTGGAAGGTGCCCCTGTCCATGGCAGGGGGGTTGGAACTGGATGATCTTTCCAACCAAATCCCTTGGTTGGAAGGGATGATCCCTTTAAACCAAAAGCATTCTGTGGAAGAGGAGAACCTATAGAGAAGCAAGAAAAAGATATGATATTCAGCATGGTGTTTAGTAAAAGATCTGATACAAGCTCTGCTGTCCTGGTGTTGCCATTCCATCTTCTTCAATTTCTTACGATATATGATGTATAAACAAGAAGGTTTGAAAGTTACAGTACCTAACACACAGGTGTAATATTTGACTTGACTTCTCTAAATGCATGGCTATACCTGATCTTTGCTTTGATTGAAAGAGATTTTACAAGCACAAAGTTGTTCAACTCAGCTTCTGTAAACGATTTGGCCATTTTTTACTGGGATAAGTTTGCCTCAGAAAGAGGACAAAGATTTCTGCACTTCACCCAGCACTGTAGAATCACATGCAGGAACTATATTCGCTCTGTCATCAGTTTCTCTAATAGGAAAGAAATTGTCCTGCACACTGTGACTGGCTTTTCAGTTCATAGACAGGAGGAGGGAGATTCGCTGAAGCTTTGAAGCAGGATTTAGAATTAATACTATTCAGTAACAAGGAACTTGAATGTTTTTTTGTGTGTAACATCAGAGAAAAGCTCCTTGGATTATCATTAAAATAGGTGCATAAAGTAGATATTGTTTTCCTGACCATACGGAGTCTGCTGCCATATGCTCACAGTCAGAAATGGCATGAGGTATTATTCATAATGGCTTTTATTTATGACAGTTTCTGGGATCCAGGGTTCTAGCTATGATGGCTCAGCAGGTTTCCACAGCTCAGCTGCGACTAGACCTAATTCTGATTCACTCAGACTGCTCCTGCAGCTGAGAGCAGCAGCAAATAGAAAAGATACTGCTGATAAATTGCAGATAGAAAAATATAAAATCAATATAACAATTATAGCTGATCCAATCAGAAAGAAGGGATACTAGGGGAAATTCAAAAAGAACAAGGGAATAAAATCCACTGCAATTAGTAACAAATGTGAAGTACTTATCACAAAAGAGATACTTAAACATTATGCAGTAGGACACAAAAAATGCAGAATAAATATAGCCAGAGAAGCAAGTATGTACACTTAAAGCCAAGTGTCTTGCAGGGGTGAGAGTGGTTTGCAACAACACCTATGGCATCACATTCAGCTCTCTGCTTTACACCTCTTCTCATTTCTCTGCTTTTGCTTTGTGTTTTTCCAGTCAATTGCTACTTCAGTAGTCAAAAAGGTAGAGACTACAAGAAGTTTTGGTGTTCCAGAACATGGTGTCTGTTACATTCTTGCTATGTCATGGAAACCAAAGCAATCCATGCAGTGCTATGTTGGAATAGTCATCAGCCTTACTTTCTTTACCATCTGTGCATGTAGAAAAGGAACATTCATTGTTTCAGCCAAGGATTTAACAGGTCCTATCTAGACTTAATGTTATTTCTTTGCAGGAAATAATTTCAGCAAGGTAAAGGCTGAGGTTAAGGGGAAAAATGATGCTAAAGTGCATTTATATTGGTAATATGTTTAGCATAATGTTACCTATGCTTAACTACTTTTGGCTTGTGTTTGGTTGATTAATTATTTATCTGGGGGAGAAGCCACAGCTCACCAGCAGCAACTTGCTCAGAAGCCTTGTGAGCTTGCTTGGATTTATGGGAAATTAAAAGTTACAACTCTTCCCTAAAATATGTTGCCTGCATGTCAGTACATGTTCTGTCCTATTTTTACTCACCATGCGTGGTTCCTGTCTATTGCAATGAAAGATTTGTCCCTGCCCAGCACTGGCATGAGGCCTTTTGGGACAGTCATTGATATTCCTGTGCTGAACCCTAAATGTCCACAGTTTGGAATAAACCACAGTACAGATCCCTAGGTGCCCAAAGCAGAGAAAGTGATGTCAAGACGTGTTTCACCCAAACTGCTAAACTGAAATACCAACAGCATCGTCCTAGCAACTATAGAATCATAGAATCTCCTGAGCTGGAAGGGACCCACAGGGTTTACTGAGTCCAACTCCTGGCTCCACAAAGGGCTACCTAAAAATTAAACCATATGTCTGAGGGTGTTGTCCAAACACTTCTTGAATTCTGTCAGGCTTGCTGACGTGACCAGTTCCCTGTGGAGCCTGTTCCAGTGCCTGACCACCCTCTCAATGAAGAACTATTTCCTAATACTCAGGTGCAGAATCCAGCACTTGTACCTGTTAAAATTCATTCAACTGGTGATTACCCAGCCCTTCAGTCTGTCAAGATCTCTGCAAAGCCTCTCAACATTTGAGGGAGTCAGCAGTTCTTTCTAATTTAGTATCATCTGCAAACATACGTTGTATGCATTTGATTCCTGTGTCCAGATCCTATATAGGAAACACGGAAGAGAACTGGCACTAAAATGGAGCCCTAGGGAACCCTACTACTGACTGGACACAAGCCTGAGGTAATCCCATTTACTGTAACCCCTTGAGCCCGACCCATTAGCCAGTTGTTCACCCATCATATTGTGTACTTGCCTAGCTGTATGCTGGACACTTTGTCCAGAAGGATACTATGAGAAACAGTATTGAAAACTTTGCTGAAATCCAAAAAGATTACATCAAGTGGCTTCCCTTAATTGACTAGATGCATAACCGTGTCCTAAAAGAAATTAAGTTTGTTAAGTAGGACTTTCCCCTCAGGAACCTATGTTGGTTATGACCCATGCCTGCATTGTCTTTCAACTGTTTTTCAATAACTCCCAGAATAATCTTTTCCATAATTTTACCATGCACTGAAGTGAGATTAATAGGCCTGTAATTACCAGCATCTTCTTTCTTACCCTTCTTGAAAACTGCAACAATGTTTGCCAGCTTCCAGCTGACTAGGACCTCTCCAGATTTCCAAGACCATTTAAAAATAATTGCAAGTGATCTTGCAATAACATCAGCTATCCCTTTTAGTACTCTAGGATGAATCCCATTGGGTCCCATGACTGATGCACATCCAGATTAAGCAGCAAATCCTGCACACAAATCCTTCACGCACAAGACCCTCTCTGTTTACAAGCAACACATCTAGGAGGGCACCTTTCCTGGTGCCCTTTCCTGGACTTATTTTTATCATTTAGATTCAAATGGACACTGTCTATCCCTTCCACACCTCAACCTAAATGAAAACACTGTGTGTCTGATGTGTTGTCCATTGCTGAAGGACTCAGACCTTTCAGATGTCATGGGATGTCATGGGCCCAGCAGATGGTCTGCCCTTGTCTGCTGCAGCTGTTGCTTCCTTGGAGCTTGCAACAAGCCCAGAAAGTAGCCATTGCTCTTGAAAGGCGAACTAGTGTGTCCCTCCAATGGACACTGAAATTTCACTGAGCTCAACCTGACATGGCACTGCACTGCACTGCAGTTGTGATCATCAAGAATGTTTTTTTTTGTTTGTTTGTTTTGTTTTTGTTTTCTGTGTTGTCTGCCATGAAAAGTAAACTTTGATGATGACAAATCACATGTGCTTTGTTCCATACAATCATTGCTGAATTTGTGGGCACCCTGAAGTGATGAAAACAGAATAGAGAAGTTCATGGGTGCTGGAATTTGCATGATTGATTGTGATCTGCAGAGCATTGTTCCACCTTTAGTAAATGTACAGTTCTCAATACTGACAAATGCAGTTGAAAGTGATCTGATTAGGGAAAAATAAATAACATTTCTAAAAAAAAAAAAAATCCGTAGGATGCAAACAGGCATCTTGGCTCAACTCTGAGGCAATGTCACTGTGTTTTTTTTTTCCCCAGTGTGCTGCAAAGGGAGGCCCTCTGATTTTCAAGACCAGAATGTTGTGGAGGCTTACAACTTTATTGCCACATAACTCGTACTGTGGACTCTCCTGCCAGAGTCAATATACTGACACAAATAATAATATTATCAAATGTAGTTTGTTCTTTGCTGTTTCCTGAAAACAAATGAAATAAAGTGTAGCATTATTAGCTCTTTATTTTGCCAGTGAAAATAAAATAAAAAAAAAAATCTAAAATTCTAGTAGTTTGTTGCTGGTACCCAAATTCACAGAACTGAGTGACAAAGACCTTGGACTACATTATTCCCTGCAGAAGGCAGCTGTTTCCTTTTCTGTGTGTTCCTCTGGAGACACCATTCCTTGAATTTTGCATGAGTGAAATGACTGATTCTTCCTTTTCTGCTGAAGTGTAAGTTCCTCCAAAAGCGAGGAGGCAGGGAAACAGAGAAGCAGCCATGAGGCCACCCCAGATCCTTTACCTTATCTCATGATATTTGCCCAGCACAGAGAAAGGAAACCAAGTGTTCCCTTTTGTTCCAGGCAAAAAGGCTGGCAGGGCTGCCTTCAGACAGCAGCTGTGCCAGGACTCCCCCATGACTTGAGCACCTTTTTTTTTTTTTTTTTTTTTTTTTTTTTTTGTCCCACACTGTGGGCTGTGGTGTAAAAGTTATACCTTGCACTCAATCTGCATAATTCAAACATCCAATATCCCCACTACTTCGCCAGGGAGGATTACACTTTTTTTTTTTCTTTTTTTTTTTTTTTTCCCACAAAGTGAACAAGTATGCTTTCAGAGAAAAATATTTCCATGGCTACAGATCCTTCCCATGCAGTGGAATGGCTTATGCAACACAGCTAGCAGAGACCTAATAAAATGACAGGAAGAAATTAAATGAAAGGATGGTTGGGTATTTGATGACAGATTTCTTTTTTCATCTAAGACTCTTGTGACTGTCTCAGGTGACCAGAGATGCTGTCAAAGTCTCTATGTTGCATCCAGATTTTACTTGGGCCTTGATCCTCTAGATTTTTGCCACTGCATTGTGCACTGATGTGGCCCTTGTGCAGTTTTATAATCATGGTTGCTCCACGTGCTGTTGTGTGTTTGTATCTCACATGTAGGAAATCAGACCGGTTATGCAAACAGGAATTTGTCTTATGTTGCTGGTACAGCTATGAAGCTATAAAATCATAGAAGTTCTCAGCACTAAATAGTAATAAATATTTATCTCTTTGTACAACACCTTTGTGATAGGAAGTACTAGAATTAAGAACAACCTGGTGTAACCAGAAGATGATGGTACCTGGCAGATTTTTGTCTGTGGGTTGCTTCCTTGTGAGTCCTAGACTTCCATATTTTCTCTGACATGTTCTGAGATATGGATCGTATGAGTGACATAAAATTTCCTCTTCTCTACCTAAGCTAAAATATAGATTATGAGTAGATTATGAGGTATACGCGTTCAGTGTAAGGGACAATTAAATTGTAAGTGGAATCTGATTGTTTTAAAGTGCCAAATTCTTGTTCTTTTTAGTTTATTTTTAATCATTTACGTAGCCACTGCTTGAATAGGAGGAAGCACTCAGCATTCCTGTTCATCTTTAAATCTTTAATCAATATACTTTATATGCTTATGATCATTTCACTTATAAGGCTAAGTGCTTTCAGTTTTTAAATGAAATCCTAGTATTACAATGAACTGAGGATGAGTCCCTCTAGTTTAATGAGGAGATTGTTTTTCATAAGTATTGGACGCTAGTCTGACACACATTTGTAATTTTAAAAATAACTGGAAAGCTAGGATTAAATTCTGTGTTAACTGAAGGGCAGCTTCAGTAAAGATAAAATTAAAAAAAAAAAAAAAATGTACATATGAACCAAACAGATGGTAAAGACATTTCACCAATATCCTCTAAGTATTAGTAAGTAAATGCGACTATTAATTTGGGTGAAGTGACCTGATTAGTACCCTCTGACTTTTTTTGTAACAGCAGAATCTAATATATCCTATTTATATGAGTGTGAAGAGCTTCTAGTCATATTGTAATGATTTCTAAGGGCCAATTTGAAAGAGTTTGCACTGTAAGTGTCAAGTTGACAAGCTCACATCCTCTCCTTGATGTGAAGTGCAAAGTTCATGAAGATGTCAATGTCTTGTCTTGCCAAGTCTCCCGGCTGGAGAGTAATACTGCATAACAGTCAGGAAACTTCAGATCCAAATTAATCAGCTCAAACATTGCAGGGCTTTACAGGGAAAACTATGGCACAAGTGAGTAATTTTTAGATAAGTTCTGTTTGATGGCATTATCAGTATTGATCTCATATTGAGATGTATTGCTGGGCAGATGTAGAAAATTCAGACTTGCAGTTTCAAGTCAAATAGCATTCCTTGTAATATTCAGTGCAAATTTTGCCTTAATTGGCAAAACATCATGAACTCAGTCAACTTCATTCTGTTTCAGGAGCTGTGCGTACATTAGCACATATGAATAATATCCACACCTCAGCACTAACATTCTGCTGTTTTTCTTACAATGTTAGCATTGCTGTGATAAGCAGCAGGTATATGAACTGAAGCTTCTTTGATTAAAGTGAATGAGGAAAGAAGAGCCAAGCATTGGCATACTTCAGAAACTCTTACCACCTGGTCTGAAAATGCCTCTTCTCTTCTCAGTCTGAATAAAACCGAGTCTGAGTCAGGACACACTGGCAATTCCTGCCATTGCAGGATTCAGTCTTTACCCCTGCTGTTGGCCTCTGAAATTAGTGAGACAGTAGGGAAGGAACAATTGAAAGGGTATGGAACTGTTTAAGACAGCGTGATTGAGTTTACTTGTGGTGGAATATCTGTAATTTATATGGCTGCTTTTGAGATGCGTTCTGAAGTTATATTGAGAGTGCCTATGTATCCAGATAGGAGCCTTTTAATATTGCTTCTATACAGCTAATGAATCAGTCAACACCAGATTAAAGATCTGTGCTTCTGAATGCCAGCCAGTGTTTTGCTGTCACAGTTTTTCTTTTCTGTATGAAATTGTTGCCCGTGTTTTAATTTGTACTTGCTAAAATACATATTCTTTTGAAATACATACCTTACAATAGACAGCTTGAAAGCTGCCACCAGGCTTACCTCTCACTGAGCTGCTGCTGGCTCAGTGGAGGAAATTGTCCATCTTGTCTTTGCTAAACTAATAAAGCAATGCTCTTTTTATTCTATACCTGCAAAAGTAGCTAATTTAAGATCTGAGTGAGGCGCTTGTCACTCCTTGGTGGTGGCCATAAAGTGTTTGAGCTGTTCTGCGTCATATTCACAACATCCAGAAAAGAGCCTTTAACTGCTGCAGTGTAGTTTTCTGTCATCTCTTATCCACAAAAGAACATATTGGTGGCTTTATCCATGCCAATTAGGCTTACATGAGTCATCCTCACATCTCCCAGGGTGACCACTGCAAAGGCATGCCTGTGGTCTAAAGGTTCTCACTTCTCGATGACAGTGAAGGAGAGAGCCCTGAACCTACTAATGTCCTTGCGGTCCCTGAGAGAACTCATTAAAAAACTTCTCCCTAGCTCCAATTCCTGACTTTTGTGACTTTGAGGGAAGGAAGATGGGCCACAGAAATGTGGTGTGGGTCAGGTAAAGTTCTGTGAGTCAATGTACACTCTGTTACTTCTATTATCATGTTTTAGCTTGCTTTCCTGGGTGCACCCAGCACAATCAAGTGGCCCTTTGAAACTGCAGCACCCAAATGTCTTGTCTTGAGTGTATGCAGTTTTAGAATGTATCTAGGAGGTATAGAAGTGCTAATCACACCAGGAGAGGCTAAACTGTGACATTCATGGTTTTAGTGCCAGCAGATTGGTGTCCACAGTCCTCTTTGTAACAACACTCGTTGTGCATGGGAAAGTCATTTTGGTCTGTAAGAGGTCCTCATGCTAAAACTGTGGGTTATCTAAGAACACCCAAACACTGACACAGTTGACTGAGGAGTTTTCTGTCTGCCTTGAAGCTCTGAGATGCCTGAGGAGTAGCTTTATACTTGTACTTTAACCTATGGTCCATCCAGCCTTTCCTGGATGTAGCAGAGACCTTATTCTGGTTAAGGCCTTTGAGTACTTGGGAATATTTATTCCTAATTTAAGTAATGTACCATGTAATTTCCTTTCATAAGCTTTTCAGATCATTCTAGTCCAGTCTGTCTTCTGTGTGGCTTCTGGACTTTTAGTGGAGTATACGAAGTGGGTAATATACGGTCTTTGACACAGATCCAGTAACACATTGAGGATTCTTGTCTAATTTGCTCAAGAGGTGTTAAAAACAGGAATAAGTGTGAAGCAATTAACCAAAATGCATGATTACTTGTCCTCACACAGACCTTGAGTTAAAATACTGAACATTATTTCACTTGAATGTGTTTCTCCTGGTTTATTTGTTAAACTTTCCATGAGAATAAATTTGATAAGCTGTACTCAGGGCTTGTGAGTTATGAAAATGGAAGTTTCATTGCTGTCCTGGTCCCCAAAGACAGTATCTTTATTACCTTTTTAGTTCAGATTCTGAGCATAATATTATGTTTAAAACCATAGATCAAGCAGAAAGGCAATAGGTTTTATGTAAAGCGTGCTACTTTTAAAAGATATAAGAATCTGAACTGTTTTTCTTCATATGGGTATGAAAAACCATTAGAAAAAATGGAATGATTCCCTTTCTGTGCATTAAACCCTTGCTGCACCTTGTTATGATACTTCGTGCTGGAAGACTCACATTTATGCTACCTATAAGTTTTCTAAAACACCCACATTAAAGTAGTTATGCTAACCAACACACACAGTCTCGATCTTTATGGTCTTGTTACGAGGAGGACCCAGGGCAGCAGGGAGAAGTCTATTAGCTACAACGTAAGCAAGAATGATGAATTCTCCCCTCTCTGAAATCACTCTGCAACCCCACTGTGGAGCCATTTGGGAGAGCAGCGGATGAATACACACACACTAAATCCATCTGCAACTTATGTGGCATTGACTTCCTAATGGAAATTGTTTTTAACGTGAGCAAAGGCTAATCTGTAACTTACAAACTTGGGAAAATCAATCAATAAACATGCCTGTGACAACAGCGTTTTTGACAAGAAGCACTGCAAAATCTTATTTACCTCATCTGCACAGCCAACACATTTGCACCTGCGAAACTGTTACTTTTGATGTAGACATATAACTTAATGATTGAATGACTGGCGCAGGCATTGGCTACAGAGGATAAAAAGGAAAGCTGGATTAGCTAAAAATATTTGTATTAAAATTGTATATTTTCTTCCTTGAGGAGGGAAAGAACAAAAAAAAAAAAAAAAAAAAAAAACACTCTAATCTTGGACTACAGGTAGAAAAAGTTCAGGTCTTGCCCTTCTCATTTTTGAAAGACACTTTTCTAGTTCAAAGGGGCTTTGGTTTAGCTTCAGGGGAAATATCAAGGATTATAATTGGAAGACTTTTCTAGGTTTTCCTAGCTGGATTTCAGAAACATGGCATGTACTTAACAAAACCACACACACAAAAAAGAACAGAGCAACTTTGAAATAAGCCTTTCATTCCTACTGCTGCCTTGCAGTCTATACTGTCGCCATACATTTTCCCTGGGAGGGAAGAGTATGGAACAAGGGGTGAAAGGTATCAGAAAAAAGGAGAAGTGCAAGATTAAAAATAAATCAAGAAAGGGAAGGCATATCGAAAGGAGTGAATTTATGTCAGCTCCTAAATTTTCCTCTTAAAATGATACACCTGAAAAGATTTGTCCATGTGTACTGTGATTATTTTCAGAAATTAACTGCGACAAAGTTGATTAGAAATGTTTGTGTAGCTCATATGAGGATGGACACCAGGAACTGATAATTTTAATTATCTGCCTATCTGCTGTGCTCTGACCTTCCCCTTACTGAAAGTCATGGAAAAATAATGCTGGCCCTACTGAAGTCAGGGCAAGCAGTGTGGCTGACTTTGGGGAACAGGGAGATAGGATTTCACTCTGGGAAATATGATTTTGATGTTAGTGGCTATATATACACTTGTGCCTATATTTTGTGTTTGGGGAATGAAACAGCTGATGTTTGTCTTGTCTTTTCCTTAAGGAAATAGTGTCTTTTCCTCTTCTTGCCTTTTCTTGGGATGCACTTTCTGTTGCACTTGTTCTGCTAGTCATCTGAGCACAGCCATATTAAATATTGAGAAGGAAACATTTCAGTAATTATGCAGTAAGGTATATTAAAACAATAAAAAACACACCTTCTTTACGTAAATCCTCAAGCCAGGAGCTGTTATTTTGAAAAATAAACAAACAAAAACCCTAAGCATTTTAAACAAATGGTTTAGATTTCAGTAAATTAACCACTTTGCAATTATTACATTTTAGAATAAGGATTTCTGTGTTTATATATTTTAAGAGCTCTAACAAAGAAGTCTTGCTATTTTTCTAAATTATTTCTGGATTGCAACATAATTGAAGACACACAAGTCATTTTAATCTTTTAATACTGCCTGAAAAGGATGATAAATGCTACTAACAGTCAACTAGAACCACTTATTCACACTTTACTAGTCACCAGGAACATTTTTTCTTGAATATATTTATATCATGTTTACTGTTTGCAGTTAAAAAACAACTTTGATGTATGATACAAAGCTTATAGCCTTTCTGAGTCCTCATGAATGATCAGGCTGCCCTTCCCATGAGGTTAACGGTAAAGACTTAGAGCAGCCAGTGCTCTCAAGTGTTTAACAGCTGGTCATTTCTGCAAAATCACCTGGCTCGCATGATATTCCTTCTGCTGGAAATGTTAAACATTAAAAATCTCAATTTTGATGCATTGACTGCATCACCTTACAGTTTGATTTTACTGTTATGTTCTTCTGAGGGACCCCTGAATGGTGAAGGCTTGTGTAACACTTGGATCTCACTGTTAACAGAGTTCTGGACATAGCATCCAGAAGTAAAAAGCTTTAGCGTTTGAGAAGTAGCTCGTCTGATGATTAAAAAGGCTAGTGGGAGTTGGGGCTTCTGAGTTTTATTCCATGCTCTACCACTGATTCATTATTTGTTTAAGATGCAGAGTGCCTTGTTGACAAGTCTTATGGTGTTGGATGTTTTATTCTGAAAGCACTGGTTCAAAAAATCACTTAATAAGGTATCTCAGCTTGCCATTGTTAAGGAGAGGAGAAGAAAGAGAAAAGCCAGTTTCTATGTAACTTGCTGAGAAGAACTGGAAAATGTAACTTGTGAAAATGTTATTTTTTAGAAGTTGTTATTTAAAAATATCAAAATCTATGATTCTAGGATCAGAATCAATAGTATATCCAAATATGGCTAGTGCACTGTCTGTCTGGATGCTGCTTTATGCTCAGATTTCTCTGCTGACTAAATTCAAACAGTGTTTGGATTTATTTTTCTCTGCCTTAGGAAGTGTTTTCTTTCATATTCCTGGGAATATTCTGAATATTAAAGCTTTATAAATGATAGTCTCCATATTAACAATCCCAAAGTTCCTTACAGAACACTTACTTCTAGCTGCTACCTTCTGCCTCTTTCTTCCTTCCTGCTAGGTTTTCAGTGTTTTATTGTTTCATTCAAGGTGATGGAGAAAGATCCGGAATGGGCTTAAGTTGAGCCAGGGGAGTTTTAGGTTAGATGTTAGGAAGAACTTCTTCACTGAAAGGGTTGTGAGGCACTGGAACAGGCTGCCCAGGGAAGTGGTGGAGTCACCATCCCTGGAAGTCTTCAAAAGACGTTTAGATGTAGAGCTTAGGGATATGGTTTAGTGGAGGGCTGTTAGCGTTAGGTTGGAGGTTGGACTCGATGACCTTGAGGTCTCTTCCAACCTAGAAAATTCTGTGATTCTGTGATTCTATGATCCCAGGCACAGCCTGTGCTATAAGCTTCTCGATGAGAACTACAGTTCCACTTTTCCAGATGACAGCATGCAATGGTCATCTGCATGATGTGGCCAGTGTTTATATCATGGGGCTCTAGCTTGGAGTGAAAAATCTGACCTGGACACAAAACTGTAAAAACAGAAGGAGACTTAATTATATAATTATTCTGGAAATCACTGTGGGGCTATGATTCATTATAAGCCTCTGCAACATACATTTTGGGTTTTCTGGACAAAATCTTTCTCTTTTAAGTGTGTTCTAAACTTACGGTTACATGTGAGTTTTTTGTTTGTTTGGTTGTTTTTTTGTTTGTTTGTTTTTATGAAGCCTGAGAAAGCTGGAATGCAGCAAGCCTGGTAGCTTCTGGGCCACAGGGGATGGAGGCAGGGGAGCTCTTAGTTTTTGAATCCCTGAAAAACTAAGAGTTAGAGTTGTGCTGTTTGGCTTGTTTCCATTCTGTTTTTGTTTTTTTCTGGTTATGTGCCTGGAGACACAGAGTACAAAATGTATAGTTACCTGTGGCCTTTGATATTTACAGGTTTATGCAGGAGCTGGTGAGGGTTCAGGCCATCTTTAAAATTATTACACTGTGTGAAAAAGCTAAGTTGAATCCACCACATTATTTTTAGCCATTGTGATCGATTATGCTGCAGAGCCTGATTCTCATTCACAATACACCCCTACATCTCCAGCACAGGAAAGACTCCCACCTAAATTCAGACTGTCTGTAGGGCTGGACCCGTGCACAGAGATCTCTGTTTGCTCTTGGAGATCAGGTCATGATTACAGATACGCTCAAGTCCAACTCTCTGTGTTATTCATCTTTTTGCATGAGGAGGAAGGCAAGCTTAGAAATGCAGGGTGCATTTGATAGAATTAAGGGGAACAAAAGGGCAGCTCTGGTATGATGCTTTTTGACAAGGAGAACTAAAGAGAATTATGGTAACCTGAAGTTGCCATGTAGTCTGCTTTAACTCAGACTTTGTTTGGCAGTCTGTGAGAAAAAAAAAAAAAATCAATACTCTATTCTAGTTGGCAAATATTATATGGTTTTGTCTTATTATTCCTGAGGTATGAAATCAGCATTTAATAGTGCAACCTGTATCTTGAAATCAGACATTTTGGAGAAAATTTCATCTGTTGTGAAGAAAAAAGGGAAAGTGTAATTTCTCATCCACCTTCCTATCACTGCTATCTACTCCCTTCCCATTCCGGATCAGAAAGATCCCTTCAGAAATCACTTTTACACTTTCACTTAATTTACCTTGTGATTATAATATTCTCTGACTGATTCCATAATCATGCTATCAGAGAGGATGCCTCTGTGCTCTCCTAAGACTTTTCTGGGGAAGGAAGGTGGGAGGAACAGCCGAGGTTGCATTGACTTAGGGACTGAAGTGATTTTGCAGTTGACGGTGGGAGGTTTTTTTCCTCCTTTGCAATAACATTTGCTGCTATTGGAACTGTCAGTAAAGTGGGAAAAGCAATTAATATTTTTGCCTCGATGTCTTTCACAAAATCCTTACTTTTCTGCAAGCAAAGCTCTTGAAAGAAATCATAGTTCACCTTGAGGAATGACAAGAGGAAAAACTGTAAGAACTTTCTACATGTCCTTTGCTCATTAGCTATGACAGACTGTGGAGGAAAGATATCCCACAGCACAAGTTTTGTAAATACAATTGCAATAAAATCTAATTTCAGGACAAATAAAAATCAGAAAAGGAAGCTAATTGGACATTTCTTTCAAAAGCTACTTTATCTTCAGCTTTATGTCTTAACAAGTTTAGCCAAAACATTTGGCAGCCTGAAATTGTAACAATGGGAGGAATTATTGTTGACACCTTAGGTCAATTAGGTAGAATATTTTCTTAACTAAATATACCTGACCTCTTTGCAGATTAGAAAAGTAGAACTTAGCCCCTGTGAGTACCACAACAAAGTCCCATCGTTAGTACTTTTATTGTTATATTCAGTGCTGACGCTTCCTGAGCCAAAAGGGAGGCAGCAGGAAGTCATGATGTGCTTGGATGAAACCAGGTGTTTTCCACAAGGTGGTGAGCTGCTGTGGGTCCCACTGGAGTCCCAAGTTCTCTTTCTCTAGGACATTAGGGATTTGAGGAGACAGGAGACTGCTCTCCTTGGTAGACCACCTCATTGTTAGCTCTTTTGGGAGCTAACATTTCTTCAAGTAGCCGTAGGTCCTAATGCTCCACGTGGAGCTGGTATTGCCTTTGTTGGATGATCACATAACCCTGAGAAAATCACTTCTTATATGCTGTTGCAAGACATGTATGTATAAAATGACAGAGACCGTAACAAGCATTCAACAAAAAATGGCCTCTACTCTAGAGAGCGTGCAATACAAAGACTTCCATTTGCAGTCTGACTTTCAGTGTGGGACTCTCATTATCAGCATAGCATCTCTACTCCTCCGCTATTCAGAAGTGTGAGATGACCAGCTATACCCTCTTCAAGTTCACAGGAATTATGTATCTAAATAACTCCAAGGAGGAAAACTTTAGAAAGTTATCAAGCTATTTGGTTCTGCAGTGGAAGTGTGAAGGGCAAAACTCACGCTGATGGTATCAGAATTAGGCTTCATCTTTTCTCCTTAAAACCTTGGTCTCTACTGCTCTAATTTTACATTTTTTATATATCTTTTTTTTTTTTTTTTTTTTTTTTCCACAACATAAAGAATTCAATAACATAAAGGGCAGTGCCAGGAGAGCTAAGCTACATTCATAATCCCTTTTCCCTCAGCATTAAGCAGGTACCTAGTAGAAATCATCCCCTTTTTGGGATGCTTAGGTGCTCAATAAGGTTCTCAGAACTGCTCTCATTCCAGATGATACATGACACCTGATTTACAAGGTTGTTAACATTTCTATGTATATTTCTTTGAAACAAGAATACGCCTTAAAATATCTCAAAGAATTAAGATTTTTTGTAAGTGGTAAATGTCTTTGAGATTGAAACATTTTCTTTCTCAGTGAAAGGCCAGCTGTGCCTACCAAGTTTGCATGGGGGATGGATAATGGCATTTAAAAGCTTCAACAGAACATTAACAAAGGGAAATAATTTTCTGTGGTTTGGTAGGTTTTCTAGTGTCTACTTCCACATCCACCCTGTACAAATGCCAGCCTTAGTAATGAATCTTCAGTCATTCCAAGTGAGAAGAGATGGGGTGACAAGGTTCAGCAGAGCCAGAGGTTATATATTCTGCTCCCATCCTCACCTCAAACATCAGCCTTCCTCCAGTTGTTTAATTCAGGCTATTCCTATAACAAAAAGTGGGAACATGTGAGTCTCTGCACTTTTCTCTGTCTCTGGATAAGACTGAAGTGTTCACCAGGATGCTTCTTGGTGAGACAGTGTTCAGTGGACCCATGCCCTGAAGTCACCCTCAGTATGTAACCTCATGTGTGCTTACACCAATATCACTGTCCAGCAAATCAAATGGGCATCCTTCTGTCCATGGCTATAGCTGCAGCAGCTTGTGCCTGCTGATTCTGGAAAGTAAAGAGCTTTCTAATTCCCAGTGGGCTGCTTCTGAATAAGTATTAATCAAGATTATTTATGAAAGAAAAAGCACACTCTTAATTTCTTACTGAATCTAAAGGGAGAAGCAAGGTTTCAGAGTACATATCTTAAAATTCCCATGTGTGTGGTTTGTTTCTCTGCTAGATGGAAATCTCATAGGACCAAACTGAGCTTAATGTCTTTAAACATAAAGTTCACTGGGATCCTGGGATGGAAAATTCTGTAGGAGTTTGGTGTCTCTATAATGCTCAGTCTAGGTAGTCTAATCTCTTCTTTAACATGGGAGAGATTATAATCCTAGAGGTAGGTTTCTTCTGTTGTGAGGTCCTCTTTGGAATTGACGGACCATATCCCCAAAGCAAACTTCAGATGAAGTCTATAGGATGTGGTGGTTACAAAGCGTTTTCCAAGATGGGAATCATATTTTACAAAAATCTTGATTTTTCACTCCAGTAAATGTTAATGTTTAGCTGAGTGACAATATTTTTTCTCAAGGATTAATGTAACATATTATTTTAAAAAGAATTCTTGTTTTTAAACAAAGACAAAAATAATTATAAGCAGGAAAAGCTTTCTGAAAACTCAACTTCAAGCCTTTCACTGAGGCTGAGCAATACCTTGAAAAATTGTAGGGAATAATGATATAAACAGGAATTGAGACAGTTTGTTTTTCCCATCTGGCTCTAATCAGATGTTTTCCATGAGCTCTTCTGTCTGCATTGGACATGTTTAGCAAAGCAGCTCCCTTGCGGCGCTGCCCAGCAGTGGGGCTTGGCAGGGCTGCCATCCCTCCACCCCGGCCGCCTAGTTTAGCTGGTGGGGAGGATGTTGCTGCTGGTAAATTCCAGAGCTGTATTGCTGTGCATGAGAGCTGGACGGAAGCATGGAAGGAATTGTAATTTGGAGAGGTTTGCTGGCAGCACAAATTGGACCTCTGCTCAGGGCCGTGCCTATGAAGTCGCTATCTAGTCTTTCCACTAGATATCAAAGCTTTTGTATGCATGCAAAACCTGTTTTAATTGAGTGAGAGGTCTCTTGTTTGCTACACTCCTTGATACAGAATCTGTGACAGCACCAGTATACACAAAAACACTGGAAGAGGGTGTTTTGTCTTGTTTTTGTTTTTTTTCATCTTGCTCAATATTCTGTCAACATTTATGGTTACCCATAGGGGTTTTGTAGGTATAAATGGACATCTTTAAATAAGATACTGACTTCATTGAATTTTCCTTGCCTAAGTAAGAAAGTTAAGGATGTCACTATGAGTTGTGCAGGGTGGAAACAGGTTGCAGATGCATTTTCTTCTACTTCCACATGGTGTAAATTTGAACCTGAGACCTTCTGCACAAGGTGAAAACTTGCCCTATTTGTCACTACACAACTCAGTTCTGTCATTTTCACCACTAATGGGATTTTGCGACTGAGTGACCTTGTTAATACAGCAATATGTTGCCTGCCACATCATCAGTAACAACGCTCCAAATAATAAAAGAGGGGGAAAATGTTGGCCAAAAAATAGTGAAAAGAAATTATGCTAGTTCCTTTCCATTCTTTTTCAGGAAAAGAAGAAAAGCTTCCATTATCTTAAAAATTATATTACTTTAGAACTTTACTTAATGTGATGAAATAGTTAAGGGACTGCTCTCTTCAAGCACAATTTGGCAAAATAGCTCTTTAAAAAACTTCTTAGGGGAAAAGAGGAACATAAATATGGAGTGGATCCTTTCTACATGGCAAAGTCATTAGACTGGGAGGATATTATAACAGCAGTTATCATTGAAATATTTCAGTGAAGGGTCTCTATGATAAAATTGTGTTTTTCAGACATTTGTTATGTCCTAGTGTTATAGTTAAGTGTCTTGTGCTATCTTAATGATAAATACTGTTAGTACTGAAGTACTGCTAATTCTGACTGTTTTATGTAAGTAACAATGGTATGCATAGTATATAGTTAAGACTGACCTGAAGAGTCTGTGAACTGAATAAATAAGGAAATGGAGATAGGTATAGGGAAATAGAGTGACAACCAATTCTCCTAGGTCCCTGTTCAGTCCTAAACATACCAGAGCACACTTCCTCTTGATTTATGGGCTAAAATCTCAAATGAAAATTTATATTGCTGCCTGTCAAAAGTATGTTTGAAATGAAGTCAGAATGACATTCATCTGGAACCTAGAATCTGCAGATCTAGCCAAGATGTTGTATAGGCAGAACTGCAAAGAGGTACTTGAAAATTCCTCTAATTATCACTCTCTCGTAACAAGCCAAGAACAATATTTTCAGCAAGCCAATAGATTAATTCAAAGGCCAACTTTTCAACAGAAGAGACAGGAAGGTTTTTGGGATTAATGGGGGACTAACAACAAGGAGGAAATCTCCACTGTTCAATGAAGCATCTTGCTGTCTCACTTGCTTTCTTCATCTGAGCCCACCCAATGGCATCATGCAATGCTGAGGTTCTAGGTCTGATCAGAAAGCAGGATAGCTGCACTGATAGCTAAAAAAAGTGCTAGCAAAGATGTTGCCAACATGAGAGTCTGTGCTGTGCTGCTTTGGGCAGTGTGGCCACAGAAAATCATGTTGTCACCCACAAGGCTATACTTACTGATAGATCATAGAATCATAGAATATCCTGAGTTGGAAGGGACCCTTAAGGATCATCAAGTCCAACTCTTGACACCGCACAGGTCTACCCAAAAGTTCAGACCATGTGACTAAGTGCACAGTCCAATCTCTTCTTAAATTCAGACAGGCTCGGTGCAGTGACCACTTCCCTGGGGAGCCTGTTCCAGTGTGCAACCACCCTCTCTGTGAAGAACCCCCTCCTGATGTCAAGCCTAAATTTCCCCTGCCTCAGCTTAACCCCGTTCCCGCGGGTCCTGTCACTGGTGTTAATGGAGAAAAGGTCTCCTGCCTCTCGACACCCCCTTACGAGGAAGTTGTAGACTGTGATGAGGTCTCCCCTCAGCCTCCTCTTCTCCAGGCTGAACAGGCCCAGTGACCTCAGCCGTTCTTCATACGTCTTCCCCTCCAGGCCTTTCACCATCTTTGTAGCCCTCCTCTGGACACTCTCCAACAGTTTCATGTCCTTTTTATACTGTGGTGCCCAGAACTGCACACAGTACTCGAGGTGAGGCCGCACCAGCGCAGAGTAGAGCGGGACAATCACTCCCTTGACCTACTAGCGATGCCGTGCTTGATGCACCCCAGGACACGATTGGCCCTCCTGGCTGCCAGGGCACACTGCTGGCTCATATTCAACTTGCTGTCTACCACGACCCCCAGATCCCTCTCTTCTAGGCTGCTCTCCAGCGTCTCATCGCCCAGTCTGTACGTGCAGCCAGGGTTTCCCCGTCCCAGGTGCAGGACCCGGCACTTGCTCTTATTGAACTTCATGTGGTTGGTGATCGCCCAGCTCTCCAACCTATCCAGATCCCTCTGCAAGGCCTTTCCACCCTCATTGGAGTCCACAACTCCTCCAAGTTTGGTGTCATCAGCAAACTTGCTCAAAATACCTTCTATTCCTACATCCAGATCATTTATAAAAATATTGAAAAGTACCGGCCCTAAAATGGAGCCTTGAGGGACCCCACTGGTGACCGCCCACCAGCCTGACGCAGCCCCATTTACCATAACCCTTTGGGCCCTGCCCGTTAGCCAATTGCTCACCCATCGTATGATGTTTTTATTTAGCTGTATGGTGGACATTTTGTCCAGTAGGATCCTATGGGAAACCATGTCAAAAGCCTTGCTGAAGTCCAAAAAAATCACATCAGCTGGTTTCCCTTGGTCCACCATACGGGTGATCTTATCATAAAAGGAAATCAGGTTAGTTAGGCAGGACCTACCCTTCACAAACCCATGCTGGCTGGGACCAATGACTGCTTTAAAGCACTCTGTATTTACAGAGCTTTTTCTTTTTTTTTTTTTTTTTTCTGGAGGGGTGTTGTATATTTTACAACACATGAAAGAGATATACTGAAGATTTATACATTCTTGTGTATATTCAAATTTTTGAGAGTTTGCTCATTCATATCCCAGCTAAATTCCTGTCTGGCATGGAAATACCCTGCCCATTTGGTTTACCTGGAATTTTTTACTGGATATAGTAATTACAGCTGCTTACACAGCATTATCCGCAATTCAAGGATGGAAGAAGCATGTATAGTACTTACTACCATACTCATTTTTGTATATCCTTCCAACTCTTATTTAGGAATTCATAACAAACTATAATCAGTTGATCGATGTTCATGCAGTTCCTAGACAACTATTATAAACTAATACCTAAGTATGTAATGGTTTGAAATGTTCTTGTTAGGTTATGCATTAATTTCCTGGAAGAGCAAATAATCTACAAAGAAACACCAGAGCATGTTGCCCAGAGTGGTTGTGGAGTCTCCATTCTTGGAGACATTCAACTGGACATGTCCTGGGCTCTAGCTGACCTTGCTCTGACCAGGGGTTGGACTAGATCATTTCCAGAGGTGGAAATTTCTCAGCTGTTCTACACTTCTGTGACTGAGTATTCTTCAAGAACCCATCCTTCATGGAAAAAGACAGACCTGAGTTAGGAAAGGAACAATAATTCAACTTATAAACTGCTTCAACATAGAGATTGCTTATGTGGTGAGCACCAATCCAAATAAATATGTTTAAATTTAAGTATGCAAGTTGTATAGACAATAAAGCAAGCTTACCACTTACACTGCAAGTAAATGGGGTGCTCTTATGCTAGAATCTAACATCACTAATTGCTTTTTTGAAACGTAAGGAAGAAAATAAGTATTCCTTAATAGACAACGTAAATAATTTTCCTAAATTAAATATGTACATTAAATATTATTTGAATATATGTTTAAGTAAGTTCTCTAAGTTTTGTTGGGGATGTGTTGGGGGATGTTATTTTTTTTTTCTCTTTTTAAAATTGAAATAATTTATAATAACCAACTTTGTCAGCCATCATTCAGGCCAAGGATTGGTGTCAAATAAGGTTGTTCAAAGCACAGGGACTGCCAAGTGTGCATCTGTCTTTGCAGACAGCTCTAATCCTTCATGGTCCACCAACTTTACCTTTATGAGTTCTTTTGATTGATAATTGAGAGAATAAATCTTTGAAGAACTTATATAAATGCAAAAAAGAAACCCCATTAAGATTCAAGCAGTAAAGTGCATATTTTATATGGTACCTTTTCAGTCCTCTACCATTTAAATTCATTTTGCCAAACAAAGATTCAGGATTGGCGTTCGGTTATAGATTTTGTTTTCTTATACACTGTCAGCTGCACCCTCCATATTTTAACTTTTAGTACCAGCACAGTAAGTGGTCTGCTCTGAGAGCTGACTTGCTCTGAAGCACTTCACAATATTAAAGATGCAGAGCAAAATAAAGAATTCAGTGTACTGACATCATTTGGCCTCCCTGGCCTTGTTGAATTTATACAGATGAGGCATTCTTTTTAGTAAATGTTAATTGTGGTATGGAAAATAGGATTAGGTAGTGGTGGATTAATAGCTCTGTTGCTAATGATGAAACAGAAAGAGTGAGGTTTCAGCTGGGGTAGAGGAGGCAGCTCTGGGCAAGTCTTCTTGTAAAGAAAGAAAGCAAAGTGGGACTGCCTGCACCAGCTACCTACCCACTATGATTTTAATAGGCTGTTAAGCATGGGCTGCTTTCCATTCATTTGTTTTTCAGACAAGTCACCACAATATCCTAGAGGTAAAGTAACTGAAAAATGGGAAAATACAAGTAAGATCTCTAAAACTTATCTTGACTGTTTTCAAAAATCTACAGTATGTAGCTCTGTCCTTATAGGTTTGATTTCTAGTAGGAAGAATTGTCTCAATGTGGCTTGTTAGATTAAGCATAACCTCATGCAGAGGATGATGATTTGACTTCAGTAAACTTGGAGACCTCTTGGCTTTGTGATGTTCTAGTTATTCATTCAAAATTCCTCCTCTTACACGTACCAGTTGTAAGATAAACACAATCACATTTAAAAAGGGAAAAGTGACATGTAAAATAATTTGAGGAAATTTTCAGAAAACTCTGAACCATTTGTATTATTTATATGTTTTATTAACAGCTATAAAAGCAGTATTGCAGCAACATAGCCATGATAGTGCACTATGCAAAAAGCTGAGTCACAAGAAATATTACATAGGTAAACAGAATTGTAATTTTCCAACTCACCCTGTGGGGTCGTGACTGTAAAACTTGCAAAAAGTGCTTATTTGCTTTGCAAAAAGACAAGCTCTGTTTATTTAAGCTAATTTACACACTTAATGACTGTTTTCTAATATCTACTATACAAGGTTAGATACAATTTCTGTAGAAACATCCATGGCCATTGTGGCTATAAGATCCATTGTGCCCTCTTTTTGATATTGAATGGGTCATAACCTGTTTGTAGAGTAGATGAAATACAGGCCTTATTTTTATCTGCTGACATTGTAGGTAATATTAGACAATATTCAAATGCAGACCCTGTAGCAAGATTGTCATGTTCAAAGCCTGACCTCTTTCTAAAAAAATATTCTGAGATAACATTTAGAAGGGGAAATCCTATTATTGTTTCTGTCTGCTAAAGTCCAAGTGTGGACCAGAGGAAATTTGTCATAAGTATGTGAGTAATTGGATAAACAATAATTGGGTAGGAGTTCTTAAATTCTCTTGACAAAAACCCATGATGGGTTCTTAGATCTAGTGCATTCATAATTATTATGATTTATTTATTTTTGCTTTGCTTTATAAATCAAAAGTCCTGGTTTAGACAATTCATAACACTTCATGACACCAAAACGGAGGTACCTTTCCATTGACATGGACTGGGGAGAAAGGAGAATAAGGAAATACTGTAATTTCTGTATTTTTCGTAGAATTTAATACTCCTAAAGATGTCAAGTTGGTAGTCTCAAAGACTAAAAGGTTTTGTCTGTCCAAATACAGCATATGCAGCAGTAGTGCAAATTTTGCAGTCCTTGCCATGTCAATGTCTGCTGCTCTGCAAAAACAGAAAGATCATCAGGGGGAGTATAAAGGATGTGACCTGGCTGTCAGGCTGACATGGCATGTCCTATCTCATTGACAAAATCTGCATCCAGAAAGGCTTTAGTGAAGTGAAACTGACTTCAGGGAGAGGATCATCTGAAGCCCTAAATACTAAAAAAATTTGTAAACATATGATGTAAGTAATTCAAACTTTTGATTCAGTCTTCTGTGTCAAATAAGTTTCACCCCAAATTAATGCCACATTTGACGTATTTAAACTTTCTATTTTTTCTTATGTTGGTGTCCTCTTCTGCTTCCCGTGTCATACTTCTTCCAAGTAAACAGATGTGTGAGGTCTTTCAGTAACAAAAAATCAGACAAGGTCTGGGTATGTGCCATCTATAATTGCTTTATCTACCCACACTGACACAAGTCACAAGATGAGCTGACCCAGAACATCTCCTTCTTCCAGCAGTCTTAGCTCAACCCCAGTATTTTGTGCTCTGACTCCAAAAGTGACCCAGAGCCCAGAGGAGGGCACACAGCTTCTGCAGAAAACCTTACACAATGCAACTCTGCTCTCTAGCTTGTCATCAAAGCCTACTTCATTGCATCCACACCAAGAATTTGGAGTCAGTAATGAGCAAAGAGATTATAATTGTCAGAAAACTATGGTGGCATTCTTAATGGGAGCTTTAGTGTTGTCATGAAGACCTTTGATATCATTAAAGTCTGGTCTGACCTCCCAAATGAGTAGTGTATGAAAATCACAAAAAACATTTGCCTGAAGAAAGTCTTCAGGGAAAGCACTAGTTATAACTATACTTAACATTATACTCTGATTTTTAATAATTAGCATATTTTCTCCTTTTATTTAATCTCTGCATCTGCCCTGATCTTATGTTCCCGTCTCCTTTTACTTTTTTTCTGTCTTCCCAGCCTGAACTCTTCCCTGTTTTTCCATCTGTACCATATATTTCCTTCTCTTTCCTAGCATTCTTGTTTCTTCTGCAAATGTACAACCTCCCCATCTTTTTCTTCTCCATTGGACATAGTGCTCTGCCTTACTGTCTGGACAATTCAGGGATTTTTGCTTAATTTGTAGCTGTGCTCCCTAACAGAAGCAGCTGTAATGGCTCTTCCATCTTGCATTCAACTTCTTTTTAATAAGGGTAGTTATGCTGGCAAGCTTTGCTCTGCACAATCATATATGCACAGTTAACACAATACATTTCATATAATTCTTCAGGTTGTCATTAGAAATGTGACAGCTTCACAGTAGCTGTTCCCACTGTCTCTAACCAGGGAATGAAAAGAGCAGCAGCTTCACAAAAAAAATCTGTGCTACTATAGGGCAATGTTTCTAGGGCTGCCACGTATTTAAAATGTATATGTTTAGTATGAGAAGCTAAATTACAGGTAAGTGCAGCAGCATCATTACTGCATTTATCTTTGTGTATATCTAAGGCAGCAAGGACAGATATTCCCAGCTTTAGGTGCCTTTGCCATTTAAAGTGTAAAACTAACCTAAGAGTAAACTTAAATCTCAACATTAATTCAGCCCAGACTATTTTTCAGCCCTGAAATGCTATGGTGTTGTCTGAGTTTGCCTTGTATCATGTTTGGAATTCATTAATTTTGAAGGGAAGAAGAGCCAGATCAGATCTTTCAAGTAGTTGTGCCCCTACCCTCCTCAAGAGGTAATGGTAGCTGTAGTGCAGCTCCCAGTATTTATGTGAGCAAAGGAATGGTCAGCTATGGGGGGTGGAAATGTAGATCTGATACACTCTTCTCTCTGCTTGCCACATACACTGTCATATGTGCCAGTGTAATTTGTCTTAGAATTAGCACTTTGTCCCAAGTGTCATACCAGGAGCACTTTGGGCACTATGGCTTCAGGAAACACAGAGATTTGGACAGGGGTCACTGTGGTGATTATACTTGGGCAACATGTTGGGCTTTCATTTATTTATAATTTAATTTAATTTAATTTTTAATAGAGTTTGATGTATTGCCAAAGTGGAATCGATTCAGTGGCATCTGCCTGAGCCCTGGCTCCGCAAGTCCTGCCGATCTCTAGGTCTTCCCAACCTTCACTTAACTAACTAATATGCATATTTAATGATGTGCATACAATTTCTCAGTCTTGGAATGCAGTATCATGTCTAGCTGGAGTGAATTCAAGTTGTTATTGCTCCATTTCTGTCTCAAGTATAGTCCAAGGATCTGTGCTGGACCTAGCTCTAAGTACAAGGCTCTGAGCAAAACAATTCATATTTTTATTTACAAGTGCAAATGAAATATTTCTTGAAGAAATATGTCTTGAATAAAACAAAAGACTAAAGCTGACATATTCTATAATCTTCTACATGTCAAATACATATTTTCTCTTTCATTTAAGATCACCAATTATGCTGTTTGGAAGGTGAGAATGGGATTTATCATGCTGGTAATGCTTGTTTGTTTTTTCTTTCATATTAAAGCAGATAGAAGGTCCAACAGATATGTTAAATGTTGTGTGGAATTTTCTAGACTCCTTTTCCCCCAAGCACCAATAATTCCCACAACGCCTGAGTCTGTGGAAACAATTTCCCTGAAGTACATTTAATAATACTAACCTATTTGATTCACTTTTTATTTTTTACTTAAAAGTAACAATTTATTTTTTCTTTGATAATGATTTCTTTTCATTTAACACCTTAATGAAAACTAATATAGGAGATCAAACTGGAGATAAAGTACTCATGTACTATAATTGGCATATAATTAAATGTAAGAAGAATTAAAATTGCATGTTTTCTTAATTGCACATTTAATAAGTGGGAAATATAGCTTGTCCACTAAAGATACAAAATTTGTTTAGTTATTGGATTAAGTCTTTAACGTTATGGAATTCAGTATGTGAGAAGAGAACATTTTATGAAAAATACAAAATAAAAAAATGCAAAGATTATTCTCATTTTCCTTTTAATATTGAAAACTCCAATCCTAAAAATATTTATAATCTCAAAAGTTTTAATTCACTTGTATTAAACGTGTGTATAGGAATGATGTCTTCCAGGAAGGATGCATAAATACCTATTTTAAGTCTCGTTAGCATTCAGCATATAAACCAATTGTACACGACTGGCAATTGTTCATTTTTGATGGCCATATGCAAGTAGAGCATGAAGTATGAATAACTTTTGTTATCAGAAGCTCTGTTTTTCGCTCCAGAGTATTCAAATCTTATTGGTGTTTCATATGCTCATAAAAAGGAAATGCTAGCATGTGTATTGGGTTTGCATGGAAAGGTTTTGGTAGCAGGGGGCTGTAAGGGTGGCCTCTGTGAGAAGAGCGCAGAAGTTGCCCCATGTCAGATAAGGGCCAGTTTCAACTGGCTCCAAAGGAACCTGCCGCTAGCCAGAGACAAGCCAGTAAGTGATGTTGTTTGCACCTCTGTGAGAGCAGATTGAAGAAAGAGAATAAAAGCTGCTGGACAACAGCAGCTGGTAGAGTGTGGGGTGAGAACAAGCCCTGCAGACCCCAAGATCAGTGCGACAAGAGGTGCTCCAGGCAGGCAGCAGCAGTTCCCCTGCGGCCTGTGGAGAGGCCCCTGGTGGAGCAGGCTGTCCCCCTGCAGCCCATGGGTCCCACATGGAGTGGATCTCCACACTGCATCCCGTGGAGGAGCCCCCGGTGGAGCAGGTGGATGTGGCCTGGAGGAGGCTGCGGCCCATGGAGAGCCCCCGCAGGAGCAGGCCCTGGGCCGGAGCTGCAGCCTGTGGAGAGAAGCCCATGCAGGAGCAGGAACAGAGAGTGATAGTGAAGGAACAGTGAAGATGGAAGTGTTAGGAACTAACTGCAGCCCCCATTCTCCTGTTCCACTGTGCTGTCTGGTGGGAGGATGTAGAAGAAGGTGGATGGATGGAAGGTGTTTTTAGTTTATTTTGAATTTCTCACTGCTCTAGCCTGTTAGTAATAGGTAATAAATTAAATTTATCCCCCTACACTGAGTCTGTTTTGCCCATGATGATAATTGTTGAGTGATCTCCATGTCCTTATCTCAACCCTTGAGCCCTTTTCATGGTATTTCTCCCTCTTTCCCTTTGAGGAGGGGGAGTGAGAGCATGGTTGTGGTGGAGCTCAGCTGCCCAGCTGAGTAAAAACACCGCAGTGTTGTTACACCAGTTAATCTTTGGACAGGAGGCAGACTGTACACCCAAGCTCATGATATGTGAGCTGTAGCTGTTTTCTAGAGGGAGAAGTCTGCTCTTACACATTTAGGAAAAAAATACTGTGCTTGGCTTTGAGGTGCACATCTGCAAACCCCTGTTCTCCCTTCTGCTGTTCTGGCAGCTGCAGATGCCAGATGTGCTTAACCACCTGCCTTCCTCCCCAAGCTTGGAACTCCGGACTTGGCTGGTTGCCATTCCCATCGGACTCACGAGAGGCTGCAGCACCCTCAATGCCAAATGCTTTCATAGTTCCATGCTCCCAAAATACAGAAGCAAGTTACGTTGGGACTGCATGATGGCAGCACGTTGTAGGAAGGAATACAAGGAGCCAACCAATGGGAGTTTTTAAAAGGAAACAGAGCCATGCTAAGTATCGATAGGTGGGACGATCTCCATTGCAATTTTATATTTCCTGCCAGTCTTGCAGAGAAAATCACAGACTGTGTCTGTTCTTCCAATTAGCAATTCCCACAGCAAATTTTGACCTGATATAAATAATGCAGTATAATATGCAAAGTGTGTCAGGCAACATCATTTGCTGTTAGTAAATGGATACTGGGATACTGAGTGATGACTCATGATTAGGACATGGGGGGAAATCTCTGTCAAACACGATATAGCAAGTCCCACTCTGTTATGTAATTACTGCTGCAAAGGTCTGAGGAAATGAAGCTGGCAAGTTTGGATTATTAAACATCTGGAAAGTCAGAGGTGAAACCATGGTGGCATGAGTTAGAATTCTGTCATTGGTTTCTCTGTGACCACTGTTTCACTCTGATTTTTACTAGCAATAGATAGAAATAATAGCAGTAATCAGAGAAGTCATCCATGGAAAAGGGATTTGGCATTTCCCTGGAGCAGAAGACACATGTTATAATTGTCTCCTCTCCAAATCTGCTTGTAGACTGGCCAAAGGAATCCTGCCAAAATGACACTATGAACACAAGCCAAACGCAGCTCCAGTGAGGGCAAAATGGTGCTGGTTCTGCCTAATGGATGCATCCACATATGACAATTAGATAGACCAGAAATATGCCTGGGTGAGTTAAGTACTGATGGTTTGATGTTTCTGTGGCACTGTGTGCTTTCCAAGCCCTCGAGGGTTAGTCCTAACAGCTATGCCAATCTCTGGGTGGAAACAGGCTTGCCATAAAAAGCTGTGTGAATCACATTTGAATATTTCAGTCTTTTGTCTAGATGATGGGTTTCATAGAAGTTAGAAACTGCCAGAAAGACCAGACTGACTATGTCCAGAGAACACAGAAGGTCTGATGCCTAAGAGCAACTGTAGCTCCACTGGGGAGTACATCTTTCTAGGACGTATTTGAGCTTAGACATCTGCTGGATCATTGAACTTCTGGAGGGCTCTTTGGCTCTGCACTGCAGGGGTTATCTTCCTCTTCGCTCCAACTCTGAATCAAAACCAATACTTTGCTGCTGTTCCTCCTCCTACATTGAAATACAGTTGTATGGTAGAGCTATACATTTGTATTTAGCATCATACGTTCTGCCCTTTCATTATCAGTGTCCTTTGAGATAGTACAACATTCTTCCTTCATCCTTTAGCAGATCCACAGGACTCACTAGAAGTGCTATACTTTGGCTGTGACTGATCCACAAAGCAAGTCTTCTCCACAGCACAGTACTGCTATCTCTGTCATTTAGAGACTTGCTGGAATGTAGTCATCCCCTGTGTTTCGGTACACAATTTCCCTCACAGTGTATGGGAAAGAAAAGGTATGTAGTATACCCAGATCTGGGCATTGGAAGATGTTTTCAGAACAGTTTTGACTGACATTTGCTTTTCTGATTTCTATCCCACTCAGTCCTGGTCTCCTTTCACCTGTATTCACAAAAATAAATGCCTCATTCAGTAACAGCCTATCACTCCTGCCCATAGGTCCAGTCACCTTCAACAGTATTAGGTAGAATTCTCTTCTGAGACACTCAAGAACCATAATGTGTTTAACCCAGATGTGGTTAAGACATGAGCACTTAGTATTATTCACCCTTCCTAACATCCATGAGCTAATCATCCCAGAAAACAACATTGTTCCTTTTGCCACTTTCAGCCTCCAGCAACAGTCAGACAATTGTGCAGTTCCACTTTGAAATCTGGAGCCATTGTCATTTATACAGTTCCCCAGGTATTATAACCACAGCCTCAAAAGACAAACAGGAGGGTGGAGAGCTTCTGAAATCAGTATAGCTTGGTAATCCTGGTAATATCAAGTTGGATATTAAGACTGTTTTATCATAGGGTTTTGCACTGCTACATCAATCCTCTCAATAACAATAGATCCTTGTCATACTCTGCAGGATATTTTTATTATTTGGGCTGGGAGCTGTGCAATAGCAACTATAAGGATTTAGGAGGCAATTGGCAACTCTACCAATAACTAGATATTGTCTTGCAAGGAGGAAACAAAATATGCACAGGTTTTGAAACGAGGAAAACAATGGCAATCTACACTCAGGATTTGCTTTCTCTGTAGTGGTTTGCAAGTTATCTCTGTACCTTAGCCATTATAATATTCACCTTGCTTTGGAAAGAAGGTGACATCCCATCATTTATTTTGGGGGTCTCTGTGTTGACAATGTGGACAGTGAAAAAATGGCAGATATATGGCAGATACAGCAGGAAGAAAACATGGAATTTTTTTCTTTGCCAAGATTTGTCTATAAAGAGTTAGGATGGAGCACCCAAAGGTGGATATGCATATGTAGTTATCAGATGCTTCTATCAGATGTATACTGTTGTACTCTAATCTCCTCTTCTTCTCCTTGCTTATGTTCTTGAGAATAATGAGGCACCAATGACCCAATTTTTTGCCATACCACCCTTTCCCTTTTCCCTTCGCAGGTTTGAAAAATAAGAAAAACGTCTAAAAGGCCCAACTTTTGAATTATTTTTTTCTTGCATTGTTAATTCCCATCATTCTCTTTGGCCACACATGGGGCCCTACTCTCCCTTCCTCCTCCCATGCACAAACAAGCCTGGATGGGCAAGGAGGAAAATGATCTGGTTCCTCATGCTTGGTCCTGCCCCTCTAGATTAATTTATATAGGAGGCTTGCGTCAGGTTTCATCAGTGTGATGACTTCTGGTACAGGAATGTGGAGGTGGTGCCTGGATGGTGTGTTTCTGGGTTCCTTCAGGTGAGCTAAAGGAGCTGGCTGGGTGGTGGTTTAGGCCCATCTGCTTCCCTTTTTGTCACTGTCCTTGGCAGGTTCAGCCAAGTTGGCCTGGCCTGTTTGGCCATGCCCCTCTTTGTGTTTCTAATTTACATTTGTCTTGTCATCTTTGTTCAGTTCAGACCAAAGTGAGGATTTGGTGCACAGGGTAGTTCTTAAGAACATGTTGCTGTGACTAGTCCACAGGAGGGTGAGACCAAGGGGGGCAGGGGATGCTTTGCTACTTGGTGTACTTCAAAATTAAAAAAAAAAAAAAAAACTTTGTCTCTTCTCCAGCTGAAGACTCTACTATTCACTTTGAGTTCATGTCTCTGATCAGATTAACTATTGACGCTGAACTGCATAATAGGTGAAATGCATTTAACCCCTAGTTTATTTGGCGGCCATTTGCCTATGTGGTTTTATTTATAGTGTTTATTTCAAAGATTGATGGCAGCTGGCAGGAGGTACTGAAACAACTGATAAAGATGACTGACATTTTGTCAGCTGACTGGATGACAGGAATATATTGCTTGCATTTAAACTGTTTGTGTGAATAAATCATTGTTGATGCCAAAATTCACCTTTGGCCCTTTCCAAGTGATTTTTGGAAAGCAGCTGGGAAAAGTGTTTTCTTAAGCAGTGAGCAACTTCCAATGTGAATTGGGAGCTTATGGTAAAAAATTTCATTAGCAATGGTATTTAAATATTTAAAGTATTCTTGAAGTAGTTGAGTTCTGTTCATAGCAATAAAAGTAGTATTCTCCTCTTTGAGTGTTCTATAAAAAGTGACTATATTGTGTAAACTTTGGGGCAGTTCTTACTACAGGTGAGATAAAGGGTATACATGATGTACTTAAATTGTCCTTTTTCCCTTTAAAAAGGTGCTAACAATCTTTGAAAGGATTGAAGCCTTTCCACATGCAAAGCCTTTTCGCCTGCATGTAGTTCTCTAAGTGATGCATATTCCAATCTCATAACATAAAGCAAGTGATCAGTTTGAGCAGTGTTTGTTACTGTTATCGCTCTCCACTGCATTTCTAAACCAACTTAAATGCCTAAATGGCAGACTCCTCATGTATAAATACTGCGGCAAACTGCATAAGGTAGGCCTTACATAGGTACGCTAAAGCAGGGGTGCATTTTCTGAATTACAGGTAGCCTGTGCTGGTCTTCAGAGAACTGTTTTTTCTTCTGTTACAAGTGCCCTGTCTGTAGGGCTTCTATTTGGCAGACTATTTCTCAGTGAGTGCAGTGTTTAAGCTGAGAACAGGCATGATGAAGCACCCCTCACCTGTCCCCATGCAACTGTACATCTCTGTAAGGTACTGAGGACAACAAGGGGACATAGCTGAATGCTTCATCAAACCATTCAAACTGAGGAATGGGTGAAGTACTTTCCAAGACTTGACAGTTATTTACATGCATTGGAGTTCTTTGTACAGTGAAAAGAATGGTGTTAATATGATTGCCTGTACGTGGAGTGATGGGGCCAGTGAAACCTCATCCTTCTCTTATTGACGTGGTTCTTGTACTCCTTCATACCATGGCATACTCTTCACTTCCTGTTACTTTTATTTCCATTTGAAGCTGGTGATGCCTTGTACAGTATGACAGCAACTCTGTGATCTAAATGCAGAAAGATACTGAACCAGTCCTGCTCCTGAGGCTGGATTTAGGATAGGCTGTACAAGAGTAGGCTAAGTTGAAATGCCATACCAAACACTACTATATCTCTGCAGATTGACTGTAAACTAGAACTGTTGGTGCTAAAAGAGCAATGCCAATTAGTAGCAAAGACAGTGATGGGGGAGAAGAAGTTCATCTTAAGCTTAAATTCAGTTAATCAGCTGTTTCCATTGCTTTACTTACTACACACCTGCATGGGATTATCTTAAGTCTTGGCAATGCAATATAATTAAGTAATCTTAATTCATAAGGTCTGAACATCATGCTTAAAGCTCTGGACATGAATGTCAGTAGATGTTTGCTTCTGCAGAATGTGTGTTTTGTTTTGTTGTGTTTTTTTTCTCTGAACTCTGTGGCTTTCCATGACTAGTGTATTTGCAGAGCTTTAGGATAAAGCCACATCTGGTTCTTGCTGTGCACCACTTCATGGAGTGTGTTTATTAAAAGCCAAAAATGTCTTGGCATTTATCCATTGCCATTAATATGCACCACGTCAGGTTCTATCAAGCTGTCTCCCATCATAAGACTTGATGGGATTTGACATGACCTGACATAGCACAATGTATGTCTCCTCACATCACACACTAACAGAAATACAGTTTAATAAGGAGTAATAACAAAAAAATACAAGGACTTTATTGTTGCCTCTGATCAGAGGCAGGTAGCACAGGTTAGGTTTCTGGCACACTTTTAATTTTGAGCTTTTCACAGTAAACTCCTGCCTTGCTGTTTATAGACTTATGTAATAATAGATCTGCCAGGTCAAAAATAAATAAACAAATTGTCATTTCCTTTTGAAAATGTATTGAGAATACAAAAATGTAATAGTTCAGGCGTGTTGCCATTCTAAGTGATAAAGTTTATTGTTCTGGCTTCCAATGTTCTTTTTCCCTTTCCTTGATCTCTTAATTTGTAATATTGGAAAAAGTGATGTTTATATCTTTAACTTTTATTTTCAGTTTCTCTTTGCACCTCTAATCCTATCTTCTTTGTTCTCCCATCTTCTTGTAATTTACCCAGTGTTCAATATTTAAGCAACCTTTATAATTAAGTATGGTTCAGTGACCTCTCTTGAAACTGTTAGTAACTCTGTTCTGATTTCTGTAGTTCTGATGACTACTTACACCAGCATTGGTTTGAAAAGTGAAGATCTTAAATCTACATATATGCTGATATCTTGTGGGAAAACTCTCCATTGCTTTTGTGGAAGAAAATCAAACGTTACCTCACAAAGGGAGCACGGGGACAAAGGAGACAAGCCTTCCATGTTCATAAATAGGCAGGAATTAAGTCCTCTTTCTCTTCTCATCAGCTGAAGTCCTTTGGTGTTACAAACTTTCATCACTACCAGGCATGTGTTGGAGACCGGGGTGCCTATAATGGGAGGAAATTGAAAGTAAATAGTCCAGAGGTCCACAAGGTTGCTTGTAGATCCAGCAAGGTTACAGTACCAGCAGTCCCCCTGTAGGATAATATTCCAGGTCTTGAATATTTATTCATATTATAGGTATAAGTATTGACTGGGTCTTGTTAGTCATAAATTGCCTAATATCTGTTTAATTCTTCAATTTTCTTCAGCTGAAGAACAAATACATGTCAAGAAATTCTCATAAAAGTTTCTCACAAAATCATCATTGCTATCTAGCATTTGGAAGAAAGCATAACCACTAAGTTGTGTGATGACTGTGGGTTTGGCAAGTGATGGAATAAGTGTGGGATTTGCATGTATTAATGTGAATGAATAAAAACACTAGCTGCATCTAGTGAATAACGTCTGAGCATATGAACTGCTCAAGAAATATCTTATTCTTATGAGTACACAAACCTGAAGATGATATTTTAGGGTTCATTTAAAATTCATAAACCTAAAATTAACACTTGTATCACAAGAAAAATCTGTATATCAAAGGAGAATATGAAACTGATTGTTTTGACTGCTTCATAAAGAAATTTGAAAAACTCACTCTACACATATGCACTTTTTGACATCTATAAATGGTAATGTCATCTTTCAAATGTCTTAATTCTGTCTTCATTTTTATTCTTCAAAATTCCCTTTCAAGCTTCTGAAGGTATGTGATTCTTCCTCTAGTATTAGAAGGAATGGATTAGAGTATTGTCAGAAAAATATATGGTAGTCAGGCTTCCTTTCAAGTTGGGAAGGAATGAGACTTTCAAAGTCAACTACAGCAAGATGGTTTGGCAATCTGAAATTCTGTAACTTTACCTGTATGATTCTTTTAACCCTCTTGGGCTAACATATTCTCCACTTTATAAATGTGGTGTAGCATAATAGGGATTCCTGAACTACTTTTAATTCAAAATAAACAGCAAAAATTTCTGCCCACTGTGTATTTAAGGCAGCATCTTATGAAACCTGTTTCAAAGGGGAAATGTAATCTTTTTACTCTAAATTGTGAAGCTCCTGACAATGGCCTGTTCCTACAAAAGGTCTGGTATCCAAAATGACAGCTTACTTCTAAGCAAAATCTCTGACTGCTGAAGCCTACAATAATTAAGCAAAAGATTTTGTTACTCAAAACACATTTCTGATTCTGAAATTATATTTCTGATTATAATCCTTCAAGATGCTTGGAAACTCCTGCAAGAGAATATGATTGTTTCCTCATACTCTGCTCTTCAGCCTTTCACCCAGAGAAACAGTGTGAAATTTGGAGTGGAGTAAGCAATTTGTAATTTTTTCTGTTCAGAATGACTCTGGTCTGATTTTTCCACCCTATGTACTCCAAAGGTCCGCTGTGGTAATCTCCACTCCTCATCTGCCTCTTTAAGGTCCATCTTCTGTGATGAGCAGTGGAGTACAAAAAAAAAAAAAAAAAAGACAATTTTCTCTGCTATGATGGGATAAAGGCAGCTGTGGCAATTAGGTCTGAGCTATTAAGCCTGAGCTTTGGCAGTGGAGTATTTTGCATAATTGTGGTGATAGCTGCTGGACTTCCATGCTGTTCCAGCTGTGGAATACAGCTATGTGGGATCTGGATTTGGTAAACTTCAAGGCGGATACTGTTGTCATCTGCAATCTGAACAGCTACAAGTATGTTGTGACAAGGAATAAGGATTTTCTATTTCAGGATATACTTTGTTTACACTTAATGTGTTGATCAAAAGCTCTGAGGTGAATCAGTCCTCCTTGAGGAAGGATTTTTGTCTGGACAATAGGGTATTCCTTGTGCTTGCTAGTGGGTACACCATATTTAACATTTGATTTTGAATTAAAACAAAGGGTTTAAGTCACAACTATTGATATACTGTTCTTTTTTGAATAATTATTACTATAGACAGGTAATAATTTCTCAACTTTAGAAACTCTATATTCTGTTAATTACGTGTGCTTCAGTGTTTCAAAGCTGAGGATGGAGTTAGAACAAGAGCAGTCCCTTTGAGAAAATCCTTTGTCTCCAGTTGTCAAACAGCCAATGGCTTTAATGGAGATCCATGTGCTGCACAGGGTAGCTATGTAATTGGAGAGTAAATATCTTGTAGAATTCTTAGCACTTTCCCTAGTTAGCTAAAATGTTGCCTTGTCTCTTCCCAGTTCTGGTGAACTTTGTTGTTTATACCTTCCAATCTTATGTAACTTGGTTAAGATGTATGTGAAAAGGAAAGACAAAATTATCTTAGAGTGGCTCTTACATTACTAAGAGTAACATTTTCATTTAAGTTTAAAATGAACCTCAAATTGAGCACCAAATGGTTCTTCCATAACAAGTATTTCCTTCTACTCCATCTCTACTCCATTATGACCTGTTCCAGATTGTATTGCTATCCAACAGCATCTCCCAAAAATGTCTTTACATCATGCCTGTATCTACATAATGTTAGCATACACAGGAACCTCCTGAATTTGTATGACGTGTGTATGTATGATATGTATATGTGTGTGTGTATATATATATATATGAATTATACTGTCAACCATACGTATGCATTTGGAATTGCTAATGTTACACATGCTGAAATATGCTTTTTTTTTTTTTTTTAATGTTACTAACCCACAAGTTAACCTTAATAACACAAAAATGTGGTACAACCACATAATTAATGCATCTTACACTAGACACCCCCTTCTATTACCTGTTGGATGATTCTTGATTTGTTACATGGCAGCACAAACGTGTGACAGCCTTCAGCTCAGGTGAGCCTTGCAAAACTGGGTGCACAGAACCCAGTCATGCAGGGCAGCTGATGTAAGAGTGACTCCAATGGGTCACCTTCTGCAGCTACAAGGCCAAGATATGAGTATGTATGACACAATATCAAAATGTGCCGCCCCTTTTGGTAGGAGTGGTGCCTAGTGGTTCTCCTCATCATGGCTCCCATGGCTTTCCCTGCAGCTCTTGGGAATCTCTGTTTCTGAAGTGGTGATAAGCTGCATTGTATATATTGGCTACTGCATAGATTCTTGCCAATGACAAATACCAGACCTTTGGTTCCACACAGCTTGAAGCAAAATCCAGTCACTTTCACAGGAGTCTTTCCATGTGTTTCATCAGTGACCACTGGGTCATTCCATAAAACTGTTTTCTTTTCCCGAGGAAAAACAAATTTGCAGCAACCCAACATGGTAATAGGACTGGGTTTTCATTAGTGTGAGTTCTTCTGGTTTTAAGGTACAGATATGTATATAATTGCCAGCATACTTCATTATGACTTTTAAACTTCATTATGAATTTTAAAATAAGTTGGAACACTACAATGACATACTTTACCCCTTCAGAGACACTTCCCTAATGTTGTTTTCAGGATGGATAAATAGAGCTTTCACTTTTTGACATCAGCCTATTCCCTTAAGTGAATTTTAAGTTGCATTGTATTCACAATAGGGCCATCTTCTGGTCAGTTTGCTGTTATAAATAAACATGCTATTTATTATTGCATATAACAGAAAGTATGCATTAGAAACATTTATGGCATCTACCATAAATACTAATTAAATTATATGGTGAATGTGTGCCTCACTGATTTAAATATGTTGGACACTTTGCAATATTGTTATAAATAAAAGAATGTATGCTTTCTTCTCCCTTGCTACTACTCTATCTCTCTAACTTGTTAAGCACCTTAATTTTCTTTGACTCCTCTGCATGAAAAAAAAAAAAAAAATCAAAATTTAAATGGCCAACCAGAACCTGATGCATTCTGGCAATGAGTTTTCTCCTGTGAAATCTTTTCTTTTTTGTTTATAAATTTGACCCACTACAAAAGATCAACGCTGTATACAAAGCAAACAGATCATGCGTGCAAAAGTTTTAATTAAACCTTGCAGCTAAATCACCCACTTCCTTAGTTTTCCCTTATCTACCTGGCTTTTCTACTTACAGGTGTTTTAATCAATGGATACCTAGTTAACAAAATGAAATTATTTCTATGGTGCTGCATAGAGAAGAATATTCCCCTGGTTTTAAAAGCTGCCTATAAGCTTTTAGAAGGTCACAGGTATGTCAGTAACAATCAACTACCCCTCTTTATCATCAGTGGAAAATATTGAAGTGCAAAGCTATCTTCAGTCTTTTAATATGTCCTATGCTATATTCTGTCTGATTTCTACCCCACAATTGTATTCTGTTTGCTAAAACACTGAATGATCCAGCAAAATTTAGGAGCCAGGCTACAGACTGAGTTATTTATATTTCTTGAAGGCACAACATTTTTTCCCAAGCAAGTGCAATAGTTATAACCTATTTTTTCTTCCTATATATTGTCATCTGTGTTGTTTCAGTAGCATAACCAATTCCTCTTTATGACAACTGTCTAGAGGTTATGATGTTTGTTAATAGCATTCCCCATATCTTGTACTGGAGCCAAAAGCATAACAAACTTAATGGAGTGATTACTGCCCACTCTGTACTTTGAGTTTGGCCATGATTGCCAAGATCAACTGGAAGAAGTTTAAGGTTGAAGCTAATTATACAGGCAACTGGTGTTGAGATGGTTATTATGAGCTTTAATTACAAGTGTTAATTCAGTAATGATATTACAGGTGATATTCTCTTCCCTTGGCCCAACAAAATGCTAATAAAGCAGAAACAATAAAATCTTGTTCAAAAAAAGGCATTGAAATGAGGTTGATTCTGAATATTCAACCTGACTCACTAGTGATAATATACTGTCATTAAAGCAGGAAATTTCTTATGTCTCTTATGGATTGGTTTGTATCCTAGCTGCAGATTACTTGGAGTGTGACTGCAGAAGGCAGAGAGTGGCAAAATCCTACCCAACTGGGCAAGGACCTTCATGATCTGAGCCTTTTGTTTTTTGTTTTTTTGTTTTTTTTTTTTGTTGTTGTTGTTGTTGTTTTGTTTTGGTTTTTTTTTTTTGTTGTTGTTTTTTTGTTTTTGTTTTTTTTTTTCCTGTGTCCTTCCCCATCCATTTTCCTTTGAAGTTCTTGAGTATTGCTTCATTTCCCCTCATCTTTCTCATATTACAGCTCTGATTTTCTCACCCTTGTTTCTCTCTCATTTCCCTTCTTGTTCTTTGTCTCTGCCTTATGGCTAAGAAGCTACAATCCAGACCACTAACCCCAACCTGTCATCCCTAGAAGAGCTTTGCACATGTTTCAGATATCTTACGTAGCGTATCTGAGGTCAGCTGTCTTGATTATTGTTTCTTTCCATCACTCAGTGGGGCATCCCTTGTGCATTGGGATGTCTTCAGCAATCTACCATCATCATATGATGTCTCTTTTGATTGTATTCCTAAATAATATTGAAAGAAGATCCCACAGTGGGAAGATATAAGCTGTGCTGTGTTATCCAGACAGGACTCAAGTCCTGGAGGATGGTATCTATAGACTTCAAACAACCTCTTCCTTGTTCGGGTATCAGTGTATCCTAAGAGACCATGCCTTGAGGTTTCAGTAGCACAGATTTGCTTTACAGGGAAGCAGAAACTTGCTGTAGTCTGAAGGCAGCTGCTATCAGCAGATTTGATTGCTGTTGTAGCAGCATCAGGAGCTAAGGGGAATGCTCTGTGAATATGTGGTGAGGCAGACAGATCTCTGGCAGTGTATAAGCAGTCCTGCTTATCAGGTGTGCATTGCTAGAGGGGGTGGGTCCTTCTATCTTCTACAGGTTCAAATGGCCAAACCCAAGAAAATACAGATGCATTCTGAATGTTTGAGTGAACTTTCCTGGCCAGAATTAAATTTTGCTGAACGATCTGGTGGAAACCTTACTATGTCATTAACAAAAGGTCAAGAACTACAAAGCCATGCAGAAGGAACTTAATATTTTAAAGTGGAACTTCATGTTCCCTTTGTCATCAGTTTTACACTTCCTTACAAAAGGTGAAAACTCTGCTCTTATCTCTTATGGGATGGTCCTGCTGTAAAGGGAAAACCTACTTTTTTTTTCTTTTTTCTTTTTCCTTCTTTTTATTTCCTGCAGGTTATAGCAATCATTTTGCAAGGACCAAAAATAACTTACACCATCCCAACATTCATTTCCCCACCATGTGCTGTAACTGGGGTCTAAGAAGCACCAATGATGACATTAGCTGTTGAGTTTAATTAACACAATAGCAGTGATCCAAAATAAATGAAACAAAACTATTGTACTAGGTAATTCATTAGTGGAATAATACCATAGAGGTGCAGATTATTATAATAAGAACCACTGGAAGATTATGGGGATTATAGCTGCTTTCTAGAGTTTGTGCAATTATTTTTCCAGTTCACCATGATCACTTTTTGAGTTTCCTTGTGTTTTATCACTTAATGGAGTTTAGGGTTTGCAACAGCATTTTGCAGAATTATAGTGTACTTTATTCATTGCTAAAAAGACAAGCACCTTTATTTTTTGAATGTTAAAAAATGAGGAAAACATGGTCTTTAATTTTTTCATACATGTTGCTTTTCATGCATAGCTATGTGTCAGGCTCTGCAATTTTGGGGATAGCTAAGGAAGTTATCTGTGGTGGGCTGTTGTACAGGTGCAGTGTGCTTCCTCTTCTGATGCGTTGTGGTGTCAGTCTTGGTGCTTGCATTGTCAGCTGTTAGCACAAGAGGGGAGGAAAATCAGAACGCATTTCATCAGGGGTTATAAAGTCCTGGGGGGTGGGAAGGGTTAGACCCATGGTCTTGCAGACCTACTGTCCTCAAGGTAAGAGACACCCATCTCTGAGAAGAAAAAAATTTAGCTGTCTATCTACAGCTAACAGCTGTAAAGAGAGATGGATAATCAGATACACAGCAGTAGAAAAGAATAAAACTTAATGAACATCAGACAAATAGGAGCAGAATGAAATTGATCTGTGCATTGATGCTCGTGACCCTTTTGTATTTTTTTTCTGTTACACCCACAAATACCTTGGGGCAAACAGACCAGCAATCTTTAGGTCAAGGTAAAGTTTTTCACTGGTATCTATGCAGCTTAGTAGACATGGCAGAAGCAGAGAGTTAGTAAAATGGAAACATCTGAACAGTAGCTTTGTTTCCAAAACAAAATACACTGTTATTCTGGTGGTGGTGTGGGTTGTTTTTTTTTTATTTGTTTGTTTGCTTTTTGTTTTGTTTTCTGCCTAGAATCACAAAATGGCATGAAAAAAAAATGTTTGTTTCAAACTCTTATATCAAACATGCCCTAAATTACGATGCAAGTATGCTGGAGCAGGTTCCTCTCAAACACAGTGATTGAACTGTCTTTGTCTCAGTCACTTACTGGAGCAGAGACTGGGATCCAGACATCCTTAATGTCATTCTGTAGATCATTGTCTGTGATACGGTGGAAATACCCTGATTTACACCACTATAAAGCCCAGTGAACTTTGGGACAGTTCCTGTAAGTGCTTAGGTTCCAGATCTGCTAATAGAAGTAAGCGTGAAACATAAAGAATTTAGACAGGGTGGAAAAAAATACTATAAGGTTCTAAAAGTGGACAAAAATGGTATTACGCTGCTCACTGTTTCATTTTATAGTCTGGTTTTAAAAAGCTAGTGTTGTTATTGATGAAGATCCTTCTTACTTGCATGGAAACAGTGAAGGTGGAAAACAAAAGAAAGAAGTTCCAGAATGATTTCCATGCTGGTAGCTCCTTTTTTCTGCAGTCTGAAAAGGTAAAAAATGACTGTTGCTATATTCTTCATCTCCTCGAATGCACAGAAAAATTGGGCTCTGCTCCTGTCTCAGACTTCTGACTCTGACACAGTGCCCAGTACTGAGCCTCTCAGCAACACAGTAAGAGATGTCTCTAATGCCTGTTACATGTGGTTCTACCATTCATTTCTTTTCTCAGCTTGCCTGGGTTTTATTAGATTTCTGTATGGTGCTCCTATGTCTAATTAATTAAGGCAGGCTGAAATATGTTTTTCTCTTGGAAATATGCAGAAAGCATTGAACCCTGTGATAGGGTAGAAAGTGTTGATGCTGCAGGGTTGTACTTCACAGCTTTGTAAAGCCCCTTAGGGAAGTCTGACTCCTGCACAAACGAGATTTACCCTTTCTGAAGACAGCTCCTCTGTGCTTGAGGAGTGGCACTGCCTGTGATCCTCCTCTCTGGTTTTACATGCTACCACCACTCCTGGTATCTTTCCAGATGAGTCCTTATTTGCATTTATGGCCTAATGATTCCCACATCTTCATATTATACCTTGCAAGTGCTGAGATGGTGAAGGATGACTGCTGCAGGGTATAAATTCCCCCTGCATATGTAAAACAGATGAGCAGTGTCCAGCCAGGCTGAAAATTTACTGCTAAAAATCTTTAGCAGTGAGAGCACTTACTTTTTCCTAGTGTTGGAGACACCTGGCACCATAGTCTTTTACTTCTTGTTTCTAGAAATAATGCACTTTTTCCTTATCAACAGTGAGAATTAATCTTTTTAATGTGTTGCATGTAGAAATGAGAAGATGTAGAATTATATATTCCAGTTTCTTGGTGTGAAGAAGAACACTGAGCAGCATTTTCATGTCTCACAGTCTATACAAACTCAGTAGAGCCCAAGTCTGTATAACTTAGGATGGTAAAATTATAGCTCTAATGTATGTGGTAACATTTATTTGTAATGTACTTTTCTGTATCCCAAGAGAAAGGATTTTGGAACAAGCTTTACAGATTACCTTGATTCAGCACTAACTACATTCATTTAAAATGTTTGCTGTGCTGGACATTTCAGCCTGGGTTTGCCTGCTGTGGATATTGCTCTGGCTGCATGGATCATTGAACAGAGAAAAGATATGCCCTTCCCTGCTCTCCTCTAATAATCAGGAGGGAAGTTGCAGCTTATGTTTCCCTATAATGAGGTTCTCAAAAAACAAACAAACAAAAACAGCTCTTGGTAGCTGATGGGAATAGATGCCCTCTGAATTGCCTTGCTGACCCATTCTCTTTGTAAGTGCTTATGATGTGAATCCCATGGCGTTTGATCATGGAAGGTTTGGTTTCACATTTAAAATTTGCATCTTTGCTGTTTTCACTTGCTTATCACTGGGTGTTTACTTTCACCCACTTGAAACCTGCAGACTCCAATTTTCATGCCTAAGAAAACACATGGAAAAGCAAGGGTAGTGCTTATGCACAATTAAACTCATGAATGTCAAAAACCTCTTACATTCCTTTTTACATCCAGTATTGTCTGTTGCTCTCCTGCAGGACCTCCATATGAGGCGTGGTGCCTGCAATGATACCATCTCAAACAGCAAGCATTACTTATTAGCACTAATGAAATCTCATCAAGCAACTGATCCCTGAAAGGTAGCCTCTTTGCTAAGTATATGTTGTTGTTTTTTTTTTAAAAAAAAAAAAAAGGCTAGTCATAAATCAAATAAGTTGTTCCTTTGATGTTATTTATGCTATTGACAAACAGAAAATCCTTAAGAACTGGCATGTCATTTTAAGTCTGTTCTCCCCATTCAAAAGAGAACTATACCTGATTTATTCCAAATTACAAAGAAAGGTTGCTTTTATGGGCATCTCTATGGTGTTCTGCATCATTGTATGAGTGACTTAAAGCACCATGTTTCGTAATGCTTCTTCTTCAACTAATGTCTCTCTAATACTAAAGGGATATGCTTAAAAAAAAAAAAAAAAAAAAGAGCCATGAGAAATTGGTTGTGCAAACATCAGTTGTCATCCTACATTTCTCATGTCTCATCTACAAGGCCATCTTTCCTATTCAGCTAACAACACAGTTCAGCTTAGTTTGTCAGTACAAAATTGCAGTGGACTCTCAATACTTCTGTTACTTCAGAGCAGGGTGTTTCCAGTTACTGAAACCATTTCTGTTTTCTGTTCACTTTCACGTCTGCTCTGTTACTTCCAGTAAGTTGTTGTAGAGCCAGGAGCTCCGAGATGGTACTGAAATTACTCCAGATGGCTAAGTGCAGAATCCTTCAGCCTGCAGTGAAGTTAGGTTGACGGTAGATTTTGAAGTCTCCTTCAAAGCTTTCTTTCCTTCAGGGATATATGCCTTGGTCTCACTTAGCTTTAGTAGCAGTCTCTAAAACCAGGTCAGTGTGAGCTACATAAACTGCTTCTTACAGCACTAACCTTTCAAGACTGAAAGAGCTTTTCCTTTATAACCATTTCAATGGCTTTTTAAGTGGTTAGCAGTGGGAGTTTTATACCAATGGATGTTAAGTTGTCATTCCAGACTCAGGTTACTAAATAAGATAAATAGACCTGGTTTGGTTCTCTGAGAAGATCCATTTCTGTGGTCACCAGAAGATGCAAGTACCCTCGTGTTTCACGGTTTTGCTAAAGAGCAGTGACATCTCTGATTCTTCGTTGCTGAGGAGGACTGGCAAGCCCATCTGGCTCTAGGAGGCTCTAGATTCTCTATACTTTAGGGTCACATATATATATAAAGGGATAATTTTGGACCCAAAAATGGTATCTAGAGGAGCTGTGATACTGTTCTCTACAGAATCGGTGATAATGAGCATGTCAGCTCTAGTGCTAAAGTGAACTTTGGTTTATGGAGATGTTCACCTGTGAGCGCAGAGTGCATGTGCTGTACAGAAGCTGTAGGTAAATAGTCTTCTGCTGGGCTTCAAAGTCATCACTGCTCTGAAGCCTTCATCTGAAAGACAGTAGAAGGTACTGTATGTGAAGGCAATGTATGAGTAATCAAGACCCTTCTCTGGGCCAGGGCATATGTAGGAGGGTCCTAGCCTTGTCTGTGACAAGGAGATGAAACAATATCACTAGGAGAAAGTATAATAATACAAGATGTGGAATGAGAGAGCTGAGTGTTCGTTTCTATGAATTGGTAAAGCGCACACAAAGCTGAGGTGCTTCTGTACCAACAGAAAACATGCAAGAAATGAGGTTATAATAGGTTTTGGAACTGTGTGCTTACCATACCTTGGCCAGTAGTAGTTACTGTTGCAGTAAGGTTAGTGCAAACTTGCTGATTAGGATAGTTTGCAATCTGTCACTGGTGCATGGAGATTCATCCACTAGATCCATTAAGATTTATTGCCTGCACACTGATCCTTAGGTACCCTCCTCCTGCTTCACTAGAAAGACACGATTTAACTTTTACTTGGTTCAGATAAGGAGTACTGCCTGCTGAAACAGGATCTGCTTTCCTGCTAACCTTTCCAAGAAGCCATCCGCAATTATGTATGGTTTTAATTTTATGCCTATTCTGTTCCTTTTGCCATGCAAAGTCCTGGCCATTATTTGACAGCTATGACCTATGCGTGACTTATGTAAGGGCCAGTGCTTTGCCTGCATCCTGTAGAGGTGCAAAACAACTGCCCCCCCTCCCTCCCCTTCCTCCCTGTTTCTACTGAGGTATACGATCTGGCCCTTTTTGTAGAAAGATTATTGTATGCATCCTTTAAATAGCACTACCAGGTAGGGAAATTATGGCAGATTTTAATCACAGTAGGCTCATGTAGTGGGTTTACGTGGCAAGGTTTTGGTAGCAGGGAGCAATAGGGGTGGTTTCTGTGAGAAAGATCTAGAAGCTGCCCCATGTTTGGGAAGGGCCCCATTGTTTTCCAGATCTGAGCCAATAAGCGATGTTGTTTTGCGCCTCTGTGAGAGCATATTTAAGACAGGGAAAAAACGCTGCGCCAGACAGCAGCCGGGAGTGAGAGAACAGCCTTGCAGGTGCCAAGGTCAGTGTAGAGGGAGGGGGAGAGGTGCTCCAGGCGCCGGAGCAGAAGTCCCCTGCGGCCTGTGGTGAGGACCATGGTGAAGCAGGATGTTCCCCTGCAGCCCATGGAGTACCACGGTGGAGCAGGGTTACACACTGCAGCCCGTGGAGGAGACCACGGTGGAGCAGGTGGACCTGCACCGACGGAGGCTGCTGCCTGTGGAAGACCCCTGCCGGAGCAGATTCCGGGCCGGACCTGTAGCCCGTGGAGAGGAGCCCACACAGGAGCAGGTGACCCGGCAGGAGCTGCTGCCCGTAGGGGAGCCAGGTTGGAGCAGTTTTCTCCTGAGGGATGGACCCCGTGGTACGGACCCATATCTGGAGCAGTTCTGGATGAGCTGCTGCCTGTGGGAAGCCCACGCCGGACCAGTTCATCAAGGACTGCATCCCCTGGGTGGGACCCCACAGCACAGGGGACGAGACTGACTGAGAAGGAGCGGCAGAGAAGAAGTGCTGTAGACTGACCATAACCCCCATTCCCCCGTTCCCCTGCGCCACTCGGGGGGAGGAGGTGGAAGAGGGTGGATGGGGAGGAAGGTGCTTTTGGTTTGCTTTTTCCTTTGTTTTCTCACTTCTCTCGCTTGTTAGTAATAGGCAATAAATCTTACTATCTCCTTATGCCGAGTCTGTTTTGCCCGTTACAATAATTATTGCGTGATTTTCTCGTCCTTATCTCAACCCTTGAGCCCCTTTTCACATATTTTTTCCCCATTCCTCTTTGAGGAGGGGGAGTGAGAGAGTGGCTGTGGTGGAGCCCGGCTGCCCACTCGAGCGGAACCACGACAGCTCAGTAAAGACTTTTTTTCCAGTTGACATGGCTCTAAAATTTTGATAAGGTGCAATATAATTATCCAGCTGGCCTTCATCCAGATTTAATGCCTATGATCCAGCAAAAAGAGCAATTGTTGCAATTCTGTTGGCAGTGAGAACCAGCTCTGTAGCTGCTGTTAAGTATGAAACCCAAGCATTGGGTTTGCCTTGTTGCTCAGCTCCCTCAAGCTGGGTATATGCCCCATCCTCTGCTGTCAGGCACGCAGCACCACTGCCTAACTTGCTCTTGCCAGTTTTGACAGGGACACTCAAGACCAAGAAGCATGAACGGTGCTTATCAAAGGATGCAGCCAGCTGTATCTCACCCCTTGGCTTTTGGATCCATCATGGCTTTTGCCATGCAGAACACTGGCATCAGAAGGTAACTGGGCTGGTTTTGCTCTGAAACGTTACAGCTAGTGACATAATGCCAGCACCTTTGTAGGGAAAAGCTTGATTTTTACCTTCTTTCACCTTTCTCCCAGTCTGTCACATATATCTTACTAATGGTAAGTCAGAAAGGAAGAACAACCAAAGCAAAACCCCAAAGGGCTAAGCTTTTATGCTTCTCTTACTGAAAAGATTAATTTACTACAACACTGTATCAGGCCAAACGATGTCAATGATGAGGCTGGGTGTGCCAGTTCCTTTGGGGAATGAAAATTAGAAACCTAATTCTTGATAAGGGAAGAGTTCAAGACATCATTATGTATCCACTTTTGCAGGGAAAATGGCCTCAGAAAAGCAATGTTGATATTTTTCAGCATAAGATCTTGCTAGTCTAAAGGATCCTGATTTTTGTTACTTAAAATATTCAAATATATATAATATAAGAAAACTGCAAACTGCAGGCCGTTTTGAAAGGATTTTGTTCCCCTTGCATTGAAAACCGGGCTTACAGTGTAAGTACTTTTTCTATTAAAAATTTTCCAAGTAAGGAAGGATTTCTCACTGCAGCTCTTGTACAAATATTTCTTCCACATTCGTGTATATATTGAATTGGAAATAGAACTAAATAATGCACACGAGGACAGTATCAGTCAGATCCTAATCCCAGCCAGACCTTTTGGGTACTAATTCAATACAAATAAAAAATGAAAACAAGGAATGCTGTTTTTTACATCCTGCACGTGTTTTTCCATCAACCATCAAATTCAGTGTTTGTATTCTGAATTGTAGCCCATGGGCAGGGAATTGACTTAAGCATGACCTGCAATGCAAAATAAGAGAAATTCAATTTAAATCATCATGTACCACATATACCTGCCAGGCTCAGGGCATAGCCTAGACCAATTAGGCTCTGGTTTCCACAGTTCTGACATCTATCACACCAGTCTGTGATTGCCTGAAGCTGCAAAACCTGGGGTCTTTTCACACTTAAATAGTCCTCTCTCAAGTCACATACTCATGACATCGGAAGGAGTAGAATGCACAAAACCAGAAATATTTGTTTCCTATGTTTATCAGCCTTTTCAGGTTTTGAAAGTGTCTGAACATTTGCTAAGTCTCTAAGCAAGAGATATTTTCTTGGTAAGAAAAATGTGGATTAGAATAAGTAGAATAAGTATTCTCTTGCCTCTTGGCTTTTCTTTCCTCTTTTTTTTTTTTTTTTTTTTTTCTATCAGGTTCTGTTAATCATTTACTTTTTAACTGGGAAAATAACAGGATAAGTTTCTCTTCATTTCTGAGGCAGCGTACTCTTTGACAGTGAGTTCTTGTTTTTGTCTGTCCTCCTTCATCTTCAAAAATATTTACACTACAGATGTTGTTAGGCATATGTCTAAATTGTATAGATAACAAGACCTCTCCCATAGAGGAAAATATAATGCAGTAAATAAATGTACTTGCATATTTGCATTTAAGGGTTATGTTTGATCTACTCTACTGCGGCAGCTATACTGAACTTACCATCTAAATGAATCTCTTCCTCCTAAAATTCCAAATCTTACCTAGTGATTTCGAGATATAGTGAGTACTAGCATCAATTGGCTATACCAGCCTATATTTTTTGGAAAAAAAAAAATGTATATATTGTTTTTATAAATACTGTGATCGGTGTGTGTTGCATGGTGATAACAACCTGAATGTGATGTGAGGAGTGTAATGTGAAGGAACTGTCAAGTGCAGAAAATCAGCAAAGCAGTTAGGAATATCCAAGAGCATTCACAATTTCTACTTGGCCATGTTGAACCTCATCCCACTGGCCTCCGACTATTGATCTATCCTGTCCAGGTCCCTCTGCAGGGCCTTCCTACCCTCCAGCAGATCAACACTTCCCCCCAGATGCACCCCATATAAGTATTAAAACATATTCAGCCACTGTAAATTTACTCTTCACCTGTTTGACGTCAGGTATTTTACCTGTATTAATCTGCAGGAAATGTATTAAATAAAGGTTTCCAAGTAACTTTCCTTCTTCAGATTCATCTCTAGATCTCAGCGGTCCTTGTTTCTCTGCACTTTAGAAAGCACAAATGTGTTCTTAAAAGCCATATGAGCGTAAGCTTCATTGGTACACTGTGTTTCTAGTAGTTTCTCTGTGGTAAATTAGAGCTGGTTTGTAGCCAAAATGGAATTGGGAATGAATGAGGTATAATACAGGGGAGATTTTTAGTTCCCGCCAATTTGTATGTCAATGTAAACTTGCAGACAGAAAAAGTTTTAAAATGAGTAGGAGTGTTGATTTTTATTCAGAGCCACTAAAAAATAAGTCAGATTTATGTCTTGTGGAAAACACTCATGTCAAGTGACATACAAAAAAAAGGGGAAGTGCTGCATTTCTGCAACTTTAGTTTGCACAAACAAAGCATAGAAAGCATTTTTAATTTGTTTTGGTTTTGTTTGCTTGTTTGTTTTTAACTTCATCTTGTATTTAGAAATCTCTTGGAACAGATCATTGCAATGTATTTATCTTCTCATCTACATGAAAATCTCATACAAATCAATAATAGAGAAGTGATGGCTGATTAGACCTGCTTGTCGTTTCCAAGAAATGTTTGGAAAAAAATGTCCTAGGACCACTTACCTTTGCATTAAAAATTAAATTAATTATCCATGCTGGAAATGTTAACATCCACCAACACTGGAAAGGGTAGTGTTAGGATTACAAATATTTATAAATAGAGAGTGAATCAAACACCTTTCTTCCTTAATCCTGCTGCACTATTCATTGATGCTCTTCTTTTCTCTTATTTTTCAGTTAAACCAAGTTTACTAGAGTGCTGATTGAATGGATTTTTCTGTACACGTGCATGAGATTACAGGGCATTTCTGCTTTATTGTCAAAGTTACAGTTGCACTGTGGGTAGAACACCATTTTCTATACCATAATAATAAAATAAAATAATTATTTAATAAAAATAAAATAAAATGCATAAGGCATTTTATTTTCCAGCATTGCCAAGCGGAAAAGCCTACATTCTGGTTGCGCATGGACCCAACTGTTTCAGCATTACTGAAGTCCAAGCACCTCAGTGGTGACTTCAAACACACACAAAAAAATGATCTGTATTTTAAGTTGTTGGAAAGATGGAATCTGTCAAAGCCAAGACTTGAATGCCTTCTTACTAATTCAACTTCTTTGGTTTTGTTCAGGGTATTACTTTTGTTATTTAAATTAAATTAATTTCTGTTGTTGAGAGGAAGCTAGTAGAAAACGTCCTTGTTAAAATGGCATTGAAGAAAACAATGTCATACGTTACATTTTATTTCTGCATAGCTGGAGGGGGGAGGAGGGTTAATGTGTTTGCCTTGAGTTCTTGCATTAGTATTCCCAGCTACTGGGGGGAGGGGGACACGACTCATAGTTGTTTTGTTTTTTATTGTTGGTGGCTTTTTTGGTGTTTTTTTTGTTTTGGTGTTTTTTTGACTTATGAGCAGTTTGTCTAGCTCTGGGTGAAATGCTTACTAGTTAGAATTTAAAAAGCTATTAATTTTTACCTGATTTATTTTCAGCCCTGAAGGCTCTTACTTTCTCATAAGAAATAAGGAAGGCTCTTAACAGCCTTTATTTGGCTGCATTATGTGTACTTTCGTTTTTGTTCCCCAAACCTACTGATATTGTAGGAGCTGGGCACGGATACTGACTCTTTACCCAGACTAACACATTTATCTTTACAAACTCATGCAGGTCTCCAGTGCTTTTTGTGTGTGTGTGTGCATTGCGTGCATTAGTAATGCAGAGATTTTGCATTTTTTTTAAGGTGAAACCAGGTGAACAATTTTTTTTTTTTTTTTTTCAGTAAACCCTCTGATCCAATGGAAATGAAAAACTGGTCTCTTTTGATCATTGTTCCCCTTTTACAGTTGCAGCATTAGCACCCTAAACTAGGTTAACTGCTGTGGGGACCTTTTATCATAACCTTGCTACTGCTACCCAATGGCAAAATGTGAGTAGCTCAGAGAGTGCTAAGGGCAAAATATACAAAATATTTCATACATACAAATTACAGGAAGTTTTGGGGAAGCCCAGTATTTGGACACCAACTTGAGACAAGTTAAAGAGGCCTTTATTTAACAGAAAATAATAATAGAGAAAGAGAGAAAATGTACGTATGGTCTCCATGACTGCTTCTGTCTCTCATTACATTGCTTGCATTGGCCGGGTTTGTTCTTGGGAGCATGCTGGTGTTGCTGTTGATGAAGGCTGTGCCCTTTCAGAGTGCCTCTGCCAGTGCTGCTCAGGACAGGACTATTGTGAACAGCAGTACCCATACATTTGCAAGAGCATCTGGGGTTTGATTAGAGACTCTGGACTGTATTTTATTCTGCTCTTGGAAAAATAAAAGGCAACTTGACTGGGGTAATTTGGAGTAACATGTAAACATGGATGAGACAAATTCATGTTTGGATTTTTCCTTCTAATGTTTTCTTTCAAGAAGGCTGTTGATCAATACATCATTGATCACTGGAGTTATAAGCATTTACTCTTAAAACCCAGATCAGCCTCTCTTGCAATACACAGCTGGTGGATCCCCAGAATGATCCCATCTGAAGATGATCCCAGCAGTCACTCTGGGACAGGCACAAGCACAGAGGCTCATGTTCAAAGGCAAATGTAAAAAGAACCAAGTTTTAGCAAGCTTTGCCATCACAGCTTTATAATATGCAACTGATATTGAGACAGTTGATTTATGTTCCTTGTCCATATTGGGTGAGGAATGACTGGAAAACTAGCCACATTCCCAGATTTGCTGCATTAGCAGAGATATTTTTGGGATTATACATTAGCAGAACCTCTCAATCAAAAAAGTTCATTTAAGACATTTCAAAACCACAATGTTAATATGGATGTCAGGTTTGCTTAGATGATCTCTGTCCTGATCCTCTTCAACCAAGGAGAAGTCCTCCTTTCTCTGGACTTCCTCTCTTGTCTCCAGGGTCTGAGATTCCTGAGAACTGACCTTAGCAGTAAATACAGAAGCAAAAAAGGCATTCAGCAACTCTACTTTCTCCATATCCTTTGTCACCAGGGCACCCACTCCATTCAGCAGCGGGTCTACATTTTCCCAAGTTTTTCTTTTTTTACTGATGCATTTGAAGAAGCCCTTCTTGTTATCTCTGACATCCCTTGCCAGATATAATTCCAAATGGGCCTTGGCCTTTCTTGGCTATGTCTCTGTGATTGCAATTAACTACTGAACTAGTAAGGATTCAGACAAGCTAAACAATTTGAAATATTTATTTATTCTACCTGGTTTGCTCCAAGCTTCTGAGATTCCTTTTGGTACTGCAATTCACATACTTTCATCCAAAATCCACCAGAAGAAAACTTTAGTCAGGCTTTGTTCCCAAGTTTTGTCATTTCAGACCATGGTGAAACAGCTTATGATAGGAGTAGACTAAAATATGCTTTTGCTGTATGTGCTTCCAATCAAGGAGTGGAAGGAGCCCAGCTGGATAGTTTTGTGTATGAGGCACCAGTGATGAATGGCATACACCTGGTGATCTCTCATGTACTTAGCTGCTTGACCAAATCAACCCACTGTACCAAATCAAAGCCAAAGAAATACCAATCACTTTCCTACCTGTGACTGTCATGTACAAATAATGCTATAATTGAGCATAGTACTTTAATCAGAATTCAATTGTATTTATTTTCTAGAAGCAGAGCTTCTGCTTGTAGTTGGAATTACTCAATATTTCTCTGCTGCTTCAGTAGCCAACAAGCAAAGAAGGTCTCTACTAACAAATGAGGAGTCTTGTTTGAGTAGCTGTGTGTTGAGAGTTTGGTCAAAAAATAAAAGCTGATATTTGACACTCTCATAGTATATTGCATTATTTGTAGTATTGTTTCAATCTAGTAAAACATTTTTGTTGTTGTTATTGTAGCTGTTCCATTTCCCTGGTAAATGATTAAGCATGTACTTGTTCTAATTCTCAATGCCTGCAGGTGGTAGTGAGCTGAGCTGTCTCTAGCCTTGCTCTGTAAACAATACAGGTATTATTCTGTACAGAAATCATAGTGTAGCTTTCTATAGTGCAGAAAGTAGCTCTAGGCACTAAGCTTTGGATTGTAAAATAACTCTATAATTTAAATGTGGGCTCACATTAACAAAAAGAAATACTGGAGTCAGACTGGCTACTAGAGAATGAGTACGTTCATTTCAGCCAAGAAGGCAACTGTAAATTCTTGTATTCTGGACTGACAAATTCAGGCTGATTAATACCAGCAACTGAAACTCTCTTGTCTGCATGTCTCCTATGAACTTCTGGCTTGGGGGTTCTACAGGAGGCTCTAGGTTGCTACAATGGTTCTGCACATAAACTTTCAGCCAAAGTGTCTCTACAGCAAGGCCATGATACATAATTCAGAGCTGTACTTCTGCACTTTATGGGGAGAGCAAAGGAAGAAAACTTGTTTGAGGATGTGACTATCTTTTAAAAGTTTGGTAAGCTTGCAGAGATGGCTGTAATTAAATGGTCTCAGACTTTCAGAAATTAAATACAGTGTTAATAAGAAAAGCTTAGTCCAAGAAGTATTCTTTGTCTTCTCAAATGGCTTTGAAAGCTGCTTCTTTGGAATTGGGACAACAGCCTTACAGCAGCTAAATAAGAATGTAATGCATGTCTACTAGACTATGAATAAAACCAAATGCAGGGGTAGCTTGCTGGGTGTATTGGATTTACATGGCAAGGTTTTGGTAGTGGGGAGCCGTAAGGGTGGCCTTTTTGAGGAGTCCAGAAGCTGCCCCGTGTTAGATAAGGGCCAGTTTCAGCTGGCTCCAAAGGAACCCACCACTGCCCAAAGCTGAGCCAATAAGCAATGTTGTTTGTGCCTCTGTGAGAGCGTATTTAAGGAGGAAAAAAAATGCCGTGCAACAGTAGCTGGGAGAGCAAGGAGTGAGAACCAGCTCTACAGCCCCAAGGTGAGTGCAGCAGGAGGGCAGGAGGTGCTCCAGGCACACAGCAGCAGTTCCCCTGTGGCCTTTGGAGAGGCCCCTGGTGAAGCAGGCTGTCCCCCTACAGCCCATGGGTCCCACATGGAGCAGATCTCCACGCTGCAGCCTGTGGAGGAGCCCCCGGTGGATGTGGCCTGGGGCCTAAGCTGCAGCCTGTGGAAAAGAGCCCACGCAGGAGCAGGGGGTCTGGGGGGAGCTGCTGCCCACCCATGGGGGACCTGCACTGGAGCAGTTTGCTCCTGGGCGATGGATGGACCCCATGGTACAGAGCCATGTGGGAGCAGTGCTTGATGAGCTGCTGCCCGTGGGCAGCCCCCACAGGATCAGTTTGGGAAGGACGGCATCTCAATTGAGGGACACCACGTAGAGCAGGGGCAGAGAGTGACTGTGAAGGAGCGGTGGAGATGACAGTGTCAGGGACTGACTGCAGCCACCATTCCCTTGCACTGCTTGGGGAGAGAAGTTGAAGAGTGTGGATGGGGGAAAGGTGTTTTTAGCTTGTTTTTGTTTGGTGGTGGTTGTTTTTCACTGCTTAGCTTGGTAGTAATAGGTAATAAATTAATCTTCCTATGTTCATTTCTTTTTTTTTTTTTTTTTTTTTTCCCATAATGATAATAGTTGAGTGATCTCCCTGTCCCTGTCTCAGCTCTTGAGCTCTTTTCATCATATTTTGACCCCTTTCTCTTTTGAGGAGGGAGAGTGAGAGAGTGGTTGTGGTGGAGCTCAGCTGCCCAGCTGGGTAAAACCAGCACATTGGGCAACAAGCAGATAAGAATACGAGTGGTATCTTCCATGTAACAGCCTTTCCGTATTTTCTCGCTAAGGCATGACAAGTGCTTAAAGGCAAGATTTGTTCTGATAAGGCTGAAATTACAATTTTGTCTGTAGCATAAGTAATGCTTAGAAAGAAATGAAATTAATAAATATATGCATCAATTATGTTCAAATTAAGATGTATGTTGTCCAAATTCTCTTTTTATTGACAAATCTATAATCAGGGGTAGCTGTTACAGCATTGTTGGCCTACTGGAGTGGCTGTCTGAGAGTCAGTACACAGGGTGGAGGTTTGCAGCACTGCTGTTTTGTGTTCTGTAGATGAGAGAGTACAAGGGCTGGTAATCTGGTGATTCATGTGGACATTCATACCATGGGGTAAAGGAGTTTCTGTGCCATTCCTTTACAGTGTGCAGTTCTTTATGTCCATAGAAATGGTGTTCATTCTATGGAAAAATCAAAGCATTGCTGTTTGTGCCAATGGGAGCAGGCCTTTTTCTATGACAAAATACTAGATAACACTACAGAAGTTCTTCTGGTGTGAAATAATTAAAGTATGAATCTTGTTTTTACACCTCAAGGGATTGTGGGATGGAGAAAAATGAAAAACAAAACTTGAAAATGCCTGTGCAAGCATCTTACTAATAGAACAGAAGCTTGTTCTTGCATTCAGTGTAGTACCTTTAAAGTCTCAAGCCATAGTTCTGTTAATGTTCATTAATCCATACATGAATTACTTAGTCTGACACTGGAAAAATATGAATACTGAATGCAAATTGTGGACAGATCAAAGTGGAGTTATCAGTGGTGCATTTTCAGGGGAGTAATAAATGCTTCTGAGTCGAACAGGTCTAGCTTTTCACAGGGTGTCAAAAGTGAGGCCAAAATTATTCTTACAATGTTTTAGAGAGACAAACTGATGTAAAATGAATTTCCACTTCCAAGAGGAGTTTACTATGACATTGAGACAACAGATCAGCATATTATTTGAAGCAAACAGTGCAAGTTCATTGACAAATTTACAATTCATTGCCAATTCAGCAGTATCTTTACCACAGAATTATCTTCCAATATTTCTTGGATATTAAGTATCTTTAATGACAAAAATAAAGAAAGCCTGGCTGTGACTTTTTTCCTTAATACAGGATAATGCAATGTATTTTCCAGCCATTTCTACACTAATTACTTGTCTGTTGTAGATATAGACATGTTGTTACTTCTACCTATAGACAGCAGAAGGTTATTTTTTTAATTTTTTAGGACAGTTGGTCAGATCATTCCACCATGAATATGAAGAGTGAAAAAATTCATATGATTTATAGTTTCATTCAATTGCATAAGGGAGATGGTGATTAAAGAGGGATGTAGTCTTATTACCACATTAACTTGTCTCACTCATACACACTCAGTCTGCAGGAGGCCTGCCTCTTCAGTTCTGGGGTTGGAGCAGAAAAGAGAGATCATCTGTACACTTTGTTGCTTCTATCAGAGTCTGTCTGATATGAAAGTGGCCTGATGCTGGTCCTCCATGGAAATACACAAAATCTCTACACTTCTGTTCTCTGCAGTTTCATATTCCATATGAAGAAGCAGCAAACTTTCAATTTTATTTAGGAAAAAAAAAAAAAAACAACAATGGGGTGGGGGGAGGGAGCTGCAGAAAGGAATATAGATAATCTTAGCAGTGCCTGAGACCCAAGAGAAGGCATTAAATTGTGTGATATCCACCAACAGAGTACGAACAGCTGATAAAGTGCAGCATAAAAACGTCCTGGTCCAGAATAGCCAAAAGTCAACCAATTGCCAATAACTGATTGAACAAACTGATGTGTTAAGTGAGGTGTCTACCTTGCACTGGGTGGAGTTTGCTTGATCATAACATCATAGAATGGCTTGGGTTGGAAGAGACCTTAAAGATCACCTAGTTCCAACCCACCTGCCACAGCAGGGATGCCACCCACTAGGTCAGGTTGGCCAATGCCCCATCCAACCTGGCCTTGAACACCTCCAGGGATGGGACATCCACAACTTCCCTCGGCAACCTGATCCAGTGTCTCGCTACCCTTACAGATTTAAGCCACAAGCACCATAGCTGTAAAACCAAGTGAAAAACAAACCTGGTTAGAAAATGCCATTAGTCTTTCTACTGAGTGTTGTTGGATGGGGTAGCAATAGCTCAGGGTATTGTGTGTTTGGAGAGGCTTAAGGGAAGCGAGGGCTTTTTGCAGTTCCCTGGGGCTGGAACTGAGTCAAAGGGGTGTCACCACCCTCTTCACTGATTTCTAGTGAAAGAATATCTGTTCCTTTTTTCACCAAACAGCCTCACACCTCAAGGTATAATACCTGTTTTAACTTCCTTGTTATAGAAATGTCATGTAAAAACCCTACTTTTCTATTTTAAAAACACGTAACTATTCTAGTTATTAACAAAAAACAGGTTTGCAAATTCCCCTGTTCACTGAACTTCTTGCTTGGTATGGGATGTCTTAAGTTTCTGTATAAGTGGGTAAGATTTTTCTACCTTTTCTCAGCTAATCCATAAATGCATAAAAATGTTAGATCACGAGGTGGACAGGGAGGACATAAATGGGCTTGACACTATCAGAAAACTGTGGGTAACATGAAATAAGGTTGGAATGGAAATTCAGAAGGCTACATAAAATGCAAGCAAGGCATATTGTTCATCAATCAAGTCCAAAGAGAATTTTTACTAAAATATGTTGGCATTTTCATCTACGGAGCCCCTTACTTACCTGGAGTGGCAATACTTCATTCCTATCCGTGGCTGACCAAGCAGTTACTGAAATGTAGTTTTCTGTGTAACAGTTATTCCCTTGAGAAATTAAATGCTACTTAAGAAACTCTGAGTAAAGGTAAGGCCTTCACCAGACTTCAGGAGGCTTTTGAATATCTTCATTTGACATAACATGCTACTACATAGAAAATAATATTCAAATTTACAAGATTCAGGCATGAGGATTACAAGAATGACGAGGGATTAGCTCATGGAGAAAATAGCTGAAAGTGAATATTTGTGTCATGGAACCAAAGAAATGAGTTTTCAGAATCTACTGCTACTAATGCTCTGTTGCTGTATGGCTCCTAAAAGTCCTGGCAGTACAGCAAAGGTATTGACTATATTCAATCTGGTTTGCATTTGAGTAGTCACATGCAAAATGCTTTCTTTCCTCTTATCCCCTTCTTTTTCTATTCTTGTTCTTTTTTTTTTTTTTTTTTTTATTAGTGTGTGACAGTTTATTGAGATCTGTCTTTTCTTCAGACACTCATTAAGTCTATGAATATTGAGAGAAGCAAAAGCCATTATGAAGGTACATAGCAGTGACTCATCTCCAGCTGCTGTACCTTTACAGTAATGAGCAGATAACTTGCTGCCCATATATAGCTTTGGCAGGCTACAGTCTTTTGGCTTTTTGTTATACTTTACTGGACTGTATCAAAACTCACTGCATTTTTTTTTTTGAAGGGCTAAAATATGCTGAACGTGCTAGTGTTCCTGAAGCAAGCAAAGAAAAATAGCAGTGAAAATCCTATGCTGTGTACAGTGATGAAAATGTAGTCTATGCCTTATTTGTTATCATTTGTAAACATTTATTGCTGTATTTAAATACAGAATATTTAAATACAGAATAGTCCCAGTGTTGGGTAGATATCAGCTGGGTCAAAATTGACTTGCTGTGGCAAGACCTTTGAATGGTTATACTGACGTGCCGCAGATGCATTAATCACAAAAGCACAGGTGCTTGTGCCTCTCTGCAATGGTAGTATTTATGCCTAAATATCTGTATGAAGGCTCCCTGTGCAATGTAACTCCCTGAGCTAGGTAACTCACATTCATTCATGAGTATAATACCATCTCACTTGTAAGAGGGGAATTCAAGTTGAAAGCCAGTCTTCGTAGAGTTGAGTGTAGTGCTCTCCCCATGGTAAGGCATACACAGTGACATGGCTGTCTTCCTAGGAACCATTGCTAGGAACCACCTAGGCTGCCATGGTTGCCTCCAGTGTATATTTTTAATATTATTGTAGCATTTTTAAAGGTCTGCCGTCTATGAAGCAACTTTTCTTTATCCTAGACTTTTTTTTTCCTTTCTTCATAGATGTCAGTCTTGTTCCCCGTAGTGCATGCTCTTCAATCCAGCAATCCATACATTACAGTAACTGAAATCTGACCTTCAGAATGTCTCATGTGAAATAAAATATCATGAACTTGCTGTGATATTTGCATTATTTGGATAAAATTCCCAGTGGTCCAGTGAGAGTTCTACCTCAGTATGAACCTTAGAACTGTCCATTAGTTCCAGCTGCCCTATATTACATTTGGCAGAGGAGTAAAGGCACAGTCACCATCACAACTAATGCCATTACTTTTTGAAAGCAATGCACACATCCAGGGTTGTATCTGGGCTCATCCACTCCTTCTAGAGCAGAATAAGAAGGGAATACATGCATGCAAATATTTTGCTTTTAACATGAAAGGGGGAGGGGATGAGGGAGAGAAAAAGAGGATCCTACAAAAAAATTGATCAGGTGGGAAGCAGCTCAATTTTGCAGTGAGGATGCAAATTTGAGCCATCCCAAGAAGTTTAGCAGCTAGTGACTGGGGTTGTACGTAGCTCCACTGGCAGTCTTGCATCCTCCATAATTGCTACACTTGCCTTTTTGCTGCTCAGGCTTCCAAGGCAAGTTGTACTTCAAAAAACAAAGACACTTTAGCAATTTCTTGAATGAATCCAGGTATTTTCTGGATGGAGGCATTTAATTCTGAGGAGCCTTGATTTGAGAAGGCACTAGAACGAGTGTGTTTGATGCAAAATAATTAGGTTTGCAGATTGAAATTAAAAGCTGGTTTGGATGAAACAGTTGTACCTAGTGGATGAAGAGCACTACTTATTGGTATTTTTTGCATCTCAAGGGGGATTGATGTTTAATCTACATTGGTTGAGACTTCAGTGGATATGAGAAACAGATGATTCCTTGACCAATTTGCTCCTCCATTTTCTGTTGCTCATAACCCACCAAGGTTCATTGAATTTAGTGAACCTTGAAGTTTCCAGAGCCACAGAAGTCTCCTTCATTTCATAAGTGTGTCTGTGCCAAAAGAACATCAGATTTTTAGTAAATCAGTGTTTACCCTCTATTACAAAAATATCCTCTGAAGTGGATAATTGAGGAGACAGCTACATTGCTCAATATGAAAGCAACAATGTAAGTGTTGCTTGAGTGATGTTCTTGCATTTTAGTAATAAAGAAACTGACTGAGGAAAGAGAAAAGAAAACAGGGAATGGCACTGAAGATTATATGCAGACCTTTGAGTTTTATTAGTGTCATCAATTTTGGACAAAGCTTGTCAAATATCCTGAAAATACACCAATTCTTTGTGAGCATCTTCACTGAAACCCAAGCTGTAGATGCAGTTTTAATTTGAGGTTTGCATTCATGCACACTTCAGACAGATAAAAAACTTGCCCATGTCAAGCAAATGTGAGCAGACTATGACAACAAAATCTGGCATTTTTAGAAAGAATGCTGGGTTTCTTTCAACTATACTCCCAACATCTCAGTATAAATGCAGGAGACTGCTGAAAACGTCATAACAAACCTGGCACTACAAGGACAAGTTTTAACATCCTAGATACTGTTTTTGAAAGGTCTTCATCTCTTGTTATGTGACTTAAAGAGACAAATGTAATGATATATGATAGTAGATATGGAAAAAATTGAAAAGCTTTTGTCAGAGCTCTGTGTATTGTGCATATTTGTTTGCTCTTGGCTGTTAAGATTAATGAGTAGTTAAAGCAGTCTGTGGGTCAAGGTGAAAGGTATTTCTGTAAGAGAAAACGGCATGTATTGATTTGCTCAGTTCAAGAGACCAGGCAAACAAGCAAGGAAAGGGTATAAAGAGCCTGTCCTGATCTGTGGTAAGTGAAGGCTAACAAGGAGTTGAAGCCTGGAACACAGAGAGTGAACCAAATTTGTGTCTGCATGTCTCAGGACAACTAACAGATGATGGATGATGATAGCTGGTAAATGTAGCATATATGTGAATCGGTTGCTTTTATGATGTATTTTTTATTTTAACTCTTGTCCTGGTTTTGACTGGGACAGAGTTAGTTTTCTTATTATAGAATCATAGAATGGCTTGGGCGGGGGGAGGCTGGGGGGTAGTAGAGAGGTAATCCTGGCAGGAGAGGGTAGGGCTTATACCTAGAAGTGCTAAGAGAGAGTCAAAGATTCTAACAATTCATTATGGCAATGATGCTTTCTTTTAAAACCATAGTGAGCTTCAGTTTTGTTTTGAATTCAAAGATTATGAAAGGAAACCTGCAATAATAATTAGTTCAACTCAACACATGGTAATTTTATGCAAAGGGAACATAAAATGTAGATATTGAATCACACCTACATTTCAGTAGGAGAGGATGTTTCATTAAGTTAGGGCAACCCCATACATGAGTTTATAGGATCCAAATATTTCTCCTGAAGAGCCAATATCATTCTTTTCAATGATACAACTGTGCACGTTTGTCTAAGGGCAAAATTTGGTCTCTGAGATGCAACTTCTTTGTCTGATGCTTCAGCCTTTAGAGACTAGCAGATCTCTACATATAATTAACACTTCTCTGGTGTATAATGCATAGCAATGCAAGTGTAGGGTCAAGTGTTTAGTTTCTTGCAGCTAATCTTATTATCACTCATGGAGCATCTAAGCAATGTAAAAAGCAAGAAGCCCACATTGCCTGTGGCTAAGCACTTTACTGCAGATGGACTTCATAGCCCCTGGACTTGTGCTGTCAGAAACAAAAAAAGCATGAAATTTTCTTAACCTCTTCACTTCTGAACTCAGGGTATGAACAGTCTAAAACAGCTCTCGCTATTTTGGTAAACCTATTTCCTGTATAAATAGGCCTATAAATTAAATATTTTACATTTGGGGGCCTGATTCATTAAGTTTGATCCTTCACTGAAGACTGTACTGATCAGAATAAGCATCATCAAATCAGCAGACCATATTTACAGTTTAAATCATAATATATAACATTCAGATTATCTTTGATTTTGAGAATGTTTTTGAATGCTGCTGTTAGTATGTGATCAGCTGCCACTGTTATCAACCAAGGACTGCTATGAAAATCCTCTTATTCTTTCTTCAGCACCCTTATTTTGAATCAGCTGCAAGGACACACACACACACAAATGAAAGAACAACAAATTAACAGAAATTCAGTGTCCTCGATTAGGGAACATGTGGTACAAAACTGAAATAGACTGAACAGAATAAATATTGGAACTCAAGTTGCCTTCTATACCTTAGTAAAGCTCAAGTTACCAAATATTCAAAATATTTATGGAGTACATGAAAATATACTTTAAGAAGAATTTTACTTATCTACGGAAAAGCGCAATAAAAAGAAAGATATATTAGGTTGCTTCTGTACCACTTCAGCTGTAAAGTCTCTTGTTTTTGCTTGGCCAAATTACAGACATCCTAACTTCCATCAGTTTCCAGCAGATGAGGATCTGGCATGCTATGCATAATTCTCTATGAATTCCTCAAATGAATTAGTCTTATATAAAAGTAAAATGCAAAAGAAATCATCAGGAAAACCTGTGAAATCAGTCAAACTTATCAAACCAAAATGAGGGACCTGATCTCATCTGTGACCAAAAACACGGGTGATATTTGTTGTTGTTCTTGTTGTTTTATACTTGAACTCAAAGAAATGTTACAGTGAAAAACAATGGCCTGTTCAGAAATCAAAAATAATTAGGAAAATTGCAAATTTTGCCCTCACACCTAGGAAGATGCCACATTTAAATACCCAAAACAAGCAGGGTTAATGTGCTAACCTTCTGTCCTTTTTTTTTTTTTTTTTTTTTTTTTGTGCAGATAGGAAATCATGACTGTCCTCTTAGCAGGCTTCACAGTCTTCATTTGTGGCAAAGATTTGACTAAGTCAAATCTGATTCTGTTCACCTCTGGTTGTGGGCTTTGGCTGCCTGCTGGACAGCTTTGCATAACTTGAGGTTTCATTACGAAGATCTTACCAACCAGTCTAATTAGCACTTCTAAAAACTTTATCAAAACAAGTCAGATGCCTTTTAGTGTGTGTTAAACTACTTGATTAAAGCCCTGTAGAGATGGTACAGTCATCTTCAACCAACTCTACAATATGGTAAAATGATACATTTTATTAGTGAAAGCAAAACTTATTAGAAGCTAACACCTCTCTCCAGACCATCTTCGTTGGCTAGAATGTGTTTATTCTGGGACATGGGGAGAAGTGATATAGCCAACATGTCTTACCTACTCCACTGCCAACTCTTGGAGAGTACAGAACATTGTCATTTTTTACAAGGAGATAGCTAGGTGAGATGAGCCACCTAGTCACACTTCATCTTTCCATCTGCAGGTAAGATCCACGAGATACTCAATTACCATTAATATGTCACAGAGGTAGCTAAGATGCACAGGTGTTGGGAATAGCAAGCTGTGTCTCTTGCTATGAAGCCTAAAGCATCACAATGCCTCTTTGCTAAGGAAGGATTACGTAAAACTTAGGCTTGCCCTTCAGATCTGTCTCATATCCAAGAGCAGGCAGCTGCTCCCATTCTCAAAGTGAAATGGTGCTGCCTGCCTGAAGTGTCATGATAGAGTGGTGCAAAGCTGCTTCTACACTCTCAAGGGGAAGGAAGAGAAGGAGCACAGCATTCATACTTCTGCCCTGGTTCTGCTAAATGGGAAGACAAAATGGAAGCCTTAAGCTCTTGCATTCCCTGTTCTGGCGAAGTGACCCCAGTTCCAGGGAGTATTGCAAGTCTTGTTTGAAGGGCAGACTTTGCTAGACTCTGAAAGAGGAGAGCTGTGAGGTTCTGGCATTCCTTTAGTTGCCAGATTTTTCCCCTTGCCCCAGTGTTAGCTTCCCTAGTGTTAGCCCTCCAGTTCACAGGTTATTCACCTTCAGAGGATTTCTATGTCCTCTCTGTCCAAAAATATTAACTTAAAACTCATTGATAGAGACATGGGGAAGCCGTGTCTGATATACTGGCTGCAACTTTAAAAACTGCCATGCATGTTCCCCTATAGGAGCAAGACAGAGTCATTTAAATGATTAAAATCCTCTGTCTGGAGTTGATCTTCTTTCTCTTCAAAAGCATCTGACTCATTCTGAGAACAGGCTGAATTTAGTTTGCAATAGAGAGGAGTTGCCCGTGAATGTTTCTTCTGTTTCTCAGCTACTTCACTGAATTTCCTTTCAGGGCTAGCACACTGCTGCATGTATTCATGAATGCCTTTTGAAATACCTACAATTGTTTTTTAGTGTCTCAGCCCAATCTTTCCTGATGTTTCCTCAGCTCCTTTGTATGTTGGCACTTCTGGAAAGATCTTCCAGCCCTGCAAATGTGCTGCTTGATTCGGCCACCACATCTAGCAAGCTTGCTAGTTCCAATCACTTTCACTTCTTGGACCCTTCTGAGAGCCAGAGCTCTCCTGAAAAAGTTGATTTTTTCATCTCTTGGCTGGCAGCCTCCTCCCTGTGTACCTGCTGAAACTCAGTATTGGTGATACCTGATACAGAAGGATTGGTTTGTACTCCAAGTGTACTGGTATGCTTTTGTATGCCAAGGAATCTGGGAAACAATTTCCAGTAATGTTTTTGAAATCTTTGATTCACAGATGGATTGAAAGCAGTGGTGTGTTTTCTACAATGGGTCTTCCCCAAGAGTCAGATAGTGCTCATCCAAAACATAAACCTGATCCTTCAAAACAAAGTCTGGGAAGGGCTACAAAGCTGGTGAAGGGCCTGGAGCACAAGTCCTGTGAGGAGCAGCTGAGAGAGCTGGGGTAGTTTAGTCTGGAGCAAAGAAGGCTCAAGGGAGACCTTATTGCTCTCTGCAACTACCTGAAAGGAAGGTGTGGGGAGCTGTGAGTCAGCATCTTCTCACAGGTAACTAGTGGCAGGACAAGATGGAATGGTCTCAAGTTGTGCCAGGGGAGGTTCAAGTTGGAAATTAGGAGACAGTTCTCAGAAAGAGCAGTCAGGCATTGGAATGGGTTACCCAGGGATGTGGTGGAGTCACCGTCCCTGGGGGTGTTTAAGGAAAGGTTGGACTGGGTGCTTAGGGACATGGTTTAGTGGGTGATATTGGTAGTAAGGTGATGGTTAGACCAGATAATTATGGAGGACTTTTCCAACCTTAATGACTCTATAATTCTATGATTCTTCCTTGTTTTGTGACAATTCTGTATGTCCACCAAATGAACAGCATTTTTCTATACATGCTATTCTCTGATGCCTTTAAACAATATGAGTATTGATTCAGTCTTGCAAAAACCCAGACACTCCAATTCTATCAGCAAAGGGTTCTGCACAGTAATGCTACATAAAGCCAATACATCCTCAGCAGTTTTGGCTTTCTCTGCTGGGATCTTTGTCAAGTGGTACAGGTCAAATATGCACTGTTTCTGTTGCTGCTGCCACCAAGTAAAGCACTGAATAAGTCAAAATATTTGCATCCTAAATAAGCTACCTATTTTTATTTTTTCCTGTAGGGCATAATCTTCTTCATTCCACACAGGTTCTCTCCATCAGGATCAACCAGGCCTAATTCATATGTAAAATTTGTGTAGCTAGATGCTGATACATTTATGTATATATTTCTTTTAAAACTAATTTGGAAGAACTGTGAACATCTAGACAGAGTGCATGTTGCAGAGTCTGTTTCTCCTTTTCTCCTCTCCTGTGTGTTTATTTGGTCCTGTATGAAGCAGACCTGAGCTCTACCAGACTGATGAATGAGCATTTATAGCCACACATGTGACTGATCACACAAGCTACAGGCAATTCAAGCTGTCTTTTTGCAAAGAAAATGCCACTGTGCTTTAATTCCCAGAGAGTGTTTCCTTTTCCCCCAGGTGTGATCAATATGTAGTAAATCCTCCATCTCTTAATTACAAGCACTGTTGTGCTCTGAATAATTTCTTTATTTTTATTATTTTGAGTATTTTGTTCTTTGTACTAGTGCACATTAACTGGATCCTGTGCAATTGGTTCTGGTTTCCATGTGAATACCTACATCTTTGTGTATCAATCAATGTAATTGGAAGGAGTAGCTCAAAAAACCCTCCAAACTGAACCTTTTTTTCTTACATGCAGATGTTACATTTCATGTACTGTTCTTTAGTAAAATAATATTATAAAAATGATCAAAGAGATGGTGAAATATTAAGTAACTACTTTCATTAACTCAAGGACAAACCCAATGGAGCTTTAGTGAGCCACTGGAGTGAGTGATGTTACTTAAAATAAGCAGTTTAGTGTTTACTGGTTACCATTCAATCAGGTATCTTAATGAGAAGTAACCTGCAAACCTTAAAATGACTGCTGGGTTGAAATGAATGCTAGCATGATATCGTGTAATGCTTTTTATGGGACTCGTTGACAGAGGGGGAACAATGAACGACCAACTGATGAAATAAGCTAAGAGAGGGGATTTAGATATATGGTAAAGAAAATCGGGTACAGGCAGGATGAGATGATTTCTGCAATTCCTCGGCACTAGAAGAAGAAATTACAATAGTCTTCTTTGAAAGAACGTACAGAATGTTTATTTGTTCAAAGTGACCTTGCAATCCATCAACCATTAATTTGATAGCAAAGAACTTGATCGCCACCCTGTGGTTACCGGTAGAATTAGGCTAATGTAATGTGGTCCTTAATTAAAAAGTAATCAATCTTTCTTACTGTCGGCTGTGAAGGTTTTTGCACGTGCTGTTTGGCTGCAGCTGTGAGTTCTTAGCGGATGGAGAAATATTTGGGAATGGAGGAGATAGGATTGAAAGCTGAGGCTCTAGCATGACTGGGGAGGGAAGGTTTATTTTGGAGATGTTTAGCTTCCAAAAATGAACGTCTTAACTCTGTCTGTAAGCTATATTTTACAGGTCCCTAAATTGAATTAATTTCACTTGATTTTCACAGGATGACAAAAGACACATCCATAACAAAAATCACAAGGGAAAAGTGCTTTATTCTTCCTATTTTTATTTTATTATTTTTTTTCATGGCTATATATTTGAATTTGTCCATTTTTCTTGAAATTTCCCATAAGCAATTAAGCCTGATATAAATGCTTAGAGGGAACTATTAGCAACATTAGTCACAGTTTAGTAAGAAAATAGACTTACACCTAAGAGTTTTCTGAGAGAAAGCCCAACCGCCCAAGGACAACTTTGGGAGGCTATCTGTATGTATGTGTAGTCTACCATGGCTGAGGAGTCCTTGTCCTTTTGCAGATGAAGACTGTGAAGATTAAGCCCCTTACTCTTAAACCATCCTATGTGAGAAACTTCTCAACTTAAAATTGCAGCTCAGTTTGATGAAATTATTAGCAACATAAAATAAAAGCCTACAATGTTTTTAAAAAGCCTGGTGCTAATGTTATTTGTATTTTTGTGCAGGGTTAGTGTTAGTGAGAGGTGACCACCACTACAAACCAAACACCAAAGAAACCTTCCACAGAGTAGTAGTGCTGTTGCTCTCTGCACAGGTAGCCAAGTTCCATGTGCGGTGGTTGGGCTGTCTGGGACTGAGGACAGCCTCCAGGTCTTGTAGCTGTAACGTGCAGGGAAATTCAGTAGCGTGGACTGAATCTTCAATGAGGAAGAAGATTTTATAGAGTATATAGCAACATTTGGTTGATGCCATTCGGTTGGGCTTCTGTATCTTTGTAATGGATGATAAATCTCCCCTTGAAGAGAGAAGCTGGAGCTGGTCAACTCTCAGAATACCTCCACAGTATCGTACTGTTTCCAGGGAAGAGGTCCAAGGTTGACCAGTCAAAACTTTACTCACTTCTAGTTTGATTTCATTTAGAACTTAAAGCCCTGAAAAGTTAAGAGATTGCATTTAATCCAAAGCACGCAACCCTCAGCACAGACTAGCCAGTATGGACTGCCCATCTTATGGTGGGAGCTTATGCTAACATTTTTCTTCTACCAAATGTTTTTCCATCACACTGAGATTCTGTAAAGGACGGGAATAAATATAACCAGTCACCTCAAAATCAAGATTGGAGGTGAAGAAATATAACTGCAGCGCAGTGTTACCATAGTAACAAAAGCTCTAAAGTGATCTAATCTACTGTTAAATTCCAGCTCAGAGATGAACAAAATCAACATAACAGAATAAATGTTACATTAAAAAGGGAACAAGGATATTTTGAGAGTGCTATTATGTTTGTCCAAAAATACAGTATAAAAGACATATTTGAAAAGAGAGGGAATTTGGGGGCATTTGAGTTGCACATTTATGAGATTTGTTTCTAATTTGGACTCTAATTAATATCCTGTGAGGTTAGCTGTCAGGTCAGTTTTTAATATAAAGCCTGAGTTTACTGACACAGATGTATTGCTTTTCAGAATATTCCCCTCCTGTTGTTCTGCTTGGGCAGATGGAGAATGGTGGTCCATACGTTATACATCCCAGATTTTTCAAGCCATTAAAGCCTTGCACCCCTCACTGTTGCAGGATCTAAATGAATTCAAATGCTGAGTCCTTTCTAAAAACTGGGTTAGATCATGAAGAGCCTCTAATGGCATTTACATTGGTAGGCAGAGTTGTTTTCAATTTGTTTTTCTTGTCATAGTGTATGTTGAAATGTCAATAACTATTTTCATTCTGTTTAAAAAAAAAAAAAAAGCAAATCTGTAAAACTCTGCATTACATTAAAAAAAAAAAAAAGTTTGCTTTAAGAAATATTAGTGAAGGTCCTTAAACATGGAAGTTTTTTGTGTCATTTCATGGCATAACACTCTCAAGTATGGACCATATGTATTACCTGAAGAGACAGAAAGCATCTCTCTCTCTTTTTTTTTTTTTTTTAATTTTATTATTATTAAGGTCATTGGAGCTTCAGCAATCATTGAAGTTTAGCTGTGGTTTTTGTTAGGGTGATTGAAGGTTGGGTTATTTTTATCTTAAGCAGTCTCTGTTCGTGTTGTGAGTTTGAAAATTTTAATAGGTGTTATTTAAGAATTTCTAAAGTTGCTATGATGAGAAATTCATTTTAGTAGTCTAGGTGAGTTCACTGTAACTTTGACACATGCATAATAATGTAAAAGGAAGAAGGAAATACATAAAATAATACAAATATATTTGAAATAATTTCCAAATAAATTTGATAAGAGACATTTTAGAATGTTCTATATAAAGAAAACTTATTTTGGTGACAGTTTGACCAAAAAATAAACAAACAAACAAGAGTGTCTCTGAATCTAAGTGTCTGAGAGATATTTCAAAATAGGATATGTCTTCATGATCAAAGACTCTCCAGAGTTTCTCTCTGGCTCATATCAAGGAATAGATTAAGCTTGTGTTTTAAAAAGTAGGTCTTCAGCTGTATTTCATCAGCAAGAAGCAGGTGAAAATAGAATTTACAGAGCTTGTCTTCTGGTTCACCTTAATAGCCTATAAACAGCATGTGAACAGCATACTTTAGAATTACACTTTTCTTTTCCAATGGGAGAAGATGAGCTCTTAGAAAATGACAACTCATTTGCATGCAATTTACACACTGCATTTTTGCAGGAATACATTTGACTTCTTGCACTTTTCTCCGGTAGCAACATTTAATTTTCTCAGTGCAAGAGTAGAAATGTTAAGTTCAGATTTTAAAAGGTAGATCTGACATTCATTACACATGTAGACTTAAGAGCACTCTTTGCAAAGCAGGGAGGCCCCTCTTTCTAGCACTCTCTTCCACAATGTATAAAATCTATTTTTTTTTCTGATATCAAATTATGTATGTGTGTCTTTGTCCTTTATACCGTGCTGATGACTCTGATATCTTACATAAAGTTCTTGCTTCATTATTGAAAGGCAGGGAAAGCAGAGCTATCTCTGAGGCAATAATCCTTGCTTTTATAGTCTATTCTCCTTCACATTGATTGCTTGAATTTGAAACTCTCATGACATTTTGCAGGCAATAAAAAAAGAGTGGAAGAATGTATTACTTTTTGCCAGTGTATTCTTATTAAGCCAGGGAGAGCTGCTTACAAACATGGTGCTGTTGCTGTTGCTAAATTCAGGTAAATGAGGAAAAAGAGCAATTTCCATGAAGGATGGAGCTGGAGTTTCTTTTGGTTGTTCTACAGGTATCCTTTGTGTTTTTTTTCATCTCAGTTTGTCTCAATTCCATTTGAGACTTCCCTGAACTTGAATGGATGAAGTTCTCTGGGGAGAAAGAAAAAAAAAAAAAAAAAAAAAAACACGTTATTCTCTTGTCTCAAACTAGACACTAAAAAAATATTCTGAAGTGCAGTGCAGTTTTGCAGTTTCCAAAGAGACTGGGTTAACTAAAGAGTCTCTGCTCCCTGTGAATACTAGAATGTATTACACTGTAATGGACCCTCTTATCTGTTGTTAAAAAAGGACTGGTTTAGAGTACCGTTGGACCTATGTGATTCCTTACTTTAATGTAGTCAATTAAAAAGTGCAAGAATATACAGATACAGAGGAACAAAGTCAAACTTATGATTTAATTTTTACGTGTATGTCCTCAATAGAATAAGATCCTTTTTCTGTGTGGAAGGCACAAAAAGATATAAATAAATATTTATTTTGTTTCTTTTCAGATTTTATATGGATATTTTATAGATGAATTCAGGTAAACATAAGAAAATACAGAGAATTTTGTAAGTTTTACTTCTACATCTTCTTTTTGTGAAACCTGAGTTAATATTTTAGTTATATTTTAGAGATTGCAGTCAGAGTTTCAGTCCCTATATATGTGGCATTGTGTAACCATCTTTCAAACGTGCCTTATAATGTTGTCTTGGATAACCAAGAAAGGGTTATCCAATGAGATATCCTAAGGTTATCCTAAAGGGTTATCCTAAGGTTATCCTAAGGGATATCCTAAAGGGTTATCCTAAATGAGAGAAAATGATTTAGGCTTAAGACAGAGGAGACGGGTGGTTTATGATGCCACAATAGGATGGGAGTGTGAGAAATTTGAGATACGAAGTTTTTACTGAGCTCTGTGCAATTTTAAGTAATTTCTGTAATTTTGAGACTCTTAGTTACTAGGGGACCTTTTTTCCTCAAGACTTTATCCAGCTGTCTAGAACATGTTTGGCCAAATTCAAACCTAGCATAAGAAGGTGCAGCTTCTCAGAAATACGAGGCTTAAATACAGTAGGGAAGCAATCACAATATGGATGAAAGTGTCAAAGAATAATAATATTATATTTTATACCTTCAGAGTACAAAATAAGTGAGATATAAATGTCTAACTGGACAGGAGACATAACTAAGAAAAGTTAGGTGAAAAGTAAATAGAGATCCAGAAACTAGGGCCTGACTACTCTTGTATTAAGTCCATGTCTGTTCTCTTAGTGTTTCTCAATGTAAACCACTTTGCAGATGGGGAACACAAGAATGGTGGTGGCCAGTGATCCACGTAGACCTCTGTATGGTTTTTGATACTGTCCAGGAGCAGAGGAGCACGAAATTTTTATTTGTGATAAAAAAAAAAAAAAAAAATGCATGAGCAGAGCTCATAACTATGCTTCTCCCAGCACTTTCCAAACTTCTGTCAGTCTGTGGCTATTGACATACTGACCATACTGACCATAGTTGTAGTCATGTTTTCCTGGCTCTTATAGGTCATTCCTTCCATTAAGCAGCTGGCTCCCACAGCATCCTTGGCAATGAGTTAACATTTTAACATCTAACATTTTACTTATAGACTGCGGTCAAAGAGATAAACCTGTTTTGTTTTCCTGGTCTTAAAACTGCTGCCTGATATAAGAAGCAGCAAATCAAACTGAAGCATAATGAATAATTTTTTATCTAAAATACTTTGCTGTGACATTCCTTATTTTTGTGTCATTCCATTTTATCTTTCCTTGGTCACTCTTTTACACATTTAGAAAGCCTTACTCTGTGTGATCTTTATTGTATGGAGGCTGTATTGGTTCTTGGATCACTTGGTTGCCCCTATCTGCTTTCTTCTGCTGCTGTTCTGCTGCTTTTAGAGGTGGGGTGCCTAGAAGGGCATATAGTATTCAAGCTGTGGGAATACCATAGGTTTATAAAGTGACATAATGTTGGATTTAATTTTGTTTTTTTTTTTTTTTTTATCCTTCCTTAATGATTCCTACCATCCTATTTTCCTTGCTTATTGCTCCTGTGCTGTGAGCTGGCATTTTCAAAGAACTATCCATAATGAATCCAAGATCTTCCCTGAATGTTGAAAGATAATTTACAGTACATTAATATATACATATTTAGACTTTTTTCAAATGCTTTACTTTAAATTTCATCTGACATTGATTGATTCTCATCATTCAGTATTGTGAGATCATTCTGCTACTTGTCACAGTCAGTTTTCATTTTTAGTACCCTGAATAATTTTGAATGAGGAAGAAACATTGTTATCTTACTATTCATTCCTTTCCTGAGCTTTAAATATGTTGAAAAGGATTCATACAGGCTCACAGTTTTGATGTGTGTTATGAAAAATGACTATTCGTATGCTTTACATTCTACCTTTCAATAAGTCATTTATCCTGGAAAAGACATTCCTCGTAGTTCCATACAGTTTAATTTTTAAAGAGCCTTTGGTGAGAAACCTTGTCAAAACCTTGTTGGAAATCCAAGTATAGCAAATCAATTGAAATGGCCTCATCCCCATTTATCATCTCTTTCAGAGAACCTGAATACCCTCATGAGACATGACTCTGTGTCTTGGCTCTTCCATGTTGTATTTATTAGTGTGTCTGCTGCTTCTTTCTTCAGTGTTTATTCACTTGGTATAAAAAGTCAGATTCGCTGGCATGAGCTTTCCCCAGTTTTTCATTAATACCTTAAAAAAAAAAAAAAAAAAAAAAAAAAAACACCCTTGACTCACAAGTCCATGTGTTTCTACTGAAGCCTGTTTTAGTGAGGAGTATTTCATATGTGATTTGTTTTCAGACTCTTACTGCAATATTGCTATCTAGTCTTTTCTGATCTTAAACCTTCCCTGGTAACGTTTGAGTTTGAGGCAGTAACTCTGATTTTTCTCCTGAAAAGAAATGGTCTAGTGTGGCCACCTCACTTTCCTATCAAACTCTGAAATAATGGATTTCAGTGCTCTGATAAATTTTGACCATTTGCTGCTTCTGGAAACTGTTCAGCAGACGTGCTGCTACTGACACATTCTTTTGAAAGACTATCTTTGCTTTTTGTAATTTGATCCTTAAAGTCTCTTTTGTCTGTCCATATTATGATTTTTAGATTTGATTTCCTAACATGCACTTTTCCATTTTCTTCAGCTGAGCGCAGCTTCCAACTCTTGATTTCTTGGATTTGTTGGAAGCTTGAATGTAGTTTCCAGTGTAATTTGTTATCCATCCTCCTTTCTTTTCACAAGTAAAATGAAATAGTTAACAATAGTAATGTGTGAATCATCTCTGCAAGGCACTTGAATTACTTCCATGCTGAGGGATTTCACCACCCCTCTCACTGTCTGGAGACTCAATGAAGCCCACCAGCATGAGCTTCTGTATGTTTCTCGTGCATTGCTGCCTGAAGTCAGTGTCTCTGTAGCTGCAGCGCTAGTAGTACTTGAGATGGGTAATCAAACCTTTGTATAGTGTGTTTTGCAGTCACCTCTCCTGACGCATGTCCAAAACATGTCATGTTGAGTGAGTGACCATTAATTTCAAAGGCATTCATAGTTCACTTCATGCATGCACTGGTGTCCGGATATGTTTTCTACTAAATACCCTTGCATGTTCTAAAATCAGTATGTCATTAAAGGAACTGCATGAAGGCACTATTTATTAATGTACCACATTTGTTTTGCTTTTAATATGCTCAGTAGTACTACTGACATCTTGTAAATAAAAACTCTCTTTAAAAGTTGATTCTGCATGCTAGTTCCCTATCCTGGAAATAATGGGAAGGAAAGCAGTACTACACACCGTGATGACCATATAGATGGCTTATTCTTAAATTCTGAGGTCAGTCTTTAAGAAAATCTTTGCCAGGGAGTGCAAGTGTAAAGATCTCTGGCTGAGGGGAGGAAAGGTCAACTTTCTATAACAGAAAGTTTGGCTGGCAGGAAGTGGACTTGAATTTGGACTGAGAGCCAGATAATGAAAATAAAGTAAAAAATAAAAATAAATAAAAAAATATTTCATTTACAAAATAAAGACAGACCAAGTATTGAGCTTCTCTGAATGGGATACTCTCAGTGCATGTATTTAAGGTTTGCTCCGGTCACCGTTAGAACTAGTAACTGTCTTTTAGATACGATGTTCTGGCAAATGTCGTAACATCTTTCTGATGAGGTACCCCAGTGCCTGCCAAGGCTGCGGAAGCCTGGACCATATGAGCCAGGTTCTGACTTCACACCATTCAAACCACTTGCAGCATTTAAGCTTCAGATTTGTATGCTAAACACAGGGAATATATCTGCATAGTTAAGTATGCTTCAGGCTTAATAAGGCCTTACTTTGCAAAGAAACGTGTAGAAAGTTATTCTCACAAACTCAACTTTGGCAACAAAAACCCTCTCTTTGAACATATTTAGCATTAGTATCTTACAATATTGAACAAGGTATTTAGGAGACATTCTGTCTACACTCTTATCAATTGCTTTTTAAATGTTTAAAAAATTCTTACTGCCTAAATATGGTTTCGGTAGTCCTAGTTTTGCGCTGGCATTGATGTCTTTCCATTTTATAGTAATGGTATTTGTTAGGCTATGTATCAGTCTTTATCACTTCTGCCTATTCATTTGTTTCACTTTTACAACTGAAAGACTATTAGAGTTTGAAGAAATCTCTAATATATTATTTAGCCTCATTTAACTGTAATAAAACTAATTACTCTACTGTAGACAATCTCTAATCCATGAACACCCCTATCAAGGATATTATCAGGATGCTAATATGTATGACACCTTTTTCCTAATGCTATATACATTGCTGCTATTATTTCACTGTACCTTTTCATGGACTCCATAACTAGGTGTATACGGATGTTTGTATATCTGGGCTTATATTTTCTTCTGAGTAAATAGGATGTAATTTCATATTTTCTGTAGTTTTAAACTATTTTTCCCACTTCAGTCACTTCTAGTCTAGTCTTCCAACTACAATGCTGGTTTGTGATTCCATTTGACCTTGTAGATAACTTCTATTCTTTACAAGCTACTGTGTCCTCCTTACACAGTTGAAATTTGGTTCACCTACTTGAAAAATGCATTCATTTCTCATAGTTTACGATTTGTAGGCCAAACATTGAGTATGTAGTAAGAATGGGAAATAGTTCTTGCTTTGGATGGGTATTCTTTTCAAATTTCTTTCTTTTAAGCTCTTTTTCTGAATGTCTCTTACATATTTATATACAATAATCAAGTATTATTTTTTTTTGAAATGTAAAAGAATCTCACAAAACTTTGAAATGGTTTCCTTCTGCATTAAGGTATCTGGAACAGTCATCCCTTGTGTTTTACTCAGCCCGGGTCTTTCTCAGGTCTGAAAGGCAAAGCTTTGATACTCTTTGTTTGTTACATCTGGAGTATCTCTCTGTCCTTGCATCCGTAGATCAGTAGCAGAATATAAATGTTGAAATCTGTGATGTAAAAGTCAGAGAAAAAAAATCACTAAAAGCTAGTACTAAAGCTACTGGAGCTGTAGAAAATTTCCATTCATTTATATTAATAATATACCTGCATGGGGAGTTAAGCTGTTAACTTGTCAGCTTAATATGAAACATTTTCAGCAATTTGAGTCCTGCCCCTTTCCCATAAAAAGAATAATACAAGTAACTGAGTTAAGGATCTTTCTTAAGATGGTTCCACCACAATAGTTCTAGTACTGTACCCTTTTCCATCAGTTAACAGGTTCTATGAATCTGGGGTTCTCCACAATTACATTCATCATAATACAAGCAAGTGCAGGACTCATCCCCATTCGAGGAAAGTCAGACAGGTTATACTTATGCTTGTTCCTCTATTGGAAATGTAGAAGAGGTTGATTGCACTTTTGTTTTCTAAAATTGACCACAACTTCTGTTAAACACTGAATTAAGGGTGGCTTGGAGCATTCACACAAAACAGAACAAGCATTGTGTATTTCAGAAAATGGTAAATTCTAGTATTGGGCTGAAAAAGAGCCCATGTGCATGTTGCCTTGGCTGGCAGTACCTCTTCAGGTTCTTCTTCTTCTTTCCTAGAAGAAGTAGTCCTTCTTCTATGAGAGAGGGAACAAGCAACTTCCAACATTTCTGCTGTCTGTATGCTGTGGGGTTAGTTAGTATGCTGCAGCTGTGCAGATTTTCATTTCTGATAAAACTTAGCCTGAGAGGTATTTGCTGATGATTGTCAACAATCAAATGAATTATAGATGATGTTGGTAAACAAAATTCTGCCTTGATGAATGATGAGTTGGCTATACTATGACATGACTGCTAAGTCATTCAAAGCACTGATTAAACCCATTACAGTAAAATAATCACCATCCATTACCTTTAATGTCGTGAACTGACAACCTAGTTAAGGCAGCTGATGGTGTCAGCAAAATGATTTGTTGGTCCACATGTCCAATGACAATAAATCACTTCGATAAATCAATGAACAGTAGCAATAAAACAATATATTTTCATTTTTCTTGACATTCAATTACAGAGTGTGTATACGGACTTATTCTTAAACACTCGGTGATATGGAAAGACTCAGCATCCACCAGCAGCTAATACATATAGTTTTTGAGATCTCGCTTTTTTCCAATCATGATTTTTGTTGGGTTTTTTTTGTTTGTTTTTCCCCACATCTGCTGTTGTGGTACACCACTTGTCTTGCACAAATAGATTTTCTCAGGTCTTTTTTTTTTTTTGTACTGCATCTGAAGAAGTTTCTTCTTCTAAAGAAGGTTTTATAATTATAGTATTTGTTTTCAAAACTTCACTGATAATGGTAGCATTTTTCATTTTTCTTCTTGCTAGCAATGCCTTTAGGTGAATGAAAATATAATTTGGCATGTAGGTTAGATGAAAATTGAAATTGAAAAGCATTTGGTCCTCCAGAACTGAGTCCAGGCTTCTGTGTTGGTTGTTGGTGAGACCACTAAAGCCTAACCCAGACAGCAACCATAGACTTCTCACTGTGCAGCCATCAACGGGGTGATACCAAATACCAGTCCTGGCAGGCAGGCAAAGATTCTTGGGAGTGTCTGAGTGATTTTTAGAAATGTATATCTGTATCTACCTATTTCTGTTTCTTCATACATATGCAAGTGTATGATATTCAAACTTTGAATATACTTTGAACATAGGTCAAAGTACCAATTCCCTGGAAATCAGTTCTATGCTCCTTGGAAATTATGAAGGGCAAGACATCTGAAGACTTGAAATTATCAAGTAGTTTTATTGGGTAAAGTACTAAGCACTTTAGATAAACATTGACAAGGCTAAAATCCTTACTTATTTTTATTTATTTAAATAAAGAAAAGGTATTTCTTGATACCTTCCATCACCATACCCACGAACACCCTCACTGCCAGACTCTTAAAATACCCTGAGGAATTCAGAGGACAAGGACATAATTTCTTGATGTAATTCAGAGAAACACCAGGTTTCTGGTGAGAAGACATGGATACAAAACCAGATAGCTTTATATCCTCTGTACTGAGCCTTCTTATAATTTATGTGCCCTGAGTCTCTAATTGGTCAGATTTGATTTGTCTGTGTCACACTTGCATTGTACCAGCAGAAACAGGTCTCTTCCACAGATGTGTAAAAAAAAAAAAAAAAAAAAAAAAAAAGAAGGATCTGTGCAGTCTTTTTGCTATACAGTCTTTTAGGTGACATATTACATCTACATTGACTAATGCTTACAAGTGCACCATAAGTTACTTAGCATACTGGACCATAAGTACTTATCATACTGGTCCTTAATGGTTATATGAAACAAAATAGGAAGTTCTCAAGATATGTCAGCTCTTAGATTGCTAACCTTTCTTTTACTGATGAAAGTCTGAAAACCATGTCTGGTATGCCTTTCTGTACTGCTGTCCTGGAAAGTTCTCCCAGATGAGAACGTGAGGCAGTACATGTTCTCACTGTCAGTTCCTGTGCAGCACACTGAAAGCTGAAAATAAGGTTCAGTTCTGATTTGCTTCTGGACCTGGCTCAGTTCAAGGTAACAGTTTTACATGTGATGTATTTCTTTGAGCATTTGCATGCTGAAAACAGAAAGATCATCACAGAGATGAAACTTTTTTTGATGTGACTACATTGCATGGCATGTGAAAGATTTTCTAATTTCTTTCTAAAAATGGATCTGTCAGTAGAGAATGATTGGTCTCACTGGACATAGGGGTAGTTAAAACAATAGAAACTGAATGTCACTAAGGGGTGGTAAAAATGAATTGTTTGACTGTCAATTATTTTTATATCATATTTAGATTAGAATATTGAAAATGCAAGCAGTCCATATGAGTTACGTAGCAAACACCAGAATGTGTCACATGTTCGATTTTTTGATGGGAATGAACTATGATGGAGACCCTGCATTGATTTTGGGGGAGAAATAAGTTGTTGGTACTTATTCCAGAAGTAATATCTGCAGTGAACACTTCTGAAATTACAACTTTCAGGACACTTTGGGATATTTTCTGTGTAAGATTTATTAAAAGATCATTTGAGATAGCTGTCTTCAATTTGGTTCTGGAAAACCTCAGGAACTGCTCAGAAAAGAGGCCATAAAGCAGACTACTGTCCTGTATTGAATTGTCTGTCTGTAAGATTTGTAAAACAGTTAAAATGACACTATAGGAGAGAAATGAAGGTAACATTCACGGGAATTTTTTTATTTTTTTCAGGGTGGGGGGGTGTGGCAGGGAGAAGACTTGTTTGCAGATCTTGTATTAAATGCAGGGGATTATTTGTGTTACCATTAGCAAGAGATAGCTTCATTTATAATAATAATGGTTGATTTAGCTGATTCATATTCCAGCTGCCCCACTCAACAGGTCTGTATGTTCAGCTTCCTTATCTTTTCTATGAACTGCTTGGCACACTGGTGCCTTTCCTGGCAAAGCAGAGTGCCTAGATGTGGCTTTTTTCACCACATACGCTCTCACCTGAAACTCACTTCTTTGGGCCCTGTTGTAGCTGGTTTGTACTTCATCTAACTTTAATTTTTGAGTTCTACCTAAGGCTTTTCTGGCTCAGCATGTGCTCCTTAGGCTTCTCAGTTTTCTGACTTCAGCCCTGTTTGGTGCACACTATGGAGTTCACATTGCAAATCATTGTCCCCTCACTGTGTCATGCTGCTGCCACTGCTGCTTTTGAAAGCAGAGAAGGGAAACAGGCTCCCCACCGGTCCTCTCTTAAGCTGCCTAAAGCTTGGACCAAAACTTGTGGGAGAGCTGGCACAGGTATCCTTTCATCACAGCCTCACCTGACATACAACAACAGTGGTTACCTGATTTGAGTCACAGATGAAATTGTGCAATTCTGTAATGCACAGAGGTGAGCACAGCTCTTCAGAGTCCACACCAGAGAGGTTTTATACTGTTAAATATAATTTGATTTCCTCAGCTCCAGAAGAAAGTTGAATGGAATTTCTGTTTAATCCAAAACAGCTTGGCCATCTCTAAATTTTACTAGGATACATGGTCTTCCAGTTCACACAGACATAGGCCATTTAATAGGCAGTCTGCCCCTAAGGAGCAATAGTACCTATGGAGCATTTTCCAGCAAATGCTGTTCCATACCTTACTAACACTGCAAAACACAGCAAGAAATGGGTGATACAAAGTGGATGCATTTTAAAAATAGCATTCAGCTGATAATTCTTTATGCATCTTCTGTCTGAACAGTTGCCTAGTGCTTTTTTTTAAAAAGTGAAGCAATCACTTTTTATACTTATGATAGCTAAATTCTGAGACAGTTGTACTATAATGGTACTTATATACTGTACCTTTGGAAAGCATTTATCGTTGTGTACTATGGGTGTCCGAGAACACCCACTTGAAAGAATTGCTTGAATGAGGCAAAGAGGCAAGTTGTTACAATATTTCCTTTCCTACTCTTCATTTTAAAATTCCTAGAGATCACACTTCAATATTCCTGTTGCTATCATAGCATTAAGGTTAGTGAGATGACATGTATTGATTTAAAAAGTGTATTTTTACATAGGTATTAGCATTTTAAATATCTTTAAAGCTGTCTATCAGAACAACGTTCATTCAGTATTGTGATGCTGTACTTCCCCTACAGCCCCCCACCTCCCATCTGCAGTCTGGCTCTTGCCTTGCTTGAGCATTGGCTGCTGCACCCAAGTCCTTGCTCAGACAGATACTGACTACAGTACTGACTAAACCTGAGGACTTGCTAATGCGGACACAGACCAGTGTACTGGTTACTCCCAAGGCTTTGCAAATGCACATAGTGATCACAATATTAGCTCAAACTGGGTGATGGAGAAACCAAAGACAGATGTCTTGCTCAGCAGCTGAGGGCCAGTGGAGAACACACCAAAAACCAATATGCCTATTTGTCTATCATCTAACACCATAAATAGTGAGTGGGCCAAGAGCCCTTCTGCAAAACAGCTGGCTAACCAACAGGATCTCCCCCTTCTGTTAAGGTCATGCCTGCTGCAGAGTTCTCTTACTCCTCACAAGAGATTCTGTGCCACAACAGATCCTTAGTAAGAGATTAATATCTTGCTAAACTTTGTAAGTTTCACTAAGATTATATCTTAGATTGACTGTGCTCATATAATCCTCAAACCTTTAGACATAATCTGTTGACCAAATCTGGGATTAGGAGTGGATTCAGCTGCACTTAAGCTCCTTACCTCTTTGGTTCAAGGAGATTAGAAAGCAATTGGGGTCCACTCTGAACCTCATGACTCAAAAGGAGGGTCTTCCCAATGTGTCTGATTTACCCTGTCCTCTGTGCAGTAAATAATCAAGTGTACCTTGCCATCTCAAATCTTGTTATTTATAGTTAAGTTTTGTTAGATCACTACGTTATATCAGTAAATATGTTGCTGCTTCTGTCTTATGAGTGAAGTGTATAATTTCGACCAAAACAAGTATAAATGAGGAGACCCTATGACGTGATACTCTGGTTTATCTTCACTCAAGAAAAATTAATATATTAACCTTTTCAAAATGTTGTCTATTAAACCCGTGCAATGGAATAGTTAATTATGTAAGCTCCATCCCAATCAATATTTATTTCTTGATAAAACTGACTCTGCAGCATATCTTTGCCATCTCTATAACTGTTTGTGTAGAAACCTTAACAATTATGTTTGCTTCCTTCCAAAACTGCTGTAGAGTTTTAGAAGGTGTCCTAATTTGCTGATAGCATAAATACTGAAATTTCACCTCAGATTCATTCCTTTTGTACCTTAGCCAAGTTTATTTGAATTAGGGGTTCTAAGGTTGCTTCCCAAAGTACATCTGGTCTTCCTCATGGGTGCAGGAAATTAAAAAAATGACAGACTGAGACTGCACAATTCCTGTCATCCTGCTCAAAAGATGTAACAACCCATGGTGATCCCTGCAATGCACCATACAGTATTCCTGCACATGGCTCTGAGAAGACTGGACAGATTTTGCTCATTATGTCAAGTGCAATTTGAAGTCATGCCCCAGAACTGAGGATATTACAGAGAAAAAAGTGGGAAAGGAAGAGTACAAGCAGATCCAAATCTTAAAGTTTTTGCTTTTCTTTTGTCTTTAACTCCTGCCCTAGAGCAAATGCAGCACACTACTAAATAACGTCTTGTCACAAAGACCAAAGCAACGATTACACTGTGACCAGTTAGTAAGGCAATTTTATTTCGCACTTGTCTATTAAGGTATAGTAAGAAACCACATTGCAAGGATAATCATTCAGGAAGAGAATGAGAGGTCCTTTAAACTGTCCTGTTTATTTTTAATATCTTGCCATTGAAACCACTGAAATGCTGTAATGCAGTCCTATAACAACAACAACGGCAATGATAGTATAATGATAATAATGACTTTCTCTTTGTTAGAAATGCATTCCGTCTCACTGACCCCCAGCAGTTTATCAAAAATTATCTGTTTTCTCAGCTCAGCATATGCTGTTTGAAAACTGTTTTTTTGTTGTTGTTATTTGTTTGTTGTTTGTTTTTGTTTTGTTGTTGTTGTTGTTGTTTGTTTGGTAGAGGGTGGAATGGAAGGAGGTAAACAGCTATTAAAAGCATTCTTCCCATGATTTCCTGAAAAATAAAGTCAAACTTAGATTTCATCAGTAAGTTCACTCTTTTGATTAAATGGTAAAAGTTGATCACTTTATTTCTTTGTAACACTCCCCCTCTTGGCAGTAATCCAAATTTATGCCTTCATTTCTCCCATAAGAATTTATTCAGGACTGGTAATTTTGCATATATAGAAAATCCTGTCAGAAAATTTGCATTTGAATTTTGATTTGGTAAATTGGAAAGATTTAACAAAACATTGGCAAGATTCAGAGCAAATTAATGATCATGGGAAAATACAAGGATAACAAAAGTAATATATACACATGCATATATTTACATATTATCTTGCCAAATGTTCTCCACGACAGCTTTATTATTAGACCTGTGTTGGAGTATCTTTGTTAATGTAACCTAAGGCCACATTTATCTATCTCACAGATATAGCCAATTGGTCGCCCGTTTATGAATTACATTCCGTTCTTGTTACCTGCTATAGGCCTGGGAGCTAGACACTCTTTACTCTAAATGGAGAATAAGGATGGAAAAGAGTATAGTTTCAGAATATATATTGAGTGAGCTCTCCAAAAAACAATCTCCAGCAAATCTCGCTGTATCTGCGTCAGATGATCATGCTATCTGCTGATTACTTGTAGCTGTAGTGCTAGAACAATGTGACTTGGGTACTTCAGACTAGTACTTCTTGCACCACTAGAGACCTTTGTGTTTGGGACTTTATTTTCATCAGTAAGTTAATAAACCAGTGCAGCTGAGGCTTGGACGCAATGTCCTGCTGAGCCATCCTTGCTTCTGGTTGGTAACTTTTAGTAGGGGGACACTTCTTTGACATCTTCAACAACTGAAATTAATTTACCAGAGCCTGGAGCCCATCTTCACTCTGGTTCAGCCCTTGGAAAAAATTATTTCTTTGATAGAGCCTAATGAACAGTTGTTACAAGTGTGGGAAGAAACGGACTGAAAAAATATCCCTATCATTTTATTTTACCTGGGGGAAGAATTTCATACAGCAAGACTCTCAAGTGGTAGAATAGATAATAGTTCTGTGGCTCTGTGTTGCCTTGTTATGTATCTCCATGGGAGGCGGTGCCCCCTCAGTTGAAAAAATGCTGCTTTCCACAGCTTAATGAACAAACTCTTTCATAATGTGTTCCCCAAGCACTTGGGGGGGGGGGAGGGGGAAAGTCTCAAATTGAATATATTTTTAGTGTTTGTAAAGTGAAAGGGTTTGTTCCTGAGGTATAAGACTTTAATTTTTTTTATCTCCTATTTTGACATCCCCAGGAAGGGATCTGATTTCTCTTGTAGGAAAAAGGTTATGATCGGTAGAACATTATCTCAGTTTAAAGAAATGCATATTCCCTATCCTTGCATTAACCAGAAAAAAAAAAAAAAATATATATATATATATTTCTTATTTTCCCTGACATCTGATTTCTTGGTGAATTACAATATTTATGTTATTATGTCATTTCTCACTCATCATTCCTTGCATAGCCTTGTTCAGTTGAAACCTTTTTGAAATTTTGTAAAACACAAGGGATCTTGATTCAAATGTTTATTTATACCAGGGGCCACATTGTCTGTCTCAATTTACCCAGTTTACGTTTTCACCTTCCTGGTGGTCATTCTGTCAAATCACACCAACAGTAGTGAGAAGCAAACAGGAAAAGCAAAACACTCCCAGATCAAGCAGAAGTCCTCTTCTAATTTAATTAATATGTGTTCTTCCAAGATACCTGGCAAATATTTGCTAACACTAGCAAGGAGAATAAGTTTTGGTTAGGAAAACCAGTCATGTCCAGACTCTGACATGCAGTGGATGTGGGCCAGAAAAATAATACACAGATGGGGGCTCCATATCCAGAGGGATTGTTTGGTGGCTCAAACTTCTAACACTTTTTATATTCATGAATTGCATCAGCACAATGGAAAGTTGATTGTACCCCCTTATGCTCTATCCTAGTCTTAATATTTTAGTAATAAGAGAAATTTTCTAATAGTCAATTAAATGTATGTGTGGCAGGAAGAAGCATAATCATTGAAGAAAGGATCTTTTTTAAGTAGATAACATGGATTATTCTTTATCTGTTTTTCTCTGATGTTTAAATGACACGTATTTTGCTCCTAGGAAAGGTGCAAAAGTACAGGAGGTTGTGATTTGGTAAACTTGTTAAAAGAAAATCTGTAGTGTGTGAACGTAAAATGCTATATAAAGCCGAAGTAAAAAGGATATTAATTCAAACACATATTCACAAAGGAAACTCATGAGTATTCTGATTTAAGGCATTTATCTCGCTGTCTTGAAAGATAACTGCAAGTTCATGAACTATCATGATAATAAGACCAGAATGAGCTCAGTTCTGCTTCAGAAATGTGATAGCAAGCTGGCATAGTCATTTTAGCTTGTACTTACCAAATTATGGTTATATGTACTGTCTTTATCTTTTTCTATAAATAAATAAATAAATAAATTTGAAGCCTCTGTAACCTAAATAAATCAATAAAGTACTCTTGTCATCCTCCTATAACTCCATACTAGATCCCACATTCATTTGTGATTTAATTATTCCCATTAATTAATCATTCTATGAAAGGCCTTAAGTTTGTTTATAGTGTATGCAGTCCCTGCAGTTATTAATCAAATTAGCAATAAATACCAGAAATGAATAAATGAAATTAAAAAGAGAAAAAAAAAAATCTTCAATTATAATGTCAATGTGAGGCAGTCAAATAGCCAATGATTGTTAGAAGACACCTGATTGTGAATTGACACTAAATATTACAATAATTCTTTTAATTCTCTGTAATCCTACATTACATCCTTTACATTTACAACTACATCCTTTTCCATTATAAAAGGAATTGTACAGGTTGAAGATGTACTGCAAAATGATGGTGCCTTTTTGCAAGATGGATGTGTAGTATCAGAAGTGAGCACTCCCACACTGTTTAGGTGTCAAATGGTCTGTAGGCTTGTAAAATTAAACCAGTTATTTGGGAAGAAATCTGTTTGTAGAGGTGCCACAAATGTAGTAAGTCAGCCTTATGGCAGTGAGACCTGTTCTGGTGTCTCAGGAAACTCTTTTGCAGCAAACGGTTGCAACACTCTCCTTGCTATGGTACATCTTTGCTTATAAAAATCTGTGTGAATTTTTGGGGGTCATTCCTTGTCTCACCCTGAATTGCTTAAATCCAGAACTGTAGTTCCTAGGCCTGACTACGGGCCCAGCCTTTTCTGGCACACCACCACATCACAGTATCTCTTAAGTATGTGACGGCAGGGGCTAAACTACACACTTCTATACAATTACTAGGTGGGGACGCTGCCTCCAGGGCTGTTCTGAGTTCATGGCTGCCCCATACAGACTAGTCCTATTGCAGTTTACCTTTTGCCATTGCTTTGAGCAGTTATTTGGACCCAGACCTGATCTAAATGCACAGTGTCTCCCTGTCACTGACACATTTGTAGCAAGCTGTTTGCTTTGCATGGTATTTCTATAAGCTAATGTAAACTCTAAATAGGATCATACTTTATTTTGTGCAGTTTGTAGCAACAGCCTGCTCTTGGCAGCTGGCCTCAGAAAACATATTTCCTATCACCTGCAGTTGGTGACACTTGCCCAGTTGAAGATTGCTGCTTATCATTGTTGTTTTTATCGTATTTTATCTGGCTCCACAACCCAGCTGGAATCAAAACAGTCATTCATTTCATCGTATAGCTTCAAATATGGCACCTGAATGATAGATGACTGACTTCAGCTGTGCATACACTTGCTTTTACTGAAATTACATTGCAGGCATCTTCCTCCTAACTGAAGCCCTCTACATTTTGGTGTGTGTATGCAGTGCTTATGCCTTTGTTCCTGGAACAGCTGCAGTACTGGGGATTACAGATGGCTCCATTTCACATCCCCCTTACGCCTTTCCCTCTCTTCTTCTTCATGGTAGTCTTTAACTTAAACCTATTTCTTTGCGGTGTTTTTTTATTTTGTTTGTTTGTTTGTTTTTGTTTTGTTTGTTTGTTTCCCCAAAGTGAGTTTTTGCCTTTTTCTCTACTCAGTCAGGTGTGTTGTTGGTAGGGAGTCCTTAAGTCTCCAAAACCGCAGGTAGGTAAGAAAGTTTTCAGTTCTGAAGCTTAAACTTCCTGATGCTTAGTTTTGTGTAAGTTCATGGTTGATCTTTTCTTAGTTTATTTGGGATGACAGTACTTAATCAATGCTCCTATCGGATGTCAACTGCTTCAGATATTGTTCTTGGCAATGGTGTTTATCTCACTTTGCCTTCTTTCCTTCCCAAAGAGAGAGCTAACCCCACATTTTCAGTTCTTTATCTTTTAGCAGCCATCTCTAGTTCTCTGTACGGACTTTGTTTTCCCTGAATTTATGCTTGTTCCAAATTCTTTGTTAGAAATCCAGCATGGCCAATGGTCTGAGTCACTCTGTGCTTATCATATTTTCTTCCTTGCTGTGTATCTCACTAGAATGCCTCCACTAAATTTCACATACCACATGTTGGCTCATAAAGCAAGAGGGTTTCATGCTGGTAAATGTTAGTTGCTCTTTATTTAGAGGATTACTTTAGAGGTGCTGCAAATGCACCATAAACTCTGTCTACGATATATAGGCTGAACTCATGGTTTTTCCGACAAATTCTTCCTCTTTGTGCATTTTATGCACTTCAGGTTTTAACAAGGAGAATGTCTCTGGGGCAGAAACTGTACTTTTGCCTCTGTTTTCCTTTAGTATTTAGTACTAAGCAGACAGCATGCTTACTCTTTCTAAGAAAGGCTGTTCACTGTGCACCTGGACAACAGTTTAAAACTATGCCAGAGAGGCAGTCCACCTGAGGAATACCACATCACTTCAAGGGTGCTCCTAGAGTTGTATGATTGTCATATATAGTTTTCTGAGGGCTGTTTAGGGGAAAAAAAAAAAAGAAAAAAAAAAAAAACTCTCTTTTCCCATATGTCCACTTCCTTGTAAGTAATACAAAGTGTCTCTAAGTGCTTCTTCCCAATTTAATGAAGAAACACCTTTGTAACAGGACTAGGCTTTAAAAAAAATGTTTGGTGAGAGGGCATCTGAGATGCAGGACTTGCTCTAGCAAGCCTGGGTTCTGGCCCTGAATCTGCTGCAGATTTTCAGTGACCTAGTCCAAGACATACGCTAGATTTCCTATGTAAAGTGACTCCTAGGCACCCTTGTCTGACTTAATAGGTAATTTTTTTTTGAATAGGGGTTATTTTTTGATTGGCACCTAAAATGATATGGTGCTCTTCTAGCCTAAACTGGTGAAATCTCAGTATTGTCCCCTGCAGCTTTTCAGTGCAGAGACTGAAAAATAACTGCCCAGGCTGAAGAGGGAATATGTTTTTCAGATTGAGTTGGAGCTTGATAGAACTCAGGGGACTGAACTTGCCCCAAGGAGAGATTTTGCAGTGCAAAAAATTATGACTGTTCATTTGACCTTGTTTCTTTTGTGCACATCAGTACAGTTCTCAACTTCAAAGCTGCATACTGAAAATCTAAAACAGTATTTGAAAAATGTAGTTATGATATACCAGAGAATGTAACCAAGCTAGTGAGAACCACAAGCCCAAAATGAAGAACTTTTATGTAATGATTTTTTGAGTCACAAGTTTCAAGGATGCATCTAATACATTTAAGTACAATATTTACATTATTTATGCAATGCAGTATTTACTGATCTTGGAACCTCAGAAAATTAGTTTCAGAAAAACAAAAATGTTCTTTCATGCTAAGCTTGTAACTCAGAAGCACTTTTCTCCCCCTCTTAAGGCATAGAAGTTAAGAGGCATGTAGATACAGAGTTATGTAGAAAGTCTATGATAAACTTATTACTCTGCCTATTATTTATCAGAAACCTAAGCCAAACAGGATTGAAAGGGAGAAACACAAGATATCAAGGTATCAAGGTGGAGCACTGCTAATAGAATCCAAACATTTAAGAATATTTTTTTCTTGACTAAATGGTGAATTTGGTTATGCTGCATGTGCCTTTTTTTTTTTTTCCTTGATTGCAGTTGTAGAGTTTATGTATATCTTAATATGTGAACTTTAAAAGGGGGTCTACAAAAAAGGACAAAGTAGATGTTGACTTTTTTACTTGTGGACTTCTATAGATTTTGTGTTCAGCTAAGTTGCATGCATCTAGTTAAATTTGCAACTTTCTGGGTTGCCTGGAGAATTCTTATGCACTGTTCAACCTTTTATTTTGCTTTTGTTTGTTTGTTTATTTGTTTGACTATTAGAAAACTTTTGATACTGCTGTAATAGAAACAGATGTAATATATCAACATATAAAAATATAAGTTGTGTCAAAGTAGCACAAGTTGTCAGACCTATTCCCAAGCCTGACAAGAAACAGGGAGGTGCGGGTAGTCAGAGCTGATTGGAATTCATCATCTTCAACAACTGAAATCATTATTCCTAATTGTGGATAATCAACAAAGAAAAGAATTAAATATGCAGTTTTATTTAACAGAATGCTTTGAAGATGTATGGAATTCTTTGTGAATTATTTATGCCCTTTAAGATCAGAAACTTTGAAACAAAAAAAAGGTAGGGAATTCTGCAGGGATGTGCCGGTTTAGAAACAAAGCAGCACTCCTTCTACATGTAAATGCAGCTGAAGTGGGACAGCTGTAATATCAGGGAAAAAATAAAATAAAATAATAAATCTTTGCTAAAAAGTTCGTAGCAATACAGTCGATCTTTTTTTCCGAAATTAAATTATTCATTTTGTCCTTGATCAATCCCAGTTAACATGTATTTGTGACTCTCAATTGTTTCTCTGTAACATAAAAGCAACTCACAGAGAAAAAAAGTCACACTTGGGGAAAAATAATCAAGAAAACCCTACCACAATGTAGCCTTCTCCATCTTATTGCCCCCACCAAGCATCTCTGATGAAATAATCCCTTCAATGACTTCGGCACTGGCAAGTAATTTAAATTTTCGCTGCCTCTCTCAGTACTTATTTTTAGGCTGTATTAGGTACAAAATTGAAATAAAAAAGGAAAGGAAGTATTGAAATATTCATTTGACTTGGGGTCACTGGTTGAACAGTAGTGGGTGTATTATGAACTGTCAGGTGAAGCCTTAGGAGGGACAGGTGACAACTCTGTCACCTTATGCAAACTTCCACACACTCCCTGCTGCGGTCTGCACAGAAAGAGTAAAGTCAGAATTAATTATTAAATAAAATAAAAAAAAAAGATTTGTCTGCAAATAGAGTCCCTAGTTTTGCATTACAAACTGAAGGCAATTGGAATTCCCTAGTGCTTAAAATTGATCCTTCTTGTTTGAAGAACTGTGACTTTGTGGATTGGACAAATAGTCACTGGGGTACTTACTGTAGTATATGCTGAACAGTTTGTCATTACTGAGGAGGCCCAACTAATGGAGGCCTTACAGCTTGCTTTCAACTGTGATATTCTAGTATTTGTTTTTCCCTTACTGATAGAGAGTGCATTAAGCAAAGCGTTCTCCAGAACTGATATTTCTGTCTGGTTTTCATGGTGCTTTGGTGACTTTTGGATCATCTGTAGCAAACAGATGTCCTCTAACATTTTTAATTTATCTGAAACTTACATGCAAACTGTTTACGATCAGCATGTGGAAACAGAAATACTTCTGTGAATGTTCCTACAATCAGTTCTGCTTTCTATGTGTGTGTGAGATATTGGCATATCTCCTCTCATTCCCAAGGATGAACAGGAGAGGACACCCTGAACTATATAGGTGCCTCATAGGCATGGAAAGGAAACATAATGTGTCCGGTTACATGCTAATGCCAGGACATTTTCACAATACAGGTTGTAAAATGACAGTTGGCTGAGAAACTAAACAGAACATAAATGTGTTAATCTTAAAATACTTCTTTACCACTTGCTACTTCTTTCCAAAATATGTATATATGAAAAAATAGTTTGGTGGTAAGGTTCATACAAATGAAACTGTCTGAGCACTAAGCCATTTTTGGAATTACCACAGTGTGTCCTGTACCAGTTCGTTTCCATTTTACGTGCATGCAGAGAAGGTCAAACAGTGAATTAGCAGACAGCTTTGATGGTGCCAAAGACAACAACCTGCTTCAATACATTATCAAATAATAGACTATAAATAATGTACGCACTGAAATGCCAAGCAGCGAACAGCATTTCTACTGCTAAATAGAATCACCAAATTCATTAGAAACTGCTAACCCTGATGATGTATTTCTTCTGAGGAGTCTGAACATTAACTGTTTGTCACCAACCTTCCTTTTCTTTCCATCTCTTTATCAAATGTGCTCATTTTTGATCACATTCCCCCATTATGTGATTCTCCATTGAGCCCTTTCTCTGTCATACAGAAGCTGTATTTCAGTCCATGTTCAGACCAATTCCATAACCTGACAGACATCCAAGGCACTAGCCAAGGCAGCTGTAGAGAAGCACCAAATAAGAATAAAAATGTTGATTACGCAAAGCTCAGGTGCAAAATGACCCCAAATTGGTCTGTCATCAGGGAGTGCTAATCCTTTTTGTGCTGGTTAGCTCCAGACCTTTCACAAGCAGATGATGGAGAGCTGACAAAGCCAGAGCTCTGCACCCATCATATTACCTCCTAGCACAGAGACCTGCAGCCTGTGGGAGATAGGAACCCCAGTTGGCTAGGACTTCAAGCATCTGTGGTAGTGAGATGGTGTCAAGGGAAATGGAAACTAAAAGCATTAAAGATGTAAAAGACAGATTTTACTGACTTTTATTTTTATCTGTTTATTTTTGAATAGAGTAGTATTAAAGTAAATAAGATAGAGGGAAAAGAATTTTAAAGGGCTTTACACACTTTGCTTGCTTGTTCCTTATAAGTCAGTCCATGTTTCTGGCTTGGTTTCCATTACTTTGTAAATGGCAGCAAATTCTGTCCATCAGAATTTGAACCTTCTGGTTCCTGGCAGAGTCTTTCCTGGAGCTGAGCCATTTGCTTCCTGTCCTTCAATTTCCTTCAGCCTGTGCTGCAGTCCACCCACTCTGGAATGTTTGTCTTTGCTGCTATTTCTATTCTCTGCATGGTCACAGCCTTCTCTTCCAGAGCATACCCTGATCTTCCCCAAGGAAGACATCTCCTCTCCCTTCAGAAGGTTTTGTCAAGTTAAGTCTCCTTACAAGAGCACAAAATGTAAGTGAAAACACCAGGACAGATGCTCCCCAATGAACCTGCTGTGTGATCTGCACAAGTTTATTTCTGATCTCACCAGCATTGACCACCAATGTCACAACCAGTGCCATCGCTTGCAGCATCTGTCATGTAAGTGAGCCAGTGTGTGGCAGTGGGCATTACATTTTAGTAAAAATAAGTATAATCCTATGCAAAATATAGGTGGAAGAAGAAGGATGTACAGCTGTACTGAACTGCAACTTACCATTCCCAATAGCAAGATTTGAGCACTTCAGTTTCAGGGAATGAAACCACCTCGTTAGTGGTTGGATGCATTTTTGTGTGTTCAAGTCAAGGGAGTCTTCTAGAAGCTGAAGCATCCTTAAAAAGGTATGCTTTTATATCCAAGCTTATTTGTAAAACAGTTTGCAAAGGCTGTAGTCAGACAGTATTCTGCTAATGCAGTGGTTATACAAACAGGGACAAGTAGCGTGACATATGCAAAATACCATCATCATTTATTGACAAAATGTTTCATCAACTCAATGGACTATGTATAAATTAAGCTAAAAACAAACAAAAACCAAAGTAAATATTAATGAACAAAATCCATAGTCTAGCGTAGCAGTGGGTTCCTGTTTAGGTTTGGCAAATAGCTTGAATAATAGGTGCATAGAAGGAAGGACTCAGAGGTATTTGCAGAACCCTATGGGGAAACAGTTATTCGTATACTGTTATATGGACTGCTATCAGTACGTAATTTTGCAGAGCCACTAAAGCTCAGTAAAGTCATTATCAAAGGATAAAAAGAATAAAGTTAAAATACATCAGAAGTACAGGGTATGAAACCTTTGCCTCTGAACATTTTACTTTCTATGCTGTTTTCTTTGAGGGGACTCTGCTGTTCCTAAAAGTATCTCTCTTCTTTACACGACTGCAAGCAGCTTTTAAGACAGATTAATCAGATTAATTCTTAAAAAAGAAAAAAAAACCTTTTTTTCTGTTTGTGTTTTTTTTGTTGTTGTTTTGTTTTTGTTTTTGCATTTTATCTGGATAATTCACTAAATGGAGTAATTTTGTTAAAGCCTCTAAGGCAAAGACAATTTGTGAATTAATTTCTCTATCAGCCTGAGAAAAGAAACCATCAAGAGAGCATTCCATGTCCTGTGGCACTGTGTTTTTGTGAGATGACATAAGGTCAGGGATACATATGTTTCATAGTTGAAGTTTGCTCTGATGGTTTGTAAGCTCATGATAATTTGCCAGTAATGTTGCTTAAGGCAAGCCTGTGGTAGTTTTGCCTCTTATTTCAGGTGGTCTTGCTTCCTTCTTCAAGGAAATATGAATCATTGGAGAAACATGTTTCTTTCCTTGTTTACTTCACAAGCCAAGAGACTGGAAGTCTTCTTTCAGTTACAGTTGCTCAAAAGTAGAAAGCTTAAATAAAGAATCATAGAATCATAGAATATCCTGAGTTGGAAGGGATCCTTAAGGATCATCAAGTCCAACTCTTGACACCGCACAGGTCTACCCAAAAGTTCAGACCATGTGACTAAGTGCACAGTCCAATCTCTTCTTAAATTCAGACAGGCTCGGTGCAGTGACCACTTCCCTGGGGAGCCTGTTCCAGTGTGCAACCACCCTCTGTGTGAAGAACCCCCTCCTGATGTCAAGCCTAAATTTCCCCTGCCTCAGCTTAACCCCGTTCCCGCGGGTCCTGTCACTGGTGTTAATGGAGAAAAGGTCTCCTGCCTCTCGACACCCCCTTACGAGGAAGTTGTAGACTGTGATGAGGTCTCCCCTCAGCCTCCTCTTCTCCAGGCTGAACAGGCCCAGTGACCTCAGCCGTTCTTCGTACGTCTTCCCCTCCAGGCCTTTCACCATCTTCATAGCCCTCCTCTGGACACTCTCCAAAAAGGATGAGGAAAAAGAAAATACTTTGAAGTACTTTCTCCAAAACAGGAGATACCATCCCCTGCCAGTTTAAGCCCCTAACTGAGGAATATTCTCAATCAAGTATCCAAGTTTAAGCATGAGCTGTCATTTTAATGTGCATGAAACAATTCAGATGCGTAAAATTAGACATGTACTTGGCAAGCAATGATTTCAATTCTTAGTAATGAACCACTGTCCTTGCGTGAATTTGGAGGTAGTAGGGATATATGACTCAAGAGCTAACTACTAGAAAGTGTCTCTGATTTCTAGAATTACCAGTTTTAGAGTTTAGAATTCTATACAAGACAGTGAGCATATCAGAAAGACTTAGGAGGTTTAACTAAATACAGTATTCCAATTAACATAGCAGAATGTCCTCAGCTACTGTAAAAAGCTAATACTCTTTAAGTCAGGATTGGCCATTGTAGGGTCTCACATGCCTAAAAATGGTGACAGTGTGTACACTAAGAACCCACTATTCCGTCTCCAGGTGTGCTAATAAATGGATACCTAAAGAAGAAGAAAAGCAGGAAAAACTTATATGATGGAGAAAACTTACATACATGGAGATTTCCTAATTCTCTTCTTTCCAGCCCATTTAGCAACCCTAAATCATCTGTCTTCCAAGTAATTGTCCAGTCTTCCCTTGAATCAGTGTCAACTCTTGTATCCACAATATACTTCAAGAAAGAATTGCAGGGTTACACGAGTCTTTTGGTTTAGCTCCTTCTGAATTAATTTGATGCCCCTTAGGTCTATGAGTGGAGGAGACAGTAAAAAAAAAAAAAAAAAAAAAAAAAAAAAGTCACTTCCAATCCAATTCTTATTTTGTAGATTTGTACCAAATTCTTCTACATCAGCTTTTTTCATAGCCTCTTTACTTTGATTCATGTCTCTCAGCTAGTTTTATGTCCTGGTTGGAATAGTCCCATTTCTACCAAAGCTATTTGACTTCCTTAAAATCATTTGATGAGGAACTTAGTCAAAAGCCTTTTGGGAATCCAAAGAGGCTGCATCAGCTAGATCCTCCTTTTCTGCACATTTTTTGAGCATTTCAAAGCATTCCAGAGGATCTGAAAAGTAGGATTCTCCTTTATAGTTCCTCATATGTCTGACATTTTTCTGTATTCTGTAATTTCATCCTTTAGAGTATAGTTTCTGATAATTTGGTCAGTGCTCCATCATGATTAAAGGCCTGTGATTCTCCAGGTCTCCCTGGGACCTTTTCTTTAGGGTTGACATTACAACCATTCTTCAGACTGGAGGAAGTTTTAAGTGGATACTTTAAGTGGATATTACCATTAATAATTCAACTTCATTATCCTTAAGTTCTCTTATACTTCCTTGGCAGCTGCCATTTGTTTCTTCCTATAAGTTACCACTCATCTGGAGCTTAAGTTAACCAGTGTAATTGTTTTCTTCCCTCACAGCCTCTGATTCCTCTCAGCACAAAGTGGGCACCGTCACTGGTCTACTAGGGCAGTCAGTAATGAAGATGTCTCCTAACAGATATCCTTATTGCTAGAGGGTCTGTGGATGTGGTCCGATGTTACCACTTCACCCTCTGAAAACATCTAATCATTTGATACATCCAAAACATCCAGTGATGTTTCTTGGGCTAATCGTCATCTACAAGCCTCTCTCCATCCTCTTCATGGTAGCAGCATTTAAAAATAAATGTAAGCCAGGTTGACTGCTGGACCTTTTTCTGCATCAGGCCTGACCTTGTCCCATGCTGTGCCATAACCAGTTTCCTCTGAACCAAGGTGGCAGAAGTAGGCTGATCTGAAAAGCCATATACAGCTGGAGCTATGGAATCTATTGTTTCAAGCTTTTTTTCAGAATGGGGTGGATCTGAATCTTTTAAATGAATCTGGCACTCCAATCTCATTGTAGGATCTGAAGACTAAGCAGAAACAATGTTTACTCTTCTGCCTTGTTCTGCTGCCAGAAATATGCCACATTGCCCTCTGATGAATCACTTGTAGACAAAAAAGAAGAAAAGGGATAAAACAGGAGCTGTTTACAGATTCATGGCTTAACTTTGGTGCTGTCACCTTCATATAGGGCAGAAACATCACCTTCTCCTACACACATTGGAGAATTCACCCTGCAACAGCTGTGGTTTGTCAGTGATGAATACTGGAGTTCGCAGTAGGATGTGAAAGTGTGAATATTGGCCAGGATCAGCCCTGCAAACTTGTTCCTGCTGGCATACTGTATGACCATAAGTTGCATGACTTTCTGGTGCTCTGTCAGATGATGCTAGCTCGAGATTTGGCCAAAATCCAAATCCTATCTGAGGGTACACTTCAGCTTGCTTTCTGTTTCCCCCAAAACTGTAATTTCATAGACCTTTATGGTGGTTCATATATCATGGTTGTTATTCTTTTTTTCTTTAGGCACAGTTGTGCCTACTGTTATGCCAGTATGGTAAGGTTGCATAACCACCATGCAGAAGTGAAAGATTTCAGTTTCTTAGAGTTGCTTTTATTTTTATTTTTTTTTTCCCCACAATGCCTTCTTTAGTAATTTTCTGATTTTCTTTCTCATTCAAAACTCAGTTTTCTTCCCACAGTTCAACGTCACCATTAGCATTTGGTAAAATCACTCCAAAATGTATTTGAATTGAGGTATATTAGGGTGACCAGTGGCTTAATGGCTCAACAATAAAATACTGCTTGAATAAGCTCATGGGCAATAATCAAGGTAAGAATAGATCCTCATCTTGTCTGCTGCAGTACCTGAGGTCCCTGCAGGCAGTCATTATTACAAGTTACTTCCATACACTATTTGGCCAGATAATGCCTTGCAATTAGGTCTTAAGAGTAAGCAACGGAAAGCTCTCTATTAAAGTTGATGATGCTAGAGCTTGGCAACATATCCATATCACCATTCTCCTAGATTTGTTGCCTTTTTGATGTCTCACTGTTGCTGCTCTGATGCAGGGGCAAGCTCTTTAGCCAGACTGCTGCAGGCCAAATCTTCAGCCATGGTGCTCTGTCATAGCTGCACTGAGGTCAAGGGAAATATGACCTGGCCTCTTGTAACTTACATTCCTTCATACTCCATAATGTTAGTTGTATCTCATTGGTACTTTTTCATTTCAATTATTGTCACATTCATCTTCAAGTGGTATAAATAGTGTGTCAGCATTAACTCAAGAGATCCGTTATTGGAATCTGGGCTGCTTCATGTTTTTTGCATGGACGATAAAATGTTTATAGGGTCTGTGGGGAATAGCACAGAAACAGCAAAACCTGAAAGTATGGTGAACGTCAGTCCAGTCTGGGAAGATGTCTTCACTGTCCCATATGGTTTCACTGTCATGTGTGGAGTGGCCAGACAGCATAAAATAGTCCCCAGCACTAGCTGCATAGCTGAGCAGATGGAAACTGCTTTTGTCATGCAGGGTAGAAAATAAGCATAACTGGCTAAGGACAGCACTGCATACCCAGGTTTCACAGATTATGGTGGGGTGAGGAATCTCTAACAATTGGGATAGAAAGTTGATTTTCAGCTGTCCTGCATTCAGTAAGAGGGCATCAATATGTTGCCATGAGTATTCTTTGAAACTATCAAAGCTGCTGTGGTTTGGGAGGGTGCAAAGTAATTTGCTTTGTTTTCAAACATGCAACAAAAATCTCCCTGAGGCTGGGAACACAGTACTTTCTCTCCAAGGGCACACCACACATTATTTTGCAAACAGAGGCAAAGCCATTTTAGCCATATGCCAGGCCAATCAGAAGTTATATGAGCAAGATTGGTTCATTGGGTTGCTGTGCCTGAATAGTTGTCAGCTTAGTCCAAAAGGTTGGGTTTGTTTTTTTGTTTGTTTGTTTGTTTTTCTCTTAGCCAGATGTAACATGATAGGATGTGTCATTAGTAGACAAACTGTATTATACTAAACCATTTTGTGTGAGTCAAAAGGATACAGAAAACTGTAGCAGAGGAATGAAAAAAATGAAATGTTGGTGGAGCATGGCTTTAAATTTTGCTTTGAATTTACAGTATTCAATAGATTTATATTTTGGAGAAATATTTAACACTTTTCTCCTCTGACCCCTCAGTGAGCCATGCTCCAGCATTACCACAAGGGTGATAGCAGCCTGAAGACTCTTTCTGAGTGGAAGACATAATCTGTTAAGGTGTTTAGATGGGGAGGCTATGGAAATATTTTAGCACTTTTTTTCAACCCAAAAAAAAAGGTCAGGATGTTCTGATACACTGGCCAGGTTTTAATCTATGTAACTATATGCCTCTGTGGACTTCAAATGTGGCTTGTATAGTTTGGTTGAATTCTTTGAAGAACACCTAAATACTATGTAACTATCATGTCTAATGACGATTTAGAGACAAGGGAAAGATTGGATGTTGACTAGAACGTGAGCGGGAACCTCAGCACATCTCTGCCCTTCCTCAGGCTTCCCAATGGATGTCAATGAAACTCCGTCTACACAAGGAGTCAAATTTTAACTGTACATGCAGAGTACAGTGCAAGTACCCAAAGTGACAGTGGTTAAGCTAGGGGAGACCAGGAGTCATATGTCTGGTATTGCAGAGTGGACTCTGGGGACCTCTGCTCAGCTTCCTAGTGAATCCACCCACCAGGCGTGGTGGTTTTACCCAGCTGGACAGCCGAGTTCTGCCACAACCAGTCTCTCACTTCCCCTCCTCAAATGGAAAAAGGGTGAAAATAAGATGAAAAGGGTTCAAGGGTTGAGATAAGGACACAGAGATTACTCAACAATTATTATCGCAGCCAAAACAGACTCAGCATAGGGAGATTAGAGAAATTCATTACCTGTTACTAACAAGCTAGAGCAGTGAGAAACAAACAAAAACACCTTCTCCCCAGCCACCCTCTTTGACTTCCTCCTCCCAAGTGACACAGGGGAATCAGGAATGGGGGCTGCAGTCAGTCCTTGATGCTTTGTCTCTGTCATGGTCACTCTCTACCCTTGCTCCATGTGGGGTCCCTCAATTGGGATGCCATCCTTCCCAAACTGATCCTGCGGGGGCTACCCACAGGCAGCAGCTCTTCAAGCACTGCTCCCACATGGCTCTGTACCATGGAGTTCATCCATCCCCCAGGAGCAAACTGCTCCAGCACAGGTCCCCCATGGGTGGGCGTCAGCTTCCCCTAGGCCCCCTGCTCCTGCGTGCGCTCCTTTCCACGGGCTGCAGCTCCGGCCCGGGGCCTGCTCCTGCAGGGGCTCTCCATGGGCCGCAGCCTCCTCCAGGCTACATCCACCTGCTCCATTGGGGGCTCCTCAATGGGCTGCAGCGTGGAGATCTGCTCCATGTGGGACCCACGGGCTGCAGGGGGACAGCCTGCTCCACCAGGGGCCTCTCCACAGGCCATAGGGGAACTGCTGCTGTGCACAGGAGTTTCCCCTTTCTTAAATCTGTTCTCACAGAGGCACAAACAACATTGCTCACTGGCTTGGCTCTGGCCAGTGATGGGTCCCTTTGGAGCTGGCTGAAACTGGCCCTTATCTAACATGGGGCAGTTTCTGGATTCTTCTCACAGAGGCCAGCCTTACACCCCCCTGCTACCAAAGCCTTGCCATGCAAACCCAATACACCAGGGTGTGCTATAAATTTCTCTGACCCTAAACCGGATGCATCTGTAAAGTGACACTAGAGCTCTTTCTGTACCTAGAAGTAGGGATAAAAATCAATATTAGAATTTTGCAGTGCTTTATTAACATGATAACGAAGGCTATAAAAGTACCCGAGTGTGATGGAGAAGATTGTTTTTCATCACCTGTAGAAACTCATTAGTCCACCAGCTGTTTCATTCCTTGCATTAAGAGCAACAGCAGGACCTTATTGTTCTCCTCCTCTCACAAAGAAATGTGACTGACCTCCTTACCATGTGCTGAGATCACTTGCAGGCAGATGAAGAATGAGCCTCTCCGCCACCTTCCATGCAATAATCTGCTTCCTGGCAGAAGAGGTGTCAAACAAAAACTACTGCAAGGAAGCATTTATCACTGCGTAGTCCTATAGCACCAATTCTAGCTTGCTGACACAGCTGGAACCTGCTCCTTGTTTAGACATGCCCAACTTTCCTTTCAGTGCTTATTTGCTTGCATTTAAATGTGAATGTCATTTTTCATTATTTTATATGCTAATGGACAGATTCTGATGTTTTTAAGCCACGTTTGGCAGAACCTTGTTTCAAAAATAATTCTATTAGCTCCAGTGGACCTGGGTGTCGTGGTTTAACCCGACCGGCAGCTAAACACCACGCAGCCGTTCGCTCACCCTCCCCCCTCCCTCTCTGGGACGGGGGAGAGAAATGGAAAGTGAAGCCCGTGAGTTGAGATAAAGACAGTTTAATAAGACAGGAAAAAAAAAATAACAAAAATAATAATAACAATAATAATAATGATGATACAATGGGAATAATACGAAAGTAATAATAGTATGTACAAACAAGTGATGCACAATGCAATTGCTCACCACCCGCTGACCGATGCCCAGCCTAACCCCGAGCAGTCCGGCCCCCTCCCCCCGGCTAGCCACCCCTATATATTGTTTAGCATGACGTCAGATGGTATGGAATACCCCTTTGGCTAGTTTGGGTCACCTGTCCTGGGTCTGTCCCCTCCCAGCTCTTACTGCACCCCCCAGCCTGCCCGTTGGCAGGACAGAGCAAAGGCTGAGATGTCCTTGGCTTAGTATAAGCACTGCTCTGCAACAATTAAAGCATCGGGGTGTTATCAGCACTCTTCTCATTCTAAGCCAAAACACAGCATTCCACCAGCTACTAGGAAGAAAATTAATTCTGTGCTAACTGAAACCAGGACATCTATCCACCCCTTATTCCATACCATTTATGTCATGCTCAGGTTACACTCTTTTCCATACATTCTAATTAGTCACCTATAGTAATCATGGTAGTGATAACATACAGTATAATATACTATTTAACATGGTGCAATTCAGTTCATGGGCTATTCTCACCCAGTATTAAATCTCCTTGAGGTACACACCGGACCTCTCCGTTCTTTTGCATCACCCACCAAGTATATCCAGGTCCCTGAGCGAAAACAATTCCACGAATAGGTTTGCCTTTTCCTGAGGCAGGAGTAGCCCAGACTGTTTTACCCAGCATATTTTTTACATGCACTACAGGAACTTTATCCCCATCTACAGTACGTAACAGGTTTGATTGGGCAGGTCCAGCTCGGTTGGTAGATCCCCTAGTATTGACTAACCAGGTGGCCTTTGCCAAATGCGTATCCCAGTTTTTGAACGTCCCAGCGCCCATTGCTTTCAAGGTAGTCTTTAACAGGCCATTGTATCGTTCAACTTTCCCGGAGGCTGGTGCATGATAGGGGATGTGATACACCCATTCAATACCATGTTCTTTGGCCCAAGTGTCTATAAGGTTGTTTCGGAAGTGAGTCCCATTATCTGATTCTATTCTTTCTGGGGTGCCATGTCGCCATAGGACTTGCTTTTCAAGGCCCAGGATGGTGTTCCGGGCGGTAGCATGAGGCACAGGATATGTTTCCAGCCATCCGGTGGTTGCTTCCACCATTGTAAGTACGTGGCGCTTGCCATTGCGAGTTTGAGGGAGTGTGATGTAATCAATCTGCCAGGCCTCTCCATATTTATATTTCAGCCATCGTCCTCCATACCAAAGAGGCTTTGACCGTTTGGCTTGCTTGATTGCAGCACATGTTTCACAGTCATGAATAACCTGTGCTATAGCGTCCATGGTCAAGTCCACCCCTCGATCACGAGCCCATCTGTATGTTGCATCTCTACCTTGATGGCCTGAGGTGTCATGGGCCCATCGGGCTATAAATAATTCACCTTTATGCTGCCAATCCAGGTCCACCTGAGCTACTTCAATCTTAGCAGCCTGATCCACCTGCTGGTTGTTTTGATGTTCTTCAGTAGCCCGATTCTTGGGCACATGAGCATCTACGTGGCGTACTTTCACAGCCAGGTTCTCTACCCGAGCAGCAATATCTTGCCACAATGCAGCAGCCCAGATAGGTTTGCCCCTACGCTGCCAGTTGTTTTGCTTCCATTGCTGTAACCATCCCCACAGGGCATTTGCTACCATCCATGAATCGGTGTAGAGATAGAGAACTGGCCATTTTTCTCGTTCAGCAATGTCTAAAGCCAGCTGAATGGCTTTCACTTCTGCAAACTGACTCGATTCACCTTCTCCCTCAGCAGCTTCTGCAACTCGTCGCGTAGGACTCCATACAGCAGCCTTCCATCTCCGATGCTTCCCCACAATACGACAGGACCCATCAGTGAACAGGGCATATTTCTTTTCATTCTCTGGCAACTGGTTGTACAGTGGGGCTTCTTCAGCACGACCCACCTCCTCCTCTGATGATATCCCAAAGTATTTGCCTTCTGGCCAGTCCATGATCACTTCCAATATTCCTGGGCGACTGGGGTTTCCTATTCGAGCCCGCTGAGTAATCAGTGCAACCCACTTGCTCCATGTAGCATCAGTTGCATGATGCGTAGAGGGGACCCTTCCCTTGAACATCCAGCCTAGTACCGGTAATCGGGGTGCTAGGAGGAGCTGCGCTTCAGTACCGACCACCTCCGAAGCAGATCGAACTCCTTCATATGCTGCCAATATCTCCTTTTCAGTTGGAGTATAGCGGGCCTCAGATCCTCTGTATCCCCGACTCCAAAACCCCAGAGGCCGACCTCGAGTTTCCCCAGGTTCTTTCTGCCAGAGGCTCCAGGTGGGGCCGTTCTCCCCGGCTGCAGTGTAGAGCACATTCTTTACATCTGGTCCTGTTCGAACTGGCCCAAGGGCTACTGCATGGACTATTTCCTGCTTGATTTGTTCAAAGGCTTGTCGTTGTTCAGGGCCCCATTCAAACTCATTCTTCTTGCGAGTTACTTGGTAGAGTGGGTTTACAATCAGACTGTAATTTGGGATGTGCATTCTCCAAAACCCCACAACACCTAGGAAAGTCTGTGTTTCTTTTTTGTTAGTTGGTGGAGACATAGCTGTTATTTTGTTGATCACATCCATTGGGATTTGACGACGTCCATCTTGCCATTTTATTCCTAAAAACTGGATCTCCCGTGCAGGTCCTTTGACTTTATTTTGTTTTATGGCAAAACCGGCTTTCAGAAGGATTTGGACTATTTTCTTCCCTTTCTCGAAAACTTCCTCTGCTGTGTCACCCCACACAATAATGTCATCGATGTACTGCAGGTGTTCAGGAGCTTCCCCCTGCTCTAGTGCAGACTGGATCAGCCCATGGCAAATGGTAGGGCTGTGTTTCCACCCCTGGGGCAGCCTATTCCAAGTATATTGGACTCCCCTCCAAGTGAAGGCAAATTGTGGCCTGCACTCTGCTGCTAGAGGGATGGAGAAAAATGCATTAGCGATATCAATTGTGGCGTACCACTTGGCTGCCTTCGATTCAAGTTCATACTGAAGTTCCAGCATGTCCGGCACTGCAGCACTCAGTGGTGGCGTGACTTCGTTCAAGCCGCGATAGTCCACTGTTAGTCTCCACTCGCCATTAGACTTTCGCACTGGCCATATGGGACTATTGAAAGGTGAATGAGTCTTGCTGATCACTCCTTGGCTCTCCAATTGACGAATTAGCTTATGGATGGGAATCAGGGAGTCTCGGTTGGTGCGATATTGCCGCCGGTGCACAGTTGTGGTAGCAATTGGCACTTGCTGTTCTTCGACCCTCAGCAACCCCACAACAGAGGGGTCCTCTGAGAGACCAGGCAAGGTAGATAATTGTTTAATGCCCTCTGTCTCTAAGGCAGCAATACCAAAAGCCCACCGGAACCCTTTTGGGTCCTTGCAGTATCCTCTTCTAAGATAGTCTATGCCAAGGATACATGGAGCATCCGGACCAGTCACAATGCGGTGCTTTTCCCACTCATTCCCAGTCAGACTCACTTCAGCCTCCAATACAGTCAACTGCTGAGATCCCCCTGTCACTCCACAAATATAGATGGGCTCTGGTCCTTTATAGCTCGATGGCATTATAGTACATTGTGCACCGGTGTCTACTAAAGCCTTATACTTCTGTGCGCGTGATGTGCCAGGCCATCGAATTCACACAGTCCAATAAACTCGATTGTCCCTTTCCTCCCCCTGGCTGGAGGCAGGGCCCCCCTAATCCTGGTCAGAATCTTCCTCGTTTCTGTGTTTGAAGGACTGTCTGCTGGAAGTTGGAGCAGCAAACTTTTCGGAGAATCCCTTTTTCCTGATAGTTTTTTTTTGCAACTCACGTACCCGTGCCTCTAGGGTCGCGGTAGATTTTCCATCCCACTTTCTCATGTCCTCTCCATGGTCTCGTAAGTAAAACCACAGGGTGGCACGGGGTGAGTACCCACCATATCGTCTTCCTTGTGTGGGTGAACGCCTACCCCTGACAGCTGAGACACTGCTTTGTACAGGTGCGAAGGAGAATAATCTCTCTTCAAGTTGGTGAACCTTTTCAGAAAGTTTCTCCCAAGTGTTCTCCTTTGGTCGGTGGGCACTGGTTGGTTCAGGTGGGGAGGACAATAGATTCTCTTCAAGTTGGTGAACCTTTTCAGAAAGTTTCTCCACAGCTGAGACGCAGGCCTGTAAGGAAGAGGAGAGACTTTCTTCGTACTGCCGGAGTTGTTTAGCCGCTTCACCCACTGTGGGTTCCTCATCCTCTTTCCAGGCCATTATTGCCAATGAGCTGGCATATGATGATGGTGCACTCCGTACAAACTTCCGCCACATGGGTCGTGTACACTTGACTTCATCTGGATCTGTGGATGTTTGATTGAGGTCTGGATCCTCATAAATCACTTCCCGTACGGCTAATTCCCTCAGGTACTGGATTCCCTTCTCCATAGTGGTCCACTTGCCTGGTAGACATAAAATATCTTCCTTGAAGGGATACCTTTCCCTCACAGCTGAGAGGAGACGCCTCCAGAGGCTGGTGGGTCGTGCTCCATCTGCAATTGCTTTGTCAATGCCGGCGTCTCGAGCAAGGGATCCCAGCCGCTTGGCTTCCCTGCCGTCTAATTCCACACAATTGGCTCCAGAGTCCCAGCACCGGAGCAGCCAGGTGACAAGCTGCTCACCTATACAGCGACCAAAATCTTTTCGCACATCTCGTAGCTCGCGCTCGTTTAGGCTTCGGGTAGTTACTGTTGCTCTTTCGGCATCCTCATCTTCCTCCTCCTGAATCCTTGACGGCCCAGCGTCGTCATCATCTTCGTCATCTCTATACTTAGTTTTGGCAGAAGCCTTACCTGGATTGGCAGAAGACTCTCTGCGTTCTAAACGACTTGAATTTCTGTACCATATTTTCACCTTCTCTACAGGGGCAGCTTGCACTGCTACTGCTCGTTTCTCTGACTTTGTTACAGGGTCTGCCACAGGGGTTGGAATGCCCTCTGCAGGGTCAACTTGCACTGCTACAGCTCGTTTCTCTGACACGGCCACAGGAGCTGGAGCGGCTACAGGAGCTGGAGCAGTTGCAGGAACCGGAGCTGTAGCGGCTACAGGAGCTGGAGCTGGAGCTGGAGCAGTTGCAGGAGCTGGGACTGGAGCAGCAGTAGGAGCTGGAGCTGGAGCGGCTTCAGGAGCTGGAGCTGGAGCGGCTTCAGAAGCTGGGACTGGAGCAGTTGCAGGAACTGGGACTGGAGTAGCGGCCGGAGCTGGAACTGGAGCGACTGCAGGAACTGGGACTGGAGCAGCTGCAGGAGCTGGAGCTGGAGCGGCTTCAGGAGCTGGAGCTGGAGCAGTTGCAGGAACTGGGACTGGAGTAGCGGCCGGAGCTGGAACTGGAGCGACTGCAGGAACTGGGACTGGAGCAGCTGCAGGAGCTGGGACTGGAGCGGCTGCAGGAGCTGGGACTGGAGCGGCTGCAGGAGCTGGAGCTGGAGCGGCTGCAGAATCCACCGTAGGGGTCACAGTGGCCGTTGGATCTGTCACAGGGTTTGGAGTGGCCGCAGGGTCTGTCACTAAGTTGACAGCAGTATCAATGGCAGCTCGATAGGCATGAGCCAGGCCCCAGCACGTTACAATGATTTGTGTTACTTTGGAACTGCCAGAATCATTACACCTTTTTTTCAAGCATTCTGCCAGTTTTTGAGGATTTTGCCATTGTTCAGGGGTGAATTTCCAACACACTGGGGGTGCCAACTGCTCTAGATGCCTGCCCATATCCACCCATACTCCCTGCCACCCACAACTATACTGCCTCCGGGCAGATCTCCGGATGAGCTTCATAAGTAGTTGTTTAACTTTAAGCAGAATCTGAAGTGCATTCATGAGGCAGAACAACAAGACTATGGTATTCTGAGTATTCCAGAAATATTCAATATCTTGGAGAGCTATTGTAACAAGCTCAGGGGATAAGAGGGTGGTGAAGGAGGAAGGCAGAGTGACCCAGGAGGATACAGGGGTGGTGAAGGAGAAAGGGAGAGTAAGCAAGTAAGGAAAAATATCCTCCCCTTTCCCCTCCACAGATTGACTCTCTAATGGAGAAAAACAATAGGTATAATTGCTAATAGTTTCCAAGATGCTGTTTCCAAAGTACAGAGTCCACGATGTTACTGAGTATAAATACCAAGTTAGAGTCATGACCAGATATCTTATCGTCTCATAAGCCATTGCTATAACACTTAGTACCATAATGGTCTGAAACCAGGGCCCGGAGAGGAGAAACAACACTACAGAGAGCAAATACGGAAAATAATGTACTATAATACTCAATTTGGAAAACAGGCGCAGCAGAGTTGTGATTAAAGCAATCAGCATCATGACAAGTGACTATTAAGCAGGTCTAATCCTTACACCAATTTTAGTTTAACACACTCTGATCAGATCTGCCGTTATCTCAACCTTTCGGGCCCCACGTTGGGCGCCAAAAAGACTGTCGTGGTTTAACCCGACCGGCAGCTAAACACCACGCAGCCGTTCGCTCACCCTCCCCCCTCCCTCTCTGGGACGGGGGAGAGAAATGGAAAGTGAAGCCCGTGAGTTGAGATAAAGACAGTTTAATAAGACAGGAAAAAAAAAAATAACAAAAATAATAATAACAATAATAATAATGATGATACAATGGGAATAATACGAAAGTAATAATAGTATGTACAAACAAGTGATGCACAATGCAATTGCTCACCACCCGCTGACCGATGCCCAGCCTAACCCCGAGCAGTCCGGCCCCCTCCCCCCGGCTAGCCACCCCTATATATTGTTTAGCATGACGTCAGATGGTATGGAATACCCCTTTGGCTAGTTTGGGTCACCTGTCCTGGGTCTGTCCCCTCCCAGCTCTTACTGCACCCCCCAGCCTGCCCGTTGGCAGGACAGAGCAAAGGCTGAGATGTCCTTGGCTTAGTATAAGCACTGCTCTGCAACAATTAAAGCATCGGGGTGTTATCAGCACTCTTCTCATTCTAAGCCAAAACACAGCATTCCACCAGCTACTAGGAAGAAAATTAATTCTGTGCTAACTGAAACCAGGACACTGGGGGAGTACACTTGAATAGCAGTGGAGGAATCCCAGCAGGAAGAGCAAGGAAAAGTGAAAGAGGAAGACAGCTGCAAGAGATTCAATCACTATTTAGATTTTAATGTAGCTCTACATCAGGCATTGATTGAAGTTTGTTTTTTTGTTTAATTTGCTGTAAAAGCCTCAGCCAGAGTAGGAAGAACCTTGTTTGCCCTTCTAGGGATGCCTTAAAACACAGATGCAATATTCATTCTCACTGTATCATGTTAAAAAAGACTCCATGATTCTTTGGCTCCTAATTATCACCTCAGGCAGCTTATTTAGCCTACCTGCAATGAAGGCAAAAAGTATACAACATACTGTAACACTCACAAAGTAATTGGGCCACTTTCTAGCCTTCCTCTATCAATATTAATAAACTGCACTAATTGCACAATGCTTTCTTTTTTATCCTTTTTCTAAACCTGCTATAGGGATTTGCATCTTCTTTAGAGGCCTTAACAGATGTTAATTTGTATTCTTGTCTTTGTGGTGTTTTGTTTGTCTTGCTGGGTTTTTCTTGTACTAAGTGCCAGAAAAAAATGTGTTTCCTAAAAGGATATTTAGTGTCTTTCATGTATCAGCCTGGGCTAAGCTCTTTCTTTTCTCATGCAGAGGTGGTTTCTCCTAAGATGTATGAGGTCAACAAAAGAGAAGGTATACATTGCAGCATGACTTGAAAATAAAAACAAAAGTAGAAAGTTAAGTGATCTATGGTATCTGTCAAGATATTTCCACTTCAGACATCTTTACTATATTTCAGTGTTTGAAACGCTCATCCAGTTTGAAAGAATTTCAGCAAATCTAGTTGCTCTGGCCAAGCCACAGGTTGTCAGTTCTGTCCATAGGCAGGTCATAAGTATTAGAGGAGTTAAGCAAGTTTTCCCTTTATGGATATCTCAGCACTTCAATCCTTGAAATTCCTCATGTGTGTTCTGCCAGGCTGCTCTCTTTCAATATTAGGATATGGTAATTACATTACACGTTATGGAGGCATCATTAGGATAATTTTTTTTTTAATTCATTTTATTTCATAATAAATTGTACCTGAAAGTATTAATGAATTCTTGAATTTCAATAAGTAAGACATTCAAGTTTGCTGCTAAACTGCATGGTTTTCTGGATGGTAGGCTCATGAACTTGGAAACAGTGGGCAGGAAGCATTGCCAGGCTATTTTTTCATGGATTAAAGACTAATGGCTGAGAAGGATATTGTAACCATGCTCAAAAACAGCTGACAATATAGGTTGGAGGAAAAGCATGAATAGTTGGCCTCTGTTTTGTTTTCTGAGCCATAAATAGGATAACAAAAAAAAAAGATCAGGTAGCAAGGGACATCAGGAGGTGTCCAGTCCCATCTTCTGCTCAAAGCAAGGTCAGCTGTGAAGTCAGGCCAGGTTGCTCAAGCATCAGGTCTTTAAAACCACCAAGGAAGCAGACAGCACAACCTCTCTATTGACCTGTGCCACTGCTTGAATGTCCTCAGGGTTTGTGGTCCAAGGTTCAGGGCTTTGCATTTGTCCCAGTTGAATTTCACCACATTCTTGTCAGGCTGTTTCTCCAGTCTGTCTAGGCTCCTTGGAAACCGGAAATTAGATCCTTAATTCCTGTGGAATTTTAATGAGGTTTAGGTACACAAGTTTTCTGGTGTCTTCCCATTTAAACTATTCCTCTACAGATAATAACATGAACAATGGGTTGTTGCTATTCTTATGGATATGTCTATCTTTTGCTACAGTTATGCAAGGTTTCTCTTGCCTCATACCTCTGGCCTTCAGATACACTTTGCTGATGGCGAAAGGCAACAAAGAATACATCGTGCAAAGCTAGGCAGTCTTCAATGCTTCTTGTGCATTGTTTTGTTCTAGTCAAACCGATTCACAGACTGTGCAAAGTAAAATTACTTGCATAACTAACTGTGCTTTTGCAGACAAATGAAAGAAACCTAGTAGATGGGCTGTACTTTATTATTGACTGGGGATGAACAGACTCAAGCCTGGAGAGTATTAGATGGGGTGGCAAGGCCTATTCTTTAATTTCTGTGTTGCCTGTTGCATAAGATTTCTTCATTCCTAAAACACATGAGGTGCTTATATTTTTAGGCTGCCTCTGAAAAATCATGTAGATGAAAGGCTGGGCAGGAACTTGTCCACCATCAAAGCCACAGAAGTATCAGGCAGAGTGAAGTAGTCATAATTCCCTTGCCCCCTAGATCATAATGCAAGATCATAATTCTCACTGCAGGAAAGCATCAGCAAAAATGTTAGAAGGAGGTGAGACTTTCATGCTGAGAGGAGTCATTCCCTAGTTTAAACAGGTAGACAGCAGATGCTAATTAGGTTTTAAGGTGGGGTAGGGAGGCAACAATAACAGGAGGGAAGAAGTAAGCACAATGCACTTGGTTATTGCTTTATTACATGTAATGCTGTACAGCATGCAGCTCTGTGGTCTGCACAGGTGCTATTTAGTAAGGGAATTGAGCACGGTCAAGTTTTGAAGCCAAAGGGCAGGGGGTCACAAACATCTGTGTGAGACTAATTCCATACAGTTTTTTATCCTTTCTTTATACCAGTGTTTCTTCTCTTCTTGAGTGAATGCACTCCCTCTGGTGGCTCATTTACTATCTCCGTTTCATTTCTTTTTCAGTTAAGGCTGCATGCAAGCAACTGGCTAAAAACTGGGAGAGCTATAATGTTATGCTTTTATTCAGCTAGCTTAATGTTTTATGTTCTCAGCACTGAGGGCATAAATAAAGTTTTGTTACCATAAAAGTCAGTCAAAGAAACTCTCTAAGACTCAATTTGGAGTTTTAGAAAAGAGGCATTCTTGGATTGTGGCACTGGACACACGGGACCACTCCATCTAGTGTGCATGCTGAATTGTTCAAGCTACAGGGGTTATATGCTATTGGATTATACATATTTATTAGATTTCCAATACATTATTAACATATTAATATAATTTCCTGTAACTCATTAACATATGTAAATGTCCTTGATGCACATGCATTTGTTTCTGCTGGTGGTCTTTGGAGGTCTTCTGGTTGTGGTAGATAGTCTTGCCACTGTGTTCAGTGGCTGAACCCAGTTCTTGCGCATGCTCAGGTCATCTCCTTCTTCCTTATCTTATTGTTTCAATTTAGACATGCATACTAGGCTAAGTCATTTATATATCCAAGGACCTATGCATACCATGAGTTCCTCACTGCTTCTTTTCAGACACATCCTCCAGGTCTGAGTTATCTTGCCCCCCCTCCCCGATCCTGAGATACAATTCTTCATGGTCTTACAGATAATGCTGACTAATTAGTGAGTAAGGTAGCACCAGAGATTTCTAGACTTCCTTCTATGTAGCTAAACATAGTAAAGGTTTGGCCTATCTGTTCATAAAACATGTCAGATTTTGTTCTATTTGTCTATCAGGGAGAGAGCTAGTCCTTCTGACTCCATATCTGTCTAGCCATTCAAATGCCTTTTAAAATAGTCTCCATTCATAAAAATAAATAAATAAAATAAAACTTAAAAATAACAACAAAACCTATTCAAAAAGAAAATTTCTGAGATGAAAAAAATATATATATCAGATAAATGTTTTGTTGGCCTCAGTGACCCACTCTTTTAAAACCCAAGTTGATCATTCACAAAAGGTAAATCAATGATGTGTCCAACTCCCTCTTATTATTTTCCTCTTAGGTGTCTATCTGTTATGTCTCACACTAAGTTTTTCAGGGCAGAAAATGCCATTTTCTGATCATAACACAATAGGAAAATAAATGTCATTACTGCCTGCAAAGCCTACAGAAAAAAAAATGTGCTGGAAACCATCAAAGAGTGAAAAATCTTCACTCTGAATTATGAACTTCTTTTGGATGTGGTTTGCATGTCATCTGTTCATACAGGCAATTTATTTGCCTGAATATTTTATAGAACAATTATAGTTGAGGAAAGCCAATCTTACAGTGGTATTCAGTAATTAAACACTATTCTGAGACTAGGAAATATCATTAGAAAGAGTGTTTACTTAATTAGATATCATGTTATGTTTCAAAACAGAGAAACACAAGCAGAAACTGTTGCAAACTTGCTTGCTTGTAGGTTGATGTACTCCAATATTCAGTAAACATTCTGCTGTACAAGAAAACACTTTCCACAGCTCCAGAAGTTATATTTGGGTGCTGAGTTGACCATGTCTTTGCACTGCAGTAGAAGGACTTTGAGTTATTTTGGTGTATTTGAGGCAAGTTTAGTTAGGACAAGAGGTAAAGAGCTGGGATGTTTCCTTTTACTTCTCGTTGTATACCCAACAATCCAGGTGACAGGCACCTTGGTCAGTGGGTGGCATCTACAAAACACCTCAGTTCCTTTAGGTCAGTGCTTGCATAATTAGGCCAATGCTAATTTAGAGGCCAATCCTATTAACCAGATTCATTTACTACTGTCTTTAAAAAGAGCTCTCAGTGACCATATAACACTGAATTAACTGTCTATCCCAGAAGTCATCTAATTACATAATTTACAATATCATTGTTGAGTTTCTAGCATAATTCACTTGATTGCATGTTTGTTGCTACAGTGCATCAATTTGAGGAAATTTCTGTTTCCTTACTCGGGAAAACAGTTTACACTCTCAAGACCAATTTGCCAGCTGGAGCATAGTTCTTCTACAAAAGGATGCAAAGGCTCCTAGAAATATCTGAAGGCATCATCATCTCTGCATTTATACTTTTGCTAGTATGTATGTCAGTGATGACACATCACAATTAACTATCTGCACGAAAGGTCCTTACTCCTAGCATCTGAGCGTCTGAGGCTAGCAGAGTATGCTTCTGGAGCATGTCTATGAACGTGTTAGTTTGCCCCCTCTGTTGCTTTGAACAAGCTACTGAAGAAAAAGTAAAAAGCCCTGTGGTGACGTAAAGATGCAGGACATATATGTGACTAGCTTTAAGTAGCTAGTCACAATGGATCTCCTTTCATGGTTCTTTGGGTTCCCAGGCATGTTGTTTATTCTACCATGGTGCTCAGGAAGGGCTTGTGAGTCCAGCCACCCCAGGAAGAGACCAGGAGATATCTTGGCTTTTTTTTTCCTCCTTTTCATGGGTTTTCATCCTGGGGGGAGACGATTGTATTCCTGAACTGGTAACACAACTGTAAAGGGAGGATCATCACCTGATTGATTAATCCAGGGGGCTTTAGTGACGTGGCTGTACGTCACTTGACAATAGAGAGCAGAAATTTGGAGAGAAATACCTGGTTCATTGAATTTAATGATAACTGGATATTTCCCTCAGTCTTACCTCCACAGTATTTTGACAGAACCATGGGTTTAGGCATTTTTATATTATTGAATAATCAGCATCTCACCTGTTGTAAATGAAAGTGGAGCAGTGTGTACCACACTGATAAAAATGCCTCACCAAACAAAAACAGGAAGGAGAGAACCTCCCTCCAATTTTTCTTTATTAAACTCATAATTTGTTGCTGGGCATGACCTGATGTTTTAAGATGTCTCCTTTTCACTAACTGTTTTAAAATAAAGCACACTTGGCATAGTTTTGAAAGTCATTAATAACTGAAAATATCCCTAGTGATATTTTTTAATCTCCTGACTTGTGCATATAGAAAAATTGTTACTATGATCTGCAACAAATTTTGTAGTTTGATATATGAAACCCAAAGTTAATCAAATTGCTATGTCTTCACATTTGTCCTATTTATTTTGACATTCGGAGAATGTTACCACTTTTTAAACTTTGTTATAAATATTACTATCCATTTCATCAGTATAACATGACCATTTATACTGATGTATTTCAGAATGAAGAGATATGGCTTACACTCATTTGTAAACAAATGAAAATGTGCCCTGTATATTACTGAGGTCTCATTTTTGGTGGGTTTTCTTTTTTTTTTTTTTTTTTCGTGTTTTTTTTTTTCTTCTTTTTTTTTTTCAGCTGACTTTCAGTCTGTAGCTGCAAAAATGAAGATTTGCTATTGAAAAAAAAAAACAAACAAACAAACAGAAAACCTAGTATAAGTTGTCTTCCTGGCATTCACTTAAATCATGAAGGGTCTAGTTAGTTGTTCATCTTTCAGTGGAATGCAGCTCTTTTTTTTCACTAAATTGGAATTTGTTTGACCATAAAACTTACTCCTGCAGTTTTCATCCCATTGAACATGAAGGAAAGTAAAAGTTTTGCTCATTAAAGAAGGTCTTGTAGGTCTAAGATATTTCAAAGGAAACAATATGTATATAAAAGTCTTTTCCAACCTAGATGATTCTGTGGTTCTGTTCTATATATTCTATATTTCATATACTTATATATGAAAAGAACAAGGAAAAAATCATTTTTTTTTAGCAATCACTCTGATTCTCATGACACTTACTTAAGATGGCTTAACAAAATGGACTCTATTTTACATATATAGCTAATTTAATGCTCTTACAATTCATTACAAGCCTACCATTGTTAGAAAGAGATTGTCATTATTTTTTTAATAACTTTTTCTGTGTAAATATCACTCTTCTCATCCTGAGTAGGCTTGGGTGACTGGGGAAAAACAGCAAATATTTGGTAAAATTATGGTAACAGTTAAGTTAACTTAAATAATTAGTTGAGTTATTTTTTAAACTGAATTAACCCCACTCAGAAATATGTATATTTTGGTACTTATTTTAAAGGTGAGAATGGTGGAAGTTTTTCTATCAGCTCCTTATAGAGAAAAAGATGCTCTCTTGTGTCTCGTTAGCTTTACCTACATTTTTGATTATGGAGGAATTGTGGGGGGGGGGAGAGGAAAAAAAAAAAAAAAAAAAAAAAAACAATTTAACAGCTACTTTTAACAAGATTACAATCTTTACAAGCAATCTGAATAACTGAGTGTGAGTCAATTTCAGCAGTTAACCATGGAAATCCATCTACTGAGTTTACTTATCAGGCAAGCAACTTAACAGCTGTGTGTGTCTGAAATAGCCATTTACAGACTCAAACAAACAAGCAAAAACTATGTATCTCTAAACTCTCATTTCAAGTGTCTTCTAGACAAATCCTGGTTCCAGATGACAGACTAGTGCAGAATGACAGAGACAGGAAAGAGTTAGTAAGGTCCCTTCCACGAGGATTAATATTTGTAACAAGAAAGACAATTTTACTTATTCAACAAGTAAATAGATAAGGTCTCAAAGATGGGATTCTGTGTCCAGGCCTTATGATGATGTTCTTGAAGCTAGTTTGCTCCTGTTGTGTCTCAAATCTGTTAATTTTCCAGATGATGAAATTAGGTTACTGGTCTCCAGGGACCACTTGGGTTGTGGCATTTTCTCTCTCTGTGTTCATTTAAAGGTGCCAAGGAAGAAAGGAAAAGAATCAGAAAGTGCATGTAGAATAATCACAGTTAAAAATAAAGGTGTGTTATTTAGCTCTAGCTTCAGTGTTATATAGCTTTTAATCAAATTGATTATATACTTTATAAAATACAAATACACACACATATGTATATATTTACCTAGGAGCAACGTAAAAGCAGGGACTCTTGGATCCATGAAGGGAAGCACAAATAGTACCTCTCCTTCCGTGGCAACAGTGCCTAGAATCTAGGACATGAAAATACTTTTTTTTTCCTTGTCTTACCAAGTAAAACATACAAAAAACCATAGCTGAGATGGAAGGCCCCTTTTCCAGTGTAGATATGCAGTGCATCAAAAGCACTCTGGGGCCTGTGATTTCAATGACACTTAAAATAGAAAGTAATATTATAAAATAAATATTACAAAAATATTATAATATAACTTTATTATGGAAAGCCATCACTTCTCTCCATCCCAACAGCAAGTCCATAAAGGATTTCTGGCAATGAAGTGAAACTTGCTTAGAAGGCCTCCCCTACAAGTCACGTGCTTCGTCTCAGCTTTTAGGGCGGATCTTTGACGCAGGGAGTCTCTCTGAGTTGCATCGTGAGGTCTTCACACTCCTTCCTTCTAGATGGAGGATAAGGGGGCAGATGTGAAGACAGAGATGTTCTTGGTTCTCACATGCTCACTGATTCTCCTGGCAAGCTGCTCCAGCTGCCAGCACCACACGTGCCACTGTGCAGGCAGGATTTTCATCTGTCAGGAGAGCAAGGTGGTCCAGCTTCCTCGGGACATCCCCACCAATGCCACTGAACTGTAAGTGGGGAGAGGGAAGGGTTGTGAGTAGCAGCCTTCTTGCTGGCTTTCAAAATAAACTTCTGCCAAGGATCGGGTTTGGAGGGATCACTGGGGAAATTTACTCCAGCTGTTGGAAAAGCACAGAGCTTCCTCTGACACTCACTTAATTATGGCTTGAAGCTCCTCTCCCTCACTCTTATCGTGCTCACTTTAAAATCTCTGTTAAGAAAAGACGCAATATGGTATAATGCAAAGTGCAGAGTACATTTTAAACAGGATTCCTTGGTACTGTAACAGTAACTTGAAGTATTAAGTCTTAGCTTTCTTTACAGCTTACTCTCACATTGTCAAAGCACATAGTACAACTTGTCTGCCCCAAACAACTTGGTGAGCATTTCTGTCTGTGCTGGAGGAGCTTTCAGAAGCTTTGGGCTTATTTGGCAAGAAGTAGTTTATTGTTTTTTGTTTGGAAATCATGAAGGCATTAAAGAAAGGGCTGCAATGAGGTTCAGAGAGTGACTCTCCTCTATCAGAGGAGCAGCATGACTGAGTTGAAGAGAGTGAACCTTGTAAAGATACAATATTGCGCTACTCAGAGAAGATTTTTTTTTTTTATCTTAAAGCTTCTTTTTGTTTTCCATAAAGTAACATGAAGAATATTGTATGGCAGCTGTTTTCTGTGTCACTAGAACAGGCCAGCAAGAAAACTCATGCAATGTCAAGCACATAACTGTGCAAATGATTGTTTTCTTTATTCTTTTTTTTTTTTTAAAGCAATTTATATTGCCCATTGCCTACACCCACAGGTGTCTGGCATCATTAGGACCTAACACAAAAAAAATGAAAGGAGTCATCCTTGGTAAACCCTTTTATTAATAACTAGAGAGGCAAGTTTGGAGGGAGGACACAAGGAGGAATTATATGTCCCTGGCTGAAAAATATGTCTCTATAAATATGTCCGTATCCTGACCTTACAGACCATATATATCCTTGGTTAACGTCCCACAGTTTTCCTAGCACAGAAGTTTTGTTTCATTCAGAAGGAGTAGTCATTATGCTCACTGAATAAGCAGGCTGTGGTGAAAACTTGAGAAAAATGCCTGAATTAACCACATAAGGTCAGTAAAAGTTTAAATCATTCTCTCAACTAGAGGGAAAAAATAATCCATCTGTAATTTGTGTCATCTAAATCTTGGGTAAATTGTGCTCCAGGCACACACTGCTAATTTTGTTTAATTTTGCTTTGATTGTTTCATTAGATTAGACAGGTAAGGGTTGCCTTCCAGGGATTTAAAAAAAAAAAAAAAAAAAAAAAAAAACACTTTATTTTTGCAAAGAAGTAGAATTTTAAATCACCAAAAACACCTGCTAGTAAAATGGGGTTTGTTTCCAGTAGATTCTTGTTAACTTCTCTAGGGTTTTTTCATGTTGCTAATGTGCTGGTTCTTTGGCACAACTGTGTGTTCCCTGAGACAGGCTGACTACAACATGATGTGACTGTAAACAGCAGCTGAATTCTTTCTTCTTGCAGTGTTGTATAAATATTGCAGTTTGAATCTCTTGACTTGACTCTCTTCCCATTTACACCAACTTTTGTTTCCTTAGGGGGCAATTTTTGTCCTGTCAAATCACTATAGCCCTGGAATTAATTTTAGTATACCTTAAGAATTTGTCCGTGAAAACTCTGTAGATTCTAGTGCTAATGTGGCAAAAAAACAGATGCATTAGCTGAGGAGTTTTAAAGTGACAGATAAACCTTAGATCCCCATTCAAGGTTAAAAGGGTTTTCTGGAAAGGTGTTTTCCTAAACTGAGTACCCAGTGGATTGTTTCAGCTGTCTGAAACAGACTTTGCCACTCCAGATGCTGTTGCAAATGCACTGTTGGTAGCAGGGAATAAGATCTCTTCGTGTTTCTTCCAAACACCTCAAGGAGTCAAAAGGGTTTTAAAACCAGTGTAGCAACGTGAGTGTAAATGGCAGTGGCATCTAAGGATCCTCTGTAGGACATGCGCACAGATTTCTCCCTGCCAAGTACAGCTCCTGCAAGGTGCTTTTTTCACTTAAGAACTCATTCTGAATGTGCTGGATATGGTTTATGGTTAGACATACGTGTGTGTGTCTGTGTTAGTCAGCATTCTTGAAGCTCTTCACCTTCTATGAGAAGGTGGTCTAGACAGCTTTCCTAAGCTACCCTAGTGCCATTTAAATGATGAAAAACATGCCAATGAAAGCATTGGAGAGAGAACAGAGTAAGTCTCAAGCACTTCTGTTTCTGTGTGTTTCTGTTTCACTAAAGATGTTTAAGTTGGGACCGTGTATGTGGCATTACTAAGTACTATGTTACTTAGTAAAAAATCTCAGTATAAAAACATTGTCCTCACAGAACCACCAGCTGTATGCTGTACAGCAGCGCAAAGTTCACACTCTTGATACAAGAGCTGGGGCTCTGCTCCTGACTGGATCAGCACCTGCTTTGGCAAGGGTGGCACAAAGGGAAGAGGGGTTTGATAGAAGTAGGTACTGAAATGACTGTGAGAAATTCATATGTCTGTGACTTAAAGTACTGGAGACAAGTCACGAGAAAAAGGAGGCCAAAAGTTGAGATGGAAAGCTTAGGATCATTTGTGTCAGTGTATTATTAATCACCATGGGGGGAGGAGGGTTCAACTAATTATGGCAGTTCAGTCCTTGAAGATTTAAAACAGTTTTTAGGAGTCAGTGTTAATCTTAGCAGTCCATTCTTATTCACTGAGATTTTATTTAGTCGTTGGAGATCTTAACTAGAGAAAGTAACGTAAACAAAAATAACTTGTTCTCAGAATAGAAGGGATCTTTCCTAAGACTTAGCAAAGTACTTTAAGCAGAAATGTATAAATTTCAACTGGGAATCAACTAGAAATGCCAGGAAAAGCTTACTCATCTCTTACAGCACCCTTTCTTGCTTTTGGGTTTCTCATCTGAGAAGAGCCTTAAACCATTCTTACCCCAGGGAAACAGGGAGCAGTACACAGCAGTTAGGGGCACTCATGTGGGCAGTATAATATACCTCTTTGACAAAATAAAGCATCAGTACAAGGCAGCTTTGTAAGGGAAGTGGGAAAAGGTTGCATGGTCCAATTCTACTTGCAGTTGGCAGAGTTATTAGTGAGACAAATATCAATATCAGTGTTTTATCTGCATCCTGTAATTAATGCTATCATAAAAAAGTGCTATGAAATCAAATTTGGTCATACTGCTTTCATTATAAAGAGAAACTGTCTCCCACTCATTTAATTTCCTGATTTGCTGCTGCTCCTAAAGGTTGCTGTTTTGACAATTAATTCTCCTTAGCTGATACAAAAGTGAAGCAGCCCACAGCAGCAGGGAGATGTGGACCAGTAAATACCTTCTGCTTCCCTGTATTCAACACCATGGAGATGTTATAAGAAACATCTCTTGAGAATGGAGGCTACTCAAAGAAAGCTTGCAAATATGTCACTCAGATAATTAAAAGTTCCCTTGTGAGCAATAGTTTAAAGTGTTAGCAAGCCAGAGGCTTCAGCAGGAGAATGGTGCCAGTTTTGGAAAGAAGCAAATAAGGTGATTGAAATAATTGACAACAGAAATGGTCAATCATTTTGCACCCATCCAAATGCTGCCTGAGAGAGAGGAAAATTGCAGGTAAAACAAATAAGGCCTAGGACTGGTCATATGGTGTTTTGTATTTTACAATACCTTCACCAGCTTCACTAACCAGTTCAGCCATTGATGGAGCAGTTTAGATGTATGTTATGCAGAAGATTTTCTCCCAAGAATCTGCAAACTATAAACAGTGGTATTTTTTCTTGCCCTTTGCATAGGTGTTTTTGTACAACTGCTCAAGGATATTTATTTTAGACTATCAAGTCAAGGCTGGGTAGATGTCTGCCCACTAGAACAGTGGCTGCCTTGAAATAGCAAGTTCTTTGTTATGAACTAAATGAGTCAGATGTGCTTCCCCAAGACACAAGCTACAAATGATGTGAACAGTAGCTGCAACGCTGTCAAAGACAGCTGCAATTAGAATTTTTTATGCTTTCACACATACAGTTGAAAGCACATTGAAACCTGCAAGCAATTACAGCTCTTACTCAGGTGTTTATACTGGAGTACTAACCTTAATATAAGACAGACAGGGTGATGAAGACAAGCTAATGAAATGAAGACCCATGAAGCTGTCAAATACTTATGTTACAGTAGTTAATTATATAGTTAATCAATAAATCCATGCATTATCAGAAAGGGATGGAAAATATTTGCACTGCAGAGCACATTCAGAGTGTATTGCATGCTATCTAAGACTCTTTTTTTCCCTTTTAAGCAGCATTGCCTCTGCTATCAGTGTAGGAAAAAAAAAAAAAAAAAAAAAAAAAAGTCTGTAGTGTTAAATTCTTCTCTTTTCAAATTTATGACCAGTTCATACTTTGAAGCAGAAAGCTATAGAACTTGGTGTATGATCGCTGGCTGTACATTGCCTGAGAGGTCCAATGCTTATGTTGGATTCTGTATTTGACATTTTCACTGTGAGGATAAAAAGAAATAAGCAGAGCATAACAGAGAATAAAGAAAAGCCCAAGGAAGGAAGTGACACTAAAGAAGGATAATAAACTCTGCAGGGCAGATCCTCAGCTAGTATAAATCGCCAAGTGTATATCTCTATAGAAACATCCAGCTTCTACAGCTTTAGAAGCATTTTAAGATGAGGCGGTGCACTGTGTGCAATACGAGGGGCTTTGTGCTGCAACCCACTCTGCTGGATTACTCATTGTACTGTGGCAATAAATACATATGCGTGACTTTCACCTGACTTACAGTGACTGAGATATATGATCTAGTCTGAAGATGGATCGGTGTGTGCACGTATCTTTGAAATGATTCATATTCATGTAATGTATCTTTGAAATGAAAGTGCATTCACTTAAAATGCAATGACATGTATATGACTTGTTAAATCAGTAAGCTCTTTCCGGGGAAACACAGTGAAGGACAAGACTTGATTTTTGCTTTCACAGGGCACTGAGAGGGTAACAAGGCCTGTGACACTGGAGTCAGCTACCAATTGACTTCTGCTGTACAAATACTGACTTTCCTAGTAGTCTCTGTCTTGCACATGCATATAGAAAACAGAGCTGGTTCCCCATGAGGCATAAACTGGCGTCCTAGTCTGTCTGGAGCATCTCCACTCCCATTGCATTTTTGGAGATGCTTGTCTATGCAAACAGGTGTCCCTAGGACAGAAGGTGTTTCAGCTCTCCTCCAACCAAACCAGTAGCTTCAGTCTTCACTATTTTACTTACTATTCTGAAGCACTGAAGTCATAAACTGTAACTGTCAAATGGAAGTGCTCGTTATAGGATGTTTAAAAACATTCCAGTTTAGGAAACAGAAGTTACAGAAGCACTGATCTCTGAATTTTGTAATTGATAAAAAGGCAAGTAATTCTTGCAAGCTATGAAACTGGGGAGAGAAATATTTTGTTTGGGACTTCACCGATGTGGGACATTTCTGTTCTTCCTGTGTCTTTTTGTGTTAATGAGGAAGATAAAAATATTTACAGTATAAGTGATATTCAGAATCAAAGATTTGTATAAAGATTGGGTAATGAAGTATATGCTTGTTTTTACATTAGCTCAAAGACTGTCCCAAGCACAAAAAGAACTGGGCTCAGGTCACTTCCCAAATGTCTGATAGCAGATGGAAAGAGTCTTGTCAGCTCTGTGTACAGTCTTCAAGTTAGACATTTTTGATACAACCTACTTCACTTCTACTTACAAAGAATCGTAACTTGCTTATTGAATGAGTTTATTATCAATGTTTTCTAAAGTGTTTGGAGGATTAAACAAATCATTTGTAGCTGTTTCATTTTCTTCTCTTGTCTGGAATAGGATATCTTTATCTTGGGTGCCTCCCCATTCAAATCTTGTCTCATTTAATTATAACCTAGGAGAGCCTGGCAGTAATGTGATTTATAAGATGCAAGCTGGTAAGCACCAAGGTTTAGCACAGAGGCACAGCAAGAGAGAAAAGTCCTGGTAAGATCAGAAATAAGTAGTTTTCAAACTAAAATGTGGTTAAAACGGAGAAGTTGTTAAGCTCAGGGGGCATTGCAATGGAGAATGGAGCTCAACCTTTTATCCTTCTGATAAGAATATGAATCAAAAAAGAGACTTGAGGAATCTTGAATTCACTAGTGTCCTGCAGCAGTTAATTTTCCTTTGCTCTAAACGGTATGCCTCACTAAACTCTTCAATCATATAAATGATTTCCTAGCTTCATTTACTCCCCTTTCTATGGCTTCTCACAACTCATCGGTTTTCACTGCCCAGAATTAAAACACTGATTTTTTTAGACCTTGTTGCTTTCTCTTTCCTAATATTGAAATCTGTTAGTTTCATGTCACATCCCATCCTGTGATACCAAGATTCTCTGGCCCAGAATCTTATTGATACCTGTGTATAAATATTACTAGGTGGGAGAGCTCTAGGATGAAGTTTTTAAGTGTTTTTATGAGTTTGAAGGACATGCTTCTCAGATGATTCTGTGTTTCTGTTGTAGTTGTTCAGCTTAGCTAAATTACCCTCCCATTCCTTTCATAGGGGCCTCAGGCTATTTATGCTGAGGTGGATGCAGAAGGATGCATGTTTGTCCTCCCCCATGCCAAAGGGGTTCTCATTGGCCTGGGATCATCAATGAAAATATTAGGTACATGGAGAGCTTAAAAAGAAGAAAGAGAACAAGAAAGAGAGCGGATAAGAGCCAGAACAGAATGAATGGTCATATTTAAGATCTCAAGTGAATATACTGTCCTGGAGGGGATAGCTGCTCTAAGTGCCTGCAGTTTGTATACAGGAAGGGGTCCTCTGAAGCCAAACCAAATTATCTAGCATAGCAAAGAAAAATAAACCTGTCAGACACCTAACTGAGGAATGGAAGAAATCCATGCAAAGTTCAACATACTTCAGACAATCTCTTCTAACTTGACAGCTTTTTACTTTAGTTCTGCTTAACTTTTCCTGAGTGTCCTTGTGAAAGCAAGCTAAAAGATAATTGGGGTAGGTTCACAGCTAATTTAAATTGTCATAGCTTCATTAACTTCAGTGGAAAGAACCGAGTTCATTTTAGTGGTCTGGCAATGAGGACCTCTGTCAGGCACTGGTTGTTCATTTTGGTGGCAGTGGACTGGCAGTTATTTGTGTGTGTATTTGGTAAACAAGATTTACTTGGCACAAAAGACAAGTATCATTTTTCATAATGGTGTATTAGTTTTGCACTGTGAAGGACAAGCACTTTGGTAGGAAAAGTCACTTTTCTTTGTTTAAGACCTTGACCTTTCCAGATAAAACTTGTAAATTATTTCACAGTCTCTGCCTGTAGTTTGATTAGACTGCACTTATTAGCAGTGAAATTTAAGTCATTAAAATGAAGCTTATATCAAATTATAGGTCAGAGTCAAGCCTGGGTTTCATATAAAAGTATAGAAAATTATTTCTTCTAATTGCCTTGTGTAAGCTATAATAAGGAGCCCAATTGCTGCCTTTATTCAGGTGCAGCTTCCTTGATTTTTGTCATCTAAGGTTAGAAAAGCATGTGATTTGTTTGCTTTGCTTAATGTTTTCCTTCAAACATCCTTATGCGCTTCAGGAGCTCAGCCTGAAAGATATGGATGCTTCTTATCTCTCATTACCTTATCAGGCCATTTCAATGTATTTTTTCATAGTTAACTAGAGGAGAATTTGCAGATTTATTACATGCAAAGGGAAATATATTTCTGCATGAAATGAAAACAGCCTTCAACCCAACTGAGCATGAACTAATCTTTGTTTTCCGTAAGTATATTTCCATAACTTGTGAGCTTTCTGAGCCTGTGTCTTTGCCTGGACTGGTTAAATAATTCTCTATCTTTGACTGTAACACATTCAAAACTTGATATAGTCAGGGCAGCCTGGACTTTGAACTTGTAGCTGCTGGGTGAGCTGTGAGCTGAAACTTTCCCCTCTGTACACCCTCTTATCTGCACAAGAATGTGGTTGCTAGTCAGCATGTTAGCATGGAAAATAGCCTGGAAATCCTGTTTCAGGAAAGTCTTTGCCAGACAGCCCTAGTAATGTTCCTACTTAAAGTTTCCCCATAGCACACATGAAGTTGTGATTTCTGATATGATGCTTTGCTCAAATATAGCCAGTTACTTGGAACTATTTTGTGAATAGTTATTTGTAAGTAACCTGTGACTCTTCAGTGGTTTTCCAAAAACACAATGTGCATAAACTTGGGGTGGTGGAGAAATTCCAAGTTTTCTGTGCTTGATTAATCTCTTGTTTGAGAATAGAGTAAGGAGGGAGCATATGTTGAAACGATGCTCAGTGGACTTTTTTTCATTTGAAAGGGGACTGTGGAAGTCATGAATTTAGATTCATACCGATTTGAACTGTTATATTAAGTAAAGCACAAAGAAATTTTTGTTTGCATTTCTGACCAATTGATATTCCAGGTTCCCTTCCTATAGAAAGCTTGTGGTTAGCAGAGGCATGAAAGGGAAGTAGCACCCAAGAACAAATTAATGGAGAAATATTAGTGGAATGCAGAAGGCTTGGGGAGAGCCCAATTTACACAGAAAGTTCATAAGCAGGGACAAACCACTCCACAATTTTAACTGTTAATGTTCCATAAGCAAAATTGTCAGCTTGCAGCATATTGACTTAATGGTTTGAGCACCTACTTCTCATAACATTTATATTATTTGAAAAATTAGCACTAGTTCTAGTCATAGACTGTCGTTCAAACAGATATATTTTAAATAATTTCTCATCAGTCTCTTAGAGCTGACCAGTCTCTACCAAGCTTAGGTTGTAACTAAAACATTTCAGTAGGTATAGGACAAATCTTGCTTTCCCTGTTCTGAGATGACTTTTCAAAATGGGTGGGATTGCTTGTGTGAGTCAGAAACGTAAGATTTAATTTATGTATAAATTACCAGCAGGCCACTCACTTCATACAGGGAAAAAAAAATGAAGAATAGGAATTACCCTGAAGATTGGAAGAGGAAGTGGGAAAAAGTGATGTGTATTTATTTGGGTTTGTTTTTCTTCATTAAAGAGCATTGTCACACAGGCAGGCTAGGAGTTCTAGTGGTTTTCTTTACGAACCTTCTGGAAAGACTTTCAGTGGTTTTATATTCTGTGCTATGCCTCATGCTTAGAAATGATCCCTGATGTAACACTCTTGCCAACTCTGGGCTTTGAGAAGTGTGGATTTCTGTGCTAACTTTGTTTCAGCTTTGATTTCATTACATCACTGCATGCGATGAATATATTTGGCTATTTACTTTTGTAGCACAGTAAACATATTTGAGGACAGAGCCTATGTCGAATGGCATGGCAAGTACTTGCATATATGAGGGCCACAGACACTCATCCAGGCAAGACAACAAACTTAGCTCCAGCAGTAGAAGTTACTGCCCATGCTGCTCAGTCTAGCATCTACAGTCTCCTCACAGCTGCAGAAAATGAGCACAGATCAGCCAAATGCATTTTTTCCTTGTTAACTACTGAGAAATAATCAATGCCGAAGTCTTTTCTCAGACGAGCCTTGTCTCGCAGCTGGAATATTTACAGACGTGGAAATTTCTGAGCAAACTATGTGTGAGAAGAGGGGCTATAAATCCCCCAACTCCCCACTACTGTTGGAAGGTAGAGGGCTGATGCTAAAAAAACTTGCCTCATCCCTTAAGTTTTCTTTGGCCAACAGAGCTACTATGGAAATTGTTTTCTTTTCTTTCTTGGAAAGTGGAGAGTCATAAAAGAAGTACAGACTGAGTCAGAAAATGACAGCAAAACAAGACATGCCCCAACAGAACAACAACTCTCTCTGGGTGGAATTACTGGTTTGGGGAAACGTTCACTGTATCTGAATCCCAGGAGTTATAAATTTCCTATTTGCAGTATTGTTGCTATGGCAGATGAAGCCCAGACCTTGTTCTTCAGCACTTTGAAATCACTATTAGTGGCCCCTGAGAGGGAATACCTTACAAGAAAATGTAGAGTTTGAGTCCACAAATATTTGTACACATCCTAATTGCTTGCCCAAGCAGCTCTGTGGCGTTCCAGTGGGACAAATCACAGGTGCAAAACTACCCATCTGTACGTATTTGCAGATTCAGGACTTTGTGCTTTTGCACTGCACAGGAAACCACTCCAGGGAAAAATAAAGAGTTGTTGAAAGCACAAATGAAATATATATGTAGAAGTTAAAATATATTTTAAGTTATTAATGAGGGTTTTAATTGTTTTAATAGGCCATATGGAGATGAGAAGACTTTCTTAGGGCTCACAAAGTTTGCTATAATTAGTAACATATTTCACAACATTCTTGATAAGTAGGTAAATATAATTTTATCCATTTCAGAAGTGGTAAAGCTGTAAGATACAAAGGAGTAGTTTCCCAAAAGTACAGGGTAACAAATAAGTTGTGTAGCTGGGACTACAGCCCCTTCAGGATCTTATTCACCAGACCATACTCTTATGACAATGTATTCCCTTACTCAAAAATAAAAAAATAAAAATAACTTTTGCACATTCATATTACTTTCTGATAAATATTTCTTATCATAAAGACTGTGCTCAGCAGCATGAAATGCAGGCCTGCTGTTTTGGATCTCCTAAATAAGGAGTCATAATGTTCAAGCAATGTATATACAATTTCAGCGGGTTTTTTTCCTCAAATGTATTTATACTGACATGCTACCAGTGCATCATTACATTTTCCAATTTCTTGTGTGCTTTCCTTGTATCAGTTTCTGTCACTTCACTAGAAGGGCAGCATTGCACAGTAGTGCTACAGTCTAATTTCAAGACAGCTGAGGTGGAGATTTTTGTGAGCATTTCAGTTACAGATAATTGTTGGATCTGTTATAGAACCATTTAGGTTGGAGAAGACCTTCAAGATCATCAAGTCCAGACATCAACCTAAATTACTGTGTCCCATCATTAAGCCACATCCCTTAGTCCTATGTCCATACATCTCTTGAATACCTCCAGGGATGGCGATGCCACCACTTCCCTGGGCAGCCCATTCCAATGCTTGACCACCCCCCTTTGAAGAAATTCTTCCTGACATCTAATCTAAACATCCCCTCACTCAAAGTCATTGCCTCACATCCTATTACTTGTCATCTGAGAAGAGACCAACACCCACCCACCTTACTAGAACCTCCTTTCAGGTAGTTATAGGGAGCGATGGGGTCTGCCATCAGATTTCTTTGTCCAGATTAAACAATCCCAGTTCCCTCAGCCACTTCTCATGTCCTCATACTTTCTAGTCCTTTCCCCAGCTTCATTGCTCTTCTCTGAAAGCATTCCAGCAACTCAGTATCTTTCTTGTAGTGAGTGGCCCAAAGATGAGCACAGTACTCGAGATGTGGTCTCACCAGTGCTGAGTACAGAGGACGATCACTTCCATAGTCCTTCTGGCCACACCATTTCTGATGCAAGCCAGGATGGCACTGGCCTTCTTGGCCAGCTGGGCATACTGCTGGCTCATGTTCATCTGGCTGTTGACCAACACCCTGAGATGCTCTTCTGCTGGGTTACTTTTCACCCACTCTTCCCCAGGCCCATACCAGTGCCTGGGTTTGTTATGACTCAAGTGCAGCACCCAGCATTTAGCCTTGTTGAATTTCATCTGATCAGGCTCAGCCCATTGATCTAGCCTATTCAGATTCCTCTGCAGAGCCTTCCTACCCTCATGTAGATCAATGCTCCCACCCAGCCTGTTGTCGTTTGCAGACTTAGTGAGGATATACTCAATCCCTTCATCCAGATCACGGATAAAAACGATAAACAAAACTGGCTGCAAGACTGAGCCCTGGGGAATGCCTCTTGTGACTGGCCTTCAACTGGGTTGAACTCTACTCATTATGAATCTTTGAGCCTGGCCATCCAGCCAGTCCTTCACCCAGTGAACTGTACACCTCCCTAAGCCACCTTCTGCAGGAGAATGCTGTGGGAGACGGCTTCAAATGCTTTAATAAAATTGAGGTGAACAACTTCTACAGCCTTTCTCAAAACTCATTATGTCTGCATACAGAGTACTAATTGACAGGTTTTCATCCATTATGAGTTTAGCTACTATCTTTGTGCAGTTTCTTAGCTATAGCCCTTCATAAATACATGAATAAATTTACAGGATATATTTTTTTAAAAGGTACATAGTATTAATGTTGCAAATAAGATTACTTTGTCTTCCTTCGTTTTTATATATGTTTTTGCAATGTTATATTGTTGTGGCTGAAACCATAGAATTCAGAGTGCATTCTTCTAGGACTTTACAGGAAGACTGTACAGCCTGGACATTGAGATATGAGTCTCAATGAAGCACCTGTCAAAGAGTACTTTCCCTTGGGCATACCGGTGTCCTGGTCTGGCAGGGACAGCCTTGTAGATTCAGGGCTGTGGACTTGCAGCAACTGCTGCTTGCCATTTTGTTTGTCTGTCATAAGTATTAACTGTCTGGATGAAGTGCTGTATGATACTAGAAAACAGGGAATGTGGCTCTTTGTTCAAGGCTTTTTTTTTTCTTTTTTTTTTGTCTGTGTCAGGCTGCCAAGAGGCGGCCTTGGTTCTAGGCATAGATTCATCAGCTTGGTGTCCTCCAGGCTGAAGAAACGTAGTTGTGGTTATCAGCTAAAATAGGGAATGAGGCAGGGGTTGCTTCAGAAGTTCCTGCTTGCACCTACCTGAAGATTTTGTGTTCCTCAGAAAGCTTGCTAACCTTTGCTTTTGAAGGGCTAGCAGGCTGCTGTTCTCTATAAAGGAATGTATACATTTCTGTAAAGCACTTTATGCTGGTATCCTACTTTTATGAACAACATCTCTGGGCTTTAGCTTATGTTGAACAGAAATACTCAGTATTTCGTGGGTCCAAACTCTATGAATTCATGTGGGCTTTCAACCTTAGAAACCCACAAGATCCAGCAGCTTTAATCTTCAATGTGATGTCAACTGCTTTTCTTAAAACACTCCAAAGACTAAAGGCAGTGCACCTAGAATAGATGGAGGCCTAAATTTCACCTTTGGCATTAAGTATAACATCATTGTAGGAGTTTCTGTTGCACTGAGCCCTTCCAACAGCATCATATTTCAGTAGCTGCTGCCACAGAATCCAATGACCCTGCTTCTGTGTTAGCATGCCTAACAGCACACTTCCAAATTATGCTTGGTTTGCATGTTCATCCAAATGTTATTCCCTCTTGTTTATTTAAAAAGAAAAGTCCATGGATCTTATTGAAAAAGTGGTAGCTGAAAATAATTTCTGGGTAAAAGAAGGTGTCAGACCAATTCCTGCCATCCTAATGCTAAAATAGCCATACTCACTATGTCAGAGGCTACTTATGCCAAATAAATGAATAAGCATCTGAAACACCTGTGCGTTTCAGGTAATTACCCTTGAATGAAGGAGGCAGGAAAATCAAAAGACATACACAAAGGCAGATAATAAGTTAGTTGTGTCTTTCTGTACTTTCTTTATGTATTATTTGTTCTCTTGTAACTTAATATACAGACCCTAAATATTGATTTGGTGAATTATATCTTATACAAACCGTGACTTTTGCCAAAAGCAGCATTAAATAATCTTTTCAATAGTAGAGTCTAATAAACAAAGCCCAGGAAATAGATGTCCTTTACAACTGTCAAACTCAGAGCAAATGTTCATTTTCTCATCACTAAGAAAGTGGTAGAAAATGACCAAGATCATGCTAGCTATTGCTCAATCTATTTGCAAGAATAGATGTAAATATTACCTTAAATAAGGAAGAAAAGAAAAAGAAAAAAAAAAAGTGCTTGCATAGTGAGATGAAATAAACAGAAGTACTGATCATTTACCAAGTGCTACATCTAACCCAACAGCTCAAAGGGTATAAATTAGTGGTACGTTTTCTCAGAAAGCTAGTAACACCAATAACCATTCATTGTCTCTCTTTTTTTTTTTTTTTTTTTTTTTTAAGAACTTAAACTTAACTTAAACTTTTTTTAAAAACGTAAGGGACCTTTTACCATGTAAGATAGAAGGAAAAAAATGGAGATCCTGCAAGGAACCTATAATTAGAAGAGATCTTAAAGTAATGATACAGGCCTTTGAAACAAAGCTGTATGTAGGTAAAGATTCTGCAATGGTAAATGTGAAACTTTACAATGACGTTTCAGGTTCAGTAGTGACACTGACTGTCATTTTTACTGGCCCTAAAGCAAAACCAAACATAGTTAACCAAGTCTCTTGCAGCGGATTCTATCAGCTAGATAAGATGTGCAGCACTTAATGTACAGTACATTTGCTGATTGTAGATGTCACTGGAGAAGAATGTGAGGCCAACTCTTTTTTTTTTGTTACAAACTCTGATCAGGACGATTCCATCTCTGCATAGAAAGATTATCATTATGTTCCTGATTAGTTTAACCTCTGTTCCCATTATTTGGGCTTATGCATGTGATAAAAGGTCTATCCAATACACATTGAAAAATCAGTGGAAGAATTCCTATTGATTCCCATTGGATTGTGCAAGAATATTGGGTCTGGTCTTTTACTGCATTGCTTTAAAACTTGGTCATCAGTACTAAAATGTCAGCTGATAAAAGCCAAGGAGCCTTGGCAACATTTTTCTCATACTACTCATGAATAGATGTGTATATAAAAATGAGAGCATTAGACAGAGAAAAGTTATTATACAATTTTTACTTCTTTAATTATCTTATGTCACAGCAAATTATCGTTGCTTTTAATTAAGCATATGTCTTTGGAGTGGCAAGATGTGCTGCCTCATGCTTTATCCCTGATGGAAATGTTTGTTTCTGTTTTGAAATTTTAATATGAAATGTCAGGGGGTGTAAGGAGAGCAGAGATTTCACATATCCTGGTATCAAGTACTGTATATTATGTTTCCTTAACTCTGTCTTCAAGGTGAGCAGTCAAGATAAGCCAGTGATCTGCAGCCCATCTAATTTGTTTTCCGATCATTTTCTTAAGTTGTTTTATGTCCAATAATCATTTCAGTGTAAGTGACACTGCTGGGAAAATCAATTCTTCCCAACTGAATAGAAAATAACTTATACTACAGTTGAATCATAATTGGTATTTTGTTTATTTTGTGAGAGTTGCAGTCAACTTCTGACTTCTTTGGCCAAGGAAGTTCTGTGTCTTCTGCAAGGGCACTGCTTGCTATGAAACATTATGAAATCTACTGCAATGAAAATGTAATAAAAAACGCTTGTGGATCTAAACTGAATTTTCTGTCAGATGGCCAGTATTATCTCCTTGAAGATTAAAAATTCTGAATATTTATTAACAAGGTGTGAGGCTATTCTGGATCACTTCTGAACCATGCTCATCACTAGAGTATGTGAATGACTTTCAGTAGTACATCTGGCACGTATTCAGTTATAATAAGGTTATTATTACCCTTTAGCTGTTTATCTGTGATTCAGCCACAGCAATGAAAAAGAGTCTTATGTTCTGTATGTGGGCACCAAACCCATGTAACCAATGGCAGCTTTTTAATGAGAGTATGAATGAGAGTTAGTGAAGGTTATCTGTACTGGGCATTACTCTCACACTTCTAAGGTGTCATGTGGTATGCAAAAAAAAAAAAAATTCGGTTATACTGTATCTGATTAAATACATTCAGGACTGGTAGTTTGGACTTCGCTTAATTTTATTAAGAAAACTGTACTGAATGGGGAAGAAAAGCAGTCTTTTGTTTTTTTGTTTTTACAGTGTTTTTTGTTTGTTTGTTTTACAGCCTCATTTAGACAAGAAAAGACACCCCTTGGCTTATAACGTTAAGCTACTGCTTAGATCGATTTGATCTGTGCTTTTGTCCTTCATCACAATTTGAGCTATTGATTATATTTATTAAAACCAAATCTCAAGAAACATAAACCTTAAGTGCTATGCTGCTCCAGATCAGGCTGGTCTGGGCAGTCTGATCTGAAGCTAATCCATTCCCTGCTGATTTCACTCTATTTTCAAGCAGAGTTCTGTTCTGTGTTCATTTTTTTTGTTTGTTTGTTTGTTTTTGTTTTGTTTTGTTTGCTTTGTTTTGTTGCTTTTCCTCTCTCTCGGGGGGGGGGGGGTGGGGGGGTGGGGGCGGGAAGAGAGAGCATTTAATTTTAAATTAAAACTGCTAATGGGAGCAGAGGGGTCTGGGTCTGGATTCATTTTTCTGGTATACAAAGTGAGACCATGAAGTTTATCTGGCTCATATTTGTGCAGATTTTTCTCTCTGCATACCACATGACACCCACACTTCACATTTCCGCACACCTAGTCTAGGTTTTACTAATTCAGTACATCTTCAGCATATCTTCAACTGCTGAGATTGGTGGCTATGTGCTACATGAAGGCATTTGATGCAGAGAATTACTCAGGGATCCTTTGGTTAATCCCAAGATCAATGAAAGCAGGATAACCCTGGAGGGATGAGGGGGAACGGGCTAAAGTTGCACCAGGGGAGGTTTAGGTTGGATATTAGGAAGAACTTCTTTACCGAAAGGGTTGTTAGGCATTGGAATGGGCTGCCCAGTCACCATCCCTAGAGGTATTTAAAAGATGCTTAGATGTAGAGCTTAGTGATATGGTTTAGTAGAGGACTTGTTAGTATTAGGTTAGAGGGTGGACTTGGTGATCTTGGAGGTCTCTTCCAACCCAGATGATTCTGTGATTCTGTGATGGTTTAGTGGGTGATATCAGTGGTAGGGGAATGATTGGACCAGATGATCTTGGAGGTCTTTTCCAACCTTAATGGTTCTAAATTATCTTTTCACAAATTATTCATTAAATCTATTCCAGAGCTTATGCCAGCTTCTTGCATCCAGGCAAGCTGTATGAAGGTGTTCTGGCAGTCTGTGTGCAGCATGAAAAGCCATGTCATCTTGTTTGCTTACAATCTAGCTGCCTCTTGGCCTCGCACAATGCCTCTGTTATTTCATGTCTTTGATCAGCGGTATTGCCCTTCTCTTTACCTCTTCTGATGGTAATATAACCTTTTGGATGTGAAGGGGATCAGAACTGTAACCTGTATTCAAACAGTGTGTGAACCACTGTTTTTTACATGGAAAACGGGGAGAAAGTTATTAGAAAAATAGTGCAGCAAACAGGTCACACAGAGCCTTTAAGCACTTGGAGTGTTATGAGCCTGAGTCTGCTTTACAGTTCAAAAAAAAATCTATTCCAGCTGCTACCATCACTTCTCCCTGCTACAAAATTCAGGGCTTTGTGTGTGAAGTCTGGGAGAAGCCAATTCATAATGCCTGCAAGCTGTGAGCGAAGGAAGAGATCACCTCTTGGTCAGCAGTTTGCTTCCTGAAGGACCTAGTCTATGTGAAAAGAAATTTCAGTCTTGCTGAGTTTCTGATTCCCTGGCTATTTTTCAGTAGATTATGTATTGCAGTTTGATATGATGAGCGGGAAGCAGCAAGCTTCAAGGAGGAATGGTTTTGAGGAAAGTGTTTCGAACATGGAAAAATAATAATAAATAAATAAATAAATAAAAGTAGTACAGGTGGAGAGGGCAGTAAGAAAGAACTTGAAATTTCATACTGGCAGCATATATCCCCTGGTGTTACAAAGATTAGCAAAATGACCTTAAAGAAGAGTTAGTGGAGAGATGAAGCATTCTTTTAATATTTTTATTATTGTAGAATGCTGAAACATTTTGGTGGCATTTATTTTTGGAAATGTTTTGTAGAGCCAATTCTCAGTGGAGACACTGAAAGCATGACCTCTGATTCAGTTTTACCTTTTGATCTTCTGTCAAAGACAGTACACTAATCCTATAATCATTTTAATCTAAGGAGCAACCTCTTCTTCTGTGATGTACAAACGTTTGCACTAGCTGTAAATATTGAATAATATTTCATCACTTCAGTCTAGACAGAGATCACCTGCTCCCAATAGTGCTAGAACAGGTTGTGTTTGCCTGTCCTCATGCTGGCATGTCAAACAGCAAGTCCTCTTCTGACAGAGCTGCCCTAGGCAGGTTTTTTGCTCCTCTGATGTGTTTCTCAGTGGAGATATGTGTGTCTCTCCAGCCCTGTCTGTCTCAGGGACATCTTGAGTGTTGTAATGTTTTTGTAGCCAATCCTCTTTACATATTTCACTTACATGAATTTATCCTTTCCTTCCTGAATGTCCACCACCCAGAGAGTCCTGTAGAAAGGAGCTGCATAGCTTAACTAGATGCTGTGTAAGAATTAAGTCCTTCCATTTTTGTAACTCTTGTCACCTAGCTACTGCCCTGATCATCATGGACACTTGTCACCTTGCTCCTCACTCCGCTTCCAGATCATTTTTGATTATGGTATGAAGACCTTGTGCAGGTCTCTGTGGAATGCCTATTATGACATTCCTTCACTTAGATAACAGTTACATCCTTGTTTCTTCCAGTCAGGTTTTATCCAATTTCACGCAAGATGTTGTCTTTCACTGCCATTCAGAGACCTTATAATTCAAGAGAGCTGATGGAAAGGTGCGTAGGAAGGGGGCAGAGGTATAGGTTTCATCCGCTGAGGCTAGATATTGCAAAGGATATATTTTTCCAAGCGTGACTGCTAAGGTTTTTCTTTGGGGTCTTTCATAATCTGCAGCTATGACATGAGCAAGTTTCTCCTGTTTCTGTTTCACCATTCTGTTGGCTTCTTTGATAGAATCATCTATGTTTATTAATTTTAGTTTAAAAAAGAAATGTCTCTCCACAGCGGGTTCATCTTCAAGCAGAACTTGGAAGGTGAAAGCACTAAGCATATCTTTATTCTGAATATAAGCTAAACTTTCATTTTCCAGTGTCATCAAGGTGGCATTTTTCTGAAAAAAATAATACTTGCTTTCAAATTCATTATAGATCCATTTTTGACACTAGTACAAGATTGTCATTGTTTGCTATTGATCTGTCAACCTTAAACAAAATACTGCAGTTAGTATGTCCTACTATATTTGTTCAGGATCATCATTTTAGCATCTAAAGGTAAATCCATGTCCAGTGGAAGGTAGATAAATAAATTCAGTATTTCATAAAACCATAGAATAGTTGGGTTGGAAGGGACCTCAAAGATCACCTAATTCTAATCCCCCTGCCATGAGCAGGAACACCTTCCACTAGACCAGGTTGTTCAAAGGCCTATACAACCTGGCCTTGAACACTTCCAGGGGTGGAGCATCCACATCTTCTCTGGGCAACCTTTTCCAGTGCTTCACCACTCTCACAGTAAAAAATCTCCTGGTAATATCTACTCTAAACCTACCCTCTTTTAGTTTAAAGCCATTACCCCTTGTCCTATCACTACACTCCCTGGTAAAGAGTTCCTCTTCAACTTTCCTGTAGCCCTCCTTAGGTACTGAAAGACTGCTATAAGGTTTCCCCAGAGCCTTCTCTTCTCCAGGCTGAACAACCCCAGTTTCCTCAGCTTTTCTTCATAGGAGAGGTGCTCAATCCTTCTGATCATTTTCATGGCCTTCCTTTGGACTCACTCTCATAGGTCTATGTCTTACTCCAGAGCTGAATGTAGTACTATAGGAGGAGTCTCACAAGAGCCTCCCTGAATCACCTCTCTTGACTTGCTGGTCCTGCTTCTTTTGATGCAGCCCAGAATATGGTTGGCTTTCTGGGCTGCAAGCATGCACTGCTGGCTCTTATTGAGCTTCCCAACAACCACCCAAGTCTTTCTCCTTAGAGCTGCTCTCAATCCATTCTCCACTCAGTCTGTGTTTGTGCTTGGGATTGCCTGGAGCCAGGTACAGGATCTTGCACGTGGCCTTGCTGAACCTCATGACGTTCACATGGTTGCAGCGGTGAGCTAGTCTTTGCTAATATCATGGAAAGTGCATTTTATTTTATTTCATTTAGTACAAGTGGAAGTATTAAGGCTTCCTGGGTTTGTCATTTGCTTCTGTATATCAAATTGGTGATGTCTGTGGGGAAGAGATCTCAATAACTCTGAAAGACTGTGAAGAAGAAAAGAAACTGTCAGGGGAATGAAGAATGAAATTGAAAGAATCCATCCACCTGCAATTTATATCCTTGTGAATGTTTCCCTCAGCAGTAGTTAATAGTTAATCTGAGAAAAGTTTGTGACATGGAAACTAGAAAGAGCTTGAAAGAGCACCAGTGCCTTGCAAATACATGGTGAGCAATGGCAATAAACGGAAGTGTTTATTGGACTTGAAAGCAATGTGCAAAGTGTGGCAGTCATTATTTGAAAACCTCATTGTGGCTGTTGCTATTGCAGTGCATGGACTTCAAGCACTCTTATGCACACAAGAAGAGTGTTGCTCTTGGTGCTCCCATGCTTGGTGTGCCATGTCCTTATTCTTCTTGCACAGACAGCAGCACAACCAGGAAACAGCTGCTGACCCCTAGCATTAGTTAGCTGGCATATTCAGATCAGAGGAAGGCCTGAGCAGAGGACATGAACAGGAGGTTTTGCTTCTTTGCATGGTGCCAGAGTAAGAGGAGGATGGGATTTATCAACTTTGTCACTATTGGTGTTCGTTATTTCAAAACATATGTATCTAAAATTCAAATGTACGTTTTAGTATGTAAAAGGAAGGAAATGATCCTCTCGCCACAGTGAGATGTGAGATCACGTGGCATAGGGCCAGCATATTTATGTTTTAACTGAATCAACACAAGTCTAGCTGGTACCCTGAGAACAGCAGAGGACATGCCGTTCACATCCTGGACCCTGCGTTTGGGAGATGCTATTTTCCCCAGACTGCAGGCTGAGTTAGTTATTTTGGCACTCATGATGCTCTTTGGAAAATACAGCACATATTGGATAGCAGAAAGAATATTTACAATTACACAGCTCACACTCAGACCCAGACTGAAGGAAAAAAAAAAAAAAAAAAAAAAAAGTACAATTGAGTCTCCAAGTGCTATTTCTTAAACAGTTTTTGACTGCTCAGGTATTTGGGAATATCAGACATCTCATTGCAACTTCAAACAAGGCTTTCGATGTATCCAAATAAATCCCAATATTTGGTGGCAGCCCTGGTACTTCTTAGGCTGTGTGCACTAATTAAGGGAAGTTACAGTGAGTGTCTTTTTATTTTATTATTCCATGATATTTCAGCTTGGTACCATTAAACAAAGTTGTCGTAGTGGTTATGAGGATACAAAGAATGTTAAAAGAGGTTGAAAAGCATGCTACTTGACACACTAGAGGGCTGAGCAATCACTAGTTGTATGAAGTTGAATGGGAACAAGTTCCAGATTCTGCACCTGGTATGGGGCAACCCTGGATATAGATACAGACTGAGGGATGAAAGGCTGGAGAGCAGCCCCACAGAAAGGGATCTGGTGGTTCTGGTCAGTGGCAAGTCAACAGTGTGCCATGACAGCCAAAAGGACCAGCTACATCCCAGGGTGCATCAAGCATGGCATTGCTAGCAGGTTGAGGGAAGTGATTGTCCTGCAACTTGTCTGCACTGGTGTGGTCTCACTTCAAGTTCTGTGTGCAGTTTTGGGTGCCACAACATAAGAAGGACATAAAACTATCAGACAATACCCAAAGGAGGGCTATGAAGATGGTGCAGGGTCTAGCGGTCAAGACATATGAGTGGCTGTGGTTACTTGGTTTATTCAGGCTGAAGAAAAGACTGAGTGGAGACCTCATGGTGGCCTACGGTTTCCTCATGAGGGTGTGGGGAGGCACTGATCTCTTCTGTCTGAGGACAATTATGGGGCCAAAGGGAACAGCATGAAGCTACATCAGGGGAGGTTCAGATTAGATATTAGGAAAGGGTTCTTCATTGTGTGGGTGGTTTGGGCACTGAACAGGCTCCCCAGGAAAGTGGTCACAGCACCAACCCTGCTGGAGTTCAAGAAGCATTTGGACAATGCTGTCATACACGTGGTTTGATTTTTGGTTGGTCCTGTGTAGAGCCAGGATTTGGACTTGATCCTCGTCGGTCCCTTCCAGCTTGGGATATTCTATTATTCTATGATCTTTCTAATGAATTAGTCAAGCAAGATGACAAAGGCATGTTATTTGGTGTTTTGCTAAGCAAGGGTTCAGCAATACATTATGCAGAAATACTTCCACTTTGAGGAGGGTTTTACCTTCAGTAAGGCATCCAACAAAGAATTTATGGAATTTTGTCCCTACACAAATTTTTTCAGTCAATAAAAATAGCATCATATATGGAGAGATTGCCAACTCAGCGAGTCCTGAGGTCTTAGAGGTAGAAACACTACACACAAAGAACACCTGTCACCTTTCTGGTATGACCTCAGTTGATGAAGAAACCACTGTTCCTCTCCCTGCTGAGGAATAAGATCCTTTTAGACACGTTCTTGGGACAGGAAAAAAACTGAAGTGACCAGCTGTGTGTAAGCCAGATAGCTATTCTTGCTCCAAATCAAAAGAGGGGAAGAAAGTTTTGAAGAAGACAATACCTAAAAAGCCCCCCATCTGCTTAGATTGTAGACATTTTCCATTACTCTATTTTCCTTGACAAGTTGCCTGCAGGAAAGAACATAAAATAAAACACTCTCTGCAGAAGAATAAAATACGTCGGACTTGTGCAATGTTCCTTTTGTTAGGAAAGTATGAAGAGATACTAATATAAATAGATACAACACTGAGAGTTTACTCAGAGTGAATTAATTTTTAATAGCTCCTCACCATAAAGATGGTTGTAAACATCAAGGTCAGATTTCAAGGAAGTTGCATGTTTTATTACATGCTATACATTTCTCTAAGACCCCTGTAAGTTAAGCAATGAGGAATGAGGAAGTGCTCTTCCAAAAGTAGCGTAGTGTCTCACAGGATAATCAATACTAATAAAGTACAGCTATTTGTAAAAATAAAGCAATCGCTATTTTCTGTTTTCTCTGTAACTGAGACAGAGTAACTTCATTCACTTATGTTATTTATCTTAGATGAAACACTTTTCACAGCATGTCTTTGACATTAATAGAAGCAATTTTGTCTGAGTTTTCAAGCTTACTGCTGGCACTTTTTGTGGGTAACTCCTTCCTACCAGTTAAACTGTTCCTGAATGTGAGCATGGTAGCTGTGATTCTGTTCTCTGAACCTAAAGAGGACTCATTTGTTTTTGCACTTTGTAACCTGTGACAAACCATTTTTTTCTCTGTGTATGTACTGAAGAGACCAACATCCTTGCGTCAGAGGGTGTTCTGCAGTCATTCTGCTCTGGGCACATCATTTGTGTTTGTCAAATGTGCTGCTTATTACTGCCTTGCATCTAAATCTTAACAAAATTATTTGTCAGACACTTTGCAAAAAGAGTTGACACATCCAGGTTACTAGCCTGAATAATCACAACTCTGGAGAGCTCAGTTCCTCTCCAGCTTTATTTCAGTGTAAAAAGCAACTCAGCCTAAATAGATGCAGAATTTTCACTAAGCAAGGAGCATAGAACATCTCAAATTGAGCTATGGTCTCGGTGTTTCATCTCTTTTCCTGGTTGTGATTCTTGTAATCTACTTTTTTTCTCCATCCTCTTTTTTTTTTTTTTTTTTTTTTTTAAATCCCAAGACTCCAAATTCACCCAAAGCTATTCAAGCAGAGGTATTTAAAGTAATTTTGGAGCTTTGTTTTCAACCATCTGCACATGTGTCCTTAGAAAGGAGCTATATACAGCATAGTGGGGGTATGAACAGTGTTACTGTTCAGTGGATGCTTTGTCCAGAAATTAAAAGTGTATCAGTTCTGAGACTAAACATGCCATGTTTTTTGGAAAACTAAGAAGAGGAGGGGAGTGAACATACAGGCATTTTCTTGATGATTTTTTCCAGTCTTGTAGTCTAACTGATGCTTTTTTTTTTCTCTTACAAAAAAATTGTGTCCTTCCTCATCTCTCCTTATCAGCTCTTAACTGGTGAGAGGCACAGCATGCAACTTATTAGCTGACCTATGCAGGGACTTGGTAGAAAAACAAATCCCACAGAGATATTTATGTGTGTCTGTGAGCAGCATTGCAACTCTGTTGGGGAAACGGGACCTCAGCAGGGCAGGCAGAGAAGTGCCTTGTTATCTATGTTACAGGATGGTGGGCACTCAAATGAAACATCAGCTGTTCCATTAAAATGCTTCACTACAGCTTTTTGTGTCTGGATGGAATTATTTCACCTAGTAAGTATTCACTGCATTTAAAATAGGAATGCCATCACTACTATTCATTGCACTTCTAATCTAATTTAAAAAAGAAAAGGAAATTGATTTTAAGGGAGACGACTAGTAAAAAAAAAAAAAAAAAAAAAAAAAACTAAATTTTCATGAGCAACTGCACATATTGCCTTTTAAATTCAGCCCTGCAAAGCAGGCAGGCATTACTAATAACCATACCATCACAGTTCTAATTGTATTTACTTTGTCTGTACATTACTTTGTCTAATAGTGCACAAATGAAAACATTTTCTTTCCCAGAGGTGCCTACTTACGTCACTGCCAGACCTGGAGAGATTCCTGAGTAGCATACCTGAAAAGATAATGTTGTCTCCCATATTTATAGGACATTTTTCAGTCAAATTTATAGTACATTTTTCAGTCAAATAGAAGAATGGTGTGACTGTCCTATCTTCAGAAAGGACACAAACTTGCATGCAGCTGTAATCTTTGCACTTTATGGGTTTCACTCCAGTAGTCTCTTGTAAAAATTTAATGTTTCATCAGTTGGCTTATTTCTGTTTGTGGTTGCCAGCTGTGATCAGATTGCTTCCATTTCTTCCATTTTAGTGGAATTAGAAAGACAAAAAAAAAAAATGTAGTAGTCTTTTACAGAAAAAAATAAAGGGCTGACTTTCTGATTACAATGCTGACCTGAAACTCAGGATCTCTAGTTACAAGCCATGACCATGTGACAAATTTCCTCTGTGGTCTAAGAAAATATCTTCTGGTTTGTGTTTGTATAACAAAGGCAAATGTAATTATTTCTGTCTGAAATTAAAGGGAAAGGGCACCAAGATACCTGTAAAAATTTATTGTATCCAATTTTCTTTTGGTTTTGGACTGAATTAATCCTTTTTCAGGACCTGATGCCTCTGTTAAAATATATGTATAGATATATATTAATTAGACCTTTATTTTGCCCATTGATTCTGTTAGGAGGTCTCGCTTAGGGGATATTTGGATGTTTTTTTTTCCTTGGAATACTCTCCTTTAACTGCTCTTCTCACCCCATGTTCATTAACCAGCTGCAGTCTGGATAACTTTTCAGTTATATGAATAGTCATTACTGAAAAATATTCTGCTCGGTTTTAGTTTTCATTTGGATGATGGAGTAGCTCTGTGAAAACAGGAGCCAGTAGTATGCTGGAGCAGTGTTTTGTCAGTACTGATGCCATTCCTCCTGATACTGTCAGACATATGAAGTCTCAGCCTCAATGTCTCATGGAACTGAGGAAAATTATATAGATCTCACTCTTTTTTTTTTTTTTTCTTTTTCCAAATTAAATCCTCATGACTGCTGAAAATAGCTTTAAAACATTATATGAATGCACTCTAAAGACATGGAAACCAGAAAAGCAATCTTTTTGCATTTAGCTCAATGATATTTGAAGCCTTTTTTGTGATGGTTTTGGATCTGGTTTATATGTTTTGAATTCCTCTCTGCATACTGATAGGAAGGGGAACCATAGCTATGTCCAAAAGCAGCTGCAGACTGCTTTGTAGATTACAGATATCTTCCCCCTAGACAGCTGATTTTCACACTGATCCATGAAAATAATTTTTTAAAATTTTAAATTTAGAATGTTTAGATTTAATCACAGTTTGAGAAAGGAATCATACGTTCATACATCATACATTTGTTTTTAGGTGAACATACTGCAACTCATGCTTCAAGATTCACAGGGTCTGAAGTCTGTCTAGGCTCTGTATGCACTCAGAACAGTGCTCTTCCATTTGCTTCAGGGAACCTGCCTTGGGCTGAGTAATCTAGCCACCTTCATGCCAAAAACACATGCAACAGCTGCCTTAAAAAAAAAGGCTGAACACAGGGTCTAAAGAAGACAGTTCTGGTTAGGGATTCAGGCAGCTCACTGACTTATTGTTAGGATTTCTGTGCTCAGTGTATGAATTTCTACTCCAAAATCAAAACTCTTAATTCTTTACCATTAACAAAGTAGGTTTTGCCCTGTTATATTATCAAATTTCTATTTTCCCTTAATGATTCATTGCAGTATTTCAAAATATTAAGAAAAATATATTTTTATGACTAATTCGAGGAAAAATATATTTATATTCATGTATTTCTGCATATTCCTCTTCCTAGAGACATATTAACTAGACCCACACCCTAGTCAAAGATAAGGCATTTCAATGAGCTGAGGGCTTATAAATTTTCTTTACAAATTTAAATCAAATCAAATCTGATCTCAAAAGAATTTCATGATTCATTCCAGTGAGAATTAATATAAACGTTTAGGGCCAGGCTGACACAGACAGATTGGTTTACACCATCTAGGACACAATCTGCAATGCCTCTTTGTTTTCTATTACAGAACGAAAAGCAAAATAATCCTTCGCTGTTGCATTGACTCACCAAGCAAAAACACAAAAAAACATGGGGCAGGATTTTGTTGGTCCTTGTATTTTGTCAAAAGAACACCAAGTAGGTCATGGCATCATATTGTCTTATCCGGAAATATAACGCAGTCTCACCTGTTGCTTGTGCTGGTACCTCAAGTGCATCTCCAAAGCAAGATGCAAAAACAAAGAAACAACAAAAGAATTACAAAGAGAATAAATTACATTTTATTGTAAATCTTTCTATCTGACAAAATACACACTGCTGTAGAGGATTAGAAGGTGATAGCATCAGTCTATTAGCTCGGAGACTAGAGTAAAATGGTTTTCAAAATTCTGTATTTATTTCTTCAGAACTTAATATGGTTATTTAGCATTATGGTCACCAAATCTTTTGGGCTTTTTTATTTTGTTTCCATATCTGACTGATGCTGTTCACTTTAACATCATGAATTTGCCATTTACATAAGCCAGGATAGACAAATGTACAAGATGCGTACATTCTGATTAACTGTGTAGATCAGAGAAGTTGGTTTTAGAGTGTTTTGAAAAAAAAAAATAAATTTAGCCATGCTTAATGAAGCAGAAATAAATGTGTTTTTTTGTGTGTGTTTGTTTTGTTTTTTTTTGTGTGTTTTTTTTGGGGGGGTGGGTGGGTGTGTTGTTGTTGTTGTTTTACTAGTTTAATTTATGATAATTGATGCAGTCCTTTGATGTGCAAGGTTATTGCTGGTGGGAAGGAGCTTTATTGAGGAAGAAAAGTAAAGGAGCTGGAAAGAGGTGGGAAGAGGGGACACCAGCTCAATCGGAACAAATTCTAGTGGAGACCTTTGCCAAAGAGTGTTTTCATAATTACTCAAGAAAAAGTTTTTGGGACCAGGGTCTGAGAATTCATTTGATGAACACAGAAAATACAGCATTTCACACTTAAGTGACCAACCTCACAAACACAGTGTATTTACACTGATTTGCTCACTGCGCCCACTTTACATGTTTTTCATGTACTTTTGTTTCTAGAGACAATTTGAAGACCTTTATGGATCTACTTTTCTAATCTTGTCATTTACCAAGTCTTTTTACTTATCTGCACCTTAGGCATCAGATACTTGAATAGTTGCATACAGTCCTCTGTCTCTTCTTGGTGAAGCCAGTCTGATTTCTGTACCTGAATTCACATAGGGCTGAATGGAAGAATATTGTTTTTTTCTGGAGTATTTTTTTCCCCTTCATGTCTTATGCTATGTCTGTCTGAACTACTTCAGCTGCAGAAGACTCTATTTTAGGAAAAAGTTCAATAAATCTCTTTGTAGCTGAAAATGTTGGAGGATTATTCAGGATCACTTTACCAGTACCTGATAATTTCTGTTCTTTGCATCATGTCTTCTACAAGCTTTGAGATTAACTTGGCACTATGATATTTCTCTTATACTAGACACAGCCTTACAGAAACAAGATGTATTTGGGTTGTTTGCTACTCATTGTGATATAAAGTTGTATAAGTCATCTGTGTCAGTGGCTTCATATTAACTGAAACCTTGCCCTCTTAAATAGCCAGGTTTAGATATCTCTGTATAAATAAATAAATCAGTAGGAGATAGTTCTGATCTAGTCCTGACAGGTCTAGCCTTAATTAGAAACAGTTTTTTAGTAGTTTTCTAATAGAAAAAAATACAGACAGCTATTCATGAGATGAACAAAAAATGATAAAAGGCATATAAAATGCACAAAACTTAGGAATGAAACGTGAAAACCTGTGGAAAGTGTGCATGTTCAGTCCAGAGAAATATCTGATAGTAAGCTTTATTGTCTCTCCAAACGTAAAAGTATTTTACTGCACAAAAGAAACCAACTACTCCCAATGGTTAGGAAAAACTATGTAGGGAATAATCAGTTAAATACTATGCAAATTTGTATATTTAAGTGCATGTTTATACTGTAATTTTTATATATATATATAAAGTGCAAGTGGGTTTGCGCAACTTTAGCAGCTAACTTTAGTTTCTATCAATAACCTCCCAAAGAATAGCTTTCAACAGATGTGTTTAAATCAGAATTTAGAAACCTCTCCAGCACTTTAGGGGTTCTATGCAATGAGAAATGGGCTAGATTTAAATCTAGTTTATACTGCTGTACATAGGTAATAACAGTAGTTATTATATCCGTCTTCTATTTCCAGACATGTAGGATGCAGGATAATCATGTTCACCACTTGGGGTTTGTTTTATTTCCTGTCATTGTTTCTGCTTTCTCATTATTTTTTAAGTTTTTGGTGGCTCCAACACTGGGGGCCTTGCTAGAATTTCTAGGATGTATTGTAGCTTATATATTGATAACACTAACCGTACTGAACTTTGGACTTTAAAAAATTATTTATTTTTTTTTAATCTGTCCAAAGGAAATCAAATCTAACTGTAATGCCTTTAGAGAGAATTCTAGGGTTAAGATCCCTCTTGTCCTCCCTCATTGCCCAAGGAGTATCATAGCCCTGGCTGTGCAATGCTTGAGCTGCAGCCAGACACAGGGAGAGGTCTCTTGGCTGCTGAGCAGCACTTGGGATGAGAGGGGTACTTGAAGCTGAGACTCCCATTCCCTGTGTCTGTCCTTCTGCTGCCAGGGCAGCACTGAGAGAGCACAAAGCCTTCCTCCACTTCAGCAAAGCTGCTGTGAGCAGGAGCTTTAGCTTTTTGTACTTGTGGAGGGCATACAAGACCTGGGTGCTTTGGACTTGAGATGGAGACATGCATTTAGTTTCCTGGGGTCTAAGTCTGCACAGCTCCCTGCTTAGGGTACAGGTTTTTGGATCACCTAACCTTTGGTCTAATCTTTCTCACACCTTGTACCAGGCACCTGGCTCTTGGTTTTTAATTTTACATCATGTGCATAACTTTTATGGTTTTCTGTGCTCTCTTTGCAGGTGCCTAAGTCCTAGCATTATTTTTTACTACCAAATAATGCATCTTTCCATTAAGCACCTGTTTTTTAAAGGATGCTTTTGTTTGTTTTGACATAAAACATGCTTGAAGAAAAGTGGACTGTATTCATTTCTTTGACTTTAAATATTTCCAGTAACAAAAACAAGGAAATGCTTATCAATTATTTTCCCCATGTGACCTAGCAAGAATTCGTACTGAATACCAGTATCTCAAGTAAAGTACAGATTGATTCTTGGAGCCTAATTTGTGAGATTTATTGACAATACAGCATGCCACTAGTTATAATGGACTCCTATTCATTATACAGTTGATAATTCAACAACTAGCTGATTCTAATTTTCAGTGTTAGTTATAACATTAAAGCTAACTTTATTAGCCTAACAGGGACATTTAAATACAATTAACCTTAGTTTTTTAAGTGGAATGTGCGACTTCAGCTATTAAACTTCAGTTCTACTTTAGCAGCTCCAGGGCATCAGATATGAAGCTCCTGAATTCTGGCACCTTATTAGCACAAGGCAGGCTATTCAACAAAGAAACCCAAGGTTTGATCCTTCTATGCACTTATGGCTTTACTTCTGTGGGTGACCTCATACATCAATGAAGGTTCTTTCTTTTAATAAATTTCAGGATCAGGCTGTAAGTTCTTATTGTGGTAAAGAATGGCATAGGCCAGTATCTAATTAAAGAATTGCAAACCTCTTGATGATCTACAGAGAGAGGATCCATTTTAGAGTATTGCCATTAAAAAAATATAGGTGGCTTTTCAGACTGTGCCCACTTTCTAGGGCTCCAAATTCAGGCATGTGTTTCTACAAAGGAGAGGTTAGAAAAGGTTTCAAAGCAGATCAAAAAGTTGCCTGATGGTTCATCTTTGCAGCACTAAGCCTGCCGGGTGTTCTGCACAGATCCAATATCTGAACTCTGAAAGTACAGACATAGCTTTGCATGCATTACACTAGCCATGTTTTCAGTAGGGCTTTACAAATTGCCTGATCCAGGTTAGGCCTTTTCTGGAAGCTCTTTAATCCTTCTAACATTTGCATAATGATCTCAATTCTGCAATACTTGTGTGACAGTATTTAGAAGCTTTTTCTGACTTACATTAATAATTGTACAAGAATAATGGAATACCAGATTTACTTTATTATCTTTTCAGAATGAGAATACAATGCATTTTTAATGCTTAAAAAAAGTATGGGGCAAAATTCACTCCTGATGTAATCCCAGTGGCATCTGTAGAGCTAAATGAGGTGTGCATTGACCAACAAACTAAATGACAAATTGATCTCATGTATGTAGCAAACATTATCTGATGTTTGATTTGTGTTATCTGCTTGGTGTTTAACACATGAGAGTTTGAGTATGACATTTATTTCTGGCAGTACTTCTCCCTACAAACTCACTGTAGGGTTTCTCATGCCTCAGCTATGCTTTCTTGACCTGGCATCTCGTCATAAGCATATCATGTGAATTATGTGTCTTTATGAGTAGGTCATGTTTATATATGCAGTGATTTGTACTCACTACCTATGAATCATTAAATGCATGAAATAAAATAATTACCTAGCTAATACCTTATTTCTCCTAAGTGAAATTACTGCTCCTAAGTTATTGCTCTTAAGTGTAGTAGATATCCTACATTTTGTTTTTTGAGTAACATCAGAAGTTTTGTAGTCTTCTTTGTTTACTGTGATAAAAGAAGAGTTCAGGTTAACAAAAAGGTTTATACGGTATTTTAAATACTTATTCTTCATAAAGTATCTACAGTGACCTTTACAAATGATTAAAATGTTGTCTTGGTTCCTGTGTGATAGAGGTGTGTATTCTGAAGTCCCAATTTTATGGCATATTATTAATTAGAAGAAAGACTGTGAGAAACAATGAAGAGTATTAAAGTGGCACTGATGGGAGATACTATCTGACTCCTTAATTTATCTTTGCAACAGCTTAAGGCTTATCTTGCATAAGCATGCATGTAGCACCTTACAACATTGTGTAAGCAACTCATCCAGGTTCAGCTCCACAGAGCTGTTTCATTCTATGCTTGAGTATCTCTCAAAAGAGAGGACAAGACGAAAAAAACCACTGTTACCTACCAGCATACAACACAGCTGTGGTGACCAGCTGTTTGTTTCTTACTGAAGCCAACAGGGTACTTGCAACTCACTGGTGGATGCTTTTTTCCCACCAGCTCCAGCAGCAGACCAACACAGTGCTGTAATTTTGGCCCAGGCAGGCAGCTGGAGACCTATGAAGCATATGAACTTTATAGCTGTATTTAGACTGTGAAGCCTTCAGGATGGAGACTCACCTTGTATCAGTGATATCAGCTTTGTATCAGTGTTGGGGCAGAGTGGCTTGAAAGTTTTGCAGAGGAAAAGGATCTGGCAATGTTGGTTGATGCCCACCTGAACATGAGCCGGCAAAGTGCCCAGGTGGCCAAGAAGGCCAGTGGCATCCTGGCTTGTGTCAGGAATTGTGTAGCCAGCAGGAGCATGGAGGTGGTCGTCCCCCTGTACTCTGCTCTGGTGAGGCCGCACCTCAAGTATTGCATTCAGTTTTGGACCCCTCACTACAGGAAGGACATCGAGGCCCTGGAGTGTGTCCAGAGAAGGGCTACAAAGCTGGTGAAGGGCCTGGAGCATAAGTCCTGTGAGGAGAGGATGAGGGAACTAGGGTCGTTTAGTCTGGAGAAGAGGAGGCTCAGGGGAGACCTCATTGCTCTCTGCAACTACCTGAAAGGAAGGTATGGGGAGCTGGGGGTCAGCCTCTTCTCACCCAGATAACTAGGGGGAATGGTGTCAAGTTGTGTCAGGGGAGGTTTAGTTTGGAAATTAGGAGACATTTCTTCTTAGAAAGAGTATTCAGGCATTGCAACAGGTTGCCCAGGAATGTGGTGGCATCACCATCCCTGGGGGTGTTTAAGGAAAGGTTGGACTTGGTGCTCTGGGACATGATTTAGTGGTAATAAGGAGTTGACTGGACCAGATGATCCTGGAGGTCTTTTTCAACCTCTATGATTCGATTTACCTTCTCTTCTATTCTAGGCCTAGGCCTCTTCTATTCTATTCTTGGCCTCTTCTGTACTGACAAAGGGTGTCACGCAGGTGTGTATTGTGAACAGTGAATAATCACATAATTTTCTCTATTTTCAGGAGATTTGTCCTTACCAAGATGAGAGTCATTCCAAAAGGAGCTTTTGCAGGACTTCATGACCTAGAGAAAATGTATGTATTGTATCAATATTTACTAGGAAACAACCATTTTACTTCAAACAACAGTTTCTAGATGCTGCTCCTTTTACTGCCTGTAAGCAGCTCCAGTCTCTGAACTCAACCTAGTTTCATCTTTCTGTATTTTTTTATTAAAAAAAAAAAAAAAAAAAGATAATTTATGTTCCAAAACACTGTTGTCATAAATACATTTTCATATCAACAAGTGGGCAGTCTTTGGTCAAAGGCCAGCAGGGAGTGTCATTGCAATCACACTCAAAGAGTTGTGCTCAACGGTTTGATGTCCAGATGGAGATCAGTGATAAGTGGTGTTGCTCTGCAGTTGGTGTAGGGACTGGCACTGTTTAATATCTTTGTTGGTGACTTGGACAGTGGGATTGAGTGTGCCGTTAGCACGTTTGTGGAAAATGCTAAGCTACGTGGTGCAGTAAGCACAACGGAGGGAGGACTTGAGACATGGGCCTATGTGAACATCATGAAGTTCAACGAGGCAAAGTCCAAGGTCTTGCACCTGGGTCAGGGTAATCCCAAACAGTAATAAAGGCTGGAAAATGAGTGGATTGAAAGCAGCCATTAAGAGAAGTGCTTGAGTTGATGAAAAACTCAACATGAGCCAGCAATACACACTTGCAGCCCAGAAAGCCAACCATAGTGCTGCATCAAAAGAAGCATGAACAGTAGGTCAAGGGAGGCAATTCTTCCACTCTACCCTGCTCTTTTTAGACTGTACTTAGCTGTATTACTTACTGTATTCAGCTCTGGAGTCCCCAGGACATGAACCTTGAAAGTGTCATGGACCTGTAGGAGTGAGTCCAGAGATGGACTCAAGGATGGTCCACAAGGATGATCAGAGGACTTAAGCAAGTCTCCTATGAAGAGAGGCTGAGGGAATTGGGGTTGTTCAACCTAGAGAAGGAAAATCCCTGGGGAAACCTTATAATGGTCCTTCAGTACCTACAAGGGGCTACAGGAAAACTGGGGAGGAACTCTTTACCAGGGAGTGTAGTGATAGGACAAGGGGTAATGGCTTTTAACTAAAAGAGGGTAGGTTTAGATTAGATATTACCAGGAGATTCTTTACTGTGAGGGTGGTGAAGCACTGGAAAAGGTTGCCCAGAGAAATTGTGGATGCCCTATCCCTGGAAGTTTTCAAGGTCAGGCTGGATAGGGCTTTGAACAACCTGGTCTCGTGGAAGGTGTTCCTGCCCATGGCAGGGGGGGGCTGAAACTAGATGATCTTTGAGGTCCCTTACAACCAAAACCTTTCTATGATTCTATGAATTAATAAATGAAGTGCCAGAAGATCATGGGAAACTGATTAATTTGAGATTTTTCTAATAGGTCACAATAAATCAATGAAAGATTAGGGAGGAAAGTACTGCGGTTCATAACAGGTAAACCAGTTCTAAAGAATAAAAAGGACTGTACTGTTCATGTTTAGAGCCAGCTGGGAGGATGTGAGAAGTTCTTTGCAGATGATAGTTCTGAAAATCTTAGCACATAAAGAGAGGAAGCATTTAATTTTAGTGATAAACCTGAAGATATAATTATGAGCGCTCTTGATGAACAGATGTATCAGGTACCCATTAGTCTATTAGGGAAGTATTGCAGCCCTCCACCACTAGTGTGATCATATGTTTCTTGATATTTTTTAGCTACAGAAAAATCTATGGGTTAACTGGTGCTAGTACCAGAAAAGGTAACAGTCACCATCAAATCTGAACTATTCTGGGGCACGTATGTTTTTTTCTAAATTATTTCATCTGTAAACAACTCACATTTTGTTTAGAAATGTATCCGGTATTTGCACTCTTACTGGAGAGGATCACAAACATATTGTTTGTCCAAAAGGGGAGAAAGGAGTCCGAGCAGGAGTAGGGAAATACACCTTAATATTTTATCTTTTCATTCTCTCTCTGTAAGGGCAAAAATGGAAAGGAATCAATTGCCAACATTTCTTTGCTTCAGCTTCTTTTTCCCCTCATACTCTTGCATAAGTAAAGGATATAGCAGAAGATGGGCACACCAGAAGACATGGCAAGTAAAGGAAATATATTTTGAACCTAGAAAAGTATAGATAGATAAAGAACAAGCAGTGAACATGCTAGGGGGATTCAAGAGTTGTTGGCCAATATCAAGTAGAACCGCAGTAAATGCTTATTTTTCTTGACAAGAAAATAAAAAGGTCTTATTTTCTGTGTTAAGGAATTACCCGTTAGGGGTAGTATCAGTACTGTGTTACCAGTTTTTTGGCACTTGTTTCCCTGCAGTCATGCTGGATTCCTTTAAGCCTAGTTCTTATGGAAAACCATTCAGCTCTCTGGACAGTGAAGTGTGCTGCAAAGTGCATTAATCCCATTATCTTTAATTACTCAGAAACCATATGTCGGATATGTATGAAGTTAACGATCACATTGAATATGATGCCTCTTAAGTGGTGATTTATTGTTGACCAAAAAAATTACATATGAATGTGAGGTAAATTTGAAAATGTATCAATGTGCTATTAGTACCTGGAAGAGAAATGGGGACAGGCAGTTTATAGCAAAATATCCTTGAAAATAAAAGTGTGATAAATATGTAAATGAGACCAATCAACATCAACCAAGAATGCAGTATTTGCAAATGGTGTGGCAAACAGATAAAATTTAAAAATGATCACAAATCCAAAACCTAACCCATAAAACATTTATCAGAAATATTCATGATAATGTAGGGCAAAAAAAAAAGTGTGCAATCAAATGATATATTTGCATATAAAAACTGAGTCTTTGTATTAAAGCCTCTTTTTTCTTGCAAGATCATGCACAAAAAGGAAGTTTAAAGCAAACTGCAGTTTATTTAAGGAACAGAGCTATTAATAATGTGATATCTCCATGTGGTAAAATGTAGATAGCCTGATGTATACAAATGAGATACTTCAATGTACTGCACGTAAGTGTTCGCATAGAACTAAATAGATTAAAAATTAGGAGAGTGACAATATATCCCGAGTGTTTTACTGATGAAAAGTAGTATCTTATGAAACCCAAAATATCTGTATTTGTTTTCACCAGTTGATCTCTAGTTGATTTCCAACAGTGTTTCTGAGAATGGGGTAGGTTTTAAGGTTCACAAATTGCAGGGAATGGTCATCTTTAGAATCATCCATAGGGGATGAGGTAGTTAAATACAAGTTAAGTCAGAGATGAGTCCTCTATAAGAATCTTAGGTCTTTTTTGTTTATATTCAAAGCAAATGAAGGTTTTTGAATACGGTCACTAAAAATGTCTGGTTTTCAAAGAAAAATCATTCAATAAGTTTTTTAATTGTTCATGCTTTCTTTATGCATTGCTGTTTCATCCTATATATCTAAACAACTGAAAACCTTGAACAAATGTTTTTTGCCACAAAATGTTGAATATTTCCAGTCAGGTGCTTTCAGTCAGGCTCCAGTCATGGTACCCATGGAAGATCTTGTTTGTTTTCCATTTGTACTGTCCAAGGAATCTCCAATATGAACAGTAGAAACCATAAATCCATATGGAAAAAACTAGTGTGACCTCAAAATGTCAGCATGGAAAATCTGATCTGCCCTCCCTGTGAAGCTCCAGTTTTAGCTGCAGATCAAAATCTTGGTTTTCATCACATGCCAAATACAGATATTGGGGGAAGAAGAAAACTTCTGGAAAACTTCTACCATTTTCTGATTTTTAAAAGAATGAGAGCCCATTTGAAGCAACTCCAGCTTGTCTTTTTCTTTTTGCCCATCTAAAGTCCTTCAGATACTGAAAAAATATAAAGTGTCCATCCTGCAGACTGTCACATGGACAAATATTTTCCAGGAAAAAGATCTTCTTTTGTTAAATAAAATGCTCTAAGATATGAAATAAATTGGCAGGTTGTGATTATAAGAGATTTCTCTTAATAATGGTGTAACTTAAGTTTTCGTACTGAAAACTATTTCAGAAACCCACAGGTCTGAGGAGCAGCCCAACCAGCTTATTGCTTTTAGCTCTGCGACTTCTACACAGCTTTGAGTTCATGTTAATTTTACAAATAGATGTTCAGGGAAGCAGCTTTGTTATTATAAGTTTAGTTTGCTGCTAAGAAGTCTTGGCCAAGACTAAACTGGACCATGGCAGCTTTTCTAGACTCCTGCTCAACCAACATATTTACACACCACCAGAACTGATTAATTCTTCAGTTACTAAAATAAAAAGCAATGCCAGACAGGCAAATAACTGGCAAAATCAATCCAGCATACTCTGCAGCTGCTATGTCATCTTCAACCTGCACTGAAAGTACTTAAACTGGAGAAGAGAAAGCCTGAAGCAATATTGAAATCTCATTTTTCTCTTGCTAAGTTTCCTACGGATTCTACAATGTAGCAAATTTTTGAATGTTGATTTAACAATGCATGACTCAGGCATCGTATTTATAGGGAATTTGGTCTGATCCTTAGTGGCTGAACTAATGATGGGGAGAATTAGGATATATTGTTATTACTCTAGGGAAAGGTGAATGCCTTGGTCCCACTTGGAAAAATCAATTGTCAGAAATGCCTGGCGCTAAGTATTAGATTTTATTTCAAGTCTTGGGGTGAGTGTGGTAGAGCAGAGAAGAAGAGGGATGGTGACTAGTAAACCTTAGCCAAAGAAGCTAGAGAACAATCGCAGCTCTGAGTCATCATGTGGATGACAGAAGCGGTCTGAGGATGCTGGTCTCCCTTGGCTTGAAATACCCCTGTAACGATTTTTGGAGGACAAACCAAGTCTGACATAGGATTTTGTCATGTTCCTGCTCTGTGTCATCAAGGAAAGATACTCAGCATATCCAGCTTTCTATGAACAGTGATATTGTTGTGGATAGTATTGCCTTACCCTGTGCAAGCCAAATAGCCTTTACTTTTGTATTCTGAAGCATCCTTGAAAATTTTTTGACAGTTATTTCTTTTGAAAGGTTTAAGCTAAAAAATAGTGCTTTACTTCATCATTTGCTATCAAATCTAACTTGTGTGCAACCCAAGAAAATTCAACCATGTGGATGAAAAATTTCTTGAACTGCAAGACATCACAGAAAAACACCTTTATTGACTTTATTTTATAATTTGCATTAATGTGAGAAGTGGTTTTCTTTTACATTTCTGGCAACAGCACATCATCGGAGCTTGATGAGCTAGATCCTTTATGAGAGCTCTGAAAATCCTGGAAAGTATTAAATCTTTTAGAGTTGAGGGAATCTGCTAGAGTTGACAGTCCTGGAAACTGAAGTCTTCTGTCCATGGAAGACAAAGATTATGTAAGCACTAGCTATCTATAGCATCCACATGAATTTGTAGAGAAAATATCTCTGGATCATATATTTATTTCATCACTCAGTGCATTCAAGATTTTATGGTTTGTTCTTTGTTTATTTGTTTTTGGTTTTGCTGGGACTGTTGACCCGCTGATAGTTCATATGTACAGATGTTGTTGGTCTGCTGTGACCTAGATACATGGGCACCAGCTTATTTCATATATGAAAATCAATCTGATATGATGCCAAAATCTTTCCTATTTGCTCTGTAGGCTAAAAGGCAGGTCATGCATTCCTTTTCAAAATTAATTATCATACAGTGTCCAAACCAAAGTGAAGTACTTGAGGATTGTGAAGATTCCTCAGGAGAGTAATTTGAGACATGCTAAATCAAGGTGCTAAATCAAGGTATAACTTGCTTCCCATGAATAGAGAAGGAACAAAGTTCTTCATTTGATTGTAAAAGTGTTATCAGGAGACTCTGGCATAGTGGAAAGTCTTTTGCTTTATTTAGCAAATTTAAGCAACCTGGCAAATTGGTGGACTCACAGTCCAGACCTTCTTCAATAGTAGCCACCAGAGCTACCTGGGATAGCAACTGGCTAAGGGATGTCCAACACCCCCTCTGCTCCTGAAATTGGTTTCAGTCAGCCCAGACATGGTTCTGTAACACTTGGCAGCATATAGCTCAGGAAGAGGAGAAAGAAGGGATTGGGAGGCAGGAACTGTGTGATCACCGAAGGATGAGTTTATGTCTTCTGGTCAAAAGAAAGCTTGTCAGCATGCTGCAGTTTCTCCAATTTTTCTTGCACAGTGTATTGTGTTCTGCCTCATTCATTATGTGTGAGGTAGTGATTAAATATGATCATTAAAATTCTTCTGAGAAAATGGATAGGATTCAATGTAGTCAAGACATTTGGAACTTGGTTCTAGTCAGGAGCTCCTTTCCATCTTTCATTGTATCCACTGGAAAAATCTGTTGCCCACCTCCCCTCCCTGCCCGGAGGGGAAAAAAAAAAAAAAAAAAAAAAAGAATTTGCAGGAGCTCCTGTGATATGCAAATTAAATAGTGCATATATATATATATAAAATTTATTCCTAAGGTGGAAAGGAGAAAGGGGGACACAGTGCAATTTGAGTATCAAAAATATGTACTGAATCAGGTAAGGATCATACTTTGGTAATAAATACTCCAGGGTATATTCTCAAAGTGAAACTCCATGGATATTGAATTCTTATCTATACTAGAGGAAGTTATGCATAACATTCTGCATCTTAGGGGCATGTCATGAAAATAAGTATGCTACTGAATTCTTTTAAATGAGTCTAAATATGCATTTTCTGTTAGGGAACAGGGAACTACAGTTCAAAAATACTAAAGCCAGTAATCAGCAGAAGCAAAAAAATTCAAAGTTCAGGCTGACATCCCAAAGAATAAATCTTTCATTGGGGCCACTTTTATGATATGGGGTTTTGCCCTCCCTCTCCTTGGTCTAATCCTGTGTGAACCAGCAGCATCTAAAGACTGCTCAGCATCACACACTGGTATGAGGGCCGTGATAAATCACATGAATTTTCCAGGTTCCTGCGGGTGAACTCACAAGTCTCAGAAGCCCCTGACACAGTTGACTATCCACATTGAACAGTGATCCATGATTTTGAACTCTCTCTTGTCTGTGTTGGAGTGTTTGCTTGCACTTCAGGCCTCTGGTTCAGCAGAAAAATCATGTAAAGAAGCTTATCCTGCACTGTATGCATTCATTAGCCGAACAGTGTCCAGGGTTTCAGTCTTCATTTCCCCATTGCTATGCTCTGCCCTTTGAAATGGGTTCCCATAAATGGGGTTTGATGGGGAGCAGCCATGCAAGCTTCTGCCAGAGCACCTGCAACATATCATCAGTGGAGGAGCTGGGCAAAGCACCGCCTTTTGATGTTGTTTCTCAGTGAGTGGCTTAGACACATTTCCTTCTAGCATGAATGCTGTTACTTCAAATGACTATTCTCCAGCCTCTGCAAATATCATCTGTGGACAACAAATTTTAGTGTTTGATATGAAAACATATGAGGCCTGTTATATCCTTAATTAAATTTATTTTCTGAAAGTAGAAGCTGTGCCTTGTGTTCTAAATACAATAAGTAACGAACCAAGACCATTTTTTTATATTCTAATCTATAAATGTTTTGCTGTATCCTTGCCTAGCATTTTGCTTTTCCTTGCCAAGGCTTATCTGTGGAAGAGATCTTACATGCTGTAATTGTTGTCACCCCTTGCACAGTTACAAAAAAGTGAAGTAGACATTTAATATCCATGTCAGTGACTCACTGCTGATGTCAAAGAGCAGAGATTTTAATTACAGCTTTGTAATACTTCAGTAAATGCATAACCTGATCTCAATCTTTTGATAATGCTTTAATGGAACAAAATCACAAATAAAATTAAAGTACTTAAAAGAAGAAGCTAGGAAATGTAAAATCAGTTCATAGTGTCCATATAAGAATTTTCTAACTTTCCAATTTAAAATGTCCCTGAGAATCATACTAATATGGTTAGTGTATGATTTTAATTGAAGTATGTTAGACTGCAAAAACCAGAGTATTCTTTCTGTGTGGTTAGGTATCTCAATGCTTGCTGATACAAAGATTTTCCATGGTAAAATCAAGGAAAGGAAATGTAAAGGAGTTGCAAGAGGATTATTATAAAAAGGTTTCTGTCTACAATAAATAAATAAATAAATAAATATCCACCACCAACAACAACAAAACAGTGCAATTGTGTAAGCAAACAGTGCAATTCTGAAAGAACTCAAACACATGTATTGAGAATGTCACAGAGGTTTCACTTCACTTGGCTGTTAGATCGAACATGTAAGCAACTTCACCTCCTGTGCCTGACAGACTTGCTGGTGGGGGGTCTATGGTTCCTGATGCACCACAGTGATGTTTCAGTGTGAATCTCTGGGAATTTGGGTGATAGCATATCCCAAAGGCATAGTAGTGCCATATCCTTCCAGGTATATCCAGCCTCTGGGTTTGCTTTAAAAAGTACTGCTACTGAAATAAATAAATAAAAGTATGCATTTTAAAAGAAAGGTAGGGTTTTTTCATTATTAATGTTTTTTATGATTTTTTCTATTAATCTTATTTGTGTGTGTTTCTAACTGCAACAGTGAGTGCAAAAGGTGTGACCTAGATGACACTATGCCCGACTAATTTTAGATGGGATTTTATTCAGTATTTATTGTTACCATTACTAAATGCTTCTTATTAGAAAGAGAAAAGTTGGCACCAGATTAGAAATGGTAATTCAATTTGAGGATGACTTCAGGAACATCTTCCCATATTAATTTTATCTAGCTTTTCCATTTATTTTAGAAATAACGCGAGTGGAATTGGCATGTTGCAATGAAGAATTGCTTCCCATTGCTCTACAAATGCTGATACAAACCTCAACATTTATGGAAAACAAATATTGAGATGAAGTCAAGACATTTATTTTCTAAGCAGGAGATGTTGATTCTCTGACAACACTATATTGCACAGCCTTTATTTCTATTATGCCAAATGATTGATGTGGATTTAATCATTAGTTTGATGGCTGTTTTGCTCAGTGGAGAGGCAGTTGAGCATTTCATCATTATTAGTGAGCTGCATTTTGATTTTTCTATAAGACACTGCTAGCCTCAATTCATCCCAGGTGGAAATCCAGTTTCATTGTGCCCATTGTTTGCTTTGTGACCAAACCAAGAACAATTTGCATACAAAATACAGTGAATATTTGTGTTGATTTTTTAAGCAGGAATATGTTTTTGATGAAGGTCTCCATATACGTGCTTCATCCTTTAAAAAATAAAGAATAATAAAGAGTGGTACCATTTGTGAGTAAACTAAACATGAAAGAATATATATATACGTAAGTATGTATATACACACATGCATACCTGTATATGTATATATGTTTATATATAGGAGTCTGGAAATGATTTCAGTTGTTAGGATTTAGAATGGAAGAAAGAAACCAAGCCAGAAAATATTTTGAATGTTTAAAGGAGCCAACGCAGCAGATGGAAATTACAAACAAATGTGAGAGAAATGCAGAATGTTGAGAAGCTATTGGTGTCTGTGTGTTTTTCAATGTAGTCAGCAGAGAATCAGAAGCTGGGGACAGTAACAGGCTGGTGTCTTTCCCCGGTCAGAACTTTGTCCCTGAGAGCTGCTAACATCAATTACTGAAGGAGGACATTCAAGAGAACATTTCTGTAACAATTACGGAGTAGTTTCTCCAGATGGAGAATACATTTTGTCCATCTCCTGGGGTGCTTTCTACTCTGAGGAGGAGAAATGTATGTAATAAATGATAAGGAATAGCTGTCCAGTGCCGATACTAAGCACAAACTCCTTGAATGGTCTCTCTGTGTTGCCTTTGTGCTGTGAAGTTTCACCACTAAAACAGGGAATAATGCAGAATTTCACTGGTGAACTAAAGTAAAATAGTCTTTGTTATTTGGAAGCATGATTTAGTTCTGTCTTGTTTGTCTATTCAAGAGAACAGAGATTTACATCTTTATGTGGAAATGTTTATCCTTTCTATGAAGTGAAGATTCTCATTAGACACGTCAGATTCTTTTGATAGTCTTGTTGTTTATTTTGAATGAGATTTTATGGTTATGTTTTTCAGCTTTGTCTTCCATAATTTTAAGACTTCTTGTGCTAGATTCTTAAGATTTTGGCTTTTCTCACCTGCTCTGTTCAAACAAACAAGTGGGATACAGTGGAATGGATTTGGTTATTTACTTCTGTTCCCGATTAGATGATGCTCCTTAGGAAAAGTGACAGTGGCAGAGCTCCATGGAGGAATTGGGATTGGACATTCCACTTGTAGGTGAATGAGAACGTTCAAAGGGGAGCAGCTTTGAGGTACTACAAGTAGAAGGAATTTTGCAAGCAGAGGTGGAAATGTGCCACTTGGAGACTGCACTGGGGAGCAGTATCCAGTGATGAACAGGTTTCAAAGAAGGTCTGAGCAGAGCTTACTGCCACTTGGAATAAGTCATTGAGGAACTCTAACCCTTCTCCAAAGGCTCTGGAAGTAAGGGGAGGGTGTTTAAACACTTTTAAGTTCTCTTCCACCTAGCCTCAATTTCCTTTGAGGTTTTTCTGCTTTATAGTTAAGTATCCTTGTTTATATTTTAATAAAAACTGCCTTTTTTGAGCTAAAAAGCCTTTTATTCTTCTTTGGATCATTCTATACAAAGGAAGGTCAAAACAGATTGTGTCAAAGCTCACAACTTGAAGTGCTGTCGTACAGCACTATCCAGATTTCCTTGCCATTACATTTTCACTGTGTGCAGTGCCTTTGCTCTTCCATTCCCAGAGCCCAAATCTCTGTGCAGAGCTGAGCTGCAGTAGAGAGGTTATCCCCAGCAGAAGAACAGAGGGCAGAGCCAAATGGCAGGACATTTTTACAGAGAGGCAAGTAAACAGATCACAGTACATCTGTGACAGCCTCCTGCCTCAGCATAATTGACAACACACACTGTTTATTTAAAAATAAGCTTTTTTTGCCTGTGTTTCTTGGTAGCAGATGTAGAAGTGCTAACAAGTAAAGTGGCTTTTCATGAACCTTCATCTGTCAGTACGAAGGAGCCTGTTTTGTGTTCCCTAGGCCCAGAATACCTCTGAAAAGCACATCATGTTTTCATCCAACTGTGCTGCCAGGCACAGAGCTTTCAGAGTAAGAGGGAACATGTTAACAGTTGAAAAAGATGGTAAAAATGATGGGAAAATTTGTCAGTGATGTGCAATCACTTGGGTCACTAGAGGAAGGACTTCCTAATGCGATGTCATCTGAGCACTGAACTTGCTTAAATCCCATTCCTTGTGTACTGTTTGTTCTCGCCTTGTTCCAGGTTTAAAGTATCCTTCCCACATAGAAATGCTGATTACAAATGTAGGGACACTGATAAAAATCTATGACATATTTATTCTTGCTTTGTTATGGTGTAAGGTCAACATCAGTCCCAACAATGTAAGCATAAGGTATCTTTTTGTCTGCAAATCTAAGAATGTTTCTATTCTCCTTGTTTTGTGAATTTGCTGATGATTTAAAAGCTTTCTACAGTTAGGTAAATGGCAAGGTTCTCCATTGCCGTGACTTCTTTTGTTCATTGGAGAGTGAGTAACAGCAGAATAGCAACCATCTACTGGGGGAGATTGTCCAGGAGTCTGCTCATTCTCTTCCAGCCATTATTGGCTCTCAGTAGCCTTTTTTAAAATCTATTGAGCTTACTCCAGCAATGACCTTGTCTAATCATATTGATTGTTACTAACTGAAGGCTAATTAGGAAGCAAGTTGCTATGGTAATTCTTGAGTCATATATATAAAGAGAAAATACAACTAAAACCACTGGTGCATGGTGACTATTAACATAGTTAAACAAATTAAAAAATATAATTCATTCAGATTAATTCTGGCATTCAAATGAAGATACAGTATGCAACAAGAAAGTTTTTCCCTTGCTACCAAACTTTACTCTTTTGTAGTCATTTTGTTCTTTTATTTGTCTGTTGTGAATTATGCATAATTTTAGGACCAAAGGACAAAGTAGAGTTTGGGTTGTTCTTCCTTGCTCCCCCATCCTTCCTCCCACACAAAATATGTCACAACAAGCTTTCTATGACAGAAGGATGACTCAGGCAAAGGGTAGTAGGACTCGGAACCTCCAGAATTCTAGGTCACTTTTCATATCCGGTCCGTGTATGTGTGATCGATGGTGTATTTTCAAATGGGTAGGTTGGTGGATTGCATACCATGAAATGCCGATCTCAGATTGTACCCTCAGGAGATGTGATTCATTACAAGGTGTGGCTGTTGCAGCCAGCTTTAATCAAAAGCCTCCTTTGGCCAAGTTTTGAAATGTCTCTGCAAAAGAGCTGGTCACTCAGTGGGTGACCAAGCTCCACTGTGGGACACTGTGGGAAGGTTGGATTATTTCAGCTGTGCTGTGGCTCATTTTTGGATGGATGGAGGATTTCACCAGTCATATCTAATAAAGTCTTTCCATCTTACTTCTAACTAAATGTGACCCAAAGGAAAACCAAGAGCTTTCTTCCCAATTTAATGGGAGTTCTCTTTCTCCTCGTATGGCACCTTACTCACCAGTCATGTCACGCACAACATTTAACTCTCCTAGTGAGTCTTCATCTCCATCTGCAGATCTTTAAGGAGAGGGAAAATAAAAGAGCATGCACCTGTTGCTACTCTTCTGGACCATTTGAATGAGGAGGCAAAACATATCTAGGAGAATCACTGAACTGGATGGGATATAGGAGTGTACTGAGTTCAGGTAGTACCCGAGTGAGTGTGAGTTTCTCAGCCTCTCTCAGTCTCCACTATACGACTTTACCAGCAGCTAAAGAAAAAAGTGAGCAGAAGTGTTAGCATGAAACTATCTGTAGGTCTCATAAATTAATCTCTTTTGTTAGTTGGGACTTGTGTGTTTATAGAGTTGTATTCATTTAACTGAAACTGAGATATAAAATTGATGACTATGAAGTGTATGCCACCTAAACAAAAGAAAAGGAGAGAGAGAGAGAGTAGAAGCTTATTGATTACGATCAACTAAATCTGAATAAAACTACACTAACAGTGAAATGAAAGCATATAATTGGAGGTTTTGCATGGTCCTTCAGTTAAATAGGTGCCACTGTAGAAATAAGTCCTGAGCCTACCATTTTGAAGTACTCACTTCATTCTACCAGCAGTTTAACGCACAGGGATGCCACAAGTTAAAAGCCTGTGTACTTACCTGCTACTTAATCCATCCAAACCAAAGGCTACTAGCTGAGAATGGGAAACAAGGGATTCACCTGGGAAATCTTTTCCCTTCCATGTCTCTTAACCAGAGAAATCTTGCAGAGGTATCTTCAAACTAGTAGAAATAATATAATGAAACTACGTTGCCTTGACTGTCAAATTATTCTGTGTAGAAGAACAAAGTATTTGTTATTCTCGATGTTTGCTTTCTGTTTATTGTACATTCCTGCATGTAAGAAAAATACAATCCTCCCCAGGGATCCACTCTAAATCCTTAGGGCTTTGGGTAACTTCAAGATAGAGAATATTTCAGAGGGAGATTTGATGATGTTCCATAATATGCGTTATATTTGTTTCCTCATTTTCTTGTGAAAACAAGCTGCTCTAGACTCAAAATGCATGTTGTTTTTTTTTTTTAGTATGACGAAAAAGCACTATAGGACTTACCTTATTGTTTTTAATTTGGTATTTAACATACACAAAACATTCATTTAAATCTGAAAGCTAAATTGTTCTCAGAGGATTGCTTTCAAGTGTCTTCACTTCTGTGTCTCTTTGTGTATTGAGCTGTGTGGTTTCTAGAGACAATACTTATTTTAAATTACAGAAAAATTATACAGCTCTCTAAAATTTAGAATGTTAATGTAAATACAGATCCAATATATTAAAATCAATGGATTTCCATGCCTTCTACAGTAAAGTGTGAAATCATCTTCAGTCTCAACCAAAGCAATGATAGTAATCAGAAATCATGCACTTCATTTTCCTTTTTTTTTATTTTTTTAATTGTATTTCATCAACACAATTTTTCCAAATGGTATTTTTTGTGGTTTGGGACATCTTCTGCTTTATCTTTTTTTTTTTTTCCCTCCTTATCAGTAATTTATTTTTTTTTAATGCTTTACTGGAAACAAGAAAGGTTTTGCCAGGCTTGTGTGGTGTGAGTACACTGCAAGTCCCAGTTTGTTTACACTGTTACAGGAAGCCAGACAGAAAAATGTCATAAGTATATGCAGTGGAGTACAGCAGGGGAAGAGATACAGCAACTTCCAAGGACAGCATCGTTTCTGTATTCAAACCACATTTCTCATTCAGCCTCCTCCATTAAGCTGTGTGGCTAGAGAGGAGTATCCCACTTACTTTTCCCTTGATGAAGGAGGAAAAACTACTTCAGATAAGGTTTTCTGCATCATCTCTATCTTCAACTTCTTTCTGTCTCCAGTTAGCCATGACACAGGAATATATGGAGAAGAGCTCCCAGGGAGACCAAAGTAGTCTTACCTAGGAGAAACAGATCACTTCCTAGCATCAGGAGTTGCCTTTTCAAAGGTTGCACCTTGTTCCTCTGAAGACTTCTCTGGAGGAATTGGTACTGAAGACTTCTGAAAGGGCTGAGTCTAGCCTGAGGAGCTTCTTTTGAAAGCACTGTAGTTGCAGATGGTAGCAGGAAGCCCTTGTTTGTCTAAACTTTCTCCAAATATGAGGTTACACAGCATAGTTGTGTCACAAACTCTCATAAACAAAGTTCATGAGCATCTTCCCTGTAAATGGAGTTCGATGTGCAGAAAGGCTCCTGCTCACTAATAATAGCGAGTAAGCACCATCATGCAGCTATTATTTTTATTGTTTTTTGTTTTAGTTTTTGTTTTTTTAATATTCTGTGTATAAACACACAAATACATACCATACAATATATTAATATATTGGATTTTCAGACAAGTTATATGACATAATTCCTTCCCCCCATGAAGACTTTCGTACCTGTGTGCAGTTTTGCAGTGTTTGCAAGTGAAGAGGATTATTTATGCCGGGGAAATGCAGGTGGAACATGTGATTTTCCTGGGAGCAAAGGTTTCATAGTGGAGATCTGATCAGTTATTTGTCAAATAAGACTCTAGATTTACTGAATCAGGCTCCTCTTTGCTGTCATCAGCTGCTTGGAAAAAAAAAAAAAAAAAAGATTAGGGATTGTATGTAATTCCCATTTTTGTATAGTGTGTCATCTGTATGTCTTCCAAGAGAGAACCTGCAGATTTGGGCTTACTGATGATTTTTGTCTGCTTTTGATAGAACAGTTGCCTCAATCAGGTAAGTCATCCTCATTACATGTTCGTTTTGTAAAGGTTTTGACTAAGTAGCTTTTTTTCTGGTGTTCATGTTTTCCATGGTATTCTGTTGCAAAGAGGGGTTTGGATTTAACTTTGGAAGCATAGTAGATCCCTTCACCAAGTAGGTTATATCTGAGTGCACCAATCAAGCAAATATTTATTCAGTAGGGTCTTGGCTGAATCTGGAGCCAAAGCTCAAAAATAAGTTTGTGGGGTCAAGCCTTCATTAGACAGAAAATAGAAGAATAGTAAGTAGTTTTTATGGAAGGAATAAATGAACACAAAGAGAAATTAAGACAGATGGAAATCTCTGTGATAGAAAAATATATTTTGCAGGAATTGTGGAACTCTGACTAAGAGAGGCCTAAATCCCTTCAAGAAGACATTTGGAAGATGTAGTGGATGAAGCAGCTGTAAGATAATGTCTGTATTCATAATTATATTTAACATTAGCCAATCTAAATATCTTTCTAATGATAGGTCAGGGGGATTTATTTTCATTGAAGTGGGTGTAACATACTGCATGATGCTCTGGCAAATATTCAGGGTCTTCTCATAAGACCAAGAACATCTTTATTGCCATAACTGAGGAGTAAGAGAGTTTCTTTTTACAATTTTCCCCTCTTAGATAAAAAGTTTATTTGTGCATTTGTGAGACACTTGTTATTCTGGATCTCCTCATTTCTGTAAGGCATTGGAGTTAGTAATGAACAGTTCTCCAGGGGCATCTCCTTTGTGTGTCTGCTTGCTTAAAACATTTTAAAACTGGCTGTTAAAGTGTCCAGGCATATCTGCTTCAAGATGGTCTCTTTTGAAAGACTTTGGGTCCTGTAAGCCAAAGTCCAAGACAATATTCCTATTGATATTTCCCTAAAATGAATTTGAACTGTAGTTTGCTACAAGAAGAGTATTGGGGTCAGGCAAGCAGCAGTCCTCTCTGGAGCAAGGCTTCCAGTTTCTTCATTCAGCTGCTTTCCTGGTTGATTATCCCCAGCATAATTTTCTCATCTGCCCAGGTCATTCTCAATAAAACTATTCATCATTAGCTGACTACCAAAGCCAGGAAAGAAGCAATAAAAGATAAGTGGCAATAAACACTGCTAGCCCATTTCCATGGGAGTTATGAGGCAGGCATAATGCTTGTGTCAGCATCTCTGGATGAGGAGGACCCTTTTTCAGCTGAACAACCACCTTCTTTACCACCAGGGTCTCAAGATCCTCTGGGGCCCATCACATCTGAGAAAGAAGTACCACTGCTAGGGTGGGTGCTTATATTTTCAAGGAATCTTTCTGCCTTTCCTATAAGCTTTCACAGTCAATGTAAAACTCTAGTGGCTTCATCACCTTCCCCACAGCAGTTTGGTTGTTGGTCAGCCAGGATGCTGGGGCAACAGGTATATCTATCTGCCCAAGTGGCTGGGCAGCACCAGGGTACAAACATCTTTCTCTGTGCCACCAGCTATGATCGGGAGGACTGAGAGTTTGTGTTTCATCTCCTCCAGAAGAGGTCCAGGCAGGGCGTCTATCTCTCTTTTTAAATGCTTCAGAAAGAGCCTCCCAATATATACGGAGGATCTCGTATGAACATATGAAACCTAAATCTCAACACCTGCATGGGTATTGCTTATTAAGTACTTTTGCTTTATAGCTACTACTCAGCCATTTTCCCTGTAGTTTGCACCTTCCAAAACTGCACACATGGCCACAATAACTCCCAGTCCACTGCAAGCAGAGTCACATCAGCATTCCTCTATTAAGAGCAGCCTGGAACTGCTTACTCAAAAAAAGAAGTGGAGATTTGGAGTTTAATTTTAGACCAAGAGAGCAGCCACAGGGTAGCAGCTCTCCATCCCAGATGTGAAGTAGAGGGTTGGTGGTGCAAGGTCAGCATGTATACTACTGGCTCCAAGCCCTGGAGCCTTCCTTCTGCTGAAGGCTGCCATTTCCTCCAAAGACCTGATCCTGGTTTGTTTGACTTGCAAGGCTTCATTCCTTTTCAGCTTTACTGGCAATAAACTAAAATTAGTATAATACATCCCCTCAGCTCTGGAGTATGAGATATCTATCCCCCCCAAAACTATACTGATTATAAAATCAATTCTTATGATGATGTGGCTTCTGTGGCTGGACTTGGTCATTATCAGCTCCAATTCTGCAGACTAATCACACGCTTTTTCAGACTAGAGAGACCAATTTAATACTGTTACATGGACAATTAATTTAATGCAACCAAACTCTCAAAAGACTTTCATCTGGATTGCTGGCATGATGCTAAAGTACTGATAGAATTAAAAACCCCTTTGCTTCAGTCAGCCATGTGGAAATTTACATTTTATTTTTCCCATGCCTGAACTGATTTACTTGAGAATATGGTGTGGTACCCTTTGGAGAAGGCAGGAAGGCACAGTATTGGCGCCTCCTGATAATCTCCTTCAAAGACTTACGTATAGACTATTTTGTTCTAAGTGTGAAATCAGTATTAATACTCAGCTGGCTAAATGGACATTACACTTAGTCAGGTCAGTATGCCGTGTGTGTGTACCTTCAGAAAAGTAAAGAGATGATGAGAAGAGTCAGTGTTTGAATTCATTTTTTGAAATGTCAATAACTACTAAGATATATTAGCCTGTAACTCCCTGGTGTTCAATAAATCATAGTAGAGAGACAAGTTTTTCATGTTCACAAGGACAGTGGCAGGATAAAGTGTCAAGTATCTATTTTTAAAAGGTTAAAATTCTCTAATACTTTTAAGAAAAATAACCTTTCTTTTGTAACCTGTCTAAATCAATGTAGTAGTATTTTGCTGTCACCATAGAGGGAAGTTTTCAAAAGGAGATTCCAGATTGGCCTGGTTTTGATCAGACCAAAACAAGTAAGAGCTCCTCTGTCTTCCACACTGAGACTGACGTACCAATGCTGAGTGTCTAATTTTTTATTTCAGACACATCACAAGCTGTTCCCAGGGGTGCTCACCCAATGAATCCTGGGTGGGATTTTCTGTGTGACACCAGCTACTGCTAATTCCTTCTTAAACTTGGCTTAAATTTTTGAATCACTAAAATCTATGAGTAAAACCAACCTGAAAAATTGCCTGATATAACTGCAGAAGTACTCTAAAGAATATGTATATCTAAAGGAAGGAAAAATTAAAATAAAATAAAATAAAATAAAATAAAATAAAATAAAATAAAATAAAATAAATAAAATTAAATTAAATTAAATAAATAAAATAAAATAAAATAAAATAAAATAAAATAAAATAAAATAAAATGTTGGCTTTCTTACCACCACCACCTTTTCTGTTAAATCAATGCAAAGCTATTGTTTTTTTGTAATATAGAGTGCCAAGGGAGGTCACCGGCACTGGGAAGTGGTACCTGGTACCTGTAGCATCAATGGTTTCCACTTCATGATCTATGTTAAACATCTATCTCTCTCTAGAATCCCAGAGTCACAGAGTCATAGAAAAACTCAAGTTGGAAGGACCCTCAAAAGATCATCAGGTCCAACCTTCCATAAGAAAATGGAGCTCGTCTTAGAAGAGATTACTTAGCACCCCATCCAATTGCATCTTGAAAACCTCCACCACATTCCTGAAGAGGTTGTTCCAGTGATGGATTGTTCTCGTTGTAAAAATTTCTTTCTTCTATCAAGATGAAAGAAAGAAAGAATTGCTTCTCCTGGTGCAATTTGTATCCATTGCCCCTTGACTTATCCATGTGGCTTCTTGTGAAGAGAGACCCCCCACCCACTCTGTAGTCACCAGTTAAGTACTGCAATACTGTGACGAGGTCCCTCCTGAGCCTCCTTTTCTCCAAGGTGAAAAGACCTAACTACTTTAGTCCTTCCATCCTCATAGGACAGGTTCTCCAGCCTTTAGATCATCTTTGTGGCCCTCATTTGGACTCTCTCCAGTCTGTCTGCATCTTTTTTGATTTGTGGGGACCAGAACTGGACACAGTAATCCAGGTGTGGCCTGGCAAGCACTGAGTAGAGAGTGATGACTGCATTTCTGTCTCTGCCAGCACTGTCCCTGTGGATACATACCAAGATCTGATTTACCTTCATTTCTGTAGTGGCACACCCTGTATATGGAAACACACACACATACGTTTTTAAATAACACATTTTCTATTGGGGAAGAAATTGCCCTATCCCTGTCTATGTGCCCCACACTGATCCTGAAAGACATTTTTCTCATAATAGATGAATAAATACCCAGTCTTTTATTCTTACATTAATTTAAAATGTGAGATCACTTGGCAGTGAGACCATTAGTTTGTGAGTTTAATGTAGTCTTGCTTTCGCTGTAAGACTTTGATTGGTTTAAGAGACTTCTTTAGAGGACTGCAAAGAAACTGGCATGAACTATAAATTCCTTGCTAATAGAATTGTTTAAAAGGCCATTTCAATGTATCTCGATTTTTATAGATGGTGCTTGGCATGCAGCTAGCTTGAAGGAGAGTATTTCCTATGCCTCATGCTGGGCTCTGTCGCAGATGTCATCGAAGCTGCAGTACCAGCCCTGCCTGAGGGCAGTTTTTCAGGCAGGTCATCTTCCTCTTCATTTTCCTGCTCTCTCCTTCCTCTGACTATTGCACATTGAAACACTGCACTACAATCAGTTCCTTCTGAACAGATAATAATGATTACTCTTTGCTGTGTTAGCAGCAAACTAAATGATTTTTCTTTGTGTGCTATTGTCACACCTTAAAGTCATCTGTTCTCTTTAAAGAAAAATAAAAAAATAGTTATCCTTCATAAAACACTTTTACTGAATTCTCTTCCCTCTTTTAGGTTGTGCTTGGGTAAACAATTTATGCTTTTAAGGATCTCTGTTTATTTCAGTAAAGTTGCGCATGCAGTGGAAACTGAGTTTAGGCAGATGCTTAACCATTTTGCAATATTGGGGTCTTAGTGGGCAGTTTGGGATTTTGGGGGTGGTTGGTTTTTCTCTTTAAGAAATTGCCCCTGATTGTTTCACATACCATATATTCAAAGGCTTGCATGCATCAGGAATTATGCTCAAATTACTGACTGGATTTTCTGTGATAGATAGCACTGGTGCTAATATTATCATTCATTACAGGCAAACAATGTAATAACAGTCCCATCTTTTGTCATGATGACATATAATAAGATCTGCATTATGAGCAATCATCTACTGATGTGTATTTATACTGTAAAACAAATCTCAGGCACAAATACTAGCCAGCAATCTGCTTTTTCTGTTTGTAGCTACTGCTGCAGGTGTTATTTGCTCTCCTCTAGAGAGGATCTGAGTCTGTTGAGTTAGTTGTTTGGTGTGAGCAGCACTGACTTACACTTCCAGTGGCAAAGATACCACTATTGTCCAAGACAGTGTTCTTCAGGATTTTGATGATCAGGGTGTGCATTTGGCACTATTTATGTTTGAATAAATTGTTCACAGAAATCATGCAAACAAAACCCAGACCGGTGCTCATTGTTCACAGCATGTGACTGCTCTCTTAAACTGAATTCTTTCTTTACTTCTCCTTCTTACCTGAATGACAGCCTGTAACAGGTACATGGAGACTCCCAAGGCCAAGAATAGTAATGTCTTCCATTAGAATAAAAAAAAAAAAAAAAAACTTCCATGCTGGGAAAAAGCTCAGAAGACTGATTCCTACCTGAAGAACTTACTTGTCTTCATGAATGTGAAGGGGGGAGGACATTCATATGGAAACCAAGTCACTCCCCAAATATCTGATCCTCCCTCACACAAGTATTATTTAATTCTTTTATAAACTTAATCTTTTAAAATCAGTTTATAGATTCCTATTCTTACTCCTCTTTCATTCCTTTCTTAAATTTGTATTCTCTTAACCTTCCAAAATGTCATGACCTGTTCATGCACTACTTTAATCAGGCCTGTATCTCCCATTTTTCAAACCAAAACAAAGCACATAATTTATCCCAGTCCTAGAAAGCCAAAACACTCTCTTGATGCAGAAACAGTCTTTTGTAAGAATTAGATTAAAATGCTTATATTGTCCAGGTTGGTTCATAGTTAGATAATAGACTGAATCATAAAAAATTATTATTCTTGACAGCCTTGAGGAAGAGATCACTACCACATTGTGGTTTCTTAATAAACCTTTTTGTCTGTGTAAGGCCAACAAATCTGTAGCACTTTGCCCTGAGCTATTTTGCGGTGTGAAATCTCTTCTGGCTAAACAGATTTATTTTGGTGTTAAAAGTTTTGCTTTTTCTATGTTGGGTTGTTTGGTTGTATGTTTTTTTTTTCAGAAAACTGCTTTTTAGACTGTGGGAAATGCCACAAAAACATCCTTGGTGGAGACTTGTGTGTTCATTCACTATGGTACAGCACAGCAGGGGCAGCACCAGCTCCCTCCACAATGAATGATAACCCTGGGAGCTGGGAGTCATCTCCTATCTCTCCCATGGACTTGCTGCATGAAGCCTTGAAAAAGTCACTTCTCATTTCGTACCCATTTTCACCACTTCCCTTTGTCTGTTTAGGTGGGAAGCTTTCAAGTGCAGCATACCTTGTGATGGCTGGGTACGTCACATAGCATGAAGGAAACCAGCCGAAGCATTTTGTTGGTGATGAAACCTAAATGATAAAGAGGGGCATGTTCACATGTGAGCTGGTGCTTCAGCACTGTTAAACTCTTTCCCATCACAGAATCACAGAATTTCTAGGTTGGAAGAGACCTCAAGATCATCGAGTCCAACCTCTGACCTAACACTAACAGTCCCCACTAAACCATATCCCTAAGCTCTACATCTAAACGTCTTGTAAAGACTTCCAGGGATGGTGACTCCACCACTTCCCTGGGCAGCCTGTTCCAATGTCTAACAACCCTTTTGGTAAAGAAGTTCTTCCTAAGATCCAACCTAAAAGGTTGGATCATCAAGGTGTGACTACAAATCGCTCCCCTACCAGTAGCCTATTGGTCAGTCCTCATCTACTTTTATTTGCTTATTCTCTAGTTACCAGAGCAGAGAGCTGGATTTCTTCTCTCAAAGCCTTGAGTATACAGAGTTATTAAACTAAAATTTACCAAACCACTGAAGTGTTTTTTAAAGCAGAAAAGGTCAGATGAACAATTTATCTTCTTTTGCAAGGCTTTTGTTGTCTTAAATGGGTGGGTAATTTGTCAGGTGTACTCCAGTTGTTACTTAAAGGTAGTGGAATAATTTTTATATTACTTGTAATAATATTGGCATTTTTTTGACTGTTGACTGTGCATTGAATCGATTGTAACACAATCCATTATTGTACCTCAGACCTATTTGAATCTATTTGCAGCTATCACAATTTCAAAAGAACAAGTTATCCAGGAGCAAGTGATAGCCACTTTACAATCTGACTATTTATTCAAGGTTTAATTCCAAAAATGTGCAAAGTTATATTACCAGAAAAATCCAATAGACCATCACACTATCACCGAGTTATATCTACATTATTATATTTACTATTTACTGATCCCAGCCCGGGAAATAGCATTTTTGCAACATTTACAAAAATGGTCATGTTGAATCTTTTGGCATAGTCATCTTCACCCCAACTTTCCTGGTCATTGTCAGCATAAGGGAAGGAATCAGTATGGGTTGCACTGCAATAATTCCCCCCTTAGTTACCAGGAGAATTCTTGAACTCTGAATTATATTAAAGCCCGAGCTATCTCTTTGCCATCCCATAGATTAAGGAAGCAATGATATATGTCCTCTGGACTAGCAAGAGATGTATTCTGGTGTGTTGATAACAGAAAACTAGCCATTTTTATTCTGCAGTTCTGTGGCTGCAAGTGGGCATTAATCATATATATAAAAGATTAAATAGGGTTTTCTCCAGGGTGTGGAAGAGTTCTTAACATCTGTGGTCTCCAGCTTCTGTCAATAAGGATGTGTCTGTTGGTGACTTAATTTTAATCTCTGAAGTTTACATCGGGTCAATATAGCAGCATGTCTTACTTGCTGAGGCTGTGTCATATTTCTTGGGAACTTCATAGCTGTTTTCTCCATTTCAATCACCTTTCATGCCCTATTTTCTGCACTGGGTTAAAAGCTTTCATTAAGTCTCCATCGGTAATTAGTGATGTCAGAGATCCAGTAGCCAGTGGTGGTGCCTTTCAATACACGCAGGTTGTGGTGACAGAAGGAGGTGCAAGACTGCTTTTTTAGAAACAGGCTTCAGCCTCAGAAGATGTATTGTTCTGGACTGTCATTGTTTGCCTTTGGTGGCAGCTCATAGGCATTTCTGAGGTCTGTTTTGTTATCTGATGTCACCTGATTTTTAAAACTGATCTGTAATCTAGAAAGAAGTTCCATGTGAGTTTTTCTCTTGTCCATTCTCTGCTTTCACCCTTTGGCTGAAAGCATTGCTTGAAATATCTTGACTTTTTAATTATTTTTCAGAGAGATCTCACAGAATGATGCCTTGGAGGTCATAGAAGCAAATGTGTTTTCCAACCTTCCCAAACTACATGAAATGTAAGTAATGAGCAATCTAAATTCAAAGAATACAATTATAAAGATGCATTATAGACAAGTATCAAGGTTTTGCAGTTTGGTTCAGGTAAACTCTGAAGAATCCATAGTAATACAAGAACATTGGAAATCTCCCTCTGTCTTTCCCATGTTCTTATCTAACACTCATTCTTTCCCTGGTCAGTATGAAACCTATCCTCAAACCACTGCTGATATCAGAAAGCAGTGGGGTCTGCCAGTCTGTGATAGGCTGCTATTTGGAAGTAGATCTGCTCTCCAAAAAAAAAAAATATATACATATATATATATATAAAATAATAATCTGTCACAGTATTGTACAGTACCACTACATCCTGGGGCAACCACACATATTTTAGGATGCAAGCACAGACAGTTTAAGATCAATATATTGATGTATTTCTTCTGATGTTTCACTTTCTCTTTGCAGAAGAATTGAGAAGGCCAACAACCTCGTGTACATTGATCAAGATGCCTTCCAGCACCTTCCAAGCCTTAGATATTTGTAAGATTTTTTTGCTTTTTGAAAGTACTATAATCATTTTAAATGATACAGATGTCTTTCCATCCAACCTGTGCTAAGCAATTTGATGATGACAAGGTAATGCCATGTCTTCGCTTCCCCACCCCACACACTAAGTTGTGTATTGTCAATCCACATTTTCATACACAAGCCTGTACGTGGTCCTCAGAAAAGCTGAAGGTAATAATGTCTATGAAGAATCTATGGAGATTCTCCAATGATCTCCACACACTAAATATTTGAGCTTTTCTAAGTAACAAGTGGAAACTGAGTGATGAGAGAAGGATGTGGGAATTTTTTTCATGGCAATGAAAACAGGTCTAAGTGGAAATTCCTCCTGCAAACTTTAGGATAAAAAATCTCTCATCTCTGTTTGCTATGGCTCTGTCTTCTGTTAAACTTCATACACATGGTCTTAAGCATTCAAATTCTCTTTTCTTTAGCAATGACAGTGCTATAGCAATGATTTTCACTAACACTGGATGCGAGATGATTAAAACCTTAGAATGCAAATGTACTGGTGTATGCGATAACTTTATTTTATTAGTCAGCTTCATCGAGAATGCAGTTTGCACAACTGTGGTTGCCACATCTGCTCTCATGGGGTTGCCATCACAATTCAGTGATAATTTAAGCCATCCTTAAAATAAACTACTACCCAAAATATTTTCACAGCTTTTAGCGTGTGACCTTAACATGACTAATGACATCTCCTCTGCTATGTATTAAAACCCAAATGAAGTCCAATTAACTCCATTTAGTGGTAATTGTTTTTAATGGCTGTAGCTTAAATAGGCTCCTACAGTGCTCTTTGCTGAACAGTATATATACCAAACAGGATATTATCTGGACTTTCATATGTCCATCCTGCTGAGCACATATACCCAACCTTCTTTTCCTTGCTCATATAAGAAGCTTTGCTGATCACAATATCTACTTTTGAGTAAATAAGTGCTTAATTGTCTGGTTAGCTGCTTCTTAAAGATGGGATAAAATCAGGTCAGTGGTCCAATAAGCATGAGTGTTTCGAGTCTCTGAAAATCACTGGTGTCTGGCAGATTCTGGGCTTAGAAATGGCAAGAGACACTGGCTTGAATTTGAACTTCAAGATTCAAGATTTAAGATTTGGACTTTAAGAGATAAGGTTTATTTAGCGCTATACAATGTATCCCATTTCCTACTGACTCCACTCCTTGTATCCCATTAATTAGGTAGTTTATTGGCATTACTGGTGTTTTCCACTGGTCCCTCCTTTCTCTGTTTTTCATAGAAAGCTTTTCCAGAAACACAATGATTTGGTGACTAGAAAATTTCTTCAGATTTAATCCATGGCCATTTAATTCAAGTTCATTTTCATTCCAAAACTTTTCTCTAATTTAAATAGAAAAAATCCATCTTTGGTGTTTAATACACTAATGGATTCATATTTCTTCCACTGTATGTTTTTATTTTATTTTATTTTAGGAGGCAAAAAAAGACTCTTGCAAGACTGTGAATAATACAAAAGATGCAGACATCATTGCTTCTAAAGTCTGAACTACTGAATGTGTCTTTCATATTAATGACAAGGTTTGAGGTAGCTGCACCTTTGGCTTTGGTGAAGTGACATCAGTTAACATCACAGGAATATGGTTAAAACACTTTAATCGAGATAGCTTTTCAGCAGTTTCTGAGCTATGTTCCCCACTTAAAAAGGGCAGATGTGTCTGAATTAGTAGAGCAGATACCTGCTGGTAAATTGGCTTACCCTCAGATGCCCTGGTCCCCCAGGGGCATCTCCAGCTGGGGTCCACACCAATTTTCCAAATAGACCACAGTGAAGCAAGAGAGCTGGAGAGGAAGTCATGTACTTGGAGAGGTCCTTGGCCCAATCTTCTGCTGTAGACCTTGCTGTAAGACCTCTGTAATCCTTCCTGGTCTGTCCCACAAAGCAGAATAGCTGACACAGGCACCCCTGAATCTTAGAATAAAGAAGTTTAGTGAGACCCACCTGCAACCAGCACAGAAAAGCAGGGTGCTCTTGTATGTGCACATTGCTTTGAGCTTGTTGTGATTCTTCCTTAAGTTTCCAGCCTCAGTGGCAGGCTGGCAGTGTATGAGACATGTAGTCTGTCTGATTCTTTATGACAGTGCCATGGTTATAACAGAACTGTTAAAATGCAGTTCAGAAAATCTTGCAGGAAAAAAATATATATGTATGTGTGTGTGTGTATGTATTTACTAGACATTTTCAGAAGGAAAATTTAAAAAAAAAAAAAAAGATTTGAGAAAAATTAATCAGTGTTAATGCATGAGATGGAGGCTAGGCACCATAGTCCATCAGTTTAATGACCTTTGCAACTGTTGCTTCCAAGACTTTATCTGTGCTGCTTCAAAAATAGTCATATAGCCACTAGATCTTATTTATTGGCAGGCAAGAAGCTCTGGCTAACATTGTCAGCCCTCTCATCAGCTTTACGGGCTCGTTATAGCCACTAGCAGTTGAACATGAATATGCTTTTATCTGTGTCAACTTGAGTACAAATACATTTTCCACTCACCCTACTCCCTTTGTCTCCTGCATCATCATTACTAGTATGGCCAAAATACTATGGCAAGAAAAATACTTCTAAAATCCAATGCTGAAATTTCCTAAGCCTTCTAGAAAAATGCAACCTAAACTTTCCTGCCAGTCTTTTAGAAGAGGATATGAAGAGGATTGTTAATTGGTCTTCTTGGATATGTGCCAAAGAGACAGACTGCTTCGAAATGGTAACTTGTTGACCTTTTCATGGGTACAAGATTATTTGTCTGGCTCTCATTAGGGAGAGCTGTGGCATTGTCTGTTTAATAATGCAGTGATGGCTTTTCAAACCTATTTTCTTTCCAAAATTAGTTCTATGTCCTTTGGTTGTTTTTACAGTGCATGCATGGATGTTCTGTATTAAGCAATCTCATCTTAAAATAGAAAGGTTTAAATGTGACACTTTTTTTCAGATCAATTTTAAGGGCATACAGCTAGATTGTTGGTGGGAAGGGAAAGGTAGGCCATGAAAATGTTTTTTATCTCTAAAATATTTTTCATTATGGAGAGAACAGCCCAGCCCCAAAGACTCGCAGATGCTTGTACATGCCTGTCCTTATCTCATGGAGAGCCTGACACATGTATGCCTGGCATGCTTCTTAAATCCAGTCTGTATTTATTGCAGATGCAGCTAGTCATGCTTAATAGAGATATCCACATTGTCTGCAATTGTCCACAAACTGATGACCCTTCTCATAGAATGGGATTTTCAATCAGAAGAGATGATCCATTCCATCCTTTTGTATGGGAGCCTCATGTTTAAAGACCTTGCCCAGCAGTGAGTGCCATGGATTATAGACTCAGCATAGCCTGCAAGGCCAGTTCACATGAGTCAGAGGACTTTCTTGCTGGAGTGCAGTACAAAGTCACTAGTGTGATTAAGGGGCACATAAATAATACGTCCCGAGTGATGCTCTATTTAACTCAGCCTACCTTGCATTTGCAATTTAGCCAACATCCTCAATAAATTGATGGAGTAAACTATGGTCCAGGTTTTGTCAGAATAACTCCTACCAACTTGGTATTAAAAAGGCCTGGAAATTTGCTCTATCTGGAAATAAGCAGCCAGAATCTTCCAGGAATTAGTTACTGAAAAATTTTTGTTCTCTGGTGCTCTTGGTGCAATGTTTTCTTAAATGCTGACTCCAGTAAGCCTTTTCAGAAAGATAATTAAAGCTTTGGAAAGCAGCCATCAGCCATTTGAAAAACAGGTTCTTACTGAGCTGTTTATATATGGCAAGGGGGAACTTAGTTAAAGCACAGATTAAAGAGGACACTTGTTTAAAGCAAGGCTACTAAGGATGTATACATTATATGGTAAACATATTGACAAAACTGTCCTTCAAGAAAGATATTCAGAAAATTGGATTATCTACATTCTAACAAGATTATCCACTTAAAGGCCTCTGGAGATTTGTTGGCTGAATAAAAAGAGAAGAGAGATCTAGGCCGCACTCTAGCTAAGTATTTTTTCAGTTCTTTTTCTGCAATTAATTAAAAGAACATCCTCTCCTATTCCTAATCACTGTTCTGTGCCTCTGTGCAATCAGTACCTCATACCCTTAGATTTACTTCAATATGTAACAATTTGTTGAAGATGCTTTTCTCTTCATCTCATGCTGCTCACTCATGTGATGTCAAATCACCAGTGTAAACTGAACCCTGAGCAATTTTGGATTACTTGAAAGATCAGTAGTATTGCGTCACGCAAGGCCTTGAATGTGTTTATTCACATATATAAGGCAAAACCCCTCCTAACCAGTATTGCATTTTGAGTTTGGATTAAGTTGCCACTGGGAGTAGTGCTTGAACAGCATATAGTAGAGTACCATCATCCTTCACTACCAGAACAAGAGGATCGAGCTTTCCTTAGGAAAGTAAAGTAGAAAGGAAAGCTTTTCATGTCTTCTTGGTTCTGCAATAACCACACAATATTTGGAAGCAGTTTGCTTCTTCATTTACCTATTAAAGCAAATGCGTGCTGTAATTTGTATTTAACAAGTGGCTCTTAAAATTAATTGCATGAATTTTTAGCGTATGACTCATTTAAAAGTAAAGGCACCTTTCAAATAAAACCCTCTACTTCTCCAATGATTTAAAGAGTGTACTTTAAAATACTATAAGGGGGGATTTGAAGGTTCTTCTTCTATTGCTTCTAATATTTTTTTTATTTTTTTTGCTAATTCCTTTCACAAAGTATAAGTGCAGAAGTACTTTAAATAATAACAGGCTTATGAAATCCACCTGTTTCATTAATCCTGCTTTCTATTTAAGTACATGCAATAGTTTTTCAAAGGCATTTTTGTAGAGCTTTCTTGGTCACACATGACAGCTGTGATTTTTAAGCTAACGTAATGTCAGACCACTCTGACTCCTGGGATGAAACAGTCAATGACATTTCATCATTTCCAAATTGGCTTCATGAATATTCACTACACTTCTTTAATTTTTTCCTACATATAATGCAATGCTTTTTGTTATGAGGAAGATAACCAGTTGGCTTTTCAATATGAACCTCTGAGAATATCCAAATACTACCTCAGAAAGCTCAGATGAGTATTCCTACAAGTGAATGACTATTTATGGACCTTTTTGGTCCTTATGGATTTGGTTGTCACAGTTGGCTGTTTGGTTTCAGTTCAGTTCATAAAACTTGAAAGTCTGCAACTGTTCTGAAATGGTCTAGGTTCATAATAAACATCAAATGAATGCCTTTACTTTTTTCCAGTCTCAAGCAGTGCTTTTCATCACCATCTAACACCATTCAAGAATGAATCTGCCCCAAAAAAATCGCATCCAGTAATGGAAGGATATTGTTCTATTTAAGTGCCAAGATAAAAAATACCTTCCATATACTACATATACTTCCATTATACTACACCTTAAAGAACCAATATGTTCAGTAAGATATTCTCTACATCTCACACAGTAAAAATACAAAGAGATAATTACCCTTTCAAGAACCCGTATTTTCTTTCTTTGGTAGCATAAGCATGGTAATGAGACATTTTGGTGGCTGGGACAAACTCCAGCTCTTCTTTCCTACTGCACTTCCCCAGCCAGGCACTCCACCCTCCTTCCAGCCATCAAACAGCCAACAACCTTCTCTTTCTGCATGGCAATATCGTTTGTTGCTCCTGTCCTACACTTACTACTGTTCTGGACAACAAAAATTGCTTAACTGGACATGGTGCAGCTCTGTCAATAGCTGTGCCTCCTTTTCCTCCCTGGCTGTGGGCACAGGATTGTCCTTCAAAGTCAGCATTTCTGGGACAGTGTTTCACAGATGTGAACAGCAAAACAGAAGCCAGCAGTGCCCAGTATGGAGGAAGGTGGTTAAATGCCGAGAATCAAGACCATTTCCCATCAAGCAAACTGCTGAAATGTTCCAATGTATTCGGTTTCTTGCTATCAACAGTGCTTGGGAACATTGTCCTAACTTTCTCTCACTTTCATGAAATAATAATATTTCCAATTGAATTAATGTATCATCATTTAGATAAGAAGATTAAAATTGTGGTAAGTGAATTTGTATTTTTTTTATTTGAAGAGCTACTATGAAAATTGTTGGACGTGGTGCTTAGTGACATGGTTTATTGGGTGACAATGGTGGTAGTGGTATGGTTGAGCTAGATGGTCTTGAAGGTCTTTTTCAACCTTAATGATTCTATGATTCTCTGAAAATAATTATCCTGTGTCAGTGTGGTTGATTTCTTAGAATAAGGTGTGGGAATTAACACTGAAGATATCCTGAGATCATCAGGAGAAAATGTAATTATCCCAGATATGTTTTCTCCCTTGACTGCAGTGGGGGAGAACTCAACTTGCACTTTTGACAAAAACCTTTTTACATTACAATATCAAGATTCTTGTGGGTAGATGCTGGGTATGTGGTGAAAGCCTACTTCTTGTGGCTTACATTTTAAGTACAATCTACTTTCTTCTTTTTTAGTTATTGCTTCATTCTTGGGACAGAATTAATAATTGTAATTTCTCCTCTCTTCTTTAGGTTGATATCAAATACTGGCCTTAGATTTTTACCTGTTGTCCAGAAGGTGCACTCCTTCCAGAAAGTTTTACTGTAAGTTGTAATGCTTTTAAAAGCTCCTTTTGAACATTTTGCTGTTCTAACAAAATCTTTCAAGATGTGATTGCCCTTATGCTTGCCTATTAGCTTCATGATAGCATTTTGGGTTGCAATTTTGTAGGCATTGATGTTAATGTCGCCTAAAAGGTCTCAGTATTCTCTAGTTCTCCTTTCTATCAAGCATTGTAGCTTGCAGTCTACTGACTACTCTTCCATTAACTACATTATAAATGCACAGCCAGATGTCTCAGGGGACTAGTAGTCCCCTGAGTTCTGTTTCAGTGGTTGAAATTCAAGCCAGGCTGGTGGAAGTGGAAATTTGTTGGCATCTGGTGACAATTCTCTAGCCTGCATAGAAGGAGTTGCTGATCTTGGTGCCATTTTCAGTAGACAGATGGCCACAACAAAGAAAACAAAAAACAAGGAAAAATAACTCTACCATGCTCATTTTTTTTCACTGGTAATAAAACTGTCCAGGGAATAAATTATATTTTTCTAAGAAAATTTCCAGTGCCAACACACTTTTTTTTCTGGAAAAAAAATGTATATATCAAAATTCGAGGTTTTTGATGGAAAAATATCTTGACATAAATTTTCCCATCAGTTCTGAGTATAACTGAATGCAGAAAACCTGAGAAATGGGCAAATATTTATTCTCTTCTTTTGAACAAGATATATTACTGGTGCATAGGACAAGTTTTGAATCTTCAAGTCCCTGATTAGAAGATTAAAATCTGCAGAAACATGAATCATGCAATTGTCTTAGTAAGAGCCATCAATATAAATAAAAATGCATAGAAAGCATACAGGGAGACACTTGAATATTGTATACCCATATAATATACAAAATACACTTCTGTAATACACTTGTAATTTTGAGAACTGCCCTTCAGGGCTCCTTGAAACCATCAAGCAAATACAATAGGTGTGGAGCTACAGAAACTTCCTCCAAAAAACCTTTATCATCAGTCTTAACTAGACTTGAATTACCATGTTCTGCTGAGAAAGAGATATTTTCTTCAGGTGAAATTCCTTACTTTCTGTAAGAATAACTAGGCCTTGACATTGCTTAAGACCTGAAGAAGACCTTAGTTCAAACCCCACTGAGGTCAATAAGAAGAATCTTGCTGGCATCAGTTGTGCCAATATTTAAATCTCAAAGATAGATCTTGATGGGTTATTGAGGTTTATAAGGGCCTCATTGTTTCCCCATAGCAGTAGGAAACTTTTGCTTCTATGGCTGCTGCACTCCCTCCCTATTCCTACCTCTGCTGATCTCAACGTGCGGAAGTGTGGAAGTGTCAGCTAATGCAGTGTTGTGAATGGTAACACAGTTGTGGTTAAATAACTGTCAGTGCAAGATAATTTTGGAATGGCTTTTAACTTCAAGCTTTGCAGATAATTCATTTTGTTCCATGCTTTCCAACAGAAACAGCATGAAAACAACCATATCCCCAGTCTAAATTATGAGTAATACTGTTTAACTTCTTTGAGGTCTATTTTGAGCAAGCAACAGAATGTATATCTGCCGTTCTTTTTGTGCATCAGTCAAAACTGCTGAAAGACTGAAATGCATACTTGTCACTTCAACAAACTGAACTGACAGGGGTCCCATGTCTGAAGTTCTTAAGCACATACAAAAGCTTATAATCAAACACATTGACATTAGGAGGGAAACTATTCATGGAACTATATTCATTTAGGTACCCTGCTGAATCAGGCCAAAAAGGCTAATAGCTTTTCCATCTTCTGTTTGGGAGGCTCAGAGAAGTGGTGGCCTCCCAACCACTCAACTTGCATTTTCTGAATAGTGTATTTTCTGGAGGAACTATTCCATCCACATTAGGGTTATGAGACCAAGGTTCTATGCATTCTAATGGCTTAAACCATTCTGGGAGGCAGGTATGGGGATGTGGAGAACAAGAATATAGAAATGCTTTGCCTTTACCTTTTTCTGTCAGAAAGGTTTGCTCTCTTAAAAACTCAAGTCATCAGCCTTTGCATAAAACAGTTCCTCAGACTGAATATAAGAAAAAATACCATGTTTGAAATATCTTTGCATATTGAGAGGCTTACAGACATGCAAAAAGGTGTAGTTTATATTGTATTTTATTTTTCAGAGATATTCAAGACAATATCAATATACGTACAATTGAAAGAAATTCATTCATGGGCCTGAGTTCTGAAAGTGTGATTCTGTGAGTAAGACATAACAAACCCATTCTTCTTCTTTCTAGCTTGTTCCTTCTTCAGAAATGGGTTGAGAGGATGGTCTCTTTTCTATCAGCTTCCAAATTCAATTATAAGTTTTAGACTTCTCCTCTACCTCCAAAATCTCTGTATTCTGCTTTACTGTCATGAAAAATGAATGCTTTTGTGGTTTTTGTTGTATTCTAATTCTGGCCCTAATTTTAGAACCACAGTGTAGAATGAATTTCATAATTACTGGTGCCAAGGTTAAATGTATTCCACCTACAACAACAACTCATGTGGTACAAATTGTGTTCAAAAGGATGGTGTGACATAAATATTTACAGTCAGACACATCATTCAAAGAAGTTTGTTACTCAGGCAAAATATATGTAGGTGTTTTGGAAATATGGTATATTTGTATACAGAGTTAATGCATTGATACAGGCCAGTTCACTATGCAGTTTCATGCTGTGTGGTTAGATGACTTTTTGTTTGATTTGAACGGTCATGTTTTTTAATAAACTACTTAGCTTCTTTGATCCTTTCTGTTAGTATATCAAAATGCATTGTGTGCTTAATAACAAGCTGCCTTAATTTTGCCTAGCCAGAGTGGAAAAATTTCCCAGTGTGTGTGCCATTTACCTCTCATACCAAAACAGGCAAGCAAGAACTGATTGATTTGGTTCGCATTGATTTTGGTGGGACACAGTCAGGCCACCAATACTTGAAGAGAGGACAGTAAAAAGTCACTTGACTGTTACTTCTCCTTTTTCCCTATCAGTTGTCCACAATCTGTATGTCAAGTTCCCTGAAGTTTTTAAACAGACAGACACAAACACACACACACACAGCTGAGATATGCATTCAGTTAACTCAAACATATTCAAGTAACAATACACCAAATGTACTTATTTTTCTCCTCTGATAAAAGTATTTGCTAACTACATAAGACTTGTTTTTGTCAGACTACTACATAACACATACCTTATTTATTTCCATAATACTACTATGGGGTGAGATATACATGCCGGATTTTAGTGGGATTTGACATCCCTATACCACTCAAGCATTCCAAACACCCAGGACCCAATGAACCTCCACAGTGTGGGGAGAGCCAGTTTTACTAGGTTTACTGTAGCAGGCTCCCAGCATGTTCAAGCCAGTAATTTGGATTACATCTAAGCTTACTCTATGCAGGGGTCAATACAGAGCAGGTGAATTTTAAGTGGGTTTTAAATATACTGATCTAGCCAGGGACTTGTGAGTAAAAGTCCATATGTCCAAGCTCTGGATCTGTGCCTCTATTGTCACTTGTTGCTATCATAAGACTTCCAGTTTATTCAGGGGAGTCAGTAAGGATGCTGGTTGAAGTGAGGAGAGAATTTGTCTCAATAGAAGCTTGCCCAGGTAACAATGCAGAAAGAACTACAATGAAACCTTGGGATTTAGTTAAAATTTTGTTTTCTCTTTTTACTGCTTGAATGCAATTTACCAGGTGACAGGAGTCCACACTGCATGGCAACAGTAATTCAGATTTTATGTCCTTAGTATCTCATTGTATTAGCATAATATTCAGTGAGAGAAAACAGTAAGAGCTAATCCAGTGATTAAATGCATCTATATCAGCTTGGCAGCTATGAATGGGTAAGACCAATGTAATGTAATAAATGTTTTAAATGCTATAAGCAGGGACATGTCTCTCCTGTGTGCCTGCTCAGTCATGTCTAATAGTGTATGCAAGCGAAGGGGACAGTGACAGTTTTCTTGATCTGACCTGACAGACACTGGAATTATGCACATCTGCCTTCCATGGTCAAAAGAGTAATCCTTTCAACCAGACCCATAACTGATTTTCATGATGACCTGAGCTCACCACCTCAGACCTCAGATAAGTGGGTCACTTGCATGCTCAGTTTTCAGTGTGAATTAGAAACCCTACATCCATGTTTGCTGATAGTTTTATTAAATCATGCCAGTTTTGCCACCTATCAAGCTTGTCATGCCCTGTTGGAAAGAGCATGAGTTACAAAGCAACAAGATGAAAGATTGCACTGTAAAGATGATAAATATAACTAACTCAAGTGTAAATTTTCAGAACCGTGAAGGGAAGAGATGGAAAGACATTAAACATTAATTACTTAATGCACTTCAGTAAAAACTTGGCAGAAAGCCCCTCCAGTTCACTACCTGTGTCTTCTCTCAGGAGAAGGATCCTGGGGAGATGGGGAGCAGGAAGGCAATATAATTTGAAGAGACAGCAGGTGCAGGAAGAACCAGGCAGTTTGTTACTAGCCTCATCCTTTTTTACTTCCTGGGTCTTGTTTTTTTTTGTTGTTGTTGTTGTTGTTTTGGTTTGGGTTTTGGTTTGTTTGTTTGTTTTTTGTTAGTTTGTTTTGATTTGTTTTTGGTTTTGTGTTTTGTTATTTGTTTGGTTGTTTTTTGTTTTGGTTTGATTTTTTTTTTTTTTTTTTTGTAATTATAGGCAAAGGTTAAGCTATTTCAAAAGCATCTTGAAAAAAAGCATCTTGTAGATGGCACCAACAGCACCAGAAAGGTTCTGGTCTCACCCATTCTGGGATTAACCTGGACCAGCTTTGTTAAATTCACTGGAGGCTTTCCAGGGCAGCAGAGCAGCACCAGTGTCTTAATCAGTACTACTTATGTTTCAGAAACTTACTGTAGCTGTCATCTCTTATGGTAATGCTGATCTTCCCTGTTCATACCTGTATCTAAATCCTTCCTGTAACTATTGGGAGCTTATCAGCTGGGATTCATAGAAATATCATAATTTACGCATTTATTTAAAAATTTTACTTGTTTGAGATCCTTTTCACTGATTTTAATTACATACATATAAATTGTGAACATGTATAAGAACATTTTTTATTTCTCTGTTGCAGATGGCTAAATAAAAATGGGATTCAGGAAATTGAGAATCATGCATTTAATGGAACCTACCTGGATGAGCTGTAACTATTTCTGTTGTTTACTATTCTGAAAATAAATTATTAGAAGGTAGCTATTTCTGCAAGATATTTTTTTTTATTTATTTCAGATTGTTTTAGCATCAATATTGTGTTTTTCAGAAACCTAAGTGACAATCAAAACTTAGAAAAATTACCAAATGAGGTCTTCCAAGGAGCCAACGGGCCTGTTGTTTTGTAAGTAATATTCAGATTTGACTTTTGTTTGTTTTTTTTGTTTGTTTGTTTGTTTGTTTGTTTGTTCTCATCATTAAGCCCCCAGAAAAGGTCAAAGAAGAACATATGAATACAAGCCTGGATTTCAACATCTCACAACTCCTGCAATTCAAAATTGGAGGTGTAGTTCTGAATATAAAAAACTGGAAGCCAAGTCAGTCTAGATCCATGTTTTCACTCTTTCCTCGGGGTTTTTGAAGTATTTGCATCCAGGGATTTATATCCAGATTCACCACACAGTGAATCACCATAACGGTGGATTAGCTGAGTTAGTTCTCAGTGCTTAAATCTGAATTGCTCCCCCTTGAACTATTTAAAACCAGTGAAGATCTGCCCTGCATCTCTAAAGCTTAGTCCTAAAGATAAAATCCCTACCCTGCAGGGACAGGGATCCCTATATATATATATATAGGGATATATATATATATACACGCATATATATATTACACATATATATCACACAGTTACAGCAGGATCTCTTTGCTGGGTGGTAGGCTGGAAAGCAAGATCTCAGCAATAGAGTTCAACAATAAGATGCTCACATCTATCAGTCATCAGCACCTCATGCTACACTTTGACAAGTTGTAAAACACCTGTGAGTGTGCACAACTTCTTGTGAGCACCAGCCACAGAACATAACACTTGCAGCAAAGACAATGATGTCTTTTTTTGTGTCACAAATTCATAGGCTCTTTTCTTTCTTCCCATTTTTTCTGGATGTCCAGAGAAAGCTAGGAGTCACCCAGAAAAGGTGAAAGCAGGTATTGGGAGCTGCTGGAAGATTTTACACAGAGATTAAAGTGGTTAGAAATCTAAAAAAATGAGAGGAGAAAATGACCAGTTAACTTTGAGTTCAGATAAGAGCACTCCTGAAGGGCTTTTTACATGTTGTTATGACACACCTATGCTACACCAATGATAGAAAGAGCTAACCTATGGGTTACCGCATTCTTCCCTGTTACCATCACTCCTTCAGTGACTTTCTCCTTTGGAAAAGACTAGCAGTGAAGTATCTTTTCAGCATCTTTTCAGCAATAACATCATTGATGTTTCTTTGGAAAAGCATTGTTTCCTGTAGCAAAGAGTAAAAGCATTTTCTTTGCAAGTCGTAGCTGATTCACAAGGTTTATCAAATAGATTTGTCTGTAGTTCAGACTCATTTGATAGTTCAATTTCTAACACTAAGTTATTTGTGCAAGAAGTTTTCTATTCCATTACTTGTATATCCACTGTTCTATGGATGGGAAATTACCTTTTTATCCTGACTGAGATCAAGAAAGCTACATCTGTCACTATAGCTTACACCTCGAATGTGCTTTGTGGAAATGATTGACCCATAATAATATCTTTGCTGGGAAAAACAATGCTGTTGAAATAAAATTTGTGTTGCAAATTGCAATGTTTTATTAGACTGAATGTCAGGATGTTTTAACTCTTGTTCTTCCTGAGCCAGTGCTCTACAGTCAATTAATAACAACTCCTATTTTATATTTCAGAATATTGAAACAGCGTGAAAGATAGACAAACACAAATAGTAATGTCAGAAAGCACAAGCCTTAGCACCTTGTCTGCTTCATACTTGGCTGCACAGTTTCAGCAATCAATGCCTTTTGGAAAGACATCAAGTTTTGAGTTACAGAATTTCAGTACTGACAGTAAGCAAGTAAATCAAATGCCTAATTAATCCCACACATATACACATTCTTTCTATACAGAAATACACTTCATTGCTAACTTGAAATTTTGTAGCTTCACTTTTCATCCACATTGTCTCGTTTAGTCTTTTCCTGGTGCTCCCATAGCTGTAGCAGCCTACATGAGCTTTTACTGGAGACCCTACACAACTCTTCATTCCACAAGCATTAAGATCATATTGGGAGTACCAGCAAATTAAAGGAAGCTGTAGGAAGCCTCACAGATTCCCCATCTCTATAAATATAATTCAGCTGCTTAATGATGGTCCATTCTGGGCTGAGTTCTCTGGCTGTGTCCTGCCTCAGAAACAGGGCAAGGTATGTCTGTGGTCTGTCCTGTCCTTGCAATTTGTTTTTGACAGAAAACACACATATGTTGGCCATGGGAGAGCTCCAGTAGATCCCCAGCTAGACAGCTGAATCCCTGAAGCACAGCCAGAGAGTAGTTTAGATACAACTGCTGAGAAAATTGGTCTCACTGATCACTCCTCTCTGATGTCTGTTCTTGCTCTCTTGCTATGTTCCTTTCAGACCTAAACGGGACTATCAGCTGGTCAGTATTTTGGCCAACCCCAGTAACTGATTCCCAGAGGAAAAGGGAAGTGTTTGTAAGAAAAGTCAGATTCATTTCACTGTTCCTGCACCGGCTGCTGTCAAAGCTGATGACTAGCAGCCAAGCATTAATAATACGACGTATTCCTGTCACTGATGCTTTCTGGTTTGATTTCTTCTGCTATTTTATCTTCTAGTTCATCTTGCTTATTTAATTTACCATTCCTGTAACTAGGAAAACATCCCAAAGAAACTCTGCGCTGAGTTCTGCTTCTGCTCGATGATGATTCAATGGATAAAGCAACCAAACTACATACACAACATCTGTGTTTCTGTTTGGGGGGGGGGGGGGGGATAGTCTGCTGATGGTGTATCAATAACTATCCCTAACAGGCATCCCAGCAAGCCCTGCAGTAGTTTACAAAGCACTTTCCTCAGCTCACTTTGGTTTATGGACAATAATGAACAGAAAAAAAAAAAAAAAAAAAAAAAAAAAAAAAACTTTTTAAAAGAAGAAGAATTTTCATGGGAAAATATTGAATATTTATGAAATTGTTTAGATATGGCCAGAGACCCAGTAATATTTTAGCTGCTGGAATATCAAGGTGATATTCCTATTCTTATTTGCTTGTTACTTCTATGCAGTATAATAACAGTTCGGAGGTACTGAAGATTTCTGGCTAATGAGACTAGGAAAACATTTTTGATTCTTGTTCAGAATTATGAACCCTTGTGAAGTTCTGTAGGCTCTTATTGATGCCATGAGTGATACTGTCTGTGGATTTAAATAGAAAGCTGCTTTTGGTGAATAATGAACATGTTCTCTAGGTGACAGTTTTCATTAGGCAGTGAACTAAGGACAATAGTCAGTCAATGAAACAACTGAGATTGTTCACTGCAACCCAATTACTACTTTAGGTGTCTAAGTCAGAAATCAAAAGCCTAAAATTTCTCTTCAGCTGCTCCTGTGAGACACAGATCAGTCCTAAAAGAACCTCAGGACCAAACCTTGGCTTCTCTCAGCCTGACCTGCAGAAGTATTTCTGCTTCCACCAGCCCATCTTGTCCTTGTTCACAGAAGTTATGACCCTAGGTCAGGGCAGCAGCATGTGGTCCATCTTCATTCCTTTGGTTCCACAATTCACTGTCCAGTTGGCAACTGAAGCTGACAGCAAGCTACAGGTGTTAATACCCCAATATGAAAACAGGCATACCAGTGGGGCAGGCACAGACTGCCTTCTGAAGGTGTTAACTGAAGGTGGGATATTCTTTCAGAGCCTGGATCCAAACCCTCCAGCTATGGGCACAGTATCGACACAAAGATCCTCTTTACCCACACCCAGTAACTGCTTTATTAGATGAATATAAATTTCTTAGATGTGACCACCCTACCCTACAGACAGAGTCAAAACAGAGACATTTTCTGGTATTAATTCTGGTTTTCAGAGAGGAAAAGAGGTGCAAATGTGCATGTTGTACATAGAGAGGATCTGAACTTCATTGTACACTGCCAAAACTTTGTCTCCCCTTCAAGTAGCACCACTCTAATGCATTAATATGGTAATAAAAGCAATTTGTGCCTGTTATGTAATAGAGATAAAATAATATGTTGTCCTGATATCGTACTGTTATAGATTAATTTACCTTGGGAGGGGAGGCATGGAGAAAATGGCAAATATTGTCAGTTCTATTCCCTTGTTAGGGGGAATTTTTTTCTTTTGTGAGAGAATAAAAAAGAGCAGCCTCAGCAAACACTGCATTCTGCATTACTCTCATGCCATAAGAGCATGGGAGCTAAGGGAGGACAGGGTGGTTTTTATGTAGTCCATTTCACTGTTGATCTAAGAGAAAGAAGTATGCACTTCTGCTGTCACAAGCTGAGGGACACCGTCTGTTCCTAGCCAAGGAAATATGTGGATGTTTTGCCCCAGCTGTTACCACCCTGGAGCCATGGAGACAGGTTCTGTGGAGATGGAGCACCACTAGTCCTTCTTCCCTTTCCCTACCTGTGTAGCGCAAGTCATGAATTAGTGTTTGCATAATGTTTTTCCCCCTGAAAGCCTCGCTGTTACTCTCTGTGATATGTTTGTAGCTGCTGCTTCTGTTGCTGCCTTTGATAGCCCATCCCACACAATAATTGCCTTCCACATAAATGCACCTCTCCTAACCTCCTGTAATCTTACTCCTTTGCTTCAGTCTGTATTCTTTGGTTTTTAAACCTCTGGAAATATTTCAATATTTTTGTTCTTCAAAGTTTGAACTACATCACTTCTGTCTCTCTTTAGTCTCTTTTCCTTCTTAATTAGTACAAAATCTGGTATCCTCAACATCTCCTCACATCTGTAACCTCCCGTGAGATTCTCTCTTTGTGTTTATTGCCTTTTCCATGGTAGGCTTTGCATGATGTGATGTTCATGAGGAACATCACAAAATTCTCTTGTGAGTTCATCAATCTATTTCATCAACCTTTTTATTTATTTATTTACTTACTTACTTACTTATTCCACCTGTAACAGCATTCTTGGATGAATAGTGTGTTTCTTTTGGTATTTACTAAACCTAGAATCATATGGATCTAATAGTTTATGTCACTGCTAATCTTTACCCAGAGGGTTGTGGGATCTTTTTCTTTTTTCTCAAATCAGACTAACTTCACTTGATTGTTGTTTGCAATGAATATTATTTAATGTTTCATTGAGAAACTCTTAATTTATCACCTGAACCTGTTTTCAGCACAAATTTCCAGCTGATCTCTTTTTAATCGGTACTCTGATACTGACTAGGACAATCTAAAACACGTATCTACTGTAGAGCTGAAGTAAATTTGCTTTTTATCATAATTTTCATATGTTTTTTTAAAGGGATATTTCCAGGACAAAAATCAGTTTCCTGCCAGGTCACGGATTAGAACTCATTAAGAAGCTAAGAGCAAGGTCTACATATAATTTAAAAAAACTTCCTGATTTAAGCAAATTTAGATCATTGATTGAGGCAAATTTCACCTATCCTAGCCATTGCTGTGCATTTACAAACTGGAAAAGACAAAAGTAAGTGACTTCATTTGTTTCTCTTTTTGATGCTTCTCAGACATTGATAGTGAATTAAACAAACTTCTTCAAAATCTGGATATAAATAAACATATAATACATACATGTTTATTCATGTTACACAGTGTACTGCCTCTCCATTCCAGGTTGGTAATAAATTTTGATAGTTGTACTAGCATCACTATTATCTCCAGCTAAGACTCTAGACCACATTCGTCATAGGGTCATCTCTCACTGGGACCTGCTGTCCTGGATCAGCCTGGAGCCACACTGAAGATATCCGACAAGAAACATGATGATAACTTTTCAGGAGGTAACTGGAAGGATATTTGTGTTTCCAGAGAAGCTGGTAAATACCTTGCCACCAATTCACATGGGTGACAGAACTACGGAGTGGGGTTAACCTCTTAACCTCAGGAAGCCACACTGATGTTGGAACCAAATAGAACAGAAGAGAACAAAACAGAACAGTTCAGTTGGAAGGGACTTACGAAATCATTAAGTCAAACCACCTGACCACTTCAGGGCTAACCAAAAGTTAAAGCATATTAATGAGGGTGTTGTCCAAATGCCTCTTGAGCACTGACAGGCACAGGGCATCAACTGTCTCACTGGTGTTTGAGCTCCCTCACAGTAAAGATGTGTTTCCTAATATCCAGTTGAACCTCCTCTGGTGCAGCTTTGTACCATTCCCATGTGTCCTATCATTGGTTACCAGGGAAAAGAGACCAGCACCTCCCCCTCTATTTCCCCTCCACAGGAAGTAGTAGAGAGATGTCACCTCTTAGCCTCCATTTCTCCAGACTAGACAATACAAGAGTCCTCAGCCTCTACTCATAGGACGTGCCTTCCAGCCCTTTTACTGGTATTGTCCTCCTCTGGATGCTTTCAAGTATCTTAACATCCTTTTTATATTGTGGATCCCAGAACTGCACACTATATTCAAGGTGAGGCCTCACCAATGCTAAATATAGTGGGAGAATCACCTCTGCCACAGATAATTCATCTGTCACATCTACATACACATGATTTTTGGACATAATTTCTGAAATGGTTGAGCTAGAGCAATCCCCTTAAACTCAAATTCACTGGGTCAGGGAGGTCTTTTTAGACTCCCAAACTAATTTTCAGTACTTGTTTTAATTTGCCATCATCAAGATGCACTGAGACTTCAGGTATGAAGTGACTCACATTGAGTATTTTCAGCTGCTCAGATAAACCTTAAATGTTACATGTGATCTAATGAACCTCATGAATTTGTGCCACTGGAAAACCTGAATGATTGGTTCCTGTGGGAACACGTTATTGTTTGAAATTCTTCTTTTACTGGAAGTCCTCAAAAACTTGGAAATTGCCATGGCAGAAAAAAACAAAAAAAAAAAAAAAAAAAAAAAAAAAAAAAAAAAAACATTATGGATCATTGTTATAATTCAAGACATTGTCTTCAGAACATGCCTAAAATTTCAAAGAAAAGTAAAACCATGCATAAACAGTACAAACTATTTGTAAATTTCATTTAGATACTTATAATAGCCGTTTATTTTACTTTTAGTAGTGTATTGTCACCTGGCAATGAAAGATGCCTGGTCCTGCTATGCTGATAGCTAGTACATATCACCTATACGTGTGTTGAAAAACTAGATTGGAAAAGTGCAAGTTTGATATTGGACACTATAGTGGTAAGGAAAGTACCTGGCAGAATCCATCCCTCATTGCCAGTTTCTGATCCAAAATTCTAAACTTTTTGCTGCAAGTGGTTATCAGCAGGTGATATTTTCACATATTTTCTACAGGCTTACTCAGGCACAGTGCTTGGTTGCCTGCTAATTAGAAATGGTTCCAGTCCTTCCAGTGTGGTGGCAGAGTGGTATTTCCAATGAGTTCAAAGGAAGCATGTTTAGTTCTAAAAAGATAAATCAGCAAAGGGATTTTTCATGTCACTTTATCATACATATTTTTGAAGGTACTTGACTTTTGGGCTGCCTGAGCCAAATCAAGACCCAAATCCTAGAATCCACACTGGAAAGTAGGCAACAGGGCTTTTTAAAATCAGGTTAAGAGTTACTGATGAAGGAAGGCAACAGGAGGAGATGGCAATGAGCTTTTAGTAAGCTCTCAGCATCCCCTCCCTCTGAATAACTTTTGTGCCACAATTACCCAGGGGAATTGAAGCCCACAGCACTCACTTCCCCCATAGTACAGCTCCACTTTGGGGCACCTCTACCCTGGCAAGTAAGAAACCAAGGAGGATACTGACAGCCCTTCCCAAAACCCGGGTGAGTGTAATTTTGCAAAGACATGTCAATGCACTGAGCAGCACTCAAAAGACAAGTGCAGATGGCCAGTGAGTTGGCCAATCTATTTTAAATGAATGAAGAGTCCTTCAAACAGCAGAAGAAAATGACTTAAGATAATTTTTTTGTAGAGTTAGTAAAACTGAATTTTTAAGGTGCATTAAAAACCTTTTTGTTTTTTTCTACAGTAGCTATACTTAAAATATTGAAAAGGATGTTAATTTCTGATTTTAAAAGCTAAAAACACTTTTGAAAGAATAGCTATTCTTTAGTTAGAGACTTTTTTTCCATTTCACTTTATTCTAGTAATTTAATTCAAAGAATATTCCACTTAATTGTAGCTGACAAGGCAAGAAGGCTTTTGTTTATTATAGAGTAGGTGTAGAAGAGGAGCAACACATTGAAATCTAGAAGGACAAGGGAGCAAGAAACAAACTGTGTCTATCTCTGTCTATCATTATGAACTCCTGTGTTAAATACATTTAGATAAACCATTTTCTGTATACAGTACATTCAAGATAGTTTTATTTCACTGTTAAAACAACCAATTCCTGGTTTCCCACATTTAAATATTAGTTAAGTTTTCAGCCAACTAGACTAGGACAGGAATCATTAGGAATATAGCATTCATTGTCCTGTAAAAGAAATGCATCACTTCTGGGTAAAGAATATAAAAATTCAGACGTGAGATCTGTATATGCTCTGATATATGATTATGTGAATAAACATATACATCTAAACTGTATCTCCCTGATCAACAGAACAAAATTGAATGCATTTATCTATGGTTTTAATGGTTGCCAGAATTATCTTTTAAAAATACCAGACGTAAATACAGAATTATTTAGATCTTTTTTTTTTTCCTGTTAACTGCATTTAAATGCAATTAAAAATGTTCATTTAATTCATAGAGTCGTGTCGTGTACTGAAATTGGTGGGAGACCAATATCCTCTCTCCAGTTTAAAGAGAGAATATGTGTGCAAGTTAGTTCTGTGCTGTGAGTCTGAATATGATAGGTATTCCCATGCACTTCAGCAGAGGTTAGTCACATCTGCAGCAGCTACATCCACTTGCATTTCAAAGCAGTTTTCTTGACAAGATGTGTGTGCATTCAAAACTGCTCAGGATTTTGAAGAGCTATTAATAGTCTGCAATGTTTGCTCACACAACATCTAGTATTCCTTTGGCAAGAGCTGCATTTGGTTTAGTGCAGCAGACATTTCTTACTCTGGTGGGAACAGTGATGTTACCTGATTTGCTGTGCATCTTCACAGGAGCCACACATTCCTCTGTAACAGTTTAGATCTCAAAATATTTCCAGGTAGTCCAGGAAGTATAAGAAGGATGCCTCATTACACTGTAAGTGCATTTCTAAGGATCACTGAAGCATTTGATGCTCATGTGGGAAATCTCAGAAGGAATTAAGTCAGGGGTGTGTGGCCCCTTTCTGGCTGCCCCATTTGCCCCAAATCAAAGATTTCCTATCTTTGATATTTCTCCAGCACTCAAGAACCTTAGACAAAATAAATCACCGATAGTGATCACCTCTCCTAAACACATTTACACCAGCTCTGTTGTGCTAATGGAAATGTTAAACCTGTTATAGAGGCAGTGCCTTCTACATTTTGGAGGATGTCCCATCAATCACAGACCTGCCAGACTGAGACACAAATTAAAATGTTGGCAGTTTTGATTATTTTCTTCCCTATTCTAAGAAGGATTTTACAATAAATATTGATCTGAAGATTTATTACACTGGAATATTGTGATGGTGGCCTAACAGGAGCTAACCTGCTTTTTAGGACAAGTCCAGTGTAGTGTGTTGAACTCTCCCATTCTCCTGTGACTGGAAAATAATATCTTTCAAGCTCAGATAGGGTAGAAGCTGGATGTTAAAACCCTCAACTTGACATAGACCATTATATAATCCCACAGGCTTTCCTTGGTATAAAGATCACCTTCTGTTTAAATATCTGCATCATTATTACTGTCCTTACACATGATCATTATTTTTTGGAGAAGCTATCACTTGAAAACCTATTTTTTAAAGAACATGGCACATAGAGTTGTGTTTGGGCCTTGTTTCATGAGAACGTAATACCAGTTGCTCCCTACTCAGTTGATGTCATTTTTTGGTAAGGATGTTCAAGATAGGGCCTAACACAGAACTCAGGTCTGGACTATTTATTCTGCTAATTACGTTTCTCAGCACATGAGATCCTGTTGTCACCAGATCCAGATGGAGTGCATGAAATAACTACGTGCACAAGGGTAGTTATACTTGTCAGAGTGCTTTGCCAATTTTAATGTTGCTTTTTAAGTTGTCCTTTCCCTGGTTTATTATTCAGAGTGTTTACTTGAGCAAAACCATGTTAAACAGCAGCAGAGTGTTGAAAATAGTCTGAATAAATGAATTATTATGATGCTTGCCTTCTCAAAAGAAAGCAAGGCCCAATCTCTTGCCAAAAATGTTTTAAATTATTGTTCTGAGAGTACAAGGGACAAATATCTCAGGACAGTCAGTACCAGATGATGGCTTTTCTTTCCCTTGGGAGTTTGCTACTGCCCGTCACTCTGCTTACAGTGCAAGGAAGCAGCCGGGAGACTCCTCACTACCTATCCTCAGAACAAACATAGTGGCTAACTCCGTGGGAGTCTGATTTTGTTTGGGAGCTCTGGGTGTTAAATAATTCAGGAATGAATAAATAATAATAATTAGAAATATTTCATTGGCCTTACATAGCTGTCTTATCTGTTAGATGGATTTAACTCTAGGTAGTGCCTCCATAATTTAGGAAAACCTTTTTTTTTTAACTCATAGCTGGGAAGCAATTGGATGAAACCAGTTTTCTTCAGTTCATTTACAAAGAACTACTAATTGCAGTAGTTTTCAGTGTTCTCAAGTGCATGTTACACTGAAAGCTGGGGGACTTTCTCATCCATTATTGCTCCTTGGAAGCATACACTCCCTCTCAGCTAGAGAACTGTTGATATATTGATCAATATGCTTGGCCCCTCACTCATCCTTACGCAGGCAGAACACAGGGGAGCGAAATGTAATGCCTTGTTATTGCTATTGTGACCTCCATAGTGCATATTTGACCTCACAGAAAATCGGCTTTCTGCCTCAGTTGACAGGCAAGATAAAAAATATTGATAATAGCAGAGGATGCTCGAAACCTCATAGGAAATGTTCCTCACCTTCTGGTGCTGGGCCTTCATTAGTTTTTCTTTCTTCCTTTTCAACTTGATTTTTGGAAGATGTAGTGAGTGCACAAAGTCAAAGGGTAAAATTGGGTTACAAAAAAAATAAGAATCTTCGCTTTTAATCTGCTACAAGTTGTTTAACCATTTCGACCTACCTTGCCTAGGAAGCTGTCCTCTCAAGTGTACTGCAAATCAGGGTGGAAGGTAACCTGTGGTCCTGTCCTGGAACATAGACACCTAATTTGCTGTCTAAATGATAGATGAAAATAGGCAGAGATGAACTGTGTTTGTTTTGCAACACACTGTCAATGGTTTTACTTGCTAACTCAAATTAAGTCTGGGTCCATCTTTATGCAATGTAATGGATGCAAGTTTCTGGGGCAGCAAACTTTAAAGGAGGTCTAGGAGAAACTTATTCAAAGTTGACCCTTTATTTCTTGCTAACAGACCTTGATATTTGTTAATTTGATGGAGCTGAGCTTCTTAGCCAAAACACTTGTTTCTTCAGTTGGTCTGTACATGGAGAAGATGGGCTTGAGGTTAATCCTCTAGGAAACAAAGCTAAATACATACTGTTAAAATAAAAATAAAAATAATTATATTAAAAAAAAAAAAAAAGTTTTACCTTCAAAGTAATTTTTTCCTTGAGACTCTTTTCCTTTATTGACTTTTTTTCCTACTAAAAATTCCCAACACATTTTGAAAGACTTTCTGACAGAAACAAAAGCAACAATTGTTTCTACAGAAATGTTGATTTAGTTTGGCTTGGCTTGGTTTGTTTTGGTTTGGTTTTACTTGTTCACTTCACTTCACTTTCCTCAAAAAACATTTTTTAAGCAAAATATTCTAACGTGTCTAGTGTTTGTATCTGTGATGGACTCTCTTTCAGAGACTATCTGGAAACCTTGTATGATCTCACTTATGTTATTTATTTACTTTAATAGACAGTGACCAATATGATAGATATACTTCTTTAAATGAATTGCACAGACTGGAGCTGTTCTGTGCCATGAAGGACTTTTGATAATGAATATGACACACTGACTGACAAAAACTTTGGGAAAAAGGAAATTTAAGAGTAATAGTAATGAACAGTGGAGTAATTCTGATTATACAGACTCCTTATCTGCACAACTGAATTGTCTCATTCTTCAAAGTCCAGTCATATGTAGGAATTCATCATTATGTGTTTCCCCCATGCAGAATCACTTATAATTGTCAGGTTACGTGGGAAATTCAGTTGAAATAGTGGAAGCTTCTTACTGAATGTTTCTGTCCAGGTGGATAACATCATCATGATCGTTAGTAAGTCAAACATCAGGCTTTCCTTTCCCATATGTTTTATGTTTTAAATCTATCTACATTTTCACGTAATATTAGATAAATAGGCACTACTCTGCCTATTAATTTCAAGCTCCAGGGAAATCGATACAATCAGCTAACCCAAAAACTGATTTGTTAATGTAAACTTCATGATTCAATGTTTGTTGTATGCCTCGTGCTATGTGCCTCAGTTTCTAACTCTTCTCTTTCTACAATTTCAGCACTGAATTACATCCAATATGTAGCATATCTCAGGCTAAGCAAGACCTTGATGAGCAACCTGGCAATAAGATACATAGACGATCTGCAGCTGAAGATTATATTTCCAACTATGCCATTGGTTTTGACCCTTCAGAGAATGAATTTGACTATGGTTTATGCAATGAAGTAGTTAACGTGGCTTGCTCACCTAAACCTGATGCTTTCAATCCATGTGAAGATATCATGGGTTACAACATTCTGAGAGTCCTGATATGGTTTATCAGCATTTTAGCTATCACTGGGAACATTGTTGTTCTCATTATTTTAATAAGCAGTCAATACAAACTCACTGTACCTCGTTTTCTAATGTGCAATCTCGCATTCGCAGACCTCTGCATAGGTATCTATCTGTTGTTTATTGCATCTGTAGATATACAGACTAAAAGCCAGTATTACAACTATGCCATAGACTGGCAAACAGGGGCTGGATGCAATGCTGCAGGATTTTTTACAGTGTTTGCAAGTGAACTCTCAGTCTACACATTGACTGTGATAACTCTGGAAAGGTGGCATACTATCACCTATGCCATGCAACTGGACCGCAAGGTTCGATTTCGGCACGCTGTGATTATAATGATTTTTGGCTGGATGTTTGCTTTCACGGTGGCACTTCTTCCCATATTTGGTGTCAGCAGCTACATGAAGGTCAGCATATGTTTACCCATGGACATTGAGACACCATTTTCTCAGGCTTATGTTATATTTCTTTTAGTGTTGAATGTACTCGCCTTTGTGATCATATGTGCCTGCTACATCTGCATCTACTTTACTGTAAGAAACCCTAACGTCATCTCTTCAAATAGTGACACCAAGATTGCCAAGCGCATGGCTATATTGATCTTCACAGACTTCCTCTGCATGGCGCCAATATCATTTTTTGCAATATCAGCCTCACTCAAGGTTCCTCTCATCACAGTGTCCAAATCCAAGATCCTCCTGGTTTTGTTTTACCCCATCAATTCCTGTGCCAACCCTTTCCTCTATGCCATTTTCACAAAGACTTTCCGCAGGGATTTCTTCATTCTGTTGAGCAAGTTTGGTTGCTGTGAAATGCAAGCCCAGATTTACAGAACAGACACTTCCTCATCTGCTCATAATTTCCACACAAGAAATGGTCATTATCCTCCCGCATCAAAAAACAGTGATGGGACTATTTATTCACTGGTTCCTCTAAATCACTTGAACTGAAATGCCTGCATGAATTTGTGTCTGAGGCAGTGTGATAATCACTTTCAACTGTGAATTTGAATAATGACTACAACATAACATGGAAACTTATTTTGATGGGAAAACATTTTTATTTCCTCTTTGCTTTTTTGTTCAATGAACAGTCTTCAGAGATGACACATGATCTTCATTAGTTCTTGAAGGACAAAGAACAAAACGGCAGTATATGTCAGAGTGTCCTTGTAGAATTGTCTTCAGAAATAAATGAGCTTATAAACGGGTATCTCATACTATACAGGCAGAGATTGCCTTCATTCTAGGAAGATGTTACCTGCTTACTGACAATTAAATAATGGTTATATGTAGTCAAAAGAAAAAAATATGTAGAATTATTTTTTTGTCTGTGAAGCATGTTGTAACAATGACCGATAATTATCTCTTTTCATTAATCATCATATCTCCTAAGGTTACAGGAGAAAGAAGTCCAGTCTTTACAGTTTTAAGCCCTCCTTCAGTACAAACTTACCAGGAATGAAAATATCTTCTGTTGCTTCCATTTGTGTTTACCATAGCAGTTGGGCTGATGCATCTCCAACTAGGTTAATGTTAGCTGTCCCACACTGTGTGTACATATTTTAATCTGCAAAAAAGTATCACATTGGGTAGGATTGTGTTGATCTAGACTGGTAGGCTCAAAGAAACAGATTTCACGTGAATTAATATCAAGGAGATTAGTTTGATTTGTTGGTTATGTTTCCAAGACAAGAAAGAGAGGAACAAAAGCAGAAGAAATCCTTCATAACAAGGAGGATGCTTCCTCAAGTTGATTTCACAAAGTTGTGTTGAAATAGCTTTTCTGGGGTTGGACCCCTTGGTTATTTGGACCCCTTGGCTATGTGGGTTGTTCTGATATGATTCCTTGGGCTATGTCAGGGTCATTGTCTCCAGATGCATCCTTTTGGCTTATGAATATTTGAACAAAAGCTTTTATGATATCCTGGACGTACTCTTTCTCCTTCCCTTATAAATAATGGTTCATGTGCAGCTTATAAGATGAGGCTCCTGACTGAAAGATGTGAAAGGCATAAGCTGCATATGTTGAAACAAGAGGGGAAAAAAAAAATCAAGATTTCCGGATTTTACAGATGTTTTGAATAACATCTGAATCTGAATGCAATCTTTTTGCAAGGCTTAAAAATGAAATGGTTTACAGGTTAATCATTCCGAAATGCATTGAGTATTTAGAGTTGGGTTGTGTTTTCTCCTGGTGACTATGCATCTATGTGAAGATATGGAGACATAAAAAAGCAAAGAAATAATCAAAAAACATGAGGGCAGGAGTCTGAACTTCATTTCCACCTCACAGACAATTCACTTTTTTTCCCCATGATATTAAAAGTCTTTGGAGTCTTCACGGGTTAATATGATGAGTTTTGAATATTTCCTGTTTACAACTCCTAACATTTCAGCAGCTGTTTTTCATGTTTCCATTCATAATTTCTCCTGTCATCAGCTTTACATGTCAGCACCTGAACCTGATGTGAATAACTACAGGAGATGATTGAGTCCTAGCTGAGAAAGGAGGTATTAGCATAAAATTAGCATAAAACAGGGGAAAACAAAGATGGGGGGATGGGGGAGAGAGAGTTGGAATTTTTGTTACTTGACATGAGTAACACTTCCTCCAAGATCCAGGAGAAGGAAGAATGGAAGAGCTAAACCACAAAGACTGTCCATCTCTGGGAAGCCCTTCTGAGTACTCAGAGGAATCATTTATTCACAAACACTTTATGTCATACACAGTGTAGTTGCATTCAGAAAAAAGCTCCTGAATCTATTCTTGGTCAAAAATTAGGGGTATTCTTTGGCAAATGCTAGACCATTTTTGTTGATAAATAGGACAAATTTATGCAGTGTGTCACATGTTTGCCTGACCATTTTCAAAGACAACAGAATGAGACCTCAAAAACCTTGAAAGGTAGTCATTCTGGATTTCCCTGTGACTGTTTCACACAACATTTAAACAACAAGCTCTTATTTCCACGGGGCACAGTCCCTGGTGCTTGTGAACTTCACTCAACAAATAGCTTATTGTGATCAGTATTACTGCCCTCAGGATCAAGCACAACTCACCCTGACTGAGCATAAGGAGCTTTTTGTGTTTGGTCATGTAGTATTGGGTCAAAAGGCAAAGCCTAGAAGGAGGAGGAGGGAAGGGAAGGGAAGGGAAGGGAAGGGAAGGGAAGGGAAGGGAAGGGAAGGGAAGGGAAGGGAAGGGAAGGGAAGGGAAGGGAAGGGAAGGGAAGGGAAGGGAAGGGAAGGGAAGGGAAGGGAAGGGAAGGGAAGGGAAGGGAAGGGAAGGGAAGGGAAGGGAAGGGAAGGGAAGGGAAGGGAAGGGAAGGGAAGGGAAGGGAAGGGAAGGGAAGGGAAGGGAAGGGAAGGGAAGGGAAGGGAAGGGAAGGGTGTTGTAGGGCCTGTACCATTCCTTTTGTGGGACATTGGTCCTTTTATAGCTGTTTTCAAGGTAGTCATTTTTACACTGGAGAAAGAAAAAATAAGAAAAAATGCAAGATACATTTTATTCATGCTTGTAATGTCAAAAAAGCCAGCTCATGTTTGGTGTGGATTTTCTCAGCACTGAACAATGTGTTTTATTTGTGTAATCTTTAAACTATTTTACATTTTCCTTTCTGAAATCTGTTTTAATAAAAACAAACAAAATGCCTTGAGAACAAGTCAGAGATATGCTGATGAAGTAAGCAATTAATGTTACTGCTTATCTGGAGTTCCATTTATGCAGTGCAGCCTCCACAACTGGGTCATTGTGACCTGCGAATGAAACTCCCGTGATGAAAGCCTCCACAATTTAAAAAAAAAAAAAAAAAAAAAAAAAAAAAAGGCTTGCAGAGAGCTAAGAAAATACAGAAAACTGTATGTTTGAAACTTCTAAAACAGGTAACTTTGCAACACTCATATGTCTTTGTTTTAACCAGTCCCTTCCATTAATTCACATTTCTTATGAAGTAAGATACAAATCATTGACAGAGTTTGGTCCTTTTTAATATATATAAATGACTCTTCTTAGATGAGACACTCTTCTGTCCCTCTTTTTGACAGGCAGTGTGTCTGATCTGAAGACTCAAAACAGAGATTCCAAGCCTCGGCTGTCATGAGGTGCACCATGGAAACTGAGTCTTTGCTAAGCTCTGTCTCACAGGAAAAGACAATCTTTTTCTATCCAGGAGCCCATTGCCAGCCCGCTCCAAAGACCATCTGACAGCTGACAATACTGTAATGACTTCTGGTTTTCCTCCCTACCGTTTGACAGGTGCTGCACAAGCAAGGAAAGGTTTCAAGACGGTGCAGAACTCCAGGGTATGTCACAGCTTGAGTCACTGTGCTGTGTAAGGAGACCAAAGGCCCACCATGACAGGCCTGGTGATCTCCCCCATTCCCATGAACCGCCAGTGACACTGCAGACTCACAGAGATAAAGAGAACAAAGGAATGTAAAAGTGCTGAACAAACGCAAGGACAATGACTTGTTAGAGACAGCCCAGAGCATAAGCTGAGCGCCAGGAGCTCGTCATGAGCACCAGACTAATATTTAACTAGTTTGAAAGGGCTGAGCACAAGGCATAAGATCCAAGCAGGCACAGTTTGAGCTTGGTGAGAACATTCCAGGGAAAAACAACACCAGAGGACTGTTTCTTCTCTCACTGGATGTGGGTGAGAGCAATAATTCATGAATATGTGTAGTTTGGAGAAAAGGCCTTAAAGAATCAATTGATTGTGATGACTTATCTAGCTGCAAACTTTTTCTTTCTTTTCAACTTTTTTTTTTCCTGCTGTTGTTTTTTTTCTTCCCATTTTTACTTGATTTACATTTCCTGTGAGTGATTGCTTGATTACTCCCCGAATCTGAAACATCCTAGACACCCTGCTACTGGTGCCTCACACCCTTACACGGCCCTTGTATTTCAGTTTCCACCAAGACCCAAAAAATGTCCAGTTAAAGAGATATGGCTTTCTTTCCTCTTATAGTGCCATCATCAGAGTGACATAAGAGATTGTGCTGGAAGTGAATTTTCTGCCTTTGGGGACACCATAAACTTTTTCTTGATCTGCCTGATAGAGGCATCGCTCCTTCAGGCATGTATTTTGAGGGGAACCAATACCTGACCTCCCAAAGCAGCACATTGCTGGTGTTGTGATGGGAAGTGAGAAATGGGGCCACTGGCATGATGGACTAAAGGTCACATCATGAACATTGCCACCACAGGTAAAGTTAATGGGAGCTGCTGGTCAAAAGCATCAATAAAAGCAAAAATCTAACTCAGTAGAGAAAATGAACCAGGAGCCATTTTCTTTACAGCATTGCTCTGGGGGTTGCACAGATACACCAAGCAGGGTTTGCTCATTAGAAGGCAGGTCTACATTTGAGCTTGTTAGGAATGCAAGATGAGGCTTTGCATCCCATTTAGCAAGCCTTCAGATCATCTGACTGCATTTCTTTCCTGTAGATTCCTTCCTAATCATTCCACTGAGAACACAGCAGATAATCTTACATTTAATTTATGCAGCTTTGTTGTTAAGAAGAGTTAATAATGCAAAATGATTTATCCTTAAGGAATAATTTAACCATCCCTCCTCCTCCCTGAAAGAAAGAGCAGAAAAGGAAGGTACATCCAGTTCAAATGGTCAGGTAACCACATACAAACCTCCTCACATGTTTGCATTCTTAATATTGGCATGTGTAATCTCCACTGTGAATTGCAAACATGAATTGCATGTAAACACTTTTCTTCAGAAGGAGTTTTTAGTCTAAGTACTTAGCTGCAGACACATATTTGAAAATCTGGGCCTTGTTGCTTTAAAATATTCATGCACAGGAACAGGATTTTACAGCTGTCATCTGGATAATTAAGCTCTTCATTAACAGTTGTTCTCAAACCAGTAGGTGACCTTTAATTTGGGATGAAAGTACTCAGGAATGGATTTCAAGCATTAAAAAACTGCAGAGTACTCCCTCTCACCCTGTCCATTGAAAATCTTTTGTAAAGCATTGGTTTTCCAAGAGAAATAGTGCTGGGTGAGACAAAAATATATTTCCAGGTCTAACAGAGCAAATGAGTGCTTCACTTAACTTTGTTGTCACTGAAATACAGTGGTGGTTTTTTTCTGTCTCATGCAGTCTTTGCCATGTGTCACCTGGATCTTTTTTACCCCAACCCAACCACCAGCAGCAAGATGCATCCACATCAAAAAAGAACCAGAAAAATCAGCAAGACCACCATGAGAGCAGTGCATGTATGGGAACATACTGTATATATGAACAGGTAGAAGATTGCCTTCTTAGAAGGGCAATCTTCTACCTGCACGATATACTTTTCTGTTGAGTCATCGTAACATCCATTGCTAAAATTCTTCATTAAAGGGGCTATTTTGGCTGAATACCCTGATAGGTGAGCACTGCTGGCTGAGTAAGGAAAATGACAAATGGAATGGATGGACAGCATCCAGGAAAACAAGATGCAACAAAGCACTTAAGAGGAGTTTCAATCGTACATCAGAAGTAGAATGATTTTCTTAATCTTAAGGCCGCATCCAGACACCAGATGATATTGGGACAAAATCTTCCATGTCCTGTGCCCTTCAGCCAGCAAGGAGAAGATACAGTCAGAGAGAGTCCCGAGGAGGCTTTCTAAGGCTTTTTCCCTTTTTTAATGTTGGCAAACTCTGAAGAAATGCAATTGAGGAGGGAGGGAGGTAGAGACAGGGAGAATTAAATTTCTCTCACTTAAAATAAGACTATACAAATAATTCTTATGGGGCAGTGAAAAGAATTGCACAGAGGAGGCTAATAAAAAAACAATGTTTAATTTTTCTAAGCTGGGTGTCCTGCAACCAATGGTCTGCACCAAGACTAATATTCATCCCTGCTCAGAGTACCAGCACAAGGACCATTTCCACAACAAATGACCTTTAAAGCAGGGCTGACATGATGTGTAAGTTTCTTTCTGGCCCTCTGCACTGCAGTGAATTGCACATCAAGCAGGTAATGCTTGCCTTTCGCCTATGAAAAATTGCTCACTTCCACCCCACACCCAGCCACTTTTAATGCACATTTCTTTACATGTCTTTTTGACTAGCAGGCTCTGCATCATGAAATTACAGCAGAGTAACTTGCTGTTTTGAAAAATGCATGGGAAAATACAGCCCTGAAAGATGGGGCTTCTAGCTATTACCCAGGGTCTGGACATTTTTTGAGTTGAAAGGCCCAGCAAGGAGACAGCCAGGCTACAGGAGCACCTGAGCTCCTATCTGCTCCAGTTGCATGGAAAATGAACAAGGGAAGAAAGCCAAGGAAAAGGGAAGGTGTTACAGGTCTCAGCCTTCAAGCAGCACCCTCTCCTCTGCAGACAGAGCCCATGGAAGCTGCTGTTCTCTTAACAGTCAAACAGATGGGATGTTTGTTGCTTCTAGAAAATGTTTTTGTATCCGTACCTATTAAAAATAAATAAATAAATAAATAAATAAATAAATAAACAGGTGAGCTCCTCTGCTGAATTACAGCTTTATTTCCCCACACACTCCCAGACACAGAAGTTGTTTCATCACCACTTGTACGATTGCTGAACCCTGCCTCATCATCACCAGGCTTTATCTTCACCTTTTCCTTCATTTTTAATGAAAATGATCCATTTCTAACCAAGTCCCTCCTACCATCAAAAAGTTTGTCTGGAATGAGCACCCTTGTCATGTGCAGAAACAGGCACTCTGTGGTGCCATCCCTTTTTGTTCCCGGAGTGCTAATGTCCAAATCAGCAGTCACAGCTGTGCCTGCAAACTAACTCAGGCCTCTTCTTCACTCCTCAGAGGTCACCAGAGCTGCACGTCCTGGCAAACTTACACATGTATATGCAACGCATGCTTTCCCTGGGCAGCATGTTAGACACTGCAAAACAAGATCAAGCCCTCAGTGCTTTTTCAAAATTGCTTTTGATCATAGGCCATGTGAGAGTATCTTGCAGAAAAAAAATGCATGGGAAATAATTGAGCATATATTGTCCCACCTACTGTGCAGGCATAAAGCAAAATAGGTGGTAGGGGCTGCTTAGAAGAGAGCAGACAATATGCTGGATAGTCCCTGCTCTTCCCCCATTTCACAGAGCATCCTTCATCCTACTGCAAAATTTCCCAGGAGGTTTGATGCAAATGTGTATGATAAGCAAGGGATCAAGACCTGAGCTGGGGAAATAAACATGTTTGGCAGCTTGTGCTTTGCTACTGCATTCTTCATGCTACTTTTTAAGAACCAGGACACAGCAATAAGATGGTGCTTGAACAGCATTAGCTGCTTGTGGTGAGTGATCCACGGGAATGAGTTGAGCTGGTTGAGTGCTTTCCTGTTTATGCCATTTCTCACTCTTTTACATCTCTTTGAACCAATGCTTTCACATCTCCCTCTTGTCTCAGCACTTGTCCCTGCCTGTAATGGACACCAGTTTTACAGAGTTACAACTAATATCTGAAACAGAAAAATATTGCAATCAAGAAAACTCTCTTTAAAAACTAACAATATACTTTTCCTTTGATTTTTTTTTTGTCTTTTTTCCTTCACAACATTCTTTGTCATCCTGAAAGGTTCTGTGAAATGGATGCTGACAGTTCTCATTTATTTGAGAGGACTTTTCATCAAAGAAAATGTTAGTGTTCTCTTCTTTCCCTCTGCACATATATTTGTCTCCTCTCTTCCCCTGTACACACAAAACTCTCTGGTTTTCTCTCCCATTCCATTTTCTAGTCTGTGCCTACAAGCAGAGACAGAGAGCACAGCTCTTGGACAGGAATTACCTTTACTCCTCAAGCACATGAACAACTTGTGCAGAGGTTTGGAAGCCTGAGCTTGGCCAGTGTTTCCTAGGGTAAGCAAGAAGCTGATGGTTGAGATGATTTGTCTGAGAAAATTAGAAGACATAGAAGCAGGAGCCTTGAACTGAAAGTATTCATGTCCTGACTTGGGATAGACTTTTACAACCAAAGAACATACCCTTCACAAGCTGGGTTTAGATAGATTGAGATTGTCTGCTGTGAAGGAGAAAGGTAGTGAGTGATGCTGGCAATTATGAGAACTGATCGTCACATTATTTACATGACACTGGCTGGCATTTACCAGTTAATAAGAGCAATAGCAGAGTAGAGAAGCTGTGCTGTGTTTAAAGCCCTGCCAAGAAAAAATAATAAAAATAAAAATTAAAAATAAAAATAAAAATAAAAATAAAAATAAAAATAAAAATAAAAATAAAAATAAAAATAAAAATAAAAATAAAAATAAAAATAAAAATGAAAATAAAAATAAAAGCACTGCTGCACTGCTGGCAGCCTCCAGCCACAAAGCCAGGCTGGCCGGGGAGGTGCATACCCACCAAAATGCCCCACACTTCTCAAGGAACCGGAATGGTGCTGGGGCAGGAAGATGGGGTGAGCTTGTGCACACACCTGCCCCCCATTCAGCACCGGTGTTTTGTGACCATCTGCTATTTTTGTATTTGTAAGCCTTCCTCACAGTTTCCTGCCCATTCTCTTAATGAGATTAACTCACACTTGCATAAAAAATCCAATCTCAATCCATCCATATTAATAATTCAGAAGCTTCCCTTTCCTCCTCAAGTCACAAGCAGCTGTCCTGGATTCCTACAGCACCCAGTGCTTAGAATATGAATGCGGTGGCATTAGTTACTCCTGTTGCTCAGTAGCAGTTCCTGTCATATCTTGCAGCATTATTTATAACCTGATTACTATGCTTTCTAGACTCAGCCCATGCATCTTCCAGGAATGGACTTCAGGCTGTCTTCTCAGAGTGGCTCCAAAGGCAGCAATGAGCATGGCTTTCTTTCTCACACCTGCAGCCTGACAAGTTTTTTTCTGGACAGCTCGGTTAACCCTTTCCTTTGCTGTGACTGAGGCTTAAGAAATTGTTATCCTCCTTCCTCCAGACTCGTTGTCTTAGGGCAATTAGACCAAAATGACTCCACCCTTAGCTTTTTCTGGTTTATCTGGTATAAGGATGTGAGATTTTAGTGTAATGTAATAAAAACATGTGTATAGTACTAGAAAACAGGACTTATTTGATGCTTTCAGTGTAGAAAAAGATAGCTTTTGCATTACAGCATATGCCCTACATGTTCATTCAAGCTTCTCTTCACCTCTGAGTCATTTTGGGCAAACAGCATAACGTTTTCTACAGAGGCATTAGGTCCTGACACTTTAATGATTGTTGTGAAGTAAAACCCAGTCAGCAGCTGCTCAGGTCAAAGATCCTTTTTGACCTCTGACTTCTTTGTATTTCTTGGAAAGCAAGGTTCTATGAATGGTCAGGAAGATTTATTTTTAATAAGCAGTTCAATTAGAAAAATACAGTTAATTTTCAAAAAATAAAAAAATAAAAAACTTACATACATCAGGAAAATGTGCTTATTGTGCCATAGCATTTCCAAACTTGCAAAGCTGGAAAGTTGGTAGGTATGACGTTTAAAAAAAAAAAAAATCCCTTTCTATAGCATCCCATCTCCTTCCCAGACTGGTGTGCAGGATGTTGCTGTGCTCTTCTGGGAGTATGGTGCCTGTGGACACGACTTCACACGTATGCACTGACTAGAATCGCTCGCTTAGAGCTGTGCTTCCCTAACATCTTTGATCAGGTTCAGGCCATCACATCTCACAGGAATTTATTGTGAGGTGCTTTCATGGCAATCACTTTATAATAGCAAAATAATAAAAATACTAATAAATTCTGGGCTTGTTTTTTTAGCAATAAAATAAGCTTTCATGTTGGAGGCTCAGAGGAGGACATGAAAAGCAGGCCTGTGCAGCAGGAGCTGACTGAAGTATCCGAATGCCTGAAAACTTTTGAAGGGTCTAGAAATCAGATGCTTTACCAAAGGGAATTCAGCAAATCTTGTGACCAGGAAAACTGGAGGTGGTGGAAAGGAGTGCCCTCCTTCATCCACGGGCAATGTCTGAAACACCCCAAAGCAAGCACAGGCTTTAAGGGAAAAACAGCTTTCTCCTGCTGCAGAAGAGCCAAGGAATCAATTTCTCCTGGATCAGCCCCCACGCAGCGGGCAAAGCAGCCTTTGGCACAGCTCTGTCTTTGGCTGCTCCCCCAACCCAAGGTCAGTACTGTGGTCAGTCCTCCTTCCTGAAGTTGCTGTGCCTGAAAAATGAATGACTCCAAGAGTGGCATGGCAGAGCACTCCCACACACAGCTGCAGAGTGTTATTTAACTGCATAGATGTTATTGAAGTACAGATGGTAATGCCTGTTTTCCTCCAGGATTATAAAAGGCAGCATTACATCATGCCTATACTGAGAAACACTCCTTCCTTAAGGACAACAGCAGAAAGCTTATCTCAGAAAAGCATGATAAAAATGCAAGGGTGCTGGCAGGTAGGGACAGGCAAGGCTGGATCCTTCCACTCCTACACCTCGTGACCTTGCCTGTGTTGCTCATCTGCTCCCTGTCCAAGAGACATAACTCACAGGGGAGAGGATGAGGCATGCAAGGGAAGGTTTGCGGTGCCTCCACTTCTGCTGTCCATGTTGCAATCATAAGTTTTATGATAGAAAGTACCAGAAGAAGTACTAAAAGGAGGTATGATGGGGATGTTGTATGTCACCTATGTAAAAATTTTAAGGTACCAAATGTCTCCTGTGGGCCTGGGAAGAGCCCAGGACCACCCCAGCACATATTCAACATCAACATGGAAGGGTCAGAGGGGACATAAGGTGGTGCCCACATAGCTGGCCCTGACCTATGGCCAGCCCTGCTAGCCCCTTGGAGGGAGGCACAGACCTCAGCCCAGACAGGTGAAACTTAACTTCTTGTCTCATCCACAAGTGAATTCACTTCACTCTTCATGTCAACAGCATCTGCAAAGTGCACAGAAAAACAAGAGCTGCAATCAGCCTGAGTCAGCTCACCATGACCAGTGTTGTAGTTTCTCCTGTGGTATGTAAAAGATCCCCAGATTTCATTTCTGCCATCTGTGCTCTTGATGATGACAGGAGTTAGGATATATTTAATACCAGGTGAAAAGTTTGAGACGGTGCTGCACACATGGGTGAACCCTTATAGAAGTTTGACAGAAAAGATTTGCTTGCAGCAAAAAGGCAGACATTCGTCTTGATATATTTTCTGTCACCTACTGCTGCAAATATGTCATTTTGTTGCTCTTTCTTCTCCTTCTCAAATAAACATTTCACCTAGGAAAAAAAAATCAGAAAAATAAATTTATTTCTATTTCTATAATAGATGCACTTTCACTTCAGGATTTTTCGCTCTGTGCATGGGTAAAGGTATACTTTCAGTATTTATTCATATATTTTTTCCATTTATGGGACGACAGATATTAATTATATCAATAAAAATACAATTTGCTCTGCTGTACTGAAGGAACAACTCCTGTAAAAGGGCAGCTTCTCTGAGGTTCTCATTATCTCCTATAAAATGTTCCACAGTTTAATGTCCTCCTCAGGATGAAGAGCATCCTCAGAGTTGCCTTGGGAAGACAAGGAAATACATATTTGAATACATATATGAATACAGGTAGTTTAAAAGTGGTGGTGCTCACTGAAGGTTTACTCTTCATTTATTTAATGATATCAGATACTGTGTGGTGATTATATGGAGAAATTAGTAATAAATCTTCTTTAATAAGAAAATAAGATTATATTTTGAAAAACTAATAATCAAGGGCATAACATTCCTAAACTACTAGCTATAGCACTGTTACCTAGTATAATATCAAGAATATAGGTGTTATATGTTGGCCTAGCCAATTCAATTTTGTTTATAAATGATAATCACATTAAGAGATAATTTATTTGAGAGAGAGATGTCTGAAAATTAATACAGCAGCAGCAAAATCTCCACAAAATAAAACCTTCAAACATATTCCTGGAGCTATTATTGAAAAGGTTGTCATATTTGTGTGAAATCACAGGGAGGGAGTGTATGCAAGCATTCTGCTCAGCATGAATGCCAAACACCCACCACAGTGCTAGATTAAATTTAATAATAATATGTTCCAAAAGGGAGATACACTGCAAAGCAGATTGCACAAGCCTTTAGTGTGTTTTGACACCCAGAAGGGAAAGGTACCAATGTAATGCTTTTTTCCACCAAACATACCAGATCCACAACAATTAACAAGAAGACTGCAAGAAAAAAAATACAACCAGTTTGCCAACAATAGCAAAATATGATCACAGAAGGGAAAAGTCAGTCTCTGAGGAAGAACAGGCTCCATATGGACTTGTTGCTCCCAAAAGGGCTGGAGATACCATTTACAGAAAGAACAGACTGTAAGCAGGGGCTTTATCCTGGAAAACACTCATTTCTTCTTAGAAGTGGTGCTATTAAGCATGTATGATTGTTGAGGAATGAGGTTGGGTTTTTTGTGCAATAATGTAACGCAAAATGAAATTACTGTAGTGTCCTATCTTTCCCCCAGTAGATCAGAGACTCATTCCAATGGGTGTGCTTGAATTTCATGAAATAATGAGCAAGGGAACCTGCAACATAAAGTGTAATTTCATATGCTCTTAGTGTGTGTGCTTTTTTTTTTTTCTTTAATATTTCCTTCCTCTCTCATTGATTTTCTAAGAGCAATGAAGATTTAAAAATAAAGGGCATCCTACCTCACATCCTCCATCATTAAACATTTCAAGATATATGTGATTTATCAGCTGAACATATGGTGAATAACACTAGCAACATGGTCAGAGCATGGGATTAATCTAAACCCCACAAAGGAACAAAACTAGACAACTCCTTGTTTAAATCATTGTGTAGATCCAGATAAAAAAATACAGTTGCCCATTGGGTATGGACATTACGCTTTTCAGATTGCTAGAGGACTATATTCTTCTCAAGGCTAGCTCAAGGCTCCCCAATTGTTTTGCTGCTTCAAGGATGAGGACAAAATAACTAACACTGAAACATTGCAGTGACAGCCATCCAGATCCCACCAGCACTGTCCTTCCTGAATAAACCAAGCCCAACTGATTTGGAAAAATCTCTTCATCATCACCACCTTGGTTGGAAGTATAGAGGAAAAATCAGATTTTTTTTTTTTTTTAATTGTCACACATCACATTATTGCTTTTTTGTTCTAGAATGTGAAGTGACTGGGCTGTCTTTATTGGAACAAGTGTTCCAACGGCCTCACATCTTGTATTAATTGTCCCTCTCCAATTAATTACATCTCCATTCCTACAGGCAAGCTGAGCAACTGAGGTTTACAGACCTGAGCAGTGTTCTACATTTAGCTCATTGGGAATCAAATAACCATGAGGAAATAGAGAATCTGATAAATAACAAATATCTAGCTGAGATTATTTCTTGTAACTCCTGCATGTAAGCCCAGACAAATGAAGGCCCAGAATACTTGCCATGTGACTTTCATTAATGATCTTGAAACAAATCAATGTGTTTCTGACACCAGAAGTTTGTGTTGCTCTGGAGGCAGCTAAATTACTCCGTTTGCAAATTCTGATGAAGATTTGCAGTGTCTAATAGATATCAAAGAAAACCCTGCCAGAGCCAGTCAAAAAACAGCAGCCAGGTGAGTTTCATATGACTTTTGAGTTTGATGGGAAATATTTCTCACTGCTGAGTAGAAAGGGGTTACTGGATTGAATTATTTCAAGCCACAATCATAACAATAAGTAATAATAATGAAAGAAAATGCAGGTATATGTCTTTGATTCACATCAGAGAGAAAAAAACAACAAACAAACATAATTTGGAACTATTGTCAAAATGTGCTAAAAGAGCTCATTAATGCTGTTAACTGAGCCTAACTCGGTGTAAAGAGGAATGATTTAAATGTGTGAATATATTCAACACATCTTCATATGAGAGCCAGTTGTCCATGCTGAGCGCTGAGTGCCCTGTAAGGACAGATACTCACCTGAGCAGCAAACCCTTCTTTCCAGAGGATCCCCATCCTGTGGTCTCAAGAAGAGATGTTCTACCATATTAGAGAGGCAAAAGCAGACATTAATGATAACTTATTGCACCAAGAACTGTTGTTCTAGGATTCAAATCTGAACCACAGTGATGTAGTGTAACCATAGGAGGCATGTGCTGAATACAGAGTTTACATGATGATTTTTCTTTTAAAAGTGATCTCATTCGTAGTTCATTTTTCTAATTCTTGTTATTTTACTGGATAGTTTGGGAAATAATGGATTTTTTTTTTTCATCTCTGTTCCATGATTAGTCTGAAAACCTACAAGAAATTGGCTTCAGGTAAGATCAGAATACTGTGGAATTTACCTGGAATATGACAATGAAAAAGTTATAATATGGATGCTCATTTTCTTCCTTCTTATCCATAATAAGAATCCTGAAGGACTGGGCTTTTTCCACCTTCCTGTGAAGCACGAGATCTTGTCCACAGGAGACATGATAGCGTGCTCTCGATGCTATCACAATCCAGGTGTCCAGCTAGTGTGTTTCCCTGACAGGATCAGAGACAAAGTCATCATCTGGCTAGAAACTGAAAAGAAATTTTTCTTCCAAATTAGTTTGAGATGATCATTGTTTCCTGGCTGACTGCTTTCATTTTTTTTGTTGTCCATCTTTTCCTGTTGCTGGTGTGGCCTACTTCCTGAATATCTGGAACTTTTTCCTTAAAAACTTAAACTTTACTTTTTCAAGAGCTGCGATGCTGGAAATGCCTTCAGCTGTCCCATGGCACAGCGTATTGGGGGGTTTGGTCTTACACTACATCTCTTCAGTTAGTTTTGTAGTTGGTGAAGAAAGGAATGATACATGCAACAAACATTCAGTGGTTCTTTAAAATAAAATGCATAAAATATGTTTGTTTGTGAATGTGAGGGGTGGGTCATGGCGACACAGCTAGTTCCTTCCACCTTCCCACATGGCAGCATTTATATACTACATGCTATTTGGGGCTAAAGCAAGCAATAAATGTAAGAGATGAAGGAGATGTTGTGACAATGACCCACAGTCTTGACCTTGCCTCTATGTCTGTGATGAGCTGAATTGAAATCCAAGATCCAAACTGTACCAAAGCCTAGCCAAAACCAGAGTCTGACAACTGATTTGTAAAGAAGTGCCTTTTTAAAAAATTCTAGTTATACTATTTCTTTGTCATTCACCACTGCATGATACATTCCTCATGAAAATATGAAGACAAAGCTGATGAGGAGTGCTGACTATGACTAATACTGTGGAGCTATGATGCTTGTGCAAAAGGAGCCTACTTTTCTTCAAATTTGTCCCAAGATCTGCCAATGGTGGTTAACGTCAAAGGATAACCAAGAGCTGTGTGCTCATGTGTGATTCAAGATACGCACTTTTTTATGAGAAATTTTACATGGAGAAAGCAGGCACTGGTGAAATGTACTATGTAAATAACATGTGGAAAAGTTTTCAGTATGTACACAGTAATAATATTAGGCAATAAAATTCCTGCCAAAATTGATTGATATGCCTTAATAATGCCTTGCCACTTTCCTAAGGGAAGAAGAACAAAATGGAACTGAGACTTGCCTGTGTTGGAGATGATATTTTGTAAGTACCTATTTCTTTTCAGTCACTTTCTAGGAAAGGTTTTTGCACTGATAGTGTAATCGTCTCCTAAAGAACCCTCCTAGTGTGCTTCTCTTTATGAACTGACATTAGCTGTTATTAAAATACATATTTATTTACATGGAATTGAAAGCACACTTATTACATTTAGCTTCTACAAGTATATGGTAATAGTAAATGTATTGGGTCACTGCACTCTTTGTAGCATGTTATCTCCTTTTAGATTCTTCTTGCAAGTATAGGAATAGATTAGAGCAAAATATATTTTAATACATAGAAAAGTACAAAGTGCTTCAAAATAAAGTCATTCATTTCCATCTGCTTTTTTTTTATTATTATTTTTTTTAAAAAGGAGTTTTGCCTAAGGGTTTGATTTCATAAAAGCTAGACAGGAGTCCTGCAGTTTATGCCATCCAGAAGCTTTTATTGTGGGGATGGAGATTTTAAAGGTGGTTTGAGATTTTCAAGCTGAGCACTTGTGTTCATAAGAAAGAACAATTTGCTGATAAGTTAGAACTGAAAAGGATCATTAAAATTCTGGAGTCTGGAGGAGGGAAAATAAAAATAATTAAAAAATAATAATATGAATCTGCCAGCGTAAACAGCAGTACAATAAGCTGCTTTGTGAGAAAAAAGCAGTCCTTCAGACAGCCTCAACCACCCTTTTAACTCTAGCAAAAATCCACTAGTTTGCCAGCTGAGCTTACTCACCTCCTCAGCCTGAAGTTACTGCTAATTTAAACCAGTGAAACTTTCCTGACTTCTAGTATTTTAAGACCAGAAAGACAATTCCAATAGTGATATGTGCATGGCAGCAGCCAAACAATTCATATTTGCTAAAGTGTTAAAATAGTACTGAAATGCAATCTTATATGCAATCTTGTACTCTTTTTGGATAACAATTTTTCCATTCACAGTTGCGTTCTGTAATTTAGCAGATTAATTGGCATACAAACCACCTAGTAAGGGCCCGCCATGACATTTGCAGACAGCTAATCTTTTAATCAAGATGGCAGATTTCAATTGTTTTGCAGAAATCAAAATGTGATATTGACATCATTAAACTGAGCAAACTGATGTTTCATAAACCCAAAGCAACAATTCTGTTATTATTTTTAATTCATTACTTATTGATTCTCTTTTATTTTTACATGATTTTTCCTCCAGAGTGCTGCAAAATTAATTGGTCTATAATTTGCTGAGTCATTCAATTCACCTTTTTAAATTGTGTCACAATATTAGCTCTGGCATTCCTCAGCCCTCATGCTGCGAGACTTGCTAGAAATCAGTGCAAGCAGGTCATAAATACCCTCAGGCAATCCTTTCCATGCTCCTGGATACAGGCACTAGATTTCTGAGATTTAAAAATGCTTAATTTCAATAGCTGTTGTTTAACATCCTCCCTAATTAAGAATAGAACAGAAAGTGTATGTTACCATGCTGAGACACAAAATCATCATTCTGCTTCTTTGTGACCATAGAACAAACCTTTTTTTTTTTTTTTGCTATATAAACAATACCTTTATTAGACTAACAGAAAGCATTGATCATAAAGACAGCAAGTCGAATAAAAGACTATCATTCCCAAAAAAAGTTTGACTTACCTAAATCTTTACACCATCATAGCTCTGAACAGTACCATTATGAGGAAAAAAAAATAAAAACTCAGTGTCAGGACTAATTTTATCATGCTTGTCTACGACTTTTCATGCACCAAAGCTAAGGTCTCATCTGTTTCTCATACATTTAAGGAATCCCTTAAAAACAAAGAGATTTAGACTGTTCAGTACTTTCTTTAGCCTCTTTTATCTATTTTCTGAATTTTCTGTAGGATTTAAGAGCCTCACATTCCCATTTCCTATATGGTAACATGTATGAATGTGTAAACATATCTGTTTTCTCATATAATTGCTGCTCTCACTTCTAATCTGCAGCAGGCTGTAACCTGTTTTTCCCTGATTGCTGAATTTCAGGGGCTTGAAATTTAATAAATCTTTCTTCAAGAGTTTTCTATTATCAGTTGTAGACTGATGTTTCAATTTTTCTCATTATCAGTTTGTCTTTTGAGAATTATCCCTTTTTAGAGAAGAAAAAAAGCAAGTGAGAGAAATTGCTGGATATATCTGTCTTCCAGTTACAATCAGTAAATGCATCTGGGTTTGATCTCTCATGTTTCATCAATACTGTTTGCTTTCTTGCACAGCAATCAAGTTGCCTTACACAACAAAGTAAGGCCTAATATGAGTGTTACCTAATAATATTTAATAGCGATTTTTCTTTCATTCTTAGAAAGCTACATAACATTTTTAGAAACTCATGTGAAAGCAGTTTTAACAACTGCTTATTCCCTCTGCTTATCTCACTCAAATTATAAAGAGATGCTCCTGGTGACCTGCAAAGGTCTTTCTCCCTCACTCTTTCTCCTCCATTCAACCACTGCCTCTTAGCCCTTCCGTATGGAGGCCTGTGACCATCAACATGCAGGAGCTCTTCAACTTGAGAAATAGATGACTCCAGGGTACAGACAGCATCTTGAATGCAGAGAGTTTCTCCAAGCTACCACAAGAACCCAAAGCCTGCTGCCCAATTTAATTTTCCTGCAGAGGCTATGGCCAGTGATTTGGGCCAGTTCCTTTTCACGAAGGGGAATGTGTAATTACTCTTGTTTATGACCCAAGATTCTTGTGTTGGTAAAAAGGTTCTTAAAGGACTGTTTTTCTTTAAACCCCTCAGTGCTTTGGTTCTTTGCATCACTGTAACCTTGAGTTTAAGTAATACAACTTGAACAAATGTACTGTGTTAGTGTCCCTTAATTCAGTCTCATTTTTATGCTGGTTTAAAATCCTTGGAGTCACTTTAAGCAGGTAACTCCCCAGAAGTTGGACAGCTGTCTTAGACCCAAGGCAATTCACACGCCTTCCAGCCCTCCCCTGTCATGCCCTGCAGTGTGCTGTCACCTGCAACTCTGCAATGCCGATTTACTGCAGGTATAAAACACTCCCTCTCTCACTTAGAAGTACTGGTGTCGAGAATCATGTCCAAAGCCTTTTTAAGATGTACTTCCTCCTTTATCTAAATCCTATAATTTTTAAGCCCAGGGGTCCCCTCCTCCTTCCAAGTACCTTCACCATGGAAAGCTCTTCTGTATGTCCGTACAACATAGTGATGTGTACCTATTGCACCAAAATTATTAACTATGCTGGTTTTGCTGACCACTATTTGTGTAATTCACTGCTGCAGCACATATAAAGTGCCTCCAGTTCCATGTATAACATAATTTCCCTAGGATATAAAGCTTTATGACCACCTGCTGCTCCACTAACAGAGGTTACAGGCAGCCCATCTTATTGTGATGCCAACTTGCAGCATCAACAGAGGTCTGGAAGACTAAACATCCACCCTGTTATACAGGAACCCTGATTGATAGCTCCACCCTCCCCCAAGCGCCATTTCCCTGGTGTTGGTTGCTGTTATAAATAAGCTGCATGCTAGCTGTTTTGCTTTCACTGACTGGTGTTCCTCAGGCAGTTCTGTACAGCCTTGGGATGAGCTGCACAGATTAGCTCTGGGTGTGCAGCCCTCGGGGATGTGTTGTTGTCAACTGTTCTCTTTTTTTTTTTTTTTTTTTTTTTTTCCCTGCAAGGGAGAGGAAATCTGACAAGTGCAGCTAGGCCTGATAACAAAGCTTTGGTAGGAGATCAAGTGAGAGAGGTGCCAGTTACTGTGTTGTGTCTCCCCCTGTTCCCTTGGCACCTAGCAGTCTATTTAAATCCTTTCTCATGTCTATAGACAAAGTCTGGGACACGTCATATTGCAGAAAAACAGCCTTCTCATCCCCACATGGTAAAACATGAGCAAGTCACTGCAAAGCATTATCTGGGCTGAGCCTGCCTCTCTAAGTGGGGGGAATGGCATCCTGCATGTTTTTGCACAAAAATCTAGAAAAAGTATTTGCATACTAAGGCACCAGTAGGATACATCCTCCCATGGCTTGCAAGTAAAAAAACATTATCTTCAGTGGGATCTGCAGATCATCACTTCAGTGTGAACTCAATACAGTACTGTGGTCCCAGACAAATATAATCATTAGGTACATAATTAAAGAGCCTTGATAGAGAAGTAGAGAGCTTAGATTTTCTCTGCACATGATACTCACCCACCTGTGATGGAAATACTGTTGTGTCTGTTGCTCAAAGAAAAAAATATCCTGAGAATGATTTGAGGATATGACAACACAGTTAAGAACAACTAATTCAAGGAGCTCAAGCTATTTATCACGTCAGGTCACCAGGGTTACTTGGTTAGGTCCCAGGGAAAAATATTTTGAGTAGTATTCAGTCTGACATCTAACAGTAAAATACATCAAAGATCAGATGGCTAGAAGCTGAAGCTAGGAAAAGCTAAAGACTGGAAATCCAATACAACTTTTAAAAAATATTTGCACTTAATCACTGGTAAATTGGATTCTCCATGACAAGATGTTGTAATATAAGGGTAGGATTTTGTTTGGTTTCACTAATAATTCAAATGAGAATTAGCTCAGGGCAGTCCTGTGACCTTGATGGCAGCTTTCAGGTTTTGGCCTGTTGTTTTCCTTCTCCTGACCTACATAAGAGGCAGAAAGCTGTTCTGCTTTCTGCCTCCCTGCCCTCCTGCCATCAACAGCAAAGGGACCTCAGCAGGTCCCACCACAGGAGGCCTCAGCGCGCACAGAAAAGGGACCCACAGCACATGCTTCTCCAGCCACTGCTGGCAGGTCAGCCCCTCAAGATCATCACATACAAGTCCATTCACCCCTTCATCCCCTTTTATTTGGTGTCCTTCAATATATAATGCTCAGCCATGTGTGAAGTTACATGCCCCCCCCTCAATGGAGTTCAGCTCCATCCACACAAACCCAGTGTTGGCATATATTTTCTTGAAATGATACATTTTGTCACTCAGCATCCTAGTCTGTAGCAACAATCTCAAGCTTATGCTTTCCGTAAGAAAACCAGGCAATGTAAGGAAACAGACAAACAGCAGAAGTGCCTTTTAAATCCCACATGACTATTGCTAGGGCAATCCTATGCTTCAGAAACACTCTGCCATTCACCTCAGAAGCACAGAAGCTCCTTTTTAAGGACTTGTTCACATACAGGCATACTGGGGTATGTCAATGCCAGTCTGCTGCAGGCAGGAGGCAATGCACGTTATTCAAAGCACAATCAGCCCCCAAGAAGATGCTAAGATGGCTCCAGGGTCCAACTCTTCAAGATTTAGCTGGTGTGACAGAGGATGCTGCCTTTCCCACCTGTCTGCCCTCTTTGCTTATTCCTGTCACCAAAGCAAGAGCTCAAGAAACAGGAAGAGTCTAATTCACAGTGCCACAGCTCATTGACTCAAGAGTTAATGCAAACCACAATTGATTGTGCAAGCAATTAATAAGTCAGTGATAAGCACAGCACTGCAGAGAGGCTGAGGGCAGGCCAAGCTATGACCCTGCTGAAAGAGTCTTAGGCTAGGGGAAGGAAATCTTCGCAACATGAATCACCTGAGTTTGTGCAGCAGAGTCACTGTAATTTAATTCTCTGAGGCATAAACTAGAGATCTACAGCCACTTAAAACACCTGAGGGACAGCATCCAGGCATGCTATGAATTTTGCTCAGTGTCTTCACACCTTCACTTCAATTTCTGATTCTCATGCAGACGTGGACCAGGAGTCATAAAACCACTTTTCAGATTCAGCCTTGTGCACCCTCCCAAGGAGTGGTTTGACCACAGAGTGTCTTAGTGCTTTGACCAGAAACTGGATTTTTGAGAAGCTGTATGTGCAACTCTCACCCTGCTTCACTGGTTGCATCCTTTACCAATCCTGATGCAAGCAGGGCATTTAACCCAAAATGCTGTTTTTGTGATTAGGTGTGAGGTGCTTACAGGCCTCATATAGACCTGATATTGTCTTATGCAGGGATTTTTTCAGTTGGTGTAGGTGCATAGCAGAGTTCCAGCTGAATAAGAACTCCAGCTCCTTGCATCCAAGTAGTGTATAAATTTTTAATGCGTAAGATTTTAAAAATTGAGTGTCCTTAATGAGGTATGGGTCATAAGTGCTTCTGCTGTTTTTCCATGTTACTAAAAACTACTATGAAGAGTAAGGTAGTGAGGTTCAGAAATGTATTTTAATCATTATGGGCAGTTTATATGAGAATTATGATTTTAGATCCATGCTGCTGAATACACGCCTAAAACCTAGCTGGGTTTTAAGAACAGCATGTCTTTTGATTTGTCTTTTACTCAAAGCCAATTAATATTTATATTTTACAGTAAGCTAAAAATAAGCTTTAAAGCTTTTAAAAAAAGCTTTAATAGAAATCTTTTCTATTTGAAACTATAACTGTTTAAACTATCCCTATCTTGTCTGAGGATGTTGCTTCCTTTAAACTGTAAGGATAGCACTTCCCTGTACACTCAGTTATAGAGAGGTGATAAGGAAATTTTTGAATCCAGTAGAATTTCATCAAGCTTATAAACATTACTACACTTTTATATTTAGTTCAGAGATTTCTGTCGGGTATTGGGCTGTTTATTTTAAATAAAATTATTTCTTTTCCATACAGCATCAGAATATTGCTCTGTGTTTGTAGAAATTATTACAGCTCAAAAGAGCCTGATCTCCACCAGTCAGGAATTTACCCTCATATATGTAAATCAGTTCCTGCATTAATTTAATAAGCACTTCTGTCTGTTCTTATCTGATCTTATGTAGAAGAGGAAGTGTTTGAAGTGAACCAGGGATGTTGGATTAGAAATCTTAGTTACATCTAGAAGACAATCAGCAGGCTGGATTAGTCAACTATTTCCAAAGTCTCTCTGCTGACACCTTTTCTGTAGAAAGTCATCGTTGGGCTCCAAGAAGAGGCAAAATGATTTGACACATACTCCCTGCAGTAACCAATGTAAGTAGATACTTCAACAAGTGTTTCTGGGCCATCACGTTCTGACCTCTTCCATAAAAGACCCTCAGGCTACTGCTGGACTCCTGCACCACATCCACATTTCTGCAGCATCCACCCCTATACATGTTTTTGCTGTGCAGCAAAAGGGAGTTGCTGTTTGCCTCCCTATAACTGAGGATCTGCTACCTGACATTTCCTAATCTGCTCCCTACATGGGTGCAGCAGCTACCAAACACAAGATAACATGGCACAGTCTCACCCTGCCTCTCTTTGTGATAACCCATTTATCTCGCCCTGCCATTAATAAGCCTTTGCAGCTCAAGAAGCAAACATCTTTGGAAACAACAGCTTAGACTTTGTCCTGATTTCACTCCAGCTCCCTGCTGACAGATACTGCAAGCAAGCTCTTATAACTTGTCTCACTTTTCTGATTAAAAGTGTTATATTTATGTGAGGCTAGAATTTAAGGCATCAGATTGGACTCCAGCCGTAGTTAAGTGACAGTGTTTGCTAGATAAGTATCCTGAAAGCTTTGCTGAGGGTTTGCTCTTCTGAAACAAACTGTAATGATACCATAAATAAAGAGTGGCACACAGGAGGGCTCAAATTGGATTTCAGCCTTAGTCGAGTGATAAAATGGCAGTGCCTTTTAACTAGGATACAAGAAACCTTTCTGCAAGGGGTCCTCCAGAAATGAAATCCAATAAATGAACACAATTAAAAGAGAGGGAGAAAAGCAAGGGGCTGTGCAAGGACAGTTTTCCCAGGTGAACTGGAAACAAAAAGTGAATATGCAAAGTACCCGGTCATAAGAAAACACGTATGAGCTCATCAATCACTTTAACCATAATCCTCAAAGACAAGTCTTTTTCTTACCTCTAAAAATAGAACTGGATCTTTAACTGTGTCAGAGCAGCAGATAATAGCCATCAAGAACCCACAGAGATCCAGCTACCAGCATGAAGATTTTATTCTGTATGAGAAAAAGCTCAATTTTAGCTTTCCAAACATAAATGGGAAACAGCATCCGGGAAATCATAGTTTCATAGTTTGCTAAGGGGAATATTTTTTCTAGGTGGGATAATAATAGTCTTTTCAGGCTATGTCACATACATAATTGGTTCTCTTTTTTTCATTAATGAATTTCTATCTCTGGCTCACTGAACTGGACCAACTGAACAAAGGTGATCTAACAAAAAATAATACACTTCATATTAGTAAAAATCATTTGATTGTAAGTATGTATGGGAGAGGAGAAGCAGACCTGTGGAAGAAAGGCCTCCTCTCCATACATCCATATAAATGAATGATTTTACTAATGTAAAGAGAAGTCTGCCGCTGTTAAGCCTTGTCAATGAGATTAGAAACAGGGCCCTGCTGTCTGCTCCTTAAAGTATATTATTTTTTGTTAGATCACCTTTGTTCATAACACGGTCATTGAAAATTTAATGTTCTTACATATATCACTGTCAGACTTTATTGCACATTCACAGAAGAAAGTAATTCCATCAAGTGATAGACTATGAAGGCTACTAAATATAGATTTATTGGAAACTCCTGTTGAAGGTAAGTGAATCCTGTCTGCCAGCTGGAATAGAGAGCTACAGTCAAGACATTTTCTTACCTGTCTTGATGTAGAAAAAATGATGACTGCTGAATTCTAAAATCAGATTATCACTGCAGTGTCTATAAGCTTACTTTTAAGTATCCAGTATTTGTCTTACCTCTCAAAGAAAAGTGATTTTAGTCCCCAGACTAACCATTTGTCCAGAATCTACTGATCAAAGCAAATCATTAGGGAGAAAAAAAGGAAAAAAAAAAAAAAAAAAAAAAAAAAAAGAAGAAAAAAAAGAGTCCCCTTTGAAAAAACATCCAGTTTCTGCATCTTACATTCAGCACATAGTTCCCAAGCCCAAACCAAAGAGCTGGTAAACAGGAAGATGATGTAGGGCATGTGAAGATGACTGCAGCTCTGTACCATAAGAGAACCATGAAATACAGCCTGGGCAGATGGGCGTGCCTCAGGTTCACAGTCTGATTCCTTGTAAGAAAGGCATGTAATTGCTGATCAGAGTAAGATAATCAGTAAGCCAATTTGCTTTTGTCTCTCTCTCTCACTGCAAGCCAGAAAGACCACAGTGGGACACAGGGAGCATGCAGCAGACCTGCTGATGGGAGCTGATAGTCAGAAAAAGGGTTGCTGTCACAACCTGCATCAAGATCTTCCCAGTGCTCCATCTTTTGCCAAAAAGGCTGGCTCTTTTGCCATATCCTGGCTGTGAATCAAGTGTCTGCTGCTGGATATGTAGCTGTGGTCATCTCTTTTGTAGATAACTCAGCATGCACTGAAGGCTGCTTTGGGCAGAGTTCACAACAGAGCCAGGATGGGCCTTAGTAGGTTTGAATCAAGCCAGTTGTAGGAAGGAAAAAAAAAAAAAAAAAAAAAAAAAGAAAAAGAAAACTGCCTTAGCAATATCACACTCACGGATTTTGGTCTCAAAGATATATTAAGTCATCCACTCCTCCAATGATAATTACTTGTATCAGAACCATGAATCTGAGGTTATACACTGATATGTATAAACTCATTTTAGAGCATTTAAAGTTTTCTCAGGAATGTGATTCTCTGCCTCCTTGCCACCCCCCCCCCCCACCCCCCCCCCCCAGGTTTTACATCATGGTTATGCATAACCCTTGTGCACTATTAGGTCTGATGAAGAAATCCCATCTTTTGACATGCAGAAGAAGTTTTGGCTTACTGGGTTTTATTGATGGAATATATTATCAGATCTGCTGTTCCATAGTTCTTATTATCTGCTATTTTCTAGTTTGAAAAATCTGTGAAGTGGGATTTATTTTGCTTAACTACTAAGATCTAAAATAATTGTGTTTTGTTTTTGTTTTTTTTAATTCATTCTATTTTCATCAGTGGTCAGGAATACTGTCTGAGTGAATCTCAGACTTTTTCCATTTGAGTTAATTGGCCTAATTTGAACTAACAGCACATTGGTAAAGGGATGGTGTGGTCTCTAAATAGTGAATCCAGCCCAGTAATGCCAGTGATTTATCCTAAGGCTCAATCTTGAAAAACAGATGTCCCCACTTGACCATACCACTAAAAGAATAAACTCTTAGTATTTCAGTTGGCTCCAAATGCCCTTTTATGGGATCAGTGATATCTTTCATTCCATTTCATTCCTCTCCACTGTTTTTAACTTTATCATGAGCTGCTGTCTTCCTACAGGAATGGTAAATCCTTCCCAAAGGCAGTACATTTATTTGAACCACAGCCACTACAGCAAAAGGATCCCCAAAAGCACTCAAGTGCTAGCACAGCTCACTGATTAAGCCTAACTGGTACCTTCCCAGCCAGCTTACAAGAGACAAGCCAGTTATATTATCAAAGCTAAGGGGGACAATTTCTTCTGTTTAAAAGTCAGTATTCAGAGCATTTAAAGTACCCCACTGATGTGGACCTGAGTCTCAAATAGATTGTGAAACTGCCCAAAGCATTCTGGCTTCTCAACGGTATGGAGCCATGTTGTAATTGTAGCTCTTTTAGTATGCCCCAGAATAGTATTTAGCCTGCAAGAAAAACAAGCATGCAAGGAGGAACACCTCCCTCCTTGGAGATACTCAAAAGCCATCTGGATAAGGTCCTGGGCAACACTCTCTAGGTGTTCCTGTTTGAGCAGGGGGATGGACATCGAGAGGTGCCTTCCAACATCAGGCATTCTGTTATTCTATGATTGATACAGGTACAGATGCAGATATCATATTGCCATCAGAGCTACAATATAATAAGAATCAATATCAACTTAGAATATAAATATCAATTCAGAATACAAAGCACAACAGTCAGAATATGTTGGTGTAGCATTGGCTAGGTTAACCTGAGTTTGGATACCCAGGAAATGATATAAAAATCATGCAAAGATCAGCTGGAATTTTTCCACCAACAAACAAGAAAAAGACTACATGGTAAATCATTTTTTTTTTTTTTTTAAAAAAAAAAAAAAAAAAACTCTAAATAAGGCAGAAAAGGGGGGGGGGGGGGGGCACAGGGAAGAACATTCACCTACCATTGGGCCACTATTTTTATCCAAAGGTTCCTATTTGCAGATACCCCTATTCACCTCAAGAATTTGCTGTTTTCTGCCCTAGCAGGTGAATATTAGTACTCTTTAGGATAATCTTTCCTTTGGATTTTAAATATTCATTCAACCCTTCACATTTATTTTTCTTCTCATTTAGTATCCCCAGCATCACTCACTGCAGATGCTCCTTGTCACAGCAGCATAGGACTGAGCCATGTTGTGCAGTATGGCACCACTCATTACTTACTTTGTGCACTGCATAATTATCTGGTTACATATAATCCTTTCCATCTGTTACCATGACAGCCCAGTTGTCTTGGGGAGGCTTCCTTGAACTCTCAATACTTCCCACACAATGGAGTCAAATGACAATTACTTCACTTAATGACATCTACTGTACACCTGGAAACCACACCATTTCCAACAGCATCCAGTGAAGAGTTAAGCTCAGTGGAGAGATAAAGATAGAGCCTAATGCTCATAGAGCATATAAATTGCACAGTGCATGTGCAGGCCAACTAACTGAAAGGCTGTCTAGCCTGCCAGATTTCACATCCACTGGGTAGCTTGGGGGGACATGCAGTAGCCACCAAATCTGACCTACACCCCGTCAGTGTCAGCTCAGATCAGAGAACTGGCAAGAGCCTGGAAAGAATGTTGCTGCTATCTGACTCTGTCAAAAGGGGTTTTATTGTAGTGGTTTTATCTTGGGGAGATGTGATCTGAGAAAAACAGAAGATGCTTAGATGCATTTTCAAAAAGAAAGTGGTAGACATATGTAAATGCTTGAAGAAAGGGATAGGGGAAGTGAACAGGACATATGAGAGGCAAGAAGGATCAGAAGACTCACATAAGGGGTGGAGAAGCAGAAAAGGGTAATAAGAGGTTAAAAGCAGTGTGATAGTAGGTAGCTAAGCAAGGTAGGAAGAAAAACAAAACAGCATCTTCTATGCTCTTTTTTTCCCTCAATCAGATGAGTTAAAGGATCATAGAATCATGAAGGTTGGAAAAGACCTCAAAGATCATCCAGTCCAACCATCCACCTACCACAAATATTGACCATTAAACCATGTCCCTAAGTACCACATCTACCATTTCCTTAAACATCTCCAGGAACGACGACTTCACCACCTCCCCAGGAACCCATTCCAATACCTAACACTCTTTCTGAGAAGAAATTTTTCCTAATTTCCAACCTGAACTTCTCCTGGCACAACTTGAGGCCATTCCCTCTAGTCCTATCACTAGTTATGCGTGAGAAGAGGCTGAACCCCAGCTCCCCACACTTCCAGGTACCTTCCAACTACCTTTCAGGTAGTTGTAGAGAGCAATAAGGTCTCCCCTGAGCCTCCTCTTCTCCAGACTAAACAACCCCAGTTCCCTCAGCCACTCCTCACAGGACTTATGTTCCAGGCCCTTCACCAGCTTTGTAGCCCTTCTCTGGACATGCTCCAGGTCCTTCTTGTACTGAGGGGCCCAAAGCTGAACACAGTACTTAAGGTGCAGCCTCACCAGAGCAGGGTACAGGGGGATGATTGCCACCCTGGTCCTGCTGGCTACACTGTTCCTGATACAAGCCAGGATGCCGCTTGCCTTCTTGGCCACCTGGGCACACTGCTCGCTCATGTTCAGCCAAGTGCTGACCAACACCTCTGGATCATTTTCCTCTGCACAGCTTTCCAGCCACTCTGCCTCAAGCCTGTTGTGCAGCATGGGGTTGTTGTGGCCAAAGTGCAGGACAGGATCCAACACTTGGTTTTGTTGAACTTTATCCCATTGGCTTCTACCCTCCTGCAGACAGACACTTCCCCCCAGTTTGCTGTTGCCTGCAAACTTACTGAAGGCGTACTCAATTCCCTCACCTAAATCATCAATAGCAAAGAGGACAGGCCCAAACACTGACCCCTGGGGAACACCACTTGTGACCACTCTGGGCCCAGCCATCCAGACAGTTTTTAACCCAGCAAAGAGTGTACCTGTCCAAGCCATGGGCTGCCAGCTTCTCCAGGAGAATATTGTGGGAGACCATGTGCAAGGCCTTGCTGAAGTCTAGGTAGACTATGTCAATAGGCTTTTCCTCATCCACCAGGCAGGTCACCCGCTCATAGAAGATGAGGTTGGTCATGCATGACTTGTCTTTCATGTACACATGCTGACTGGGCCTGATCCCCCAGTTTTCCTGCATATGCTGTGTGATTACACTCAGGATGATCTATTCCATAAACTTCTCCAACACCAAGGTCAGGCTGACAGGCCTGTAGCTCCCCAGGTCCTCCTTATGACCCTTTTTATAGATGGACATCACAATAGCAAGTCTCCAGTCATCCAGGACCTCTCCAGTTGACCCAAGACCACTGATAGATTTTGGAAAGTGGCTCAGCAATCACATCCACCAAATCCCTCAGCACCCTCAGAGTGATCTCATCTGGCCCCATGAACTTGTGACTGTCCAGGTGGAGCAGGTCTCTAACTGTTTTCACCTGAACTGTGGGAGGTTTCTTCTGCTCCCCATCCCAGACTTCTAGGTTAGGAGGCTAAGTACCCCAAGGATAAGTGGTCTGGCTAATAAAGACAGATGTAAAGAAGGCATTAAGAACCTCAGCCTTTTCCTTATTCTCAGTTGTCATATACCCCACCATGTCCAGTAAAGGATGGAGACTGTCCTTGTCCCTCCTCTTACTGATAATATATTTGTAAAAACCTTTTTCATTTTTTGTTCTCTTTTACCACAGTGGTCAGATCGAGCTCATGCCAGGCTTTAGCGTTTCTAATTTTCTCCCTGCATATGCCAGCAACTTCCTTGTAATCTCCCCACGTTTTCTGTCCCTTCTTCCACCAGACATAAACTCTCTTTTTCTCCTGGAGACCTAGGAAAATTTCCCTGTTCAACCACACCAGTCTTCTTTCCCACCAGCTCATGTTACAGCACACAGGGACAGCCTGCTCCTGCATCTTGAAGACTTCCTTCTTGAGGAGCATCCAGCCTTCCTGGACCCCTCTGCCCTTCAAGACTGACTCCCACATGACCCTCCCTACCAGTGTCCTGAAGAGTTCAAAATCTGACCTCCAGAAGTCTAAGGTAGCAGTTTTACTGACCCCCCCCCCTGACTTCACCAAGGATAGAGAACTCTACCATGTCACGGTCACTCCAGCCAAGGCAGCTCCTGACCACAGTATCTCCCACCAGTCCTTCTCTGTTTGTGAACAGCAAGTCTAGCAGGACACCCCCCTAGTAGGCTCACTAACCAGCTAAGTCAGGAAACTGTCTTCTACACACTCCAGGAACCTCCTAGACTGCTTCCTCAGGGCTTATGTCTGGGAAGCTGAAGTCCCCCACAAGAGAGAGCGCTGAAGATTGTGTGACTTCCACCAGCTGCTTGTAGAATACTCATCCATCTCTTCATCCTGGTTTGGCAGTCTATAACAGATCCCCACCAGGATGTCTGCCTTCTCCCTGATCCTTATCCACAAGGACTTGACTGTATCATTCCCAGCCCCAAGATCTATAACATCAAAACACTCTCTAATATAGAGAGCCACACCACCACCTACCCCTTCTGAAGAGCTTATAGCCACCTATTGCAACCCTCCAGTTGTGGGAGTGGTCTCACCACATTTCAGTGATAGTAACTACGTTGTAGTTTGCCTGCTGTACAATAGCTTCCAGCTCCTCCTGGTTATTGCCCATGCTGCATGCATTGGTGTAGATGCACTTCAGCTGAGCTATTGGCCTCACCCCCGCTCCTTATCTTCTTCCTATGCACTTGATTAATTGAACTGTGTTTCTAATCAGGCTCTCAGAGAGCCTTAATCACTCAGCATTTACCCTAGCTAGCAGGCATCCCTATTAGGATGGAACAGGGAGTGTTGCTCTCAACCCAGATGAACTTTAGTAGCCAGGAATGACCTAGCTCTCAGGATCAGGACAAGAATGTGGGAAGAGGATACAAGAGGTTGCAGGGGGGCTAGGCTGTGCTCACAGAGAGTTGGCTGGCAAGCAGAGAAGCTGGACTAGTCAAATGAGCCTGCATTTGTACACCACAAGGATACCCAGCAACATGGATGAGGGACATCTAAGTAAGGGGGGGAAGTGGGTGTAGCAATATAATGCCTAAATTTGGCTAGCTCATTACAGCAGTATGAGAGGTATAGACAGCTGGGGAAAGTGCTAGTCAAGAAGGAATCTATCTTATGGGCAGGGAATTGATGAGGTGGGAGGTGGTACACCTGAGGGCAAGCTGTACCAAGTACTCAAAGAGTTACCATTACCTTCTTATAATAAAATAAGCAGGATTTTCAATACTGCACTGGAGAAATTGGTTTGGGGGGGAAGATTCATGACATCCATTTCACTGACTAGAGTATAAACAAAATAGGGTGGAAAATACTCAGAAATGACATATCCTTTATCCAAGCCATCATGTGACCTGAAGATATGGTTGGCAATTACAGCCCCCTGTATAATCCTAACTCTTACAAATAATGCTTTTATTCCCACCAGAGAAAAGGAGGGATTGAATTGCAAAGTGAAGAGCTCAGGTTGGCTGATAGAACTTGCTAATTCTGGAAAAGCTCTGTCTTGAAAATCAAAAATTGGAAAATGAACGTAAATCCACATAAAACCTTAATTCCACTATGTCTGAATGGTGTCTGTGAATTCTCTTATATCTTTACTGCAACTCTGCTTTTGAACTGAGCTATGAGGAGCCAAAAGCTCTGGTCCTGTAGGCTACCACTTAACTTTCTGCACATACAGAGTAGCACAGCTGCTAAACTGCACAGCCCTCCTCCCCTGCTTTAGCCCAGCAGCCCTTTGCATGAAAAGCCACTTACTAAAGCACATTCACCTATTGTAATTACACCAGCAACCCATGATCACCTCCTACCAAACTGCTGGCAGTCCCTTGGCTAGAAAAGCTCAGTGGCCTTCGATTGACACAAGTCACACAGTGCAGCAGTGAAATAAGAAAAGGCATGCCAGATCTCTCCAGGGACACTGTGATATCTGTATTCGCACGGAGGTCAGGCAGAAGGCTGTGACTCTCCCAGATCGTTTCAAATCAGGCTGCTCTAACATATCTACCAGCTATTCAATGCAACTGCCTCGACACTGAGAATGCAGCTGGTGTGTTGGCCACTGCCAGCTTCAGGGAAGCCAGCTCACATTGGCATGTCTATGTGCCTTAATGCATTGCCACCTGCCTTGCTGAAATATGGAATTTGCAGAAGCAGACCTTCTGGGAGGACCCAGGCTGGCTGAGACATTGGCTGTGCAAGTGAAGGTTCTCTTTATTTGATCAAATTTGAAACCCACTGTAAAAGAGTGTAGTGAAAAGTTTTATTCGCACATTAAGTTTTACAAGTTTGTAGTCTGCATAGGACATAATATATGGGGGGAAAGGAGTAGAGAAGGAAAAAGCAAGATAAATTATAATGAGTTCTGAAATGCAGCTAGATATATTACACACAAAGAAAGCCACTTGTGCCAAACTAACTTTCTGGGCACGGTCTTTTCCTGAAAGAGCACAGGCGGTTTTGATCACCTGCATTGAGAGAGTTGAGATTTATATTATGTCCAAATTAAATTAGGGAGAAGAGTCTAAGTGCAATTTGTATTGCAGAAGGAGGGACTGGTGGTGTGTTTTGGTTTGAAAGCTGCGTGAAGCAGAGTAGGGAATTGCTGTCGGTGTGATGTGCACAGTGGGGTTGGAATCCCTGCAGAAGGAATCCATGTGCTGGCACAGTGCTATCAAGAGACTTGGTCCTGTCCCATTGCCTTGTGGACAGACACAAAATATGCCAGGTAGTTTTTACAATAGTCGCACATCACTTACTTCATGAGGATTTGAAGGGCCAAATACCTCCATCCAGTGCTTTCATGCATAAAGATTCTTGTTTCCTTATGAAACATTTTAAAAGCATGTCTATCTCCAAGATCACCCCTTTCTCTTCTTCAGATGTGCTGTGTGTTGTTTTGCGTTATGACGCACAGTATTGGGCACTGTCTGTCAGATCATGTTAAGCTAAATCAGTGGCCTGCAGCAGAGACTCAGTGTGATTCCCAATAAATTGTCAGCAGAGTGGAAAGCAATAGCTGCCCATAATTTGAATTTCATGCCTGCTCCTCATGGAAATCCTATGTGACAGTTTGCTGTGCCTGAGAGCTAGCTCAAATAGACGCCTGCATCCTTAGAAAGTCTGTCTACTGGTCTGTATTGCCCACACAGCTTGCTGGTCACTCATCTCATGGCATAACATTGCTATACTGGCATCATGAATGCTTAAAACAAGAGGTTCATCAGTAGTTTAGAGTCCTGGATCCTGATTATAACAGCTGTGTAGAAATGGAAAACTGAAAACAACTGAAATTGAACTAACAACTGAAATTGAAATTAACTTGGCAAGAGAAAATAAAGAAATTTAGATGCTTTTATCCTGGCTCAAACAAGGAGTACACACACTGTCCTATATTTAGCTCTATATTTAGGCTTTCATGCTGCCCAAGAGAGTTTCTCAAGGCAGCTTTCTGCCTGGCCTTTCCTTAGGGTAAGTGCTTCTGCAGGAGATACCTGTGTCCCCTCCAGGTGTGCAGGAGTTCTGCCTGACCCCTCACCTGTCCATGTTAGGAGTTGCTGAGCTAGGATGAAGGCATGGTCATGGCTAGGACCACACAGTCATGCTGTAAACACACAATATCAGAATCCCGCTGTTCACTCAATAAATGAGCTAAAGGCAATATAAAACTGTGTCACTTGATGGAAGGGAACACCAAGGTGCTGTCACTCATCACAAAGAACAGCAGTCTTCACACCTGGTCATCTGTTATCAAGGAGTTTCTTGTGTAAGAGTTTTTAAAAGGGATTTGAAGGAAAATAATGAGGGGGTTAGTGAATTTTTACAGGAATTTTTTTTAAGCATGAAAAGCAACATGGAAGACTGGGAAGTGTTTACAATGTTAATAAAGCAAAGGTATTGGAGGCTGCTGTTTTGGGCAGGCAGAAAGTGAGAGTCAATGTCTTACTGAGAGATAACACAGAAAGGTTATCAGAATATGTCACTGAAAGTGAGGACAAACAATGTGTATTTAGGGCTTGACAGACAAGGGAGAGCTGTAGAGAGGTACAAAATGAAGCACACAGTCAAAGAGACTGGTTAGAAGAATTCTCTTTGCAACATCATTTGGAACCGATACACGCAAGTCATAAATAAAATATAGTGCTTGACCATCTCAGATACTTTGCATGGAAGTGTATGAATGTAAGGGTCCTTCACTCTGGAAAAAGCTCTTATGAATTCTGTTCTCAGCATTTCACAGGACAGCTAAAAAGCCTCCAAGGTACTCTGTTTTGTTCTCCAGAGCTTTGGAGCAGTATCTACTGAAGCTTTTACTTTTAACATCTGGATATCCTGTAGGCACATTTGCTACAAAAGATGGCTCATTCCAGCCAGGATTTGTAGTTACTGTGCCCACTCCAGACTGAATACTTTCTAAGCCTGTTTTCACCTCTAGCGATCAATTATTTGAGAGAGAAAGCAAATCTCCCTAACACCAAGAACGCCTTTCAAAGCATTCACACATTCTTCAAGCTTTGTGTGAACACTACCATAAATTTCATTCACAAGATAAATAATGAGAAAATACCTAACCTGAGTTGGCACATTCCCTAAATTTTATTTTAAGAAAAATCCAGAAACTCAGATCTGAGATAGGGCTTCTAGATACAAACGCAACACTGCTGTTACTACTATGATGACTGCTTCCGCTACTAATTGTAAGCGAAGAAAGAAACATCATATTCTGTGATTCTGTATGTATATAAAGGTGAGAATTATGCTGAAGAAAATGGCAATCTGTGATCTCTACTGCTGATACAAGGCAGAAAGTACATGCCAGCTCATTACTTACAATAATAAGAAGAGGGCAAGTAGCACCTCCACATTCTGCCAGGGAATACAGAAGGTGTTTTTCTCTCACATTGCCAAGAAATCTGCTTATAATGCCTGGTAGAAGGCAGGTAGTATCTGCTTGGGATGCCAGTGAACAGGTAAGTAGCATCTGCTCATCATGCCACCCAACTGTGGGTCAACTCTGACACCAAGCCAAGTGGTGTAGTTGGAAGGTGTCCCTTCCAACAGAAGGAAGGGACGTCATCCATAGGGACCTGGACAAGCTTGAGAATTGGGCCCATGTGACCCTAATGAGGTTCAACAAGTCAAAGTGCAAGGTGCTGCATCTGGGTGAGGGTGATCCCAGACATTAATACAGACTGGGAGAAGAACTCATTGAGAGCTGAGAAGGACTTGGGGGTTCCTTGGAGAACAAAAAGCTTGACATGAGCCAACAGTGTGTGCTTGCAGCACCAAAGGCCAACTGCATCCTGGGATGCATCAACAGAGACATGGCAAGTAGGTCAAGGAGGTGATTGTTCCCCTTTGCTCTGCCCTCGTGAGGCCCCACTTGGAGTGCTGTGTCCAGGTCTGGGACCCCCAGCACAAGAAGGATGTGTGGTTGTTAGAGCAGGTCCAGGAGAGGGCCACAAAGATGATCAAGGGGCTGGAGCACCTCTCCCACGAAGAAAGGGTGAGAGAGCTGAGACTGTTCAGCCTAAAGAAGAGAAAGCTCTAGGGTGACCTCATTGTGGCTTTTCAATACTTAAAGGAGGCTTATAAAAAAGATGGAGAGTGACTCTTTTCTCAGATAATGACAGAATGAGGGGGAATGGTTTTAAACTAAAAGAGGGGAGATTTAGGTTAGAGAGTAGAAGGAAATTCTTCACTCAGAGGATGGTGAGTCAGGGTGGCACAGGTTGCCCAGAGAGGTTGTGGATGCCCCATCCCTGGAATTGTTTAGGACCAGGTTAGATGAGGCCCTGAGCAACCTGATCTAATGGGTGGCATCTCTGCAGGGAGGTTGGAGCTAGCTGATCTTTGAGGTTCCTTCCAACCCAGGCCATTCTATGGTTCTATGATTCTATAAATTAATGGTTTTGCAGTTTAAAATGCTTTAAAAGGATGAAAACAGTAGTTAATAAATAAAATAAAATAAAATAAAATAAAATAAAATAAAATAAAATAAAATAAAATAAAATAAAATAAAATAAAATAAAATAATACATTTTTATCCCAAACTGTTAACCCCTAAAAATTCAGTGACAATCCCTAACTCTTCTCGAGCTATTGCAAGTAACTAACAAAACCAAACTCCTTCAGGCTCATCGTCTGCAAAGTTTTGTTCACACCACCAGCACTAATGCACCCAAGAAGCTGAACAACTGGGTTCAGTTTTGCCTGGAAGCAAAATACTGCAGGACTCTTACAGGGTAAGAGTGTGCTCAAGGCAGAAAAGTTAGCATGGTCTGGTCCCTCAGCACATCCTCGTCTTATTCCCAGTTCTGACATACGAAAACCCCAAATGTTAATTCCATCCAGTGTCTTTATTCTTTTGTAATAAAGTAAAATGCTTTAAGTGGCTTTCTGAGAACCTCATACCCATGGACAGAATATAGTTTTCCCCCTTACCTCCCTCGAAAAGCAGAAACCATATGAGAAAAATAGAAAAAATATATATATACTAACACTTAAAAAACAATGAATATTTCACTTTGTGTCTGAAGCTTAAGGCTTAGGTCATTTCATTATCATCTAGCTGGACTATTTCCTTTCACCAGCTTCCCAGGATGTCTTCTTATAACAAGATAACACATTTCAAAGATTTCAAAGGACAGGGTATTTAAATGCAGACCAAAAAGTAGATGCAAAAATAGCAGAGCAGTGTTTCAGCCAGTCAGACTTGGACTCTTAACAAAGCAGTAGCTCCTTTTGTAGGGGACAGGAGGCTTCAGTCAGTGATGACAGACATGAGTGAAGGAATGAGGATTAATACCACTTCTCTTACAAGCTGACTCAAACCCAATGCAGAGAGTATAAGAGCACATCAAATTTCTGAGCCCCTAGAAGAACCACCCAGCAGAACTATTTACTACCACAAAAATAAACTCTCAAGAACAATTTTATCAACATGAAGACTAGAAGCAGTTTCCAGACCTGATACATTTGAGTGTTGTATAAATCTTCAGTCTTTTAATTAAATGTTTTCAGAGTTAGCAAAACTACAGCTATTGCAGGAGATGGTTAAAGCCCTGTTTTCAACTAGCTCAGGTCACCATCTTTTCAGGCCTATAAATCCAAGCAAAAAGGATAGACTGCTTAAATCTGATAAAACCTAAAAATATTTTAATTTCAACTAAATTTTTAGATTCTGAGACAGCTTCCTGCCTGACCTGTTCTCACACCTCTGCCTCAAGTCAAACCAAATCTGCATTTAATAAGTAAAACCATGTTAAATTATACAGGTCTAGCCCATTCAATGTGAGGCTGAATATATTTGATAAAATCAAGAAGAAGCAGCATTAGCACATCATTTTTATGTAACATCAATAGGCACAAGCTATGGTAGTGTGTGATTTACAGTATAGCTGAACATTACCTATATTTGACAAGCGTGCATTCAAATCCATCAGCTTAAATGAATTTCAGTGCTTTGCGAGGAACAACTCCATTTATTGTTCTTTTAATCTTTGAATATAGATGTTCTTCTAAAGTGAACTACACCAAGTGTTCTTGAATATGTTGCTTCCTCATGATTTTATAGCAATAATTATCCACTATGGAGTGCAAGTATTTCTGAAAGATGTTTTGATGTTTTAAGGTGCAGATTATAATTATGTGTTCCCAGCAGATTAGTGAGAAAACAGGTACTTCAGCCTGCCTTCCTTTCCCTTTGTCCCCTGCTTCCAGCCCCAATTCTCTAAACATGCACAGACACACTCGAATAAGCAGGAAACTAATCTTATTATAGTAGCAGGAGGTCTAGGGGCTTCTGATCTTTAAAGCTCTAAGATGCTATTTAGGAACTAAAGCAATATGTGAAGTGAATTCTAAGTTGAAGGAGGAGTAAAAACTCACAAAGGTATTTACAGTCCCTTTTTGGCTCTTCTAGGCACGGATGGTGTATTGCTTCCCTTTTCAAGGTTTGCTCATTTGTTTTTCTGTATGTTATGCTGCACGTTTCAGTGGCAACCTGAGCTCTTCCATGGTGCCATTGCTGATCTCCATTTAGCAGAGCTGCTAGCACTGGAGGATAGAAGAAAATCCTCAGCCTTCCTGCCCCCTTCATGCAATATCCTTCTCAATTTTTGCCTTCCTCAGACGTGCGTGAAGAGAAGAGGATACCAGAGTCTGTATCATGGGTCAAGCTCTGTGGCAGAGTTACAGCACAGAAGAAGCACCCTCGCTACTCGCAGAATTACATCCCTCCTTATAACGATGCAGCCAAGAATATGCTTCCACATCTCCCTTATGCTGGAAGAAGAAAAAGCATAAAAACAACAAAACTAACTAACTAACAAAAACACACTACAAATCCAAAGCAGAACAGAAATAAAATGCAGGCTTTGTGCGTGCACTAAATTATTGATTTTAAAAATCATTCTTTGAGTGTTGCTTCTGTATTCAGCCTGAAATTCAGATAACCCAAGAATTTTTAAGCACACTCATTTATATTCTTAACGGCTATTCATTGCAGCCATGTTGATTTCCCATGACACTTAATATTGGCTGCAACAAAGTTTCGTGCAAAAGGATCATTCTTCATGCAAGTATCCATTTATCCCCACAAGAAAAAAATTTAGCCTGCAAACAAGAGTATATGTGATTAATTATTTAGCAAATGCTATCTCCTAATCTCCCATTTAAGAAGTTTAAATTACCCAACTAGAAGGCAGAAACAATGCCACTTGAGGTAGCTGTTCTACTAGGCTAAGTTAACATGAAACAGTGAAGATGAACTGCATGAAATCAACACAAAAACTACAGGCAGTTAACTCAGAGTAGCAAAGATTTATAACTAAAGAATACGTTCACAGAAAAGACCTCTTGTTTCAGCAGTATCATGGCAGCAAAATTCCAGGGATGTCGATATTACATACTTTGCTCGAGCAATATAGGCACAGCATACTTCTCAGCAAGCCTTGTTTGACAGAATATGATTGTCACCCACACATTTCTACACCTTTTACCCCTGTGTTTGCACACGCATGACTCCAGCACTGACTGTTGTTGCCCCAAGGCTAAAACTAATGGGATTTTCTTCAAAATGATGGGATAGTCTTCAAAATGCATCCCAAATTGAGAGCCAATCTTCATTAGTATTCCCATCATACCCTCAATCTAATCAATCTCTCTGCATTGTAATTCAATAAATAAATAATTAAGGATGAAAATCCTCCACAGGCAATCCATAACATTGCTGTATGACTGCGCATAAGTGCCCAGTTATTACTGTGTGATAGTAACCACCTCTGAGCCTGAAAAATGAAACACAGAAATTAGGTCCAGAACCATTTTGTAATCACATCTACAAGGCTGACAATCTTTGGGTCTCAAAAATTGAGTTTTGATTTTTATTATTTCTGTTTTAGCAATAATTGCTTTCTGTTAGAACTACTGGTTGGATGTCATCCCAGTGTCTACCTCCAGTACCCTTTCAATTTATCAGATAACGATGTGTCTTTTAATGATGTTCACAAATTCAGTCCAAACTCTTGTTGATAGCTACAAAAATTAAATGTTTCTCGGGAGCCCATCCATGCTTTGCAGGGTCTTTCCCAGAAGGCAACTCACCAATCACTTGATTAATTTCTTTGTTTCTAATAGAAATGTCCATTTCTTCCACTGCTTTTGATGAAAGTTTAGCAAAAGCCCATCGCTGAAAAAACAAAAGTGCTTACCTCCTAAATAGATATCTGAGACAGAGGGTCTCATAATATCTTCAGAACCACCAGTCAATTTCCTAAGGAACCTTAATCCTTCATCCATCTTATTTCTTCAGTGAAGGGATGATCACAGAATTTTGTGAGGTTTTTAAATCCCCTTAGGAAGCAGTCTTGCCACCCTGTGCAAAATATTGCAGTCAAGGTATTTTTCCCCCTTCTTCTAAGTTGCAGAAATGACCTTCCTGTGGAAGCAGCGAGAGGTGCCGTTAACCAGTGCCTGAGATCGATCAGCAGTGATAAGACTGACCTACCCCTCTAGTTCAATAAAGGATGCTGGAGCACTGCTTAGACACTTGAATATTATTTTTGCAGATCTTAGAATAATTCAGCCTTTCTCCTCTCCTTCTTTAAGACATATTTTCTGAGTAATGCCTCCAAAGCATTCCAACAGCAACTGCTGAGAGCTGTAGAAACTGGCCTGAGGCCATACCACCCTATGCCATGATTCTGCCAAGTTTCAAGGAGCAAAGCTGTGAAATCACCCTGAAGACAAGCACCAGCACAGGAAGCAGCTCTCTTTGAGAAGCCATGCCAAGTGATGAACGTTTCTGCATAAAGGAGGTTGGAAACATCTACATATACACCTGTACAACTTCAGATCAGTGATGGGTCCTTCCTTAAGTCATAGTCCCTAAGTTTTACTGTAAGCAAATTCCTCTTTTTGCTGAATCACATAAATAGGGAAAGTGGTCTGAAATGAAAATGTAAATGTTTGTGCCCAGGTGTTGTATAAGTAACTGTTGTCAAGGAAAGCTCTCCAAAATGGAGTCCTGGAGTTTACCAGTGACTGGCCACCAGCCAGTCTTGTGGCAGCCTTGTGGCATGACAATACAAGCTCAAGGCAGCTCAACATCCGGTTTCCAGACCTAGCAGTGCTGGAGGTTCCCTGTCTCTGAAAAACTGTGTTACCTCTCCAACTCTGCCAAAGAGTATTTCAGTGGGGCTGGCAGTGTAGGCACCACTGGGTGCCTAGCAAGGCGCCAGAGTCATATTTGCAGAAGGCTGGAGCAGGTGCAGCTGCAGCCGAAGGCAATGTGTTGTATAGTCTTGGATCAAATCCCTGATGCCTCCCTGTGGGTATGCAACCAGAGATGTTTTTGACCTCTATCCCTGTCTCATAGCTCCTGATCACTAAAATGAAGCTAATACTTCTCACAGTGAACAGTAAGAGCAAGTACATTAATATTTGTGAAGCATTTGGATACTGTAGCAATGAACATCAAAGGAGAGCCCAGGAGGAAATTAATAATTGTCTTCCGAATATGCTTTGAATAGTGTGCGTAAATAATTCATGGAGCTGCACAGCGAACAATGAGGAAAACAGCACTACAGAATATCTGCTTGTTCCCTGAGCACCACCTCTTCTGTACATGGAAGATGATGAGGTTGGAAAATAGTATGCAGACATGTACTGTGCTATTGTACACAAAGGCAATCTATTAGATTTGGACAGGTAACCTAATTCTCTAAATTTTCCTTTTGCAGGAAGGGGACTTATAAATGGAAAGATAAGCAGCTGAGAAGGAAGAAAATATAACGGACACATAATCCAATCACACGTAAAACTGTTTGTGCCCATTCAAATTATAAGTATGGTTTTGCAGCACTCCATTTCCCTATAGTACAGAAGGGCTATGTTTGGTTCAGGTCCAACTTTCTGGTACAACTGAGTATTACTTACTCCCCAAACTAGCAGAAATGAGGAGAAAAAAAAAAAAAACATGATTCTAGAAAGATAAGTGCCAGGTCCTCTGCTGCTGACAGAGAAGTTAGACATAGTCCAAAGATTTTTGGTAGAGTAATTCTGTACACAGAGGAAATGGTTCAATACAGGTGAAGATTTTTCATTGACTTTCTAACTGGGTACAGCAGGTATTTGTATTAATTTAAAAAAAAATGCTCTGTGCTTTGAAGTGCCAACTTTTTTTGTATTTGATGATGTAATAAAATAATTCTAATTATTTATGCTTCCTTAACTGAGAAATTCTACTGGGGAAAAAAAAAAAAAAAAAAAAAACGGATTTGCTCTAATACCTTCCTATCAGGTGCTTGACATATGTTGCAGAATGCAATTCAAACTACATATTAGTGCAGAGGACAGACCTGAAGGAACAGGTGCTGGTGGCCTGTTCTGATTCATTAAAATCAGTGGAAATATTGGAATGGATTTCAACAGGAACAGACAAGCACATTCATAGAGGAGGGATGGCTTTATGCTAAAGGGACTCATAGGCCCGTGCTCTATTTTTAGTCCTGAGACAGAGTCTCACTGCAATCCTGATTTAATCTGTGGAACAGTGACATTAATCTTGTGCTTTATAAACTCACCTGGCTCCTGCACAGCTTGCTCTATGTGCTTTTACAAGACTTAACATGTTTCTGGCTATCAATGATCACACTCAAATACACAGGCCAGGAAAAAAAAAAAAAAAATCAAGAAAACTCAAATTCTGTGAAGGCATGAGGAAAAAATATACTGCAGGAAGTAATGTCTACTGCAAATGCCTATCAAGAGATCCACTTAATTTTCCTTCTTTTGGACCTCTCTGCTTTCAAACTTTTCAAACTTTCTCATGCAGACATTCTTTTGTGTGCCATTCCTGTTGGCCCAGGTCAGATACAATGTTCAGCATGTCTAATCTCCTACCCATCATGTTTTTGTACAGCAAGCCAACAGAACAACCCCAGAAGCATGGTGTGAGAAAATGCACACTCTGTGTGTGCATGACAACCTGAAATGTCCAGCCTTGGATCAGTGTTACTGTTCTGAGTATTAGTATTGATGTCAATGAGAGGAATATGCAATACTGAAATTCTCATTCAACATACAAAGCCACAGCACCTTCCCGTTTTATCTGTTTTTCTTCCTGTAGCTCTTTAATATCATTTGATTTTACTGCATTTATTCTCTGTTCTTGCATGCAAGGTAAATTGCATGCCATGTAAAACCCATCCTCTTGTGAGCCAACCCAGTACAGGTCAAAGAATGTCCACAAAAGACAGTACAGAAAAATGATCATGTCCTTTAGTTCCCAGCATCTGAAGCAGTGGACTTGTGTTAGCATGACACTTGGCCTATGCTTTGTTTTATTGACAAAGCATGAAATTATTCCCCCCAGGTTACTTCAGATTCTCATGTTTTTCTGTACTCCCTGACTTTCCAGCCCTCAATTACTTAAATTCAATTTTATTAGGAAGGTAAAATTTTATGAAACCAGAACAGACAACAGATAATAAACCACCAAAATCCATTAAACAAAAACATAAGACTCACAAGTTGTCTTGGCAATAGCTTCAACCCCTGCCTCACAGCTGCATACAAAAAAGCAGATAACTAAGCAGTTCCCTCCTTCCCTTCCTTCACTGAACCTCAGCTATGGGCATGATCCTGTTTAGGCAGAGTTTGACACTGGTGTCCTACACACCCTCCAGCATCCCACACTCCTGGTACAGGTTGCTGGTTGGAGCCCATCACACAACACAATATTCTTAGTTTTTTTTCTCAAAGATTCACAGTCCCCGGCTTGCCCATCCTACATGCTGGCAGACACATTTCTCTGCTAAAGTCAATGAGGCTCATCCAATTTTCACCAAAAAAGTTCCTAAACTGTATTTATTTGTTGTTCTGTTTATGAGCAGTTTGAATTTAAATATTTTGCAAGCTAGGCAGTAGATATAATATCTATTATTTTGAGCAACCTACAATTATAAAGACCTTATTTTAAACTTAGAATGATGGTAGTTGTATAGAGAGGAGTAGATTATTAAATGAAGGCAATAACAAATCTGTCAGAGTAAACTGTAGAAACCATGGCCATAGGGTGGTTAAATGGTTGTGTACTGAGTGCTGTTTTACTATAATAGCTACCATTAAACTGAAGTTTTATCTCCACCATTACTGATTTATTTTGCTGAACTTCCTAAATACAGCCCAGTTAAAATTTCAGTTCTAGAAGTGTGGTGGTTTTTGCTCTTGCCAAAAGAAGAATAATAGGACTTTCCACTTAGATCCGAGGCAACTGTATCAACCACACCAGACTGCAAAGAGCATACTAGAATAATGTTCAAGCTTTCAGTTACAGGTAAGGTACCGGGCAGGACTTAGCCCACATGCCCAAGTTGATACAGAAATTTGGAGGGGTTGGTTTGCAAAGGCAGCTTTGGAAGTAGTCAGGGACAGGGCTGTGACTCTGAAGGAGCTCATTCAGCATTAATTGCCTGGCTGAGGAGCCAAGCCTGGCAATCTCCTAGCCAGGCTGACCAGAAACCTGAAAACACCACACAGGATGGCTGTCATGCGAGACACCTGGTAATGTCCAGAAGTTAACCCTGAGAAGGAGCCAGTAACTCCTCCAGCAAAGCCAGTACCAACAGACTCTACACCTTTGAGGAGGGGATCTTGGAGGTTCTTATAGATCTGGGGAGGGAGACCTTATAGCAGCCTTCTAGTACTTAAAGAAAGCCTACAGGAAAGATGGAAAGGGACTCTGTCAGGGAGCATAGTGTTAGGACGAGGTAATAGTTTTAAACTAAAAGAGAATATATTTAGATTAGATAAAAGGAATTCTTTACTACGAGAGTGGCGAGGCACTGGAACAGGTTGCCCAGAGAAGCTGTGGATGCCTCATCCCTGGAGGTGTTCAAGGCCAAGATGGATGGTGCTTTAGCAATCTGCTCTGGTGAAAGGTGTCCCTACCTGCAGCAGGGGTGTTTAGGTGATTTTCAAGGTTTCTTCCAACCCAAACCATACTATGATTCTATGATATATTAGTTGTATTGGAAATGGATGTTGAGTTCCCAAGGTGAGCAGACGTTTAACTTCTACAGAAATTCAGAACCTCGTGAAAAAGATTAGTTTGGGCTCTGGATTCGTAAGGCCTATCATGCTTCAGCCCTGCACAGACACAGAGGAAGCAATTGAATGAAAGCAGGGAAAATAGAAAATTGCCCAAATTTATCATAAGCCCTGTATTTATATAAATATTGAGGGGGATAAAGAGAACCCTGCACTGTTCACCCACAAGCATCTTATAAAAACTTGTCTCATTTAAACCATCTTAAATTTTCTGTTAATGGTGGCAAGGACAACAGTGTACCTACACAAACAGAAAAATTAATGAGGAAAAGGTCTAGCATCAGGGTCATCGGATGATAGATCTCCGCTACTGTTGTAAAAGCAAAAAAGGTAGCTATGTAGGACAGAAGACTGCTTTGCTTTTGCTACTCTTTTCCAGTGCGGTACCTTTTATATATGCAGACTGAGTGGAATGCATCATAAAAGGTGACATTTTATAACAGCAGTTTGTAAATTTTACGGAAGCTTACTGCCTGTAAATCACACAGCTTATTCCCTCACCGACTTTATTACTGCAAACCCAACCATGGGTAAAACTCCATGTCAGTTTACTTGAAATTTATCTTTTTTATTCAGACTGAACTAAGGTCCTTTAATATTCCTTTTCTTCTAATGATAAACCCATCCTGATGATCTTATTTCCTTTAGAGACATTTTGAAGGACTCTAACTTATCTTGAAAAAGCAATTCCTGTTTTTAGTAGTTTCTATCTTGCTCCTATTTTCACATGCATTTCTGCTGTCAAAAGATGTGCTTTTCCCCTTTATTTCAATTATGTGTATTTATTTTTATTCCAAATCTCCCCCAGGCACCTAACCCTTTTTAGATCTAAACTATTTCCTTTTGACTTGCCTTGATGTGCTTCGACTAGCTTCACAGCCAGACATCACAGACTGTTTTTTACAGGATCTGTGCACAGACCTGTTCTTTATTTGGTAACATCCACATTTATTTCATAGTGGAGCTACACAATTTATTCTTCCATCTGTGCAGACAGTATTCTCATGGTTAGTGTTCGCAGGCTTTGATGGAAACTGATGGCACAAATTCCTCATGCATCAGTGAGAATTTTGTGAATGAGGTGGTAAGTGAATTAACTTATTTTACCAAAGAACTTCATGGAGCAGAGTGCCCCAACAAATGAGTTTCTCTCTGTTTACAGCAGTTCTTATGTTCTGCTTGTGGCCCTGTTCATACTCTGTTTTCAGCCCTAATTGAAAACAAGCCTAGATTCTGCTCAAACCCCTCTTTTCAAGTGTAGACAAGACCAAACTGTTTGGAAACCAACATGGAATGCTATTTCTTCAGGATAGTTCTTAATGCAATTGTTGGAAAGTTTGATCTTATTTTCCTTGGCAAGACAAGATTTGCACTCAGGTTAGAATTATTTCAAAGCACTTGCTTTTGGAGCTCAGGAAGATATTAGCTGTGAGAAGGTGTTGATTGCGGTGGAAATTTGCCAACATGTAGCAGGATATGACACAACCCTTCTTCAAACTTAGCTGCTGACTCTGTGTCTGTTCTGCATTCACATTATTTTTAATAAGGATGGTAAGAAGTTTTACTAATCCTTGCAAATATATCCTGATTTGTATGAAGTGTTTGGCACCAGAAGCTGGCCACTGCCAAAAGTCCCTCAAGACTCTGAAGAGCAGCTCACAGCCAAGGCCCCTTTTGGGGCTCATGAAATCTTTTAGTCCTTAGGCAAAGAATGCCAACAGTGTTCAGAAAGATTATGTTTTACTGTATGGATGAAACAATCTCCCCTTGTGGCTACTCTAGCCAATGACATGAGGCTAAAAATTAAATTCTGCAGTGCTGATGGTCTTCTCACTTATTTCACAAGGTGGAGAATACTTTGACTGAAATAATCTTGGAGTTACGTTTACTCAAAGAGGAGAAAAAAAAAAAAAAGTTTCAATATGTTTTGCTTTGTAGCTGCATAGCTCAATAGAAATTGGGCTCCAAGACAGCCCAAACAAGAATAATTATTTATTTGATTAAGTAATTATAATACTTGAGAGATCTGTTACTACTTTGGAGTACAACAGGTTAATAGCTTAATGCGAGATTTAGGTATTTTAAAAGGCATTTTTGGTCCTACAGATGAAGGGAAACACCTACTGGGATATTCTAAAATCCTAGAATTCAGAGGGATTTTACACTAAAAGGTAGAGACATGCATATTGTTGGCTAGGTTAGAGTAGGAGTGACGTTTTGCTCAATTATCATCATCCATACACCAATAACCTCAGTATCTTGAGGTGTCTAGCAAACATAATGGGCTCCATTTAATTAGTCTTTATCCACAAAGATGTCTGTCAGGCAGACATCTAGACATTCAAAATAGACAGTTTGTCCAACTAAACATGGCACACTGCTAAATGCTACATATGCTCTAGGCTTCCTTATCCTTCAGAGGGAAACCTCTGGCCACATACACAGCTTTCCTTTCAGGTTCAGTGTTCTCTTGTAAAAGGAAGCCAGCCCCAAGGCAGCAGTCTGAACATACCACAGAAGACCTTGTAAACACACCCTAGGGTGTCCAACCTGCAGCCTTATGCCATGGTGATAATGAAGGTGTTCAGATAATATTTACTGCTGATTATGAAATTGATATTTCATTTCCCAGAAGATTTCCCTGAGGTATCCACAAGCAAAATCCATGTACTTCTTCTTGGATCCTCAGAGATCAACCTTTAAAGGCACTTAATTGCTGTATTTTAAACAGTCTACTCAGAAATTAAATATTGCATAGAAAAAAATGGTTCCAATAAAAGGGAGTACAAATCATGACAATTCCAAAACATAAATCTCTTTGTTACTTCTCACTACTGTTCTGTAGCTACTTCTGCTAACCCTTTGCATGTTTTATTGAAGCTCTTTTTTTTTTTTTTTTTTTTTTTTTTTTTTTTAAGTATGTAGAAAAGAGATTGGGAGACAGGTGGACAGTGAGGACATTTTTTCAACTGTCTACATTGAGATAAGGAAATACTTTTGCTTCATAAAATCAGATTTTTGCAGGGTCCCAGTTCCATACGTGAAACAGGATCATTCAGAAAGGAATTCTGAAAGATATTTCCAAAGAATGAATGTTTTGAGATTACCCATTGTGTGTGTCCAGGACATCTTTTTTATATGTAATTTAATTAGCATTGAGTAATGACATTACATTTTATATTGCTAATCACATATTATAATTACCTAATTACAAATTGTAAATATATGATTACATGAATTTGCACCAGAATTCATAATTACACTTAATTACACTAATTGCATCAATCTAAACTAATCAACCAGAGAATACCAGGAAAAGTCATGCAAACAAAGCCTACAGGGAAGAACTTTTTGAGAGTGAGCCCACATTCCCAGAGACATAGCACTGCTTATAGCCGAAAAATAATTTAGAAGTACACATGCATGGGCAACAATTTCTCTGACCTAAAGGTGATTTTATGCTCTCAAAAATCTGCTTCTGCTCTGCAGTGGAGCAAACACACCCTCAAAACTTGTTGGAAATTTTTGTTTGCTTCCACATAAAAAGACAAGGTGGGTACATCTGCTCCACAGTGAAGGATTTGGTTTCAAAGAATTGCCAGTGTCCACCAGAAAATCAGATATATTGGATGCTGGCTTCACTGAAAGCAACAGGTACTTCCCATTTCTTACAAGGGAGCCCTAAATGTCCCACTTCAGTAATGGGAGAGGATTTACTGCTGTTCTATTCTGGGTGACAGGCTGAGGAGCCAACTCCTTGCAAGAGCACTGCCTTGACCATGGGGTCAGGGCTTTCACCCAGCACCTTGGCCTTTTGGGGTCCATCTCTCAACCCTTGTCCTTAAGCACCATTTATTGCAAAATGAATACCAACACTTTTTTTTTAACTCTATTAAAGCAGATTTTGCCATATATGAATATCATTTACTTTCTTTACTAATTAGTGGCCTATTTTTCTGTCAGATGCTTATCATGACCTGAAGGAAGGTTTCAATAAAGGAAACATATGAAGCTTTTGATGCATTTTCAGTAATTAAATCTCATCTTACATATTTATATACGTTTCCTTCCTTTGGGGACCAATTTTGAGGAAACTGAGTGGAGACCTGCTGATTAGAGAGAAAGACAGACAATTATGGACTACTCCCTTCTTTCTGTCCCTTTTATCACTCTGGTATCTGTAATTAAAACTGTTGTGCTGTAAATAAGGCTTTATACATCTCAAATGAAAAGGATCTGTTGCCAATAAAGCATACAGTGTATACAGTGTCATCATGAGGGAAACAAACAGAGAGATGAAGTATATTTCCCTGTGGATGCACTCTTGTAAGTCCCATTAATACTCATAATTTAATGATGGGGTGGGTAAGCGTTCTACCCCAAGGCATTTAGAAGTGACGTGACTCAGCTGGGGTGTAGTAGATGTGCTTTAAAATGTCACATTCCTTCTCCACTGCTCCATTTCCCAGGAAGATAATCTCTTTGGCAGTTTTTCTTATGTTCCTAATGGATTTGAAAAAATAGAAGGGCCTTTTCTCTGCGAGCAGCTGGAGGTGAGTATAAGCCATTTGTCACAGGAGTCCTTTGCAAAATGTTCCCTTCTTCTGACCCAAGGCCGTGCTTCCCAAGGGTGTTGTGACCCTGGGAGTATCCTGAATGATGGCTGTGGGACTGGGAGGTGTTAGAAAACCTCACTTTCTGTACCCCCTATGTACTTTGATCTTTAATGGCCTTTGTCAGACTCTTAAAACTCAGTGAGTTGTACAGTGTTATCATTATTCTCAGCAATACAATCGTGCTCTCACATTCAGTGAAAACATGAGGCAATAGCACGATGCCCGTTCGTGCAGAAGCTCCTGCCCTGAGAAGACTCAAGTCACGCAAAACCGTTACATTAAATACTGTTCATGCTCAAACCCAGCAATGCTCATCTACTGCCTTTCTGAAATAGCATCAATCACAGAAAATGTTTTCAATATAGCTAAAACTTATGGTAATGTTTCTATTCAAGTATGTCAAAGCTAGGCCATCCTGCAGTTGAATTTACGCATACGATCTCAGTCCTCACCCTGTGTGTATGTGTAACATACTATTTAAGCACCCAGCTACACATTATATTTTCCACAGAATTAAGCTCCTTGGAGGCTTTCAGCAGGGCACCAGTGATTGAATATTTGGTCTAGATCTACAGAAGTACTTTATCTTCTAGAGTGCAAAAACTGTGTCTTCAAAATCCCTTCTCTGATTCCACCTCACTTGGAAGTTGTCTCAGGTTCTCAGGTCTTAATTATTCCACATCTGTCAGTAAATATCCTTAAGTATCTAGGCATGCTCCAAGGATATTTGTCCTGATTATGCAGAGTGCTTTGCATCTTCTTCATTTCTAGACCTCATTGGAATAAGCAAACTCATGGCTCCCCAGCCTGCTTTCCCTGAGGACTGCTAGAGCACAGTCCCTTCACAAAAAGAGAAACAGAAGAGCAGAGTGTTGATTCCCCTTTTATCTGAGAGCTCAGGACTCAGAGGTCTTAGACAAGGTACACAAGAACCATGTGTGGTTGCCCTCTCCACCCAGAAAATATTCGAACTTCTCTCTCCCCTCTCGTTCAAATACAAATCAAAGCAGAGGATGAAAGAGTACCAGCTAGGCTTGCCCTATCTATTTCTTTGAAGTTGTTCCACTAGACATAATCTAATCCAATACCTACCGAATCAGACAAGAAAAAGCAAAAGTTTCCATCTGTCTTGCAGTTACACCTCCAAGCGGGAGCAGCAGCACTGGGTGTTACAATGTGTAAGCCTTTCCCTGTCTCTCCATGGGTGAATTTTCACAAAACTTGAGTGAGGTGAAGGGATGTTATTTCACTTCACAAAGATGAGCAATGAGTTACAGAGATTAAATTATCTGACGTATCAATCAAATTCCAGTGCCTGGTTTGCTCCTCTGAGTGTTGCCCTGTTAATTACCTAACCTGTGTTAAGTATTTTAGGTCTGTCAAAACATCTTAAGCTAGGATTATGGAGAAGGTACTGGACAAAAAGAAGGAGACATTTCCAATGGCAATTTACCCCACTCATCCTGGAATGGGGTGAACCTTCACTCCTTGTCTGCTACCACACAACACATCAGAGTGGGTTTTCAGTGGCTTTTCACATAAGTGAAAATATGATCTTTGCCTTCCCTTCACCTGATACTTTGTACAATGCTAGCTTAAGGACCTCCTGAGTTCTGCCTCGTAGATCAAACTGTTTTGTGAAGTCAGGAGTGAACTGGATGATTATGTCTCTGAAGAAATTGTTTCTGCAGTATTCTGTTTTCACAGCATCACACTTAAATCTGGCTAACTACAAATCATTTTTCATTTTAATGCCTGTTCTTAAAAGAAATATTTTTATATACTTGGACAAATGAAATTTCTCATCTTGATTTTAAGTTAGCACAAAAACTTTTTGCACAAAATTAAAAGTTTTTCTAAATAATTTGCTATTGTATGTTGAGAAATTGATACAATTCCACTGTTTTCTCAGGCTGCTTTGAAAAAAAAAAAAATTAAAAAATGTATCCAAAGAAAACAAAACAAAACAAACAAACAAAACAGCACAGAAATGTCTCTAACTGTGCTGCTAATTGTGGTGAATTTTCATTTTACACCGTCTGCCACCCGCAGGTCCAGGAGTGATGATCTCAGATGCCTTTACTCATTCACTTCATTCTCTGACCGGTCTGCATACTCCACTATTCCTGACAGAACCAATGACGGAAAACTAAATGCTCAGATGAATCTCAGCAGCTGTTTCTGTGTACAGTGCTGTACCAGGCTGTTAATATTGTCATGAGATATGCAAAGTTATGTACATAGAGAAAACAACTTAAGGCGTACAAGGAGAACAGAATATTGGCTAACTTAACTTAGTGCTACTCTACATCCTTCTCTGAAAACATCAGCTAAGTTGTCAACAGGAATAAAAAATAGTGGTATAATATTTAGAATGATTAAGAAACAAAATGAGAAGAAAAAAATGCACACATCATTATGCCAAGTTATATTGCTTCATAACATACCTTTATCTTGGGTATCATGCAGTTCTGCTATCCTCTTTTGTCCCCAAGGGAGGAAGCATCATGAACAAAATCTCATGCTGTGTCCAAGTCAGGAATGGCTCCACAAAAGACATATGAAATAGCTCAGACTTTCATGCCTGGGAAAACCATGAAAGAGAGAACATGTATGGCATGTTAAGTTTGACAATCATGTTTGGCCATAGAGAAAGCCAATCTGGAAAGGTTAACAACTATTGCCCATAATCCAGAAACTAGAGGGCACCTAATAAAATTTTCAACGGTGGGTTTAAAACACAGAGAAGAAAGGACTGCAAAGCAGCCTATACCTCTTGAGACATCTGTCCTACTGATTCCTGAAACTTGGATAGATACAGATTTATATTATTCCTCAGAACTTTTTTTTAAGTATCTGCTCTAGGTGCTAGCAGAGAAAAGACGTGGACCAAACCAACCTTTGGCTGGACACAGTGGGCCTTTTTATGCTGAATAACACTTTGTGCAGTACAGAAGACCCAGATGAAGTGTGTTCATGCAGACACAGTGAGGCTTTGCCACCTCCACGTCCCTTCCCGGCATGTGAGGATGCCTCTTTGGGTCCTGGAACTGTAAAAATGATGGTTGTTCTGAATCAGAAAGTAACTGTCAGCTCCCCAAGGTAGCCAGATGGTGACAGCAGGAGACAGGCACTTGAGTGGAAAATCTTAAAGCTGCTCCCGTTTTCCTCATGTCCAAAAGGGGGCATGTGAGAGGTGAGAGTGATAGAGACAGCACAGCAAATGTCACATTGCAGTTATTGCATCTCCACTGATGTGAAGGGCATCCCATAGAGGTGTTGAGCTACAATGTGGTTAAAAATGGTTTGAGAGACCTCTGGTTCCATGAACAGGCACATCTTCAAATCCCCAGCCAGGCAATATGTGTCCATGGAGCTGGTCTTTCCAATCTTAGGGAGTTTTTATTCCTACAGCAAAGTCTAATTTTCTTTGTCACAACAAAGGCAGATGGCTTAATTTGCATCAACATGTAATAAACAATATGCCTTTCAGCAGAGCCAGGAGAAGAAGCACCTTAATTCTTCCCGGTGAGTGCTAAAAACCCTGGCAGTGAGGATGAAAGCAAAGGGAATCAAGAAGTACTCTCAGAACTTCATTCTATTAAACACAGATGTCTGTATGCATGACTCTCCATAACATGCAGAAAAAATGATTAGACTAAAAGTTAATAGGAGTATATGTGGTTCACTTTTCTGGCTCAGCCACAAAGCAGTCAATGGCAATTTCCATGGCTGAACAGTTTCCTTACAATCACAGCTGGACAATTAAACTCCTGCCTGGCTAAGTTAGAAAACTGGGGAAGGAGGCAAAAGGTTTATACTGGGAAAAAGGGAACACTTACTGCAGTTGATTTGGGTTAAGCCAGTATTTTTAAATTACATCAAGCTACATTTCTAAATGAAATGCTTTTTAAAAAGTTCAAATTGTTTTATTTTTTTTTTTTTTTAAACAAATGTCCCCCCTGATTTTTCCTTTGCCCTATTTTTCAAATCTACTGTCGACTCATGAATAGTTGCAGTCTCCCTAATACTGTGTGTTTTGACAAATAAATTATTTTTTCCAATTATTTCTTCTGAGTTTTCACTAAAACTTTGTACTCTCAGTATTTCAGCATAGCTGGGTTGGGAATGGTAAGTCTATGCTATTATTCTTCATTTAAATACAGAAATAATAATCTAAAAGTTACTATGTTTTTTTAACCTATTGAAAATTTGTGCCTTTATCTGGTGGCTTTGACCCAGAATTGAGCAAAACAAAGGGAATCCTTCCCTTGATTTTAATGTTTTGGGACTAAGCTCTCATGCTTTAGCAGAAGAAGCAGCAAAACCTGATGTTTTGCCGCTGTGATATAATTGTTTTTTCTTCTGTCAGTGTGCCCCAGAACACCAAGTCAACAGAGCCAAGTGCACATCTTACTCAGCACAGTATGAGTAATGTAGGTCTTCACCAGGGTTTTCTCCAGTCAAAGCAACATAGGCAAGACAGATATAGTTACTATATGCAAAAATACAAAACCCCACATTATTAGTACGTATTCAAGACTGGAAAAGCCATGATAAAAATTTTTAAAAAGCATTATTGTAGCCACCATCAGCCACAGAGAGAAGCAGGAATGCTTTGGGGACTATCAAAGCATGAACAATGCAAGAGAAAAATATGGTTTTATTGGTGCTCAGGACTAGGAGGATAATGCTGCACAAGTCAAAATGCAGCAATGTTTGGGAATGCAATAAAAATTTGTATTGGAACACCAGGATCAAAGGGAGTTTTGTCCCTGCTGTTGGAAAATACTGATTCTAGGAACCATACAGAAATCAGCAGGTACAAACCTAGAGTACAATGTCAGTAAGTCACACCCCTTAAGTCTCCCACTAGACTGGGGCATAATATTATTTGCCAACTAAAATGTTATAAATCAGTATAAATTTTAGCCTAAGAAAAATGAATGTAAAAGAAACCTTCAAATGGGACAACTAAAAGTAAATATAAAAGGTCTTATGTGACTCAGGTAATCATAGAATCATTAATGCTGGAAGAGACCTTCAAGATCATCTGGTCCAACCATCACCCTACGAACAACGTCACCCACTAAACCATGCCCCTAAGCTTCACGTCCAACCTTTCCTTAAACATCCGCAGAGATGGTGACTCCACCGCCTCCCTAGGCAACTCATTCCAATGCCTGACTACTCTTTCTGAGAAGAAATGTCTCCTCATTTCTAAATTCAACCTCCCCAATACAACTTGAGGCCATTCCCTCTAGTCCTGTCACTAGTTACCTGTGAGAAGAGCCTACTCCCAGCTCCCCACACCTTCCTTTCATGTAGTTGCAGAGAGCAATAAGGTCTCCCCTGAGCCTTCTCTTCTCCAGACTAAACAACCCCAGTTCCCTCAGCTGCTCCTCACAGGACTTGTGCTCCAGGCTCTTCACCAGCTTCATAGCCCTTCTCTGGACATGCTCCAGGGCCTCAGTGTCCTTCTTGTACTGAGCAGCCCAAAGCCTAACACAGCACTCGAGGTGCGACCTCACAGCAGAGCAGAATACAAAGGGACGATGACCTCCCTGGTCCTGCTGGCTACACTATTCCTGATACAAACCAGGATACCATTGTCCTTCTTGGCCACCTGGGCACACTGCTGGCCCATGTTCAAGAGAACATTGACCAACATGCCCAGATCCTTTTCCTCTGCACAGCTTTTCAGCCACTCTGCCTCAAGCCTGTAGCACTGCATGGGGTTGTTGTGGCTTAGCACTTAGCCATGTTGAACCCATTGGTTCAATCCCATTGGCCTCTGCCCATCGACCCAACCTGTCCAGGTCCCTCTGCAGGGCCTTCCTACCCTCTGGCAGATTGACACTTCCCCCCCAACTTGGTGTCAGTTGCAAACTTACTGAGGGTGCACTCAATTCCTTCATTCAAATAATAAAGATATTAAAGGCAAATGGCCCCAACACCAACCCCCGGGGAACACCACATGTGACCAGTCACCAGCCAGATTTCACTCCATTCACCATCACTCTCTGGGCCCAGCCATCCAGACAGTTTTTACCCCAGCACAGAGTGTACCTGCCCAAGCCATGCACTACCAGCTTCTCCAGGAGAATACTGTGGGAGACCATGTCAAAGGCCTTGCTGAAGTCTAGGTAGACTACATCAACAGGCTTTCCCTCATCCACCAGGAGGGTCACCCACAGATTATGGGTCACTTGTAATGATTCTACATCTCCCCAGGAAACTACCTGGAATTGTTATTGTACATCAGAGGAAAGATAGGGAAACTGGGCATAAATGATGTGGTTATTAACTGTGTGATCAAACTGAAATCAAACCATGTTTAGGCTTTTAAGTTCAACATTTTATGATTTTTTTTTTAATTCAAAAATCATCCAGAGATGGGTTTCTCAGTGTTGGGCATAGTATATCAGGTTAGCTAGGAAACATTGAAGAGAGCTCTGTTCCCCTTCCTACATCCTCCAGGATGTTGCAGTCCCAAAAAAAGAATTTTAAAACTAAAACCGGGTAGGAGGGGGGGAGGATGGACATGGACACTACATAATATTTCTTTTCTTTACAAGTGAAATACTTTCCAGTACATCCATCAAGCACATCCATAGTAACCTGAAACACCTAGAGAGAAATGCTTCTATGTAACACTGGTAAGAAATCCCACTCAGAATGAGGAGAAACAGAGGAACAATTATCATAATGACACGTGAGCAATGGAGATCTTTACATGGGGGCTAGAAGCAAGCCAGATCCAGATTCCCTGAAACTGGTGAGACACAGCATCTGCAAGGTAACTTCTCAGGCAGATCCTTGCAATTGTTTTGATGCAAAATAATTGCAAGAGCTTCAGATCATGTGTTAGGAGGAGGTCATGTGTTCAGGCCATGTGCTAGGAAGAGAGTTCAAACATGCAGAGTTTATGCACACAGACAGATTTCTTGCATTGTGTTCTGGAACATCAGTGATTGATCAACGTCTGAGACATTCTTCTGGACTACAACCAAGTGATGAGATCACTCTTTGTCATTCCTTAAGATATAAGGATATCAAGTGATCGCAGGAAAGTCCTTTCCCTCTTTGCTTAAAACAAGCAAGCCCAAAGCAGCACATTTTTCTTCTAGTGTGACTGATTTCATCCTGCAGCATGGTCCAAACAGGATGTCAGACAAACAGAACAGGGAGACAACTTGCAAAGAGCAAAGGCTGAGACTTCAGAAGGAGATGCATGAGAGGGGCAGCCAAATGTCCACAATGCAGATGAATATCTACATTTTTGCCCTGGTCCTCAACAGGGAAGAAAAAGACATCAACACAAAGAAGGAAAATGAAGAGTTCTGTTAGGACTATTAAAACAACTATTAATGCTTGATATTTCTGTAAAACTATCTATTCAATCTTCAGTCTTCTTCAAGTCTTAAACTCCTTTTGGAGCTCTTTGAAGGCGATAAGCACATGGGCATGGATGGTCCCATTGATATAATATACTTTTCTAAAACCTTTCAACAAAGTCCCTCTCCACAGATTTTTAAGGAAACTAGGCTGTGACTACATAGAAATGAAGCCTCTTTTTTGAATTAATACCTGATAAAGGGACAAGAAACAGAGTAATAATAAACTGTTTATGACTAGGAGAGAAGTTACAAGGAGAGTTCTCAGGGGATCTGGGCTGCAAAATCTGTTGTCCAATACATTCATGAATGCTCCAGAAAAGAGGTGGAGGGTGGAAAGAACAACAAAAGAAAATCAAAGAATGGGCATAGTTTTCTGAAGTTATGGAAAAAAAATAACATATTCAGGGTAGTAAGGATGAATCATCTATGAAAAGTCTTTTCTGAAGACCTACAAGACTGAGTGTTGGAGCAATAAAGTGGCAGACGAACTGCCCTGCCCCCCTCTCCCCCCCCCCAAAAAAAAAAGTAAAAAAAAAATGGGTAAAAATTAAAGGGGAAGGGAAGGGAAGGGAAGGGAAGGGAAGGGAAGGGAAGGGAAGGGAAGGGAAGGGAAGGGAAGGGAAGGGAAGGGAAGGGAAGGGAAGGGAAGGGAAGGGAAGGGAAGGGAAGGGAAGGGAAGGGAAGGGAAGGGAAGGGAAGGGAAGGGAAGGGAAGGGAAGGGAAGGGAAGGGAAGGGAAGGGAAGGGAAGGGAAGGGAAGGGAAGGGAAGGGAAGGGAAGGGAAGGGAAGGGAAGGGAAGGGAAGGGAAGGGAAGGGAAGGGAAGGGAAGGGAAGGGAAGGGAAGGGAAGGGAAGGGAAGGGAAGGGAAGGGAAGGGAAGGGAAGGGAAGGGAAGGGAAGGGAAGGGAAGGGAAGGGAAGGGAAGGGAAGGGAAGGTTCTACTTTGATTTTTTACGTGCTTTGAATGTAAAACTTGCTTATTGTTTCCACTGTAACATGGCTTACCTAGCCTACATTAAACAGAGCACTTCTGTGATTTGAGGAATGTAGGCCAGAAAAAATATGCAGGAAAAGATTGGAGGTTGCAGGACAAATACTGCACTGTCACACACAAGAGTGACTGCATTGAAATTGATGGGATTGTACTGGTGAAGCCATAGGAAAGAAAGCCAATCTGACATCTCTAAAAAACACTTTCTTCCAAAATACTAAAATATCCACATAGGGATGTAATCCCTATATCCCTAATGTATATCTGGGAGATGAAGAATAAACACACAAATGAAATATTGCAATCATTTTTTTTACTGTTAAACTAAAAGAGCTTAATCTATTTGTTCCTTGTATTGAATTTCTGCTCATGTAACAGTTTCAAATTTGGAACTGGGTACTCAAGAAAAAAAAAAAAAACTGCATGTATCATTATTGCTCATTTCAATTAGGCTGAAAGATTAGCTGTAATGTCTGCAAAAACCTGCTGTGGAATATCCTGATTCTTAACTCCACCCAGCAAAAGCCCTGCAGAGATTGCTCTGAAGTGCTTCCCATGGAGATCATGAGGTTTTACAGAGGATAAACACAGAGTTTGGCAAATAGATTTGAAATGACTGATTTACTCAGATTTCCATGTTTACTGGTTTGCCACTGCTATAATTTGTACTTGTTGTCATATCTCATCTGGCCACATTCTGCACATTTTGTAAGAGGCGTTCTGGGAGGATTCATGTTTTGTAACTTTAGCACCACCACATGGTTGGCTGTGTTTTAAAATCCCTTTAAGAAACTGATTTTTTCCTTTTCTCTCTCTCTTTTTTCTTTTTTTTTTTTTAATACCTTTTCTTCTCTTTACAGGGTTTCTTTTTCACAGGCATTAAATAAATACTTGAAACCATTTCCCACTTGGAGCAGGTGCAAGATGAAATACCTCATTCCTGAGCAATCAAAATCTGAATTCTCTCTTAGGGCGGTAGGGTTCCCATTATTCCCTTGAAAGCCCCTAAAAGCAAATGCCATTCTGTGCCTGAATGTACTGGCCAAAAACATTTGCAATCGACAGCTAGAACATTCAGTTTCCTACTTCTTTGAATATTTCTTGTGGCACATTTTCAAAAAATGTGCTAATATTGTAATAAATAACAACTCTTCTCTTCAAAAGAAAAGAAGAAAGAAGCTGCCCATGCTGACAGCAACAGCGGATGCCAAATGGAAGATATTCAGAGTTCATCTCTCTAAACAGACTGAAGAATTACCTTCCTACTTCTCTTTTCCAGGTACACATCTGCATGATGAGACACGATGGGACATTTTAAATGTGACTTCATCTCTCCCTGCAACCCTCCCAGGTACTGCAGCCAGGCCCATGCACCTCATCCCATGCTCTCCCAACTGCTCATGTAAAGGGCTAAAATTCAGGCACCACCTATTCTGCCTCAGAGAGGTCTTTACCATAAACAGAATGCTGAAATCTAGCTGATGACTGCAAGTTTTGCCATCAGGCATTAACCAGTATATTTGACTCAAAAAAAAAAAAAAAAAAAAAAAAAACAGGTTTTCCTAACATGAACAAATACAATGGAAGTTTTTTCAATGTTCATGTTAGTGAGGCTATTTAACTGCTACGCTATTTTTCTAGATATATGCCTGTACAAGAGGAAAGTGTGTATGTCCCTGTCATTGTTCATTAAATGGACAGACTGAACAATCTACTCTGAGTTAACTGATGAAAAAAATCTCAAATTAGTTGAAGTCTGTTATATCTCAAACATCTAACAAAATTTTCAAAAGAAACCAAAACCTATACCAGGGAAATACTGGTATAGTCATCACCTAGGAAAGTTTACAGAACAGATTTGCTTTAGGGAAAGAAACAAAGATAAATGTGACTTACATTCTGTCTCTTTCGAATAATTAAAAGTCATCTCAAGCTGCAGAGTAGACGCAAATGGCAAATTCAGTGTACCATTTATCTCCCAAGTTTATTCCTTGCTGGAAGTTTCATTCCGGAGGAATTTTTATCTGACTTTGGCAAGATGGGCAACCATACTACAGAATCCACCCTACAGCATGCAGGAGGACACCTTCAGTGCTTAATCAACCAGAGTTTCAAAAGTAATGAAGTACATAGCTCACCAGTAAATAACCACCATGAATAACAGCAGTGTGATCATGTACCACCCTTTACTATTTCAATTATCAGAAACAGACATTTCTACCAATATTCCAAAGCCCTAAAAGGCATGTTTATGTATGTGTACATGTGGAAATCAAATCTGAAGTATTTTGGCATCACCAATGGATTGCCAAGAAGGTATAACAGAAAATGGTGCAATAATAGCGTAAACAACTGTATTTATTTGCAGGTGTAGTCTCTTCCAATATCTTGCCTTTGCAGCAATGCCTAAGACATGGTAGCATGTTGCCCCACTTTATTTTTTAAAAAAGGATTTCTGAAACAAGCATCATTCTGAGTGGTATTTACTGGTGCTAAGTGACATGAGATACTCTAAATGTGGCCAAGTTATCACTCTCTCTCTCTCTCGATATATATATATATATATATATATAAATAAAAAGGAGGTACCCTCATGGGTCAAGTGGAGTCTCCAGGTTGAAATAACCTGTAAAATTTTATTTACCATCCTGTTGTATTTATTTCTTTTACTTGATCCAATATTAAAGTGTCAGTGTCTGCGATCATCAGAGAAAGACTGGGACCAAGGAACACACAAAGGAGAGTGAAATATGAAATATATATATATATATCATATTAATTTAGGTTGAGGATTTCTTTTTTTGTTTAATCAAAATATATGAAAATGTACTGTGCCAATGTGTAACAGAAAAATAACCCCCATCTGGATTGGTGCATCCAGACCCACAAAGTGCTATCAAAACCAAAGGAGTTAAGGCTGACAGAAAAGTCTGCCTGGAGGGATTCAAATTAAATATCAAGACCTTGTGTTTTAAGATGACATCTTTCTGGAAAAAATTCCTTTTACTAAGGCCCATAAGGAGTAACAGTGGTGTTTAGATCATGTTTTAGCATATCAGGTTAGCACAGGAGGTCACGTCTGCTGTTTCATGACCTGTACTTTTTAATCCTGACTGAGCAGAGATGATAGGAAACTTGCATTTTATACGTAAGTCTTGTAATACTACAGCATGGAAAAATCCCATTATCTTTATTCTTTCTGCCAGCACGATTTGTGCAAATAAGGCAGCTTTCATTGACTTCCTATTTGTCACACAATATGCCTTCAGATTTCATTTGCTTGCTTTTTCCTCAAACTTTAATTTGGCACATATCCATCTATGTATACCTGTTGTATACAAATACATATATATACGTATATATATATATAATATATACGTATATATATTGCATATATATTGTATGCATTCCACCTATTGTGTACACCAATGTAGACAATGAGAGGCAATGTGGTCCAGGCAGGAGCCATGTCGTTGGCTCAGACAAGGGGGCTCCAGAAGAGCTGGTGCCCTTGACACAACAAATTGCCAGAAGCTTGGGGCCACTATTTCTGGTCTTTCTTATTTCAGACTCTTCAAGTCATTACAAACCCAGAGGAAACCACTTAAGTGTTTCCACATCAAGTTCATGACCTGATGCTGCATCAGTTTATGAAAAGACAACAAAGGCACCATCATGAGCTTTTACTGTGCTGGACAAGGCCTACATGATATTCACCTTCTAGCCCATATTGAAGTTGTTCTCTTTTGGAATAAACACACTTTTCCTTCTCATCTTTTGTCATAAACCAAAAAAAAAAAAAAAAAAAAAAAAGGAAAAGAAAAGAAAATTGCCCATATTAAATGTTCCATAATTTTCTGCTTTGCTGAAAGCAGAAATGAGACCATCTGGACAATAACATGCAATATTTATGCCAAAGGTTTCACTAGTATCTAATGAAGAGTACAGGACCGAGAGCCTGTTTCAAGGACAGTGTTATCTCTAAGAAAATGAGCATGCCTACAAGTGCAGCATTTCTTTGGCTAAGATATTCAGAAGTAACAAGGAACTGTTCACATTTGATTTCTTGAATGTTGGAAGCAGGTTAAAGAGCTTTGCTCTTAGGTGACAGGGTGATAAAACAAGTGCTAAAAATACTGCTCCTCAAACATATTTCCTCACTTGCACTCCAAAAAAATTAGGTCCTCCCCTTCCAGAAGCTGGGCTTTCTGTCACTTTAAAGAGAGAGAGGGTAAAAAAGACTGCCATTGCACCTCTGCCTTTAGATCTGGACCATGGAATTGATGTTCATACCCATAAGCAAAGGCTGGCCACATTGGTGTTTTGCTGCAGAAGAGGTCTCCTTGGTCTCCTTCCCTCCCAGCAAGGCCACAGAGGTGCTGCAAAGCCTTCTGCAGCCACCTAGCCTGGCCTAGAGTCCAAGACAACCACTTAGAAGCACTTATTCTAACATCTCTTTGACTTTCACAAAGTCTCCCAGAAGCTGTAATTTACTGTATAAACCTCGTTGAAGCACATAAATTCCATCCCTATAACACATATAGTAAATGAGTCCATCAGGAAACAGGCTGTGAGGAGTTGGAGGCTATTACTGGCATACAAAAACAGACACAACAGCAGCAAACTGCAGTAGCAACATCAAAAAGTGAGGAAAGAATAATTTCCAGAATACCAAAACATGCTCAGGTTAATTTCAAAAGGCAGATTCTAAAAAAAAAATAAATAAATAAAAATAAAATAAAATAAAATATATATATATATTAACTAACGCATTTACCCTTTTCCACCAAATAGGATAGCGATTTAAATAAAACCCTATTGCACATTACTGGAGCTATTATTTCTCTGCAAAGCTGCACCATAAGATCAGCCTAAAAGCCATCTGCTTGATTGCTTGATTTTCCTTTCAGATCATTTATCAAAAGACATTTTTAATGTTTTTGTCTGACTAGTAAAAATTTTTGAGCTTCAGCCAATCAGTGAACCCAGCTGAGTAATAAAGTGTCAGTTGCAAGCATAATCCTTTCTCATGAAAAAAAAAAAAAAAAAAAAAAAAAGTAAAAATGAAAAAAAAAAAAGCTTTTAAAAGATAATAGCAGCTGAAAATAGAGCAAGGAAATGAAAGTTTCAGGATTAAACCCTAGGGGTATACCAGCAGTAGCGCAGCTGATCCAGATGCACCTCTCTACCTGGATAGTAGGCAATGCCTGGATAATGATAATTTTATTGTTGTCAACATATGTACACTGAGGTCCATCCTCAGCAGGCTATGCAAATATGGAAAAAATGATTCTTTCAGTTTAAGGCTTCCACAGAAGTGTAGATGCAAACTGTATGTGCCTTCTTTTCAAAACAGAGAAGAAATAATTATATTCAAGTAGTAATTGGAATATCTGGCACATATTTTCCTTTTATGAATTACTACAGAAAAGCTAATGGAGGGAACGTTTTGGGTAACAGAAATACTTTATTTTGCAGCCCAGAGACCAATATAGCTGGACATTAGAGTTTTGTATTGTTCATCTGTCTAACAAGAATCAGCATAATCTTTAAATTCAATGGAACAGGCTTTTGAGTTCTCAAAATTAATCTTATCATACCAGGGGCACGATAGTGTGAATCAACAGAAAGATTAACATGCAGTTCTTCTGCATTACTTTCCATGCAAGTCTCTCAAAGCCTATACATAAATATTTAATTAAGCCTCACAGTGCCCACACAAAGTAAATAGATATAATTAAACCAGTGCAAAGCGTTATGCTTGAAGCCAGATGCAAGAGGCACAGATACACATTCTTTTGCAGATTGAATGGGGAGCACTGAAGATGCTGCTGCAACTTCCAGTTCCTCCACTGACGAGCATTGCTCCTCTGGCCAAAACATCCAGCTGGAGGACTGTGTTCACTTCATATTTCCCTTGAAATAGCCTACAAGCGCTTATGGGCTCAAACATCATGTCAACTTCCAGCTGAAGAACAGCAAGGAACAATGTCTCCAAGACTTGTGATGTCCAGAGACTATGTATCCTCTTGTGGTATAAAACAGCAATGACGTGGTTCAAAAAAGAGAAGAAACAGTGATTATTCTCGTATCAGCATCAGAAGTCCCACTGGATGCATTTCTCAGTGCACCTGACTAGGCTAACTGTACATTTTTCACCAACATTGAAAGAAAGGTGCATCAGCTGGATAAGAAGTAACTTTACTTTGACTAATCATATTTTATGCTCAAATAGGGCCTTAAATCCCAAACGGTTCTGAAGAATTTAGCAAACCTGACAAATTGTGCAGCAGCCCAAATCTTTTGCCACTTGGCAAAGCAACAGTGAAATCAGGAGACCCAGAAAAGTTAAGCCAAATTCATACAGGAGTAGATATGTATATATATATATATATGGACTTAATTCCAGTGCTGTTCAGCAACACACAACAATGTGCTGCCATGGTTTAAGACAAAAAGGGTGGAAAAAACAACACACCAAACCACCACCATTTAGGCATACAATTCAATAAGCCTCTGGCTGTCATATGTGGGTCGCTTCTGCTCATCTGAGCAGCTTTAAGCAGAGAGACATATTCAGAAGTTTCTTCTCTTACCGAGAGAAGAGAAACTACCACCAGGCATCTTGAAGGAACAGTTGCATGCAATTATTCAGATTTCACCTCGGAAAGAGATTTTTAGCTAAAATATGTTCCTGAAGAATACATTTTCTCCAGCACTAGAAAATAAAATACAAATAAAAATAAAATAAAACAAAATAAAAAAAAAATCAAAACAAAATAAAACAAAAAGCCCTGTAATATATTTTGATTACCGGGTTTCTCACTCAGAGGAGGCTGGCTAAGGTCTCTGAACTCAGAGGCAGTTCAGCCATCCAAGGACATTGGCACTGTGATTTTTCTCCTATCTGGCTGATTACCACTTTGTTTAGTGTAAATGTTAGTGGTGGAGACCGTCATGTTTGTCCAAAAAAAAAATAGGTGGTCAGTTGACATTGTAATTTCAGCCTTCAAGGATATTCTCTTGTATCCTTGCAGGAATCATAGTGGCCAGGGAAGATATTCCCTCTGACATGAAAATTAATCTTTAAAAAAAGCTACTCCCTTGCATGCTGAGGATGAGCCAAGAGTTGATGAGAGAAAAGCTTTGAAACCAGGTGCTTCCTGGTGGGTGAGGAAGTGTGAATTTACTCCCAGGCAATGCGGATAGGACCAAGGCACGGTTTTTATACGTTGCTTGAGCCAAGGTAATACATTTTAATATTGGTCAAAATACAAGTCATTTATCTCATTTACCATATACCTTTAGAGAAAAACAGTAGTTCAATTAGAGTTATGTGCAGCCCTGCCAGTGTAAGCCTTTGCACTCATTTTGTACACTGAAAAGAAAAAAAACAGCCTTTTATTAAGACTATTACATTTCTTAATTTGTTTTACTGTTCACTTCCTTGTTATTGTTTTAAATTCACAAGGGATAATTTTAAACTAATCTTCTCATCTTTTGCAGCAAAGCCTCATCAATAAACACTGAAAGGATGATTAAAATATCACTCCATGTAGAGCAAACTAAGTAAGAATTACTGTGGGGAGTGAATTACCTTAACAGAGATGTAACACCACTGCCTTAATTTTATGAAAGATTTATCATTGGAAAAGGAAGGAGGAAAAAAAAAAAAAAGAGAGAGAGAAAGAGGATGGGAGAGGAGAGGACAAATTCCTAGAGCTGTAAGTAAGCATTAGTCAAAATAACTTTAATCATATAAACAACATGCTTTGGTCTAATGCATATTCATCCATGGTGAAGGAATAGCTCAGTGGAGAAAAATGGTACGGAACTCATCAGCATATTAGGGTGATATATGCAAGTGTATGTAACACATGTATTCCCCTCTCCTGGGCAGCTGCTTGCTCTCCAGACATTCAAAGAGCCTGGGAGATCTGCTTGCTGCTCACCTTTGACTCCCACCTTCATTCACACAGTTTAGGGCATGAAGTCACAGTGCTGCCCACAAAGGAAAAAGCTCTGGTGGTTAAGGCACAGGTGGGTTACTCCCATCACCCAAGCAGCAGTGGGGTGCAGGTATGGGCAAGGAAGCCTGAGCAGGCAACAAAGCTCATGCCAGTTATTGCAGTGGGGTGGGTTGGACTACCAGGACCAGCTGAGTGTTTTATCCCCATCACATCTGGTTTGCAAGGCCTGAAGCCAGAACCGCCATGTGTATCAGCTGCAGAAGAGGACTGTGGATCCAGGGCTTCACATGGAGCTTGGGTCTGTCTGTATTTGGATGGCAAGTTTCAAGCAGATGGACAGAACTTAGTGTGCCTGATCGAATCAAAATTTCAGGTTACCAGCACAAATAGCTCCCTCTCTTTGTACTTCTTAATTACACTTTAGTTAACAAGAGAAAACTTTACCCTAAATTGACAAATACCTTAATTAAAGTATAGGCTTCTAAGTTGAATTCCAGTAGCTCTTTAATGCTTTGTTCTGGTTTTGTTTGCTTGTTTGTATGTTTGTTTGCGTTTCTGGTGAGGGGGACTGCAAGCACAGGGATGGTGGCAACTGAATTAAATGCAAAACAACTAAGAAACTGCAAGAGGTGGCTGTCTTTTTTATCAGGTGTATTTCTACCCAAGTTTTAATTTTAATCTCATGTAGTTACTGTCTAAAATGCAAATAATTAAGCTAGAAAGAGCACTGATATTTAAAATTTCCTCCCTTGGGAAGTCATGAAGCCTTTAATGTGGCAGAAAAAATGATCAAACCAGGTTTGCATTTATGTCCACAGACCCAGCCTGGTGGAGGGCAGGAGTGCTGGCTCCCTTCATCCTTTCATCTCATTGAGTGCTTTGTCATCTCTGGAGCTGCTATACCTGTTGATGTCTCTATAAGGGAGTGCCCCATCCCTGCAGTTCCCCCAAACCTAAAGGGAGCTGCAGCATCTTGGATGTGTTAGGCTCAGCATGCCTTGCTTCCCTGGCTTTTATGAGCACTGCTCCCAATTCAGCTGCCATGAGATGGGGGATGGCTTGTGAGTCAAGTCAAGCTTCTCAAATTATTTTAACACACAAAAACAGTGCAATTTTGTTCTAAAATACTCTGGTAGAAATGTTTTAAACTAGGTGGTTCCTGGTCTCATCTTCCATTAACAGTCTTGAGCTGTTTCCCCTCTAGCTACACAGAGAAGTTTGTAAGGTGTCAGGCTTGGATTTTCAGTGTTTGTTTTGTGTGTGTATGTGTCTTTTTCATTCTCATCCCAAAAATATTCATTTATTCTCTTGAAACACTTCCAGTGTTGCTTGCCGAGTTACTTACCTTTTAAGTGTATGAAAATCAGAGATACTCAGTTTGTATGCTTGTCAAATTAATTTTTGGCACTTGCAAAATTAAGCTATAAACTTTAGGGATATTTATATCTTTAACCTAGATATATTTGAATTCTATTTTCAGCTAAATTTGTTAATGATGTCTCACATTTTTATGTTTCTTTCTGGTACTAACCAGGTGACAAAGGAAAGAAGCACAACATTTAGCAGTCATTGGCTGATATAAGATAGCACAAGTTTACCATTACAGCCTCTTTGAATTAAATTGTTTTACCCATTCAGAGCTGATGCATACTTCTTAATTCTGCAAAACATAAGGTGTACTCATCATTAAGAGGAAGCCAAAAGGACCAATATATTCCTGAGTCCTGCCAGCCACTGTGTTCATCAACTCACCAAGCGGGTCTGGAAATAACAACTCTCCATGTGCAGGTACTGCTTCCCACCCAGCTGTAGGGAAAGAGGAAAACCCTCATCTCAGGAGACTGTCACCTCCTGGGCTTACACAGAGAAGTAAGCAGGCTGTTTGTCATAGGGCAAATCTCCAGGAGAACCAGACATGGAGCCATGGTGTCCAGCCCTTGTTGCTGTGCTCAAACCAAGGGACCTCTCTCGGCCTTCTTCTTGCAGTCCTCTGTTTCCAAAGATGTTCTAAATGCTGCAAATGTGTCCGATATGCTCTTCTTTCCCATCCTTTATGGGATTTCTCGGTTGATTCTTTTGTTGCTGCCTTCCCCATCCCTCTGCTCCACATGGATTTCCCTAATATTCTTATTTCTGATATATTGATTTTCTCCCATTCTCCTCTATGAAAAAAGGCACAAAGTATTCACCAGTGTCTGCTGCTCATTACAAGATTATCCTTTCCATTTTACAGAAACCCCATTGTCTTGTTCACTTCTTGTTCTTTACTGAAGTCTTATTTTTAACCTTTTTTTTCCAATTTTCATTTTGCTTTGCATCTTTGCATCTCTGCTGCTCTTATGCCTTCTTTAATATGTCCTGTTTTATTCTGTAATCTTTACAGATCCCCTTTGAGTTTGATCTTTCATAACTTCTGTGTCCTTCACTGCCCCTCTTCCTGCTGGAAATTCCCTGTTAGCTGCATCAGCCTTATTTTACTTTTACAGCAAAGTCCCACTCTCATGTCAGTACAATAGCAAAACTCCTATTGATTTCAGTGGGAATGGGGCTCTTGGAGTGTTTATGGCTCTGAACAACATACATAAACCCCATCTCATGTGGGAGACAACATAATTAAGCAATAAGGCATGACAGACCACATCACACTGCTGATTAATGTGTGCACTGGGTGTGTAATAAACACGAGCCTCCAGCACACCTGAGGTGCACATTAATCAGCCCTATTGTACAACCTGATCATTATAAAATGGATTCTTAAAACATTAAAATGTCCTACTTTTTAGTGGTAGCAGTCATTAATTGGAGTAGAGATCCTCTCTTGCATCCACAGCTCCACAGGGCTGCAGAGACTTTTTCCGGTACTGTTCCTTAATGTTGCAGAAATAAAGCCAGGATCCCATATTTAGTTTAAAAGGACAATCTGCTTATTTATCTCCTTGCCTTTGTCACATTGTGGGGAATAACATGGCACCATGGGGGTCAGAGACCCCTATGCTACCAATCCTCTTTGTGATGAATATGAGGAAGCAAGGGAAGACATCCAAAGGAGCCTCTAAAGACAACTCACAATGATATTATGAATTTTGGGAAACACCCCTAAAACACCTGCCTGCAGACTACACCCCTTTTCATTACCTATCCCCTCAATCTCCCATGTATTTCCCTCCTCACAAGGCTCCTTGGACTTACATAACCCACCAAAAATCTCCAGCCACTTCAAGATGTTAATACACATGTGTGCGCTCCCAGGAATGATTCCTGCCAACAAGTAGGTATCCCCTTCACCTGCCTGCAGATGTAATGAACTCTGCTCTTTGGTACTGCAGCCAATCCCACCGCCCACAGCAGTCTGTATGGTGTGGCATCCTGTGTAGAATTATAGAATCATTAAGGTTGGAAAAGACCTCAAAGACCGTCTAGTCCAACCATCCACCTACCACTAATATTGCCTACTACGCCATGTCCCTGAGCACCACATCCAGCCTTTCCTTGAGCACCCGCAGAGATGGTGACTCCACCACCTCCCTGAGCAAACAGTTCCAATGCCTGACTGCTCTTTCTGAAAAGAAATGTCTCCTCATTTCCAACCTGAACCTCCTCTGGTGCAACTTAAGGCCATTCCCTCTCGTGCTGTCACTAGTTACCTGTGAGAAGAGGCTGACTCCCAGCTCCCCACACCTTCCTTTCAGGTAGTTGTAGAGACCATAGGGTCTCCCCTGAGCCTCCTCTTCTCCGGACCAAACAACCCCAGTTCCCTCAGCTGCTCCTCACAGGACTTGTGCTCCAGGCCCTTCACCAGCTTTGTAACCCTTCTCTGGACACACTCCAGTGCCACGATGTCTTTAGCAGCTTGTATTAGAAGACAGCAACCTTCCTGATGGTTGCAATACTGAGCAAATAAGGAAGTTTGTTCTCTTATTTTGCTTTTTCCTGATAGCCTAAGCTCTTTCACTTCTTATGGCCACAAGAAACAGATCAGGTTGTAGCTGCTCACCTTCTTCACCTGAGAAGGGTCCTTTTTCATCCAGTTAGTATCCCTCTGTGATGTGCTGGAGTTCCTGCCTTATACTACAACCCAAATGGTAGTACTACCATGTATATGCTACCATCCAAGCATCCTACCTACAGATGCTCTGGTAAACATGGTATGCATTCAAGAACATGTACCAAGTTGGACCATACTGCAACTCAAAATCAATAGCTATGTTTGGACTCAATCACAGTGGGTCTTAAGTCAAGTAAACTGGAAATTATAACCCTGGTGGACTGTATCAACTGTGTTTTGCACCAAGGATTGAGTGGGCTTTGTTGTGCATGTCCCAACCTCTGCAAGGTCTTGCATGCAGCCATGCGGGTATAGCCTTGTGTCAGCACCCCTGTAACCTTACTTCTTGTGCAATGCCAAGCACCGCACACTCCTGCTGACATCTAGCTATATCCCCAAACAGCTCTGAGCTCATGCATAGCCTCAGGTTCATTCCCAAGCAGTTAACTTCACATTCACAATTTAATGTAATTTTCCTGTAGCTGTAACTTCCCAGATGTCTTTGATAGCCAGCCCTCCTGCAGGAATCTGCACAGGGCTGTGGAGGATGGAATCAAATAGCTGATGATGCTGAGACTGCAGGCCTAGCACCAGTTTCCAAAGCCATCCCAGCCCCCCTGTCCTGGTTGCACTCCACTATTCCTTACATCAGACCCTGTCCCAACACACTTCCACCTCTCACCACCTGGCAAGTAGTGGCTGAAACCCCTGCCCCCTCACACTGCACTCTCTGATGCCCCCTATTAATTTCAGTTTATCATCCCTCCTCCTGTGGATCAGATTTGCAGCTTTGGGCTGCTTTTCAGTACAGAATGAAATAAATGAAAAACAAGTGATAACAGCAACATAAGAGTGTCTAGAAGTAGGTCTCACTCAAACTTCAGGACTGAAGTTTTTGGTTGCTTGGTGATCTTCCCCAACAGAGAGAGCAATTCTAAAGATCCACTCCTCCAAATTCCCCTCTTTACTAAATAGTTTCTTTCTCCCCATTTACCCTGAGAAGGGCAGCTAGATGCTATGTTGTTTTCCAGTTTAAGGCCCACGCCAACATGTTCCAAAAGTGCTGGCATTTTCATTTTGTTCGATTTAATGGAGGGTGACTCAAATTCTAAGCTGCTTGTTTTTTGAAAGCAAATCCAATACATGGTGCTGCAGAGTGAGACACACTGTAGCCCTTACACCAGGTATAGATTTAAAAGCAAATATTTGTTTCCTTTCCAAAATAACTTGATCCCTTATCAGTTCTGATATTTCTGCTCATTTCTGTTCTTAAGGGATCTACCACAAGCTTCAGAGATACAATAGCTTTTTACAACCCATCAGTTCCTGCCATGTTGTAGCATATAGGCACACTGGTAAAGTGGCAGGTGATGATGATTTTTCTTCTTGGTATTAATTGGCTTACAAATCTGTATCATATTTATCCAAGATGGATCCTAGAAGAATCCTAGGGGAATTATTTTTTCTCCCCATGTACACTGCAACATTCTGGGGAAGCAATGGAATATCAGAAGTAGCTATAAAATGTCTGGTGGCCACATTAGAAGTGTCCTCTTCTAGAAGGATAGGATGAGCTATTCAACCAGCAGATGGGATCTAAACATTTAGATGTAAGAACTGAATTTAGAAATACCGAAGAAAATAAAAGTGTGAAGTGTATTTTGTACAGAACACAACTCAAAATTGCAGATTCCTAGGACTCAGCAGAACTTTGTAATTACTAAATCATGTAGTCAGCTGCTAGCTTGGTAGCTGTGCAACATGAGAGGAGCAAAATTCACCACAATGTATATGGACACCTTAGTATTTAAAACATCTTTAGAGTCCCAGCTCTCAACACAAAGGGAGCTGCTTGCCAGGCATGCACAGACTGCTGCTGCAAGTCAGAACTCTAACAAAACCCCAGCAACACTCGATCAATGTAAATAAGAGGTCTGTCATCAAAATAGCAGCACAGGAGCAAATTAAGCTTGAGGCAAGTGACTTCAGGTAGGACTAGATGAGAATAGATTAAAGGAGAAGCCCCACTGAAGAAGACAATTTCCAAGTGTCTCTTTCTATACCCTTTACCCATCTCATCTGAAATATTCAGACTTTTCTCTAAATATTCAGTTTTGTTGTCTTTTTTTTTTAAAAAAAAAAAAAAAAAAACATAAGTGAATCACTCTTTTTGCTGTGACTGTGCTCTCCAGCTAGTAAGAAAATTTCAGAAGTTTTTGTAGTAAATAGCTTCCAGCAGAGAATGATTAGCATGAAGATTGATTGTGTGATTTGCCATAGTATATGGTAAATGTTTTCTACAACTAAATAAGAAGAGCATGATCCTACTCTGTGGGAGGGCTGGTTTAACTGCTCAGAATATCCCAGGGAGAAAAAAAGAGATGCCATTAAGAAACTATTAAAAAAGTACTAAATAGCATTCTCTTTCCATGGCAGGTCAGAACAACCTAGCACTGTTACATCAATATTTAAGTTAAACAACTACATGTATAATTACACCTTTAATACTGAGAGAAAATACTATACTCAATGGTATCACACCTTTAGTACCAAACAGCCAGAGGTGGTTTTCAGGTAGCTATCAGGTAGTATGGACCTCCAGCTATTCATGAGACCACCTGGGTCTCCACCTGACCTGTGGCAATGGTGAAGACAACTCTTGTAAGATTTCAGTACTGTACAGCCAAGTTTTGCTTCCAGGTTCACCAGAAGTGCAAGAGCTTCAACTTCTAAGAATATAGATATCTTCAAATGTGTAACAGGATGTTAGTTTCATCACAGACCATAATCCTTACACTCACATTCTTTCACCAAAATTAGCAGACACACTATCAGAAACCCTCAACATATGCCTGCTTACAAATAGAGCGATGGTTTCCATATTATAATAAAAAAATTAACAGCATATTTCAAGATCTTTGCAGATGCAATCTCATTTCCTGTGATGGAAAATTTCAGATGAAAGTGAACAGTGTACTTGTCCAGGACCCCACAGAAGTGTGCAAACTCACCACAGCATCTGTGAGAAGAAAGACCAATCTGTCTTGGGACTCCATTTCTCACAATGCCCAGATAACATGATTTCAAGTATCCTACAAGCAGCTTTGAATGGCTTGAACTGCTTTTCTCCACCATCAATACTGCAGCCTTTTCAATGATAGAAGTGGGGCAAAGCAGAGCCCTCTATAATTCAGCACCTTCAGAGCAGGGAAAAAGATAGGGACAAAGAGCCCTTAAACTACTGTACCATTTCCCCATCACGGAAAAGGGAAGAGAAACTGGCTCCACAAACCTGGGAGAGGAAAGCAGATGGGATGTGGGCTGATGTTGGAATTTAAGACTGTTTGTTTGGCAACAGGTAGCTCTTCATAAAATACTCCATGATTCAGTCTCATCTGGGACTCTGCAAGCAGAGCTCCAGTCAGAGATAATGATGATGCTATGATTTCCATGCACATGGTGCATTCACCAGCCCTTTCACAGGATGTGGACCATTCACAGTGGATAAGGAGTTGGCTTAAGGTCACACCTAGAGATCCCTGGTCAATGGCTCTGTGTCCAGGAGGAGGCTGGTGATGAGTGGTGTCCCTCAGGGGTCTGTCCTGGGACTGGTATTGTTTAATAGCTTTATCATTTATTAAAATAGGTTTATCATTATTTTATTAATATTTGAGTTCCCTTCCAACCCAAGCCATTCTATGATCCTCATGCATTAGATAAGGGGGAAGAAGTCAATCTTATACATTCTCTTTTAAAGTTGGGATGCTTAATCTCAGAAGCACATCTTTTTGCTTGGCCATGCAAACTTCAGTCCATGTTTCTATGTACATACTAGGAATAGTTTTTCAGTAAACAGATGAGAAGACAGCAGTGCTTGCTGGCAAACCTTCAGCAGACAACTATATGCCTACAGGCACACTTCTACCTTGCTCTCATAGAGGGCTAACTTTGCAGTAAGCTTGCCTTGTTGCTGTAGGGGGGTATTTGGCTGGATTGTGGTTATATGAACTGAATCCCTTGACTCAAGATCCTTACACAAAAAGGAGTGGCAGTTACTTAAAGCACAGACAATCAATTACCTGAAAAGGTTATTAGAAGCTACAATTTAATTAGCAAAAGTCAAACTGCAAAGAGTAGGATCAACAGCAATTCAATCATTATTTCAGTCCCACTGACTTCCAGATATTTCCACATGTGCTACAGAAATAAAACTATAACCCATGCTGCAGAGACACTATGGGAAATCCTGGGTATGATTTCCTGGACTGATTTTATATTTTGCTTAGCCTACTGTAGCTGGTAGTTTCTATACACTAACATATTCTCCTTTCTGCTTTAATTTGGTCTTAGAGCCTTCTTAAACTGATTTTATGCTTGTTTAAGAAATTGTGTTACTTCCAGCAAGAGGTGGCTTTTACTGAGAGCATTTCCCCCAATACCTTTTTAATCTTTCTACCCTTGACCTTTCAGTTCAAAATATTAAACAAATCACAAGCTATTACTTTTATTTATTAGGCTATTAAAAGCCAAACCCACCTTGTTCCAGAAGTTAAATTGGAGAACAAGAGCCCAAAGCAAGGAGGACTGGATAATTATGGTACAAAAGACCAAACATAAATGAATTATTCTCATGACATTTTCCATTCTTGTTACCATCTTTGTAATGAAAATGAGGTGTCAGAAACTTAATTTCTCATACCCAGGCTTTATATTATTTCAGTTATGTGCTACATTACTTTGATGTTTTTGATATTTGGAAGTTGGGCCAGCTAGCCAATCCCCTAAATTCCTGATTACAGACTTAACTTGTAGGAGAGGGATAGAAAACCCAGGTAATCAAAGCATACTTCTTAAGCAGAGCTGACAAAATGGTCAGGTAAGGGGGGGAAATGGTACCTGAGCCCAGGCTTTCCCTTTCTTTCTTCTGGATGGAGTTGGGCAAGGCCAAACGCAGAATCAGACACATGCACACCCCGTTACTTGTGACCTTGGCTCATCTGAGGGATGCTTTGAGCCCAGCACACTTGGAAGGGAGGAACAGGAGTCCAAGGCTTACAGCATCTGAACCCAACTCAGATTCTTTTCAACAACCAGAACCAACACTGAAATGTGTCCTCAACATGGAAAGGCTCTCCCAGGATCTTCCTGCTCCAGGTGTACTTCAGTGACACAAAAATTCTCATGTATTCTCAGATACAGGTGGAATCACATCCTTTCAGCAGCAAGAGACTTTGGAAAAGTTACACAATTGTAACTTTCAGCAGTGTTGTTGGTATTTTAAATGAAGCTATTAGGATAAAACAACACTTTAGGATTATTTGTTTTCTAGAAAAAAAATTCTTTTGCCATCAACAGTTTTAAACTTTAAATGAGCTGTGGGGAATTCAAAAGGACCTAGTATATCAATGTAATCTCAGAAACCCTTCCATATTCAACATGGCCAAATGGCAGCATTTATTCACCGGCCTCTGCTCAACTCTATTTCTACAGAAAGTCACATTAACTTGAAAGGCTAAATTCTGAGCAATTGGACAAAAGATCAGAAAGTACATATCAATGAGGAAGTAGAAGAAATTGTTCAGGTGCAAGCCAGATATATTTAAGTATTTGACTTACAAATATAGAGTCAAAAGAAGATGATAATAAAAAGTATATCTGAGGTATATTTAACATCTACTTTTATTTGCACTGGAAAAACCATGAACCTTCATATTCTGCAGCAGCCCAAGGTGATGAAGAACAGATGTAAGGGAAGTGGCGGGGTCCCTTACCCTTCCCCAGCAGAGGAAGGTCAGGTAATTTCCTGCTATGTCTTATGTTACAACACAAAATTTAAACTCTTCTTTCGGAAAGGTTCTCATCACAAGGAGTCTAAAGGAAGTTGTATTTGCTGTTATTGCTTGTGTTATTGCCACTGGATGAAGACATTAAAAGATGTAAGGAAAGGGCTGGTATGCTCACAGATAAGGAGTTCCCAAATGATGCTTTCACCTGACCCTTGACTGTATGTAATCAGTTGTTCTTAGGAGACCTACTGACATTTCCATGTTTCTGAGTTTTATAGCCAACCTTCTGTAATAAGGTGAGGATGATGACCATTTGCTTCTAAAACAGTAACCTTGCTATTTCTTTCACACTACCCTGCTAAGCACACATGAGATTGCTGGTCTTGGTCTCTGTTAATAATCATAAAAGAGATATCAGACATTTCCTAAGAATCAGGTTACAAAAATGTAGCTGAGAGACATACAAGGACATAAAAATTCCAACAAGATAAAAGTATCCCTGTTTACATAGCAATTCTGCTTCATTAGACTCTATGCTGTTTCATTATATTCAATGCCATTTAGCTTTGATGTTCATTTCAAGGCTGCTTATTTGTATGAAGGCAGAGAGGGAGAAACACAGTAAAAACTGTGTTGAATTCAATGTTGAAATGCAATAAAATATATATATTGTGTTCTAGCTAAGAAAAAAAAATGCTGCTGTTTGCTTACATATGTTACTATAACAATTATATCCTAAAACCAGAGCAGAGTTCAGGTATTAGATACTAAACCCCACAAGAAAAAATAGATTCTTAATTGACACTGCTAAGAGACTATTCAAAATTGTGGAACAGAGACATTTCCCCCCCCCCTCTATGCATAATTTGTTAGGTGAAAATCACTATGATTTCAGGCTTTAAGGAAACCTCTTCTTAGGGATGAATTGCACTTGTCAGTACTAAGGCATGCATCTATCTAGGGTCTTCTGCCAGTGGCAAAAATCCAGGGGACGTGGGCTGGTACCTCTAAGGCAGAACAGACTACCTGCTACACCCTAAAATTGCCTACTTTCCTGAAATACATTTTATCAAATTTCTTATATGCTGCAGCTTAAGACCACTAAGGGTTTAATTTTTCTTTTTATTGTATGCTATTTTGTGCATCTTGCTATAGGGTTTCTCTGAAAGTGCATAAACTTATTTTAATTGTTCCCAGTGCTGACACCCATTTAATTAAATGGCAGTACTACAGGAAGATTTATTATACAGAAACAGACACTTTTTTAAAGCAGTAATGGAATATATAATAGATGTGTCACATTTTAAAAGCCTAATTAAATCTATTGTTTCTCCATGTCCTCAGCATGTCTCTCTCAAGTGTAAGATATAATTTTAAATGGCTGAGATGTTTATTTCAATGATCAGACAAGTCGGATCCACATTTAGGATGGTTGCTCCTGGCAAAACTAAAAGACTATTCAGTGAGTGTGTGTGGTGTGGGATGTTCAATATAACCCGAATAAGTGAAGGGAGTGAAAACAAGGGGATGTATTTTGCTCTCCATGGTTTTCATCTGATGTCCTTGAAAGTGCAAGTGAGCTGAGTCAGGCTCAGGGAGGCAGGTGGAAATCCTGTCCTTTTCCCTCCTGAGAGGCACAGTTTTTGTTTTGTCTTGCTTTTTGTTGATGTTGTTGTTTTGTTTGGTTGGTTGGTTGTTTTTTTGTTTGTTTGTTTTGTTTTATTTTTCCCCAGATTTAGCCTGGCCCTTATAAAGCCTTATAAATAAAAGTCTGGAGCTGGCTGGGAGTCCACAACTTGGATAACAAGCTCTATGTGAGGCTCTCTCCTAGCTTCAGGGTTTTTGGTGTAGTAAAAAAGAATAATTATTAGGATGGAATTAGGTAGGATTTTTTTAAATTCCAAGCATTAAGCCAACCCTGCTCCCAGAATGAAAGCTCCAAACACTTACTCAGGGAATTAGACTAGAGCCTAGCATTTATATATATATATATATATATATTTATTTTTTTTTTTTTTTTTTTAATAGAAATTCCCCCTTTCTAAGCTTGAAATGGAAAACAGGTGACATTTCACAGAAAACTTGGACTCCAGCAGGGAAGAAGGATTTCTGTCCATGAAGCCAAGCTCCTTTGCCCCAGCAGTGTTTCAGTAATGGACCAGACCACAGGCATAGGCTCAGAGCTGTTACTGCAGTGACTAGAACCATTTCTCTTCATCCCCTCTGCACTGTAAATACCATCATGGCTGATTTTAAGGGCAATCAAATACTGCAAGTCCCTAAAAATGAGAATAATAAGACACACGAAGGGAGTCAAATTCCCTTAGAGATCACTGGAAATTATCAGAAGAAAATTCAGTACAAGCTAGATATCAAATGTAGTAACTCGGGAAAAAATAGCCTTTTATGAAGAATCAGAAACATAGGGGTTTAGTCTTTGCCACGTCTAGCCTTTTATAGTGAATAATACATTGTAATTATTTAGTCTTAAATAAGTAATTACTTTTTTCCTTTTTCAATATTCTGAAAATAATTATATTACTTAAGGTTCATTAACTGTTTCCAGCAGAATAACCGGCTTTATTTAATTAGCCAAATGAAGCTTTTTAGTTACTTTCTTTCTTTCCACCACTGATTAAACATTAGTTTCAGAAGATTAGCAGCTATTTTCTTCCAGTCAATATGCTCTCTAGTTTATAATCTCGTCTGGAAAAAAATGTGCAGTAAGTTAAACTAAAATGCTATGACTACTTAAAGAAGACATCAGGGGGAAAGAGAGCTTGCTGGACTCTTTCATCTGCTATATTGCCCATTGCAGTAGAAATGGTAAAATGCTCAAAAGCAAAGTGAATACTGCTTGTAAGGGACTGAGTTCTCTCTTGCTCCACCCTTTGTTACTGGCCAAGAACTGTGCTCTGGAAATCCTCTTCGGGGCACCTGCATGAAATAAGTGTAAAACTGATGTAATACATCAACTGTGTACTCCACTCACGCAGCTTTGCTGCCAAAACATATCACTTGACAGGTTGAAATATGAAGTATTACTCTCCCAATCCAATTCCAGCACATGAAAATGAATATCACATTAAGGGCATCAAGCATTCAGGATTTATGTTTTTTCTTGTATCTGACTTCAGGCAATTCCTGCAACAGGGAACTCTACATGTTTTCTATGCAGCAAGTAGAAAGCAAACCTTGCCCCTGCATGATTTGGCTGTCCCAAAGGGGACAAAAAATGTAAATTCTGTACATGAGATGATTTTTGCAGCACCCTTGGCAAGCATTCTACTCTGCCAATCCCTGGCATCAAGGTGGTCACCTGTCTGGTGGGAAACAAGTCACCCTAGGGAAGATCACACTAAGCTTTCTGCCACCATAACTCCTAGGGCCAACTTGAAGCAGGCTCAGAGATGTGACAGCAGATAATTTTTGGCAGCCACCAGGCCTTGCAATGAGGCTGCCTGGCACATGGTGTCAGACTGCATGCATGCCAGTAGGCTGGGAATATTTTTATCTATGACTTACGGTTCTAGCTGCCCAGTCACTGCATTCATTTACCACCACCCCGCACAGAAAACTATCCAGCCTCCACCATGTCAAATATCTGGACAGCCAATAAATGAGTGACCAAGGGATGACAGCATAACTTTCATTGCAGTAAGAAAATCATTCACTCTCTAGAAACAAAATTGAAATATACCAGCTCCCAGCTACTGTATTATTTTTCTTAAATTTTAGCAAACAAAACCTCAATGCCTATAAAGCACACAAACGCAGGCATAAAATTTTACATTCCCCCTTACAGTAGAGACAGAAATGGTATGTCAGACTGTTTTGCCATTTAATTTTTGTGCCCTGTGCAAGTCATATTTGCCTGCAGCAGAAAATTCAGAGCTTTCTCATCTGTCCCTGAAGCACATTCCCTTGGAAGCAAGCAGAACTAAGCTAATTCCTGCACCTACTACAGAACTCAAAATGATGCCCTGCTGCAATGTACTGTGGGTTTCGGGTAGTGGGTATTAGCGGGAGGTTCATGATCAGCATATGGATTTTTAGTGAGGGCATGAATTTATTTCCTTATAGATAATAAACACCCAACATGAAAATCTAATTGATTGCAACCAAAAACTACAAACTTTCTATAGATTGCAATTTTTTAATTTTTGCCTATTCTGTGCTCAAAGCCTTCTTTTACTCATATCATACAAACACAGATGTAAAATATCAGTCATGTCAAAAATCTTTTTGTTTGACAATATAAGATGACTTTACTGCAAACCACAGATACACTTCTTAGGAGATCTTTTACAACTTGGATACAAGGAGTCAAGTTTTCAGGTAGACCTCTGCCTGTCTCCATTTTGACAATACATTCAACTTGCCAGAAAGCTGCAGATGTGTCAAATAGCTAAAAGCAGAGAGTAAAATTCTAACTACTGATTTTTTTTTTTTTTTTGCTTCTGAGTTGTTGCCCTGCTATTTTCTGGTTGTTTTCTGAGCACAGGTATGCTACCTGTCATGGCCACCTTGGTCAGCCTTTGTCTCTTTTTGTGCACAGACAGACAAGGGCCAGCTCTGCCAATAGCACCCAAATAAAATAATTTACTCCTAACACAGATTCAGTTATATACCTTCATATAAGCACAGAAAACAAATGTGATAGGAATATCTCATCTGAATTTCTATACAGAGCCTACAATGCATAATCACATAATCCCTGCAGCAGTGAGAACCGTTCTATAGGCAACTGACTTTGGACAGAGCCTTCTGTGGTTTTGTTTGTGTCAATACCCAACCAGCTGATAGTAAGAATTTGGGCATTATTTATTACAGCTGTCAACACAGTTGTTTGCATGATCTTCTCAAGCATTATATATAATTTTTACAGTGGATTAAATCTTTCCAGAATTAAAGAAAACATGCCCATCTATTGTCTGGGTATTGAAAAAAGGATGAAAGGGAGACATCAAGCCATTTTTTTCTTTTTTACCTTCCTGTATAAACGGTTCCTAAGTCAGAGACAATGCATTACAAAGGAAGGGCTCTATGCAGGTTTGTACAAAGGACGAGGGAAAAATGATAGCAGGTAGCACTTCAGTTCCTCTATTCCCGGAGCAAAATCAAAGCTCAAAGATAACTTAAATTCTGCCTGTGAAGCAAGGTTTCTCCTTTAAACACAATACATCTAAGGCAGACCATTGCAAGAACAATGCTATTGGGGTAGCTTCACTGCTTATTAGGAAAAGCGAATCTCAACATTTTAGTGAAAACATTGTATCTAGAAGAGCAATTAAAAATGTAAGTTCTTCAGAATTAAAGACATGGGGATTTTATTTATTTTTTTATGATGTTGTGTTTTTCCCTTTTCCTCAAAAATTTGGCTTGCAACAAAGCCAGAGAAAGAAGCCAACAACTGTGAGTCAGATAAGGCACTGATATTAGACACTAACTTCACTGACTCCAGTGAGTCCCTTCTTCTGCCACAATGAACTGGCATCAAGAGCAAGCCCCATTCACCACTGTAGTTTTGCCAGTCAGTAAGAAGAGATCCTCATTAACCAAAGAGACTCCTAATTAAGGAGTGCAGCTCAGATCTTTAGCCAGCATTAACTTGCAGTGGTTTATTGACTGTAATTATCTCCAAACTTCTAAAAATTTCTTTTTAAATGTTTGACAGCCACAGTTTCACAGATGTTCCTTTCCTCCTGCTCTGGACCTCTCTGCTCGCTCTGCCCTGGTTTTCTATATTTTGTTCACAGATCTGATCTCTGAAAACCATCACTTGCTTCAAAAGTCCCAGTCCATGCTCACTGCCAGAGACTTTTTTCCCCTTTTCAATTTACCATTATATCCTTCCACGAAGAGGGTTACCACATGCAGCACGTCTCTGCCCCTGGGCAGAAGCAGCTCTCCTGCCACACCATATGAGAAGAAAGCACAAGCCCATTGCCACAGAGAGCCACACTGCAACTTCAGTGACTGGGAATATCACTAAGGCAGTCAGTGGAACAAGTATGGTATAAATTTGCACAAGGAGCACTGAAAATTAAGACATGATGTTTAAGATCTTTTGTGTGTGCAGCCCCTGCAACATGGCATACAGATCACCACTGGAGCCTTTGTGGGAACTATACAACACAAAGTGACAGAGGAGCTGGACATTCTTCTCTTTCAAGAAGACAGACTTGTGACATAATGTATGAAAGCCACATTTTTTTTTTTTAATATCAGCACCTTGAATATTCAAGCTGAGGCCAAGGCAACATTGTGGTAGTTTCTTTAAAGAACATGAGATATATTCTAAATGGATGGTACAAAGAAAGAATTGCAATCTTCATTTGACAAAGAGAAAGAATTCAGATGATAGATTCAAAGATGACCACACTGAAGTGTCTGGCAGAGCCACACAACATGCCCAAGCAACCTGGGTCATCTGTGTTCACACCAAGATGAACCTGCCTTTCTTTCTTCAGCTAAGAGTCACTCTTCTCTTATAAAAAAGAACACCGCAAACAGAAACATCAGTTCCTGAAACATCCCATGATTGTGTTCACGTTATCTGGGAAGATAGTACTGACACCTCAAAAAGATGATATATGTGCAAGAAGCATATCTATATGATACAAAGGACACCAGATTGCCTGCTAAGTTATGGAGATGACAGAGCTGCATAACGTTACTGTTGAGTCTAGACAACCCATGTTTATGCTGTTTAGCTACTGGCAGCTATGGATCATAATGAATTATGGGGAAATAGGGATGCTATCCTACAGGGAAGAGCTCCAGAGATATTGGAAAGAGTGGCAGCGTACTGCAGTGTTGCGCAAGAATGGTTGCTCAGAGTTTAGTTAAATATAGTCTTTTTCTTGTGGCTATCCAGAGACTTCACCAGCCATAACAGAGATAGGATTATAACCCACAGGCATTGCAAAACTTTGTGTTGAGAAGTCAAAGGAGATAATCAGGTCAAAATGATCCCAACCAAAATCTAGCAATATGAAGGGAGGAGAGATGGGGGGGGGGAGGAAAGAAGGAAAGAATAAAAAACTACTGCCACCCACACCTTCAGACAGCAGGAAGGCAACAGTCACAGAGAGATGAGATTCAGCCATTGCAGCCTTTAAGAGACACAGTGAGAGGTAACAGCGGTAACAGCACATGAAACAAGTAGTTTACTGGCATAGAAACAAACAGACAACGTGCACATTCATCTGTTTGCATCACCACATGCTCATTGTTGCCTTTCTGCTGCAAGTTTCTACTCACTTTATGAGTACAGCCAGAAAAAAAAAAAAAAAAAAAAAGATCATAGACATTCTATTTCGATTTGGCCACCTCGGTAAAGCTTACTGCAGACTCCATACTGAAGCAGATGAGGGAAGTTCACGTGATCTTTCATGTTGTCAGACCAGTGGGAGCTGTAGACTGCAGCACACTTGCCATAATGGTCAGCTGGCCAAAGCTAGCATCTAGCAGCTCTGACCAGACCCCAAAGAGGGTATCTGCCTTTCCCCAAAGTAGTCTCTCTTGTCTATAAGCTCTGTGGACCTTCCATCCTGACAAACAGTCTGAGCAAGCTTGCAAAGAGAAGCAACTCCTACTACATGAGGCTTCAGACAACACAATCCCAAGCCACTTCTTGACAGATAAAAAGTTGATTTGATTTATACTGTTCCTCCTAATTCATAGACAAAACATAAGAGTCTGCCAGTGTGGAGTCAACTGATGATTTTCTGGGCCAAGTTCTGCTCACAGCTATATGAAAACAGATTTGTACATTCATTTAATTGGTATTTACATTAGTGCAACCAAATGAAGGAATTATTCAGTCAGCTCTGATCTGACTTTTACACTATGAAAATCAAAAGAAAGAAAGAAAAGAAACTGTTTAAATTGATGATTTTATGTAATAAGCAGCACTATAAAGTCTGAAGATTAGTTTTACAGTCAGAATTTTACTCTTTTTACACACCATGAAATCTATTTATTTTGGAGATAAAACCAGATTTACAGGTTGAGGTTAAACTCATTCACTCAGAAGCCTATACTCCAGATTCTTTGTTCTGGCTTTTTCCTCTTTCCCCAGTGCCAGCCTGCTGCACCAAGGCGACAGAAGCAAGCATCACCTAGGGAATCCCCAGACTGCATGAGGAGCTGTGTCCCACCATCCCCCAGTGCCATCCGATGGGATGTGCTGCCCACGCCTATAGTGCCACTACGGTATGGTGGCACCTCTAAACTTCAGAGAAATCCCAGTACAATTATTTTAAGCTGGTACAATGCAGACAATCCCTTAGTTGTCCTAAATTATTCTAGAAACTAAGCCTCCAGACAATGGGATGCTCACAGGCACTTTATTAGGTACCTCTCTGTCCTATCAAACAGTAACTACTTCTCTTCGGTTTTCAGGCCCTTTGTTTCCTACATCAAGGTTATTTTCTACTCTCTCTTTTATGTTACTGACCCGCAAGCTCGGCATCCATATGACTTGCAAGTCAGTGATACCAGCAAACCACTTCATTTTTAAGTGTGCACTTCCATACTTTCTCCAATATATACCACACCAGAAGCCACTACATGGTCCACCTTGAAATCCCATCCTAAGACTGTTCTACAAGTCTTAGGATGGACAGAAGGACAAAAAAAAGTCACAGCTAGAATTAAGCTGTTCTCACACACAGGCACTGACTCACAAACGATCTCTTCTCCGCCTAACACCTCTGCCTATTATCTCCCTTCTGTACTTCCAAGTGCTCACCAAGATCTGTTTGTACAGCACTTTGGTACGCTAGGTCTGCATCCCACACTGAATGTTCCTAGGCACAAGTGTAACATGGATCACAAAGAAATCATTAGCAAATCAAAGCAAAGTAAAAGGACAGATGTTTTTCACCCACTTTCAGCAGACCTGCGCTTTCCCGATACTTCTCAACTTCTACTTGTACAATTAGCATTCCTTGATTTCACTTTATTGTCATGGGGTATTTCTGTATTGGAGATTGTTTATTAACCTGAAACATTTTTGTACTACGTATTTACATTTAATCATCTAGCAAGCCTTATTACCTTGAGTACTAATAATAATCAACACATTACTAACATTAGTTTCAAGCTGTATGACTAGACATTGCAAATTAATTCTAAGTTAATGAGTTTCGTTAGCTATGCAGATTTTTTTTGTTGTTTAAACCATTAAATCAGATTTAATTTGCTAAGACAATATTCATCACAAGTTTATGCAATCCATTCCTGCTTTCCAATAATTAAGGCATGTTAAACTGTGGAGTCTTTATGAAAAAAAATAAAAAGACTAAACTGTAAAACTTTTGCCTTCATTTGCAACTTTTGTATTATGACAACATCTTTCCTTGTAGTGAATTTTAAAATATATCTAAATCCATTCTAAGTTTTGATATAACAAATATTGCCTTACAAGAAGATCACCATGTTGAGATTTTTCTCACTAGAAGAGTGGTAAGACTAAAGTATAACCTTTAAGCATGGTCTCACTTGTGCCTTAGCTCCTAAGTTTTTCTGTTCAAAGTGTGAATCAGACTCAATTAACAGAACAGAAGAGGGTAAGATGCAGAACTTTTGTAGTTATACATTTTGATAATACAGAACATTCAGATACACACACAAATTTGAGAAATTACTACTGCAGACAAATATGCAGAGTGGACTGTTCCTTTACATTTATTTGGGCAAATGTTTCATTTGCATCAGTGGATGTTTTGCCTGTGCAAGAGCACAAATACCATAGTCACTGGGTATGGATTTAAGAAGCGGGCCTACTGGGCAGGAAATTAGAGGTTATTTAAACACTGGTTCTTAATCCAAAAAGCAGACTGGGAAGTTGAGAACATAAGAATCAGGGGAATGAAAAGACTCCTCTGAAGACTTGAATGGACTGCAGCAGACACAGCTACCGGGGTTATTCCTAATGTACCATTTCTGTGCCTGCAGGTTCAGAGCTGAGTATTGAAAGTACCAGCTCACCTAGAAATGGCTATTTACCCTTGGAAAAGAATGGACCAGTAATTGAATCACCAACATGTGGACACCCAGTGTGCCTTCAGGCATGTGACTCAGCTTCTAGGTGCTCTTCATTTTTGGTAACACTGTCTTACTAAGAGGGATGCTTTATAGACTGGAAAGTACCAAAAGTGGTAAATGTAGAAGTACCGTATAAAGTTTGCTATTGGCTTTTCCTCTGCTTATGCATTGGTTATGTTGGATTTAACCCAAGAACATTGTAGAAACAGTAGATTCACACTAGGAAGATATGTTTTCAGAAACACCTTGTTGTTCTAGCTATGAAAACGGGATCCTTACTGTAGGTCCTGAGACCACTAATTTGATAGCAACAGGATCAGAGTTATATTTCAGAGACTAAATGGTACAATGGTGCAAGTTATAAGAAATTAGTCATTCATCTTTTATGGGATGTTTTCACATTTCTGCTCTGTGCGTTTCTCATTCTTTAAAAGCTCAATGTGTGTAATGACTGGCCCCAAGCCACAGTGTTTGTATCTTATTGTACAGCTTTAGTATTGATAAATAGAAAAAGTGCAGAGGAAATTAAGTACTGAATTTGGACCCAATTTTCATTTGGATGTAACTTTACTGTCATTGGACATCAAAAAATATTCTTGCATTTCAAATAAGCCTATGGCTTGGGCTATCAAATGCTATTTATTCCAGTAAGACAGAACTATGCTTAGCATTTTTCCATGTGCCTCCCAGCACTGACACTCAGATCATGACTTAAATACAAGCAATTACAGTCTATGGTCAACCCACACATTTGACCATACTGCCATCCATGGTTGTCATCTACAAGAATAAGGATCTCACATGAAAGGTCCTTTGGGAAATGTATCAGATCAGGTGTACCTTATCTGAATTTGAAGTGTGGCAGATAGGTCTTTACACACCCTTTACATATTTTGTTTGTGTAATGAGCAAAATAACACTACATTTGGGTCCCTGTGATGAAGTGCAGCTCTCCCATGAAGTCCCAAGTGGACTGGATCCTCAGACCTATCTTCCTCTCTCTTAAAGCATATTATTTTCTGAGAATTCATATTTCTCTTCTGGAATACAATTTCTGAAATACTACTGAGCCTTCCCAAAGCAATAAAAGCTTTCTACTGATCTTTTTCACTTCCAAGCCTGCAAGCCATTTCTCACAAGCCATCTGCCTCAATTTTGGCATGAGGACAACCTGGTTAGATGTGGGTTGACACCAGGCTTGTTGCCTAAAACAGTACTCTCTGAAAAAGTAACTGCTCAAAATAAGTTTCCTTGACCACCCACAATTCAAACAGCTTTCTTTTTCACATTTAAATTGCATCATTATTCTTCGTAATTAAAACACATCCAAAGAGTGACGTATGACCCCTTAACCCCTGGACAATTTTTGCCATGCCACAGCTATGTAAACTTAGAGTAATTGAAATGAGAAAATGAACTGGATTATAAAAGGTGTATTTGACTGCTCTGTCTGGGTAGAAGCAAGGGATAGAAGATAAGAGATACACCTATGTCATTTAGCAGCCTCACCAAGTGTTTACTTAACTGGTCTTTGTAGGACAGGGGTCATTATTCCATAGACCCACACACACATGCACACAAGTGGCTTTATTCACATCATTTGTACTTTAAATTCAGTGGGATTAATATATACAACTAACTTCAGTCCTATGAGAATGCTCAACGTGTTTTTAGGGAGATTGCTCACATCCATATTATTTCAGTAAGTGAAAAATTTCCAAGACATCAGGGATGAACAAAAAAGGTGATCACTTCCTGTTGTTTGAATACTCTTCTTTTAGTAAATATTAAAATTAAAATAGTTTAGAATCCCAATTACTCCTCTCCTTTAATTTTGATTCATCACTAATTAAAATATTTGCATTTGTTTCCATTCTGAGGTCCTTATTCTAGCAGAACAAAGGGCTCATGGATAGATGAGGAATATTGAATGTTTTCTCCTTTTACAACTTAGTATCTTTTTTAAATAAAGATTTCAAAGCACCCAAATCTTTTTCTTTTTTTTTTTTTTTAAGAGACTATTCAATATTTTTTCCCAGTTTCTCAGCTACTCTTTTAAACAACACACAGCTCAAAAATAATGAGGAAAGGTGTGGAAAGGGACTATCTTGACCTCTACATTGTATTTTTCACAAACAAGAGATGTGTTGAATGAATTTCATCTCTATGGCTGCAGCAATTACACATGAACCCAGAAGCAGCGCACTCCGTTCCTGCTTATTTTAAGCTAAAGCAGCTAAAGAATATGATTAAAGCAACTGACTCCTCACAGTGATATCACCTGGTCCCATACCCAGAAGACACACTAAGAAGTGCCCTCATTACAACAAAGAATGTTTAGGATCCTGCGGCCAGCTTGCCCTTAGGAGGGGGCATAATACACCTGAGAAAGTGAAGAGAAAAGGGTAAGTAGAGGAAGCACCAAGAAATTACTTTCTGATATTTCTCTCACTCCTCCATATCCTCCTGCTTCATTTTCCCTCTGGAAAATGGTCTCCTCTCTCTAGCAACCATATGTAGAAACCAACATTTAATCTGAGCCAAGAAGGATCGAGGTGGAGATGGGAGAGTTGAGCCAAAGGGTGCTTGATCTGGGCATGCATAAACTGCTGGCTGGCTAAGCCTGAACCCTTTCCAGCTCCCCTTCACAAAAAAAGTCACACTTCTATGCAAGGATAAGCCTACAAGAAGCATGGCAGAGACTGCATCAGACCTACAGCTGGTGCTGTCTTTGGCTTCTAGGGTTTGTCAGTGGAAAGTAGGTGAACGTGGCCAGAAGAAGCTAGCACCTAAAGGAGTAAGAAAGGAGGAGTCTGGAAACAGTGAGAGAGAGGAAAAAAAAAAAAAAAAAAAACTCCTGTGGATGCCTGAATGACAGTTAAGTCAGGGTAGCATTGCCCACTTGCTGTCAGCCTAGCAGCAAGCATATTGGAAAAGCCCTGCTGGATTCAGGGACTTGTTCTGCAGGGAATTTGAGCTAGCAGGGACAGAGAAGAAGCAATGGGATGGACTGAAACGAGCTGAAACAGGCCAAGGCAAGCTCTGCTGGCATGAATGCAAAGATTGCGTTTGTGGGGGGAAACAGTAACTTCTTACATTCAGAAGAAGTCAAGGGTGAAGGAGAACATCAGAGGAGGGACACCTCAGAGGTTGTACATAGGAGAAGGTGGTCAGTGATCCATCTCATGTTAATATATGAAAGTAGATGGTGAGTCCAAATCTAAATAAATAAATAATCAGAAGTGCTATACCAAGATGCCATCTGTGGCCCTTCCCCGCTTCATTGGGCTTTGGTGACATGAGCCATTACCCAAGGATTCACTTTTATACTCTTTATGCTAGTATTAAAAGACAACACCAGCACTGATGAGGCTGAAATAAAATGCTCATTTTGTCCAGAGTATGCTGAACTTAGTGGAACAACAAGCAAGAGTGTAGCCTGATGAGGAGTATTCAATTGCCTTCTGACATCTGCTGTGCCTGGCAGTGTACGGTGACTTTGCATGGCCCGAGCACCCTCTAGTGGCACCCACCACCCCTCTATCCTGATTCTCACCACCAGCCCATTAAAACACCACCACAAAGCAGTTTGCCTTAGCTTCCTAACATATACCTAGTAAACACAAATGGAATGGTACGTAGAAGGAGAGCACTCCTTTAAGAGCATCTGGTCAAGGACCTTTCCCAAGGCAAGAAGACATAATGAGAAAGGGAGGCAGTGATGGGAACCAAGTCTGGTCACTCACACTGATTTATGAGAGCAGGTAAGAACATAGGAATGTTTATTTCAGAAGGGTTGTCTTATGGAGGACTTCTAAGGTGGGAAACAATAACAAGAAACTGACCTCTCAGTCATACTAATTCCTGGGGCTAACAAGGCCCCCAGCCTGTGGTGCCAGCTACTGGAGCATGTGGGGTCCTTGCATCAGATGCTAGAGCAAGTGGGTGTCTTCTACTCCATGCCACCCCGGTGGGAGCAGTGCTTATTTACAAAGCACCTGCTGGGAGGGACTGGTGCAAGTGAGAGTTTTGCACTGGCAGCTGGAGCAGGTCCACAGGTCACAGCCATTGAGCCTGGTGCCAGCTACAGTGGAGGGGCTGGGGGGAGGGGGGGAGGGGGGGGGGGGGGAAGTAGAGGCAGTATCTGTGTCTGGTGTGCAAGGAGCATGTGTATTTGCTAGCAAACTAAGCTGGGGTAGCGTGGGACTTCAGTCCAGGCCAGGGTGTCAGGAGAATGGGTCTCCAGAGGAATGGGTCTCCTCTGTCTGTGTCTATGTTTAGGTGAGACCTATGTGTAAGTGATGTTTGAGGCAGCCTTTGTGGCTGGTCATATACATGTGTCCTGTCTGGGTGTCTCTGGGACAGGTGATCAGCTTTGCTACCAGCTGAACCTGCAAACAGGAAAGCATCAGCCACATTCCCCAGCCTGGGCAGAGACCCTGCGTTCCCAGGCACTAGGCTGGGCCCCAGCAGCCAGACAGGAGTGGTCCTGCACTGAAGCAGCTGGAGGAGGTGTCTGTGCTTGCTCTTGTTGCTCTTTAACTCGCTTAACAAAGATTTTGGGAATAGTGCCAATAACAAATCATTAAAGAGATGTTACGATAATACTCTACAGCTATAGCAATTCTGTACTGGCAAAGTTTTGCAATTGACTTCCATGGGCTAAGAATCAAAACCCTTTGGATACACACACAACACCTACCCATCACACTATCTTCCTGCTAATTAGCAGAGGCAATTACATGAGGGCCCTTCATGCAAAGTAACCCTGGAGCAAGTGATGAAGCTATTATTTGGCATTAACCAAGAGGAAGGAAAGAAGGTCTGTACAAGAGGCTGTGAATTCCAAGTGTGCAAACTCTGAGAAACTAAAGGAAAGAGTGAGGTCAGCTGGAGAAGAGAGTATAGAGATTTAAGAGGAAGGGTATTTTTTTCACCCTTAAGTCAATAAATATCTGGAATTTCCATTTCAGATGCAAACAAAAATTGTGAAGAAGTATTCCAGGAATAACTGTGTGGATATAGATCTCAAAAGGATGTTAATAATAAACACTAGGAATAACAATAATGCCACATCAGTGAAGAATTCTCAGCTAATCCAAGTTAGAAATTTGGGGGGGGGGGGGGGGGGGGGGGGGGGGCGGAATACACAGGCAAAAATTCTAGGAACTTAAACCACAAAAGGAAAATTACCTCTTGCATTCCTTTCTGTACAGCTCAAGGCAGCAGCTTGCAGGTGATCAAGTCCTAGCCAGGAGTTTTACTGCTCATCTGGAAGGTGATAGACATGAATCCAAATCTTCTTAGAGCAAGAAAGGCACCAGACCCAGCCTCCTTTCATTTTAGAGGCAGCAGCATTTCTTCTTTCTATGCAATCTCTTTAAAAGAAAAGAGCAAGCTCAGTAGAGTTCCTTGCTTTTAAATGGTAGATGTAGAGATTTGCAACTCAGGATCCTGAACGGATGCAGCTGGTTGCCTTCAGCAAACCCACTCTGGTGTGAACTGGGCTTCATATCCACAACAGTGCCCCAAGTTCCTTGCTCTGGGTGGCTTTTTATTATGTTTGTGTAATTTGTGATCGCTTCTGCTGATTTTCCGCATGAGCTTTTCAAGAAGCTTACATGCTAAACTGTGGGTGCTACTGGGGAGATCAGGTAGATAAAAACTAGGCAGAGAAGTTTGATGTCTGCTCCAGCTCTTCATCACCAGGTGATACTATTGACCTTTGGAGAAGAAGAAAAAAAAAAAAAAAAAGAAAAAAAAAAAAAAGAAAGAAACACCTCACAGCTGAACCCAGGAAAGACACAGACACCCCTCATGTGCCTTTCCCAGTCATTAGACTAACTTTATTTATACCAGTGAGGCACTTACTGAAAAAAGAGGAGTAACCACAAATAAATTGGCAGTCTCTGTCACTTAGACCTTGATTCTGATCTTACTCCACATTGGTGCAAATCAAGATATCTTTCATTTTTCTAGTATTGGTGCCAGTAATCATTAGATGGGGTTACAGAATAATCTTTCTTCTCTAAGGCTACTAAGCACTGTATATGCAGGGGGACGGGTTGTCAAGACAATTGAAAACATTTGGTTTTCTGTATTTTGGCCTCGCAGTGTAACACACAGAGATCCTCCAAAAACATACAGCCTGCTCTAGCTCATTACCCGAACACTTGACAAATTCCATTGATTTGATGTTGAGTTGGGAAGAAAAGCTGTATATTTTGTGAGTCGTGTCAGGACAAGTAGAAAACATTCCTACATGCTTTATCAGTATAAAAGCATTTTCTGACTGATGGCCAATTACACAGTGTCCTGCACCCTTGGAAAGAATCACCCTTGGAAATACTGACCTTGAAATAATGTAATCCTACTGGGTGTCAGCAGAAGAGGTAAGAAAGTGAACAAGCTGAGGATGGCTAACAATATTCTGTTTTGAAATGAACACTGAGATTTTGATTTATTTTTCCCTTATACATTTACATATATTTGTCTATCTGTCTGTCTCAAGAAATCCTACTTTAATGAAAACTCAGAAAAATGCATTAACCACTTTCCAATCCACTATGTAATTTTTGTCCCCCAAAAAAGGGTATTTTTCAATCCATACAGTGTGGGCAGTTCTTTTTCTCTTTTTCTTTTTCTTTTTCTCTTTTTCTTTTTCTCTTTTTCTTTTTCTTTTTCTTTTTCTTTTTCTTTTTCTTTTTCTTTTTCTTTTTCTTTTTTATCAACAGATTGTGAGCTGTCATTTTTTGTATAATGAATCTGTATTAACTATTAAACTGATATTATTGAAATTACTGCAATCTCTTTAGACTCTCTGTTATCAATCCCCACATTGTCAGAACCACACAAACTAGCTTGTATTATTTAGCAATAGAAACTAAATGCAATTGCAATCCCTTTTGAACATGACAGTTCATGAAGTATTTGGACTAAAATATCAGGAGCATGCAGAATGCAACTATCATGGGAATGACGAACTGGAATTTCTCAGTGGAATTTCACCAATTTGACCACATCTGGTATCAGAATCAAAAATACTCGTTCTGATTAGGACCATTAAAAAGAATTCAAATGTGCCATAGATTTATTACCAGGCTGAGATGCCAAAGCACACAGCAGTAGGAGCACACACGTAGATAGTGAACGAGGTTGAGTGCAAAACTGCTTCTTACCTTATGAACTTCTGAAGTCATATTTTTATCTCATTTGCAGCAGTGTTAATCCAGAGTCAATCAAATTCAAATTTATGCCATTAGAAATGAGAGCAAAATTTGGCTCTTAAATTACAGCAGCTAAGCACAACAGATTTTATTTCCCTTGGAGTGTTTTTAAGCTCCTGATATAGATACAGCTTTTATCTTTTTAATAATCCCTTCTTCCTGAATTCAATGGGGCAAGCATCAAACGTATTCAGAAGCGCAGGGCTTCCTTCATTCCTCATGATGGCTTTCATGTTTTATAAAGTAGTTTTTAAATCAGTGCTTAATGCATGCTAAAAGTGAGAGACGAATCAGTAACAGGTCTGATTATGAATGGCTGTATTACCCTCTTTTGACATTTTGAGACAACATAAACAGCCAAAGATGAAAAAGAATGTGAAAGAAAGTCTGCAGAAGAGGGACTCCAAAACCACGCTGTACTTGATTATTTAATTTATGATCCAACTGATGTATGGATTACTGGATCAAAAAACTCTTGTTTTGTCATCCAGTGGATAAAGCTTACAACTTACAATACCACAAACCTTATCCACCCTTTAAGTTTTAGCTTTATAATGCACATGTATAAGTCCATGGACTGCTTGTTCAGGTTTATTCCAATCCATGCACTCATTCTTGCAAGCAAGGAGCCACACCTGCGTCATTTGAAACCTACAACTGTGTGTTCGGGTTCAGTTAAAGATAAGTAAAGCTCAACGGATGCATTGGCCAGAGAAGGAACACTATGGCCCAAGTAAGAAAAATCCTATTCCCCAAACTCCAGTAAACCTTTGCCCAGCACAACACTGCCAAACTGGGAAGAGAGAATCAATCATTAAGTAATTGGCTAAACAGAAACCAGCTTTCTATAAACAAAGTCTTCTATTAATCACTACTTAGGAGCATGGTTGTGCTCCAAATTCAGTTACTGTTTGCTGCTTTGTGGCTATACTGACATACTTTTTTAATAATGCCATTACAAATGCATTTCATTTTGGAGTTATGGGCTTGGTTAAGGCAAAAGGAAGTGAAATATTTTGAAAGCATGATAAAAAATAGAGTAAGAGGAAGGAGCAGAAGGATGGTGTTAAATTTGAAGCAGAGTTTGACTAAGGTGGCTGAACCATTGTCAGCTCTAATTTAACTGTAGTTAGAGAATAGCTTAGGATGTTGAAAAGTATATTAACAAGAACTATTCTGTGATGTTTTGGACAAAGCAAAGTTAGTTCACTGAACAGTGCACAGAAGACCACTTCAGTTTTCCAATACCATAGTGGGAAAAAAAAATATGCAGAAAGAAGCAGTTCTTCTCTTTTATATGGTAATTCCACGGGAAGTGAGAAGCACCTCAGAGCCAAGCACAAACTCATTCAATGCTGTATTGCCTGTTACCTCTAAACTATTCTTGCTAAGATATCTCCTCTCGGGATGAAGTATGCACTCATGAACAATGGGATATAAATTAGCATTGCATCAACATAAGTCTGTCTGCATAATAGAGTCTTAAGCCAAGAAAGCATAATTCATCATGACAGACATATGCAGCATCATACATTTCTAACCAAGTTCAGGTTGAAGAAATACTGGAGCATCTGTAGCTTGCTCTGCTCTTCAGGCAGAGAGCACAATCCATCGCAGTCTACATGCCCACTGTTATCTTCTGGAAACTAGAAAAGCATATGGTACAGCAGATGCTGCACTATCATTTCCCCCCTCAGACTCTGTTAAGGGCATTCAACTAATTGTAGTGCCATAATTAGCTGTGTTCTGTATCTCAAAAGCATTTTTTTCCTACACATGAGTATTCCACTGGCACTGCTTCTCTGAGGAAATGTAAAAAGGCATGTTAAGGTTAGCAAATGGAGAAAGAGAGGAAAAGATAGTAAATTAGAAAAACTGGCCTAAATTGGATCTACAACTTCTGCTAGTTACGAGTTGCTCTAGAGCAAAGTGGGTCAGCAGGTCTGAGACCTAATGTAAAATGTCATATCTTGCAACAGTTCCTCTGAGCCAAATCTCTCAGTCCTTGCTCCATCAACCCAACATTTGAGATCAAGGGGAGATTGGGTGGAATAAGGACTGCAGGATTTTCCTGTTTACATTTTTTGCCCACACAGCACAAACCTACAACCTCCAGCTGTTGCCCTCCTGGCTGTTATCACTGGTACAATTTCTGTGTGCAGAAGGGCTCACGCACACTTCTGCAAAGTGGCCTTGAGACAAGGATTCAGAAAAGCTCTCCAACATGTGTAAAGCTATTCCTGGTTATGCCAGTGTTTGGTCAGAGGAATAACATGAAGCAAATCCTTATAACATCTTTAATTCCCTGGAACTTTGGTGAAACTTCAACACATCATCAAAGTTAAGATCCTTCTTAGGTACTGCCAAAACAAAGCTGGTTCTCTGAACTGTGCAATATATGTAGTGCCGTTTGTTACGACCATGTTGCTGTGTATGAATGGAGGTGTATAACTATTTGTATGTGTAGTTACAGAGCTGTATAAGGCTACACATGCCTAAAATTTTGCATAATGACTAATTAATTTTGGATATATATTAACTGAAGGCTGGAGTCTCAGGGATGGGGATGCTTGGGGATTGGCGGGGAGGATTTGCTTCTTACTAGAATGTGTACAAGATTCCCTGTTACAGCTTAGGTAAATTAGAGAGCTGAATGCAGATCAGTGAGCTGAATAGAATTAAGGATGTTTAATTGTTGCAGATTATTAAATGGTTTTTGCAGGTGATGTCAAGATATATACTCTCTACACACATGAGCATAAGGATGCATAAAAAACAAGCTGATTTATAATTATATAGCTAATCGTGATGCTCTCCCGTTCTCTGACAAATTTGCTGGCAAGGGGAAAGGAAGGCTCAGAGATAAAATGAATCTTGATCTGCTCCGACACCTGCAGCATATGTCTGATGGCAGACTGAACACTGCCCCACAACCACCACCAGCTAGGAAACACCCTTTACCCAAAACAGCTAGATTCAAGCTAGTTCAATCCATACAAGCTGCCATCCCAACATGAACATTGGTGCTGCTGTGTCTCCCCAGGCGTGACACATGCCCAGCAGTGCCACCACTCCTGGCAGGCACAGCACTCCGGTGCCACACACTGCTAGGCACCCTTGCTAACAATATTCCTAAATACATCTGATCATCAACAAAATTCTGCAAACCACCAAATGATGGAGATAATGCAGGTTCTGTAGATCCTGCAGCACCTGCCAAGCAAGGAGGGATGGTAGGTGTCAAGGTGTCACTCAGCAGTGCAGCAGTGCTGCTCCACTCACTCTTCCCAGCTTGGAGTAGAGGCAGCTTCGTGGACAGATGCACTATTTGGCAGTATGGAATTTGGTTCCTACTATCACGTCTGAGTACAGATGATTCAGGAAGAACTGGATTGGCAGGTGGCATCTTGAGAAGGGACCTTTTCACTTGTCCTCTGGCTATGTCCTTCCCAAATTGATTTATTTGTACAATTCACATTTAAATAACACAAGAACATACCCAGACTTTTCCTCACTGATTTCTCTTTCCATAGGAAACCAAGCTACAAGATCCCAGACAACCACTGATGACAGCAGGAGCTCAGAGTGTCAGGAAAGGGTTAGCAGTACCATTTGGGAAGACCTCAAGGAACTTCACATGTGCAGGTCCTTACTCAACTCAGTCAGTCTCCTGCTTTCATAATCCCACCACTTCCCTGGTTGTCAAAGGTGACATGGAGGTGGGGGGAGTAGGACAGACACAAAGGCACATGCTAGCTGGAATTAGGTAGACCACCTACCAGAATAACTCTGCTGTAGTGATGGAGTAAAAGAGTATTCCAAGCACAGCAGAGTGAAGTGTTGGAGTGCACTTCAGAACCATCATAAGGTCAGCATAAAGCTGGTATCATTATCAACTAAAATGGAGTAGGTGACTCTGAAGAAGAAAAGGTTGAGTGGATGGTGGCACTCTCAAGCTGAACAGCAGAGCTGGGCTTTGTCACCCTACCCCACCACCTAAAATTTTGTTCTATTTCCCAGCCCAGGTGAACACAGGGGATGCTGTTGGGGCAAGTCCAGGGGAGTTGCCCAGTGCTTGCTAACCATATCCTGCTCCCAGTCCCCACTGAGAATACAGGGATACCCAGGATCTCGCACGTCTCACATGCCCCACTTGCTGTCTCACATTTTGAGCCTAAATGCCTGAACCTCTAAAAGTCTTTGTTATCTGATGCTGTGATTACAAAGCAACAATTCAAAGAGTTGTCTCAGGCAAAACCCATATCATGCTGGTTAACCCCTCCTTTATTCTCTGACCTTTCCTTCAAGGAACCTCTAGATAAGGTAGTTTTTGATGATGTTACCATAACCTTACACTTGGTTTGCAAATGCTTCTCTGGGAAACAATTGTCATGTTTTGTGAGTGTTTCTCCAACACTTGCCATCAATAGGGTCCTGATTTCTGACTATAGCTTCTATAAACTATAGCAGCATTAAAAAAATAACAATAGCAATAGTGATAATTATGTGAAAATAATTATTATTACAAAATGAATGGACCTTTGGGGAGATAGCTAGTCCTGGGCACAATTACTTCATCCACTCACTCAAAGTGATCACAAAGCACCAAGTCACGCACTCTGAAATACTCTCTTTGATCACTCGGCAGGCAAATTACAAACCTTTATCAGTGTGTGCATTGGGTCATAAGAGCATATCCAGAGATGCTGGTACCCCAGTCACTGCCACCCACCAGGAGGCTGCTGTATCCGCACCCTAAGCGTTCACCCGGCTAAGGGGACAGCGCCGTGGTTTTGGACACCAACTTTCAGAGCAGCTCACACCCGGACAAACGGGGATCCCGGGCACTGCAGCCGAGCGGGAGCTGTCCGGGAAGACCCCGCTACGGACTCCAACCTGAAACGAGCTCTCATCGGCCCCCCGCATCCCGAAGCATCCCCCTCACGCCTCTCGCCCCCGGGGCTGCGAGCCCGCCCCGGGGCGGGGACGGGAGGCTCGGGGGGGTCCGGCGGCCGCGGGTTGCGGGCAGAGCGAGGCGCGGAGCGGGCACGGTGCGGCCGGCATGCTGCCCCCGCTGCTGCCCCTGCTGCTGCTGATGATGATGATGATGATGCCCGGAGCGGCGGGGGGCCGCTGCCCGCACCGCTGCGCCTGCAGCCAGGCCGCCCTGCGCTGCCCCCCGCCGCCGCCCGGGGCGCGCCCCGCGCCCGCCCGCGCGTAAGTACCGCGGGGTGCGCGCAGGGGGGCTCGCCCCGCACCGCCTGGCCTCGGGATGGGGCTAACCCGCGGGGTTTGGAGGCTGGAGGGGAGCCGGGGTCCGTGTCCGGGGCGGTGCGGGTCTTTTGGCAGCCTGCAAAAGGTGCAGTGGTGGTGCAGTTGTGGGAACTTGCTGGGTTTAGCCTCCTCCTATGACAAAAGCTGGCTTGCGTGTTCTGAAACCAGCCGGAATAACTTTCAGGAAACTGGATTAAAAAAGGATGAAATCTGCTCTTAAACCTTCCTTCAGTTCTGTCTTCTTTGTTTCTTTTTTTGTTTGTTTCTTTGTTTGTTTTCACAAATCTGCTTGTCTTCTCACTGCCTCTTCTCTCAAAGCTTGTGCAATTCAAAGGCCTCAGTGGTTCAGCAGCAAAACCCTAGTGGTGCTCGCTTCTGCGATCCAACTCACTGTCAGCACGTGTTGCAACTTTCTGAGGTCTGATTCACGGACATCTGTTCTCAGCCCTAGCAGTCAAAAAGCTGCCAGGAGCTCTGACAGCTCTTGGGCTCTCTGTGAAGAGGTTCATAGCGTCTTTCTGCCTAATGCACCCCTGGGAATTAGGGCAGAATTGTAACAAAAGGGAGTCACGGGGATCCCCTGACCCCGCTCCAACACCATGCTCCGAGCTCAAAATCTAGCAGAGCAGACCAAATACGTGATATTTGTAAGTATTTAAGCATTGTTGTACAGTTTACAAGCCCAATTGCGGCACTTATCTAAACAATCATGGCGTCAAAATATGGGATTAGAGGAACAACAGATAAGATAGTTGCTGTTTCGAGGATCCCTTGGTTGGATTTTTCTTATTGTGCCCCTTTTGGAAACAAAGCCATTGTTTTACATTTTCATCTGATTTGTTTGTAAATTTCATATGCTCTTGAAATTCCCCAGAGATGATGCTGTCCCTGATCTTCTCTTTCCTTTCTCCCTAGCTTGAGAACTGATATGTGCAAGAAATACTAATTTCTGTTAGTTTAGAGACATGTAAATCGTTCCTGCAAAGTCAGTTTTGAGAAACATCTCTGTCCTGAGTTTTTTTCCTACCCATTTCTCTGCATTACTCTGGTGTCAGAGGAAGCAAAGCTCATGGGTGCTGGAGAAATTCTCCATACCTCTTGCAACAAGTACACTGCTTTCATGGCATTTGTAGCACACACAGAGTGGGCAAGGGATCAGTCACATCCAGGATCCCTGCTGCAGCAGAAGCAGATGGGAAGGCCAGTTTTTGCAGGGCTTTAGTGCGTTCATTAGTAAGCTGCACATCTGTCTGTAGTCACATCACAGCCCAGAAAGGTTATCAAAAGCTCTAAATGTGTGTGATTTCTCTCTCTCTCTCTCTTTTTTTTTTTTTTATTTATTCTTTTTCTTTTTTTTCTATCTGTCACTCCAAGAAGAAACCACATCTCCACCTCAATGATCCAGGTTAAAACAGTGGCCTATGGCCACTTCCAGTTATATTTCACTCAGATCAACAGGGTAGATGATAGACAAAGATAATGGAAGGATTTTTCCCTTTAACCTTTACTATAACAACTTTGCAGTTGTTTGCAGAGCACAACTATTAGGCTGGCTGCAGAAGCCAACTGTACAGTCAGATAAGAGTTCAACCACAATTCTGCTCAGTACTCCTGTGAAATATTATACTCAGACATTAAAAAGGAAAAAAAAAAAATCCCTCTCTTTCAGTCTGCATTTGCAGACATGTTTAGTTCCTGGAAATGCCCTTTATGTCCAGAGGGGTATGGCAAAAAGGGCCTGATCCCAGCCATCGGCTGCATGTCCTCCTGCTGCATCTGCTCCAGAAGTGCATGAATGTCAAGTGGGACACGCTGCCATAGGGCACCTCTCCCCTCTGAGTTATAATCCCCACCCCACAGTTTAACACCCCCACAGAGCAAACACTCACTGCTTAGTAAGTTAATGGGACCCCAGCTAGAGAGACAACTCTGTGAGATCCCTCCTGCTGCCTATGCCAGGGGTGGGACACCAAGCAAAAGTCACTCCCATGCCACCCACTGTCAGTAGGATGGATGTGACATCACAAATATAACAGGAGAAATGGGGAGCAAATGGTCACCTCACTTAAGTGTGGCCAACAGCTCTCCTGAAAGACTACACTGCACCAGCAGCAGCCAGCACACAGTGAGCACCATTAAGTATTTTATCCAGCTGCTGTTCTCCAGCTGCTGTGGCTTCTGCTTCCACATCCCACTTCAGGCCACATCCAACCTGATTTATACTGAACCTGGAAATACACTACTGAATTTCCATTCCTTTGATATATTTTTTTTAATAGTATATAGTTTATTATTTACAATTACAAAACTGTAATAATAAATGCAGTCTCTAACCATACATGTGTACATGTATTCTGGCTCTTTTTTTTTTTTAGTTACTATTCCACCTCTTTTACTCTCCTTTCACCTATTCTCTTACTTTGATTTTCATACTAGTATTTTCTTACCCACTTGGGTGTCGTTTTTCCTTCTCTTGCTTTCTTGTGGCACATCTTTCCCAGCTTTATCATTTTCCTAACTCTGGCTTTCCATACTGTACCAGTATGTCTTTAGCTCTCTTCTCCCCCCTGCCCAGCTCTGTATATGAGAGACAAAGCAAGAGGAATTTACTTTTATCCCCTTGTAGTCATATTTGTGGTGCACCAGAGGAGTCATGGTATATCATAGAAGCAAGAATGGTTTGGGTTGGGAGGGACCTTAAAGATCATCTTTTTCCAAGAATAGTCAAGAAAATAAACGCCAGTACGTAATGCCAGCTATACCCGAGTAATTCAAGCCCTGATGCTGTCACAATCCGTGCTTTCAAACGTACTTTTGATATTATTTTTTTACAGTTCAAGCACATATCTTGTAGGAAAATTTCAACAGGTTATATTTACCAGACCTGCCAAGTCATATTATCACTGGAAGATTTTTTAAATCTTCCAACGATAGTGCCAAAAGGTTGCAGAATTATTTGTTTATATGTTTCTGAATTGATCACATTTTTCTCAAGATCATGTTTTTAATTTGGGCACTAGGCAAACACTAGAGAAACTCCATTATCCTGACACCTCTGTATGCTGTGTTGGCTATAGCAACTATGTGTCTGCTTAGTCTCAGCAGAAAAATAACCTTTAATACACCACTGAAACAAAACATATGCTTTCTTCATTTGAAGCTTCATGGTGCATCTACATCCTTTTGCTTATTTAAGAGAGTCTAAATGGCCAGGCACCCAACTCTGGCTGTATATTAATAGACATTGGATACCTAAAACCTTTCTGCCCCTTTGGAAACCTCATTTCATAGTGAAGCTCACCTTGCTGTGCCTGTGTTCCCCCAGCATGCAGGGTTCCTGCATCAGAGCAAGTGGCAAATGGTTAGTATCAGGCACTCAATCCAAAGCTGTAGGGCAAAAGCTGAATAAGTAGACAGTTCTACCATGTCTTCAGTGTGGGCATACCTGGCTTTTTAAGGATCGACAGTGGAATTCAGTTTCAGGAATAAAATGTCTTCGGTAGGAGATAATGTGTCACCTACTAGCACCTGGCTAAAAGCACTCTGACTGTTTGTGTGGTACATCCAGCTCATAGTTCCCATTTCAGGTAGATAGTGCCCAATCTACAAGGCTTTAAAAATCAATGTCAATGCTTTACATTGCCCCCAGAAGCTGATAAAAATCCTGGGAAAAATGGTGGGCTTTCAGTCTTATTTTCAGTCAATCAATACTCAATTCTTCTAAGTTCAAGGACACCACAGAATAAAATGTTTGCCACTCTTAGCAAGAATCTACCTTTGTGGCATTACAGTTCTGGGTAATCCTACAAAACAGTGATGCAACCATATATCTGCCAACCCAGCTGCAGTAATATTCATACCTATTGCAAAGAAAGCCTGTGCTCTTTATGTATTTATTTATTTATTTTTATGTGCAACTAAGCACTCTTTTCCAAAGGCCAGTGTCTGTAATGCAGGGATTTTCATCAGCAGTGTGAGTGAGTTGGGCTTTGAGTCCTCTTCAGCTGGATTCTTGTCTGTCTGGTGGTCATGTGGTGTTTGGGCACCTAGACCTCCCAAAGCTCCTCTTGGAGCTTGAGTCTGTGTGGTAGTGCTGGAATAAAAGTTTATCTTTTAGCAGATAAAAATTGCAGAGTCAAGTTGATTTAATTACGTCCCAGAATTAATAAAAAAGTATGACAGTGGGTTTATGCCAGGGTATCTTTGGAACAGACCACTCCATAAGAATTTTCCAAAGAGCTCTTAGGTGGTACCTCTACATGTTTACAGCAGGGGAAACAGGCAGTTTGCTCTTTATATGCCTCTCATCGTCCCTACTGGCCCTGGTATTCCTATTAACAGGAAGGTAACCATCCTTATGAAAAATCCACTCTAAATTTATGATTTCAGAACAACAACACAGGAAACAAATGCTGGATGGTATTTTAGGTACCAAGCAAGAAAAGGATTTGGTCAATCTATGCACAATTCCTGTCACTCTCAGTGTCATTTGACAGTCTTACATGTATTTAGCCTGGCAATTTCAAACCTTACTGCCTAGAAAACCCAGATGGATTTACAGACATGCTAGGCACTGCTCAAAGCCTAAATGGTTGGCTGTCTCCCCACTCCCTTCTGTACACATTGACTGGATGCAAGTCCCAAGGATGAAATGCCTGTTGATTATCTGAAGTTGCAGTATTGTCAGCCATTGAATGCAAGGAGTGAGTATCCATGAATTATTGTGTATCAAATATGAAAGAAACATACCAGTTTTTCTTAAAAGTATAAAAGTTCATCCTTTAACAACACTCTTTCAAACTGGTGTTCATAACTTGTATTAAAAATGGATGCAGCCCTCCTTTCAAAGGCTATGGAAGTCGGCTAGTAGCATGAGAATGTTAGATATATAAAAGCTTTGTAAAACCCACTTTGTTCTTTCTTTTTGTCAAAAGCTTCCCAGCTCTGAGAGACAAATAACTGGTCACATCTGAGTATCACAATCTGAGTGCTATCAGAAAGAAATCGATATTTAATTCCTGCCAGTACCTGCTTGGGTTGCACTGTGTGCTATCAAAAACATCAGTCATGTTCAATAGCAGAGGCTTCAGCATAGGAGATAAGGCTTTGCTTTATTCTGGGTTTCAGAAAGAATTAAACCTGCACCAAACAGCCAAAACTGTATTAACCTAAATGCTTATATATGTACACAGTCTGGATTTTGGTCAGCGGCTAGCAGATCTTCAAAATGTTTATAGAGTTTAGAAAGAGACATCATCTATTTCCCTTTAACACAGGCAGGGTTTGAGATGCAAGCTACAAAGGTAAAGCAGACAAGAAGAGAGTGAAAACATTTTACACCTTTTTGGTAAATTTAGGATACCTTTACTGATGTGGAACTGTCTCTGTGTGCTACAGCAGTACTTTGAGGATTAAGAGATGTTTGATTATGAATTGCCTTCTTCCTTTGTTCCTTTGCTGTTTTGTGAGACTGTCAATGGGATGAGGTAATGTCAATGCAGTTGAGTTCACGGTTTCAGCTGTCAAGGTGAATTCACAAGGATTTAAAAAATATATATATTTATGTTGAAATACAGAATGGATTAGGTGTTGCCATGCAATTTAACTACAGTTAAAGTTACAGCTAAAGTGCTGGTTTATCCCACTTAAATTGAATTCCAGAGCCGAGGTAGCTAAGCGAGGAACACTGGTGCCAAAGATTTTCTGCAGGCAGGGGTACGGGCACTGTAGGGGTTTTTGCTTTTGTGTGTGTGTGTGTGTGTGTAGACACTCACAAAAAGGTATGTTTTGTTTTCCAAGCAGCTCTAGTCGATGGTACAGCTATAAAGAGGTTCTTGCTGCCAAGGCTACAGATGAGCAATTTCTCAGCTTCTACTTTTTACTTCTTCCCAAAGGTGTTTTCCTGTTGGCTCTGCCTATCGATCCCTGCTGCAGGATTCTCTGCATACTTCTGTCCCCCAAGGGACAAATACATTTCTCAAGACATACAACTTAGCTTCACTTCTGATTTAAGCACAGCTCCTGCACACACACAACACAACCTGCCAGCATATGTCTATAGAGACCAGTATGGCCCAATCCCAGTGGTGTCAAAAACAAACATATTCTTACAGCATTGCTTATATGGTAGGGAAGTGTTGTTATTCCCAGTTTACTGACAGGGAATCAAGGTGTAAGGAAACTAAATGATTTGCCAAAGATCATATTGGACTGTGGCAAGGAATTGGTGCCAGTCTCCGGAGTACATCTAGATTGGTAATCCCAAAACATAAATATGTGTGACAGCCTGGCATTATAGTGAACTTTAAGTTCTTAAACATTTTAAATTGTCTTCATATAAAGGATTATAACAAAATTAGGAAAAAAAAAATTTTTTTAGAAGAACAGAAACAGTTCGGTCAAAAAACCTTGACAGGGTGTTTTTAAGGATGGGAAACAAATGTCTCTGACTAGATATCTGTAATTAAAAAACAAAAGAGAGCAAATATCTTTTTGCACAGAGATAATGTCTTGAAATATGTTAAATATTTTGCTATGGCTATTATCAGGGAGAGTGTGGTCATGGCTGTACAAATTGGCTGCTAAAAGGACTACAATTCAGATGTGGAGTAGAATGGTAAAAAAAAAAGATCTACCTCCCACAGTGTCATTAACATCTCAGTGAGAGTAATTAAAAAATGTAAAAAGGAAAGTGCACACTTGCTTTCAATCAGCAAATCACAGTGCTGCAATTTAAAATAAATACATAAAATACATCAGGCCCAATTTGGACTTTTTCAAGCACTTGCATATAGCCAGAGGCTTTCTGATGAATTCATGATGCCACACCACAACATTACAGCAGTATTATGGAGAGAAAAGCATGGTCCAAAGAATGCAAACAGACATTGTTTCATAGAGGAAGCTTTACATTAAAGCCACATTTTTCTGAGGAAATAGCTCCAGATGGCCTCTAGCTTCATTTGACTGTGAATATAGAAGCCCATTTTCATAAGGTTATATTTTTTTTCTAAAAGTTTATGATTATTATCATAATTTGACCAAGCCAAATCTCAATTTTATGCTCTTAAGGAACTGACACAATAGCCCTCAAATTTGTTTAACTGAAATCAGTGGTAAAGGGATCAAGCCGTAGAGGTACAAAGAACTGTAGGCAAAATAAAGTGACTTGAAGCTTTACTGTTTCTCTACGCAGTGTACAATCTGTAAACAATGAAACCCCATGCCTTACAATCCTTTCCTCCCTCTTTTCTTTTTTTTTTCAGATCGTTTACTCATCTTCCTGTAAAAGTAATCCCATCACATGCATTTGAAGGACTTAGAGATGCCTTCATCATGTAAGTTCACAACATTTTCCGTAGACTTTTCCTTAATGTCTTGCTAGAAGTTCTGTCATAAACCTCCATCACAAATAATGTCTTTTTACAATAATGTAAAAATGTGTTGCTAAAAACCACTTTTGGTGAAAAAAAAAAAATCAGAGGAAGAATAAGCTATTTTTATAGGCCAATAATTTCTTATCAGCAGTATGTAAAAGGTTATTTGAAAAGGTATGCTTTAACAGTTGCTTAACATAATGAAACATTAATCATGTCAGAGAGAACTGGATTCAGTTTGATAACTGATGATAGGCACTTTGTAGAGGAGATCTCTGTCATAAAATGTTAGTGCTGCAATGATAGCTATGGTATTCTGTGATTATACATTTATGAAATACTCAAATAAGGGTTTTTTTTGCTGTTATGCACTGTGAGGTAAGCGAGGCAGGGAATCCGTAGGACTGATCCTCTTCTTAGAAGATACAGTTTACAAGCACTGTAACTTTGCACATAATGCTTCCCCTCCCTTGGCTTTGTATCTGTTTTATATCAAGGACTCCAACCAGAAGGCTTGGCAGACTAGTCTCACCCTTATTTCTGTCATTATTGCAACCAAAAGATGGCAGCTTTGGGTCTCCATTACTTTTTTTTTTTTTTTATCTGCATGGGGTGTTCACTGAAGGACAGCTGATGCCACACCAGTGCAATACAGAACAGGGGAATGAACTCCCCCAGAATCTAAAAGTAGCAGCACAGGTAATGGTGCTTCCTATTCTAGGTGTGCTTTTTAGAATTATCTTCACCTATAAAAAGCACATATTTTATCAGCTATTAAAATATAGGTTAGATTTACATAATCTATTATCCAGGAAACAGAGAAAATAGGAAACCCTTTAATGGTGCATTCCTGAAGGCAGACTAGAAGGATGAGGGTAGTGCAAACACCTAAATAGATTCAGTTGGTCTGGTTTAGCTTTTAGTGCTCATTGGTTAAACAATTTTGGCCAAATTATAAATTCCTGTGTTTCTGTAGCTCTAGAAAGTAGAAAAAAACCTAAATGATGTCCCTATCTATTCAACTACAATGAAGTACATGTATTACAGTACAATCTAATGGCATTGCATTCTTGCATTCACTTACATCTGAACGATTAATGAGACCTTACCATTTTTAGATGGCAGATCAACTTAAATCTAAAAAGGTTCTCCTACCTTTATGATTTGACGCTAAATTTTCCCAAGCTGTATGCATAACCCATTCTTCATAGAGAATGTTTTGTTCGTTGACATTTTTCTTTCCATAAGAGCGTTTAATTGATTTCTTTGTGTCCTTTTAATACATCTCTCCAAATTAACAGCATAGAAATCAATGTATTTGTCTGATGTAAAACTATAGAACACTTCATAATTTTATTGAGATTTAGCGTTACTTTGAAAAATGCATATTTTTAAATTAAAAATCTCTAAATCATCTATTTGGCAACTCATCACCAACTGCAAATCAGATGATAAATTATTATCACTGCTATAACTCTCTCAGACATATGTAAATGGGAACCCAGTGGCAAGTAGGAAGGATCTCGAGGAAGGAGCATGGGATCTGGGGTTTCACGATTCAGAACCTGAACCTGATTTTTTTTTTCATTTTAAGTACTGCAAGTACTGATCCCTCCCAGTGCATGAGCTAAGCCCCTGAGTCTCTTAGGATCAAGTGCTCACCAGGCCTCTTGTTTTACATCCATCTTCATTCATGAATAACCATTGCACTATCAAAAATATCAATCTTACTGAATTCTGATTATGGAAAAAAGTCATTAATATTTCTGTAAGAAATATATACATACTTAATATATGATTTCTTTATGAATTCCCCTTTGCTACTAAAAATGGAAAAAAAAAATGGTCTAAGGGTTTTTATAGCAACATCAGTAGGAATTGTTTTCTTATAATTACAATTCAAGTAAGATAGCTTTCAGGTCTGTCATAATAATGAATCTAATTTTATAGACATGTTTCAGTTGTTTAGAAAATATTTTTTGTTGTTGTTGACAGAGTATAATGTTAGGTTTAGTTTGTGTGCCATACCAGTCAGTTCTGTCAGGAAAAAATGTTTTGAAGACCTTTCTCCTACATATGCAGATTAATATATATATTATATATAGAATATATTAATTAAATACTTAATATATAATTATATAATATATGATAGTTGTATATTTGATATATAATTAATATATAGAACATATATACAGAATATAGTACTGGAAAGAACAGCATTAGAGCTGAATTTGAGTAGCTTCCTAACACAAAGGCAAGGAAAACAGCTTTGTGATGAAATTTGCAGATGCTTACATAGTTGAAGTTGAGAATATTAATAGATCCAAAGGAAAATTCACAACATCTGTAAACAACACATGAAATAATCCAGTACATGTAATTTCTTTTGTTAAGAAGAGATTCTAACCCTTGGATATCTGAAGGAAAATGGGTTGAGGCAGGATTGCATGGGGCAGCCATTCTCTCTGGCAAGCTAATTGGCCTGGGGGAGCCAGCCCCAGAAAAGGGGCCCTCTGCTCACCCCCAACCCTCCTCCTTCGTCCACATGAGCGCATCTTCCAGGCTGCTCCCAGCACAGCTGCCTTTGGGCCACTCATGTTGGACATCACAGAGGCTTGCTGAGGTTACAGTGGCCACTGCCTTTGCCCTGGGCCCTACAAAATAGCCCCCCTGCAGCTGGCCCACCACTTGCTCAGCTACTCGGTCCTCTGAGAGCCGGCGTAGGCGGCAGAAAGAAGGCTAGAGAAGAAGCAAGGCTCTTCTTGTGGACTCACCTCCATGGGCTCCATGGTGTTAGGCAGGAGGACAAGCCAGTCCTTGCCTGGGACTGCCCACACGGGGTGCCTTCCATCAGGAATATTTACAGGCCAGGGTGCTGAACCAGGGGGTCGCCCAGTTCCACGTTTAGGTCCCATGCCATTCTCCAGTTCATTTATAGGCATGGATTCAATGCTGCCATCTGTTTTACGGCCATGGCTGGGTCCCACACTGCGTTCTGGCCGATAGGCATGCCTCTGCTCCCCACGGCTATCTGCCTCATGCTCCACGCCACCACTGCACTACTGGTTAGGCCCAGGCCCCCTGCTGCTGAATGTTTGAGGGGCCAGCCTGTTCCCCACATCACTGTTGTGCCAATGATATCGCTGATATGTGTCTGTGGGCCAGGCACCAGACATCCCCCAGGCACTGGTGTCCTTTGTGCTGGAGGTGCTGTCCTTCTGCCCATGACACATCTTCCTCTCATTAGCTGCCATCCTTCTCAGTGCTTCCTCAGACAGCTTCACTGGCTGGGCGACCCCCTGGTTCAGCACCCTGGCCTGTAAATATTCCTGCTGGAAGGCACCCCGTGTGGGCAGTCCCAGGCAAGGACTGGCTTGTCCTCCTGCCTAACACCATGGAGCCGGGTCCACAAGAAGAGGTGGAGGAGCCCATGGAAGTGGATCCACCTCGGCCACATCAGACCTGGGACTACCCCAGCACGTCTTTGCTCTGTGCCATCAGAGAACACCAACAGCTTCTCAGCAGGGCGCGGCGAGCTCCCTACTCATCGTCACTCAGGCTCCATCCCAAGCATTAGCTTGGAGCCACCAAACACCCGGCAATAAAGAACTCTTGCTGATTCTCGGGGGTTGTGCGATTGCTTCTTTCCCATCCACCAGCCCTTGTGTGAGAGGTGGCAGCCCTTCTGCACAGAGCCTCGAGGAAGAGCACAAGATAGGACCCAGCTCCCTTCGGGCTGCTGCGTTGGGGTGACAGGAGGAGTCCCCAAGGGCCACCATGCACCTTTAACATTTGTTAAAATAGACCGAGGGGTGAAAATAGTAGTGGGTACGCGATTATAGGTGGATAATTTCTTATTAAGAATGAGTATCTATATCTGAGTAATTGGGAACAATAGACATGGAGAAGGCTGAGATACTCAGCAACTTCTTTGCCTCTGTCTGCACTGCTAGAAGGGCTTCCCAAGTTTTTCATTTACCTGAACCCATAGATGGAGGCTGGGGGATCCAAGTAGCACCCACTGTAAGTGAAGAGCACATTCGAGACCACCTGATGAATCTAAACAGGTACACGTCTGCGGGACCTGATGACATGAATCCTAGGGTCCTGAGGGAACTGGTTGATGGAATTGCCAAGCCTCTCTCCATCATAGCTGAAAAGTTCTGGCAGTCAGGCCATTCCGTGCTGAGTGGAAAAATGGAAACATCATGCCCCTACTCTTCAACAATTAAAACAAAGAATTGGACAAAGAGCACTACTCTTCAACAGTTATAACAATTAGGACACATTCCTTCTTAGAAGAGCGGTCAGGCATTGGGACAGGTTGCCCAGGGAAGTGATGGAGTCACCGTCCCTGGGGGTGTTCAAGGAAAGGTTGGTTGGATGTGGTGCTTAGGGACATGGTTTAGTGGGTGACATTGGTGGTAGGGGGTTGGTTGGACCAGATGATCTTGGAGGTCTTTTCCAACCTTAATTTTTCTATGATATTACACATACAATATATTCTATATAGTATATATACACAATAATTTATATTTATTTATATATAATATAGATGAATCTTAATCTAGCAGGATTTAGTAAGCATCAAAGAAGTGGATTTATTTTCCCTGTATCCAACATCGGTTGTTCTTAACAATGCCCCTGCTCCACACATGTAGTTATGTCAAAATTGTATAATGCCTACAAAAACAGTCATGTTGATCTGTGTAATGATGGAAAAAAGCTACTTGCATTCAATTTCTATGTATGTAATGAAAATGATACTTAAATCCAAAAATTATTTGTAAAGTTCACTGAATGCATATTCATGTATTTGTGTGTCTCTACATCTGTGAATTAGATGACCATGATCCTGATTTAACAGCAGTCTATGAGGGTCTGTGAACGTTATCTACATCTTTGTCTACGCAAATAAATTCACTAAGTGGAACCAATGGTAGGAGCAAAAGGCTTAGAGGCTTGGGCTGACTACTTTGTTTGTATTAGTTCAGCCCTCAGTCACTACCTTACCTACAATTTGCTGAGAAAATGAAGATTGGCTGCCCTGTATGTTCTTATTCCAAATGGTTGGCATAACCTTTTGCCAAGACAGAATAATGCCTCTCTCTCTCAGTCCCTACTGCCTAGGATTTTGGAGGTGAGGCATGGCCACTGCTGCAAAACAAGAATTGGGGCATGGGGTGGGGGGAAACCATATATAAAAGAAGCAAATATAAAGTGGAAACTTGATTTCTGGTATCTCTTCTGTTAATGTATTGCTTTGTGTCTGCCTTTTTCATTACAGCGAAATCTCTCAGAGCGACTCCCTAGAGAGAATAGAAGCAAGCGCATTTGACAGCCTTCCTGCTCTGTCTGAAATGTAAGTCTCTAAAAAAAAAAAAAGGCAGCCATGTTGTGGTTTATTATCATCAAGGAGTAAACAGTCTACAGAAAAGTATCCCTGGACCAAATCTTCCTATGTTACTTCAGCTGGTGTTGGATGAGGTCTATGATGACAAATGTTTCTCTCCAAAGTACCATATAAAATAATGAACAGTCTGTAAGGTCTAGCCTTGGAGATCTAGATCGTGCAAATTGATCCGTGTATGTGAAGTCCTGTTGCTTTCAGTGAATGCAATGACAGGATGGGAGCGCTGTGTCTACTTCTACCAGCAGTGTCAAGCTTTCTAAGTGGAGAAATCATTCAAGATAACAACAGAAGAGAAAAACATTTTCTTTTTGAAGATGCAGTTTTCAAAGCCCTACAGTATTTAAATATGTCTGCTTAGTATGCAGCTCTTCTTTTGAGCTCAGAAATATTACTCAAACAGAACATGTACTGATTTTAAGCTTGATGTGCCTAGCAGAGCCATCTGAGAGAGCGTGTGAGTTAAAGCAAGGGCTAGGAATATGCTCCAAAATATTTAGTGAAACTAATATTAACTAATTTAACTAATATTGTTTCACTAAATATTTAGTGAAACTATTGGAAACTATACATTTGATTCAATATCTCATTACAGTGTTTTTCCCACAGCATGATCAGTGAGTGGCTTAAAAATGGTGCAACTGAGTGAGGACAATTATTTTTTTTTCTTATATGTGAATTCCATTGAAGCAAATTGCTTGCTCACATGAGCAACAGACACAGGTTTGTCCACCTCTTACTGTGTCTAATTTCCATTGGAATCAATGGTGGGTATAGGTAAGAAATTAAAGATCTGACCTAATGTATTCACCTACCAGGTATGGATAGCTTGTCATTTACCTGTCTGCCAAAACAAGAAAGTTAAGTTAGACCTTTAAAGAGCTACAGGAGACTAACAAGACAATGTTTGAATCCTGAAGGAGACATCTTTTTTTGGTTACCTAACAGTTATAACCTGATTTTGTTATCAATACTGCTTCAAAACGCACTTGTAGCATATTTCTAGAAAGTCTGTTTGCAGCATGAGAGTCTTCTGTCAAAGTCTGCACATGTCAGATTCTGACAAGGCCAATTGCTAGTGAAATTCAAGTCCCTCCAGGTGTGTAACAATACAACACTGACATATATTTCCCTCATTACAGATTAATTCTGAACACAAAAAATCTGCTGCACATTGAGGACGGAGCATTCAGAAACCTTCCAAGGCTAAAATACTTGTAAGAAAGCATTCTGTTACTTTTCTGTTTGCGTTCTTTTTTCCATGAAGGAATGGACAGATCACAGAAAAGACTTTAAGGAAAAAAAATAAGTTTTTCATGCGTTATGATACACTACAAGTTCATGCATCATACACAACAGCTTTAATGTGCACTTAACTAATAGTGAGGTCTTTTAATAAGCAAGAAGATAAATTAACCCAAGGTAGAGCAGTAATGGACAAAACAGTAAAGTCTGCCAATTAGTTCTGCTAAGTGTTTATTTCTAAAGTTTTCATTTAGACAAGATACCACACAAAAGGGATAACTAAAATCTCTTCCTTGCACTTAAGGAGTCAAGAGGACATATGCTGCTTCTCCAGAATACTGCCTGAGCATGCTACACACAGTTTTTACAGATCTTACAAACACAGTTGGAGCCTAATTAAAAATTACGATATTTGCCACTCATATTTTAATGCATTGTTAAGCTCATACCTGCAGCATTGGCTTGTCCTTGCATTCTAGCCTGGTAACCTTCTCCCCTGTAAATCATGCTTTTCTCCAGGAGCATTTGTAACACTGGAATAAGAGAATTTCCAGATCTGACACAGATCTTCTCATCAGAAGCTCATTTTATCTTGTAAGTGAAGACCCACCCTAGCCCAGCTGTGAGTCTTTCCATCTTGTTCTTGTATCACTGACAAATAACTTTTTTTCCTCCCAAAGGGAGCTCTGTGATAACTTGCGTATGACAACCATACCACAAAATGCTTTCCAGGGGATGAACAATGAATCACTGACACTGTGAGTAAAACAATGTTAGATCCAGTTCCTTCTGTGAGGATAATACAGCTGTTTGAGGAGAGTAACTCCACTTTATAAGAATCTTGAAATTAAGCCCCATATGTCTGTATTGTCTTCACACCAAGACTTTCCTTTTAGCAAACTGGATTCATTGCTACAGTTGTCCTGCAAGAAAGGTGAGTTTAATGTTGAGATGCTCCATACAAGGAAGGCAAAAAGCCACCGAAAACCAAGGAGAAAATCATCTGCCAGCACAGCAGGAGCCTTGTAGGGATTTTGCAGCACCTCTATCCTCACAAAAACTTCCATGAAGAAAGGCAGAAATAGCCCAAATCACAAACTGTACTTCTCAGCAGGATGTGGCTGAAATTCAGGGCTGAGGAAGGACCAGCAGAGCAATAGAGGGCAGCAGCAGGCTGCCTCCTTCATCTTTTAGCACAAAGACCAGTCTGGAAGCAAATAACACCAACCTTTGCAGACCGACCAGAGTGATGTTAAAAACGCAGCATACACCCAAATGTGGAGCCTTGTCTTGACACAAGTGTGTGTGCCAAAACACCTGCACAATTCTCCATGGATGTTTGTTGCTGGAAATGAGCTGGAGCTTGTATGAGCAAGTACTGCAGCTGGCTGGCTTAAGCCCTTCATCAGGCTGATGTGCCAGCACAACAGTAATTTAAACACAAACGTGATGTATTGACCAGTACCTTCAGAAAATGTTAGAAGAACTAAGCCTAAATGTGACCAAAGACAACTACTACCTGATGTTAAAGATGAGCAATGGCTCAGTTGAGGGCATCATTTTATCTTATGGGCTGTTTTCCTGTTAGCAAGTTCACAAAATAACTCCAGCAAAATGATGATTCTGTTAATGGTACAAGAAAACAAACGTGCTAGAGATGGAGAAAGATGCTTCTTTTTTTTTTTTACTGCAAGTCTGAACTGTATTAAATGGAAGAGTGTCTAACTCACAGCCAGGAAAGAGCTAACAGTCATTTTTTTCTTACTCTTTTGTGATAGAAGAAAAGAATTACCTTATCAGCAGCTTTCTAATTGTAGAGCTACACTTTACCTCCACCCCTTGTAATTAACTACAATTAGCTGAAATAATTCCAATTGTTGCAGCATGGCCTAGTGAAGCACAAGTTAACTGTGAGTGTGTAAATTTAGCCTGCAGTAATACTTCGCATTACAAATAGCTAATGTAGGCTTTCCAACTGTTAGTGTTTCATGAGGACAGGGAATCAATACTACAACACGGTTGTGTTTTTTAAGGAAATCACTAATTTCAGCACCATGTCAAGACAGACTCCTCACATCAAATGTAGCCAGCTATTCTTGGGAGTAGGTTCATACCCCTAGTTTCTGCTCTCCCAGCAACAAGTGGAAAAAGAACAAGAAAACTTTTGTAGAGATAAAGGATCCTCTATAAACAGCACCGCATTTTGTATTAGGACTTGATATTAAAGAAAAAAAAATACAAATTATTATATACAAAGGATAGTGAAAAATACTTAATATCAGAAATGGCTTTTTCTCTGTGAAAACAGACCCACAGATTAGATCTCCTAATGAAGGAAAGTAGCCAGGTCTTAGGTACAGCAGGGTCCAGCCATTTGGTACCTGGCTCCAGAGTGGGAATCAAAAACTCAGGGCTGGCAGCAAGCATCCCTGTGCAGTGCAGGGAATGGTGAGGTTTCCACAGCACTGTTCAGGTCTGGCAGCACTACTTTGAGTAACTCGCTGACTGCTGGATGATGCATCACTCACCCCTGCTTCACTGCAAAGCTCTCACTTGGGCTGCTGGGAGATTGGTCTGCCCATAGGGGATCCACAATCCAGCAATACCTTCTGGGATTTACACGAGCTTTCTATCTGACACTTCTCTGACTCTTGCAGCTTTGCAGCTTTACCTACTTAAACCACAAAATCCAGGTCTTCTGCCTGTAGGTTGTTGTCTTGGTGCCAAGGGTTCACCTGGAATGCTGTCTGGATTCTGGGCCTCACTTCAAGGTGGGCACCAAGCTCCTTGCTCTTAAAGACGTAAACAGGAAAGCATTTAAGCTTCAATTTTATGCTAATTTCAGAGCTAATGGCAGTCATCCCATAGTTAGCTATATTCTTTATAAGCCAGACCCTCTAATCCTTAAAATGAATACAGTGTTAAGTTTTGAAATCCGTAGTACAATAACATAATCTCGTCTTTTCCCAAATATTTTTCCTTATACATTTTTCTTAATCTTCAGCAAACTGTATAAAAATGGATTTGAGGATATCCACAGTCATGCCTTCAATGGGACCAAGCTGAATCAACTGTGAGTATGCTTCCCCTCCTTGGTAATTAAAAGAGCCACAGAATTGTACAAGAACCCAAGTTGGAAGGGACCTCGGAGATCATCTTGTCCAACCTTTCATAGTAAAAGCAGGGCCTAGACAAGATTGTCTAACACTTTGCCTAGCTGAACCTTAGAAGTTCAGCTAGACCTTACTATTGTAGATAGTAGTAGATTAGTACATTATTAGAAAATAGCTCAAATGCAGTCACAAGCTCTTCATTCATCTTAACTGCCCATCTTAAATTTCATGATACCCATTAGAAAAGTCAATATATCAGTGTCACTGAGACCTAATTGTCAATCCTGCGGCATCAGTGTCACTGAGACCTAGTTGTCAATCCTGCGGCATTTGCTGTTTTGCTATCCCTTAGAAAGCTGCAGTTTTTATGAGAAATGCTCTTCTTTTTTAAGTAAAATTTAATAAATTCCTAAATTTAGCAGCAGCAGTGGAAAGCTTGAACCTGTAGACCAGATTCAGGAAACTTCATCTTACACCTGGAAATGTCAGCAGTTTTAAAATCAATTGCACACACCCCGGGACTAGCCTCATGGTTTTGGCAAAATTTTTGTTGTATTTTTGTACACTGCTACTGCAGTGAAGGAACCAGAATGGCTGTTCCTGGTTTAAGTCAGAAGAAATTGGAAATGATCAGAATTAGGTGTAGATGCTAACAGTCTGATGGTATCAGTGGAGGAAAAGTTAGAGAAATATGAATGCTCTCAGACCAGGCGTTGCACAATCACCACTGTGACAGAAGGAAAGATTGAGAGCAAATGGATGAGAAGAAGTAATGGAAAGAGAAGTTATTTCAAAATGCAGATGTAAAGACTCGATGTTTCATTCCACAGAATTCTGAAGGACAACAGAAACCTCAAGCGGATACACAATGATGCCCTGCGAGGGGCCACGGGGCCAGATGTCCTGTAAGCATCAAACCCCTCCTTTATCTAGTTGTGTAGACATCCCCCATTAACTGCACTTTGCTAAGCGGACTACATGCTTGATCAGATACCCTCTGTGTGTAAAATGGAAACATATCGATAAGATGCCATGAAATTGCAGGGCAGAAGACTCAGGCAGCACCACAACAAACACTTATCAGACAGCTTTAGCCTTGGCCTCTGCCCCATAGAGATTTGTGTGGCTTTAGTTATATTTGTGTCAGATCCTACTGATACTTTCTCTCTGTGTCTATCCTGACATGACTAAGTAACTTGTATTTTGGCAGGATGCGTATGTTTTTACAACATATTATTTTAGAATTTGGTTATAAAAGTGAATGAGTTGATCACATGGTATAAGCCAATGCAGAATAAAACATATTATCCTTCTCAAGCTTTGTTAGTCAGGTACATACTTGAGGGCTGCAGTGGCTGAAGCAACATGCAATAAAACCCAACGGGTGGCTCTGTAAATAGCTCTCTGTGCCACATATGCCATTGCATTCCTTTCATTGGTGCTTTGCAGTGCAGAGCATTACTAGCATCACTCTCACAATTGTAGATTTTTTTTTCCCTGTTTAATGGCCTAACTCTGACAATATTCGGTCATATAACTGGCCTTTCCTCATGCAAGCAAGCAGCCCCTCTGAAGTTACTCTAAGCCAAACTACTGAAGTTTGTATTTGCAAGAATGGGAGACTCTTTTGTTTGTTTCAGTTATTAACCATGTAATTAAAATATCTAGAACAAGGCCCAACATGGTAGGTTTTGATTTCCACCAGGATAAAGCCAGCCCCTTGCCTGGCTGGGACTGCTGGGTTGCAGTATCACACCCTACATCTCTGAGATGGACATTGGGTGGCTTTGTAGATGTAGGCCTTCATGAAAAAAACTGAGTCACTGCTATCTTCTCTTCACACTTCGGCGCTGCTTTTATCTGTATGAAAAGAAACAAGAGTGCTCTCTGTTTTGTAGGGATATTTCTTCAACAGCATTGGAGTCCCTGCCTAGTTACGGGCTCGAGGCCATTCAGATCCTAAATGCAACATCATCATATTCATTGAAGAGGCTGCCAACTCTGGATAAGTTCAGCAGTCTTCTGGAAGCTGTTCTAACGTATCCCAGCCACTGCTGTGCTTTTCGAAACTTGAGGACAGAGAAGTAAGTCCAAATAGCATACTGTTCTGCAGGACTTCAGAAACTCCAAGATGGCAGTCCTGCTTTGTTTAGCTGGCGGGGTTGGATTATCCTTGCTCCAGTGGCAAGGAAGCTCTGGAATGTAGCAAGGCCTCACTCCAAACATACCCCTAAATCCAGGAGAGCTATTTCTGCTCCTGTTATTGGAGAAATATGTCTCATCCATGATCTGCCAGCAGGGACATTATTCTAAGTCTGCTGAAAGCTTGTATTTTTCTTGATATCTCAGTTAAAAAAAAGCCAGTTGGAAGATACACTACCATCAAGAGCACTTCAACTTTAAAAAAAAAAAAAAAAAAAAAATGCAGCCTTTAGCTAAGCAGTTTATTTAATGCAGGTACTGTAATGATCTTGTAGAAAAGACAGGCTTTCACTTTCTCACTGAAATAAGGACCTGACACAAGCCTGCAGAAAGAAGTTACACGCAGCTTAGTACCAGCCCTTTCAGATGACAGTAGACAGCATTGTTCTCCCTACTTCACAGCTGGAAACTGTGGCACAGAGAGCATTTCCCATCCACTAATTTGGCACAGTCAATTTGAGACAACTGGAGTTAAATTTTCAGCATTTTTGCTCCAAAGAAATCAACTCTCAGCTGGCTGTAGTCAGCCAAAGCAACTCCAAATTAGTTTAGTTATGAGCTATGAGCATTCCACACTTCTCACCTACCTCACATGAAGTCTGCAGTAAAGGTGTGTACCAAGCAGCAAGTCGTGAGGTGTCTGATTAGTGTGACCTGCATGTGGTCAGATCAGGGCTGCGTTGCAAGGATAGGAATAGAATCCAAATCTTCAGGGTAAAATTAGGGGTAATGTTATGCTTTCTTGTCATTTCAATAAGTGATTTCTGCTTCTACAAGAATAAGGCAAAGATCCTATAGTCAAGTGTTTCCATCGCTACCAAATGCTGATTCAGTCCCAGTGCAAGTCTCTCAGCGTGTTGTATGCAGAGGCAACTCTGGGACAAAAAGAAATGTTTTATTCATTCTGACTTTAAAATTACCATTGCACATATGCGAAACGAGACCAAAGTAAAGTTGCAAAGATAACTGCGTTTCTCATGTTTATTAATTTTCAGATGCTTGGCCTTGTAACATATCATCATGCTCTGTAAAAATAGAGGTGCTCTAGGAAGTCACTTTCTTATATTCAGTGACTGTTTTCTTAAGTCAACTTTGAAAAATCAAACCTGCAAGTCAGGGAACTAGACTGTGCTCCTACCTGGCATCAAAAGTGTTCAGGTGACTGCTGATGTGTTACATATCTGCACAGCCCTGACCTCTGGAAAAACTCATACAAGCAGCAGGCTATTATTTTCCATGTGGTCTGCAGCTATAAAGGAACGAGAGGCACATCTCTGTTTTCCTTGGCATTTACTGATGACAGCAGGAGACTACAGAGACTGAGACCTTCCAGTTTAACCAGGGTTACATATATCTTCTTGTGGTTACATATTCTTATGACCATGCAATGCAGCCTGTTTCTGTCTCCTTCTAACCCCCTACCCTGCCCTGAATTCTATGTGCAGTCACCCTGTCTCATATATTTTTACTACCCCTGCCCATTCCTTCATATCCCATTCTTTACCACCTGTGGACTGCACCGTGTTAGCAGAGAGACGTGGTGACAAGGTCTTAAGTATATCTGACCTCGCAAACAGGTCCGCTTAAATCACAAACGTTAGGCAAATGAAATTCTCACACCAAATATTCTTGAGATCTCTGGGCTGAATGGGGGAAAACTCAACTGGCTATGACACATCTTCAAAAAATTACAAGAAAAGCAACTTCTAAGCATCACATTCGGACTAAGACTAGTATCTTAAAGCCTTATTTCTTTTGTCATACGTAACACTTTCTGTAAGTTTCCACATGCCTGATTCTCTTAAGGCTACACAGTAGAGTATCTGGCCCATAACTTTAAAAGCCTCAAAACCAGAGATTTTTCCAAGTATGTGGCCTTTTAATTTGTTCTTTTCCAGGTAAGCCTCCCGGTATTTGTTAATAGATACACTTCTCCAGAAGCAGCCTAACTGCTACTGTTCGTACTGGTGGAGAAAGCGTCCCATACAGTATATCATAAGGCAAAACATTTATTTTACTTACAGCTCGTGTTATTTCACTACAATGAGTAAATCATAAACAATAAACAAGCTGAAAGACCATCCCTATATCCCCCATGAGGTATTGCCCACTGTCACAACATTTTAGACCTTCCCCTCCCTGCTTTCAGAGGTCTGCATGAATGTCTCCACAGTGTGAGCCCAATTCCAGTTTACCTTACATGTCTATGAAGATCCATTGCAAGGAAGATGAAAATTTGGCCAAAATCCAGACTGTAACTCAAACTTTCTTTTCCATTCTTGTTTCAGACAAAATTCCTTGCTTTCCATTTTTGACAACTTCTCCAAACAGTGTGAAAGCACAATGAGGAAACCAACTAGGGAGATATTGTAAGTACCGCTCTGCATACAGAAGCTGGAAGTAGCAAATTCGGACCCTCCCCTCCTGCTATTCATGTGCTTTTTCTAGAACAGCATGTTTTTTTCTTTCCAGTTCAGTCACCCTTACAAGTTGCACAGTAGTAATTCTACTACCACTAAACCAAAATTTGTGATTGTGATGTTCAAAAGGGTAAAAAAATAAAACAACACATAATTTCATGGGCTTTACTCACCCCAGCTTCTCTTCCAAATTCCTGAAAGGCTCTTGAAACACTGATTAAATATTTAACAAAGTTAAGGGCCTACTTGGAGACTTTTGAGGCCCAGAGATAATTGTAGGGTTCTGTTTGATCAGAAGAAGAGCTGCCAGTGTTAATACTTCTTGCCTACCTATAGAATAATTACAAGATTGTACATCATCATTTGGGCCATAGATTTTCATGGTACAGAGTCCCTGAGTTAGAAGTTTGGTTAAGCCCATGCAATTTATTACTGTCTTCTACATGTGTCTTTCCACATCATCATAGTTCTGTATGACCAGCATCCAATGGGACAGGGAGAAAGGCAAACATCAAAACTGTTGTGTTGGCTGTGTTGGGTGTCACAAGCACTAAAAATAGTTAATTCATGGACAAGTTTAAGGACTATGGAACTATCCATCCCTCTCCTGCTAAATGGGAGACCTTGGGACTTCTCTTTAGCCCTAACGTGGGATCAGATCACTACAAAGTCTTGAAAAACAAAATGCCAACACATCCAGTACAGCTGAAATGTGATTGATCCTTGCAGATAGAGGTTTCCTTAGACAGTATCTCGTTTGCTGATTATTGAGTCTTCCTACACTTGCTGTTGGGTTTTATTCAGTCCTTTGTAAAGCCACAGCTGCAGCACATTTACGTGGCCTCCCAGAGAATCACAATTAATTTTAATTGGTAAGTAAAGTCAAACATATTTCCCACTCTTCCAGTTTAAACCAGGCAAGTAAAAGCAGTTTTTCATCTAAGGAAAGAAGACGTACTATAACAAGATTGGAAACCTATTTACCAAAAATGAATATTTGAAAAGTAGCCCAGCTTCACTTGTCAGTTAAGACCCTGCTCCAGAAATATAGTTTAACTTACAGGCTTCAGGAGATTCAGAAGTTTAATCTTGAATCTAAGCTGTCCCAAACCTATAAATTTTACAGAGTTGTTCTCCATAGAGATGATTTCCAGGTCTCACATTGCAGACTGAGCATTTGCCCACCGAACACTCATGGTTGGGATGACTGGGTAGTAGCGAAATCAACAACTGTTCTAGATAGGCATCAGAAGGAACAGTGCTTACTTTTAAAACGTACTTTCTTTCATAGGCTTATCCCCACACTATTGATGACCCAGCGATTAGAGAACTATTTTAAACACCTGAAGATATTTATAGTTAGGCATTTTTCCAGCCTAGACTTCATATATTTCTAGCTATTGACATACCACTCTATCTTGTTAACCATGCACAGCTGCTAATCCTCACTTTATAATACTGTGATCAAATTCCTCAGCAATTCCCAAGCCGTACATAGCCTCAGGACTTTGTTGAATACGTACATTTCCTGAGGCAAATGAGCAGAACTCATATCCTTAGGTATTTTAGTTTGTTGTTTTTTGTTTGTTTGTTTGTTTTTAACTACCTGACAAAGCTATATGCATCAAGCCTATAGTCCATCAATACCAGTGCTTCTATCATTTGAACTGCACTCTACTGGCATCACGAGAAAGATGGCTCAATTGCAGGGCAATGAAGATAAAATACTTACAGATTGGTAAATTGTATGAGAAAGCATTCGAATGGATGTAACCGTGACTTCTGTGGCTCTCTAAGTTTGTACCTAAACAAAAGTCATCCTTACAGGGCTTCATTGTATGTAAACATCCTGTAGAAAAAAGTCTAGGAAGTGTTTTAAAACAACTAATTTGTTGTATTTTTATAAAAGAGTGCAAGCAACGTGCAACAAATAGTTCATTTCTGTTTGGGGGGGTTGTTATTTTAATAGCTACAGAGATGACTCTTACAACACATCGCTGTGGTCAGCAGAAAAGAACATGTACGCGCTTGCAGCAGATGAAGAAACTTTTCCTTACAGCTACTCAGACATGTTTGATGATAGTGAAATGACCGGCTTCGAGTTCGAGTATGACTTTTGTCAGCCTAAGATACTGACATGCACCCCAGAACCAGACGCATTCAATCCCTGTGAAGACATCCTGGGATACAGCTTCCTCAGGGTGCTGATCTGGTTCATAAACATCCTCGCCATCGCTGGCAATTTCACTGTGCTCCTCGTCCTCATAACCAGCCATTACAAGCTCACAGTTCCCCGCTTCCTCATGTGCAACCTCTCCTTTGCTGACTTTTGCATGGGACTCTACCTGCTGCTCATTGCTTCGGTCGATGCCCAGACGAGCGGCCAGTACTACAACCACGCCATAGACTGGCAAACGGGCAGCGGCTGCAGCACTGCCGGCTTCTTCACCGTCTTTGCAAGCGAGCTGTCCGTGTACACGCTGACGGTGATCACCATCGAGAGGTGGCACACAATCACCTATGCTATGCAGCTGGACCGCAAGCTGCGGCTGCGGCACGCCGTGCCAATCATGCTCGGTGGCTGGGTATTCTCCATCCTGATCGCGGTGCTGCCGCTGCTGGGGGTCAGCAGCTACATGAAGGTCAGCATTTGTTTGCCCATGGATATTGAAACGGGTCTTTCCCAAGCCTACATACTGCTCATCTTGGTGCTCAATGTTGTAGCCTTCATTGTCATTTGTGCCTGTTACATCAAGATATACATAGCTGTCCAGAACCCAGAGCTGGTAGCTGCCAATAAAGATACCAAAGTTGCCAAGAGGATGGCCATACTCATCTTCACGGATTTCACCTGCATGGCCCCTATTTCCTTCTTTGCCATCTCCGCTGCCTTTAAGGTGCCTCTCATCACAGTGACAAACTCCAAGATCTTGTTGGTTTTATTTTACCCGGTCAACTCCTGCGCAAACCCGTTTCTGTACGCAATTTTCACCAAAGCATTTCAAAGGGACTTCTTTCTGTTGATGAGCAAGCTTGGCTGCTGTAAGAGCCGAGCAGAGCTTTACCGGATGAACTATTTCTCTGCTTACGCCTCCAACTGCAAAAATGGCAGCTCGGCCCCAGGCCCCAGCAAGGCCTCACAAGCACTGCTGCTTCTGTCAGCACTAGAGAAGCCGTACAAGACACGGCGCCCTACAAAAAAAAGTCAACCGGAGCGCCAGTAGATGCAGCACCTCACAGTGCCAGCTGTAATTATTTCAGTGACCTGGGATTATCTTACAGTATCTTAAACATCTCACAATAAATAAAAACACAAGTCAATAATTCTTATGCAACAATGCTGTTCAGAGGTTCAAAGTGGTATTTTCCCTTTTTTTCTTCTGTAATGATAGGTATGGAAGGTGATTATTAGGTGAAACGCTGCTTCAGGGCGACTGGGGGAGTCCAGTAGTCAAGGTGCTCTTGAAGTTAATGTGTACTGCAGTGACTGCAGTCTGCCTCCTTTCTTTCCAGATCTGCTTCCCTGTGGTATTTAAAGCCTGTCTGCTACCTTTTGTGCCTTCTTTTTCTACTCCTATTAGCTATGCTGGAGTTGTTGGGTTAAAGAAAGGGCACTAAACTAGACGCCTCCCTTCATTTCATCAACAGAAACTTCCAATTACACAGCCACATACACCCAGTTAAAGAACAGCGTTCATCAAGCAGCGTTGTAAAGATGTCGCCAAGGAGGAGTTGACCTGCTGAACCTCTGTTACTAGCAATTTCACAGATTACATTAGATCTCAGTCAGAGCTTGTAAGTCATTTACTTTAAAATAAAAAATAACCCATATGCAGCCATGCATGATCTGCAAATTGAAAGAGATGCAATAGCTACAGAACACCAAGCACTGTATTTTGGATATCGCACATACACACACATGAATCTCATAAACTGTGAAGGGCCCCTCTCAGCAGCAGGATAGCTGCTGCCTGCACAGGCAAATAGCTGCTGCTTGTTTTCTCTCCAGGGACAATCTCGTGCATTATTTACATCTGCCCTCCCTTCAGTGTCACTGGTGCCAGTGGCATTCAGGATACTCTGGGGACTCCTCAGCACTCACATTCCAATCCCATTCCCAGCTGATAAAGCAGAGTAGTTACTTTTCAGCGACTGTTTTTCCATTGAAATGTTTTTTCATTTTCCACCACGCACTGTCTGATGCTAAGGAGATCCAGACTTGTGGCTGCATTCCTAATTCAAATAAGAATCGAGCGTTCCTTTGTTACTGCAGCATTACAAAGGGGCTTAGTTATGGGCTCCAAAAGGAAAGCTCACAGTTCTGTGGACAGAAAGAGATGCAATAGCTACAGGCTGCTGCTCAAGCCTCTTCTTAGGTTACTTATTCTTGACAGATTGGATTCACTTTCTGTAATGGGAGGAGCATATTACAGTGTCGGAAAACCAATCTGGTAGCTTGAGCCCTACATACGGCAGTTTGTTTCACAGAAGGTAAAGTAAATGTGTTTTATCTGGGCTTGTGATCAAAGTTTTAGCATCTTAGATCACATTCTGTAGATGAGACCCGCAATACCCGAAGGCAGATCCCCAGATGGTACAATATGCACCTCCCCAGCAGTCCGCAGAGAAGTGCAGCACCATAACGTCTGTGCTTACTCCAGAACAGGCCCAGTCCAACAGTTCTTGATGGCCACTGAAAGCGTAGACTGTGATGTGTAAGAAAACGTGTTTGTTATGATCACTTTAAACCCCTTACATTTTCTTTCAAGTCTGTGACAGCAACAGTATGAAAATCTGTGTTCCAAAGCATACCTCTTGTTGCCACAACACAGCACTGCAAATTAAATTTGCTTCACAGCAATGACAGTGATTCTTCGTGGTATTGAATGGTTTAGCGCTAGATTATAATTGTGTTAATTAGAAATAACATCTCTGACCCTCTCTTGCCTTCAGCTTAATACCATGATTTCAGTCAGTATAACAGGTCTGCGCACAAGCATAGCTATACTCAGGAGCAGTTGACACACACGGGGAATAAAGCAGGATAGAGAAGTGAAGGAGACTTACAACTCTCTGTGGTTCAGCAATCAGTAGGAATTCCATGTGAGGTACCTCTTTATATGTACCGGATGAAGAAATTGGCCTACTGCAGAATATTTACCAAAAAAAAAAAAAAAAAATAGGACAAGGTAAAACAATGTCTTGAGTGGGCATCAACTGATTTACTCATATTGCATTTCAGCAGGATGAAAGCTCACTTATATACATCAAAATTTTTCAATACACTGAAACAAGCGAGTAAAAACAACGTTTTAATAAAGATTTAGATTCACATACAAGTTACATGTTATTCTATCTTATTATTCTTGGTAAACTTCCCTTCTCTGTAGTGTAGTTTTAGACTGCCATTTACTGAAGTACCTTCAATGGCCATAACTGGTATTACACACTTCATCCTATCTGCAAAGTGTTTGCTAAACTGTAAGTAGTGGCAATCAAAAGCATTAATAAGAAATTAAGATCAAAAACACTCCGATCTGATTACCCCTTAAGGCATAGACTAAAGTAATTAGCCAACTGAGCTTACATTTTAACAAGGAACATTTTTTTCCAGTATAAAAATTCCTAACTTCTGGTATTTTTACTTAGCTGTAAATATTTCATTCAAAGCTGTATGTCTTTGCCAACGTTCATTCAAGAACACTGGAAACAAAGAGCAATTCTTATGTGGTTGGATGAAGGAAAATGGAAGCACACCCTTGTGCAGCAGTACACGCAGCCCACACAGACAGGCCATAGCTCTGCACTGGGAAAAAACCCTACTCCAATCCGTAAAGTTCATATATTTGATAACTCAAGAAGACACTGGATGGACTCTATATTAAGGTTCCTTTGCATGAAGAATGTACGGGGTTAGAAAATGCAGCTGAATGAAAATTAATGGGATGCTCAGTGGCACATCCCCTCCCTGCAAGTATTCAAAGCCAGGTTGGATGGGCTTTGAGTAACCCGATCTAGTGGAAGGTGTCCCTGCCCGTGGCCAGGGGACAGAGTTAGATTATTCTAATGATACCTGTGCTGCCAAGTTGAAGTTGGTACCACAGGTCATAATCTATGCATTTCTGCAGCATGAACACTTCAGAGCCTGTAAAAATGCTGAAATCTACAGGCATCTATCGTGTGGGAAGAGCTACGTTTCCTGCATATTCATGGGTCTGAAGTGTAGCTGGACTGATGATATAAGTCAGCTGAACAGGGAAAAAGTTATATGCCAGAACATTGAAACCATTTCTGGATACACAGCTCTTTACATATCACCCATAACATCCATAAAAAGACAAAAGAAATGCCACACTCAGGCCTTTTAGTTCAGTGTTCCTTCTTAGAGAGTGGACATCAGCAGGTAAGTCCAAAAGAACATGCAGTAAACTCAAAAGGTAGTTAAACACATACGTCCTGAAGGAATTATCTCAATGCTATCAGCACAAAGGTTTCCACCATGATGAACAACGGTTGGTTTTCTTCCCATGTTCTCTCCAACTCTCCCCATTACTTTCCTTCTCAAGGTTTTGGCAGCCTCCCAGGGAGTAGGGAGAACCAAAGCATGTCATGCGGTCTTCCTTCAGCAGATGCAGCCAGGAGAGCGGGTTGCCAGACGTGAGAGGCACCTGCCTCTGTAGCAGGATGATCCTGTTCTGAGTCAGCCTGGCCTTACCCTTTAACTTGCGATGTTGCCCTACAAGTAACAAGAGCTAGCTAGGAGAAAGCTACAGCTATGAAGGGCTGGGGCCTGGGCCTCAACACATAGAACTTTTTAGATGTCTGTTTTTAGAGGAAGAAACAAAAAGAAAATGCTGAAGACTGCTGGGAATGCAATTCCCACAGCAGGGTGAGCTATTGTCACAGGCGTGACTTCTACACATTTCTCTAAGCAAAGTTACGTTTAGGGAAGACAAAAAACTCACTGCAAGAAATGTATACGAGATGACATTTTATTATTATGCACAATTTGTATCATTCACAGCCTACTGGTCTGTAGTCATAGAAGGCAGTGGATATGCACAGAACTGAAGTTAAATGACTTCACATTGACAGTGAAAATAAATCACATTCTAATGTTAAATCACACTATTCATTGCATCTCAGCAGACATAGAAGGTATAGAATAAACAATAATAGTTCTCGTATATTGAGCTGAAGGGTCTTCTGCCCCCATTTTCTGACTTGCATATAAAGTGTCTGCCTTTAAGCTGAAGCCAAAAAAACAATACACACAAAAAAATCACACTTGCACAAATATAAAGCTTTTTTTTTTTCAACTCAGTCTTTGAAAATAAGTATCATCACTTGCAATTGTGTAGTTTTATATTTCAAGTCATACTTCAGCTCTTATTTAAAAAAAAAAAATGAAATTTACTTTTAAATACAGTCATTTGGTATTCCATGACTTTCTTGAATTGCTAACACAGTCAATGTTCTAGCCTTTACAGCTATTCACTCCAACAATGCTTCTTTAGTGGAAAAGTAATGAAATAATCAGGAAACAGCAGAGACAAATGAGCAGGTAACAATACAGTGTTTTAATTTGCATGTATTGAACACTTATTTTACATATTTTTGCAAATTCAGTCTATTTTTTAGTAACAAAATAGGAAGTCCAGTTGTTTCACAGATGGTTAGTAAGGGAATAAGGCCGCAGTTCTGAAGTACATACTTCGATGAGGTTTCACCACTCTGCATCTCCAATGGCTTTTGCAAAAACATAGTCCTTACCCTCAAAGGACATCACTCCATCTTTTAAGTAGAACTTCCATTTGTTCTTACTTCGATGTATCTGATGAAAGAAAATTAAATCAATCCCCCGCGTCCCCCCCAAAAAAAAAATTAGACCATAATAAAAAAAAGAGCTTTTAAGCATAACTCGGTTTTAAAAACTTGTTTTTCCTTTAAAATTCTGATAACTCAAAATATGCAAGACACTTTCTCTGAACACAGCACAAATATTCAATAGAGGCAGCGGATTTCAGTTGTATATACCAGAATCTTTGCCCTCTCAAAGGAACAACTTCCTGAATCTTACTCACCATATTCGAGTTTTCCATCTCCCTTTAAAAACACTAATTACGTAAAACATCCCTCTTACACCCTCACCCACATCCCCGCAAGGCAAAAGTAGCTGTGTGGAACCTTGTGCTGGCTGAAAAACAAGATAATAATGGAGCAATTTCATTACTGTAACACTCCCAAAATACACTGCACCCTGCAAATACGTATGGTTTAACTGAAATGCAGTTGTTTCCTTTTCCCATATGCATGGCAAAGCAATACTGCATACACAGGCATGTAAGAATAAGGCTAAAAACATGAAAACATGGCTCAGAAGCAAATACTGCCATACAAAACAGTGAGAAAGAATGTTCACATTATTTCTTATTAAAGTCCTGCAAAACAATCTATACTACAGAAAGCTTAATACTAAAAGAAGGAATTTTAACCATCTCTAACAATTCCTTGGATTTTAAGCATCAGCCTATCTCCAGATTCAGAAAATAAGGGGAAAAGAATTTAAAAAAAAAAAATTGTTTTGCCTTTGGCATTCTTTTATAGATAACTATATAATTTAACAGGTAACTATTTCCATCTACTTTCTACTAGACCTACTTGTCTTTATTAAATCTATATAGAAAGGGGAAGTTATCAACATTTCCCCCAACTTCTAACTGCCAATTTTCAATGACATCTGATATTAAAGTTTCCTATAGACATGTATAGAATTGAACTTACTAGTTTTTAAAAGAATATTTTCAACTCATTACAAACAAAACTTGTTATAGATAGCAACATCTACTACCTGTAGCATCCATAACATCAAACTAAGTTACAATGCTTCAAAATTTTGTGCAACTTTTCAACACAGTACACACTGTGGCTCAATTTCAGATGCATTTTCCACACACATCCCTGCAGCTACATTTTCCAAAATAACAAGCTTCAGAAACATTCAATCTGTTACACTTGAGTAAAGACAATTTTCTCAGCAGCCCAGTTTCCTAAAGCACAGACCCCTTTAAGGCAGACCTAGTTGAACATACAAAAAAATTATCAATAGTCTCTTCTGAAAGCATAAAAGCAAAGTCACTTTTTTTTTTTTTTTAGAAACTATTAGACGTATTTTTCCACATCTGCTTCCAAAATAAGATGGGCACTTTGTTTTGTCAACTTTTAAGCTATTAACATGCAAGTGTCCAAAACATACCTAGTACTTAACTTCATCTCCAAGAATTCAAAATAAAGTTAAAATTTAAACATTAAAATAAAGCAGGACAAAACGGCCCTTAGTGACTGTTTGGCTTTTCACGTAACAGGATTCTGGTAGTAAGTCTTCCAGAAAGCACTTCAAAGACAAAAGATAGGAAATAGAAAAAGGTGTGTGTGTGTGTGTGTACTGTTTCGAAAGTCTTAATTCATGGCCAAAGATGCATGTATACATCCAAGAAGCTGTTCACATAACTTAAAAATTTAAGGAAATGCATAAGCTTTTGCAGCTTTACAAGTCTTAATTTTGAAAGCTTTGGCCCCTTTCTCTTTATGAACCCTTTAATTGTCCTCATTTCAGAAAATAACATACAGGTCTTCAGAGGACTGTCAGCTAAACACATTTAAACACTCAATTATTACAGCATTAGTTTTTCTTTAAAAGACACTGACAGCAGTCCAGATACGGATTTGCTGAAGATGCTATTTATAATGATTAAGGGACAAAGATAAAACTACTTACTGTACCTTGTCATACTGACAAACTATCACGTTATCTGTGTCAAACAAGTCTGGAACATCCTGTTCACTGACATCATCATCAGAATTTAATGGGTCCTAGAGTTTAAAAATGCATTTAAGAAGTATTTTATACATTCTTGCAAAAATATAGTGTTGAATAGCTTGATATTAAACACAACCAGAACAATAAAGGTTAACACAAAAAATCAAGACTTAGAAGCTATGGTCCACAAAGCTCACTTAGAATCATCTTTACATGTTTATGTTCTCAAAAACATTCCCCCAAAACAAAAACAAACCACCAAAAAAAAAAAAAAAAAAAGTCAAAATAAAGCAGAACTGCTAAATGCCCAAGCTGACCCTAGTAACTAGAATGCTCACCAACTGTCCAGACTCCATAAGTTAATTCTCTTGTGAGCATCAAGGACACAAGATTTCATCTTTTTTTTTTTTTTTTTTTTTTTTTTTTTAATTTAAAACAAAGTGCTACACTTCCACCGTGCTGTTCTCTGTCTAATCCCCTGTGGTTCTTCAGAAGGAATAGTACAACTTGATTTGTATCAGGATCTTAGTTAAAAGAACTCAATTCCACTGAGGTCAGGGTTTCACCACAGAACTTTAATGCTGGTGATTAAGTATTTTAAGTGATCCAATAAACAAATGATCTCATTCATTTGTTCATGCTCCTCATAATGAGCCCCCTAATAATTCCTCAGTGGCTTCTCCTCTTGAGAGACATATGTAACCTAACTACGCTCTCAGCATTAAACTTAGCAGGGGCTGTTCTGGGTCCAACAATTCAGTATTCAGGGTAGATGACATTATTGTAACGTGCTTCACAAGGCTTGAAAGTATATTACCTCCTCAACAATATCTATTTGGGGCTCTTCATTATCACAGCTACTGCTGCTAGAATCCATGTTTGAAATACTGTCACCTTCTTCATCCTCTCCTTCATCCTCATCCTCCAGAACTTTTAGATCCTCTGATTCAATAATACCAATGAATTCATTCTCATCTGTGTCTTTTGTGTGTGACATTTCTTCCTTGGGAGAAGCATCACCGGTTCCGTCTAGCTGAATTATGCCTTCGATGTCACTGCAGATATCCTTCTCTGATCGTAAATTAGATTCCACCTGCTCAGTAGGTTCCAGCTGACAACAATAAAGAAGACCAGAGATGGCTTGTGAAGTAACCCCACATAGCTTTCATTGTTCAGTACAAAGCCTGAGATTTTTGTTTAATAAAGCAACAAGATTCATGGCACTTCAGTGGGAGTTTCAAATCCTGGACTACTTGTAAACCCTGAGTATGTTTGAAAAATCTTGTTCTTACACCTACCTTAAATGGAATCCACGTCAAATATTCATTCCCTCAGTAATACAGAAATACATTCTCTTACACTTCTCTTTAAACACTATTGTACTTGACTTCTTTAGAAAAAGATGTTCAAACCGGCCTCTAGAATTTCTATTTTAAAGAAAATTCCAGTAACTTGAAAACTATTTCTTATTTTTGAAGTAAAAACAAGATTAATCCATTTATTTCCCTCAAATCGAAGTGTTCTGTTTAAATACCATATAAAAAATGAGAATAAATACCTCACTACTTCAAGGTACCGTTCATAAAAGCACTAGAATTCCAAAACAGAGAGTTCACAGGAACATGAAAGAGCTCTAAGCTTTCAGTGATCTTAGGTTTCTCATTAAATCTTTATTGGAGTGCTACATTCACATCCACATACAATTTCTAATTCAAGGAAGTTAACACTTTGTTATGATCTTCCATTCTTCCTACAGTCTACATCATCCTGCCCAAGTGTAGACGAGCAACATAAGATGCTTTCTATTTACAGGCATTTTCCATTACTGTTATTAAATTTGTTTTTACTAAATTTGCCTCGATATCATATAAGCGCTACAATTCAAAGTCAGCACACCAGCCTCAAGTTGCATTTGCAAATGATTTCTGGAACATAGATTTGATGAAGTCAGAGCAGAGGCTTGATCAATAAAATCATTTAAGTTTTCCACAAACCTCTATCTGAATTCTAGCTTGTCAGGACTTTCTTCCCAAGGAAATGTATTTCTTACCAGCAGATTTTCACTTATGGAATCTGACTTTTCATACTCGGTATGGGCTCTCAATATAAGTTAATTGCTCTTCACATGTTATGAGTTAAAATTAATCCCTGTTGACAGTCCAAAAGCAATTTTACAACTGGCCAGTATCCACACGCAGATTCAGCATCAAAATGACATGGTAGTTCTCAAAGCATCATTCATGCTTGCTCAGAGACAGAAACCAATTATCTCAAAAAAAAAAAATAGCCTATAAATCTGTGAATGCACTGTATCTATCCCACACACCTACAGTGTTTTTCAGATTGATGTTGTATTCAATCCAAATATTTCAACAACACTTGCAACCAAAACTTTAAATACAAAAAATAAGCAGTCAGCTAATTGCTCTTCAAAACAAGCTCAAGAGTGAACTTTAAAATGAGGATTTTTATCATCATTCATAGGTACTACTTAAAGACATCTTTGATCACGTCTCTTACAAAACGTGTTCTTCAAACAACCATCTACAACAGCTGTATTTTCACTGGATGAGAAATGAAAAAGGTCCTACCTTGTCCGTGGGAGCAACGGTGTCCTCATCTTTCAAAACAGTGTTATCATCCAAACTTTTGCCCATCATAATCATCTCAATGATATCATCAGACACCTGCTGTTGTAGTGATTCCTGAGGCTCAGTGTCTAACTGCCCCTCCACATCCAGCAGCAAACTGCTTGAGTTGTTTGCCTCAACAAAGTCAGAAGGAGAAAACACTTCAGAGGATTCTGAATTAAACACAGGTGTATCAAGGTTGCCATGCTGGGATTTCTCTGTAGACTCCGCATGCTGATTCTGCACTGCATTGGGTGCAATTTGCTGCTGGCTCTCTGTAGGCTGCTGAACCAACGCAGTACTAGTAGAGTTCTCCAAGTGTTTATTTTCTGTGGCACTTGGTTGAACTGCCACAGTCTGTTGGACAGCAGTCTTCTGAGTTTGCAACACATCTGCAGTTGCCTGGACAGAAGGTATGTTCACTGGTGCAACACTGGCCACATTGGTGTGCAGAATTGAAGGTTGCCTAACCGACTGAAATATTTGCTGAATAGGAAGTTGCAGAATATTCGCATCTCGGCCCTGTGTAACCATAACAGGAACGTTTACCTTATAAAGCTGCCCTACAAAGAGAAGGATGAAAAGCTGCTTCAGCTACAGATCCATCTAGGCCAGCGTCCCATTATCAGTAACAGCCAAGAGGAAATAATCAGGCAAACTACAAAGAAAAAGGATGTTTACAAAGGAGTACTTTCCCGAAGCACACTTTCAGACATTTAGGAGTAAAAAAAACTTGCTTTAAATTTGTTAACACGTCATTTCAGAAACAAAGGAGTACAAGATGAAACAGTACACTGTTGCCCATCTCCATGGACAGATCATTATTTTAAGGGCATCCCCACTAAAATACCAATACAGTCCTAAACGTAAGACTCCTAGTTTATCTGTCTTCTCCTTGCATAAAGAGGACTCCAAATACTGAATCCTTAATTATCATCATCAGTGTTAGAATTAAGATGCCAGAGCTCGTTTGCCAAATTAATTTTTCTTTTCTCCACACATTTGCTTACACATACAGTCATTGGTATCAGCCTACAGCATTCAAAACCTTAGAAGCTATACCTGAAACAGACATATAGGACATTACTGCTTAAAAAAGAACAGCTGTTTAAGGAGAAAATCAATCTATGACTAACATAAGCCATCCATTCATCAAACTCCAACCAATACAAGCAAGTTTTTGTACCACCAATTCCATCAGCAAAAAAGGGTGAGCAAAAAGGGTGATGGGTGGTTACATTTTATTCGAATATAAAATCAATTTGATTCTGAAGCACCAGAATGTCTTTGTCAGTTTAACACATGAAAGACTACCCCTCATACAGGGCAAGGGGATATCTATGCCTGGACTGACAAAGGAACACATTTGCCAGCAGCTGTAAAACAAAAAAATGGCATCACCTGGCAGCCCACATTAACTAATGCTGCGAGTGCACGCAAGTGACACACCAACTAATCAATATAATTACTTCCTTCATGCAGTAATTACACACTACAAAGGAAGAGGATAAGTGGCTCCACCCACCTATACTTCACATTTGTTTTATCTACTGTGCTTAGAACCATCTTTCAATATTCACATACAGTCAGTGAATGCCCTGTAACGTTTTACGTCTCCTCTTTAATCTTACCAGACGTAGTCTGTAGTGTCATTCCAGCTGGTACGTGTATAGGATAAGCAATACCCGAAGGGAGAGCAAGAGTTGCACCTGGTCGTGAAGCACCCTAGATACACAAGAACTTTGTTAAGTAGCAGTGCATACCTTATTCTATCAGGGCCCTAAATGTCACATTTAACACACCCAGAAAGAGGCCCCTTTGCAATCATCTCTACTGAAGAGTTGCTTTAGACTTTTTATACATAGGCAGATAAAGAGTATTTTGTAATTGCAAGCACGATGATTGGCCTCAAGTGCTTTATGTTTTCCAGTTATCACATCCTCTTTTCATTAAGAACTTTCCTGTAGCCCCTCAAAGAACACACCATCCAAAACGATACTCTTCCACTCAAAGCCACTTTTACCTAAGCTTATGCATTAAGTACAGACTCCTTGCCTACAAAGACACTTCATGTCATTCTCTTTTTCTCCCGGAAAGAAAACCATTGAATATAAGATGCCCTTTCAAACTAGCTGTTCCTAGGAAACCCAAATTTAAAGTCAGGGAACTTGCATGTTACACAAATACCTTCCCAAAATTATATTTCAGTTTGGCAAGGTAGTTGGCTGGAGGCTCAGGAGGCACTCAACAAGTTCATCAAGCTCTTACAATACATCCTTCTCCCCCACACCCAACTCCACTATGCCAATAGTTCAGAACCTATCACTCCAAAAACACTCACTTTCATCTGGATGATTTCTATGCTTCACAGATAACACTGCTTCCAACTTCATTAGTGCTGGCATTTCCCAACCACGCGTTATTTTAACATCCAGTAATAATAAAAAAGTTATAAAAATGATGCCTACATGTACATTTCCACTTCTTCCAACCTCTGGGCTAAGTTCATGCAGCCACATTTTCCAACACTCTTCTGCCTGCACTGCTTGCGAAACCAACTGCCTTTTTTTTTTTTTTTTCCTCCACTGCTCACATAGCAGCAGAGTTTGAGCACCCCTTCTGCAGAGACTCTTACCTTTTGTATGGTTTTCATCAAATAAAAAAAATAAATACATAAACAAACACACTGAGTTTCCTCAGCTGTGGATATTCCCTCAGCAGACTCCTGGTCCCCTGCCTACTATGCCTAATTATATCTACAGATATAATTGTCATGAGAAATGCTAACTTTTTCAGTCACTAAATGTTGTTCTAAAGCACCCATACACCAAAAAGAAAAAAAATAAATACAGAAAATAAACCCTTAATATGTGCATCCCCTCAAGCCTGTGAAAAACTGACAAACTTAATCATTTTAAAATTCAGAATAATCAAAATAAGAATTCACTGCAGCTACCTACCAGGCCTGCTGCCGTGAAATGCTGTAAACCTCTGCCAGCTGGGATGACTAAGGAAGCAATTTAAAAAAAATTACAAAAACATGTGCATCTCAGAAACAGTTGATCATTCAGTAATTCACAGCATGCAGTCCTGAAACTAAAGCAATCTTAACTTCAGCTCAGACTCATTAGATCAACAATAAGTAAGCACATCCAGATAAGGCTACTGAATATACTTCCTTTCAAGTTGCTTCAAAGCTTATGCTGTACTCAGGGCAGGGGTTATACACTGAATTTATAAAACTCGCATTCTGTTAAAAGTTGGTCTTGGAGTTTTTGTTGTTTAAAATATTTATCTATTTGATCTGCTTAATAAGTAGTCCTGTAAAATCTAAGCACACCATTTCTATTTATTAATATGACTACAAACACACGTAAAATGCACTGCCTTATCAACAAGAGGAAAATGTTTAAGTGGTTTCCCACTCTAGCACAAATCCAATGGTGATAATAGCAGGAAATGTAGGATGGGTTTTCAAAAGCATTACATACTTCATTGAGGGAAGACAAACCAAAGAGAAAGCTTCTGCAAGCTTCGAGACGGGAAGAATTTAGGCAGCCCTAACTACTTCAGAAACCTAGACCATAGGACAATTCAAATCCTATTAGAAACAAAAATAAGAAGTCAGGTGGCTTTAACAGAGTCTGATGTGCCTTAGCATCAGCTGCCCTTCCAAACATTAGGAATAACAAGGGAAATAAAGTTCATCAAATATAAAGCTTCCAATAGCAAACAAGCCCCAAAATAAATCCCCTTTAATTGCATAGAATAAATAAAGTATCTGTCTTCCAAAAACAGTCCAAATATGAAGACTGTAAAAATAGTAAGTAGATGAAAAGTACCTGCCCAACCTTGAAATGTTCTCCATGGGCACTGTGACACAGATTTTCATTAAATCATCACATATCATTATTTTTTTTTTTCTTCATGGGGAAGTTCCTTATGTGCTTCACACTCAGAGAAGCCTCAGCTGAGCGTTATGTTCTATCATAACATTAGCACAGTGGTCAGCTGGACTCAACTGAGAAGAATATGCCCTGATGTATGAGCCTGTATGAAAGTCAAATATTTCTGTGCACTGTGAATACTGCTTTTAGGAGTACTGAAAGACAGACCGAAAAATCTTCCCAACACTCACACTCTTCTGTTTGAGCAAGTGCTTGAATTTTAAGAAAAGCTGAACCAGGTTAACCTCCACCATGACAGCAGAGCTCCAGAGCACAAACACGTCATGTAACCCTCAGCACACATCATGCCACACCTTAAGTGTGAAGTGAAAGCTTAACACTTTTGATGAATTTGCAATTGAAGGGTTACTCTTCTGGACTACAGACAAGAAGACTAAAATTCTCTTCACGTTTTCCTGCTGGAAATAAATGGCAGATCAAATTCATTTAGACATACCTGCATTAGTTTATCATAGTTTAATTTGTCCTTTACTGGTCAAATTTTGCTTTCAGATACATACTGTTCCCCATCATGCTAGATATATACACATGCATTGCAAACCAAGATCATTCCAGCAACTTCAGGTCTTCCAAAACATTCTTGAAACACTGAGCTATTCTTAAACTGCATTTGCAACATCTGACCTGATGAAGCCTGCAAAACACGATGAAAAGTGTGTGGCAACTGCAAGGTGAACCGTGAAGAATGCTGGCTATGTCTGAAGAAGCCTTCTGTTGCTTTAGACTGCATCACCTTGGTTTCCCAAAGCTGCAGAGAGAATATTAAGGTCAGCAGACATCAACTTCAAAAATCAAACCACATCTAACATGATAATCAAGTATTCCTAGGTCTTCCACAGGTAAATTGATTCTATCCAATAAGCATGGCTACACTCACTACTAGACCTCCAGCATCCAATATAACGTTCACAGAATACTTGTAATTCTAAGTTAGGGCTAAAGTTTACATGTTTTAGATGGCCAAGAAACAGACAAGTATGTCATCTCCAAAGATAAATACGCATGCATACACATTTTATTAATGCAATGGAAACCAACAAACCTGCTTCAAGTCTTTCAAAACCTGTTCATCTACACCCTCTTCAGTAAAGAGTTCCCGAACACCTTCAATCACATCTTCAATAACGGACTTGTAGAGTTTAAGCTATATGTAAATTTAAAAAATTAAACATTTTCAAGTTAAGATGAATATCAAGGCATTTGAAATGATAACATACAAGTCTAATGTGGCTGCATAAACTACTACTACAAACTGAACAATGCAGACCAAGCTGTGTAATACACTAAATACTGTCAAATGCAAAGGTCTGCAAGTCTACCAGATACACAAGTCCAGTCATTCCCTTAAATCTGTAGAACTAATAAGACATTCCTGGAAAAAAATACTGGATTTGAGCCTCAAATTAATGACTTCTGTGGGCTACAGAAATGCTTAAGAAATCCTAGAAATGTTAGAAAAAGCAATCGCTGTGGTGTATTTTGAAACCTAGTATGTTTGGAGTGCTGGTTTAAAATTGACATTTACTGCTCAGTATCATTCTAGAACCCAGCATCATAACCTCTATCTTGAGGAGCAACTAATAGTACAAGCTACTAAAAATGAGATGTGCCAGTTTTATCAGAAGCATAACATAAGCAACCTGAAAAAAAAAAAAATCCCTTTGTGACAATAGTCTGATGCCGTATAGTAGTTTAGCTGTGGAAATTATAATCCTACATAATATATACATGTATATCATTCATCTGATATTACAACAGGACTCTAACACAACATTTTATTAGTTCATCCATGTAAGTGGATCCTAGTTCTCCACTCAGATCCAGACAACAGATACAACCACACACCAGCTTCAAGATTTACCCACTCATATCAAAAAGGAGGATAACAAGCTTTTAGCAATATAAGGCTTACTAACCATGACTATCATCACCACCAGAACAGCCTACTAATAAAAGGTGAAAGATGAAGTTTATTAGGAAACCTTGGAAGCTAGGACACCAGGATTTTAACTTCCATTTTTCTAATTTAACAACAAATAAATGTTTTACTGCTGTACGGTTGTTCTACACTGCAGGCAATAACCATCCTTTTCAAAGTTATTAAGTAGTAGCACATTATGCTTTTTGTGAAAAGCAACCAGCATAATTTTAGCTACTCTAAAATGACCTTAAGTTTGACTTCTTACAGGAGCTTAGAGATCTCCAGGAGCTTCCCCTGCCCACTTCAGGGCTGCAGGAACAGCGGGAAAAAAGGAGATTTGTCCCACTACAAAAAGATGCTAACTAGCCTGTATGTCAAAGGCTTAGCCTTCACTGTTAATGCAAAAGAGCAGAACTTAAACCACTTTGCTTTCAACAGGCCTATTCCTCTCCCCAAGATGTCCAAGGAGTTTTGTATTAAGCACAGCCGTACAGCAAGGACAAGCATTTATTACACCATATACTGAGTTAAAAACCCTACAAAACAACCGTAAAATCCGAATTAGCAAAGAATAGACAGGAGCACGGGCCCCGGGGGCAGCCCCTCCTCTCCCCCGGCCGGGAGCAGCCATTGCCCCGGCCCCTGACCAGCCCCGTCCCGTTCCCCTGCTCGGAGCCGGCCCCGGCCCCCGCCGCGAGCCCTCACCACGAGGCTGCCGTGAGCCATGGCGGCGGCTGCCCGCGGCCCGCCCGCACGCCTTAAGGCGCCGTTGCCATGGCGGAGCGGCCCGGGGGCGGCCGGCCCGGGCCGGAGGCGGGCCGAGGGGTTGGGGGCCTTGGGGTAAAATTGCAGTTCTGGGAGGCTGTGCCACATGATGGTTGTTTATCAGGCCTCTTGGAAGGGTGGGTGGGGAGGGTTCTGTGGGTTGAGGTTGATAGTCTCAACATTATGACTCATGGAATCATTAAGGTTGGAAGAGACCTACAAGATACCTGGTCCAGCCATCATCCTACTACCATTAAACCGTGTCTGTAGGCACCGCGTCCAACCTTTCCTTAAACACTCCCAGGGACGGTGACACCACCACCTCCCTGGTCAACCCATCCCAATGCCTGACTGCTCTTTCTGAGAAGAAATGTCTCCTCGTTCCCAACCTGAACCCTGGTGCAACTTGAGGCCATTCCCTCTAGTCCTATCACTGGTTATCTGTGAGAAGAGGCTGAGCCCCAGCTCCCCACAGCTTCCTTTCATGTAGTTGCAGAGAGCAATAAGGTCTCCCCTGAGCCTCTTCTCCAGACCAAACACCCCCAGCTCCCTCAGCCGCTCCTCACAGGACTTATGTTCCAGGCCCTTCACCAGCTTCATAGCCCTGCTCTGGACACACTCCTGGGCCTCGAGATGTCCTTCTTGTAGTGAGGGGTCCAAAGCTGAACATGGTACTCGAGGTGTAGCCTTACCAGAGTAGAATACAAGGGTTGCTTCACTTATCTAAAAAAAAAAAAAAAAACACATTGTGTTTTGCTAATGTGTTGAGAAGGAAAAATAAATGAATCCCTGATACAATTATTAATACAGAGGAAGAGTCGAACTTTTTTTTTTATTGAAGATGAAGTTGTTGGAAGGTTATCATGCTATGGAACCTGTGAAAAATCATTTGGAAAATTTAAAACCTCTTGTTTCCATCCCATTTAAAACTGGTCTCCTTACGCTTGATCTTGTACTGCCAGTGTCACTCCCAGCCCACTGCATCGCCCAGCCATAGGGCCTCAGCAGGGCCTTGTGAATGACAAACATTCATCTGGAATGGGCCACAAACCTGTCGAAAAAGAGTGACCTTGATGATCCAGGTAGGCAGGTTAATTCCCCCCTGAAACGTACATAACGCTTTTGTTTTATTTCTTTGAAATAATTAGTAAGTTTCCACAAAATTCTTCAACTGGAAATTTCCCTTTTTCAGAAAGTACAGATCCTGTGGGCAATATTCAGATTGCATAATTGGTGGTCTCTGAGTAATGTGCAACTAAGAGCTCTAAAGGAACTATATGTCTAGTAGGAACTTGGTGATCTCAAGAGAAAAGGTGATGTGGACCATTAGCTGAAGCACCAACACAAAAGCACCCAAGAGCCTAAGGCTTTTGTCTAAACCCTTTTTGGTGGCCTAAAGCAGGTCACCTTGCTGCTCTGTCTCCATTTCCTTGCCTGCAAAAAGTGATGCTATTGTAAGATTGCTCCATAGCCTGATGAAACATGTTATAGAAAAGCTACAAACTTATTATTCAGAGCACAAACCGGAAAAGAAAATGTATTAAAAACCCCATGATTGCCCCTGCTCCCATTGTGCTCCTTTTTTCCTCCTTGTGCCTGAAACGCACTGTGAATGGCCACACTGGGACACAGCTGAGTATTGGTTACAAAACCCAAGTTTCTTCTTTAAGTTCCAGAGGCCAAAGAGGGATCATCCCCTGTGCAAAGTACAGGGCAAATGAGGCACCCAGTTTGGACCCTGAGCACTACCACAACCTGAAGCAGTCTGAAACCTCAGGTTTTGTACATGGAGGAAAAGCGACTTTGTCCTGAGAACAGAAAGGAAGGGAACTACAGTTGCCCTTGTAATGCAAATATATACCTAGGAAAGCTGCTTGGAAAAGCATATTACCTTGCTGTAAAACTGGGAAGTCATTCTTACCTCATAAACAGGGAGATAGCTGAAGCTTCCAGTTAAGTAGCAGCAATCTGGTACAACTACACGAATTATTGCTTACATTTGCAGCAATCTGCTCATATGTTAATACAGAGATTTACCAATTTAGCAGTTACTCATCTGGAAAAATGTTCTTTATTATCATATATGTAGGAGAATATATATTCTGGCCTTTATATGCCTTCCATCTATACATACATCAGTGTTCTTCTGATTCTGAGAACCTAGAAGTATCTTTTTTTCTTTTTCCTTCTTCTATTTTTAGGTTGCTATGTAGATACAGTGCTGTCTGACTTGTGAAGAGAAGACTCACCCTTTAAGCATTAGATTTTAAGGCTAGCTTACACAACCAGAAGAATGAAAAGATTTTAATGAAAATACTGACAGACCCTTAATTTTATAGCTAGACTAATACCTACAACTACAGGGAAAAAAAAAAAAAAAAAAAAAGCAACATCCATAATCATATTGTAAGTTGTATTTTTGCAAGTGAGACAAAGAACAAATGCAATTTGCTATTGAAGTAATTTTGCTCAGCAACAAAAATATTTAATGACACTGTCTAGATCATGAATTAAGTGACAATTACATATTCAGCTGTTCTGTGTGCCCTGCATCACCACACAAAAAAGGCAAGCCATGCTGCTTTGCTCATAGAGTAATTTAAATAACAGTATGTATTTTTAAAGTGCATCATTCATCTGAAACTATCTGGGATAGTGCATAACAGGATATTCGTCTGATCAGTCCTGTCGTGTTTAAAGAAATAGCAGGGAGAACTTGCAGCCTTTAGGATCTCACTGGGCACTGCAGGTTGCAGATGGTGATCCTGCAGCTGGCTGCAACTTATTCATGAGACAGATAAGCCTGATACATAGCCATCTATCTGCCAGCATACTGTCCAGCAATTTTTGGAAAGGTAGAAAAATGCAAAAAAAGCATACATAAATGAGTTTCCTGCTATCTATGACCCCTCATTTATCAGGCAGTAACGAAGTTCCTTGACATTGGAACAATTTGTACAGCTAACTTCAAAAAGAGAGTGAGTTTGTGGAGCTTGATACCAAAGGACTTCTCAGCTATCTCAGATAGAGGTCAGGTTACTTTGGGTATATCAGCATGGACATTTACAGCAAATGAGCTTCATCCTGCACTTCAGTTTGACTGTGTCTCTGTATTTGTATGTACCCAAGACATCCCACCAGTGCAAGGCACCATGGCCGTACCCTGTGTGTTGTAAATCATAACCTTAATATTGTTGCTGAATACCAAAGCACAGCTATCGCTTAGGAGAAAGTAAAAACTGGAGATGGGAATACAGCTTTCCAAGATGCACAGGAAGGTTGCACTTTTGCTAACCAAGGCACTTAGGCTTTTATCTGAGGTCTGGCAGCAACTTTATATAATTTCTTTTAGAAATTACTAAAGAAGGTGTCTTTTCACTCAGTATGTCAATTGAACAAGCATAAAAAAGCCTGGTTATTTACATCTTGAAATTAAATTTACTCTGAAAAAACAAAAAATATAAAAAATCTGTTAATAGCAATACTTATTACCTTTGATATTGGTGATCTTAACATAGGATCAGTGTCCTGCAACATAAAGTGCAAACCTATCGTGATTTTCATGCTTACAGATTTTGTTAGCATTTAACCCTACTTTTAAGAGAAGAAACACGCCGACTGTCTTTACGAAGCTCGCAAATGGCAGTCAGGAACAGCATCCAGGTTCCATCCATCTCACTTCAGCTTCTAATCTAGGTCTCCCCATTGCAGTTTCTTTAACAACTCACAAGTGTTTTAGAAGTCAGGCTATCAAAAACATTAGTATGCTGTTCAGACACTCTTGATTTTTCAGGGTTTTGTCAGCATTTGGGGTAGTGCTGCTTAAGGGCACCTCAAGCATTCATTTACTGGACAGGTTTTAATTTGTAATTATTTATACTCCTCTTGGTACATGATGTCTGGAGAAGATTTATTTTCGGATGATGAACCTTTATTAATCATTTAAAAAAAAAAAATACAACTTTCAAATGCCTTACCTCTAGAAACAGTCCTCAGCAAACTCAGATGCTTGGTAGTGAATGCCCTCTCCTGTTAAAATCTAGTATTGCTGCTGTAGAGGAACATAACCACAGGTCTATACAATTCTTTCTTAAGGCATTATTTTACAACTACCATCTTGCCCTTCTTTCCAAGTAAATTTAATCACTCTTAGAAGGAAGTGGTTGCAGGACCTGGGCAGTCCCCATGCAAATGCCTCGACATGGTCAGACCTGTAATTTCATTTAAAAGCTATTCCCCGTAACACACTGCCTTTGTGTTCAGCTGTTGATTCTTATATATATGGCACTGTGGTATCATAACCAATTTTATAAACTGTGATTTAGTTATAAGCTCCATAATTTCTTTTGGAGTTCTCAGACAGATAACACTGGGACACGTTTAACAAATGGACCTCTCCCATTTATCATGTGGGACTCTTGTCTCAGATGCCTTTCCTTTTTACCTGATTTAAGCCACTTCATCAGAGGAATTGTAGAAAAAGCTCTCCCTTAGTTCAATTTAATGACAAAATTTCATAACATAGGGGAGCTTAACAAGGGCTCTGACCTGTACAAACTGCTGTATAAAAAAGCACTACCAATGGATTGAATACACTGAATAGTTCTGTACAACTCCACTCCTTGATACACCCAGAGATTTTTGTAGCATGATTAAGCCTAATTAAGGATGAAATAAACCTTGCCTCTCCTAAATATTCAATCTCTTTCCTCTGTCCCCAAATCAAAGCTCCAGTCCTGCTCCTGGGCTCCCCAGCTCAACTCTCCTTTGCCTAAGAGATGAGCAGGATGATGAGGCACTACCTACACACGTGTTCAGAACCACACGGAGTCAGGGGGCAGTGGGATGCTGTAGGTGGAGGTGCCTGGAACATTATTTCTCCTTATCTGAATCAGCTGCTGGGAGTTTTTAGAGTCGAGCAGATGGTTCCTCAACAGTTTTAATCCAGCAGTTGCGCAGATGATTGCTGAAATCCAGCAGCTTGAGTGCGATGTTCACTAAGGGAAGAGCAGCATGTTTTGCTCAAGCCCAATTTGCTGTGTCTAACTTTGCATTTAATAATTTGGAGAGGGATAAGTCCGAGCAACCAGAGAAGCCCCTTTTTACCGACAGCCTTTTTTTTTTTTTTTTTTTTTTTTTAACAACACCAACAAAATCAGTCAGGCACATGAATTAGAAACAGGTGGATCAAGCACAGAGTGGAAGTAAGGTTTTCTTGAGTGTTGCCTAATTGATACCAAGTCAACTCCACTGAAGAATGGCAGAATATGAGGATTAAGTCACACTGCCGTGTCAAATCTTGGAAGCATTTATGTGAGGACCCATTGCTCAATGATCATTTTCTTGGGCTTCCCTTCCAGAGCAAACATGGTTGGGTTCCTGCTCTCCTAATACTTGACTATATGCATCATGTCACTTTTTTTTTCCTCCTCCTCCAAACTCTGCTTCTGAGTAGATCTACTTGGAGTGATGCAAGCGTTGCACGTCCCCTTTAACAGTATTAACTACATAATCAGCAGCAAAAAATAATCAGTAACTAGTTCTCATGGATACATGGAAACACTTTTCATTTGCATGCTATGACTTTCCACAAAGGGGGCTAAAATAAACTTTTGTTTTTTTTTGCTTGAGGCAGTGGATTGCTCCCTCCATTTCTGATCTCTTCTAAACTTTGGTGTCAATATTTGCAATTAGGAGGTAAAATTGACTAAACATTACAGATGAATAGAGAAAAGAAGGTCCCACATTAGAGAGCAGTCCAACAAGGTTACAACAGTAGCATACCTCTGTATATCATCAGGATGATACCGAAGTTCCTGCTTTTAATCTTGCATGTTCAGCTTTCTGTGACCAGCACTATTTAAGGCTAGAGGAGATGTCCCCCATTCATACACACAGTAGAATTATTTTTTGTAATAAACCGCAATATTGGTGGTACAAGATCAACCAGTTAATTACAGTAAATGTAAGATGAACTTGATATTTTTTTAATGAGAGGACAAGAAACTGCTAGTTTGAAATACAATTTTATTTTTCTAATCAATATGTAATCTACAAAGTGTTATTACAAGATCATCAGCATGATCTGTTTATATTTATACAGACAAAAATAAAATATTTTCCATTAAGAATAACAGCACTGCTTCAGAGTTATCAAAATTACAGCTAAGAATTACTAACTGCAGCAGTTAATTACTGTGTTTAGTCAACAAAAAGACAAATAAATGTAAAAATGATGTGGACACCAGTACGGCAGCTAAGAAGTCTGTCAAGTAAAATAAATGCAGCTAAATGCAACATGTGAACACACATTTTCCAATGCAGAGTACTTCTGGACAACTACTATGGAGTCTGGAAAAAAGCAAGGAGCATAAGGATGACCATGGCTTGGCATCACGTTCAATGGAGTGCACCATCACCCTCATTTCTCGAGAGCTGCTGCACAAAGGCAGCCAGAGCATCGTTCCCAGTCACTGCAAGGCTTCAGCTTTGACACCCAGTAACATCTCCTGTCCTCACTTTTGTGCTCTCTTATGGTTGCAATAAGCAAACATTGAAGATTGCTTATTTACTAGCATCAAGAATCTTCTACAGTGTGTTTTTTTTTTTCCTGCCCGTTATAACTATTCCTTTCTTCTTTTTTCCCCCCTCTTCTTTATTCTTAGAGGCTTTGATGCAGATCCCATTTTGTCAGTTAAAAGACTTCCATTGACTTCAATGGGTGTTTGAATCCAAAATTACATCAAATACAATTTACCTACACTAACACAACTAGTCTAAGAAAGATTAATGCAAAGAAAGTTTGTCAGTTTGAGCAAATACAATGCTTTGTAAATAAACACTTTGAAAATAGCCGTTCTCATTGATTTACACTTAAAATTTCACACACACCAACTGTGCTTCCTTTGTGAAGGAAAATACAGATAATATCTAAATACTGCCCTGCAGTAAATGTTAGCGAAGTGTCAGCATCTTAAGTGACCTAAGCATTTGGAAGACTTTCAGTGAGTGCAGGTGCTGGCTGTGGACATGCAGAGAACAGACGTGTGAAACCTGGTTCCTCGCATGATGCCAACGTACCTCATGGGCTATTTAAAGCCCCAGTCCTTCTGCCAGCTGGACACCAAGCACACATTTTAGCAACTGTTCCTCATCTCCCAGAATACAGTGAGATGACTTACTGCCCAGATTTCTAAAGAATAAAAACCAGCATGTTTACTCACTATCACCTGCTATAGTGTTCACAGAAAATGTTAGCAAATAAGTCAAACACAAAGAATATTCATTCAATTGGCTATACTCAATGGCATCAGAGAATGCAGAAGAAATATTATAATGGGGAAGCCAGGGTGTTTCTGCTTTAGCAGGTTGCAGTAGGATAGGAAGTTAGAATTGATGAGGGGAAGTCAGACAATCCAAACTTTCTTTCATTAAAGTGCCTTGTATTTTTAAATATTCTGACAGCAAGGTATACAAACAGCAGTTTGAAACTGAACAGGGTAATTATTCAGCCCTAGGCTTCGCTAATTGTCAGGTTTAAATTGAAAGTTATGCATTAAACAGAGCAGCTTTCTTCCAATACAGGAGTATTTCTGTGGAATGGATTCCCTGTGATCCTGATCCACTTCTTATTAACATAACGGAGTCTGGCAAGCCTCAGATGGAGATCCAAGATTGTGCTACACAGACAAAGTTGTAGCTTGATCTTTTTATGTTAACGAGTTCAGCAAGGCTGAATGATCATTTGCGCCACACCAGATACAATACAGACTCACTACCAAGAAAGATGAATTAAAACGTTGCTTTACAGCTCTAGTATAACCGCGGATTTAAGTGCATTGCAGAGCTCTGCCGCGATGCCAAGGATGAACATTTTGCCCTACTATGCACTGTGCCACTCAGTTCAGCTGAGAAGTAAACAACCTGAAACTGAATGTGAATAAAAACAAACCAAACATGACTTGAAGGTGCTAATGGCTACTAAAGTCAGAACAGGGATGGAGGATGCAACATCTGAGACATATTTGGATACCTACAGTATTCAAATGCTTGCTTAGATTTATGATAATATAATCTGCTAATAAAAAGGATATATAGAGAAGACAAAATACCATAACAGTCTATTTGGGGCTTTGGCAGTGTAATACCCATAAAAAGCTGCCCCCAGGACTTACTATAGAATCTATTACGCATTTCATTCTCAGCTTCCAAATGGGTGGAAAAGTTTATTGTGGTGAACTATGTTCATATTATGGCCTTCTGTTTCCTCAGACTGGTAATTTTCTCAGTACATATCCCACATTTTTCTACTTTGGGGGAATAACATTTATCTGTATTTTTACACAGTGCTCACATAAACAGTTACAAGCTGTGGCAAAATATAAAGTGAGACATACTGTATTACTGTATTTTTATTCTCCAATAATTTCAGTTTGAAGTAAGGATAATTTTAGGAAAACTGCAGGAAAAAAATTATCACAAGTATTTTTTTAATTTATCAGATTTTTTAACGGAGCTGGAATTACAGCCTGCATAAAATGACTAAGGGGATAATGGCTACATGGAAATGCTAAAAAGACTTCCTAAATTACAATAATAGGAAGTTAACACATTAATATAGGGTTAGTAGCTACCTGCTCAAGTGTCACATTTTCACTTCCCTTGCCATAGTCTATTCCTGCATTGCTTCCCCCAAAAAATGCCATTAGAGCCAGCAGCATAACAAAAATACCTCCCTTTCCATGCATGAAAAAATGCCCTCTGTCTTGGAAGTTCTTCAAAGCAGCAATGCAGCAGCTTCTGCAGTTTCCAAACCAATATCTGGACCCTAAATCCTAAAGACACAATCAGTAGCAACTCACCATTTTTTCAGCCTGTGGGCTGGTGTAAATTTTCAAAGCTTCACCAAATGAAATTGGAGTGGACCGATTTACGCTTGCTGAGAATATGTCCCCTCACTTGCTGCAACAATGGGGGAAAAAAAAAAAAAAAAAAAAGCCTGATGCTGGCACAAACATTTTAATCACATCTGCCATATGTTTTTTTTTGCCCAAGAGATTACTTCAAATGAACCTATAAAAGTGCTGGGGAGGAAACACTCACTGCCACAGAAAAGTGAGGAATATTATTGCTGAGGAACTTTTCCCATTTTACCAATGAAGTCACTCAGTTTATAACTCATTAGTTGAGGCTCTCATAGAGAATAATATTACAACTTGTTTTGCTCACATAAATTGAGGAGAACAAAAACACAGGGGACAGGTTTTCAAATGCCACTAAAAAAAAAAATGTAATTGGTCCTGCTGGAACCTACACATATGCTGGTGTGCACATAAGTGCTCTGGCAATTTTTATTGCTGAGCATTGTATGTTCAAGTGACATGAACTCTTTGAGCAGAGTCGTTAGGTTTCAATATGGACTATGAGATCATTCCCTTGTCAGAGATATGCAACAGGAAAAAAAATACATGTATTACAATCAGTCAAATAAGTGCTCACATCCTGCAAACCTTTACAAGCAGACCTTGCTCATCCTGTTTTTCCCATGACGGGAACCTGACTTGAACACAAGCCAATCAAGTGAGTGCTGATTTGCAGCAACAAACCCAAAAGCACTTAAAAATGTATTTGATGACCTAGTTTAGGATAAACACGATCAATGCGCTTTTTCTCATAGAATTTCCAATGTGAATTGATTCCTACTAATATCACAGTGATGATGCCCGCTGTCTTCTTTCACTGCATTAAGCAGTTGCCAGCCTTATCTGGATCTTCTCCATCAAGCCTAATCCACTTCTTTTCAATTTCAACCTGTAGTTAGAAAACAAAAAACAGGTAGAATTAGCGAACAACGGGGGGCACTAGAAGTGTGATTTGCAGCAATGGCACAAGTAAGAGCTTTGACACAGAAGCAAAACATTTCCAGACTGAACAGATTTCAAAAGCACTACTCCCAAATATAGCTCACCGAGGAAAAATAAGGCTGCATTTGTCTTTCAGCATCATCTTTGATGAGACAAGGAATTATTTTTTAATGATTCTTTTTGCTTGAAGTCATTATCACAAGCACATGCAAGATACAGTTAGAATACAAAGCAGATTTGTTTTGTAAATACTGTATGGAGGGACTGGGGTAGGGGAAGAGAAGGAAAAAATTGGAAAAACAGCCCCGGATACCTGGCAATTGTAAAAAGCTTTCTGAATCACATGTTTCTGTGGCTGCACATCACTCTCTAAGCCCAGTGACTTGACTTCTGTTCCTGATGCACAGGTATCGTGAATGACAAACTGTACAGTAGCAAACGGGTACCAGTCAGAAGGTATTTCCTGGTCTGATCCAAGCTCGAGTTTGTAAGACAGACTGTGTGGATGATCTGAACCTTGGAAAAGATAAAACACAACACACACACACAAAATCAGTTAATTATTTTTTCCTTGTTCATAACGCATGGTTAGTCTGCTGGCAGAAGACCATAGCTCTCTCTCTTATTAATGCATAGCTGTTACATAGTACAACATCATTCTATCATCTTTTGCTACTTCAGCACACTTTTCACAATGACTGTAGTTCTACAAATTAATTTACAAGTGATTTACTAGATCCTCTCAGCTTCTGATTAAGAAAAGAGTAGTACAAATGTAGGGAAATGGCTGCTAAATCCAGACTATTAGGAAAGAATCTCATTTTTCACTTCAGAATACATTTCTTACTTTACTGTTACAGAAAAATAAAAACTGGAAGACCCCAGCTCAGCCAAGAGAAAGATGCCTCCCTATGTACAACCACCAGCCTTTTCCAGGGCTCTCTGCTGTTGGAATTTTCCTGGGGTGTTCCTTTCAAGAGCTAGCACTGTAATAAATGCTGTTACATGAGAGTCTGCCTACAGCAGGAAGATAAAGGTACAGCTCAGACCGCAGCTCAAACAAGGTATGTCCCAGCAGCCACGATACAGGCTAGCTGGATTCCCTTCCTAGCTTTGCTTCTGCTTTGGGAAAAGAACACACCCTGCTTCTTCTAAAAGAAAATACTGCTGAAGTAACTGCCCTGTTACAATGTGGAAATGGCATGGAAAATCATTTCTCCTTCACCTGGCCCACCATGAACACCAGGGTGAAACGCCCGCCTTCCGAGGGAACCAAGGCCAGCAGGATCACTTTGCATGAAAGCAGTATAATAGAACGGAAAGTACCCTTTCTATCATATCTGCATCTCCAAATTCTTCTAGGCAAAAAGTAGCAATTTCCTGTTTCCCCCCCTCTCCAGGATTTTAAGCATCAGCATAAACAACTAACTACCATTTGGCTGTAAGCAGAGAAAAACAGAAAAGGGATTGGCCATATTTTGCTGAAGGCAAGCCTGGCAGTATGTATTTTTTATCCATTATATTGAATGGCATCTCAAAGCTCAGGCAAAAGTGTCCCATTCTTGCTTCTCTGGTGGCAGGAATCAGTTTTGTATCAAAATGAAGAAAATACTGAAGACGGAGCTAACACACACCAAGCTTTATCTATCCCATAGGAATCATCCATATAACATTCCATATTCAAATGCTCACAGGCATTTGGCAAGACAAAAAATAACAGTAATAAAAAAGTCCTTCCATAAGAAGTAGCTGAACCTGCAGCAGTTCCCTACAGCAGCAACATCATCTCCAGTGCTCCTAGGAGTCTTGGGCTGGGCACATCCCCTTGCACGGCAGGTGGAAGCTACATATGCAGCATCATCTTGTCTTAGTTTCCCCCACAACCTGCCTCAAAGCCTGCCCAAGCCAGGCCATTTGCAATTTTAGGAAGTCGTGTACATTTGCTTGCTTTCGATGGACAGAGTTCTGTCAAATATATCAGTCCCTGAGTTCACCAGAACAAAGTTTAATTCAATACTGCCCTCCAGATTTCATCCCAAATCTGGAGGGAAGTCAACAGGTCCCCAACAATCCAGGGTTAAAGAGCACAAAATTAATATTTGTCTTAAACATACTCATTATATTAATAATACTTTAGTAGTCAATAAAAAAACAACCTTTTTTTTTTTTTTTTTTTTTAAATTAGAAATCTCATCTCTCTTCCTTCCTTTGTTCAATAAGTTAAAATTTGACTGCCTGGAAGAAAACGTGAGGAACGGGGAAAAAGGAACAAGAAATCTCCTCTGGATTGTCAGCCACTGAACTTCAGATGGTGTGGGGGGGACAGAATCTCTAACTCTTTTTCTCCTCCACATATAACAACAATAATCAACAATTTAAGAGATATTTGCTGACTTCTACTGTTTTTCTCTCTGTCAGTTCACCCAAAGCCACACAAACACAGCCGCATTGTTACAGCCACCACTCCAGACAAGACTGTGTCTGCCACTGGACAAGTGCATTCCTGCACTGTCTGGACTCTCTAAGTGGCTGGTTTACAGGCATCCACTGCAGGCTTGCTTCCAGCATATACAGCATTCAGTCCTTATCCTAAACGTTTCTTCTCTCTGTATCTATTTTTAATGTTGAGAGATCTGAACCAGATTTCAGAAAATAATCCTATATACACAGCAGATGTTATCTTGCACCATGGGAGAGCATCAGCCACAGGCTATGAAATCCCCCAGCTTTCTTTACGAAAGTGTGCGTCACACTGCATGGGCAGCAACTCAACCCTAGGCAAAATAGCAGCAGTTGTAACACCACGATGGCACATGGGAAGAAGAGGGTTTCTCTCAGCCTCTAGGGCTATGGCTGACAAGGTTCTGAGGAGAAAGGATTCATCCAGCAGCGTCTTGTTTGGAGTCCATTTGTGGTGGACACAAAAGAGTGTACATCTAGGGACTTTTGGAGATCAAATTCAGCATCTTCCTGCTGCGGGAGGGAGGCTTATGAAGAAATGAGCAGTGATGGGAATTGTTTGGAAAAGTATTTTGTCTTCCAAGAATGGGAAACCACAAAATTGCTTGGCATTCTCCTGGACAGCTCTCTGATGGTAAATGTCTCATGGCAAGATGCCCACATGATCCCAGATGAAGGCATAAATGGGCCTTTACTCATGGCCTGCTGCTAGCGGGTCTGTTAGACATGGCATAGTTATGGTTCAGGTATCACCTAACACTTCAAAAGCCCTCTGGCCTTATATTCCAGCTAACATACACTGTGAAAGGCAGAGCATTCAATGTCTCAGTGTTGGGATCTGGTAAGTTCTGGACCCTTTCTTTCCCCTAGGGGTAGCCTGTAAGAGCAGAGGTGATAGTTCTGGGATCTGGATAAGGCTACTGCCCCGGGTCCTCTGGAGCAGCCTCCCCTGGACCCTTTTAGCTACCCCCAAAACACAGAGCTCCTCCCAGCCCACCCACCTCCTGCACAAGATCACTGCCAGAGGCACTCACCACTTAGCTTGCAAAACAGTTCCTCTGCCCACCACAGGGCCACAGTGGGAGCATGTAGCGACCCCTTCCCACCAGCTGTCAGACATGATTACCCAACACTTCAAGAGACAGCAAGCATTGCCTTAGTTTTCTCCTAAAACCAGCTAGTGTTTGTCACCTCTGCTCCACAAAACTATTGTTTGCTAGCCTTGTGCTACAGTGGAGTTAGAAGAAAGAGAAGTTGCATGCGTAAGACCTTTTTTCCAAAACAACCAACCAACATCAACAACAAAACCAGCAATGCTGAATAAGTGAGTTGCTGGCCAGGACCAAAGAAAATGCAGAAAGACGAGTTGGCTACAGCAGGTACAGCAGGCAGGGTGTACGTCTTTATGGTTACCCAGTGAAAGCTAAGACATCAGCTTTATTGTTAGCATATTATTCAGACACAAGGCTAGCTAGCTGTCCAAATCTACCCTTTCAGGCATCGTGGAGACACTGACCATCTGGCCTGATGGACTGAATCACTCCTGAAAGGTAACTGGACAATTTGGGGAGATAATTGAGTTTTTAATGGCTAGCTTAGGAGACAGAAAACCTGAGTCTGAGGTGTCTAGGCAACTTGTTACAACTTCTTGGAATTGAGACACCAAAGTCTTTTCCTATTTTAAATGTGACGATCTGGCAAACCCAAAAATGTTCTAAATTCTTGCTCCCTTCCTTTCAAGAACAAACAAAAAACCCCACCATGCTATGAAATGAGATTCAAACCATCACCTCGCATTCAGATAGCACTTCACAAAAAAATTAATAACCTAACTTTGCTGCCTTTACTCACACCATTTAGCACTCAATCACCCATATGAGTAGCATTCAAGCAATCTTACCTGAGATGGCATTGCAGGAAACACCACAGGGCGCAAATTTACACGGCAAGAGATTAGAACATCGTGATTACAAGACTAACATCTCCCCGGCTCCCCAGGCAGCACACATGCAGAGCTTCTCCAGTGCAAAGACTGGAGACAATACTGTGCTGAAATCATTATATATGGAAGTGTAGAACATTTTAAGTCCTTATTTCACAAAGTGTATGCTCGCACAATTTGCAGAAACTTCATTTGAGCAATTCTTCAAACTCCAAGCCTTTTAAACTTTTTTTTTTTAATTAATACTAACACTCAGGCTCCAAACTCTCCATTTATGTATCTGAATGAGCACAGACAGCTTTTAAAAATCTGGCGTATCTCACAGCTGACATAGACTTGGCATGGCCAGCACTCTTCCAAGGAAGTAATTTAATAGAACCCAGCGGATACTAACATATTTCAATGTCTATAAACAATAGATAACCTTTTCTTCCCCACTCCCTCCCCTTATTTTTTTCTAAGCCTTGAATAGAGGCTTTTTGAAAGCAAAAACCTCAGCATATTTTTTCCTCCTTCCAATAGAAGTATTATGAATGCTTACATATTTCTATTGGTTTGACTGTCTTAAGATTTTTGCCACAACTCAGGACAGTTTTATTTTTGAAAGCTTAAATGCATGCAGAATATTCGGCTAAAGGCTTTAAAAATTGACCAGGCAGTAATTCTGCTGAAATGTTTCCTCCAACACATGAGCATTTCAAGGATATAGGTGATTTTTCAGATATCAGCCAGAGGAATTAATCAACCATCAGAAGTTTAAGCTAATGTAGAATGCCACCAAAAAAAAAAAAAAAAAAAGTAGTTGCTCTTACTTTCAGAGAACATAAGTCTGGTGCCATGCTCAGGGTTTGGGGTTTTATGCTCTCGGATGCACCTCGCCAGGTGGGGCAAGAGTGTTCTGGGTAGCAAGCTGGCTGGGCTTACTATGCAAAAATAACTATAAGGGATTCTATAGGTACATTGGTCAGAAAAAAAAAAAAAGTCCAAGGAGATGTGACCCCACTGTTAAATGAGAAGGTGACATTGACAGTGGGATCGAGGGTACCCTCAGCAAGTTTGCAGATGATACCAAGCTGAGTGGTGTTATCTGCATACACCAGAAGGAAGGGACACCATCCAAAGGGACCTGGACAAGCTTGAGAACTGGGCCCATAATGAGGTTCATCAAGTCCAAGTGCAAGGTGCTGCAGCTGGCTGAGGGCAATCCCAGACATGAGTACAGGCTGGGAGAAGAACTCATTGAGAGCAGCCCTGCAGAGAAGCACTTGAGGGTTCTGGAGAATAAAAAGCTCAACATGAGCCAGCAGTGAGCACTTGCAGCCTGGAAGGCCAACTGCACCCTGGGTCCAGAGGAGGGCCATAAAGATGTTTAGAGGGCTGGAGCACCTCTCCTATGAAGAGAAGCTCAGAGAGCTGGGGGATGTTTGGCATGGAGAAGAGAAGGCTCCAGGGAGACCTCATTGCAGCCATTCAGTACTTAAAGAGCAAAAAAAAATATTAAAAGCAACCCACATCGACAGTCCCATGAGAAAGCACACGCCCGCCATCGCTTCTGGCTCAGCTTCCAGCCTTGCATTAGTCCAGCCACTGATGCTGTGTCTCTTCTGTCCCCACCACTGAGCAGAACGTGAGATACCAAAGTAACAAGCAGCATGCAAAGTGGAGGGCTCTTCTCTAAATAACCAACAATTTGTGGGGACCCAGGAAAAAACATATGGCATTAAAGTAATCCACAGGAGGTTTTGTTTGCTTTTTGTGGGTGTGTTTAATTGCTTTGAATGCAGTCTCACCTGCTCACACATTTAGCTGTCACAAGTAGTGAGTGGACATGTCAGATTAGTACTAGCATACCTGAAACCAGGAATTCAAAGACTGAATCTCTTCTGGACATTTTAAAGTGGTAGTTAGTCCAGATAGTCAGGATGTTACAAGCCTAGCCCAAGCTATTTGTAAATCCTACACACCTACTGCCTTTTTAAAAGTACAGATTTTGCAGATGTTTTAGGCAAATACTTCAATAGATGCCCTTGTCTTACACAGATCCCCGAAGTCTCATATACTTAAAATGCCTATCCAAGAAAAGCATCAGGTGCCTTCACCCTACAGAACTTAAGTCAGAATGAGACTTCTGTCAAGAACTTGCATGCCTTCAGAAAAGGATGATGTGGCTTAGTAATCATGACTGAAAACAGGAATTTTACAACCATGTATTTGTATTTCCCTGCCCCCCAAAATTGTCTTTCCCTCAATTAATATAAACCAACTATTTTGCTTAGACAAAAATTAACAATTCCCACGTGCATGACTACAAACTTAACTGGCTTTACTGCAGCAAGTATCTAGAGAGTTATTAGCACCAGAGAAAAACAGCAATAAAGTGGGAGGCATTTTTGGCAGTGCAGTTATTGCCATGACCATACCGTCTCAATACACAAACCCATAAAGAGGCAGTAGATAACAGCCTTTGCAGCAGCACAGTCAAGTTGCTACAAGTTTGACCACAGCACCTTCTAGTTATAGATCATACCCACCATTTTTCAAAAGATGATAGAAATCCAGGACACAACGGTTTCAGTACCACCTTTTCTATTAACTGTATGACACTGGGTGAACAAATCATTTCGTCTACCTGCATTTGCTTCCCATCCCCACACTGTCCAGCACAAACCTCATGTGAAACCTTTATGTGAAGCATAAACCCTCTCATCTGTTTTTTTACTATAGGCTTGAGGTTTACTCCAAATGATGAGATCCACTTCCACACTACTGCACCCTTAAGATTTGTGACAGTAATACACCTGCCTTCATTGAATTGGGAAAGTGCCCTTGGAAAAAAAAAAAAAAAAAAAAAGGCTATTTTTTTCAGAAAGGTTAGTCCAGCTTCCACCAATACAGACAGAAATCAGAAGTACTGAAGCTGATGGAGGCTCAGAAGCATAAAAACAGGGCAAAATCCTGAGAAGACATGCACCCAAACCCATCGATTTATAGCGCAAATTATTTACTTGAGTTTTTATCTGGAAGCCTGTCTATCTTCCACACAACAGCCCTGTAGGCACTTTCATATTTGGCTGTTCCAACCGAGACTTGTATTACAGGATCAGATTCAATCTCATGTAAAGAACCAAGGCATGCTCTTCTATTCATTTTTGCTTTTAGGGACTTCTGCCTTTGGAGGTTCATGGTCCAAAGTGCTTTGATCCACTGAACAGGAACTGGAAAGCGTATCATAACATTTTCACAGTATTTCACAGAGGGTAAACGTGTTGTAGCTGAAGACATATTTATAAAAGCCTGAAGTTCTACATATGCCCCCTGAACCACTACTGCAGCCTTCACAGAAAACGGAAGGTCTTCTCCATGGTACTGTGTCCTGAAACGCATTAGCTCCAGCCTATAGGCATCAGGGGGTGTAAACTTAATAATTCGCAATTGCTCAAATTCCTGCGTTTTGACACAGCTATGGAAATAGGAATCAAGAATATTGATCCATTTCTTCTCCACATCCTTCTCAAAGTAATGCTCATCCCTCTTCTGGAGTTCCAGGTCATTCAGAGTTAGAAAGCAGTCAGTACTTCCATTCACAAAACACAAACAATAAACGTGTGTGATGACAGCACTTTCTACAAGTTTTCCTTCTGCTTTAGTGACCTTCCCCCAGAAGTTATCCACTATTTCCAGAGTCATTTCTTGTTCTTCATAATTTCTCCTTTGCCTGGAAATGGTAGGAAGCTTCATAAGCTCTTCCTCAACTGTTACAATGAAATCAGTGAAGTCATTATAATCCGTGGTTCCTAACTTTAACATCTGCTCAACCTCCGGCTCATGGATCACTTCTACTTTGGGATGGTACTTCCTTTTCTCCGTGTAAGAGACACACTCGATCTTCACGGTGTGGATTTTTCCTGAAACATTATAGCTCTCTAGTTTGGGTTCAGATAGCTTACAGTGTGGCTGCAGCTGGAATTCTCTGAAAGGTTTCTCGAGGCCCTTTTCATAGTACATCTGCAACACGCCTCCAGCTAGAACCCTCAGGTAAATAGGGCCCCATTGCCGAGACGACATCATGTTCTTCTTTTCAGGAATGCGCAGCATGAACGGCCACCCATCAACTTTCCGGCTCCTGAACAGGCCGTGAGGAACAGCTGGGGATTGCTTGTGCCACGCGTGAGCACTGGAGATGGGAAGGCTTCCCACAGTGTCCGAGCCATCAGCCTGCAGGTGTTCGAGCCTCTCACAGATGTAGCTGAAGGAGCCCTGGTTAAGGCTCTTCTGGTCATGGTAAAACTCTTTTTCTTTAGAATGACAAATGACTTTGTTAATCGCTTTGTCCTTCCTGCACGTGTTAACATTAGCTGGTGATGTGCTGAGTGAGCATCCTTCCTTCCAAAAGGGACTGGCAAAGCCACAGTCACTCTGGAAGTGGGGGAAGCGCCCCAGTGTCAATGATTCTCCTGACTTGTCATAGTCTCCTTGCAGATCAGGGTTTCCCTCATCTGTTGATTTGGGGAGTGAAGCCTTAACTGGATCGTCATTAGTCAAAGGAAAGATGCTGGATTTCTGCAAGGCGACGGAAGAGCAAACCCCAGGTGATGGAAGGTTAACATTTGATGGCCATTCAGGAATAGGATACAGGACATGAATCCCTGGGTTCTGGATGCACGGACTGCCTGGGTAATCTCTGGTTGGCGTGGTCAGTGGAGAGTTACTGGGGGGCCCAGGGCTTAGGTAGAAGTCAACTACAGGAGACGAGAGTGGAGTGCTGCCTGTAGAAGATGATCGACTTGAAGATTCATACACGTTAGAAAGATTGAGTTTAAGGCCATTTGCTTTACAACTGCCGTGAGTATCAACCAATTTCTGAGGTGACTGGAAGAGTGGCTCATCATCAAAGGTAACCCAATTGGTTGGATTTGTGGAACACATCTTGTAGGAGAGAGCACTTGCAGCTGTATCACCCTCAAAGCATCTATAAAGAAAGAACAGACACAATCAGAAATCAATTCCATTATAAGACAAAACCCAGAAAGCCAACCCTTACAATACTCAAACCACACAAAGCTTAAAACTTGCATGTAGTTTACAGATCATACAGAATCACAGAGTGTTTTAGGTTGGAAGGGACCTTAAAGATCATCTAGTTCCAACCCCCTGACATGGGCAGGGATGCCACCCACTAAACCAGGTTGGCCAAAGTGGTCTTCAACACTTCCAGGGATGAGGCATCCATAGTTTCTCCAGGCAACCTGGCCTGGTGCTTTATCACCCTCACAGTAAGGAATTTCTTTTATCTAACCTAAAGTTACCCTCTTTTAGTTTAAAACTGTTACTCAGTTAAATGTATTTTGTGTGTTACATGTCTCTGTTCTCTTCAAAGACCTCTGACTTACGCTCTCAGAGATCAGACATGTCACAGTAAAGTTAGAGGAGGGGTGGAATGGCTTATAAACAAGCAAGAGCTAGCTATAAGGATGAGCAATACATCCCTGTTGAAGGGTAGACTATAATCCGGAGGAGATACAAGCTGTTGAAGCACTAGTCAAAGCCAAGTAAGTAACAACATATGCATCTGCCAAGCACTGAATTGGCTGGTGGCCTGGAAAAAGCACCAGGCTTCAAACGAATTAATACACTTATCAAACAGAGCGGCTTTGGTGAATTGCACAGCTAGATGTCCTCTGAGCAAGACTGTAACCAGTAAATAATTGTCTTGCTTTTGTTGTTCTAAACCATGCACTGAGATGTAAATGCTCATTGTATCCTTATGCAAGATGTGTCATCCACAAAGTTTTTCCTCCCCACTGCTCCCGACTAACGCAGAAGTGAGAAATAAATTGCTGTTGACTGCAGAGGAATCCAGTACAATGAAGCACCACAGGGCCTACATAAACATCGTTTATCTGAAAAACAGTATTCTTATTGTGCCAGAGTGTGTTCGCATTTGCCGGAAAGCACAAGGAAGGCAGAGTTCATGTGCACAAAACCACCTGCATGCATATTACTCTGTTAATTACAGCTAGATAACAATAACCTAGAGCCATTCTCCTTCATGCTCAAGCAGCCATAGTCAGGCCATTTCTTAATTGCACAGCAAGGATGTAGGCATATAATCGTGTAACCACAAAAGCCATTCCTCATCTGCAGCGTTTAGGGAACAGTCTGTTTCTAGAGATGACAAACTTCAGCCAAGTGGAATCTTATCCTACGAGTCATTATTTTTCAAAACTTCTCCCTTATTTCTTGGCGGGCTTATAGCCTTTAAGAAAGCATCACGAACTGACACAAGACACTCACCCCGCTGCTGAACAAACAAGGGCTTGGCATGGACCCTTTGGTCCTTCATTATTTTTCTGAACTCTCAACCTCTTTGTTCAGGAAAAATATTTGCACTATGCTAGTTATTTTATAAGCATTCTCCTCTCCACTTAAAGAGAGAAGGAGAAAATGAGCAAACAAGTTACAAAGGACAATCACAGCTCAGACACACAACTACTACTGTACCCCTCCGCCCACTCGGTCACTTCATTAAAATGAAGTGCAGCAGTGGGGAGAAAAAATCAAAGCTCCTTGGTCTCATATTTGGTCATCATTTTTTCCTCCTATTTCACAGCCTTCTCCTCCGTCCCCTCTGCAGCATTTATTGTCGGCTTTTGCAAGCAGGAAGTTTCAATGTTTTCAGGCTCACTCCATCCCCATCTGGCATTTATGAAAGATAAGTGACTGCCAGCCAGAGAAAAAAACATTGAGGGCGAAAAACCACTCTGAGCAAGGAGAGTGAGAGACCTTCTTGCTGCCTGGGCTCCGTGGATGTAGCTGAAAGGAAGTGACGGTGCACTCAGGAGCCTGACAAAGCACAGCCTTCCTGTCCCGCTGCTGGTAAACTGAAGAGGCAAATAACAAAAACTTGAGATCGTGCAAAAGAAGAAGAAAATATAAAACAGAAACATTTGCAAACCATGTTTACAGGAAAAAAATATGCATTTTCTAGTGCATTTCCCTTTCACATTACAAATTAAGTTTTTCAGTGCCCTTTATTATTTCCAGATGTTGAACTATTTTTTTCCAGCCTCTGTTGCTATTCAGCCTTTTTAAAATGTGATACTGCAGATTATTCAGCATGTTTTTTTCTGTAACAAAACACTCATAAAGATGTTTGAAATGTAACTGCCATATACTTAACCTCAGTCGATAAATGTCTATGAAGGGAAACACTTTGGCAGATGGAGCTCCCACCTGCAGTTACAATATCATTCACGTACCTGTCAAAAAGTGCAGCTTTCACCTTTTATTACTTGCTCAGAAATGTATTAAAAAAATAAAAAAAAAAAAGATACTGATATTAAAAACAAACAAAGAAAAAACACAGGCAAGAAGCAAGTGTTGAAATAGGTAGCAATTCCACTGCTAGTGCTCACTGATTACTGAAAGCAATTTCTGGGAGTGGAGAAAAAAATCATACAGATCTTTAAAAGCTATTTTTGTAATGTCATGCTAATATGATGAAATGCACCCTCTCCTCTGTTACAGACAGCACCATTCATCTAGTACTTAAAAGAAAAACACACGTTTATAGTCTTACCTACTTCATGTAGTTTGTTCTCAGATGCTTTTACATCTGTATGACACAATAAATTAATCCTGTCTCTCAAGTCCTCTTTTGTTCTAAAAAGTGCTTCAAATTCCTTCTTAAGAATTAGCACATTCTTCCTTTAAAAGGCATTAAAATCAGGCTGTAAAATAGATGTGGTTTGGCTCCAAAAAGCTCCCTAGGGACCCATGTAAGCATAACCCAGATATTTTAGGTAACAGGAAAACGATACAAGATGCCATTGATCTTTGGGACCACGTACACTATGCAGCCCCTAACATCTAAATTACAAGCACGTGTGGTATCTCCTTCAGATATGTGACAGGAAATACCATTTTTAGCATATTAAAATCATAAACAAAAAGCTGGCTGAAATACCAGCTGATCTTAAATTTGACTGCAGCGAACCCAAGAGCTGCGACTCATCTCAACCCATTGTGTTCTGCCTGAAAACAATCTTTGCATTTAGCAAATTAACTCAGTCCCTCAGTATTTAATGAACAGAAGTTGCAGCTGTAACTTCTTCATTTTGATACCTCGAGGATGTAAGCAAGAGGATTCCTACCCTATTATTGAGAGATTTTATAGGCTGCAGCAATTACCAGGTCCTTTGCTGCTTCTAAAATCCCAGATCAAATCTGCTGCTAAAATACAGCTTCTGTGCCTTGTGGGGGGATGCTGCTCTCTGTTCCTGCAGCAAAAGGGTAATAACAACTAACTTGCTCCAAGATGCAATTGAAGGTATCGACTGCGGTATTTTTAATCCAGATACACCTTGCTCCTCAGCTAGATGAGGATGGTGATATCCTCCCGTTGCGTCTCCACCACCCCTATGGAGCAGCTTCTCATCACCTCCTACAGCAGGGAAGAACCAGCATGTGAGCTGGTGCTGTCTGCAGCCCTGCACATCACAGTACCCAGACCGCCTGGGTTGTCTGCAGGATGAAAAACATTGGGGGTCACGTAGCTGCTAGGGAACCCCCTGAGCATCTCAGCCCCAAGGTCTTCCCAGCTTCTGACACCAGGTAAATCCTTCAAGCACATCCCTGTGGATTTAAACACAAAGGGATGGTTGCAGGACAGTCTCCATCACAGCATAGCTCCCACAATGGCAACTCACAGCTTTCACATGTTTGCACAAGGATTGTCTCCTGGTTTGATGTTTGTTTGTTTTTCCTTATTTTTCTTTTAAAAATATTGAAGAGGAATGGGGTCAGTTAACAGGGAATAACAGGGAAACAACTTGCTTTTGCAAAGCATATAGTAAGTGAAGTAATGTTTAATAGAGTGTACTCATATTCCAAAATACACAGAGAAGCATAATTACATAGATACATTCATTATCACCTCTTTAGCTCCAGAGACTACTGCAGCTTCAAAAGCATTAGACTATACAGTCTTTAAATAAGTTCTCTTTGTAATGCCTGAGCACATCTCTCAGGCATGCTACTTCCATGGCAGGATCTTACTAGGCAGGTGTCAACATCACACATTAGTTCAAAAAAAAAAAAAAAAAAAAAAAGCAGATTTAGCAATGCACATATACCTAGACACACACAGTGTAACAAAACACTTAAACAAACCCTTCAAAACCAGCTGAACTCTTGGCACAAGCTGCTCCGTTTGTGGACAACACCTGGCAGTTTTATTTCTGCCCTGCCAGAGGGGCTATGGCCCCCATACGTTAGCGCACGTAAACGATATTTCCAGGAAGCACATCAGCCACTCTCCACATGCTCTCTAGAAACCTAATGCAAAACTCCCCATACTATGCATGCCGCAGTAAAGCTGTCCCATAATGACACCATATGAGTTGTTACTGTTTATTGTATAAATATGCAGACGATTCTTAAAGCATTTTGCCATAAAGCGTAATGGTTTCACAGGGAAGTACAAATTCTCTGCAGTTTAAGCAATAAAGCACATATGGTGTATAAAATAACCTAAACATTTGTAAGTCCTTGTAATATCCAAGTAAAATATGGCAAATGTATCTCTCAGTTTTACAGCCATATTCCTTTATCACCATATAGTTTATTACTTAACTACACAAAGAAAAAAAATGAAGAACACCTTCTATGTAAAACATTGCTTGATTTATGCTGATTTGCCTCAAATTTTATTTTGAGACTACATATGGCTGCACTTTTATTTAACTCTGCTCTATGTCTCCTAGACAGAGAAAAAAATCTCAGATCTGTACTTCGGAAATAAACATAAGTAAATGACAAAACTGACTGTGAAAAATTGGCTTTCGTTTGTGTTTTGGATATATACATGAAGTCTTCCACTGCACCACTCATTTCATTACTTTTAGAAAATAAGTCATTGGCCTAAGAGTCAAAAATACACAGACTTCAAAGCATAATGTGAATTTGTATTTACAACGTTGGCTCCGCAGAGCATGGGCGTAGCTGGGGGAAGCTGTTCATGGGGGCTTCCAGACTCCTTGCACCAGGAGCACAACCTCCATGCAAGGCAGGAGTAACTCGCTCTGTCCTGAGTCACGCACAGCTGACAGATACAGCAGCTGATACTGCACACACAAGAGTGAAAAAAATAACATTTTTAGTTGGGGGTTGGAACTAGATGATCTTTTTAAGGTCCCTTCCAACCCGAGCCATTCTATGATTAATGGCATCAGCACAACGCTGCTTGTGTCCACCTTGCACTGGGAGTAAAGCAAATCTCACATCTGGACGTTGTCTATGCTGGGGAAAAAAGGCACCCAACATACAAACACTGCAGCAAACACGGAAGGTTAACAGGTTATTGTGTTATTAAAATGTCAAGTCCATGTATTGGCCCAAATGTGCTGTCCCTGAAGAGCATCCAGCGCTCAGGACAAATTCCGTACAGCAGTGCTCAAGGGAACACCTGCTTCTCTGCACCTCTGAGTCACGTCTCATGCCTTAAAAAGCTGCAAACAGATAGTAAATTCGCACACGAGGGAAAACCTACAGCAAGCTTTCAAAATAAAATGAAAAAAGCAGCAGTGCTGCCAGATTCACGTCTCTAGTTATCTACTCCAGGCTGCGTGTTACTGAAGAGGGTTTCCCCCAGAGAAGCAGCTCTTCTTGCTCACTTCAGAACAAGGGTAGACAGTGATGACTTTCCAGTTTATACAGAACAGAATAATTTACTTGGAATTGCATTATTGATCTTCAAAGATCATTGAGTCCAACCGCCCAACCACTTCAGGGCTAACCAAAAATGAACGCATTTTAATAAGGACATTTTTCAAATGCCACTTGAACACTGACAGGCACAGGACATCAACCACCTCGTTAGGAAGCCTGTTCCAGTGTCTGACAACCATCACAGTAAAGACACATTTCCTAATGTCCCATCCAAACCTCCCCGGTGCTGCTTTGTGCCATTTCCTTGTGTCCTATCACCAGTTACCAGGGTGAAGAGCTCAGTGCCTCCTTCTCCGCTTCCCCTGCTCAAGAAGTTGAAGAGAGATGTACAAAAATTTAGCATACCTATTCAAAGGCATTTTCAATTTTGCCATGGAACAACTGCCCCAACCTTAACCAGTGGGTTCTGTGAAGGACCTTCTCGTGCCTGGATCCACCCTAACAGACCTTCCCTAGCATTCAGATGTGAAGTAATTGCAAAAGCTGTTTCAAAAAGACAACAAAACCACATGCATGACTGCCCTTGAGCACAATGTGATCAGCTTAAGTTGATCTCCCTGTATGCCGTAAGCCACGATGCCCGCAGCCTCCCTCCTTGCTCCTGTGGTCACGCAGCCAGGGTGAGTCACACGAGCTCGCTCGCTGATCCAACTAAACGCATGGCCGTAGGGCACACCAGTTTTAATGTGAAGATGGCACTCGAGAAAAACAGGAATACTCCTTCAGCCTGCAGATGCATTATAAAACACACAAATCAATGACTGCAGCAGCACAGAGAAGTCAGGAAGAAGCCCATCTCCACCAACAAAGCATCCAAGAATCACAGGCTTACAACGAGGAGAAACATAAAGAAAACCAAAAAAGTTTCCCCAATCCACAGCTACATTTAACTCTTCTGTTTTTGAGGAAAGGCGATCGTATCTTGCACTGTACCACACCACCAAGTCTGAAGTGGTATTTAAGAAGGTCCAAAACCACAGAGTTATGACTAACCCTGTTCTTTACAATTAAAAGGTAATGAGAATGACAAAAAAAAAAAAAAAAAAAAGGGGGTGGGGGTTAACTGATCTCTGATTTATCATCTCGGGTTTTTTATTAAAGGCTCTGATTCATCATCTAGCCACAAGAATGGCAAACGTAAATACTCAACGCAAGTCTAAGCATCTCTCTTGGGTCCATTAATGGTTCTCACATCTTGGTTCCTTCAGAAGACTCAGGAAAGGCACCTATGAACAGAGAGGTGCTGGCCACCCAAGTTTTCCCTCTTTTCTGTTTCAGGAAGGCTGGGTCTCAGTAACACATGCTTTTGGTAGCACGTGTTTCTCTGCATCCTTGGACTTCAGGTTTGTACCTGAGCACACAGTACGGGCCATCCCATGCTCATGCCCCACTCACTGGCAAACAGGTGATCAGCGGGGCAACATTCATCAGGACAGCATCCACTGGCACAAGTGGTGGAAGTACTTCTACTAAATTGGCTGAGACCAGCATTAAGCCGTAAGAACTCCAAAATGGTAATCCATGTAAAAGTAAACACCTTTAGTAGAAAAAAACTCTCTTTTCCTAGCAGACATAAAGACAAGTTTGATCAAAGCAGTACAGTAACTAGTAAGCATTCTCTTCATCATTTATTTTCCTTCTTATTGTCCAGTTAGATGAGATATATAAATCATCTTTAATTCACTTCATGCACATGCTTGCTTGTCTCCTTTATACCGCACACCCCTCCATGGGGCCTCTCTTCTCTATACAAAAAAAAAAAATCACCCCGATTAGAGGATAAACAGGGGAGAAGAGGCTGAAGTTCCCGCTGCCATCCAGTCCCCTCTCCAGCATTGCCATAGTGACTGCACAGCCCATGCTCCGCAGGCAGGTTTTGGGGAGCCAGTGAGCAGTTACAGAAGAGACCCATGTAAACTGTTTACTGACAGTAGCTGACGTTTTACTGCATGGATGGCTTTTTTGTTGGTTCCTCCCTCTCCTCCCCCCCCCCCCTTTTTTTTTTTTCTTTAAACCATAACACAGTGCTCTGGCCTGGAAAAGACGGGAAAATAAATCTGTTTTTATTTACAGTACTCCTGCAGGTCACCAAGCTAATGGCATGTCACTGATTAACTTTAAACAGTGTTTGGGAAACAAATTATCATTAGGAATGCACAAACATCTCACACAAGTGCTCTGGTCACGGCAGAACTGCAGAGGGCTTCAGCAAGTAGTTTATTTAACATCCAAACTCCTCCCCATGAGCAGAGGCAGGGATTTATAACACTACCAAGCAGCAGAAATGCAGTCATGTACAGCTGTGTCATTTCTCGAAAATCAACAACCTTATTTTAGAATTAAGCAGCCCTCTGGATGAAAAACAAAACAAAAAGAAGTCCTGAAGGCTTTGGCACACAGATCGCATATCAAAACGTTAAACAGGCCATGTTTAGAAACAAATTTAAAACTGGTCCTCAGCTAGCATTTGTAGTGTCCCTGGGAAGCCATGGATGAAATGACACAACGAATACGTGATGAAAAAGTATGCTTCCAAACCTCCTTCCCCAAATCTTAGCACTGAACAAGAAGAAGCAGGGAAGCTATTCGAAATACTACACTTAGCATATTCACTGAACCACATGGTATACTTGGGGGGAGGATGGATGGAGGGTATATTCAGAGTCAGTTTTTACATCAGCATTTAAAACTACCTCATGCTTTAGTAGCCAATAAACAAGAGCTAGTACCTTCCCAGAGATCAACACACCACCTAAATTTGCAGAGCTCTTAACACGAGAAGTACTGCATGGAATCTACCACTAACATTTTCTGACAGACCCAGTCCCTCCTAAACCGCGGGATACTCTGTTTCCCCTGTCATAAAGCCTGAACACTCATACTAATAAGGAGTATCATAATTAAATCCTTACTGCTTAATTGAAGAGAAGTATTTTTAATAGCTACTGATCACAGTCATGTCAGAAAGTACGATTCCTAATTCACTTACCCAAAAATCCTCATCTGGATTCCTCTCCAAAAGCATCTCTAACACAGATGTGGACCCCATGGTACAGACCTGTATCGGCACAGTTCTTGAAGAGCTGCTGCCTGTGGGCAGCCCCTGCAGAATCAGTTTGGGAGGGACCCCACGTGGAGCAGGGGCAGAGTGACCGTGAAGGAGCGGTGGAGATAAAGTTTTAGGGACTGACCACAGCCCCCATTCCTCTGCACTGCTCAGGGGAGAAGGTAGATACGGTGGATGGGGGAAAGGTATTTGTAGTTTGTTTTTAGCTTCTCACTGCTCTAGTCTGCTAGTGATAGGCAATAAATTACATTCATCTCCTTATACTGAGTTTATTTTGGCCATGGCAGTAATTGGTGAGCAATCTCCCTGTCCTTAAGTCAACCCTCGAGCCTTTTTCCGTGGTGTTTTCTCCCCCACTTCCTCTGAGGAGGAGTTAGAGAGCAGTTGTGGTGGAGTTTAGTTGCCCAACAGGGTGAAAACACGATGCCAGAGTTAACATCCATGCACAGATAAACTTAAGAGCTTGCATTGATTTGTTATTTAGAGATCTGGATTTGGGTAGCTACGTGTCAGTGTAAGGTCTGGTCAAACTCTAGCAGTACAAACTTCTTCTGTGCTCTGAACCAGTCACACACTAGTTACATGATGCAGTGCTAAGCTCTGCTCCCTATATAGCTACTCATACAAATAGTCAGGGAAATAGGTAAGCTTTTTTTCATAACATTTTCTTGCCGTAGGTGGACTTTCAATGCAGTAAAGCAGGCAATTTGATGTTTTGCCTTTGGCTAACTTTCTTCTTTTATTACACATGTAGAAGAGCCTTGACCTCCAGACAGGGAAAATGGAGCTAACAGGAAGGTGAACAGTTCATGTGTAAGAGCCTCAGGCTCTAAAACTTTTGTTCCCTTCCCCATCCAGACGTTACCATCCTCTCCCTAAAAGTTAAGTCCTGCTTGCAGAAAAATCAGGTTTCTGGTGCACTCTGCATTCGTGAGAAAACATCCCAAACCAGGAATGCGAGCACAGACATCCGTAACCTAACTCTTACCGTGCTTCAATAAAACACCCCAGTCAGCATTTTTCCTAGCACGTTTACGAGGTGCTCTCAGTTGTCGCAAATAGCAGAACACCTAAATCTTTAAAAAAAAAAAAAAAAAAAACTTACTGAAGGGATCCTTCTCCCTGAACACTGAGTTAAAACCAGAAAGCAAAAGTTTTCTGTAGCCTTTGTCACCTACAATACGCTTGAGTTACGTCTCCAGAGTGTGCACGAAGGGCTTATTTATACATAGTAAGCACAGTCTAACCAGCTCTGACCCGTGCCAGCGCTGCAAGGCACACAGTTCAGCTGGAGCTGCTGGTTTGCTTCCCCAAAGCCCTGGGTGCTGCTGGCCATCCAGCAGAAATTTCTGCACCAATAACTTCAGACGCTGCGAGCACACACGCACAGTTTAACACCACCAGCTGCATTACTAGACAACATGAGGAAGGCTCCAGGAGTTCATTTCGCTTCAAAGAGCACACGGAAAGAAAGAAATAAATCCTCACTGGCCTGGCTGCCTGCTGAAACAAGGCGAAAGTCCTGGGGACCGGGGGGATGCCCGCACCCAGCGCCCCGGCACGCCGCGCAAACCCTGCCCCTTCTCGCCACTTCGCCGTCGGTAAATAAACAAAGGTAGAGCCCGGCATTTATTAAACCCCATTCTTCAACCAAAAAACGGAGAACCCCACCCACTTACCCCGTTCCAACTACCGGGAAAACGCCGCTGCTGACGGCGACGCCGCCGGCCCCGGCTGCCCTCCGGCGACCCGCGGCATCCGCTGCAGCCGCCCGGGCAGCGAGCGGGGCAGCCTCGGCCCGCCCGGCCCCGTCCTCACACGGACGCCCGGGAGGGGGTCAGCGCTGTGGGCAAACCCAGCCGGCACCGCCCGGGCAGGAGGCGACGAGGGACCGGGAGCAGAACCGGGACCGGGACCGTGAGCGGGGCCGGGTCCGTGCCCAGGCTCCGCCTCGCCGCCCCGCCCCGGCCCGTCCCGGCCGCCCCCGCAGCCCCCGCGGCGCCTGGCGGGGCCGCCATTTGCCGCGCGGAGGGACCCCGCCGGGCTGAGCCCAGCCTCGGTGGGAGAGCTGGTAGCTCTTGGGATTTATCTTTAAAATAAACTTCTTTTAAAAACTGGGTAGCGTTCCCGTGGCAAGGATGTTGTTTAATCCTCGAGATTAAGCCGAGTGCTTGCGTTTCGGTTTGATGCCTGAGCACGTCTTCTGGACAAACTTTGGGGAGGGACGGGGTGCGTTAGGCAGGCGGTGAGGCACGGATTCCACCGCGGCTGCTGGGAACAAGCACGCTCTCTCTTCCAGTGGCACCAAACGCTGCCCTCAAGGTCACGTCTTTCAAAGGTGCAAAATAATTCACCTCTTGTGCTGCTCACATCCCAGAAATTCTTTCAAACAATTTCCCCTTATCTTGAAATTTAAACAGCCTAAGTGGATCTGCTGAGCGGCAGGACCACAGGAGCCATTCATCTGCGCTTACAGCCTAATCTTGTTTCATTTCCTGCCCTTTCCCCAGCATACAATAAGTGTGCTCACCACTGAACCATCAAGTCTGCAAAACTTCATGGTTTCAAACAGGACTGGTGGTGAAATTACAGAAATTCTATTTTATTTAACTCTCCAGCACATAACAAATTTCAAATGATAGGGGAACCTTTTCAATAGGGGAAAAGCAAGTGTTTATTCCAACATTTATCATGAATTTAAAACAAAAAGTTACTTTCTAGACCCATTGTTAATGGTAATATGGTAATACCTGTGCCAATTTTTCTTATATGTTATAATGCATATGATATAGCATTGCTGGGTTTGGTTTTCACCAACTTTTAATAATAAGTGATATGCATAAAAATCCTGATATATCCAGTAAATACTACAGAGCTCTTTTGAGATGCTCCACAGCCTTCATTTAAAACAGTGTTGAGGAGTGCTTCAAGTGTATCAGTTGAATTTTTGTGTAAAATAAGTTACCCAAGCATATATGAAATCTGTGAAATGTAGAAAGTGGGGAAGAAAATGTCTGATGAAATCAAGATTTCATTGCAGTGGTAGTGGGTGCTACAGCAGTAGATTTTCTTACTAGTACTTATAGTTAAGGCAACTTTGTGTGTGACAAGGACTCCAGTATCACTCTCTTCAGCTGTGTACCCCTCCTAGGTGTCTCCCTTTAAGCACTGTGCTGGCTCAAAAGCATGGGTAGGGCTCTGCAGCCATTTAGCTTACATCAGATACATAAACTTGCTGGTTTCTTAGCAAAATCTTAAGCCAGGGTGATTTTCCAATTTGTGTACAGTAGGCGTTTTCTTCTCTGTAGCATCAATTTTCCTCTCTCTAAAAGGGAAGGTGCTCTCATAGAAAAAGCAAAGGATTTCTTGGTGTCCAGAACATATGTCCCAGGAAAGGGACACGTGAAAGAAAAGAAGTGTCTCTGTTTTAACGAATATGCCCCTCAACCCTTGGGAAATAACATTTTTTGGTGGAGTAGCAGTCACAGGGACAGTAACTGTGGGAAAAGACTCATGACCACAACCAGTTAGGTGACAAATGATCTACCACTAGAGGAAAATCTGCTCATATTGCCCTGCAGAAGATGCATTGCAGTCAAAGAGGAGCTGAGGAAGGGCAAGCTACTGCGACTGAGATTCAGAGATGAATTACAATTGTTTTAGAAATGAGGACCTCCTCGGAAACAGGCTTGGAGTAAGCATGTGGGCAGCCTCTGGTGAGGATATGAGACACTGATATGTAACCTATGAGCCAAGGGGCTGATTTTCCATGGGGTAGGAAGCTTGTGAGATTGTTCTATGAGGCTTTTCTAGAAATGGAGTTGAGACAGGGTCCAGTAAATTGAATGGCCTGAGGTGGGATGAGCAGTGACTTTGATACGCACACAGCAACAAAGATTTCAATCAATGCTGAAAGACATCATTTTCAACAACACATTTCAGGCTTTAGACCACTTATCCTCGGAATTCTTAGTCTCCCGACCAGGGAGGTGATCCTCCCCCTGTATTCTGCTCTGGTGAGGCCGCACTTCGAGTACTGTGTTCAGTTTGGGCCCCTCACTACAAGAAGGACATCGAGGCCCTGGAGTGTGTCCAGAGAAGGGCTACGAAGCTGGTGAAGGGCCTGGAGCACAAGTCCTGTGAGGAGCGGCTGAGGGAAATGGGGTTGTTTAGTCTGGGGAAGAGTCTCAGGGGAGACCTTATTGCTCTCTGCAGCTACCTGAAAGGAAGGTGTGGGGAGCTGGGCATCAGCCTCTTCTCACAGGTAACTAGTGATAGGACTAGAGAGAATGGCCTCAAGTTGTGCAGGGGAGGTTCAGGTTGGAAACAAGGAGACATTTCTTCTCAGAAAGAGCAGTCAGGCATTGGAACGGGTTGCCCAGGGAGGTGGTGGAGTCACTGTCCCTGGGGGTGTCCAAGGAAAGGTTGGATGTGGTGCTTAGGGACATGGTTTAGTGGGTGACATTGTTTGTAGGGTGATGGTTGGACCAGATGATCTTGGTGGTCTTTTCCAACCCTAATGATTCTATGATTTTCTTCAAGGTAGGCCATCAAAATTGCCAAGTCTTCCTAAAAACCCATAGAGCAATGGAAAGACCAAGCTGCAATGTTGGAAGACCATGTCCAGGGCAGGTCTTGCCCTCTGTTCACCCTTGTCAGTGACCTTGACCTCTCAGAGCAAATAGCTCCCAGCTCCAAGAGAGGACAGGTTATCTTCTGCTTCTGAGTTTCTCTGGAGAGAGGAGATCCATCAAAGAAATGCAGAACAAGGCTTGGAAATTGGCTTAATTACCAACCGGATAATTGTCATATTACCCTAATACAAACTTTCTCAGCCAGTACGTGGAGTATCTCTAGATTGTGCTTACCAGAGGTACCATGCTGCAAAAAGTACACCAATCATGGATAGAATGTGTGGGATGAAAGGGGGACTGCAGATACTCTAATTCCTTGTATGCAAAGCCATCAAGATCAGCGACAGCTCGTTTACAGCAGTAAATTCTAGTTTCTTGTGTAATGTATCTAAATTTCTTTATAAGGCATCATGTGTTCATTTTAGTTTCTCTGCTTTTCAGTGCTGATGAACTTTCCCTTGAATTTTAAAGAGATTAAGGAGAGGTGTCCTTTTGTAAATTACTTTCATTTGTTCTAATATCTTCTCCAAAAACTAAGCAATATTGATCTTTTGCTGTATTTAGGGGAAATATTCTGGATGTCTGCAGGTGCAATGGAAATGTTCAACACAGTTTTCCCTACAAATAAATTTATCTGTTAGTTTAATGCATTCCAGTTACAAAAATTGTGCTAAGAAAAAAAAAAAAAAAAAAAAAAAAGCTATTCTTGTTTTTATTTTTGTTTAGTTTTAGATCAATTTTTATTATCTTAATAATAATAATAAACAACGCCTCATATAGTTAGCCAGCTCTTTCTTAATGAGTGTTAGTTGTTTCACTAGTTGGCAAAATTATGCTCCCAATGAATTTTATAATACATAACCTGATGGCTTGTTACCTACCGTTACCTACCAGCTTCTGATAGAATCTTGCTCTTGTTCTTACTTCCATCTCAGTGATGGATGGTAAAGTTTCGTGGATATGGTTTCAAGATATTAAAGAGAACTGGCCCCAGCACTGAGCCCTGGGGGACTCCACTAGTGACTGGCCTCCAGCTGGATTTAACTCCATTCACAACTCTTTGGGTCCGGCTACCCAGCCAGTTTCTAACCCAACGAAGCGTGCGCCAGTCCAAGCCAAGAGCAGCCAGTTTCTTGAGGAGAATGCTGTGGGAAATGGTGTCAAAAGCCTTGCTGAAGTCAAGGTAGACCACATCCACAGCCTTTCCCTCATCCACCAAGCGCGTCACTTTGTCATAGAAGGAGATCGAGTTCATCAAGCAGGACCTGCCTTTCATAAACCCATGCTGACTAGGCCTGATTGCCTGCTTGCCCTGCAAGTGCCGTGTGATTCTATAATTCTACGATTCTACGTGATATTTATATTGAATATATCTCATTAAAGATCAATGATAAATACGTAGATATGATTGGGGAGAGAAAAGGTTGTCTTTTCTTCTGATAGCCTGAAGTTTTTTCCATCATAATTTAATGTGTAACTTGCAAGCCAGAGAGAGTGGTTGCATTTTTATTTTTCTGTCTTTAAATTTTTTTTCTTCAGTACTGCCAGCACAAGGCCCCCAGGCTCAGATGACGAAGCAGCAGCTTCATCACTGGCAAGTGCTGGGTTATGTAGCTTGGCATGCCACCCTCCATCACAGCATAGCGCCCTGGGGGTGCCAGAACCTGATCTCAGCATCTTTCTTCCCCTCTCGAATTCCATCCCAATGAGTCTCCTGTCTTCTCTCAGAGCACGTCCAACACCTCAGCAACAAGAAAAGGAAGATTGATACCTCATATCTTGCCAAAAAGCCAGGGAATTTAGACATACATTCATCAAAAGGAGTCCTCAGGACTCTCATTTACTCTTACAACATTCAGTAACAGTTTCACTCTTAGTTTCTACACTAGCCCTTTCTAATGGTTTTCATTTTAAGCAGGCAGAGTATTATATATGTATTTTTCTATCTCCCTATTAAGGTCAGCATTTGTCTAAAAATACATCAGATTTTTCTTTTGCTGAGATATGTACAAATCTGCTGTTGTTAGTGACTGAGAGACCTCAGTTTTGCTTCATGCTGATAAACCAGAGAGACTGAAGACTTAGAAGAGGAGAGAAGTGACAGTGCTCCAGCCCCTCACTGCAGCAAACCGGTTTCTTGGTACCATGTCCATCACTGCACTTCACCGTGTCTCTGTGTGCATGTGAATGCTTTTGGTTTTTGCACAATAACATAATCAAAGAGACAAGCATTCTAATATTTAGGATTCATTTCCAAAACAAGACCATTATTCAGGAAATTCTGTAACCATTTTCACCCTCTCCCTAAATAACTCAGTGCAATATAAATCCAAGCAGAAAAAAAAAATCTAATTGATGCTGAGATTTAAAAGTACTTAATACTATTTCACTTTAATGAATAGCATATGCAGAATAAATTAGAACCATTAGAACTATTTCTTCTGTAAATACATTCTGAAATTTAACATAAGGATACAGTACTATGTATTGCTACAGGCAGTTATTAAATTAATTCAACATTTTACAATGCTAAGTCAGTTTATGTTGCTAACTATATTTATGCTGATCTCAATGTGATTTGCAGTGTATTAACCTTTTTATGAAATGTTTACTGTTTTGACAAAAGTGAAACCTGTCAGTTCTTATGTTGCTAGAACCAAATATTATTAAATGGAAATAGAAAAGCACTCATTTGTAGACTTGTTTTTAACCCTTTGTTCTACTACTTTGCCTTTTATTTTTGCAACAAATTTCCATAAAAGTCCTTTCTGAGAATTCAAGCCAAAGTGCAAAAATTAGAGAAAAATTCGTCTCCTTCCCTTATTTAATACATTGTTTTCACTTACCACTATTGCTCTTAAAAAAAAAAAAAAAAAAAAAAAAACAACTCAGAAGTTTAGTATATTCACTGTTAAATTACCATGTATTCACCACATATAAAATATTTATAGAAATATAGCATACTCATTTTGTTCCTTCTGTGTGAGATTTGGTGCTCATTGGCTTGAAATGCTCATGACCACCTGGGCTAGACTGACAATCTAAGAGAAAGTTGGCTTTGTGCCCTCGTTGGGACTGAACATAAACCAGACTTTCCTGATACTAAAAGAAATTCAGTGAAACTGATACCTCCTCTCCTCAGGTATTTGCTGTGACAAACATTGTATGCACTATACGTGATCTGAAAGTCACTAAGTAGAAGGCACATAAGGGGGTCCAGTACTACAGCTAATTCCTTATACCAATGACTACAGTCAATGAAACTGCACTGGATTCACAGGTCAGATTTTTTCAACCTGGTAACTTCAGTAAAAAGTCTTCCTTAAATAAAGTGCTTTGCATTTACTCCTTCCAAAGGAATTCATGAATAACAACTGGTAGAGCTTAAAGTCACTGGAAATTCCACCCTGGACTCTCCAATTTTGTGGTTAAAGCTCTTCCCAGCACCAACCTGGGTTGCTTATGGAAGACCATAAAATAGTATCAGCACCAGGCCTGCATTTCCATGGCTGCTTCATTGTGTAAGACCTCATCAGTTTATGAGGCTTTTGACTTTGCCGTGTGAATTAGTAAAAAACAGTGCATATATGCTGATTTCTGTGGTTATCTCTGCCATTTTATTCATTAAAAATTTAACATTTTACATTGTTTTAGTGTTGTCAGCATAGCAGCTTGACAGGCAAATTAAGCCCAACAAGAATCAAATACTTATTTTGCTGCTCAACCTGGGTATAGCAGTACTGTATTTGTATGGAAAGTTTGTGGAAGAACCCCAGTGATTCAGAATTAGCATTGATGTGGTTGAGGCTGCCTACACATACAACAAAGGCAAACAATGAGAAATTGCCCCTAGGCAAGTTTCCATGTGGCAGATTTCATAATCCCAAATACATCTTGGTTTCTAAAGGTCTCTTTCTCTCCTCTGTCCCCATCTGTCATTAAGCTAGCAGTTCTGCAGATGGGTGTAGTTAAAACAAGTTTCTAATTCTCATGATTCAAATTAATAAAAAAAAAAAAAAGTACTCAAGAGCCTCTTTTAAATTAGCATTGATTTAAGTTGCTGCTGAGTAATAGCGCAAGTAGTAACCAAAGCAAAAAATGCATGACAAATTTTTGTTTGTTTTTAAACAGAGGAGCACCTAGCTTTTGTAGGAAGGAGCAATTAGCGATTATGTGTTTTTACTGCAATAAACTTCATTTTTATCATGAGCCTGCTGTTGCTAAGATAGTAGTTTCAAATTACCTTTACATACTGCACTAAAGAACAACAGGTTTGCCCAGTTTATATGGCCAGATGATTCTCCAAAGTCTAAGACACTGTAGTATTTATATAATAAAAAGGGTTTACTTGGTTCAACCAATCCAAAAAATAGTAACATGATAGGTGCTATGCAGTCTGATCCCTTGGATGTCTGAGCAAATCCCCTCTTTGAAGGTACGGGGAGCGTAGTTGTACAGTGACTGGCTCCTGCTGTGCCTGAAGTCAGCATCAATGAACGATGCTGGGTCAGAGACCCCTCCCCACAAAAAAGTTCAACTCAAGTCAGCGATGAAAGATAGAGTGGAAACAGCAACAGGATTACAAGTACAAAAGGAGAATACGAAGCTAGCTTGGTAAAAAGGAAAAACACCCTGTAAAAATAGCAAATACATTTCAGCAAGCAAGGGAGTGAAGTGTTTCAGTCCTAATACAGATGCTGCTCTTGAGTGCTACCAGACCACATCTAGTTGTGATGTAAGTCTGATGTTTCTGGCACCCATATCACTGAAGCACTAAGCTACTTAATATTGAATCCAAAGGAATTAGCAAGACATTATGAACACCATTTTTAAATCAGTTACATAAATATACATCTGTGATTTAACCACTTGTAAGTAACAAAATCATTAAATATGAATGTGGTAACACTTAGGCAGAAATCATAAGTTGTCCAGCAACACTTTTACAAGTTAAAATTTTGGCCTTATTTCAGTATTAGTACAATTTCAGTTTCCAATTTGTGTATTCCCATAATACACAGACCATTTTGTATAGACAAAATAGTTCAGATTTATATTTGTTGAAAACTTGGTCTCAAAGATTAATTCTCCACTGCAATGTTTAAAACAGCATTCAGCTTTATAATAGTATAACTTCAATTACAGTATAGGTGTTAAACATCTGTAGTTATAGATATTCAGAAGCTGATTTAGAACTAATTAAATTACTTAGCAGATAAGTACACGCTAGTTGGGTAGTTTCAATAGTAACTTGCATTGCAGCATTAGAAATTGAAACTTTCAATATACTATATGGCTTTGGCTGGGATAGCGGTAGTTTTTTTCTGATGCTGTGTTCAGCATTTTTGATGAAAATAAGAGTGATACACTGGTTTTGGTTGCAAAAACAGCTAAGGATAACATATTTAACTTTCTATTAAGCCCTGAAACAATCTTCAAAGCATATTTTTACTTATGTATTTTTCTGAACGTAGGCACTGTAAGTAGTAGCATCAGTAAGTTCATCAATTGGATTCATAAAATTAAACCTAATTAAATTAGTACCTTCACTGACAGATCAAATTCCTCAGAGAAGGCAGCTTAAAAAAAAAAAAAAAACAAAAAAACAAACTCTGGCAGGAAGCAGAGAGCTTCCAACCCTATTTGAAACACTTGAAGCTATCTGCTTTGGCATGTGGCTTATGGTATAACCAGAATTAAGAAGAGTCACACTGTTTCTTCTAGTTGATTTTATTGTTGCATATTAATAACACCGACACAGTTGATATCAGAGTGATCCCTTATGGGACAAGTGCCATAATGCAAATTATGAAACAGAAAATCAGTGTAAAGTGTGGAGCAGCACAGCATCTGTTTTAAAAAAAGGCAATGCCATGAAAACTTGTGGTATTGGACCTCACTGAAAAAAATTAGGAAAGGCCTAAAGTTCACACTTCCCAAAACACAAAAAAAGCCATGTGCATCTCCTCAGTTAATCCATCAGAATTTAATTCCATGAAAGACTTTTTCCAAATTCAGTGTTTCAATTTTCTAAGTAATTCATATTCTTTACTATAAGAGAGCACAGTAAGCTGTTCTATTCTACACACAATTTGCCCCAAAAGAGTGAAGGAATATACGATCACATTGTCCTCTAGCTTTAAACAGCTATTTCAACCAGTACATATACATGTAAACAGAATGCCTAAATAAGGGCTTAAAAACAATTTCATAGAAGTATCCCAGTTCAGCTATTTGTGCTCTTTATTTCAAAAAACCCAAAGTGCCAAATACAAGCAGAAAGTTTCAACTATTGCAATCTAAATTAAGAATGATCCCATTTGCTTGTGTGAATTTATAGAAATATTTATAGAAAGCCACAATTCCAATTAATTCAAAAGGGCTGAGAACAGGAATACATTTACAGTAGCTGCACAGCTTGCATGGCCAAATTCTCAAAAATAAATTTTAAACTTATTAACAAGTAACTGAATGTACAGGTGTTGACAGTTTAACGTAACTCAAGAATAGACAACTACTGTACTGATACCAAATTTGTTAATGCATAATCTATCTGAAAAAATATACAAAAGCCAAAGTTATTACATGAAATTAAAACCCAGTTTTAAAAAGTGCACAGTAAAAACTGAAGGTAATTACTATATAAATTATCCACAGAGTGTATGTGTCCTGGTTTAGATACAACATGAAGTTCTTTTAGAAATTTTAAGTATTTTAAAGCCATTTACAGCACCAATCCCATTTTTTTCTAGATCAAATACCACCCCTGCTTCCTGTAACAGAAACTGGACGACAAATGTTCAGTATCTGCATTCTGTTCTGCAGCAGCCTCCACGGACAGTTGACGAGCCAGGAACTATCGATTTTTGTTCTTTTTAGAGTTTCCCTGGAACAAGAAGAAACTAGTTAATACAGTATATAGTTCAGATAAGAATAGTATGCAGACAACATATAAAACCTGAGGTCTGGTATCTTATCCTACAGCAAGCAAGGAAGCACAGTAAAACTGAGAATAAACAGTCCATCAGTGTTAATAACAGAAGCTTGTAACTGCTTGTTCTGAAAAATCTCTGTCCTTACAGGCATAACAGAGGGAAAGAGTACCAGAGCTTTCAAACAAGTACAACAGTACCTTACTTTAATTGAAACCTATGGTAAATGAGACATCTGAGTTATGTCCCACAACATTCAGTTGTATTAGCACCATTAACATTTTAAGGACACCAAAGGCAAGTTAAATCATAATTTGCCCTTCGGTAATTCTTCAAGTATAAACCTCATAGGATAATTGCCTCAAATGAAATCGATTCTCCACCCTAACATTTTGTTCCAAAACAAATTTGACTTCAGCTTAGTCTACACAGAATATTCTTAGTTCAGAAAAGGATTTATTACGTGACAACCATATTACATTTGACTTTCACCAATTCCACAACGCAAACATGCAGCTTAAATTTTGTACAGTAGTTACTTGCTGGCAATTCTCCATTTTCCTATTTCCTTATGATAACATTTGTTTTTTCTAATGGTTTAATTCTGTTTAAATGAAAGTGATGCCATTTGTTTTCTACATTTGATAGCATCCAAAATGCAAAAAAGTGTGTCTACTGTTATGAGATTATGACTTAGCTCCTTAGAGACAGAGTACCCCTTCGAGTTTTATAATTATGACAGGTTAAAAATTCCACAAAACATTTTATAGAAACATGAAGCAATATGGTCAGTATACAAAGCTTCCTTCTAGAAGCAAGAAGAGCTTATATACAAAGAAAGTAACCTTAAAGAGCACATTGTCAAGCCAAATTTCTCAGACATCTGAAGGAAAATGTGAAGGAAGTCTACAAATAAAAATCACTGTCATGGGGTGTCGAATCAAAACATAGATCTTCATACACACACCCCTCAGTGAAACCTGCTTCCATGCATTCCACAATTAAAGAGAGTTATTTGTTTCACAGCCAAACAAGTGAAGGATAAAGACCTTCACAACATACACTTCTTCCTAGAACCTTCAGGATAGGATATACCATAGTTTAAGCACTGACTGTTCAACAGCAGACTACTATATTTTTCATCATAAAGTAGAAAAACTTGCTTCTGGTAAATGGATAAACTTGCTTGGAAAAAAGAAATGTGTGACTTTCTCAGAAGTTCACAGAAGAATTTAGGTGGCAACTTTTTCACTCCCACGTGAAAAAAAAAAAAACAACAGATCAGCTAGAATATGGAAGTAAAGCAGAGGAGAAAAAAACAATTGCCAGGACAGGAGCACAGGACATTATCATAAACATCCTATATCATTAGATAGAATTGCAAATAGCTTCATTTTCACCAGACTAAAAAAAAAGTGCTGATCTTTCACAGGATACACTTTAAATGTGCATGCTTTGAAGCAGTGATATACAGCATCTGCTCTTTCACACATGTACGTTTCTAAAAATCTTCTTTTTGAAAATATGCATGACCAGGTTTGGAGTTTTCTTTCCAGTTGGCCAAGAGTGAGAACTACAGCTTGTTTATTTGTGAAAGGGTATTACTGCGGGCACGCCAAATGCAACCCACAGAACTCCACTAGCCAGTGTCTACTGTCAACACTTGACAACTTACCTTACTAGTCATTTTTAGTGTATCAATTTCTTCCCTTTGTTTAGTTAAGGTCTCGTTCATACTGCATAGATGGTCACTCATCATACTTAACTGATCCTCATAGCTTCTCTTTGTTGTCATCAATTCATCCTATTAGGACGAAAAACGAAGAAGTCCACAATTTGAAGCCTTTGATCAATATTAGAAAATGTTTGCTTTGCCAGTTGTCACCACCTCCACTTAGTAATCTACATTTTTGTTATCAGATATGTGCAATTAGGCCAAATTGCACTTAAACCGTTGAAATTACATCAATGAATCATAAATTGCAATTAAACCACTGAAAAATAACACAACAAAAAAATGTCAGTAGTTACTTCCTTTCACCTCAAGCCTTATGCACGGTATTTTCCCTGTAATTTTGTTTAGTTTCTTTAAGTTTTTTTCAGCTTTGTATAGCTTATATAAAAGCTGAACAGCTAGATTTTCGCTTCCAACCAAGACACAGGTAAAATCTATAGGATTAGAACACTGCCTGTACACGAACACATGCAGCTCATGAAGCTGAAGGAATCAGCAACTCACGTGCAGTTGCAGAGCGATCTTTCTGGCCTTAAAAACATGGAAGGACACTGTGCATTACTAGAAAATAGCGATGAATGGATACAGACTCTTTAGGAGGGACAAGATGGGAAGGCAAAGAATCACACTCTATGTGAAAGAGTGGTTAAAACACAGTTAAGATCTTATAAGCAGGAATCACACAATAACAAGGGTAATGTGGTAGGCGTCTGATACATGTACCTAATCTCACTACTAAGACCCTAATCCTCATGAGGAATTTTAACCCCGCTACTGCCTTCTGGAAGGACAAGGTGGGATGCTTGCAATTTAGGAGTTCTTTTTAGTGTTGTAAAGGATTTATCTAGTTCCCAAGAAATTTGCTGTAACAGTTTATCGTCTTACTGTTAAAAACAACTTCTTAAAAGATTATCTCTGCTTAATTATCTCTGCAAAATTATCTCTGCTTAATATTAAGGTATCCGCCCACAAAAAATGACAGACTTTTCTAAGATTTTCAGTAACAGGTGCTAGAATGGATTAAAGATTCCATGTTTCATCTAGGATACTGCACTATCATCGTTTTCCTAGTCCTGTTTAAATTAAATGAACTAATATGGAGTCAACCTTGCCAGTACCACACCTAATACTGTAAGGAGTAGAAGACACTAGAAGAGGAAAAAATTGATGTTAAGTACTGCTCATACATTAAGTAATCCTCCCCTCACAGAGGGAAACGAGACACTGAAATACATCATACAACTCTGCATTTAGACATACAGAAAACACATTTTCATAAAAAAGCCTTGATATCAAATGTGCTAAAAACACAGGCTTGGCTACTACCACCTTTCTTTACAAGGATATTTCACTTCAACTTTATACATGGATTTGAAGCGTATGACTTCTTTTCTCTACATACCCTTAATTTTTATATGTCTCATTAAGGACCTAGATGAGGCAGGACCATGCTTGGTGGTCTTTCTCCTTCACCTTCCTCTTACACACAATTAACTATGCATCTATTATGTCATTTAATATTTTACTTGCCTGTAATCTACTGATGTTTTGACTAGCTAGTTTCAATTCTTCCGTGAGTGATTCCTTGGACTTCTCCGCTAAAGACAGTCTTTTGGCAAGTGCTCGACACTGTCAATTCAAGCAGGATAAGGAGGGTAGAAGGGAAGAAATTTAGTTCTACAGTATCGTCTTGTGCCATCTTTAACTGAATACTTTGAATGTTTCCATTTTTCTGGAAGCCTTATATATTCAGGTATTAATCAGAATCTGTGTACATTTTTTTAATACAAAAATAATTTAATAGTTAATGTTAAACTTCTGTTTCATTTTACAGAATTACTATATTACCACTTGTATAAACTTTATTTTTAATCACATTATTGCTAGGAAAATATTTCATAAAAAACACAAGTCACTTCATACTATTGATACTCAAGTATCATAGAAAGATGGTTTACTATGTCATCTACTATTAAAAAACTAATTTTAAGATGTTTTGGTTAATTATACAAATCAAAACAGCCACTATGTTCAAGGATTACTTAACGATTTGAAAAGAAAAGAGGAACTTAAAAAGACTGAATTACATTGTTAATTCTAAATTTTAAGTACAGCTTCTCAGGAGAGTTGTTTTTATCACTTCATTATATGCTCAAGTATTTCTTTTAAATGACGTCAGCATTATTTTAAGATGAAGTCAAAAATAGCCTGGTAACTAATACCAGCCATTTCACCTTATAGAAGTAGACCAATACATGATACACATTGTAATTCTTAATGCAACGAAGAAAACGCTAATAAAAGCCTTTTTTATAGAAGAAGTCTGTCTATACTCTCCATTGTTATGCATACAATACCACAGACGAAAACATATTCCAGGAACACATTTTTCTCAGATATAGTGTACTATATATTTAACACTTGTTTATGGAAAATTCAAAAAGCATTTTTCAATACAAACACTGCCTGTATGCTCACCTCAGCATGAAAGTGTACTGATTTGCTGTCAGCAAGCTGTAGATGAGATGTAAGTTCTGCTATCCTTGCCATATAGTGTTTTTTTATCAAGTCTTCCCGAGACTCAACATCTGGAGCCTGGTAAATCAAAAATTGAAACAGACACATATAAGTTTAATGGACTGAATACTTCACAGTGCATCACAACAGAGTCTTCTCTATTGACTTCCCTTCCCTCCTGATGCTCAATATATCCGAAAGCATTAAGTTCCCCAAACCACAACAGACAAATTAGAGGTCAGATCAACTGACAATGCCTATTTAGTGTCATATTTCCTCTAAGGACAACAAGATGACCAAGGATGCAAGAAGTTTGCTTGATTTAACATATCAAGTCTCTGATGAAGATTAAAAAAAAAAAAAAACCACTGCAGAAGTAAACTCATTCTACCACCTTAAAAAAAAAAAAAAAAAACACATACTACTAAACACTTACTGGCTTTCCCAGCAAGGAAAAATTCCTCCACATAACTAAGTTTCAGAGTTCAGAGTTTCAGAAGCTCACAAACTCTCAGAACAGTGCACGTTCCAGAAGTTCATTTACACATGAGGGTGGTTGTTTTTTTTGGTGAAGTGGTGGTTTATAACTTGGGCAGCTTTCATATGATTTCTCAATACCTCCAAGTTCAGTCCTATGCGGCAGCTTCTAAGACCTGGTATCAGCTATTACCTGACTCCCACCCTCTTTTTAATCATTCCTTCAGGAAAAAAAAAAAAAAGATGGAACTAAAATACATGTCAGTTCCATGCAATAGCAGAAAGCCAAAGCACTGAATCTTACTCTTAAGTTCTTGGTGTGGCAAGTGTTATGCTATAGTAGTGCTAAAGGAAGAGTTAACATTTGGTCTGACAGGTAGCCCTATATTTCTTTCGGTATAACCTCTGGTTTGGGATAGCCTGTTAAAACACAGACATACAGCCAGTGACTTTTTCTACACCACTCCCAACTTAAGCCCCTTCTCAGGAAATTAAGAATTGCGGCCTGGAATCCACTTAGGATTCCTAAGGAAAGCATTGATCTCTGTACTCTTACTGAAACTACAGAGAACAGACCTAGGCTACAGCTCATACTGTTCCAGGCCACTTACACAAATAAAAGCTACAGTTGACTATACAGAACAAAAACACATATACATGATTTCAGAAGCTTGAAGATATGGTACACAGACTGAGTGATTCATGCCATTATTTTATGGTATTCTTGATATTTAATTACACCTTTGGAATAAGGTTAACAATTAAATTAAAATATTTACCATATATAACTGGATAACATTTAAAATAGATTACCTTCTCATTATCAGTAGTTATAGTCAACATCCCGACCTAAAACATGGAAGAAAATACATATGAAGTGAGGATTGCAGAAATAGGTACCTATCATAAAAGGACTTCAATAAAACGATCTTGAAACAGTTAAAATTAAGAATTAAAATTAAGAATTAAGAAATTAAGAATTAAAATTAAGAATTTCCACACGTAACATAAAATAAAGCACAATATACAGGAATCCCTTGAACAGAATTAAAGGTGACACCAATTCTCCAAATATTAAGTATCCCTTATCTCAGGATATACACATGGCAAGAGCAATAAAAACAACAAGATGCAGCTAGCTTATCTGATTATGTAACTACTTGATCATATGCACATGAAAAAGCAATGCTTCAGTGCACTAAGGTGTCTAAATTACACAAGAAAAAGGAAACCTAAGGAAAAAAGGAAAAGGAAATCTATCTTGGATTTCTTGAGTACCTGATGAATTCCTTTCTTTGCAGTTTGACTAATAAACTTCATTGACAGCTTAGTGTAAAGCCCTGACAGAACTCTACCAGCGGGATGTATGTGATTAACTAGTTTCACGTAAGACGATTTTCATACTCAGTCAGATATTTCTTCCTGACCCAATAGGACTATATATAGATTTGGGTCTATGAACAATATTTTTGTTATGCTGACCTATCATTTACATCAAGCACTGTGACTAGAAAAAAATCTCCTCAAACTCCTGAAGGATAAAATATGTGATCAAGAACTTAAAATGCCAGTTTACATCAAAGCATGTAATTCCAAAACTGGTTGGACTTGATGATCTGAAAGGTCTTTTCCAGCTTAAGTGAGTCTACAAAAAACAACCCATTGTTTGTTTGTTCGTTTTTTATCCTGGAACAGGAAAGCGGTAAGGAAAAAAAAAACTCAAATTCTATTGAATGCTTGTGTTAACAGATTATTTAATGTCTTACAGATGACAGCCCTGTTAATACCATTTCAGAAACAGCAACTCAGAGGAAAGGGCAATCCTTTTAAAATATTCATAATAAACAGCAAAAAGCTATTTACCAACACAGGGAAACAACACAGAATTCATGCCATATCCAAAAGCAATCGATGAACCCAAGTTGTATGAACCTACGCAGGTTATGTAAAATTCATGATCCAGAGAATACTGGAAACTTGAATGACTTCAAGTTAACTTTGTTATACTACATGGACCTACAGTAAGTCTTTTAGCTCTTTTAAAAATACTAGTTACCAACTTCTGTTTGCTTTAACATATTATGGATATGTTAATACCAATCATTTCCTCCTCAGTCACAGAAGTACAGCACCACAAGAATCCCTCTATTATACTAAATAGCCAAAGTCTCAAAAGCCAAGAAATTCCAAAATCTGAACAAAGTATCAGCAAGCCAAATGTAATGTAATTGGAAATGTAATGAACCCAAGCATGATTGCATTTCAACACCAAACCACTTCCGTTATTAATGTTTCACTGATCAAACAGTACTACTACTAAAATGTATTTTTTTTTTCCCATTGAAGGAAAAAAAGTCACTTACCAGACTAGTACTTTTAATAGGTTCCCTCTGACTCTTTTCTGTTGTTTCCTCTTTTTGTTCAATTACATTTGGCAAAACAGAACGTTCTTGTGCAGTTTCAGCTAAATATCCACTAAGAGAGTTCTTCAGTTTTTGGTTTTCTTTCTCTAGTTTTATTTTAGCTAGTTGCGCCTCCAACATCCAGTGTTCTTTTTCTTGCTCAAGTTTTGCAATTTTCTCTAAACTCTGCTGGACCTTTAGGATAGTTCACAGTTCACGTTAATCAATGCAGAAAAAACACAGCCCAGAAGTTGTTTGAAGAGAGAATTATCTCAAATCATAACACAAATGAGCTAGTGAATAACAAAGCAGTAGGCTGCATTCTGTAGGTTGAACTGTGATCATCTATGACATGCACAAACACCCCCCCCAGCTTGTCCAAATAAGAAAAGCTATGGAACAGTACATAACCTTTCACTCCACACATTTCTACTGAACATCTCATCTCAAATAATAGATTCTGAACGTGGGCCACTACAAAAAAAATGCAAGTATTTTTCTTTTACAAAAGTTCAAGGACACTAACACAAGAACAGCCTGAATATTTGAGCTAGCAAGAGAAGTTTTAGTCAGTACTTCAAATTAGCAAGTCCCACTCATAAAGAGGTGGGCAGACTGTATAAGGCCGTTTAAATACCATTTAGTCTCCCTCTGCCTTATCTTTCAGAAAAGGAAAGACACACTTCAAAAACACTCAAGACAGTACAAAAAATTAGAAATGAATATTCCAGTTTGAGCTGTTCTTTTACTCTAAAAAAAATAAGTAAGACATCTGTAGTTACTTTATGACTCAGTATGTGCCTTTATGTACAAACAACCACATACAAACATAGGTAGACTATTCAGTACTACTTTCCTTTACATTTATTATTAGACATCAGTACCATTTATACCAGAATACCTGTTGTGCAAGACCTTCTCTACTTTCTGTGGAACTCAGAAGAACTCTACGATTGGCTAAAGCCTCTTCATAAGGCACTGAATCTGCACAAGGCTGTGAAAGGATAGAAAACATGTTTCGCAATAGATCAGAGTATGTATTCTACATTTATTTTCTTATTGTCCTTCTTACTTCACTGGAGGGAAGAAAAATATGTTCTAAATATTTATACCAGACAGTAGAAAAAATGGTTCCATGGTTCAAACTCAAAGAAAACCATTGCCTTCTCTCCCCAAAAATGCATACAAAGTTCTCTGGGCACCTTTTACTTGTGTGCAACTTAGTGATCAAATGTATCTGAAGTCCACTTAGATATCACAACATAAGGGTTCTCAATAAATCACCGTGAAATACATCGTAACTTTTTTTTTTTTTTTTTTTAACTTTAAAGGGAACAGCGGGGAGATCTGTCTCCAGTGAATGCAAGTATAAAAATGATGTCACTCACACCATATTCTTGGTGAACATGGGAGGAAGTTTAAATAAGTAGTTATTGGTCTCAGAGTCTTAGTGCAGATATTTTTGGAACTGGTTAACAGCAGAATCAACACATACTGTCAATTTTGAGAGCAACTACGATCTAATCACTTCAATAGCATTACTGCTGTATGGATCCCATTCTCCTCAGCCAAAAACCCTCCTTGAGAGAAATCCATTCCAAATGCTGGAAACCAATGGTCTAGAATAGCAACTAAATTATGCTTTCTCTGTGCAAACATGCTAACTGAACAAACCTTCTTCAAAGACTTCATGTAAGCAACTGCCTTTTTCTTGTACTGCAGCATACACTCAGCTGAAAGAGGGCTGATGAACTCTGTTCCTCCTTTTGGGCCATAGCTTAACGAAGCAGTGAAATGATCCAAGTTGTTGCTAAAGAACGAGGCAATCTAAACATAAAGAGAAGTCACTTTTTGAATTAAGTTGAATACAGTGACTTAGAGCAATAACTCATTCAAGAGAAAGATGAGCATTTAGTGAAACTGAACTTCACAAGAAGAAACTTAAAGAAGCTACAGGCTCCTTTACATAGCTTGGACCTTACTAAACATCCTCTTTACAATATCTACTCTTATTACACATCGTTTCTAAACGTATGTCCTGAAAGCACCTTTCATTAAGCCTGTACCATATAGTTAATAGTATCAGAGGTACACCTAGATTTCTCAAATAAAATTTTTATTAAAAAACCACTCAAGTTATGGCATTATATTAAGACAAAAATTTACATTACCTTGCCCATTCCATTTGTTAAAGACACAACAGAGGACAAAATACAGTCATTTGTAGTTATGAGTTTCTGCGTGACAGTGGGAACCTCTTGTTCTAATGTAGCTTTCTGACTGTAGTGCTTGGAAATGTCTAGAAAAAGAAAAACACTTACATAAATTTTGTTTTTGTCTATTCAAGCAACCATCTCCAAATTCAGCTAATGACCTTGGGTTTTGAACAATTCTCTCCTCTTTAAGTGAGTTGTACAAGTGTTTAGTCTGGATGCTTCTAGTTGTTCAGTAGACTGCCTTACACAACTGTTTAAGGTCAGAAAGAACAGTTATTACTGTTACGGCAGGCAGAATAAAAGGGTATATTTATGTTTTGCATCCCAAAAATCATAGCTGTACAGGGGAGCCAAACTCCCACTGAACCTAGCATTTGATTTCAAAATTATACTTCCCACTTCTACATATTTACATCAGGACACTGAAGATATAATTATTATTAATGTTCAGTATCTGAGCCTTAAGCTTATATGACTTAGAAGGGTATGGTATTTTAATTCTGTCAGAGCAAACCTAAAAGTCTACTAAAAATTCAGAACATCGCTTTCTGTAATCTGAAGTTCTTTCAGGTAAAATCAATAGACTAGTCTTCTGAGAGAGAAAAACAAAAAGAAATCCACTACACATTTTTTGAAGGTAATTTACAAGGAAATATTAGCTTCCATATGCTAATAAATTTAAACAATATCAAAATAAAAAATTCAAGTATTTATCATGTAAAACAGATGTTCTTAATCATGGTGTTGTGAAAATTAACAGGCATTTCACAAATAGACATTTCACAGCTATTTTACAATCAAGTACTTTTGCTACAAAAGGGAGAAATCCCAGGTCATCACCACCAGAAATTTTAGCTTGAGGCAAGGTTAAGCAATTGGAGAACTGTTTGAGTTATAAAGGGAGGGTAAAGAGAAACTACAGATCAAGATTGTCGAGTATGTAAGCATGAGACATTACACACATCTCTGTTGCTAACTAATGAGTTCTAAAAACTTTCTTCAGTACCTTTTCTGTCCTCTTTATTTTTAAGAAGTTGTACTGAGATTACATTACAGCAACTATACCAAGAGTATGTATCAATAAACTTATCAATGCTACAATACTCTCTGGCATAGTAGTACCTCATGTTGTTTGAGGTCTCTGCAAGTCTGAAGTCTACAAATCTCTACCATCAAAATTTTTTTAAAACAGGACCCTGTAAAATGAGTCAGTGCTATTGACATTATTGCTAATTGAACAAAAACAACATACATTTTGTTTAAATTAAGACATTAGTATTTATGCAGCTGACTGGTATCAAAACAATTCAACTATACTAATTACTCTCCCTACAAACAGCTACATAGTACAGAAGCTATTGGATATATGGACTTGTATGGACTAAACAGATGTTTTAAAACTCCCTGAGTATTAACCAAAGAGCACTCCACTAAAAATCCAGCAACTGAAGAGTACTCCACTAATCCAGTATATCCACAACCTTTTGATAAAAGAAAAGCATTTACAAGCAGGAAATTTTGCTTTAATTTTGAAACTGTCTTCTTCATAAACTTTGGTTATACAGTCATGTTAAAAAAAAAAAAGCAAGCAACCTAAAAATTGTAAGGAATCAACAAAGAAGCAAAGCTGAAAACAACCACTACTTCTGCAGTCTCACCTTTTAAAATGTCATGAGACCCACGAAGACTTGCTGCAATGCTTGTAAACACCGAGTTGTAATTTGTTCGAAGTAGTCCTTCTGGTTTTGTACCTAAAGTACCATGTCAAAAGGGAAAAAACCTTAGCATTCAGTCACCAATGAAAAAATATCTTTGAAAGTCACCTAACTTTCAACTACTGAAAGCATATTTGCTTGAGTTACCTCTTCCTTTAACATTAAACATATACATACACTATATAAAATGCAGTTTATTAACGAATTCATGATTAAGAGATAACAAATGACTTCGTGTCGATAGCATGATAAAAACCTACAGTTGTTTCTTCTCCTCTATAATGAACTGCAACTAAAATGTTGTACATGGGATTATAGTGTAATTTTAAGGCCTACATTGTGTCCATGTCTATCCAGATGGAAGAGTGCTGAGCATTAAAGAAACAGTGCACACTCACAGCCAGGATAAAAGAGGGTCCAATATGACACAGCATTCTGCAGAACTCATTTACCCCATAGTTTAGACTGTACCTAAAGAGTAGCCACAATCCTGTTTTTCCTGTATCAAGGAAGTGTTACTTAAAAAAACTGGCCCAAAAGGAATACTAATACCTCCCAGCCTCAATACAAGTGAGCCAAAACCGGCACTTACTTGGTAAAGCAAGAAGACTAATATATGTGTGTAACTTCTCAAAGACCGCAGTCAACCTCTTCATGTCTCTGTGTAGTTCCATATTTCTAGCTCTTAAAGCAGCTGTGCAAAGAGAAGACTCACACTCTTCTTCCAAACTAGAAATATATGAATTAAAAAAAATAAATGAGTATGTTAAAAAACAAACAGTATTTTTGGGGGTAGATAGCTAGTACTCTCTACATTCCCAATCCAAAGTAACAATAAACTGGTAATTTATATTAGAAAGGTTAACTTATCAGAGGAACTTACTAAAGGTACAAAGAAAGCATAAAAAAAACCTTTTCTTTATTCCTTAACCCAAACCACTTTTTAAATATTCCTTTGCACTGATAATTCACCTTCCTTTTGAACAAATATCTTCACTGCATAAGGAATGTGCATCTCACCAATTTCTACTAAATTACTCTAATTGCTGCATGACAAATAATCTTCAGACAGGCTCAAAAAATTAACAGCTTCAGTGTATAATGTCTGAATAGTATCATTGCTACTGAAAAACATGATTAAGAAACATTAAAGCTTCACCTGTGAAGGAATAAAAATTTGAAGATATATGGTTTTAGGTCTAATGCACAGCTGAAAAAAAGCATAATCTAAAGGCTCAAAAAACAGCAGGCAAAAAAAAAGTTCTGATTTTAAATCCAAGGTGCATTAAGGACTGACTTAATATTGAGTTGTAGATGCTACCAATGCTGCAAATCTGACACAGTGACCCTTTATTTTGATCTATTAAATCAAAAGTACCTTTTTAACTGATAAGGAAGAATCTTTCTTAAAAAGCATAAGTATGAAGCTAAGTGTTCTGAGAAGGCCTTCAATTTCACAGCTGTTTCCTAGAAAGAAAGATAACAAGTAGGTATTTTTGCTCTGTAAAGATCTTTTTCAGTGATGAAAATCATAAATCTTACCAGGACTGTCACAGTATCTTCAGTAATACTCTCAAACAAGTGAAGCATTCCTTCCTCCAGAGGGCGAACATACAAAGCATTTTCATGAAGATACTGTGAGAACTAAGCACAGAGAGATTTTAAAATGGTGCTTGGTGAAGGCTCTCAAACTATTTTAAGATAACAATTTACACTTTGCAAAGTACCTGTAACTTGAAATGATCCCCAAGACATCATTAACAAAACAGTCAAGTGTACAGCCCCCTCTTCTTACAGGGCACACAAACACATACCTTGAGGGAAAGTGAGAAATAGTGAAAACTATAATGGAAATCCAGGCAAAACTTTGCCACTGTGTCCTGTATCTCCCTTTAACTGCCATGCACAGCACACCAAACTCCTGCTTTTTTGTCTATAAACACTTTCATTATTTGTTTCATTATCAAATTAAGGCTAGATCCATGCACCCATTAAGCCATCAAAACAAACTGTCCTGCCTTCTTCCCAGCTGTTCACCTGTCAGCCCTCATTCTGTGCACAAGCATTTATTTGAACATGCTGTGCAAAGTATTGAAGAACTAAACTGAGTTAAAACTGACAGCAAAAGAAACATATTTTATTTTTTTATCTGTTCACAGTCCAGTTTGCCACATGGGGAAAAGTACACTTTTGTCAATACAAAGTACGAAGGATGGAGGAATAACTAAGCAAAGGGAGAACTGCTGCTTTCAGGAACTGTATCAGGTTAGAGAAAATTTGAAACATGGGTGTCATAGAACTGCCTGACTTTCCTAAAAATTACTTATACTAATTTTATGGCTAATTTCTCCTTTTTAAAAAAAATATGCCTGGAAACAAAGGTATTTACTCTTAAACTCTTCAAAATGAACACTGGTGGTACTGTTAACATTTATAAATGTGACTATAAACACCACAGAATTACAGAAACTTTTTCCACAGATTGACATAGGCAATTGACATATCAAAAAGTGATACTGTTTTTTTAAATTTATCCCACAAAAAGATACCTTCACCTTTGATTATTTATACTACAGTAGTAGCTACAGATCCCAGGCAAATAGGGTACAAGAAACTTTAGTTATTATTATTATTTTTTACTATTATTATGCTGCAGTAACACAGTGTTAACAAGAAGAGAGATGCGAAGCTCTCATTCATACATGCATATGTCTGGATGGAATTAAGGAGAATTCCTAAATCTAAGGAGGAAGAGCCACATGCAGAATGCTCCTGCCTTGTTGCAAGAGAGAGGACTGGAGTTATCTGGCACGATGCTGAAGCCCCAGTAGAACCCAGCAATCCAATACTTAAAGAGAAAACAAATACTTGAACCTGGAAGAGAATTGTCCACATCTACTTTGAGTGTTTGGTGGGGAAAAGAGCTTGAAAGCGCCAGACAAGACCTGGAGTTGGGGAAAAATAAATCAGCACAAGTGTGCTAAGCCACTACATGACACTCGTCTCATTTTCTCTACTGCATTACGGGGAGGTTTTTGAAACACTCAGTGGAGGAGCTAAGATCACACTGAGAATATCGGCCAAACAGATAAGTTACTCAAAGATATAGGAGCAACAGCAGCTTCAAGAAGTGCAAAAAAGACATTTTGCTGCTGGAAAAAAATCACAGCAAAAGCTGTAAGGTAGGATGCACTGAAACATTTAGGTCATAAATATACAGGAACAGAGGCAGGCTGCAAGAAAACAATTATGACAACAAACAAAGCCTGAACTGAATCCATCATCAGCAAAGAAGAATCAAATTACAGTTCTGATTAAGTTGCAGGTTTCAGCTGTGTGAAAGCACTTTGCTGAAAAACAAAGAACTGTTAGTTAGGACATTAAGAGAAAACATGCATGAGAAGTGATGTCTGTGAGACCTGATTTTATTTGCCTACTGTAAACTGCAATAGTGTTTATAGAATCCAATCACCGTGTTAGGCCACACAGAGACAGTTCCTACCCCAGAGAACTTGGAAGATAACAAGACTACATGGCCTTCACAAGAAGGATATGCCATTTTGAGTGTTGCTGTGGCAGGAGCAGGAAAACACTGTTTTCAAACAAAGAGCTATGCTGAGCCTCCAAAAAATTAATTCTTGATTTAAATAGGTGAAAGGACTGAGAACGTAAATGTAACAGGATTTCTCCAGAACACCCACGTAAGCGTATTTTTTGACTCCAAAGAGATAGATGGACGTCCTCCCAAGAACAGAAATGTTTTGTGACAGTTAACATTGCTTATATACGTACTACACAGCCGTTTGATGAACAAAAAATTACATCCATCTCTAAATTAAGTCTGAGCCACACAAACCAGTAAATTGAGATTTTCATCTGAACCGCAAAATACTAGGTCATTTAACTATCAACTTTAAAGCATGTTTGTCCACTGACACTATAAAGTCAACAAGTCAGATGCTAAAGCAATTTTTATTCCATAGCAGCCATATATGGACTTCCTGCACAAACACTTGTGTGCAGTATTATCTTCTATGTTTCATGGCATAGAAGGAAAAACTCAAAAGGTGCAACTTGAGAACTCCGAATGACACCCTAAAGTAAAAAAAAAAAAAAAAAAATCTTCCCATAGAGTTACATAAGTAGAGACAGGTCACATTTCCCTATAATTTCAACATGCTTTTCATCAGATGTCAAGCTTCACAACACTTACAGGAGGGGTCTTTACATAAATAGCCCAAAATCAGATTATACAGTTGATGTTTGACAAGCAGAGTCAAAGTTCTCACCTTGGTAAACCTAATTTACATGCCGTTTATTTCACATCATAGTTACACAGTTCAAACACAAGACCTTCTGTCTTCTTATCTCCCATGCTACACAGTGCATTTTTATATTAACTAACAAATACACTTTAATTTGGCATTTAAAAAGCAAGATTTTGATTTGCCTATCATACTTCTCTTTTAACAAAGGCACAGGGGAAAAGGAGTCTCTGCAACTATCCCTTTCCCCATATTCTGACAATTCACCCAACAGAAAAGACCTCTGATGCAGGAAAAGCTCTCAAACACATTTACAGCATTCGGTAAAGGAGGCAGAACTTTCCACGACTAAGATTATTCACTCAATAAGGTCTAAACAACTGAACATACTTACAGCTGAAATCAGTAAGCTTTACCTTCTGATTTAATGGTGATATAGTGTCTGTTGCAGAATCAATGGGAAAGATCTGGACCTTCTGCTCAGTGTACGTATGGAAGTTCAAAAGAGCTGTTACAAGCTCTTGAACAAAAGATAGTGCCTGGCCAGCAAGGTCTCGTAGCTTGAGCTGTAAAGACAGTTATAAAAGTGATTGCATTTGACACGTTCCCATTTAAATGCGCAAAATATTCGGTGGTTAGACACAAGAAAAAAATGCTGACTTCTTTCCTGCCACTAGATCAGCATAAGACACACAACAGCAATTATCTACTTATAAACTTTAAAAATGAATTATTGAACTACAATTCCATTCAGAAACACGTTTTTGTTCACTGAAGTGTTTTATTCCATACAACAGATGATGCTTGCTTTTGCTGTATTTCTCAAACTACAGGCCACAAGAACACTGAAGAGGTTGTTACAACTATGCAAGCAATCTTTGAAATAAATACTTCAAGATCAATAGACTGATAGCTGACCACGGCTCAGTTCTTTCAGCATGATGAAAGCAAGAAATCTGTGACAACTATCTGTAAGGAAAATTAAGTACTAAAAACAAAAACAAAACAAAAACAAAACAAAACAAAAAAAAAACACACACAAGTATTTTATTCTGGGGCTCTCTCCAAGAATAAAAGACGTCTGCTTCTATAATCAGCAATGCAATTCTCCCACCTGTACAGAACTGAGCTGTTGCTTGCATATCAGGGTGTTCTTTAGTTTCAGTGCAATTGGGGGATATCCAAGAAACAAATCAAAAATGGAGCATTTTGAAAATGCAAAGGCAATGGAGAAGAAAACCTTATTCTGTCGTGAATATGGAGTACAGAATAAGGGTGAAGTGACATTTCAGCCAAGGATGAGTTATCCTTCAGAGACATTGGTAGTAGTGCAATGAAGTGTCAAATGAAGTGAATCTCAATTGTGGATCAGGGATAGCCACAAATAATTAATAGTCATTATACTCAGTTTGTGTATCTTAGTTATCTATGCAAGAGAGGAACACAGACCATACTACTGTTTTGCTGTCCTTTACGTTGCAGCTTGTGTTAATACAGCAGCATTTTGCCTCCACTGGCAGAGCCAGTCATAAAAATCTGTCCTGGAACATTTTCAAGACTGCAGATCTTGAAGTGTGAAGCTGGCTGACAGAATGCCACCAGGCAACAGTAAAGGGCTAAACTATGCATGAAGTTATTCTGATTTTTTTTCTATTACTCAGCAACAGGCCAAATTAAGATTTCCATCACAAAATTGGACACCAGGCCATCAGCTCTCACAAGAGACATATAACATATGTTTTGGTTAGAAATATCCCATAAAACTAAATATCCCATAAAATGGGAGTGAACTCAAGTTCTCAAAATTACAATATTTATTCTTTCAAAAGATTACAACATATAAATAGTAGTAATTTACCTAGTATACACCAACATAAAACTTACAAATGAAAACATTTTTTGGAGCTCCCGTGATATGACCAAAGAAGCTGAATTTGAGGGAAACTAAAGATACCAAAGCTACCTTTTTTAAAAAAGATTACATATTCTAAACTAAGGTAGATTTAAACTTTTAAAATGAAATGTTCAGGTTCTAACCTGAACAGGTTGACACAGTAAAACAGTATTTCAAGTGTTTGTCTTTAATAAGAGTTATATTGGCATTTTTGCCATTCTTTCTATAAAGCTGTCAGTTTATTAATACTTAACAACAATCACCAACTGGGCGTCAATAGACTAGCTCTAGGTCAAAGCGAGATAAGCAGATGACTTATTCCATATAAGAGTACAGACTGTCTTTAAGAAGTGCAGAGGCTTTGTGGACAGAAATTTTCTCGAAGTACCACAATAATAAGGAAGGTAGTCTATCTTCTGCCATTTTGGGTTGCTGAAACAACTGTTTTCATTCGGTATCTGAGCAGAAAGTTACTTCTTTACCTATGAAGTCAAAAAGTACTTACCTGATATCTTCTATTGTGCAATGGTATGTTCAGAGCATTATACCGATTTGATCCTACAGAACAAAAATTGAGATGCATACATATTAAATCACATTTTATTAAAAAAATTACTGATATACAGTGATCCAAATGGAAAACTCACTGCAGTAATATTACAGTTTATGTAAGTAAATAGCTAAAAACATGAGAACAATGGACTCAATGAGGTTGGACTAACCATCCTCACTTAAGAGCCATTACTATGACTAAACAGAGTCTGCCTATACTTGCTTCAGATTATAAATCAAATTCAACTATCTGAACACCCTAAATTTGATAGCAAACAATAGAATCTTCTTGCCCAGAAGAACAATATTCTTCACTACATGAGTGAAAAGTCTTAAAAATCCTTATAGAATCCAAAGCTAATTTGACATTTCAGTTACATCCCAGCAACTGTCAAGCAAGATCAATGTATTCTTTCTTTAAAGAGCTCCTCTATGTACACAATTTGTTGATAGTTTAGAATAAGCTCTACTCCCCATATATTTCAGCCTTTGTTTCAGTTACAGAGCACCTGGGACAATTATTGAGATAAAAATTGGATCACTTTTTTTTCCAAAGAGGTAGATGTATATTTGTACCCAGAGAACAACTTACAAAGTCTTAAGTATTTAAAAAGGAACATGTCCATTCTCAATCAAGTGCAATAAGCACCGCTATTTAAGTTGTCATAAAAAGTACAACTTTTTATGAGTAAGATCACCGTTTGAAATTACTGAAAGCGACTACCTTTAAGGAATGGATTAATAAAGTTCATCTTTATCTTCTTGTTCTTGAAATCACACTTGATAATCAACAATCTGTTGCTGAAACTGAAGCCAGCTACTAGTTAACATTTAAAACCAACTACAGAGCCAAGAGCAAGATATTTAGAATCCATAGTAGACAAATATTTCCTTTCTCTCATTCTTCTGTCACTAAAGAGCTTTCCACTTCTGCACTGTTTTCTACACAAGCAAAAGTGTACTACATGATCATGGCAATTGAGCGAGCTGAGAAATTTCGTGCGAAGTTCTCGCTACAAGTATAACCACCTGTAGATATCAGCCAGAGAAGTATATGCAAGAAACAGACAGCAGGCAAAGATCTTTATTTGTAAGAGGCAAGGAGGGAAATAAAAAGGATTATCAACTCAAAGCACTGCTAACTAAGCATGATATGCTGTATAAGGGTCAACATTCCCTAAGGAGATCTGTTTTTTTCAAGCCAAGACTCACTGTACTGCCAACCCAGTGGAGAACCAGGATGGCTCACCCCTGTAGCAACCAGCCAGATCAGCTTTTAGAGAATGTAAGCCATTAAGATTACTGCTAGAATAGTACACACTGCCTACCCAAGTACAACCTCATACTGAATCTATTCAAAAACAGCACAGATCTTGCATATACTGACTGATTCTGGTACCAAAGCACTCCTTCAGGTTAGAGTCCCTGTCCCAAAATCAAAGTTGATTTTTCCTGAAGAGATAAGTCCAAGATAAGTTGTAGTCTAGGTGTTCTCTGACCAGAGATGCGACATACTCACAGACTTTCCACTACGTATACAACATTATTCATGCATTGCCTCATGGAGTCAGTGCTACTGCAGCCATTAGTGTATTCCCAACTTATTGTAACTCTTAAATTTACCCTGACAAAAATATCATTCTTTGAGATGAGTACCTAAATGCAGCTTTGTGGAGAAACTGGTAAGTTGACAGTGTTTCCTCGTCTTTCACAATATTCTGTCAACACTAAGTAAGACAAGTGTTAAGTTACTCAAAGGCTTTTTAAAGTTTTTATTTTCACTTCATATATACATAAAACCTGCTATTTTATATATTTAAGATCACTAAACAAAATGTGACTAGCAACATGAATATATATTACATTTAGCTCCAGGTATCTGCTTAGATGTCCAACATTTCTTACAACTAAGGCACTTTAATTCTTAAAGAGTATTTCCTTCATATGGGTACCTAAAATTATAAAATTAAACAAGAGGACTAAAAAAAATCCAGACAAGGCAATACGTACTTGTGTCATTAAAAGGTACTTTTTCACTGATTATGCATAGAGATTCTTCCAGTCTACTGCCCAAAGCTGCTTGAAGATTCTTTAACTGTTGCTGACTAAATAAACAAGAAAGCACACATTCAATGTAAACCTTTGAAATTTGATCTGTATCACCATCACCTTAGCTCACCCTAAACAATCCTTGAGCGTACAGGTATCTGTCTTGCTAGATGTTAGGATGAATCCTATTCTGTCTTCTTTCTCCTGTGTCATATTTAAACTACAACAACATATTTTAGTCACTAACAAATGCATTGAAAGATGCAAGAAAATGTTGTAAATCTTAAGTTCCATTCTCAATTAGCTCAAACTCAAATTGGTTTCCAAACTCAATTTTCTTTATTTTTTACATCATTTTCCAGTTCGATATTTAGAGCATGAGCTATAAGAAAAGTATTCTTTTCCACTGGAATTTGAATGGAAATGCAAGAGGACCTTTATTCTAGTTACTTTATATGGTGTTTGGTACCGAGTTGCTGATAATTCAGTAAGCTATCACATCATAACTAGAAACATCTCAAAAACCATTCAAAGTCCTGTATTTAAGCATTGTTATGATACCACCTGTTCACACAAGGTTTGGCAGTTGTTTCTGATGCATTCTTAAATTATTTTTATTTTGATGTGCTTCACTTACATCTGATTACATACACAGATGTGAATCTGAATTATTACTGTTCATCTGCATATTAAAGGTAGTAGTAGTAAAATATTCCAGCACTTTTTTTTTTTTAATTTATACTGCTTATTGATTTTCAGACCAAATTTCACACCTTACCCAACTGTAGCCCTCAAAATCTTCACTGTTTTGTTTCTAGTTTGACATCTAGAACTCCTGCACACATACTGGAGGGTGGGAGGAAGGTGTCAAAGTGATAGCTCTTTATTTTTTCCTCTTAAAAAAAAAGCATTCAAATACATGGAATTTAATCAGGACTGACAGGGAAGAAAAATCCAAATAGACAAGTATGATATTAAGTAACTGCCCAATAAGTAGCTCACACACACAAATGAAGATTTTTCTTCAAGAGCAGCCACAAAATTGCATAAACTGTACAGCATAAACTGCAGTAGAATAGAGCATGATAGAAAAACTCAAGATAAGTTGCAGTACGTACTTTTTCCCTTTAGTACTATAAAGGAATGGATAATAATTTGATATATTTTGTTTTACGTTCTATTTATATTTTCAAGGCATGCTTGCTGTCAAGTCTTGTATGCCCTTCACAGAATCATTCAAGTTGGAAAAGACCTCTAAGAACATCTAGTCCAACCCTTGCTTTCTAGAATAAAGCTTGGATTTAAAAGGCAAATGGATCCCTTCTGCCAAAAAGCTTGGGAAAACAGAAGAACGGTACTTTCATAAAGACATCTTCTGTCTAGCGTTCATTATATCTTAATTTTAAACATCAAAAATCCATAAGTGTCAGGCTTTGTTTTTAAAAAGCCTCCCTTCTTAAATGGTAGGGACACTTTCTTACAATGACAGTAATTTTGCAGTCATCATAGAACATGACAGATGTGCTTTAAACTAAATAGCAGCAGATTAAGACTACATTTTCTTAAACACCACAAAAAAGCAAGTAACAGCAAAACATAGCTTTTACCCTCCTTTACAAGACACATTCTCAGTGAAATTCTGATCCTTATTAGAGTCGAGTTAATGAATTCAAGTATTTTTCAAGATTACCATTTGAAAGAAGGAACTTTTCAACTGACCATTTATTGTGCATTTATCCTTAACATCAAAGATCTGTACTGCAATTTTTTTTTTAAAAAAAGCACCTTAAAGAACTTCAGAGAAGTACACCTTAACTTGATTTGGCCCACGGTCCTCAGCTTCTTCAGTTTTCTACAACTTGTCTTCAAAACAATGAAAGTATTCCACAACTAACAATGGAACCCTTGAGCAAAAAGCTTCAAATACTCTAGCTGAGTGTTTTATCTACAAATACCAGTAGCAAAAGCTATTGCTGAAAAGGCACTGGGGGAGGTGGGGAGAGAGGATTCTTGAAACTTCAGTTGGTTGTCTTGGCATAACTTCACTAAGTCCCATCCAATCCACTCCCTGCCCTCCCCCCACCTCACCTGACATTTTTGCTAACTCTGTTCCATAGAGTTGAGTGATTTCTTTACATTTTATGATGTTCCATGACAAAGAAATTTTTCAAATCATTCATCAGCTTCACAGCTACCTAAAATAGCTTGGCAGATAAAACTGCTCTTTGTAAGTGCTGACTCTGGAACAGATTGTCTAGTTACATACTCAGCAGAAGAAAAATGGGTCAGACCTACATGGTGCTGATGTTAATGTGCTATTGCCCCATATTTTGAGTTTTATCAATTTAAAAAAAAAAAAAAAAAAACATTATTACTCTTTAAAAGTAATCCAGCAGTCATTTCTTTAAAGCAAAATTTCATTATAGTAAATTAAAACACTTACCATTCTTCGGTTCGAAGCCTACAGTCCTTAGCTTCTCTTTCTAGTGTCTGAGACTTGATCTTTATGCAAGAAGATAATCTCACAATGTAAATACTGACACAGGAAAACATTTAATTTCAAAACTTTTTAAGCTTGTCAAGTAACAGAAAAGCTCCTTACTTCCAATTTAGCTTTATCATTCTGCAGCTTTTCTATAGTATCGGTGTATTTCCTTGTTAAACTGTCCACCACAGCCTGATGCTGGGCAGCATCGGTTTCCAAAACTTCAAGTCTAGTTCTTAGCTCTGCTTCTAAGCGTTTGTGCTGCTCGTCTGCTTCAAAGAACTAAAATAAGAAAAGCAATCTCATATTAAAAACATTTCATTTTACTACAGAACCTAGTCCTATGAATTACACTAATGTAATTAGCCAGTCAAGGTTCAAAACACATACATACTAATTCTCAGACAAGCAGAAACTTTATACTGTTATTTACAGAAAAAAAAAAGAGTTTCAGAAACAAAGTACTCTGTGTTTATTAGAGACCTGTAATATCAAATACTTAAAATATTACTGGTGTAATTTGTGGAAATTAAACATGAACCACAAGGCTTTTTGTTGAAGCTTTCCAAATCAAAGTGAAGTACGTTCTTGACTTGATTACGGCAATTTGCAGAAAACATTTTAAACTTTAAAGCAACTCTGAAACGGTTAGTGAACTAAAAAGCTTACAACACAATACCAAGCATTACTAATTTCAGTGGATTAGCTGTGACAAAAAGCTAAGTTCTTAAGTGAGAAAAATGTGTAAAATATAATATATTTAATACACAGTCATAAGAATCTGAAGTCAGGATACTTTCTCATTTTGCAGGTGAACATACTTGTATACAATACTGGCTGATCTAATCTGCTATTCTGCATGTAATTAAACCTCTAAGCCCACTAGTATTCAGGTGCATTTTCTTCATCTTACTGTCCGACTAGTTTTCTCAAGTAGCAAAAAACGACTAAAAGCTTTTACTCACAAGTATATGCAATCGTTCATTCTCTTCTATCTTTTTTTGAAGATCTTCATTGAAGACACTTTTCTGCTCTTGACTCAACTGAGATGAAGATTCTGCACTTTTCTAAAAAAGAAAAAAAAAAGCAGCTACATGCATTATCCCCCAGTGTGCGGGGGTATCCTAAAACCCAACCCCAAGTGTATGAAAACACTTCCTGATCACCAATTCCCAGTAGAGGCACGTTAAAATGTATCTTAAACTGAAATATCTAAAGATACATGTATTGAGCACAGCATTAGCTTGAAAGCAGCACTTTTTCCTTTGCACTGTTATTGTACAGTGGTAGAACATGATTTAATAAGGGCTAAGGAAGCCTCTACTCAGACTTCACATTCACACACACAAAATGGTTTGTATGGGCACATTCCCATTTGACGTTATTTGAATCTTTCATGATTCCAAGCAGTTGGCAACGTTAACCCCTGCACACGAAGGCATACACAGGTCCTGGAACCAAGTAAAAGCCTCATTGTCCCCCATCAAGTGTCTGTGTGTAAGCTGGTATGGTCACACCAGGGATAATCACAAGAAGCATTGTACAGCCTGTCACTGGATAATGCCAGGCAGCACTGGAGAACACAACATCTATGAACCAGAACACCTGAAATATTGTGGTACATTCCCCTCCATCTAAAAGGACTGATCTGATGCAGATCATCTAGCAGAAACTTAATTTAAGTAGTTCTATATGTGATTTACTTGGTCTCCCAAAGGCAAGTCTCATAAGTAAGGATGACATTGAATTAGTAGGCCTACATTCAATAGGATGTATTCTGTGAGGCCCTATAGCTAAAACTAAAAAGAACATATCTAAAAGGTAAGACGAACACATCTTAAAATAATAGTGAACTATGCATTCTAACAGTTGAACGTGAAAGAAAAGTCAGAGGCAGTGGTTTGAAAGCCTACTCAAGCCAGGTTGAGGTCCTTCAAAATTTGGAAATGCATCTAGTGAAGCTGTAAGTTACGTAAAATGAAATAAAAGGACAGAATGGCCAAAACGCATTTTGAAGAAAAATATACTGCTTTTTTTTTTTTTTTTTAAGTTTTGACAAAAAACATTTATCTAAAGACTTGATGCAACATATCTGCTGCTAGAAAACAAGATAAAACACTGATAAGAGAGAAACAGACATCTGCTAAGCAAATAGTTTTCCTTTAGCATATACCTTGTTCTTCTTCCCTCTGGCTTCACTTAATGCAAGTTCATCCTGAAGTAACTCCACTCGCTTAGCAAGTTGCTGATTTCGAAAGGTCAAGCTGTCCATTTCTTGTTGCAGTTTTCTCAATGATTGATCCTTCAACTTCAGTTGCTCCTGAGTGACCAAAAAATTAAATTTTAAAAGCCATCACATTGACTTTCATACATGCTTTTTATTGTAAGTGTCATAAGCACTCATTAAAAATTCGCTTTCTTCAGTATTTGGACACTGATGAGGCATAAAGAATTGTTTATAAACTGAAAAAAAAAAAAAAAAAACAAAAACCAGAAGAATTAAGAAGCAACTTTCTACTTTTACAAAGTGAGCACCTACACAGAACAATCAACACAGTAGTTGCAGAACAGAAATTCTTAACTGAATCCATTTCCTTCTTCATTCTTCTAATCACAACACTGAGTTAAAAAGCCTTCCATTTACCTATTTTGTCACAGCTTAATACTTCTGACATGAGCATTTTCTGGGGATTACCTTCAGAGCAGCAGAGTTTGCTTGCTCATCTACAACCCCTTTTTTCAGTACTTGGTTCTGAGCTCGAAGCTGAAAAAAAAAAAATATGACAGTAACTATGCAAGACAAAAGAATAACAAAAAGCAATTCACTAGAAAGTGCAGAAAACATTGTATACATTCATGACAGCACTAGATGTGCATTGCTTCTTAAAGAATTCTGTTCAAGTAGGCAGTTAGCAGGTTGAAAAAAGTATTAGTTTCATATCCTGAACTGCCAAGAAATAAGACATTATTTAACCAGCTGAACTTCTAGGGTCAAGTAAAACTTAACTCTTAGTAACTATTTTGAAAATGAACAACTCAAATACAGTTAAGGTTTTAAGAACCGTGAACAATTACAGAAAAGTCACAATTTCTTGCTCAGATATGTTGCTACTTCTGCCTCTTCCCTGTTCTCCCCAGAACTGTTTGTGACTGGCACTAGAACATAAGCAAAGTTCATAATGAAGTCAAAATTTGTTTCAATTCAAGAAGAGCTTAACTTTACTCTAAAGAAGAATACCTATTACCAGAAGCAGCAGATAATCCTGACAATGCCTTGACAGAAGCCCCAGGAAAGCATCTAAAAAGCATTAAAGGCACAGCCCTCTCTGACTTACTTATGAAGTTCACAAATCTGAGCTAAAAATCACCAAGGTGAAAAGTGCCAGTCAGGACACCCATTTACTAGTCACTTTACAGAGCACCTCTACTCTGCAGCACTAAGGCTACCGACAGTCCCATCCTTCCATTTCTTGATCACTGCTTGAGTCCTGGTTTCTGCAGTGGCAGTCTATTCATTTGACGTGTTTGAGTCCAGCTGTTGCACATACAAATTAAAGGGGCTTGCACAGTCTGCCAGAAGCATTAAAAGCAAGACTCAATGTAAAACAACAACAGCTAACCTTTATCAGCGTGATATTTCAATATATTTAGAAAGGTCAAAAGTCAACTGGCATCACTAAACACCTGCTCTTGCCCTGCAGTATTCCCATTGTGCCACTCAGGCATCGCAAAGGCAAGAGAAGAAACTTTCAAGAGCACCACAGATTTCCAAGTACAGGCTGTCCCCAACAAGAAGCAGCAGCAGCGCATCAGCTTTCTGTTCCTTTTATCCACCACAGCTACTAACGCAGGAACACGTCAGGTGCAGTGATAAAACAGAATGAACTCAATCATTGCACACCAAGATATCCAAGCTGAAGCGTGATGCACAAGACAAAAGAGCAAGAAGCTCTAACTCAAAGGGAAGAAAAGTTTCTGAAAAAAACAAACCCTTCTGTGGTGCTCTGAACCAAGAAGGGAAGTGATCCTTCTTGATGCCAGGTACTTTCCTTGTTGCTTCCTGAATCTATCGAGTGCTTCTCTGCCCCGTTCCCTGGCTTCCACAGCATCATTAGTGACCAAAGTGAGCATTAGTGAGCAAAGAGCTTGATAGGCGCACTCTCCTTTTCCACCTGCACACAATCACCAGCCAATTCAACAACTGATTATTTGCATGAAAGTGTTATCGGAAAAGGTGATCCCACAACGTCCTGGGGCTGCTCCACAAGTAACAGGATGAGACCAAAAAAATAGCTCCCATAAAAAAACAATGAAACATTGCAAGCTGACAGCTGCAAAACGAAGCTCAGAGAATGCTTTTCCACAGCGTGATAATAAAAGAGAGGCTCTGGTAGCTGGAGCATTTCGAAGATATACTAAAAGGTGCAGGTTTCACAGTGCCATCCAGGAATCAAGCAGACAAGCCCTCAGTCACCTTATCAGACCACACCACCGTTTCGCACGTATCAGAAGGAAAATCACCGCGCTGTGGGACAGGAACTTCCCCACCCCGCGGCTGCGGCACCGCCTCGCCCCCCTGGCCCATCCCGGCCCGGCCCAGCCCCGCCTGCGGAGCGGCCCCGGCACCTTGGAGTACTCCTGCGCCAGCTTCTGGTACTTCCCCGGCAGCTCCGCCGCCGCCGCCGCCGCCATGGCCCCGCCAGAGGAAGGCCGGGCGGGCGGGCGCGCTTCCGGGTTGAGCGTAATGACGTCAGCACGCCGCCCCCTTACGGCCGCGGGAAAGGAGGGGGGACGGGGAGGGGCTTCGGCCGGCGGCGCCGCCATCTCGACGCAACTTCCAAGATGGCGGCACGGGGAGGGCGGGCGCGGTTGGCATGGCAACAAGTGACGCGCCCTGCGCGGGCTCGGCGCTACGGGTCGCCGCCACGGACAAAAAGCTGCAGGGCAGAGCTGCGACGTCGCCGGGCGGGAAGGCGCCAGGGGGCGCGGGCGCCATTTTGGGGCAGCCGTTAGGGCGCTGAGGCGGGTGTGTGCTGCCTCCGCTGGATGCGGGGCCCTTTGTTCAGCAGCCCCCCTGCAGCTTCCCCACTAGTGCACTAATCATCTCCTATCTTCTTCATCCCGTACATTTGCTGTACACTTAAACGTGTATACACCATAAGCACTTACCAAGCAGATTCTGAAGACATTGTAGTCGGTGTATTTGGTTGTGACGTACCCATCCAATAAAGATTTTTTTTTTTTTAAACGATTGAGATCAGGTGTCTAAAGAAAAAACAAGGCAAAGCCTTAATGATACTTAAGCAGCATATGCTGAGCATCAGGTGATTTGCAGGTTAAAGGCTTCCTACGTCGTCCAGTATAGAGATGTAAAAGCAAATTATAATTTTTGTTTACTTTCAATGGTAGCTATGGTATCTTTATTTGTTTTTCCTGCTGAATTCTAGCACAATGTCTTCATAGTCTTTCCACAGTTGTAGGCAGTGCGAGGGACGCTAAATCATTGTTTTTTCACCTCCTTTTCTGTTTCCATGAAGTAAGAAGTAGTGACCTACAATGGAAGCTAATCCTTTGTCTTGTAGCTTTGATGGTGTTTGCTATTGTTTTGCTTGTCATGGTAGCGGAGGTGCCAAACACAAATAGGACATGACAGGTAGATTAGCAAATACGTTTGTATCTCCAGAGGAATTCTTATGTTGGAGGATATGTCACTGACCCATATTGCCAGGAACAGAGACTGCACATTTTTACAAAGTCTAAAAGGGGGCAAAAGCAAAGTACATGTTGTCACTATTCATCCAAATGATCCTGATGCTGTTCTGCGTGACCAGATGATCTTACATAGCTATACTGGAATAAGGAGGCTCTAACAGCAGAGCCATGATAGACTATTCCTTCTACTCCATTTTGAGTAGTACTCCCTACAGAAGTTCCTAAGAAAGTATTTGGAAGTACACTGCAATCGCTGTTCAGCATACTGGGGTTAATAATAGCCCACCTCACATTGGATGTCTTCACATGTCAGCGTGGTAATTTTTATAACAGAAAATTATTAAAAACATTTATAATTGATTCTAAGTCTGTGTTTTGAGGTTTGATGCTCTAGGATGTATCTTTCATGAAATGTTAGACTGAATTGCTTTGAGCATACACTGCAAAACACAGTACTCCTGTTTTGTCATGTGTTCAAAGATGCTTTTGTGACGGAAGTTTTTTCCTTGTATCTGGTGCGGTGAATGCTGGCAGAGAAGTTTTACAGGTGAAAGATTGGAAACGATGCTGAGGGAGTTAGCGTGCATATTGTGAATTGTTTCCACACTGAGTACAACAGCGATTCTTAGTGGGCGGCTATATTCAGGATGGAATAACATGGACTTTATTTACCTGAAACTATCTAGAATGGCCAGATCCAAACGTATGTTATATAGGGTATTTGTCATGGGAGGTCATGCCAGCTTCTTAAAATCCAAGTAGACTGAGTGGAGCAAAAGATGGGTGCTCTTACTGCTTAAAGGCTGTAAGGCTGACTGCAGGATTTTTAGGCTCATCAGAAACATGTCTAGTTCAATGTATTTTGAGCACCACCAAGCCAGCGTCTTGTATTTTAAAGTCGTGCCTTTAAACCAGCTTTTCATGGATCCTGGAGTCCAATAAAATGTTAGCAATGTATAATGTTGTAACTTATCAATGTTCTGGGGTGGTGCTTGGTAAACAGGTTGAGTCAAAGTTCACCAAGCATACAGGTAACAAAAGGTTTAATTGTTTACTTCCTTATAGCAAATTATCAGATTCATCCTTTGATTTGTCGGTGCAACTGCGGTACTATTTGTTATAGCTGTAAGAAGGGGAAGTGTCGTTATTGTGAAGTTCCCTCTCAAGCACTTTCTTAGTACTCGCCACTGCCTAGAGAGCAAGGTTGTCCAGCTCCTGCACCAAAGAGGTGCACAGTGCACGTAGCTGCAGCGTGGTGCAGCAGTGCTCACCCGTCAGTGACCCGCTACGTGACTGCAAAGGACCGACCGATCCTGTCAGCAGACGATCAGAGCAAGAGAGGTCAGCCGAGTGGAATGCCAAGCAGTGTGCCATGGTTGCCACAGGACCGCCAAAATATTGTCGTCTGCAAGGTCCACCCACATAATAAAAGAACACATTACCCCAGCAGAAACTGATGCAAGCTGAAACATGACATGTTGAACAAAAAAAAAAAAAAAACAAACCCTTACCAGGGTCATGGCATTTTTGCTTGTCTTGTTGGCTTCACTGGGGAGAATAGAGAGCAAAGAATATACAGTGGATCAGAGGTTGTCCTTTTCTTACATCTCTACCCAGTGGGTGTTGAATTCTAGGTGGTGTCTCAAGACAGATAATTGATTTAGGAATTACAGTGGTCGTTTTGGTATGCTCTCCTTTCAAGCTCATTTGTCCTCCCTTCTCTGCTCAAACAGTGCTGTCTGGTTAATCATAACTTGCACTTCACATATCCTGTGAATAGGTGCAGACAGAGAAACAAACAAAGAATATATTTTCAGTCATCCAGGATGTTTTCTGTGCTTTGGGAAAATAAACTTTGTTGCCATCCCTTACATACTTACAAGTATTCTCAACAAAAGGGTTTCTAAGATCTGGAAAATTTTCAAAAATGATTGGAAGGGAGCCATCTTCAGTCATCAGACTATCACAAGAAATGCAGAAACCACATCCTCGGAAGCTGCAAACACCCTAAACTGCTGTTTTGTTTCTGTTATCTTAGCAACGGCAAGTATGAACAGCAGGATATGTGCTCATGATACGCACTCATTATTTCTCATGATGACTCTGTAGCAAGCCTTTTGTTATATTATAACCTTTCACCTCTCAAAATCTGATTATTCTGCTAAAATCAAAAAGAGCCAAGTACTAAAAAAAAAATAAAAAAAAAAACATGTACAGAAATGCACTTCAAAGAACTTTTTTTTTTCATTATTTGTAGTCTTCATTATCATAATTTCAGCATTTATGTAGCATTTAAAAATAGCAGTGAAAACAAATCCCTCTGTCTCTTGCGTCCCTTCCCAGCCCATAGGATGAGTAGCTTGAGTCAAATCTAGGGTGTGTGCATGGCTGGGGGAGTGCTGTTTTTGCATAGGAAGAAATTACTGAGAGCAAGAAGATGGAAAAACTGAGCAAGCAGCTGCCTGTGATAATTCCAAGCTGACTTTGCAGCTTGTGCAAGTTTTCTTCAAACCCTTCTCCCTGGAGATGGGCTCCACTGCAGTACAGCCCATCCCAGCCCTGGGTGCAACAGCAGCAACTTTTGTGTCTTCACAGCAAATCCTTGCTGTTATTTCACAGAATCACAGGAAGGTTAAAGTTGGAAGGGGCCTCTGGAGGCCATCTGGCCCAGCCCTCCTGCAGGGACACCTTGAGCAGGTTGTCCAGGACCACGTCCAGGTTGCTTTTGAACATCTCCAAGGAGAGAAACTCCACAACATCTCTGGGCAGCCTGTTCTGGAAAAAAAAAAAAAAAAAAAAACAAACCATAAATAAAATGCTTCCTGATGCTCAGACAGAACCTCCTGTGTTCCTCTTTGTGCCTCTTGTCCTGGCATTGAGTCACCATCCCTGGAGATCTTTAAAAGACGTTTAGATGTTGAGCTGATCGATATGGTTTAGTGGAAGGCTGGTTAGTGTTAGGTCAGAGGTTGGACTCGGTGATCTTGGAGGTCTCTTCCAACCTAGGTGATTCTGTGATTCTGTGAAAAGAGCCTGAAGGACTGGTACCAGTATGAACTGCTAAACATAACGAAAGTTTAACAAATAAGACCACTTGCACTTGAATTCTAGAGTCTTGCACATTTACCGGAGAAAGAAAATTAAAGACAATGTACATTATTTCCAGAGAGCCAAACTAACCAATTTCATAGAAAAAAAAAATAAAAGAACTGAGAAGGAGCATTATGAAGACTGTGAAGTGAGAAGTCAACACCCTTTCCTGTATACTAGTTGTGGACAAAGACCAGCAACCTTTGGGAACAGACCCTATTCCCCCCCTGTGAGTGACACCAACAAGCCAGGAGCTGTTAGCTGTAGCAAAAATTGCATGGTCTTGTCTTAATTTTCTAAATCCCACAGAGACAGACACATGAGCAGAGAAAGGAGAGAAATCTGGCAGATTTACTAGTAATTTAGGGAATATTTTTCTCAGAACTGCTCCTGTTCACGAGCACTTAAAAAATATGGCATCTCCAAAAATAATTTGGGCTTTTGGAATGAGCCAAAACCAGGTCTTCGGTACATAAAAACTCGTGTGGAAAACGAAGAGACATGGAGGACAGGGGAGCAGGGTTCATCACTGACACTGCACAAAGAGAAGGCACAACACAGTGCAAAAGGAGAGCATAATAAACAGTTATTTGTTCATCACAGGCAGGGATGGGAAACGTGGACTTGAGGAAACAGAATAGGGACACCCCAGGAGGATGGAAAGGCAGCAGGGGTGCGTTATGATCAAACTGCCTGCTGGAAAAAGTGCTGTGGCAGGGACAGGTTTGTCTGTGCGTGTTAGTATGAACTGGAAAGGAGAAACAGCACAAGGAGCAAACGGTGTCAGTTCTGAATCTTAACAATAGGAGGAAGAAGAATCTGAGGGGAGTTTGCAAGGCTGAGATGGCCTGTATTAGCTTTTTAAAAAATATAAATGACACAATCCTTTTTTTTTCTTTGTATTTTACTACATTTTATGAATTTCTGTGTGTGTGTGTGTGTGTGCAGTCTTCAATGTTTTTTCTTCTCTTCATGGCTCTGATACTGAACAGTAGAAGCAGTATTTTTTCAGCTGAGTGAAATATCACATGCCTTTAAGAAGCTAGCAGCAAACGGGAGTGCACGTTCAAGGAGATATGTATTAATTAGTCAAGGAATGGCACAGTTAGAAATACTCCCATTTTTTGTAAAATATGAGTAGGCTTTCAGGCCTCTACACTTTGGACAGAAATAAAATGTATCAAACAGTTTCCAAAAAAAAAAAAAAAAAAGGAATTGGCACTTCATAATGATCTGTAAATATTCTTTGTAATCTTTTAAGAGAGTTACTTTTCCAATATAAAATAAATAAACAAACAAATTTCAAAATGAGGGCACTTCATTGAAATGGTTTTAAATGAGAAGACAGGCTACTTAACCTCAATGAAATTCAGCTAATAGGAGGAGGACACATAATACCACTAAAAATTAAAGCCTCAGTATTATGGGCACCTACACATCCATAAGCATTGATTCATTCAAAAAATAGTATTCCTTAGAGAGAAGGTAGGCGCAAGCCACTTGTGCAAGCCAGCAAAGGAAAGCAGATTCGCAGAATGACAAAGCTCTGTTTCCCACCCCAACCATAGCCACTACTTCTGTGCACAGATCAGCACCAAAATGAAATTTCATACCAAGATCTACCCCAGGTGCTCGTGCTTCTGGCTGTGAGGTGCTGCGTGTTATAAATAAAGCAGCGACGCCACCAGAACCAAGGTATTTCCGAAGCCTGGAATTCTTAGGACGCCAACAAGTAGTGATTAACAACCCCATTGGAAATAACGAGCCTTGACAGATCTAGGGTTAAATACTTTAAAATTAGATCCTGCTGAAAGCTGAATCTTGTTGCTTAGCAGCGGCTGCATGGGATGCTGCTGTCACTCAGCGATGCTTCTCTGGGGAGCTCGCGCTGTGCGCACGGAAAATGGGTTGCCATTGGGTCAAGGTGACATCATGAAGCACGGCAGCAGCATTTTTAAGGTAGAATGCAGCACAAATGCACTCGGCACTGGTAGCTGTGCAGCCCCTTGGACATCTAAGGGGACATCTGGCTTTTCTTTTGAAACGGCTCGGCTGCAGCACCGCGTTGCCTGCCTTGAGGAAGGGCTCGCACTCTTCATGCAAAACAGCAGCAGCGGGGCATTGGGGCAAGTGCACCACCGTCAAACCCAACAGGTGGTTTTGAAATCTTTTCAAATCACTCGTAACCAAAAGAAAAGAAAGGGAAAATGTCTGTAATTTGCGGAGGTCACACTGGGTATTAAGAACATAGCAGCCACCACCAGCATTAAAAAAAAAAAAAAATGCATAAAGCTTATAAGAGAGGAGAAAATGTACCCTTACTGAAAATAACTGAAAATTTGGTTAGATGGGCGCTGAGCCGACCATTTAAAACAACTGAGGTCCTACTGCACCAAAATACCAATTTAATTAAATCAAAAAAAGCCTTTGAGGCATGATGACTTTTAAAAGTAATGTTGCGCAGAGGTTGATAGAGGTATCTATTGACTTTCAAGCACCTGCCTGCCAGCCAAAAAGCACATCAACTCCTTAGTGCTTCTGATGTTGGTCTGGCAGGGACCAAACTGCATCTGTAGGCTTGAAAACCCCCAATTAATTACTGCCACCTTTTTAGGAATGGATGCAAAAACTGTGCATTCAATCCAGTCTAGTGTGCTGCCTATTGGATCTTGGGCAGTCAAGAAACTATGGAAACAGAAATTATGACAACCAGCAAAAAAGCAAAACTCAGCTAAACACATGAAAGGTTAAGAAATGGGATGTCATTCTCTGGATGTTGAAGGAGCACAGAGAAGCCTTTGGTTGAAGGTAGTCATTCTGATGATTCAGATTAAGTGCGATGATGGCAAATGCAGGGTCTGCTATTAGGGCACGAGACAAAGGCAGCTTTGTCCCTTGTGTTTAAAACAGAAAACACAACCCTGTAGATAACTGTAAACTGAACAGATCAATGTGCTTTTATGAAATACATATCATGGCTGAAACAGCTTGTCTTTTTTCCTTTATTTGCTAGACGAAAGAACTGCATTAGGCTCACACTGTACTTTGGGAAACATTTGATATAATGCCACTAATTTTTAAGTGCTTTTACTAGTCCCTGTCATTGCAGACCACTGGGAGAAAGAGGAACTGGTTAAAGTACAGCCTAAGACAGCTGTGCCAAAAGGGAGCTTTTCTGGTGAGCAGAAAGGTTACAAGAACAGATCATGAAGGATCAGGACACATCATTAAATGGAGTTCCAGGCCTCAAACTACCAACCTTTTCTGTTGACTGAGACGTCACAGTTTGGAAGTAACACAGGAGAACAAAGATACGGACACACGAGCTGATAACAGGATAAATCAGGGCCATTAATAGGCTGGAACACACCATGCAAGATAGTGGTGCTGCGAAGGCAGGGAAGTGTTAAGGCCAGGTCACAAAAAGCACTGGCATTCTCGAAGTGTCTACAATTCCTCACGCGTGTGCCAGCATGCTGAGTTCAAACGGGAATTCAGCTAAAGAACGAGAAGGGTGTTTAAGAGGAATGCAGATCCTGTCCTCAGAGCAGAAACCGAGTAATCTTGGTTTGTTACGTAACTCAAGAGCATTAACAAGGGGCATGGTTGCTTTTGTATTGATGCAATGGTAAAATAAACACTCACACATTTAATGACGCTCTTTACACAAATGCTGGCAGAGGATAGTTAATAATCTTATATGAGCTCCAAGAAGCTTGTAACTGTAGGAGCAGGTAGCTTTCAGGAGATCCTTCTCAAAGAGCAGGGGGAACAAGAAAACCAGCTGATCTGAAGAATAAAAAATTCAAGCAGAGGTAAAAACAGACGAGTTTCTATGTCCCAATTATGCTGAGAAACTTCACAGTAATATTGCTGGACTTCTACTAATACTCCTATGTAATTAAGCATGCCAGATGTTCACCATTACGTATATTTACTCAGAGTACTCATTAAGAACACCTACAGGTATTTGGAAGCTCAAGATCTAGGAAAGTATTAGCATATTCTGTGACAAATTTAGCCTCTCGTTGTTAAAAATAAATCTGATCTATTAAGTGAACAAATGTCCTTAAAATACAGCTGGCATAACTGGCTAATTGCTTCAGTTAATGCTTTAGCTCAAGAGTTGCGGTTCCAGACAAAGGGCAATTCCCAGCGAAGCCGTAACAGAAGAAAACACTCCTGGGACATTTAACAATGAACTAAAGGCTCTCTTAACACAATGTAGTGAATAACAATTAGAAAGATGTCATTTATACATGATACTTAGCTGTGATTTTGTCTGGACTAATTAGAGCAGTCATTCTATTACCAGTATATTAAGATGAACACTACATCAAAGACACTAGCAGTGCATATATATTCTGCAATTTGTGATTTAGATTCTGAATGGTATGGCGAGGAAGGTAAGTTTTAGTTAAAATCTAGCATATATATTTCAAATACTGCAATAAAAACTGTTGTATTTGCACCAGATCCTACAGAAACTCACCCAGTGACATTAGCTGTTAAAAAAATAAGAATAAAAACAGGGCAGACACTAATATTAGCTTTTAAGAGGTAAAAGCATCATATCACATCCTGTTTCCCTGCTCTGATGTTGTCACCGGCAAGATGGACTCAGCCCACGAGATGTAGATCCACTCTTCCACAATTCGCTAGAATCACCTCCTGCTTTCCTCACCGTGCAGCCTCAGGCTTTACAGCAGTGTTAGGGGTTAACCTAGCTTTTGCCCAGGAAAATTAACCTCGGTATGGACTACACCAAAATGAAGGAATTCTGCTTCCAGATAATTCTGGATAATTCTCCTGGTAATTCTGCTTAGACAAGCAGAGACAAGGGGAAAATGGGATGGCAAGCACTTCATGCCTGCTGGTGAAGAGGAGGTTCTTGCCGCCTCTATGCTTTCTGTAAGGTCTACTGTATACAGATTCAACAGACCCCATAAATCATCGCTAAATAAAAGTAAACAAATATCTAAAGTACTGAAAAAATATCAAATGAGAACTATGTAGCTTTCTTTATCAAGGGATATGTTCTTTAAATTATCCATTCCATACGACCCTGCTATCTTTGAGTTATCATACAAGCAACGTAGCTGCAGTGGTGTGGATACAGAACTAAAAAATCACAGGTACTTCATCAGGAAAAAAATAGATATTTGTTTTGCAAAAAAGCAAACAAACCCAGTGAGATGTGTCTCACAGGAGGGCAAAAGGTATGCAGTAGTATTCCTGCAATTTCAAAGATGTCAAAACGTTCCTCGAGTTCCACTAAATCTTGGCCTTAATAGGATATACTTCAAATACTATGGGCCAGTTACGGATGAACTTGTCCGAAAACAAATCCTGCTCTGAATTGATAAGGTCCCGTTACCATATAGATTACTCCCACATGCAGGCAATGTTCTAAACCAAGGCAAGAATGAATGAATTACATATATTTATTTTTTTTACCTTTTTTTTTTTCCCCCAAACTAACCCGGTTTTGTGTAAGATTGAAAGGGGAACACGGGTCTCTCAGAACACCGAGACCAATACCAAGAGGTGTTGATAAAGAGATAACACAGTGCTTTCTGTTTGTAATGCCGTTTATTTTATAAAAGCCCCTTTGATCATCTGAATGAAAAATGTGGGCAGAAAAGTCACAAATGTTATAAAACAAAGTTTATTCTGCAATATTTTGTCATAATGAATTGCATCTCTTTGGTAAAAATAAACTTTATAAACATTTTAATTAACAGAGATTAGCATACAAAAAACTAAACTTCTGTAAATATTCTTTAAAATGGGTAAAGGACTAAACTGGAGGAAAAAGGGTTAGAATTGGTCACCTACTGGCAAAATTATTCTAAACAAACCCAAGGACATTGCTTATGCTACATTAGAAACAAGCTAACGGGAACATTTTAAAAACAACTCTGGTTCATTTGATCAGAAAGCATTCTTACAATTCACTTTTAAATAAATAATAGTTACAATGAAATGGCAATTATAAAATGTTTTATATCACTATATGGCAGCAACATAATACTTTTAATTATGCACTTTTTAGTTTGAAGAAATGTACATTTATAAAACAGACTTGATAATGGCACTGGTAGCTGTGAAGAATGTGCTTTAAGATATAATGGCAGGTGCAACATTTAAAATATTCTACCTTTTCTTTTCAATAAATATTTTGACTACACCATTATTAACATGTATGAGTGTAGTTGGCTTTAACCAAAGCTTTTACTTTTCCGTCTAATATGAAGTTGCAAACCATGCAACTTCCATTTTAAAGTCGGATTTGAAAACATTTGATGCAACTTTTACAAAAGCAATAATTTAGCATTTGAGTCTGAAAGACCAGTACAGGTTTGTACAGTATTCACATCAGAATTTACCCAAAGCAGAGCAGCCTCCCTTGTACACCAGTCTCACACACTTCTCCACTGTATTTAAAGGATTGAATGTGGTTCACCAATACTTTTGTTGCCTTTTCACTGCTGCTAAAGTATATCTGAGTTGACCATTGGCATGAACATTTTACATAGGTCACTAAAAAAAGAAACAAACCCCAACAGTCAAAATAACTTTTAATTATATTCCATTTATACTATATACACCAGGCTCCTTAACTCAGGTGGCAAACAAACCCAAACCCAGTTCTAGCTACGAAAGTGAAAGGAACAGCAGCTGGTCTCCGACTACAAAGAGGGGCTGCTCCACAGCCGAGCTGGCAGCTGCTGCCTGCAAAAATGTGCAGGGAATGGCAGGGGAAAACGTGGTGCAGCACATCAGGTGCACAGAGCCGCTGCCCTCCCCATCAAAGCACGGAGAGCGTGGGGTGCGTGACTTCCCCTGCTGGACTTTCAGTTCTCTCGGGCTGTAGGGATGGATGCAGCTTTCACTGTTAACTGTTTATTAGCACGGGGTTATTGCTCATTGCACGTGGTCATTAAATGCATTGGCAGCCTCTCAGTCCCATACCTTCAGAAACGCTGAAGCCATTATCACCAGCTTCAGCCACGCTCCTAGAAATATTAACGTTCTCAGATGTTATCCAAAGCAAAAAAAAAAATCAAAACAAACCCAAGCCATGGAGCTGAGCATGACCACAGTTTCCAGAGTACCTGGATCTTGATCCAGCTTTTATTGGAAGTTAAGAGAAAAGCTGCACCCAAAGCCAGCATGACCTATATGGCACCCGCCTTCAATAGCACCCCACTGAAATCATGGCACTGAGCAGAACTGCAGCCTGCTACACTGTGATCTCTGTGTAGTTGAATCCTCATTTTCTGCATCGACACGCTCTGCCCTTTACAGTATTCCATCAAGATACAAAAGCAAACTGTGAGCAAAAAGCAGTTCCAACAAGCATTCACATCTCCACATCCAAAAATCCTACGAACCACTGCAGTTAAACTTCTTTTAAATAGCGAGTTTTCCCGTACTATCCACCAGTAACACATCCAATATCAGATCTAATCGGCTAATGCACCACTTGTGATATCCAGAAGACATACACATCTGTACAAAGTGTCCTGTTACGGGTATTAGACTAATGGGTGTTCACACGAAGCAGGAATGCATCAGAGCACTTCTCTTCCCTTTCAAGAGATAAAACAATTCATTCTTAAAACTGAAGTAATTGATTGGGGAGGGGGAAAAAAAGACCTTTTCTAGTGTTTGGTGCTTAAAAAAAAAAAAAAGTTGGCTTTTAATTCCAAAACATGCTACAAAAGAACCTCGGGTATTTCAGGCTTGATCCAACAGCCATGAAATCAGTGGGAGCACCACTATTGTCTTCAAGAGGCACTGAACCAGGCCCTCAGAGCAACAGCCCTTCAGCAGCATGGCTGTATTCATATTTAAAGGAGACAGTTTATGGCAGTACTCATGGAAAGATTGACAAATAAGAAAAAAACACTGATCTATAGAAGGCCTCCAAAGAGCCAGAAAAACACTCCACTAGGGAAAAGTTAACTTTTGGCTGAATCCAGCACTGTCTTCAACAACCAAAACAGCGGACATTGGTTTCCTACTTCTAATTCTTAACCGGCTTTGTTTGCCCAACACCTGCTGGAAACAATAGCTTAATGTGTTAGCTAAAAACTACGCCACATCACTCTACCTTTCCGGAACAGGAAAGATGACCTTGTATAGTCTTCTACGATTCTGAAACATACTTAAGGCATCCTTATACTTACAGTACTGTTAAAACCCACTCCAACAGAACTGCATACCCATTTTTGAACAGAAAACCTTTAAAAAAAATCATCAATCATCACTTATTTTAAAATTAAAAATATAAATGAGGAAAAAAAAGTTCATAATACCACTAAAGCATTTTTGGCCAAAAGATGTCTGGGAACTCTAAAGAGATTCTTTTATTGCAAAAATGAATTGTGAAGGAATTCCTTCCCAAAACAGAGAGGTCCTCCTGAGTTACGACTTACATCCAGAGGCCAAAGGCTAGCCTTGCTTGGTAGATGCACTGCATGTGGCAGGAGGCTAAAAGGACTCACAGAGCACAAGGCACGGTGATCTGGGACACAGAGGGTAGAGACAGCCAAAGACTCCCAAAATGCAAGTTCGGGTTCACTGATTCAAAAGAAAGCTATTCTACTCGGTTTCAGATTGGGGGGGGGTAAAGAGCTCTTCCAGCAGTTGTTCACAGCCTAGCCACCTGAAACCTCCGCCTCTGGCGCATTTGAAATAGGACAAGCTGCTGTGTTCTTTACTCTCTGAACCCATCTCTGTCAGTGGGGAGCAGGAGAGTTGGTGTGGCAGTGGGACAGCAGCAAAACATAACAGCTGCATTAGCAGAAGTACTCAGCAGTGGCAGTAACACCAGGGCAACACCAAGCTTGGCAAATGGCAGCTTTCACCGCTGGCTGCACCCAAGGCAGGTGTGAAATGACCCCTCCTTCTGCCACCCCCCAAGACAATTTGTCTCAAGATGAGAAGAAAAAGCTGGTTTCCTTCAGGAATCTGACCTGCATGCAGCAAGGTGGTGGTAGGGGTGCAGCAGGAAAGAAAAAGAAAGCAGAAGGTGGTATCCACCTCAGCTACCCCTTACCCGCTCTGCCAGGAAGGGTTATACTCCTTGCCTGGGGGCACTCAACGTCTTGTGAAAGCAGCTCCGGGAGTGCTGCAGTTTTTCAGCCACTTTACTGGGTGGGCTGAAACCTGCAGACCCTTGGAACTGCCTCACCAGCATTTCCATCAAAACCTGTGGCAGAAAAACAAAGAGAGGGCAAGTGGGAGGAAGCAACTGAGGCAAGAACATTTTATTTCCCTTTCTTTTTTTCTCCTCCTTTTTAATTATTGATGTGGAAGTCGGAGCCCTCAGACAGGGCAAAATTCACCTCTGCACATGGGGCCAGCAGAGATGTCAATATGATCCACAATGTGCATCTGAGCAAACATAATCTGGAAAAAAAAGTAACTATTAAGAAAAAAAAAGGAAAAAAGTGATCATTAAGAAGTATGCTTTCAGGTTTTCACAAGTCATGCATCTCTTCTAATCTGAGAAGATTAAATTATTTTTTTTTCTTTCTTTTTAGGCAGTGATTTAAAAATAAATGGCTAAATTACAGTTAGCGCCAAAAATAAAAAAGCAATGAGTCCTCTTATGGCTTTGATCTCCCTTGCGAAGGGTAAAAGTAGAAGAGTATTGCCACAATTAAAAAAAATATATGTATATATTCAACATTGACAAACAGACTATTTTTTCCTTTGCTTGTGACTGTGGGTCTTTGCAGTACTTATTAAGGAACCCAAGCACGTTCGGATGCCAGCAAGGTGGAGCAGAGACCCTGCTGCTTCTTTCAACTCCTCATCAATTTCTTGACATAACTCCTTGAGTGCTTTGTTGCTAGGCTGACTTTTCTCAGAGGTATCTACACAAGGTTGTGATGCATAGCCACTGTCTCCAAGAGGATCATCTTCATAGTCAACGTCTGTATCCACTTCGCTGTGAAATCCTTCACTGCCATCGCTTCCAGCATGGCTGTTCTTGGAGATGAATTCATATACCTCATCAACGGAGGACAAGGAAGACACACTGGACCTAGATGCGCAGCGCTGCGAACCCATGCTGCTAGCGCTGTAATTGTGATCCTCCTTTGGATCAATATTGGTGGCTGCAGAATCATTTTCTTGCAAATTTATCGAACTGGAAGGATTAAATGCGCTGCCGTAGCTTCTCTTCTTAGGTGTCTTCAGAGGCTGAGCTTTCTCACCTATTAAAAACAAAAGCAATCAGTAAGCATGTACTCCCGTGAGATGGCCTAAAAAAGAACATACCACATTTTGGATGACTGACTGCAAAGGGTAAGCTGAAAGTGAGCATGTAAGAGTTGTAACATGCCTGTGTTACTGTCACCCACAGAGGACAATGGTCCTCAGCTAATCACAAATAAAAGCTGGAGAAACAGAGAAAATCTTAGCATCTGGTACAAAGAGGATAGGGCAAGAATTTTGGAAAAAAAAATAAAAAGGAAAAAAGAGAAAGTGGTTCTATAAAACTGTAAGGGTAGCAGAAAGAATAATCAAAATTGCTTCTTGGCTGCGCTTACTATCTGCAAGCTAGACTACACTAATTTACTGAAACTTTAAAGCAAAATGTATAGCAACTGGGTAGAGGAAAGAAAACAGTAAAATGGCTTGTACTTACAGTCTAGCATCCCTTGTTCAATGGAAGTATTCAACAGCATCATCGCAGTAGCGGCATCAATATCAGATTCTGTGAAGGAGAAGCACAAAATGTTACAACTCGGGTAATATTGACAAAATGAGGTGTGTAGAATATGCAAAGAATATCTATCTGCATATGCTGGCCTACAATAATGAGCAGTGGGAAAATGTGTAAGAATTCAGATAGAGCGTGACTCCTACACAGTACAAAGTTAAGACACGGCGATCCAAGAGGAACACAATACGAGCAGTATGGTTGCAGAAGGGTCAGGTATCACAAGTATGATAACCTCACACTGCTCTCAGCCACAGCTGAAGACAAGAATCGGCACCATTACTTAGATGTCCATATGAGATGTTATTAGCAACAAGTGGCTTTTATCTATAACAGTTTAAAGAGAAAGATTATACATACGGCAAAGCAAAGCACCTAATCATCAGCTTCATACCCTCACTCCATGAATATGCAAGGCTGAAGCATGTAGTTAAATGCAGCATTAACTGAGCACACATCTTTTCTACAACCTCAGCACAAAGTGCTCTCTTTGCATTATTTTTCACACTAACGTGTGAAACGGAACACACAGAGAAGACAAAGGGGGAGATGGAACAGAACCGCTCCATCTAGAAGGCATAGAGATCTATGTAATAAACAGGCACTTGAGAAAGATCTAAATGAACAGTGGTGCTTTTAGCTATGGTGACAAACACTGCCATAAAACACTATCCTTTGCTGCACTGAGTGGATTATTTCAGCCTCCAAGAGGTAGAGAAGCTGGGCTGGAAGACACGGTGCTAGGAAGCGTCAGCAGTAAGTGGAAGTGTCTCTCCATCCTGCTCAGCTACCACTGAGGCAGGAGTTGCTGAAGTGAAACATCAGCCATCTCATTTTCAATGGCAGCCCCCCTGCCTTGTTACTGAATTTGAGGGGGACTGCAGAACTGTCCATTTGATTTTCTTATCTTACCTAATTTTTACTAACCTGACCCCATTTGAGGAGAAATTTGAAGAACACCCTGTCACCTTGCATCAACGTGGCAAACTGACGTAGCTGCTGCTTCCAGCACAGACTACAAAATACACACATTTCCCCACTGTCTTCACTTTCTATCGTTTTAAAATCAACGTACTTCAAGCTCTATTCCACTGCACTTGCACTTCTTTTATTCTCTTTTTTTTTTTTGGCAGCAGAGATACACTGAGTTGACAAGTCGTAGGTCATGATTTACTATTTATAGTACAACTGATGAAATAAAAATTAAAACCAAATAAATAAAAAAATATATTTCCATATGAAATAAGATATGGACAGTTAATTTGCTCCACTATTGTAATCAGAAGGTGAAATAGTGTGATCTCTTACTTGCTATCACAGATTTTTCCTTTTAATAAATGATGCCAGTATATAAATAAAATTTTGATAAACTGATGAGTAACGGGAGGCATTAATGAAGCACTGCAACCTACAAACAGTGGTTCTGCACGCTAGCATCCCCAAAGAAATAGTCACTGCAGCAGCAAAGGATTCCTCCCTGCCACCACAGCCCAGACAAAGCCTCTGTTTGGAGATGTGGGAGTTACCAGCTGTGGGACAGGTGGCTGCTCTGTCTTTAAAACCCTTGGTTTTGCTGCCCAGCAGTGTTTCTGCTTTGTGGCTGAAGACTAAACCCAACCTTCTGGCCTCAACAGCCTGAAGCTCCAGCAGAGAGCGGGGTGTCTGTGCTGCTGCTAAAGCCGTGCTTTGTTGGGGGCATTTTACCATCCTCGTGAAAGAGCCCTAAGGACAACGCTCTACGACAAATTAACACGTGCTCACTTTTTCTTGAAATTGGCCCTTTAAAATTTGAGCACAATTCAGTTTTCAGGACTTCTTTTGTAACTACCTTTGAAAAGGACAAGACTTAAGTGGATTAAGCTTTATTACTGAGTACAAGTGCTCAACAGGCTTCTTCTGCAGAAATGCTGTGACACCCCAGCGTGCTGCCTAGCTCCACTCTGGTGCTAAGGCCCACTACAATGTTAGAAAATGAGGAACACCTGTAAAAGCACATATGGAAAAATGAAGTAACCATCTCTGCTCAGCTGCTGTTTGTTGCTGGTTCTATTTGACTGTCAGTGTCAAACACGTTTCCAGCTTAAATTGAGTGGGCTGTTTTAACTCATGGGAAGTGAACGTAAGACAAAAGTACAGCCAAGTCCTCGCAACTCTAACAATCCTTAAAACCTGTAAGAGCAGGTAGGATCGCAGTGGGCTGAGGAAGAGGACACCAGGAAGGCAGCATTGCTGCACTCCAGCAAGGTTTCCCTGAAAATAAATGGCAAAATAACAACCAACCAACCAAGGGATGCAGAGGTAAGTATGCTGGCTAGTTACAGGTGAGAGTGACACATAGCCCTCGGTCCCAATTGTGAGATTCAAACTGGGTTTCAGCAGGAAACTGCTCCTGCTAGGGCCTCAGCAAGGCACCTCCACCTGCGAGTGTCCAGAATTAAAATTAAAAAATCCCCTTGTTTCTCAGGAGCAGCATCTCCTTGGGTTTGTCTGTGTTGAAAAAGTGCAAGAGTGGCTACATGGACATCCCCTGCTTAGCTTGCATGCTGCTGCTGGTGTAGCTGTGACGAGCTGTGCAGTTTTGCAGCTGCTGACGATGACTGTGCTGAACAACCACACGTCACCACGGGTCCACTACCAGCAGTGCTGGCTGCCACAAGGGCAATCAGGAGGGATGGGCGTGTTCTGAAACACCCTTCAGACACCTGCAGTCAGCTATGTGTAACGTCATAAATGAGGAAATGACTTGGACTATGGAGTTCTAGCTCTAGCTAGAAGAGATCATAGAATCACCACAGAATCACCGAACAATTTAGGCTGGAGAAGACTTAATCATCAAGTCGAACCATCAGCCTGACCTACCGAGTCCCATCACTAAACCGTGTCCCTTAGTGTCACGTCCACACATCTCTTAAATACCTCCAGGGATGGAGACTCCACTACTTCCCTGGGCAGCCTGTGCCAATGCTTGACAGCCCTTTCTGAAGGAATTCTTCCTAATATCCAATCTAAACCTCCCTTGACACAACTTGAGACCATTTCCTTGAGTCCTATTCCTGGGAAAAGAGACTGACACCCTTTTGCTACAGCCTCCTTTCACGTAATAGTAGAGAGTAATGAGATCTCCCCTCACCCTCCTTTTTTCTCCAGGAAGGAGGACCCCAGTTCCACCAACCACTCCTCGTATGTCTCATTTTCTAGATCCTTCACCAACTTTGCTGCTCTTCCCTTAACACGTTCCAGCATCTCTCGTAGTGAGGGGCCCAAAGCTGAGCACAGTACTCGAGGTGCAGCCTCACCAGAGCAGAGTACAGGGGATGATCACCTCCCTGCTCCTGCTGGCTGCACTATTCCTGATACAAGCCAGGATGCCGCTGGCCTTCTTGGCCACCTGGGCACACTGCCAGCTCATGTTCAGCTGGATGTTGACCATCATCCCCCCAGGTCCCTTTTTCCTGAGCTACTTTCCTGCCAAGCTTTCCCAGCCCCGCATTGCTGCATGGGGGTGCACTCAATCCCCTCAGCCAGATCACTGATAGAAATGTTAAACAAAACTGGCTCCACGATGGAGCCCTGGGCAATACCACCAGTAATGAGCCACCACCTGGCTCAAACTCCCTTCAGTGTGACTCCTTGAGCCCAGCCACACCACTCCTCATGGTCATATCCCCAGCACAACTCAGTCCTATCCAACCTTCCTCCTCCACCTTTCAGTGACTGCAGTTAAAATAATGGTTATACATCATCCCTAACTACAGGGAAACCCCAGTGTTTGTACCTTTCTAATTGTTTTTCTACAGAACAATTCAGTCGTAAAGAAGGTCATATTTGAGACTGATGTGTCTGCTAAATACCTTGCTGGCAAAACAACAACACTTTTACAATGTGAAATTCATCTTATGGATTTAAACTCAATACACAAGTCACTAACATCACAAGCACACATTCTATTAAATATGTTTTTTTGTAATCCAACAGACCCTTCAGAAAATGGTCCATACACAAAATCAGCTGGGGTTCAGACTATGCTTGTGACTAGCAAAAACAGCAGAGCAAAATGAAAAAAAATTAATGTTTACCTTTGAGGGATCGGCCATGATTCTGCTTAAGTACTGAAGTTAAGTAGTGAGGAGACGATGACCTACTGAAAAGAAATTCAACAAGTCAAAACCAACCCCTAATTTGCTGAATAATTTGTACAAAGTACATTAGACACAACGCCATAAACATAGAAAGATTTAAAAAAAAAAAACAAAAAACCACACTATATCTTGGTGGATAAACCAAACAGGCAGCCATTTCTCTTTCCCTCAGTAGATGGCCTGACACACTGATCATTACACATTGTTTATGTAGCACAGGGAGCAATCAGCAGCACTTGGAAAAACACCCCAACACACACACTGAGGAAGAGTTTTGTTGGCAAGAGATACTAACTTCTACAAATCTACAAATAAAGGCTGGATATTAAATATAAGTGTGTGTGTGTGTGTGTGTAAAACCCACACGTGAACACAATGTTAGCTTACACAGACACCTGGAGCCCAAGAGCAGCAGAAGAGATGAGAACCAGTTGTGTTTGTTGTTCTTTGAAGTGATGGTAACAGATTATAAGAGATTAGCAAAAACGAAATATAGCGCTGTGCAAAAAGCTGGGGAAGAACAACAAAAACAACAACAAAGGCATCTGCTGATTCTGAAGTTAGCAGAAGCTGGGCTGTTTTGCTGGTCATGTTAGTTGTTTTTTTTTTTGCATTATCAGGCCAACTTTCGTCTGGCAGAGTACCATTTAACACACTGCAGAACAAAAAGCTGGGCTATACATCCAGCCCTAAGTATTCAGTTCATTATAAATGCATTAGCAAACTGAAATGCATGAAATAAAAACAGTGCACAACCTTTAAAATTCCATGAAACACCAAAAAACATTTTTAATTCTTCTACTTGTACTGTAAAGGGTGACGAACAGATTTTGGCAAGCCCAATCTGTAAAAGCTACCTCATAGCATCAATAGCATCTTTACGTTGAATCCTAAACAAAATATTTTTCACTGGTCTCTGGCCTGCTGCTGCAGCTGTGCATACCTTGGACCCCTGAACTCAACTACTCTGCACAGCTTTTTATGAGGGATGCCCACTTAATGCCACCATGGCTCAGATTTGCCCTCAATGATCCAAACTCAGCTTGCCATTGGTAACAGCTCCAAGGGTCATTGCAGTACGGACTGTGAATGGCAAGGAGATAGTGCACAAATTGAAGTAAGCTGACTTGAGATGCGTCATCTGAGCTACATAAGGAGCTCTGGTTGCAATGTAGACTGCCTGGCATTGGTAAGCAAAGCTAATGAAAAGGAGAGTAACGTTTAGCCTCTTCCAATGGGGTAACCGCAGTGAAAAAGATTCAGCACAGTTTGCAGATTCAGTTTGCACAGTTCAATGCAAGCATCCAAAACTCCAGTTCACTCTCTCTTATGTTTTCTTGTGGGGGTGATGGAGTGCTGAGAGATCCAAAACCAGAAAAAGAGAAAAAAATCAAAAGGAGAGGAATGTACCCAGCCCAACACAGCTGGCTCTGTAGTCTTCAGGTCAAGTGTACAAATAGATGCTAAATATCTTCATCCTTTCATTTGAGCTCAGATCCTTCAGGAACAATATACACAGAGCTTTACTGGATCAAATTAACACTTAGTGTATTGATTAAGATAATCTATGCATATGCATGAGGCATTTGCAAGATGAAGATCGTGGCAGCGTCTAGAGTGCAGTGATACAATACAGGTACTAGAAGCAGGACGCAGTTAGTGGCCTAGCACCAACCTGTTGAACAAGCTACACAGAAATAAAATGCACCAGCCATGTCAATCACCTACTATAATACAAGCTTCCACTTAACTAGACACAGATTACAGTTTCGGAAAGCTTCTGATCAAAGCAACACTTTAAATTTTATTTTAGAGTGCTGTTGAATGATAGGTATATTCCCCACGAACACACTGTAAAATAATTATGAACACAAGCACTCCCACAGAAAAATTCAGAGACTCTCGCAGTTGAATTCTAGCATTGCCCCGGAGTTAAATTTGGATGGCTGTTCCCAGTCTCTCTCCAACTGTTCCTTTGGGCTTCCTCTTTCCCTCCACATACAAGCCAACGTCTTGGGGCCCTTCCCCAGAATTAAGCCAGAATTTAAATCTAAACTCAATTTTTTTTAAACATGGAAGGGAGAAAAAAATTGTTTTTCTGCCTATAAGCTAAAGTCTTAGACGTGTTTTTGTTATTAAAAGGAAAAAAGATAGCTTTCATTAGGAATAAGTCAAGTGTCTTAAACTGCCGCTTTATTTTACTGTTCTTACAAATACAGGCACTACAAAATCCGTCATGTTTTTAAGTCAGTGGAAGGTAGTTTTGCCATGTGTCTTTATGAGGACCAGGATTTCCTTGTGATTTGCAACTGTTGGCAAGTGTGATTAATCCTTCCATTTAAGAAAAAAGTTATCAATTTGAAGCTGTTGGTTTTGAAGTCTTGGTCTTGCCGGTACTTCAGCACTCACTGAGATAAAATCTCTCCTCCTTCCCTACACCTAATTTCACTGTGTTGTTTTTATACAAAGTTAATCATACTTCAGTGCTTATATCACGGGACTGACCTTGAACATGCTGGATACACTAAACACGTATCTGGGCAAAGCTGTCTACAGCCCGCCCTAGGCTGAGTCTCATTTGATCCCCTGCTCCTTTGGCTGAAGAGAGAACCTCCAGGGATCCCTTCCAACTATTTTTGCAGCTTGTAAGGTGCAAGCCCAACCCTAAAAGCCCCTTCTATGTGAACCTTCAATTGCTGCAAACAGCTATGGCTCACATGGTGGTGTCAGATCCCAGGGTCAACGTCCTGTGAGACTCATAGAAAGTTCTGCTAAATGCTCAGTTTTACATCCTGCTTCAGTAATCCCAGTTCCTCCTGTTTGTTAAGGGAACTCCTTGCAGTAAGGCAAGGCAGAGGGCAATGTTCAGACATCATAATTATCTCTCATCTCACTCAAATCATTTGCCGAACTAGATAAACTGGCCACTTGCCTACCTAACTCCTGATCTCAGCAGCAGCAGCGCATTCCTATTTGCTTTCTGTCCTCCCACTCTCCATGCCACCTCCAAGTGCTTACTCAGGCTGACATTCCTCTTCCTGTACCAAGAATGCATGACACTGACTTGAAATTCTCTCAAAGCTATTGCCTAATCTTAAAATGCATCAAATGAGGAAGCCTTGATTTGAGAAGCGTAGCAGATTCCACCTCGCATGACGTTCAGGGTAAAGACTTTTCTTCCCATCCCCACTGCAAAATGTTTTCCCACTGCAAATGGCTCGGTGAAAAACATGACTCTCAGACCAGCAGTCGACTCTTAGAAATCAGTGAGAAAAACAGTGCCTGTTTGCAAAGTCCCTCAACAAAGGCAGCATATACCTCAACATTAATTGTTCTTGTCTGGGTTATTCCAGCCAGGACCCCTGGCGAGACACAATAGAAGGGTAAAAAAAAAAAAAAAAAACATCAGTAGAAGGAAGATGAAAGAATATTTAAGAGAAAGCCAACCCACTGCCCAAATGGGGGAGGGGAGACAGGCATGGAAAATTAATAAGACCCAGAAAGAAAGAAAAAAAAGGGGAAAAAACCATGAATCTGGAATAAAATATAAAGTTTACTAAATATTTGCTGCAGAAAGAGGAGGAAAACCTGACCTCCATGGCTATGAAATCAGTGCCTCCCCACTTCTCTCTCTTCTTAGTTATAAAGGAGACTGGGAGACCAACCTGAGATCTATGACTCCATGATCTGCTATCTGGGAGGTCTGAGCTCATTACACTCTTCTCTAGCCAGTTTCCCTGCCTGTCTATCCAGTTCACCAAAGTTCTACTCCAATTTTTCTTCCCATGGAAGTCAGTAACAATACATCAACAGCTTATGTGGGCATTTCCTCTGCTAGGTGGGTGACTGTACCTGCATGCTGCACTTGTAAGAGAAAATTCACCTACCTTGGTGGTGATGCTGGTGGAGTATAAAACGCAAGTGCTGAGGGAAAAGGCTGTTTCTTCAGTGCTTGAACAAGATTAGGCTTATATTCTGGATCAACACACCATAACGAACCTTTTCCATTCACCTGCAAGGAAGAAGCATTGCCAATTAGAACATCCAGGGACCAAGTTATTTCATATTCCCAAGACACAGCAAAGTGTGATAATGTAGGCACCACTTCAGTGCTGGTGACGTACAGCACCCTCACGTGGCTCCTTGATCTGCATGGATGAATGCGATGAGTGTGCAGCCTTGAGACCCCTGTTACATGGTATGGAAACGTCTGTCTTGCAGCTTGGGATACCATTTCCAAAGCCCCTTCTTTAAAACCCTGTTTTCTTTCAAGTTTGTTGACTGAAAGCTGTAAATTTTATTTAAACACTTCATCAACACCAAAGCCAAAGAGCCTTCCCCTTAATGGAGATAATGGCAACATACTCATTTAACTTTATTCCATCTGTAAAAGCAATTTGTTGGATGCTCAGCTACAAATTGGATTACCATATTCACACTTCTTCAAAATCTGAAAACCTAACTAATTCATGTATTTTTGATGCACCTGATGATGTTAGCACTGCTGTGCCCATCATTCCTGATGTTAAATTTGATATTGCAAAAGTCAAGCAGAGCCATAGGAACTCACCCCACCAGCAAACCTGCTCTGCACTGTTTTATCTATGACTTTAGGCAAGCACTTCTACTTGATACCCAATTCAGTTTAACTGCAGGCTGCAGCCAGAAAGGGGCTACTTTCCCTCTTTCATCTTCCCAGCCACTTACTTCCACCAGCTTGCTGACCTGACAAAACACCACCATAATTTTTAGTGGGTGCTCTGCACGCGAGCTGAACGAGTGCACACCCTGAAGCAATACAAATGTTCAACCCAGTGCAAGAGGCAATAAGCAGGGTGACTAAATAAAGCATGGAATCATCTCAGCTTTAAAACAAACTATCAGTATTCCTGGAAGAGGTCTAACCACAGAAACAGAAGTGACAGCGTATGGGTTGAGCCTAAGTAGCCTGTGCAACCAAAGACCACTTGAACTCAGCCATTTGTCCTAGCAGATAAAGCCTAGACAAGCCAGGATGTTAAATTGCCTTCAGAGGTTACTATTTCATGTCAATAGTGCCATCTTTTTCTGCATCTTTCTAATGCTCCTAATTTGACTTGCAGTATTTTATCTAAGCAAATTAAAAAAAAAAAAATTGGAAACAAAAATATTCTGGCATTTTGAAATGTTGGACTGTGTTGTGATGACAAAGTTCCCAGGCCCCAGAATTTCTCAGGGCTTGATTAAAGCAACTGATGCTGGAAACAAGATGCCCCTCATCATGCAGCTTTGTCCTTTGACCTTTCAAAAAAACAAAAACGGGAGTTAGGGGGGAAGGGATAGCACTGATAAAATATGGACTAGTGCTCTGATGTATTTATACCCAAAAAAGGGCCATGGGAAGTGATTCTCCTTAGGAGGATATGCTGTGGAGAGACAGCATGTGGAGAGATGGCCACCAGGAGCAGCTGGAGAAGCTACCACAACCAGCAGCTTGCCTATATCTGGGCACACAACACTGGCCCAAGCATTGACTGTTCTTTTCTATGGAAAATAAAGCAAATCAACTCCAAAGGCAGTTTCGGTTACTCTGTTTGTGTTCACCTGGTTCTGGGGGAAAACACCTGCACTAGGAGCAGCCCAGCAGGAGCTGCAGCCTTCAGCAGCTGTTTGTTCCCAGCTTCCACTCAGCACGGGGCACCCCATGCAGCTCCCACCAGTTGCTTCCACTGGAACTGGGTGAATCACTGGGAAATCCTGTGCGTGTGTGGAAGATGTATCTTGAAGTTTATGAGGTAACAGACAGCTCTCTTCTGTCCCTGCAGGTCTGTAGATATATTCTGCACCTGGGACGGGGCAATCCTGGATATATGTACAGACGGGGGGATGAGGGGGTGTAAAGCAGCCCCACAGAAAGGGATCGGGGGGTTTTGGTCGATGGCAAGTTGCCTGTGAGCCAACTGTGTGCCCTGGCAGCCAAAAGGGCCAACCATGTCCTGGGGTGCATCAAGCATGGCATTGCTGGCCAGCTGAAGGGAGCAACTGTCCCCTCTGCTCTGCACTGGTGGGGTCTCACCCTGAGGTGAGAGGTGGGCACCACAGCATAAGGAGGAAACAAAACTATTAGAGAGTGTCCAAAGAAGGGCTACGAAGATGGTGAAGTGCCTAGAGGGCAAGGTGTATGAGGAGCAGCTGAGGGCCCTGGGTTTGTTCAGCCCTGAGCAGAGCAGGCTGAGGGGAGGCCTCATGGCGGCCTGCAGCTCCCTCACAAGGGGAGCGGAGGGGCAGGCGCTGAGCTCTGCTCTCTGGGGACAGCCACAGGACCCGAGGGGACGGCATGGAGCTGGGACAGGGGAGGGTCAGGCTGGGGGTTAGGGAAAGGGTCTGCACCCAGCGGGTGGTTGGGCACTGGGACAGGCTCCCCAGGGAAGGAGAAAGGGAGGTTTGTTGAAGATATTCAAACCCTGTCCCTGTCAAGTAAACCTCGGCAAACAACCTGCACATGATAGCACCACAGTTAAGTCCGTACAGAAAGAGTAATGTATATTTTAGCAGAGCAGAGATCTGATGTGCACACACCCTGCTGCCATGGCACAAGAAGTTCCTCTTGTCGAGCACTGGCTCCTGAGACATCCCAAAGCAGCTACTTTCCCTTATGACTCTTCAACTCGTTTTACCACCATCACTATGCAAAAGCACACAGCTTTTTTACGTAACTGGCAACAAGGGCAGAGGAAGAAGCTTTCACACCCCTCTACAAACCCCAAGGGCACGTGCCCTGTCACTTTTCCCTGCGGGAGAGCTCCCAGCACTGTCTCACATTTCATGCCAGCCCAGGGGAATGGGAACACCTCCGGGGTGACCCCACCGGGCTGCAACCCGAGCCCCTGCGCCTGCTGCCAGCTGCCCTTTCACCACATGACTTTCAGTATCGACCCCGCCACCGTGTCTGCTTGGAGAGGAAAAAAAACAACTAACCAAACAACAACAAACGTAACGTCAAATATTTTTCAGCAGTGCAAGCCATGGCAGCCTTCCCCCGCAATCCATGCTGGTTGCCATCTAGAGAGCGTCCCTGAGTGACTGCAGCCTGCTGCCACGGGCAGGGTGGATGCACGTAGCCAATTTATATTAATGTATGGACAAACAGCAGCCTTCCACAGCTACGTCTGTAACAAGATGTGGTGCAGCCCAGTAAAAATAGATCTGTGGAGCGAAAGAGTCGTTGCTGAACAATCGCCCACGCTAGACGTGTCTGGGAGGTCTCACTTCACATCAGCTCAAGCAGAGACTTGTGGACGATGTCCATCAGCAGTCAGGGCACAGTGAGCGTGCTTCCACAGCCTGCTTGCCAGCTTAGCATCAGCCACAGTGAACACAGTTCACATGTTCCAGAACTGCCCTGCATGGATGGTAATGTAGAAAATGAGGAGACACTGCAGATTCTCATAGCTGATGACTGGCTGGCAGCAAAAGCCAGTGAACTATCAGAAAACTGAGCGTTTCACAGGGTGCAAAGGGCACAGATCCTTCCCTTTCAGATACTGACACTCTTCCAATATGAGAGGCAGACTTGTTTGAGAGCCAGAAAAGGCTTTAAAATCCTTCTTATCCTGCTCCCTTACTCTGCTCCTCTGATGCAATCTGTCACAGGCATCTCTTCTTCTGTGGGCACTCAGGATAGCAGAAAACCAATCATGTACTCTCTTCCAGAAAACAATTAAGATGTCATTAGCAAAGAAAAAAATGGAAGAGGACAAATTACCTTGCTCTCTTTGAGAAGCCCACAGAGGCATCACTAGCACGTGGTTACAGATAATACAATCAGCTACACCAAGCTTGTAAGCTAGTGCTGCTTGCTACAAGAAGTCACACCTTAGGAGCACAGCCAAAGGGGTCCGCAGCGTCAACGTGATCCTCCTCCATTTGGTACATGGATATATATATCCATATCCTCCACTGATACCTGCTGAGTGCAAGGCTCTACACGGAGGACCTCCACCTACCTTGAGAGGCTGTCAGACATGCCAAACACTGCATGCATTTCTGATAACAAGCCTATTGCCACTTAGGCTGATGTCCAAGCACACGGGTTCAGGGTTTGTTAGTTGACTTTAGGGCAGGGTGAGGGGGGTGAACACTGTTCCGTTTTGTTTTGTTTCCAGATTCAGAGCTGCCTTCTTGAGGAACAGGATGGGAAATGAGAGAGGAAGGAAGGAAATCACTAATAAAATCATTCAAGTCAGTAGAAGAAACAAGCTATACAGAAATAAGTATTCGTGACTTTAAGGAGTAGATCTTTACATGTAGTTTGTCTCAAAAAGACTGCAGACACAGTTATGACAGCACCATTACAACAGAGGTGAAAGCACAAAAACACTACAGTATACTAAACACAGGAATAAAGAAGACTGTTTGAAAGCTCAATCTGTGCTAAGAGAAGATCACAATCGAAAAGTCAGTGTAATATACAAAATAGCTTTCAGACTGAGAAACACACCTTATCACAGCGCTTCCATTATTTTCCTACAATAATTCAGATGCTTTTCCTAGTAAAAAGTTTAACGGAACAGCAAGCAAATAAGTGAGCTGAGGTATGTGAGAGTACAGGACAGGAAAATACAATTTGAACAGAATTTATTGGAAATGGGTTAATAAATAGGAAATATTGGCATCAATGAGTTCAGCACAACACCAAGAAATTTGAAAGATACCCGAATTCATGGTAGGTCTGTGCAATCTTAGTTTGAGCTATTATTTTCCTGACGCAGTTCCCAAAGCACAGCCTGCCACTATGCCACCCATGTCCTGCAGTCTGCATCTTCCAGTTACTTTCATGTTGTTCCCACTGGTGGAGCAGTGACTGTGTGTATTCACACGTGCGTGGAGGTGGGAAGAGGACAAACATCCTCGAGCTCTGCAGCTTGGCACCTCCCACCAGCAGCAACCATGGGCTGCTGGAGGAAAACACCTCCGTGGGTTACAACACACTTGCTGTAGGTACAAACTCCAGTTTCAACTGCAAGGCTGGCACCTCTGCTGAACTCACACAGAGCTCTGCAGAGCTTACACTTGTACAGTTACTCCAACAATAGACTGCTTTGGCAGGTACCCTAATGATTATATCCTCCCTAGCAATGAGGGTACCACGTGTCAATTCCAAACATCATTATATGACCCAGTTCAGAAAATTAGCACAGGCAAAAGATTGTTTTATTTGCTTTTTAAATTTATCCTCAAACAAATAAGTCCCTTTAAAGAAAAAAAGGCACAAGACATCCTAGAATAGACGTCTAAAACATCAAGCTGACTATTATAGCCTAGCAAAATTTTAAGTAGAAACAAGGCCCTTTACAATAACACACCAGCCAGCTTTGTAAAGGATCCATCACAGTTAGCTCTACCCAGCTTAGTACTAAATAAAAACACAGGGTGACAGAAGTGACTTGGACACTTGTGGTATTTCCAAACTATCCCTGGTCATAAGTAAAGTGTTAAAGGATTTCAATATACAACTGTTTCACACATGGGAGGAGGGGAGTCCATGAAAATAACAGGGTTTTCTTAATTTCCTTGTGAATTTCAAGCTCTACTCAACTCCCTCCCCCCAGGCCTCACCTTGCCATGGCTTCTCTCCACCTTTCGGAAACATTTGTTCAAGGAGAGGTTGTGTCGGACAGAGTTCTTCCACCCCGTCGGTGCTGTGGCAAAGTAGGGGAAGCGCTCCAGGATCCAGCTGTAGATTTCTTTGACTGGGAGGCTCTTGTTGGGGGAGTGCTCGATGGCCATATAGATGAGGAGGCTGAAGGAATAAGGGGGTTTGGAAGTCGATGATTTTTTCTCTGGGTTCTGGTAGCAGGACGGCGAGAAGGATGGCACGCTGTCACCCTCTATGTCATACAAAGGGCTAACAATTGGAAGACCCTCGCTTCCAAGGCTGAAGTTTGTGAGAAGATTAGTACTTTCGTGCAGCCAGTTCAAATTCGTGAGTTCATCATCAGTTGAATCGCTGTCCACCACTGTGGCCTTGGGCCTCCCAGCATCTCCTGCTTCAGGCAAACTTCCCATCCTGTGGACCTGCCTTAGTCCTGCAGCTTTTTCTGCTCCTGGCGTTTTAGCTTTCCTGTCCGGAGTCATTCCAGTGACTGGACCCATTTAGCTTTATTGGTCTGCAACAGAGGAGAAAAATCAATGCAAAACTTCAAAATCACGTTCAGTGTCAGCCCAAGCTGAAAAATTCCCAAGGAAACATGACACTATACTGACCCATGCTGTGGTCACTGAGGAGAGACAGGGTTAAAAAAAAAAAAAACAAAAACCTCTTGTAAACCCTTTTATCTCCCCCGGCTTACAGCCAGAACTCACGGTAAGCCCTTGGAAACTGCTCTACTTGTCTTGAAATTTCAGTTTGGACACCGAAATAACAGCTATCGGTGTCAACATCTGAAAGAGACCTCAACAGGTAGGATCTAAACCATTCTGTTCTCACATTAAGTCTTTAATTATATTCATTACATTGTAAATTAACCCTATTTAGAAGTGCTTGCTTTTGATTCCTGGAGAGGAAAAAATAAGTTGCAGATCTTAAATAGCAGACAGTCAACTTGCGGTCCTGGTGCAAATTACGTCTGTACAACCCCCTGCAAGTCCCAGTCATTCCTAGGCACTCCCTCACACTGCAGAGCTTTAAAACAAGCCACCAAGCAAACCGCTATGCTAACAGCTGCATTTTTCTGCTGATGTAACCATGTCACAGCCTCGCTGCACCTAAAGCTTTGGCCAACACAGCTGTATCAGAAGCACAGATCACTTTACACACGTGGCTATACCAGCCTCCTATAAATGTAAGGCTCTCCAGCTACTGATGCAGAAGTCATCTCATCAGGCAGTGCAACGCACATTAGTGATGTCTTCTTACATTTTTTTGTAGTATTTGCATGAACACGTGGCTTTGTGCACTTGGATCTTCTCCTGCAGAGGACATGGAGACAAGGACCCGCTCAGCCTCGTACGAGGGCAAACTGTCAGAGCAAGTCTACTGCTGCTAAGATTTCAATGGAAATTATCGCATCAATAAGAGTGTTTAGACAATTTTTAGTTAAGTGCTCCACTCTCAGAAGGACTTATTAATACAATTTTGTTTGTTTGTTGTTCTAATTCAAGAACAAATACTCTAAGGGGAGAGATTAGTCTGTTTTCTTTATGTTGGAGGAGAGCAACGCAAGAGCAAGGTGCAATGTGGTGACACAGAATCTGCTCCTCCTCCAGAAAAGCACTGCTCCCTATAAGCAATTTATTCTCTTCATCTGCCTGTAGTCTTTCATGCAGCTACTGCCAAGCTTTCCTTGTTTGCCCCTTTTTTTCAGGGGATACCTTACCAGTCCCTTTATGTCAGGGGGCTATGTGAGCTGGAGAAATCAAAGATCCAAACCCCAAAAAGGTGATCTGCCTTGCACGCTGTGGACCAACAACTCCACCTTCTCCAGAAAACAGAATCTGTACTTACACAGTGCTAGAAACCATCCCCCAAAATTCAATTTATGTGCAGGGACAGGCATGATTAACTATTAGCTCAGTCATTAAAAAAAAAATAAAACAAAGCAAACTGCTCAAATTGCTCTCTACAAATTACTTTTCCCCCTAAGTTGGTGGATGCTGGCTTTAAAACAGAGCAATTTATACACATGTCTATGTTACTTCTTCAACCCTTCCTTAAATAAAAAACAAACGAACAGTGATAAAATCCATAAAGTAAGACAAACCCAAATTCTGCCACAAAGTTTCACCATTTTCCTTACATGGGACAACATTACTCCCTTGTCCTGTGTCCCTTTACCTATCTATGTACTAGCTTCCACTGCTCGCTGTGTATTGATTTTAGTACTTGGTTCAGAACACATGAAATTTCCCTTTGCCAGTCTCTGGTCAGCACAGGAGATCAGAACCATGTGCACACAAACAAACCTAGGTCACTGTATTTATTCCTTTCCTGAACATGAGGCAAGAGAGTCTGTTTTAAAACGCAAACATGGCCCAGACACTCCAAAGTGTAGAGAAAAGGGAAACATTAACTTAACCTGGCCCTTCAAATTAGGTCAGCATTGTGGCACCCACATGCTTTTTGTTTGTGTGCTGTTATGTGCTAGCAGAGGACCATTAGAATAATTAATATTCTACTTCAAATTCTTTACAGCAACATATTTATAGTAAATAATATGCAATGTTTCCCTCAATAGATGCATTATGAAAAGCCATGTTTTAGAACATCTTTGCTGCCCGTCTCTGCTATGAGCAAGCAGGGGATTGTGGACACGGACGATCCAGTGGGAATAGCACTGTAAGAGCACGGAGGGCAGTTCACAAGAAGAGAAGAGCATGTAAGAAGCCCTCTGGTGCAGACATCATGGTAGATTGTGTACAATTGCACCCTCAGATTATTTCCCAATGTTTCTCTCCGTTATCAGCTAGGAAGGTTGATGCAAACAGGGTTAGAGGGAAGCAGGACTTGCTCTCCAGTGCTCCCACCCCAGCTGAATTAGCAGCACCAATACAAACCATGAGAGAAACCCAGCAGAAAGGCAAGGGTAAGGGTGTGCAAGGCCACCTCGTGCAATTTACCTTCCATTCCTTTTTTGTCTTACTGACACCTTCCCTGCCTCTTCAACTGCTCCTGTGGCAGAAAAAGCCAGGCAGGACAACCCCCTCTGAGCACCTGCTCTGCCAATGAGACAAGATGAGCTCCGTTCCCCTCTCTTCCTGCTGTCCCCCAGCCTCTCCTTGCTGAAGGATGGCAGGTGGCAGCCCCTCACCAGCCTCTCCAGCTGGCTCCCCCAGCGCCCAGAAGCTCACTGCTATTGCCATGGGGACAGCCCCAGCCCTACAAGCAGAGCCAGGACTCAGCCCCCAGCCTTCCGAAGGCAGAAGCCTGAAACACACCTCTACAAACACCAGCTCGGTGCTTCACCCTGCCAGTGCGTGCACAGGAGTACAGCGCAGTGCCATTACCATTAACACCCACAACAAAAAGCAGGAGTATTCAAGGCCTAAGGGCATCACGCACCCAAATCCCAACCCATTCAAGCACCCATTCTGGTGAGCACCTTCAGAACAAAGCCTGCCAAAACATCTCCTCCTCAAAAACAAAGCACTGCAATGGACGTACGCATTATTTTGCGATGTAATTATATACGGAGGACTACGATTCTGGGACAAGATGATTAAAAAGCTGCAAAGCCAACTGAGGGTGCTCGACTAAAAGCTTGGAAGCACCAGAAAGAAGATGAGAGAGGCAGCCTGCTTTCCAGCACTGGTGATTTTGGTATCACTTGAGAGTGCACGGGAAAGCCAGGAACAGAGCTCCCTTCTAACAGTGCCAAGTCCCGGTAAGTCCTGCTCCCCACACCACCCACGGAGCAGGGCAGACTCAGGCTGTAGGTGTACTGAGGTAGCAATCAGGTTTAGAGAAACCCCAACGTACCTGAGGGGGATATTCAGTGTCACGAGACACTGTGCACGGTGCTGTTGCTGAAGAAACCAACCCACACTGCCCGGTAATTAATTACCAGTGCATCAGAAACCGACTACTGGGTCACAGCTGCTTTTAGCAAGCAGCGGGGGAGATGCCTGCTTCTTTTCCGAGCAATGAGTTCCTGGTTGGAAAATCCTCAGCAAGCCAGCCACCAAGTTCAAGGAAAATCTGTCTGCTCCAAACACAGAGAATATCTCTCAAAAAACATCAATACAAAAAAGCACTTACAGAACAAAATGGTTTTGACAATCTTCTTTCAAACTCAAGAGCTCACTTTGAGAGAGGTGTCGGGGGCTGAAAGGCACTTGGTATAGAAGGTGAGGGCTCAAAAGCCAGAGTAAGCACAACACAAGGCACAGTTTTGTCAACAGGTGCCTTGCTGAAGAAGTCTCCGCTCCAGAAGAGTCCAGTGAGGAAGCAGTAGCAGATACCTCGGTCCCACGGTGACCCTTCCCCAAAGCAGCGGTACTGGAGGTAACCACGTGCAGCCACTGCTTTATCACCGCAGCTGCCGCAGGTAACACACAAACTGAGCTCTTTCTGCCTAGACTCAACAGCCCAGAGAAAAAGCATTCAACCTCTTGATAAAAAGAAGAAAAAAAGCAAAATTCTACTTTTTTTTTTGTGCTGTGTTATTGTGTGAGCAGAGCTGCTGCTTGACCCATCTTCACGTCCCATCTGACACCACCCTGCACTGCGATGAAGGGTGCCACAGAGCATCTGTGAGCACACCCACGCCCCAGGGCAGGGAGACCCTCTCCAGAATTAGCCTTGCCCCTTTGTTTCTGTAGGACTAACCAAGCAACCAGGTCTCATCAGCTAGCAGTGCCTTTGGGAAGACCTGCAAACTGCTAGCAGTGCAGTCATTTCCCTCTAGAGTTAGAAAAAGACCACGCACTGAGTAACAGAGCATGATTTTTATGCAGGGGAAGAGACTTTTAAAGGTGTCAAATAAGAGCAGCACTGGAACCACGCTCAGTGCAACAAGCTCAGGGCACACAGCCTGAGTTACAGGCGTATTTGTACAGTCCCTACATAGGTTTGTGCAAACATATACAGGCTCTGTGAGAGTGTTTAAGAATACCAGCACACGCTTTTACTTGCAAGCAACTACACCAGCATTAAAAGTCTTCTATTGATTTTTCGTATTCCCTTCCATTCATAGGAAATGCAGCTACACCAGGGGTTGTCCCGACTTAAACACATCAGTGTGTGCATTGTGTTGTTAAACGGCACAAGCACACGTATAAATGACTGTCACCACTCACACAAAGTTTGCAATACACTTTCCAGCCAGCACGCTCACAGTAAAGGACCAACGAGAGGCTTTTTTTTGTGTTAAGGGGAAAAGTAACGCAGCTCCCTGCCCGGCTAGTGAAAACCCATTGATAAAAAGCTGGAAACGTTAAAAGCACCACATTCACATGGCTGCGAGCATTCAGAGCATGGCACCAGCCCATTTTTCCATCGATTTAACCTTCTCCCCTCCCTCCTCCCCTTTATCCCAGGCTCCTCTCCACTTCACAGCATTGTTCCGCAGGCTGGGGTCAGAGTCAAGTCTCCAAAGCGCTGCAAAAGGCCTATATTTGATTACAATGCTGTGTGATGTCACGTATCCAAGACAACTACGGCACTATGGTCTCCTGAGGACAAAACTACCTCTTGGTGACAGATTTCAGCAGCCTGGCATGCAACTGCATGCATCCGTGGGCTCCAGGCTGGGCAGCTGTGCTCCCAGCAAAGCAGGGCGCCAGCACCCTGCCCACTCCTCCTCCTGCCGTGGAAGCCAAGAGAACTGAAGGGTGGTTGTTTCAGGTGGTTATCAGCCTCTCCGAGTCAGTCTGCCACACAGAGAACCTGTGAACTTCTGCATTTCTTCCTGGCAAAAGTGTGTGCAAAAGACAACAGAGGGGCTCCAGGTGCAACAGTTCCAAGCTTCTCCCATTTTAATGTCAATAACCTCCCACACCCCTTCATCTAATTAAGAGCAGGGGTTTAAAAAAAAAAAAAAAAAAAAAAAAGGAAACTAATAACAACTGATGAAAGGATCTGATATTAATAGAAGCTAAAATACACTCAGCATGATTTGAAAAGGGAAGGGGATAAAACCTTATCATAGCCCAGGAAAGGAAACAGACATTTTATCCAACATCTAATTTGTATTTTAAAAGTTTGTTAATTAAATATACATACACACACACATATTTTTGGGATTAAAATAAGTATTTTGAACGAAAACAATATGTAAACTCAGATAGGCCCAGGCAATGGGGCCCTCCAGGCCTCATCCATCGCAGAGCCTTTGGACCGTGTCCTTCAGGGTTGCCTCCAAGGAGCCTGAAATCGCGCTGTGAAGGGCTGCAGCCAGCTTGGGACACAGTTCCTCCTGCCTCGGATTTAAAACGTGCATGTGAAAGCAGTCCAGGTATAACAGAGAAACTGGGAAGTGACAAAAAAAAAACAAAAAAAAAAACAGGGAAATCTAAACCATTTAAGAGAACTTGGGTGTCACTGGAAGTGGAAAAGCTTGGTGGTTTTTTTTTTGTTTGTTTTTAAACAGGAAAAGTGCTTTATGTCCAATAGCAAAGCTGCTTAAATTCAGTACACTGCTTGCTAAATGAACTAAAACACACACAGACGTGAGCCACTGCTATGTTCAGAAATGCCTCATTTGAGCAAGTGTATTGCCATGTAGGGCTGATGCTGATTTTGTTTTCATGATAACTGTTAAATGTTTCTCTACCATCCCCTTGAACCAGAAGTGAATATTCTTTTAGCTACATTTCAGCTACTTTCTGTAACAATTTACTACTACTAGCAAACAATGTTATATTTTCCATATCACTTTTCTGCCTTCTTCAGCCTTAAAGCACCAGAATTTCTCATTTTCCACTGAAAACCAACACGCTCGAGCTTCACCTGAAGTGACCCTTACGCAAGATTTAATTTACAAGCACCATCAGCGCCTAACACAAAATACCCTTCACATTATGACTTTGTAATTGATGAGCTTTCGCAGATTGCTATTTCCCTGCTACCAAAGTGCAGGTTTTCCTCCCAGCTATCAGGCCCAGGCACATTTTGAGAGGGCTTTTCAGGAACCCTCCCTGTGCAGGACAGGCCCAACTTCTGCCCTGCTGCTTGATTTTCCTTTTAGCCATATCCCAAAAGCAGCTGTTAGCATCAATGTATCTTGATGCAGGCCAAATATACGAACACCACCTGCTGCCATCCTCAGAAGCACTCAGGCACTCCCAACTCCGTTGAATCTGGCTTTCTGTATTAAAATTCCACCAGAAGAATCCCTCTGCTAACAATGGCTGGGGCACAAGTTGATCCTTTCTTCCCCACAGCAATCAGACGCTGGAACAACTGGGCCAACCCAGTTCATCGTCACACAGAGCCCTGCGGGCTGCCGGCACACCTTCAGATGAAATCCGACGGATGATGCAAGTTTCTCTGACTGCAGAGGAAAGGCAGCTGTGCCAACAGGTAGGTCACTGAGGCACCAGCTGACATCTGACACTTCTCAGACTGCACAGCCAAGAGTCCAAAAGCAAATGAGCTCGTACTTTGACTGGTCAACATCCCTACACCAAGTCACATTTTCTGATTGCTGGTCCAGGGATTTTGGCTCACCGGCCAGAGGATGAGGGTTGAGCAATTGCTCCTGCTGTTTGGCAACCAGCTTCCCAGCTCCCGCTCCCAGTTTGAGTTTGTGTGAGCTTTTCAGTCACCGAGCAATCTTCGCAGGCAGTAATTATCTTTTAGGCGACTACACACTTGTCCCGAATGCAAGCACAATGCAGTGCAGCAACAGGTTGTTGAAAAGGAAGCAAACAGCAACCACACATTAACCAGGAAACTACAAGTAGCTACAAAGTGCATGACAAGAGCGTACTAAAAATGATCCAAAAAAAAAAAAAAAAAGACGACAAAAAAAAAAAAACCCTAAGCATGGTCACTCTACCTGAGGCAGGATTTGGAAGTACATGAGGTCCCACTTTGTGAAGCACACACCCCATCCCCAAAAAAGCGAGTGCATTTCATGCAGCACACACAGGTGGGGCGCTCACCTGGTGGAAAATGAGTGAAATAATACAAAGATGGAGTAGAAGCACCTGAGTACCCCCAATCCTGTGCTTAATAGATGGAAAACATGGTCACTCCGGCAGGGTCAGAGGTATCCAGTGATGCTGTTGAGGCACACTGAGCAATGCCAACCAGTAGCTCTGACACAGACAGGCCATGCTCAGTGCCAACAGGGGGGAAGGACAACACTGCCTCTCTGCAACGCATTTCTAACTTGTTCCTTTGGTAAGTCCCAGAGAAGAGGTGGTACCGGTGGTACCCAGCTTGGACTAAACTGCCCTCCTGTAGGACAGCCAGCAGGGGTACCACAGGGGCAAGCAGACCACATGGGGACTTTCTGCCAGCAGGAACTGGGTGAAAGCAAGCACAACTCATACTCGAATCCTTGCAGAGGGCACAGAAGGAGAGATTTCTACAGCAGCAGTAGCTAATTTAATAAGGGAGCTCTTAAGATACCCTAACCTCTGAAGAAAAGCAGAGAACTTGAAGTCTAGGTTGAACTTAGAAGAAAAAAAAAAAAAAGATTTGAACATAATAGAAAAAAAGTAAAAACAACATTGCTGAGTTTTGGCATAAATCATCTGATATACATACAAATCGCAAGCTTCCCTTAAAATGAAACTGGCACTCAGGTAACCATCCTGTAACACTGATAACACAGGTAACCACCCTACACACAACAGCCAGTCCTCCCAGTTACCTCCAGGCCCTCAACAGCTCTTTTCCAGTGCAAGTGGGAACCAGTGCTTGTGCTTCGGAAGCCCTAACGTTTTACAGGAAAGAGACAAAGTACCAGACGCCACAGGGATGCCATCCAGCATCAGACAGCACTTCCTCTGCACTACCTAATTCATTACTAAATGGGTAAGTTGTCTCTTACCTGAACTGTATTTTGCGAATGCCCTGGAGTATCCGTATGTGCTTTTACCCAGCACAGGGAGGCGGAGAAAGAAAGTTTATCACCGCTCAACATGTGCTCAGACCAGCAAGTGAGAAGGCACGTGCAATATGGCAGGGAATGGATAAACATGTACATGTATTATGTGCAAAGGTCCCTTCAGAGACAGCATAGAAGCATCTCAGACATTTCTTGTTTTACTTGCGGATGTCTTCTCTGGGAGTCAAGGAAGCTGCCAGAGCTGGTACAAGACATGCAGGCAGCACACAAAACCTAAGACAGAAACCAATCCTTGAATTCATGATACCAGGGACCTGGACAAGGTTTGCAGTTTGCAAGTGCACACTTGTCAGCAGACAAAGCAGCATGTTTACATGAGTCACAAAACACCGATGACAGCAGAATTTCTGCACAGGAAGTTGCACAACACCATCTAATTGTCAAGCAGGAGGCACAAGAGGCAGACTCAACTGCCTCACTCTATCTACTTCCCTCCAAAAAGGAGGCTGGTTGCAACTAACACCATGACATCTCAGGCATGATCTTATCCATAACGCACCTCATTACATGGGAGGGGGTGGTACAACAAAAAGAAAACTCAAGGAGCCAAATGGAACAAAACAGGCAGAATTCACACCTCTGCTAAAAGGTGAAAAGCTGCAGCTGACAGCCTTCACTTAGGGGGACAAAAGGCCTAAGGGCTGCTTCTCCTTGATGAAGGGTCTGTGAAGGAAGGCAGTATTTCACACAGCTAATTTTGCACCTTGATGGTGCAGTAAGAATATCCCATTGAAGGATATGGCCTAAGAGGCATAGAGCAACAGCAGCGGTGAGCACACCACCCCCTCTTCCAATGCCCGCATGTTCTGCAACCTCACAGGTTATGGTCCAGCTGGGAGGAAGGCAGAATTACAACCCTAGTGGCAACAGCATCAGAACTGCCACCGTTTTTATGGGAACCAACATCTCCACGCAAGAGCCGTACCACTTTCTCGTCAGTTTGAGCTAATCCCTGTATGGCCTCTTCAGGTGCCAAGTCATCTTGTTGGCTGAAAGAGTCGGCCTTCGCTCTACGTGATGGTTCTTCAAGGCAACTAAGTTGAGCAGGCAGAGCCTGTTTTTAGTAAAGATGGTAAAAAATGAGATGCCTCTGCTACACTGGCTTGTCAGGCAGTCCTTCTAGTGTGACAGTTCCAATACACATCCCTGTATCTGTTAGTTCCTTAATGGACTGGCATGTTCCTACACTGCAATAGCTGTTGGCAATGCTGGCACCTTTCATCATGAACTCCCCAGAGGAAATGGGAAAGCTCTTCAAGAAGCAAACGTCTGGCAGCTGGAGCTGTTGAATCAGCACACTCCTTGGTTGATGTCCCTTTTGGAATAAAACACTTTAGGGCTAAGCAATACCTACAGAGCTCCTTCAGTACAGCTTGGCCTGCAGCACCTGAAGGGGTCAGACCTTCATCCTGGCAACAAAGACATCAACCAGGTTTCATACCAGTGAATCCCCCCAAGAGCACTTGGAACCACACACCCAGAATGCTGCAAGACCAATGCCTCCAACCCCCAAATCCCTCTGCTCCCAAAGGCAGCACGGCAGCCTGAATGAACATAGCATCCTCACCACACTCTGCAAGCATAAATGTGATGTAGAGCATCAGAGCTCTGCTTATGGGCACATTAAAAAGAAACAAAGCAAAACACAGAGAAGTCCTACACGTTTTATGTATCTCAAACATATGGTGTTAGAATTCCCGTCTCATTTGTATTTCTCCAAAAGCCAAGTCACAGCTTGACAACAGTTTTAGGCCAGCGTAAGCAACAACAACTGCCAGAAAAAGCAGTTCCCCCTGTGACCACTCTGGCTGCTCATACCCATCCCCACATTGACCCAGTCCTTGAGGTGGTGCAGACATCAGTGTGGTGTACCAGACAAAAGGGACAGCTGGGTAAAACCGAGGTGAGGCTGGGACTTACCTTCATAAGTGGCAGGAATGAACCACATGCTGAGCACCTACACTGGGGTGAAAGCAACATGGGAACAGACGAGCACAGAAATCATGACAACTCACTACCTTATTCTGTAAGCAGCATAAGGGAATTATCCTGCCGAGCACGTTGCACTGAGGCATACAAAAACTATTCCCAAGGTCCAAAGAAGTTGGACATGCATTGGACCTGAGCAGAAGCCATGTTGCTGCAGCCCCATAATGCCTGGTTTAAAAATGATACATCCTGGTACTCATCTAAGTTCATTAGCTCAAGCTCTGTGCCATGCTAATTGCCACAGTACAGGTTTCAGGTCAAAGCTGCCTTGTCCAGCTACCTTCTGTAGAGCTTGGGAAATGTCAACTGGCACCTGTCAAAAACAAACATGCACCAACACCACAACGCTGTTCCAAGTTTTGTCAATGTAGGACTGTGCCAGCCTCATTTATCTTGCACAGATTCATCGCCACACTGGGTTTCTAGGAGAACACAAGACCCCCAAATCCAAAAACGTAACAGAAGTTGATTGAAATGATTCACATGATGGTACATTGCAAGCCAACCACTACCCAAGTCCACCTGGATCTAAGTCACCCATAACAAGATTTGGAGTATACACCACTTGCCACATTTCTTAAAATTATCTTGATCTGTGCCAAACCATGGGTTAGGCGCAAACCTAACCAAGTTATCCTCAAAGCATTGAAGTAAAATGTGACTTAGCATTTTTTTTAACAGGTTTTGCAGAATATGTTCATCTCTAGCCTAGCTAACCACTGAAATAGGGACATACGCTTACTGGGCCCTGCCTCTTTGTTTGGGCTTTAACAGAATCCAAATCTTTATGGACAGAAGCGTGATCCCCCTACAAACTGAGACACCAGGCACATGTTCAGGTAACCCACACACACGTTACACAGCTCCTCAGCCACGGGTGTGCTCCAGCACCAGGCTCCACCTCAGGCAGGTAAAAGCCCCGGGCCTGTGAGGCACCAGAAGCAGCTCCCAGCCCCGTCAGTTCCTTATCAAGAGGGTTTCCAGAGCCTCCACCTGCCCTGCAGGATGCCCCCAGCCCACCTCCCGCACCCCCCCAGCGCGCAGCAGCGCCCCGCGCACCCACCTGCATTCCTGGGGAAACTTTCCACCAATTTGGGCAAAGCCGCGCGCGCAGCAGGATAACCTACAGCGCGTACCGCTTGCTTCACTCCCTAACTACCAAACGAGCAGCTCCGGGATTTTATTTTATATTTAAAAAAAAATAATGCTGGAAACACGGAAGAGCGAGGCGCGGCTCGGCGGGCCGAAGGCAGGCTCGGGAGGGGGGGGGGGGGGGGGGGCGAGCCGGCAGGCTGCCTGCCCGCCTGCCTCCTCATTAGCGCTCATCAGCTAACGAGCCCGGCTCCCCGGGGCCAGGCGGGCACAGCCGGGGGTGCGGGAGGAGGAGGAGGAGGAGGAGGAGGAGGAGGAGGAGGTGGAAGAGGAGCCGCCCCCTCGCGCTGCCGGGCAGCGCTTCCTCCCGCCGCCGCACGCCGAGGGCCGGGGCGCCATTTCGGGCCGAGCCGTGCCGAGCCGTGTGGTGCCGAGCCCAGCCCAGCCCGGCCCGGCCGAGCCGTGTGGTGCCGAGCCGTGCCCGCAGCGCCCCGCCGCCGCCGCCCCATTGTCCCCCCTATGCCCCCGCGCGGCGCCCGGCCCGGCCACGCGTCCCCGCCGCCCCCCCCCCGCAGCCTCTTCGCCGCGCCCTCCCTACTAGGAGAAGCCGAAACCCCCTCAGACCCTCCCGAAATAATAAATATATATATATATATACGTATATTTTGTTCTTTTAACTAAAATGGAGAAAGCAACCGCGGGCGGGTAGACGAGAAGGGAGGCGGCCGCTCACTCACCGCGGTCATGAAGCCGCGCTGCCGGGAGCGCGGGCACAATATGGCAGCGGGGGATGTGTCAGGGAGCAGCAGCTGCCGCGGCGGCGCCTCCCTCCCCGCCTCCCCATGGCAACCGGGCCCGGCCGCCACCCCTCCGCCGCCTCCCGCCGCCTCCCGCCCCGCCCCGGCACGGCCCGGCCCGGCCCCGGCCCGCCCCAGCCTCCGAGCCCCGTCAGGGAGCCCGGCCCTGGGCGGGGGGGGGGGAGCCCGGTTCCTGTCGAGGCTCCCCGGCCCTAGCCCTGCCCCCGAGCCAGCGGCCGCCCGGAGAAAGTTTCCTGGGCAGCTTGCTTTCCCCAGAGATTAAATCTGCCTCTTTTATTTTTTTCTTCCCTTGTGTCAACTTGACACACAAGAAGGATCCCGGCAGCACAAGCCCGCACGCTGCCATGTTCGCTCTGCCTTGCCCCGCATTGTGCTCGCCCGTGCCTTTGGGTCTGAGCCTGGCAGGGCGAGCACTTGGCTGCTTGCTCGGCGCACTTAGAGGTTTACAGCGTAGTAATAGGAGCTGGGAAATCATTCACAGGCAGCGGGAAGAAGTTTTCTTTTGCACCCATCTGCCACCACAAAAAAAGTTTGTTCAGCCTTCCAAGGCTTCCTTGCTGGCTGCAGGACACTGCCTTTGCCTGCCCCTGATGCACTGCAGTCATTTCTTTTGCAAGGGAGAATGGGGAAGTGTAAGTGTTTCAAGGGAATTACCCTATTCCCCCACTCCACATTAGCTGGAACCACACATATGTATTTATTTTGAAATTGTTTGCCATTCAGAGAACAACCTTTTTTATTATTATTTTAGAGTGAGGATGACTCAGGCACATGATACCACAGACAGACCTTTCTCCCAAACGTAAACTAAATCCAGATGCAGAGAGGCTCAGTCCACATACGGGTTCATCCCATTGCACTGTAAGGCATGGCCAGGTCCAGAAACAGCATTCAAGTTGCCTTGTTTTCTCTCTCTCTTTTTTTTTTTTTTTTGTATTTATTTTTTTCAGCTTCAGATGTTATCCAGACCCTTTCCACCCTCTTGGTGGAAAATGGAGGTGCACTTATGTATTACTAAGGACGTCCAAGGTTCAAGGCAATTCCCCAGCCATTAAAAACAGAATGAGCACCGCAGGTACCAACAACACTTTGCCTGTCGTGGTCTCTTTTACCTATATTACTGGTCCTCTATCTCCAAAAACTATGTGCTGCATCTTGCCTTGGTAGCTACCAAACCTTACCTAGTTCAGATCAAAGGGGGTCCCAAGCTGAGGGCCTGAATAAATCCCTAGCCATTATTGATGTGGTCGTTTAAATCAAGCAGCTACTGCCTGGATGATCTGCCAGTTTATAGCTGAATCAATCTTCACCAATATTTCTGCACACTGCTGTGCCCCCACCTGATGTCATGCGGGCTACAATGCCTGCACGTTTTTAAAAGTTCAGCAGAGCAAACACGCTCGGCCAGAAAGCACGTCCTGTGGTTTACTGCTCCGAAAGGCACTGCCTTTACACAAGGTCACTGTGTTTCTCGTGGCAGCCCTGGGTGCTGTGGCTGCATTTGCAGAGCAGGCAGCGCTTGCACCACCGCTGCTCTGGCAAGCTCACCTGCCCCACCACACGCTTTCTTTTGTTCCTCTGCCCAGCACTATTTGCCTGTTGAAGCCAGGGTGTGTCGGCTTGCCTTTTGCCCAGCTCCTTGACCCCCTCAAAGAGGGCTTTTTGAATAAAATATCTGTCAGACTTCAATGTATTTTCCATGAAAGCTCCACCACCAGCCACTGAGGGTAGCATCCATTCTCACCCAGTAGTTGACTATGTTTACACCCTGACATTTAGAGCAGAGCTGCCCACAAATTTTCCATTTACTCTTTAAAAATATAGTCTGAGTTCAGTAGGAACCGGTGCCTTCTCACTTTTTTTTTGCATTTTAGTGAAAGAAAAAAATGCAAACACAAAGAAAAAAAAAAGTTATAAACCGAAAGCGTCCTGAACTGAAGTGAGCGCCGCCTCAAGGAAATGAGCAAAATATAAAGCCTTGGACTTTGAATGGGCATTTTATTTAAACAATGGTGTGGCATAACACTTCAAATACAATAAAATGCTTCTGCGCCTTCCGAAAGACATCATCTTTATCTTCCCCATGTCCCCACGGACATGCGTACATGAGGGATTTCTCTGGCTTTAAGCTATACTATGCTGTAGAAAATCCAGTAAAGGCAATAAGCAAGCTTTAAGGCTTTCTGGAGCACCTTCTGTGCCACCTGGTTAAACTCCAACAACAACTAGAGTCGGCTTTGTTCTTTTGCTGCCTGTGAAATGACAAGTGATGCAGCAGTGGATCTGAGAAGGGGGACAGGAGAAGGTGCAGGACAATTCTCAGAAAGGCTTCAATTTTCGGCCTTGTCTGATATTCATCCCAACTCACCATATTCTAGAAGTGCCTGTGATTCTGTGATCCCATGGTTCTGTGAGTAGTTGCAATTCTGCAGCAGCTCATCTGTGCAGTGTTGGAGCACCCAAAACTGCCCCAGGTCTCGTCGAAGGCCCAGCATTTTCTGTGGGTATCATCAAAGCTGGCACAGGGTACAGGAGGGTGGAGGAATGCGTGCTCATCTCCTGGCTTGGTGTGAGTGCTGAGTTTCATCCCTGCTTCACTACAATGATATAGTTTGCCTGCTAAATCCTATGGGCAATTTCTGAGAGCAAGAGGGAGCAGATGGCAGAGGGCTGAGAGCAGCCACATCAGAGACAAAGCCACCTGTGTCATCCTGCCACTCCTTCGCTTACCCATGAGAAGCTGGAGAGCCACCACACAGAGGCTGAACTGCCAGGCTGCTTTGTGCAAAATCCTTGAAAGCTGCTTGTTCTGAAATTTTAGGATTGGAGAGATTAAATCACTCTTTCACACTGCCCTGGACTCCCTTTTGCTCCCCCAGCACTGTCACAAGGACTCCAGAACATCTTGGATTTCTACCACACACTAGCAAAGAACAAGTGGTACTGAAGAAAACCTATAGCAAAACAGCAACCAAGAAAAGCAGAGCTTTTATATATAATAAACACGGTGCTATTTCCCAAAACAGGCCTTTAAAATAGGCAGGGCAGACATTACTTACTGTGCTACACCACTGGACTTCACACAGATGCTCAGGGTGTTCACCCAGTGCTCCTTTCAGTCCCCAAAACTCCACCAGATGTGGCTGCAGGAGGCAAGGGGAAAACGGACGGTTGGGGTAGGTGCTGAGGAGGTGGCAGGAGGTGCCCTCCACCCTACCTTGTTCTCGTGTCACCTTCTGCACAAAGCCAATGCAGACTCAGCAGAGGCTGCTGATGCCTGCTGGCCCTGCTCCAGCTGGCCTTGGAGGCGCTGCCCACTCAAGGACAAGTCCTGCCTGCATTGCCAAGGCCAAAAACTCTCACTGCTATCTCTCCCTTTCCAGGCTCTTGCACCAGTTCTTGCCAGAGGCGAGTTCTCTTCAGGGCACTTATAGCTCACGTTGTTTTTTTTTTTTCTTTTTTTCTTCTGGGCAGAAAATGAACCTTTCCACCTCTTCCACGTTAGGGTCAGTATCTTCAGAACTTCTATTTTGTTGATGGTAGATGTCTTTATAGCCCAGGTATCCTGGGCTAAGGCTTTCCCTGTGCAGACCACCATCCAGACCTGTTTCATGGAGGATATTATTTGGAGAACCCACTGGGAAGATGCAATCTGCCTCTCATAAATTGCAGTCAGCCTCTCTGGGGAGGAGCAGACAAGGGCAGAGGGGCACAACAGGGATGTGCCATGAGTGCATCAGCCAGACCTGACCCATGCCACTCAGAGCCATGAAAGCACCTCCTCCCCAAACCAGGCAGCCACTGATCTGTCCTCTGAAGGACAGGGACCAAGGCAGGACCAGGGCCAGACTGCATCCAGCACAAGGCTGATCTGCTAGCAAAGTGTAGTGATCTGGCCGAAGGCCCAGAAAGAGATATCGCAAAAAACAGAGCTGCCCCAGCTCTGTTTTGACACTGCTTCCTCCACGACTTCTGGTTACAAACAGCATCTCAGATTTGCTTTGATAACTTGTTTGAAATGATGGCTTCAGAAAGACTTATTACTTCTTCAGGTTAGCGTGCCTGTCTACTCAGCTCCTGCATGGCAACATCCTGCCTGCAGTTTTGGTCTGTGAACATCTCCCGGTTTGCTCCCTCCTACCACCAGCCCAGCATGTGAGCTCTCTCCTCCCCCTAGGCAAAGCCATGAGGCTTCCTGTGCAGTGCATGATTTTTACCATTTCTTCTTCCTCAGTCCTGCTGCCTGCTCTCTTTTCTCTCTCTCATCTCCTGCTATGTCCTAACTGGGACTCAGCCTTGAGGTTCTTGTTTAAATCTGGTTGGTCAGAACCAATTTTTCCATACTGATTGGAAAGATATTCAGAGCTGGTTTCTGACTGTGGTATCCCTGCTGCACTGCATGCTGCACGTCTGAGAACCAACATACACACGTTGGATCACCACTAAAACACTGAAACTCTAGAATATTGGATATCCAAAACTGCTTACAGAGCTAATAATTTATCTATGTTAGAAAGACCTTGACATTATTGGTATGCTGGGAACCACTTTGGGTGGGAATACTTGCATTTGTTTTTTTGGTATGCTATCTCGGTATTTACGGAAGCCCAAACCTGTTTGAGATGGTTCTGCCAAAACAGAATAGTGAAAATTTTGTCAGTTCAGCTATGCCACTTAAGGGAGACATTTTACAGACTTCTAAATGATACAGCTAGAAAAGCATGACAAACGGGCTATGCCAAAGCAGCCTGGTTTGAAAGCCCATGCTGATGTAGCTGCTCAAGAATGGGTAAATCAAACTTCGAGTAAAGCAAATATAGTCTCCCTTAGTGTTTGGACTATATATTTAGCAGAGTCATCTATTTTCACTTAAGCAGGAGGAAGCTTATCTGTAGACTTTATATTCTCAACAATGTAAGGAATAAAAACATAACTTTTACTATTGGAGAGAATCTTGCATTTTTAAAAAATAACTTACCTCCCTCTCTTCATGGGTAATACAAATACCTTACAGAAAATAGTAGCAATTTCCTAAATAAGACCAAGTCAATTGTTTCTGTTGTGCACAAACAAAAAGATTCATGCATTTTAGTAGATAGCCCATTATGTAATCTGGCAGGCTGAATTACCCAGAGATACTTTGTTTTGAAAGGAGTGCAGACATCCTGCAGGTTTAATTGCCAATAAATCAGCATGACCTCCACTCCCTGACACTTTTTTTTTTTTTTTTTACAATGATCTTTTCAAGCAGAAAATGAAGGGACTGATTTTTACAGTGTGTGCCTACTGCCTATAGTGAGATAAGAGCAATGACACACACACACAGGTTCCTCCATTAAAAGCTAAAGATAATGAAGGACTCAATCAATGGTGTGTTCTGTTTGCTTTCTGTTTATTTTCACCTTGTATTATCACGCTCACTTTTTGTTACAATTAGGAGAGCACTTGCTTGTTTAACAATTGGCTTTCAGCTTGCGTCCATGTATTCTGCACTATTGGAAATGAATTTATTTGTGGTTCATTTTTATACTTAAAGTTTTAAGGCAGATGGCAATAGTTCAAGTTCTCATCTGGGTATAATACCTGACTAAGCATTCTGCAGTTTAAAGAGAGCCAGAATATTTTTAACTGAAAGTATTTTGTTTTGATTTCGATGCTCATTATGGTGCCTCTCAGTAACAAAGGTTTTATGTTTTTACATTACTATTCAAAATAAAAGTTTTGATTTAAAGCTGGGGGGAGTGGGGGAAGAAGCTACACCTAGCCTTACTGCACATCATAAGCTTTACTACTCATATAATCTTTTATTTGGCCTACCTTTAATCCAAATATCTTCAAGCATTTCCAAGTGCTTAGCTTCAAAACACTGTCCAAGGCAGCTGGTTCTTATCAGCTCCTCTAATATATAGGGGGGCTGATACAGGGAGCGACTGGAAGTGAACAGTATCTCATCATTGCACAGTGGTGGGCTGGGGTTCAGCATCTCTGAAATAACTGCCAAAGAGATCTGTTTTCATTCTGCTCTTATGTTTTTGGCTGAATTAGGAAGAGCACAGATCTGTTGTTCTGCTGTCAGACAGTTTTGGACTTGCTTTAGACAGGCCAGTGAGCCTGTGGTGACGCCTTCCTAATGGTGAGTCCAAGATCAAGAGGAAAACACAAGCTTCCCAGAGCTGTTGCAGGTAGGACTCCGTTAAGAGATGCTCTCTGATTGTCATCTTTTGCACAGAAGTCAGATTGTGGATGGGGTAAGCAGGACTGCAGATTTCTTGCATATTTTATACATGATGCAGCCCTTTCATGTCAGTTGCTGTCAGTATTGTCAATCATGTCAATAAATTTCTTTCCAAATCAAGAGATAGCTGTGTAGTTATGCCATCACTGGTATCAAAGCAGTGACACAGGCAATCCAGGTTATTGGTTTCAGTGACTTCATGTTATGATAAGAGCATCACTGAGTTCCTGATTCTATCTGTCTAGGGCACACAGGGGTTGAGGTGTATTGATAATTACAGTATTGCAACCTAGTTCTGCAAGGAAGTTACCATTTGTCTGAATTTCATGCACAAAGTTGCTTGAAATTCCCTTCATACAAGAGAAGCTCAAGGTGTGTGGTCCTCGTACAAAACAAATAACAATGGCTATTTCATATGTGCAAACCAATTGTTGACAAATTTTTCAAGCAAGCTAAGAAAAGTCACCCTCACATAGATGATATTCCAGCACTGAAATGGAAGATTCACACCCTGTTCCAGTCAAAGATTTTAAATAGGTTCTCTGTCTGGAATTATTAGAAAAATATTTGCCAAAGAACTTGTGTCTGGTTGTTCTACTGTCTCTGACAACCAAAGCCACATTTTGTCTAAACTTTTTTTCAGCTAACAAACTTTGAAATCCTTATCACCACGTGTCTGTGGGCTGGCATGTCTCCTGCTAACAGTGGCTGAACAGCTGGTGTGTAGAAATGAAATGAAGACATACCAAGCAGATAAAAGTACCAACCTGCGACCTTGCCATCATGCAGGGTATAAAAGGCATGGGAGAAAAGAGTAACTGAAAGTTATCTTTATTCTCTAAACAAAAAATTACTCACTCTTTCATTGCCTGGGTAGGATGTGCTGGGCTGAAGGATCAACTGTGCTGAAACTCCTGGCTGTGGAATAAAACTTAATCTTTTCAGTGTAATGGCACTGAATATAATCTCATGAGTAAGAGCAGGAGATGAATGAGGCCCTGGAAAATAAGCTTGGACTCAGATGTCCTGTTGATTACTGCTTTATTTGCAGAGAAGAAAGACTATTCAGCACCAGCTGGTGCATTCCTCTGTGGCATTCAGGAAGGCGCCTTCCAGTTGATTAAGAGCATCGTAATGATTACATAGCATTTTGTTTGGTTGATATATTCTTATACTATCGTGGCCAGCAAACCTGATACTATTAATGGCTCTGGTTGAGTAGAGGAAGCCTTTTCTTTTGAAGCCAGGCCTTTTAGGCACATTCACAAAACCCATCAATCATGGATCATCAAGGTTTGAAACCAATTCACTATCAAAGCACCAACAGCTAGCTTGCTGGCATTAAACCTGTTGTCATGGATTTGCTGGGTATCTGAGGTACTTGTGCCATCCTTTGGGACTAGTAGGGTACAGGCTTCTACACAGGCTAATACACTGAGCTGGGGAATGGCTCTTGTGGTGCTTGAGTAGCATCTCCATCTCTTCAGCTGGGCAGTTTTGACACTTGGCACAGCTTGTGCAGGGCTAGCAGGTCCCCATGCAGCACAGACACATGCAGCATAGTACCTTACAGACACATATCACAATGGCATCCAAGTATGAGCAGGGGACAGAAGCATCCCAAGTATGTTTCAAGATGTGAGTGCAAATTTACAAACTGCTAAAAAGCAGCTACAATGGTAGGTGTGCTGAATGGGGAAAGGACACAAAGCAATTCCATGAGGTGTCACGTGTTTGTCCACAAACAACCAGAAAGGGTCTTGATCACTGCCCAAGGCTGATTTTAGTCAAAGATCCAAAGAACAGGAAATCAGGAATGTTACTTAATCTTACTCTGCACATTTAGTCCAACCCTGGTAAGAAAAGAAATACTTCAAAGTTTGTACCAAAGTGAATCAACAGTTTGAAAGAGAGGTTCTCTGGAGCCCTGAACATCAAAACCAAGCTTGGCTTTGTCTCCAGCTGTGCCAGACATACTGCTGATGTGAATCTCACACCTCATTTGCCTCCTGTTCATGCACTCACCTCTAGCTTCTGCAGCTCCAGCCTCTTGTCCTACAGCAGTCTTCACTACCACAGTTGCTTTTTCAGCCATATTACCCATCCAGCAACATGGGGAAAATTGCAGTGACCTTCTTCCTTCTTTCTCCCCAAGTTATTATTGTTCGCTTTCTTTTCAGCAACACAGAATGTTGGTAGAAGAGCAGAGATGGTCCTTCAACTCTGTATTTTGTTAACTGGCCACAGAGCATACTGAACATGCAATGGAGAGAATCAGCAGAAAATTGTGTGAGATTCACTTATGAGCTCATCATCACACTAAGTTGGCTGTGTTGACTGGAGCTGTTCAGTCTTGCATTTTGTAAGCTGATGCTGCTTTCAGAAACCCTTCCTCTTATGTGGGGTAGATATCCGAAATTAGCTGAACCCACACAGCTTTTTACATTGATAAAATATAGAGAGTATCCAGTGGTTCTTTTTAACTTCCATTGGTGCTAACGGATTTGCTTGGGCACAGCAGAAAAAAAGATAGTAAACTAATACCTCAAAAACAAAAAGATGTCCTGATCTCCCACATGAGTCAAGGTTTGAGATGATCTAAGATAGAACTAACATTCCTCCAATCTTACTCCAGCCATATATCAAAATTTGCTAAAATGACCGTAATCAAAACACTCATCACTGAACATTATACTTAACAATTTACGCATTTGCATATAGCATTGGTTACAGCAATTGGTTATAGCATACAGTTTACGGCTCTTTAATCACTGAGCAAGATTTTCTCTGCATGCCACTCAAAATATCAAATCTGATTTTCATGAGATGATGGGCTGTCCTGCATGTTTGGGGACATCCTCATATAGGGCATTCAGAAACACTGTAAGTTACCGATTGTACTCCACGTACCATTTTTTTAATTCTTTTGAAGGTTTAAGTCATTGTATGTATATATACATGTATGTATTATGTACACAGACATATATTTTGTACATATCTGAATATGTATTTCTGTATATATTCTAGTTTAAATCTAAGATTATATACATGTATAAATGCTGAATATAAATGTACATTATTATATGTGTGCATGGAGCCCAACAAAACGGGGAAATATGTAGGGCCCTGGGCCTCCCACAGCCCTGAGCTGGAGGACCATAATCAGGGAAACAATAAACTCCCAGCTGACTATGAACTTGTGTGGGATTTGCTGCACCACCTGGATGCACATATGTCTGTGGGGCCCAAGGAGATTCCTTCCAGGGTGCTCAAAGTGCTGGCTGATGTCATCAATAGACTTCTCTCAATTATTTTTTAGAGGTCTGGGGAATCTGGAAAGGCTCCAGTTGACTGGAAGCTGGCAAACATTTTTCCAGCTTTCAAGAAGGGTAAGAAAGAAGACCCTGGTAATTACAGGCCTGCTGGTCTCACTTCAGTGCCTGGTAAAATTATGGAGAAGCCTATTCTGGGAGTTATTGAAAAACACTTGAAAGACAAGGCAGTCATTGGTCATAGCCAACATGGGTTCACAAAGGCACAGTCCTGCTTAATTAACTTAATTTCCATTGATGACAAGGTCATCCACCTAGTTGGCCAAAGGAAGCCAGTTGATGCAATCTTTTTGGATTTCAGCAAAGCTTTCAATGCTGTTTCTCACTGTATCCTTCTGGACAAAATATCCAGCATACAGTTAGACAAACGCATAGTAAGATGGGTGAACAATTGGCTGGGTCGGGCTGAAAGGGTTGTAGTAAAAAGGGTTACCTCTGGCTGGACTGGTGTCCAGTCACTAGTGGGGTTCCCCCAGGGTATTTCAGGGCTAGTTCTCTTTAATGCTGAGTGGTTGACTCCCTCAAGTGTAGAGAGCCCTTACAGAGAGATCTTTACAAATTAGAAGACTGGGCAAGCATGAACAACACGAAGTTTAACGAGAGCAAGTGCTGGATTCTGCACCTGGGATGGGGCAATCCTGGATATTTGTATAGACTCAGGGGATGAGAGGTTGTAAAGCAGCCCCACTGAGAAATCCTCTTTCGTAGATCATTGTTCTTTATCATCATAGATATTTTACATTTATATTTGGAGAGTTAGAATTCAACAGGATCTGATACAAAAGCTCCAATGTCAGGTGTCACCATTCTGGTTTAAAGGCAACATCCTTTTTTATTCGTGTACATTACTGTAGGATAGTGGCCTTCTTGGAGAGATTGGACAGGCACATCTGTGGAACAGCTTGCAGGGATCTCTGGACCTGATTCCAGCTGTCCTGAGGGCTTGTAAGTTCAGGAATGTTGATAGCTTCTTCCACAGCTGAAAATCCATCTATTTCTGTTTAATATATATACAAAAGATGCTGCATCAACAAAACTGCATTGCTCCTGTTCCTCCAGAGAGCACGAGGCCTCTAATCATCACAGCTGCCTTGGCTGTTGCTTCGGCCAAAACCTGCGTCTGGACAACAAAAGCCTCCAGCACACCTGGAGGTAACACACAAGTCCTACAAAAGGCACTAGGGAGACCAGAACATGCCCGGGGGCCCTCCATGGTCCAGACATCAGTGCTTCCCAGAGAGCTGCACTATTCCAAGTGTGGAAGTCATCCTTTAGCCAAAACTTCCTTCAGGGTCCTCCCCGAGTCAAGCCTTTCCTGCGGCAGTGCAGGTGCAGAAGGGGTTGCGTGTGAGCAGCAGGAGGATGCTGTGGAGCTTTTCTCTCCCACACATTCCCTTGGCTCCTCCACCAGCACCTCTTTCTCTGTGTCCTTACAAGCAGAATCTTGAGGCTTCCAGGCAGGGGGTCCATTTTCTTCAGCAAAATGAAGTGGTGAGAAATGAAATAAAATTAAAATAATTTTGTTATGGTAATGTTACATTAGTATACCTAATATCAGTTCTCCCTGAGAGCAATGCAAGTTTTAATGAATTAATTCTCATGATGGACAAGAATTGAATTCTCTCTGAACTAGTGTCTTGGTCTGAACTGATCCAGAAACACAGAGCTAGATCATCAAATAGCACAAATAAAAGCTATTCTATTGGTGTCTATAAGGTTATGTGAAACCATGTTGCTGTTTCTCCTCCCTTTACTGCAGTTTGGATTTTGGAGTTCCAATGGGTTGGAATAAAGAATAGAAATTGCTAATCTTTACTGAGGGTTTCATTTTCTTACTGGGGTAACCCATAGAAGATAAGTTAAGCCAAATTTATTTTGTTTAACTTCTAACCTAAAGAAATATTGTACTTTAGTAAACTTATGATGATATTAGGATTAGGCTTTTGTGAAGATCTTCATTCATAGATGTGTAAGTGCACGTAACAACAATATGTAATTCTGCCATGCTTTAACTGTGAAAGATCACTTCTAATTAAGATGAAGTATTTACTTAATGTTTAAACAAAAAAGTAAGTTGAATATTTTTAAAAAATATTTTTGATCTTATTCATTGTTCCTAAACCCAAAGGTTTGAGTCATTGGTATGGACTCACCCATATGAATCCACTCAAACCAATCCCAAATAAACCACTTTATACGGCCCAGGATTCACATGACATGACAGCAGTGTTGCCCCAAACTCTGCTATTTTGAAGACTAAATCATTAAGCAAGGAAATTTGATAACTCCTCTTCAGAGACAGGACTTCGGGAAAGTGTAGCTCCTTCCTGTGCATTTTTCTGAGGTTACATCCCTTCCTCTGAGAGCCTCCAACGAGGCGACAAAGCAGCCACACCGATGCTGACCAAGGATCCCTCTTGCCCTTATTCCATACCCATCCGTGGCCATAAGCAGGCACCAAGGGGAAGGCAGGAATGGTGCAAGCATACGTGATCCTTCTGCCCCCTCATGCTCTCCCAGCTTTTGCTTATATTCAGCTTGGGGACTTCCTGAGTCTGGTGCATTAAGGCTCTCTGTAAACAAATGGCCTCTCCTTCAAGCACTTTTCCACTTTCTTTGAGCCATAAAAACTTGCACACAAACACCATACTTTAGCAAAGACTTCCAGAGGTCTATTAGTTCATTCAAGGAGCACAATCTCCTGTTGTCCCGAACCAGGTTTACTCGTTTACATGTTTATAATGTGGTACCATTGGAGTAAAGGTGATCCTGTTCAAAGTACAAACTACCAACATATTTCTTTGTAAAGACCCTGATTTTTTGACAATGCTAGTTAGTTCCCCAATTGCACAGAAAATAAAATGTTCCACGTGATCTAAACCAACACTTAGCTTTCAAAACAAAGGGAAGCTCAGGTAAATTGTTAAGAGATGAATGGGGTTGGCCACATCAGGAAGCAGCTTCGGGTTGGTAGAGGTGACCTTGCATTGTGAGCCCATGTCTAAATGGGGATGTCCAGCCATCAAGTGAGGAGCAGCTGAGGATGGGGACAGGGACGGAGACACATGGGGGTCTCAGTCGTGCAGGCAGCCAACGAAAGCAAGACATGCTTCTTAAGGTTTGGGGCTCATTCTCCAGGCCCAGGAGGAAGGAGGCTGTGACAGGAAAGTAGGAATTACTCTTCTGGCTTGATCTCAAAGTCCAGTCCATTCAGCAACCATGCTTCTGGTGCAGACTAGTGTTGAATGCTTCCCAGGATGTGGAAAAAAACTTGTCTCTCTTTCCAATACCAGTTGTTAAATGTTGGCTTCCAGAAGGATATTCAAGAGGTTTTTCAACTTACTCTCATTTGATTTAACAATAACAATAGTAACACAGGGTATTCTCGATAGTACCCCCTCCCTTCTGGAAATCAGTGGCAACAGCACTGCCTGGAACAGGAAAGCGGAACTGGAAATGATTCATGGGACTAAAATCTGTAGAATAGAGGTGAATTGTTGTCCAAGTCAGTGCTCTCCCACGCAGGCTGATACAGATAACTTAGAGTTTTGTGGGTAGGAAAAACTGTTTGTCTAGGAAAATGAAAGACCCCCAAAGGGCTTTTCCAAGCCTTCTTCAACTTGCAGATCACATAGCTTTGTTTACACCACCAGTTTTATTTATTGGCTGAGTGCTTGACAAGCGGTAACCACAAGGAATACTAATTCAAGGTGACAGCAAATTTCAGGAGGAGAAGAAAAGCATTTTTCAATTATTATTATTTGCAGTTTCACCTAGGCACAGTAAGCTGCATATGGGGAGATTCATACAGTTAATAATTCTCTTTGTCTATACACTTACTTGATTGTTTCAAATACATAGAAGAAATATTTCTTTTTAATTTTCTACTAAATCAGAATACTCTTTTCATAAGCTAATCAATAGCATCACACCTTCATATGCTATCTTGCTTCCTGATTTCTCTGTCAGCTTTATAGGAGGCAGTAAGGGAATAATATTACTTTGTTCAACCCCACAGCCAGTTTCCAAAGAAATGTATGGCCACCTCTTGGTAAGAATAAAGCCAATTTGCTGCTAAGCTGATTGCTATTGAAGCATTTGGCCAGGAACATTCTTATTGCCATATCAAATGCTTCTGACTCTCAGGTCAGGTGTATCTATGTTTATTGTTTATTCAGAGCTTCATGAAAGCAAATGCAACCCATCAGGGCTGGGAGCTGCTGGGAGACAGTGACTGTTTAAGAATGGCTCCAATTTGGGGAAGCAGGAGATAAATTTGCCAGTCGAATGGTGACTGTTACAGAGATTTTGGAAGTGTGCACGAAGTCCTGTCAATCCTGCATTGCCACCTTAAACTGAGATGAAGTTTTCATGGAATAGATTGATAAGGGCATAGAACAATTGACCCACACTGCACACATTGTCATGCGTAGAAACATGTGTGATGTATTTGTATTTCACAAAACTACAGCCATACATGACAGCAAATTCCCCAATCAATTTTCAATAGGGAAAATATCAATTAAAATTGTTCAGCCTCACTGAGGTCATTAGAAGGATTTGTGTTTGTGTCAGCCACACATCACAGATTCTTTTATTTGCTTCTTGCAAAGATGGTAAAATTAAATAAAGAGCCCAGAGATGTCACTCTGGTAAATGTGAAGGAGGGCAGGGCAGAACTGCTTGCACGTGACGGATTAGGCATAATGTCAACTGTCCTGATGTGCATCAGGCCTGGCTTCAATCCACAGTGCTGAGCAGTCTGACAGCATCACTCTGCCACCATCTCCTCAGCATCAGCATTTTTAGTGAAACAGTGAAACAACAGGGTGGTTTGCAAGGAAAAATAAGGCTTACCCCGTTGTAGGTTAGCTGGCTGTCCCATCTTTGAGGATGTTGCACATATGAATCCAGGACACAATTTGAGGGCAGACAGAAACTGAAATTTGACTCAGTGCAAAAGAATTAATCTTTAGTGTAAATTAGCTCCTATACATATATATTTATATATATGGAGGATGTCAGGCTGATGCAAGTCTCATGATTTTGCCACTTAGAGTTGCTTACTGGGAAGGGGAAGAGTTGCAGAAGGGCAGGGGGCATCCACAGGTACATATCTTCTGAATATCCCTGCTATTTTTCCATTGCCGTGTACAACACTGTGCCAGCTGTCAGTATTTAATGAGTTACAAGAAACAGAAAGAGTAAGTTTTTCCCCTGAGAACTAAAATGAAACAAGAAAAAGTATCATTTAAGGACTGTGTGAAGTACTATGTGGGCCAGCAGGAGCCCCAAAACACCTCTGCAGTAGTGTTTCATTAAGTTTTATAACTAAAACAAGTTTTAACACTTAATCACATTTAAAATAATGGTTCAGACTTTAGGCAAACATATCTCCCTCTTAGTTACGTGACCATAAAACCACTTCAACCTATTCAGACTGCTCAGGTGAAAATTTCCATCACTTGCCACAGCAGCACTTTGAAGCCATCTTCAGCTCACTGAGAGCACCAAGTAGCAGGGCTCAGCAGGAACTGGCTGAAAACCAGCTGCTTGGAGAGCCTGCCACACTCAAAGCAGAGCTGTACAGTATTTGGGGGCTGTACAGTAGCTTTAAGTCAGTTCTGTCTCCCTGTCTTAAGATGTGGAATGCAGATGTGCTGTATGTGTTAACCAAAGAAACCCAATCTTTCTGCTCCTGGCAATATGAAACAGCTCCTCACACATGTCCTTATTTATATTAATTTCTTCCTATTTTTTAAATATGTTTGCAAAGTCACTAAGCCAAATCTTTCTCACATTTATGACTATACGGACTTAAAATCTGTATCAATCAACATGAGCAAATTCAGATATTCATCTTGAAAGCAGAATTTAAACCATGATGACAGAAACAAGAGCACTTGTTTATCACTGCTGTGGTCTTGAGTAACACTGCTTTGCTTGAGAAACACTATATTCTTTTAAGAATATACTTTTGGTACTTGTTAAGATATACATGAATGTAGATAGAACATTTTCAACAACTACAACCTTGTGTCCTCAGTGATGACCGTAACTGTGAAACTGTTTCTCATGTAGTTATTGATGTGATAATTGGTTTGAACATTGCAAAGTCTGGGACACGAGAAACTGTTGCTGTTAAAAAAGTTCTTTGTTTTCCATACCACAAGGGAAAATCATAATTAATGTAATTTGCAAAGATATTCTTAAATTAGTTATGCCACACTACTGAATGAGGCAAATAAATGGTTTAAAGTGTTCTTGGCAACCATTACACATTTTATGTAATGGAAGTGATACTTCTGTAGTGGCCAGTTAAAAACAACAACAACAAAAAAAGCACCTTTTGCAACAGCAGCTGGTAATAAAGCCAGAAAAAAGAGTTGGATTTAATTCCCTATGAGAAAGGTGATCAAAGAGAATGATGACAATTTTTATTTTTTTTATTTATTTAATGAACCAACACTTTGGGGAGTCAGAATGTAAGAGTACCACAACATTTAATGTGACACTGGGCTGTATAACAATCTTTTGCTCCCCTTAACACTGGCACACTTCTCCAGCCATCAGTGGCTGAAGACAGCAGTGCTGATCCTGGAGGTGGCAAGCCAAGCTGAAAAGTTCCTGCAGGAGGGAACTTCAAGTGCTGTATTTAGCATTGGTGCAGCCTTGCCTTGAATATTGTGTGCAGTTCTGGGCTCCACAACATAAAAAGGATGTTAAGATACTTGAAAGCATCCAGAAGAGGGTAACAAAGCTGGTAAAAGGGCTGGAAGACATGTCCTATGAAGAGAGGCTGAGGACACTTGGATTCCCTAATCTGGAGAAAAGAAGGCTCAGGGGTGACCTCCTCCTGAGGTGACAACTTCCCGAGGAGCGGAAACTGAGAGGGAGGTGCCAGTCTCTCATCTCCCCAAAAAACAATGATAGGATGTGCAAACGGCACGAAGTTGAGCCAGGGAAGGTTCAGACTAAGTATTAGGAAAAATTTCTTTACTGTGGGAGTGGTCAAACACTGGAATAGGCTCCGTATAGATGTGGTTGATGCCCCGTGCCTGTCAGTGTTCAAGCAGCATTTGGACAATGCCCTTAATAATCTGCATTAACTTTTGTTTAGCCCTGAAGTGGTCAGTCAGTTGGACTAGATCCTCTTTGAACATACCCTACAAATGAACTATTCTGCTCTAAATAAACCCCACCTGGCCAGCAGCTGCTTGCTGGTACCTGCACAAATGAAACATGAAGCAGAGGAGGGGATGAAAATGGTTTTAAAGTCTATTAAACAGTAATGTAATGCCCCCAAAAGAGACAAACAAAATGGCTTCATTGTTAGAAAAGGTGATGGTAGGAGTTGTTTCAGGGAACATTTTCCACCTCCCATTTCCTAGAAAGACAAAGCACAGGCATGGTACTGGGTTGCAGACGGGCAAGTCCTCTGTTTCACCCGTGTGCATGGCTAAAACCACAGTCGAGTTTTCTTTGCTAAATGAGACAAAGTTTATAAGAAGATATCATATCTTTTATTAATGCAGCTGCTCACGCAGGAAGAAAATTATCCATCATTTTGTGTACACAAGCCCTTTTCCTGGTCATGAGGGAGAATTCTCAGCAAGATACCTGAAGCACAGCCATATTTCAGGTTGAAAATATGAAAAACAAAATGGCTGCGTTTTGCAACAAGGCAGCAGTGCCCAGCCTGAGGTTTCTGTACAAGGGATTTGCATACATGCCTTTTACCTCCACCCCAGCTCATGAAACCAGCACTCAAGTGCTTGCTTTTTAATAACGCACCGCTCTTGGAGGACATCTGACTACACCTAGTCCATTACCACTGCAAAGGGATCTCCAAGGTTTTACTGATTTGAGAAAAGGGAGCTTTGCCTTGTCTTCTAAATTAACTATCCTAAAAGAAGAAACAGGATGTGCTAATAATATACCCAAACTATAATGCCAGAGGGGGGAATTTTCCATACAGATACCCTTGCTGGATCCTAGAGACACAGAAACTGTCCCACTTCGTGAGCACAAGCAGTGCGTGTGGGGAAAAGACCCCAGAGACATCATCAGTGCTATTTGCTTTACTCATATGGAGAAATATTATTAATAGATCTCTAAAATGTCTAAAAGTGTACCGTACCTCTTTCCTAAGACACTAAGCCCCAGACTTAAAAAGTTCTGATATTCTGCTTGTTCAAATATTTCAAGAAATTGAACATATTTTGCTCTTGATACTGCACATAAAATATTCACAGTGACCTGACTAAAACTGTATCTCTGAGAGAAACTTTTTCCATGTCTTTTAACTAGGAAAGCCTCAATAACATTTTATCAGTGCAAGAAAAGCATGGTTGAACAGGTGGAGGATGTAGCTTCTACGGGCTTTCCTTGCCCACTGTCTACCCATGTGGTGGTGGATTGTCAAATATAACCTCATCTGAGTGGTTTTAATGGAAAATGTTTGAATGTCCAAACCAGGGGAATATGTGCTCTAAGTCAATCCTGCACTTGGAGCCAGCACCAACAGGGTTCACAGCAGATGTTTAGTGGCACGTACTCCAATGCCTAAAATAGGCAATGAGGAAATGTCCTGTCCAAAAGAAGATTTTGGCAATTACCTCATGTCTAGCTTACAGATCATCTGGTGTAGTTGGGGATGCTCTCATTATTCCTGCAAAGGACCAAACATCTGCTCAGCTCCTATATGCACCAAGTCTCATCGCAGCAAGTCTTGTGCAAAAATGGTTCTTTCACTGGCTTAAGTCTGTAGCCTTTAGTGCCCTGTGGGATGCCCTGTTGTGGAGGTGGGTACAAAAAGAGAGACAGTGAGTGCTTTTTGTCCAGGTATTGTTCTGGGCAGACTTTGCACATGTACACACAGGTGTTCTGTACCACAGTCCTGACCCAAAAGCCCATATAGATCTCACCATCTCCCCTTGGTACAGGGCTGCAGCAGGCACAGGCACTGCAGGGTTGCCCTGAGAGACACTGCAGTGTGAAGGAGCTTGACCTGCCTCTCACAGCTGCAATGCAAACGCTCTCTGCCTGACATGCAGTGGAAAGAGGGGAGCTGCTGTGACTTGCATAAGCAAACACCAGTAGGGTACAGAGCAAAATATCAGGAAGCCATTAGGGGTACAGGTATTCACCTCTTCCATGCGAAAGCAAACTGCGCCAGTCCACACTGTCTGCATAGACAGCACTTGCCAAAATATCGAGGACAGCATTATCTACTCCACAGCAATAAAGAGGATTTTATTTCACTTCATCTTTAGCTTGCTTCCTCCTCTTCCTCCCCACAACTGAGCCCTTCAGCTGAAGGCAAAGGTCCAAGAACAGTAGTGTTTCGAGCCAAAGACTAAGCTCACAGTTGGAAAACCAGAGCCCAGAGATGACAGGCTGCTCTATTTACCAACACAGAACACATAAAAACAAACCAAACCAAAATAACCTACTGCAATGTTTTTGCTTCATATAGCAAGGAAAGCAAGTCTCCCTTGCACTCAGCTCTGATGTACTGCCATCAGGAATACCCTGAGAAGTCAGATGAAATTTATAGAAAACACTGAAACCCTTGTGCACACGTTCTTGGTATAAATTCGAACCTCAAATGGGAATGTGATTTGAATTTAAACACTTAAAGCTGTGGCCTTAACAGTAGGCACTTTTGTACATTCATGCTTCTGCCACTGTCTTCAGTCTCCCATGGTCTTGAATGATGTGTTGTTTTTAAACAATTGGCTTCTTGTGTGCAGAAGAGCAGCTTGGCCCTCTCCCTTCCATTGTCTTTTATGTCCAGCAAGGAAGAAGGGTGGGATTAAAAAAAAAAAAATAAATAGAGAGGGATTTCTATCAAAAGCACTACATTGATAGGGGTTTGATAGCAGCCTTCCTTGTGACCAGATGAAACCTAATGCGTTATATTTGACTAGGGCTAGGAAAAACGATCACTTCAAAGTACCGCCTGTCTGTAGGATTACCTCTGTCACTTCAGGCAGCAGCAACTCCCAGGCACTCCCATCAGTGGTGCTTTGCACCAGACCAGACCCTGCCATAGTCACCTTGTTTTAAGGACAGGAATTTGTTGAGCTAACTGAGTAACATAGCAATGGTGCTTGGCAGACACAATTAATGCTGAAGACAAACAGCTCTTTCCTAAATGCATGCAACAGAACTAGTGACAAAGAACTGAAATGGAAAAAGCAGGTGAGCACGGTGCTCTGGTGCTGTATTTCAACTGTTCCAGCAGTTTTTTAATGCTTGAAGGTTTAAGGGCCAGATACTCCACAGCCAGGCTTCAGTCCCTGCTGAAGTTGGCAGGAGCACCAGCCACACAGGAGGAAGGTGCTTTCCCTACAGCAGCGAGGCTCAGAGACTCTGTAGATAATAAATTGCCACTGATGCTCATGGCATCCATCAGGATGGATCCACCTGTGTGATCTGATTCATTCTGTGAATTAACTCCCTAAAGATCCCATTCTCACTGCCACAGACAACTGGCGCTGCATCTGAAGCAGTCAGTCATCATCTGTCCTATCTGTCACCAAGGTAATTCAGCACTGGAGTTCCTTAATTTCACCACGTGCTGTTGTCTCTTTTCATTAATATTTTTACAACCAGGTGTGTTTATAACCTGGGCCAGTGCCAGGGACCACTGAAGATGGCTCTGTGTAGATATAATGGTACTGTGGTGTGTACAATGGCACTGTGTAGATATAATGAGTAATTATGGCCTTGTTGCACTCATTTTGTGTTCCACTATCCAAGGAGCAGAGAGATCAGAACCATGTCCACAGACTTTCTTCTTTTTATTTTGGCATGTATCTTCAAAGGTAGACTGGAGGATGAAGGCTACTATAAGCTAAGAGTTACCAAGGAAGGTCTTCCTGAATAAACTTCAAGAAACAAACCAATCAAACAGAAAACAATGCCCAATAATATATTGAATATTTCTGTCTGCACATTTTCCCAGTTCTGGAACTGGCTGCAGATTTACCACCTTACTTTGGGATACGGACCACACAGCTCAAAGGAAGCCGTAATGGAGCGTTAACAGAATTAACACACTCAGATTGCTCTGTAGGCTAGAGTTAGACATTTCCATCCAGGATGATGGGATCACTTTCTTACAGTAATTAGTGGAGCAGCTGACCTTGACTCCATAAGTGACCTGCTTGTTGCCCCCACTGTGAATCAAAATTAGGTTAGCAGCCCCCCTACAGGTGTGGCATGCAACATGGAGGTTAAAAGCATACAAAGTGCTTTCCTGACTCAAAATGAACCAAACTGCACCAAAAGGATTACACAGCATTTGGATCAGCCGCATGTGGTGAGGATTTGGGAGAGATCGTGGAGAAAGGAAGTGAATTGTGGAGATAATAAACAGTTCTTGGAAAGTAAGGAAATATTTATTACTAATTCCTCATTAAATTCACAGGAATCACAGGCTTCACATATGTGCAGGCTTTTCAAAAGCAACAGATGAAGAATTTATAAAAAGAGCTTGGAAGATTTATTTATTTGTTTATGATTTATGCAAGCCACTGCAGGGAGTATTTTTGTAAAAGCTTACTTTAGGAGAGTATCAGAAGCATCTCTCTGGCATCTCTCACAAATACATTGGATGTGTTGCAGCATTTCATGGGTTAAAGCAATGACCCCAGTATTCCAATTTTACTATTTTAACCCTCATGGTTGCAGAATAAAGCTTGAAAGTGTGACACAAATGTATCCAGAGGACTTATTAAAATCCTTATTAAGTCCAAACAAAGCCAAGAGATCCCCAGGTTTTTTAAGTCTCATGATTTCTCAGCTATTCTCAAGATGCTGTGGGGATCTAGCAAAATTTGTAGCACTTCATTTTTTTTTCAATTCTGTTATCAGCTTTTTTATTCATCCCTCTTTGTGCTCTAGGATGTGGTGAACCACAATTTAAAAATATTCATATAACCCCCCCATCCCACCTTACAAAATCAGTTTACTTTCAAAAGACAAACTGTGACTCTTCCTCTTGTCCCAGGAGTGATCCGTACTGCTAAAATATAATTATCACACATTTGGTGTCTTCTGCTTTTCACCCTACACATGTTGGAAGTGTCAGCACATACACAGTGGGGTACAAGCAGCAGCACTGTGCACTGCTCCTCTGGCTGCCTGAGGTGGCTCCCGAAATGGTGGAGCTTGCAATAACTGTTAGCAGATTCACAAATTAAGTGAAAACACCTGCTTGTAACATGCCCAAAAGACCATCATCATTCATCATTATCACAGACCTCACTGCTGGTGGAAGCGTTCACACCCAGGCACAGACACAGCTCATGCACTGAAGTGCAGGGATGGGAGTCTGGGAAGAATTGGCACAGTGACAGCCAGTGGTGGGTGTCAAGCACTGCCTGGAAAATACTCACTGATCAGTGTTAGCCACTGGGAAACTACCCCTGTAACTTCACAAAAGCCAAGAAAAACTGGAGTAGTGGACTACCATGGTTGCTGGTATTCTAAATGACAGGTCCTTTTCCTTCCTTCCTTCCTTCCTTCCTTCCTTCCTTCCTTCCTTCCTTCCTTCCTTCCTTCCTTCCTTCCTTCCTTCCTTCCTTCCTTCCTTCCTTCCTTCCTTCCTTCCTTCCTTCCTTCCTTCCTTCCTTCCTTCCTTCCTTCCTTCCTCCCTCCCTCCCTCCCTCCCTCCCTCCCTCCCTCCCTCCCTCCCTTTTCTTTCTTTTTTCCTTTCAACTTTCTGAACTGCAACATAGCAGTATTGCAGCAAGGAGTGCACCTGAATTACCAAAGCTGGCCCTCCTTCCCCAGACCAGACCCACACACGGTATTGCCGAAAGCAACCACTGTCACTACTGCTGCCAACCTGCCTGTAGGATGAAAGAACTGCAGAAAACACTCTAGGTCTGTATCTGAGAAAATATCCAGGTAAAGGTTTTGTTGCTGACCTGCAGCACGTGTGTCCTTCCAGTTACTGAAAATTGGTTGTAGTTGATGTGTTTTTTTGTTTTGTTTTGTTGTTTGTTTGTTTGATTTTGTTTTGTTTTGTTTTGTTTTGTTTTTAATTTAATGTAATGGCATGTGGCATTAAGTTTCCTGTTTAATGCTAAGCGGATTGGCAATTGTTAGCCAAACCTGTCTGCCAGAAGACAGCCAATAGCCTGACTTTTTTCATGAAAACAGCTGAAGCACAGCCAGGATCGTCTGTGGCAGTCCCATATCCAGAGACACCACGTCACACCACAGTGCACGTGGAAGAATAAACGCTCTTCCGTGTTTGTTAAGAGTTAACATTGCCGACAACAAAGAGGCAAATAACATTTACCTTCGTGGCTGTTGGCCACTGAGCAGGTTTTGTCACAAGAGCAGATCAATAACAGTGTTCTGCCATGGCTTCAGACTAGGGAAGGAGACATTCAGATCTCACCTTACAGTATTTTCTTACAAGAGAGGGCAACCAGGACACCTTAGGGAGTACTGACTTTAAGTTCCTATCAGTACTGACTTTAAGATCCTATCAGGATCTTGCAGTGCCCACATCTGCTACAGTGGAGTTTTTGGAGCCCACTGTAGGTTGCAGACCAGTTGACAGCAATATCAGTCATCTGGAATCGCTAACCAAGCTGTGTTCCTTCCAGTTGTCCCTTTTTCTTTTTCTTAAAGCATGTCCACAACTTCCACCCTTAGGCCTTTCAGTAAGCAATGGAAGGAAGAGATCAATTTAGTTCCTAGGTAACAGTGCTATTAAAGCCAGTGCTATGGAAATGAGCCCTAGTGCTGGGATTAACCCATTAGGGAACTCTAGCAAGACAAGCAGTAATGAATCACAGAACCACAGCATGGCCGAGGTTGGCAGGGACCTCTGAAGATCACCCAGTCCAACCCCCTGCTGAGCAGGATCACCTACAGCACATTGCACAGGATAGCATCCAGGCGGGTTTTGAATATCTCCAGAGAAGGAGACCCCACAGCCCCTCTGGGCAACCCGTCCCAGTGCTCTGTCACCCTCACAGTAGAGAAGTGCCCCATCATATTGAGCCAGAACCTCCTGTGCTTCAGTTTGAGCCCCTTGCCTCTCGTCCTGTCTCTGGAAAGGGTCTGGTTCCACCCTCTTGACACCCTCCCTTCAGATATTTATATGAACAGAGCCAAGAAGCTGGTATCTGGTTCTGCCACGAGCTGCATTGCTGTTCTTTACATCCTCTCTTTTGTGCCCAAGTCCTGCCACTTGTTCACCAACAGGCAGGGTCTGTCTTAGTAGGCTTGAGGAACAGGGTTATTCACCAGAGATTGAATGCTAGCTTTTATTTTAAACACAGTTATTGTAGCAATGCCCTTCTCCCTGAATTATGCTTTCAGTTATGTTATGACACCACCACTCAAAGAAAAAAAAAAAAAAAAAAAGCCCTAGTTCATATAGTTCATAGTTCTGAAATTCCTAAATATCACAGTTATTCTTGAGAAGCCGAGCATGGTCTTGAGGTGTTTTCCAGCCTTAATGATTTTGTGGTCATCTGGTAATGATTCTTCCCAAATTCAAACGGTTAGAGATTACACACGTGACAGCATACTGCTTACAAAGTAAATCATGGCTGCAATTTCGACATACATTACATGTGATTATGAATAATCAAGACTGAAGACTAAGAAACTCTAAAGAAACCATAAAATTGCTCTGGTAGGAGATTCTCCTCAATTCTCAAGCCATAATGCATTGAGCTGTGGGAAAGAAGGAGACGTGGGTTTCCTTCTAACCACTGAGGAAAAGATAGCCACCAGTTTCTCGTGACGCAAGATCAGACACTTGTCGAGATGGTGGCTGCCATATCAGTTGTTCACCAACAACATCTCCCCCCAAACACAAGAGGCACACAAAATTAGGGCAGTGTTCAGACCATTTGTTCCAGGTGCCGAAGTAACCAACTTCAGCTGGATTGTTCGTGTCTGAACAATAGCTGCTGAACACAGGTCCTGTTCTCCCCCCTGCCCTGTATCTCAGGAAAGAAAAAGTCATCAAAAACACAAATACATTTAAAATTAGTTATCCTCATTATCATTTGTATCCTGGCATATCCTAGTGCATAATATGGCATTTTGAGATAAAACCACTGCTTGTATTTGCCTGAATAGAGTTAAAACACCTCACTTATATAATGTTGAGTTCAGTTGTTCCTGCATATGAAAAGTTGACTGGAAATTGGTTTTCCTGATGCGTTATTTGGCAACACAACACAACACAAACTTTTGGAGATATTTTATAAGTACATTGATAGCAGCAAGAGTGCAGGTTATCTGCCTACACAGCCTGTAATGAACATTTTTCTACTGTGTTTAGATTTACTTAGTTGTGATTTGTGTATGTGTGTCATTCCTTTAACACAACTGCACAAATCAGACCCTAAGGTGATATCACTGTACATAGCTGCATTGGAGTGAATGAGGAAAAGCCAAAATATGGCAGCTGTAAATCTGATTCTGCATTTTTAAAATGCAGGGGTGCTTCATTTATTTTTAAATTAGCAATATAGAAAATGGGAACTGAAGGAGAAAATCATTATCACAAGTATGAACCAGAATAACCCAGGCAATGTTAAAATAAATAAATAAATAAACACCTTTCTTTATAGGTAAGTTAGAAATTCTTGTGCTAAGTGTCATTCAGCTGAATGCACTGTTGTTTGTTTGTTTGTTTAGTTTATTTTTCATGATTTCCATCTATTATTTGCTGAAACAGATGGAGAAGACTGCAAGGTGATCCATAAAGAATCTCAGCCCAAGGAGTGAAAGCAGGATAGAGATTAATCCATAGTTTCCCAAATACACATTGCAAGGTCATGTTTCAGAGGCAAAAAATTAATTTCACATAGATTCTTGCAATTTTCACAAACTCTTAAGCGTATCTCAAAGTGATATTCCTGCAGCACTCACATGTATTAATTTTTCCATAATTTGAAGCAGGCAACTGGAATAGGTTCACCTTAGGTAAAAATCCTTGGTACAAAATTTAGTGTTGTGCCTTGGAATTGCAAGAAGTCTAGGAATTTTGGCTTTGTGAGCTTAGAGCAGCTGATAGTTCCTGCTTCATTAAACAGGAGCTCTTAGCAGTAGACAGATCTTGTCCAATACTCTTCAGATAAAGATTAAAAAAAGGAACTTTTGAGCAATCCATCCAGACTGTTGGTGTGGAATAGAAGGAAAGAAATGCTAACAATGCTACAGAGCTGATGGGCACAGGAGCATTAGAGAAATTGAACAAGACAGAGTTCAGCACTACACACAGAAGAGTTCCCACACATCTTCCTCATGGCTCAGTAGCCTTTGGATGAGGAGCACAGGCATACTTTTGAATTGCTAAATAAATCCATATAATCACCTAGAATATTTTCCTGCTGTGAAAGGATGGTTAAGAGTGTCTAGACACGAAGTGGCCAAGTCTATTGATGCCAGCAGGATCTATCCCCATGGTGCTGTCAGCTCTACAGAACGCCACAGCTGCAGGCTCTGGCTCTCCAGCTGTGCTGTGCAGAAGCAAACCGCCAATGTTCCTGCCCATAACAGAACACAGCTATTATGTGATGATGAAAACTAAATTATTATTTTTTTTGGAACTATCTCTTCAGGTCTCCAGCATAATCCAGTGGATTGTCTCCAAAAGCCTGTTATGACAGCATATTCAGAAATATATGCATGAAAACTAGAAAGATTAATCAACCTTTAGTAATGGCCCTGTACATATGTATCAGGGCATATAAGGCAGGGGGATTCTGCTTCTGGGCACTGGGGGAAGTGTGTGTGTGTGTGGCATACATGCACCCCAAGTGTCATTTTACTGAGAAGACCCAGGGCTGCAGCACTTTGCTTTTTTTCCCCCTAATCTGAATTAACATGGTGGAGGGGGACACCAGCCATAAGTATGTTTGGCATCGTTTTTCCTGACCCTTGCTAAAGATAATGCAGAACCAGTGGGGACAGACAAGGACTAGAAAAAGAAGAATACATGGTTGTGGTCATCTCCCATGGATACTGGGTATCAAGAATGAGGCATTCCAGACCAGGGCAAATTTCTGTTGCCTTTTTGTCCCCTCACCTTCCTCTGCAGAAGAGAAATGGTCAGCACTAAAGTTAGGAAGTGAGCCTGATACAGCACCTGGAGGCACAAGGGTATGTCATGGGTGGCATTTTTGCTAACTATGGCTCTTGTGGAAGAGTAAAACAGTCTTACTTGGAGTTGAATCTACATTCGTGAGACCATCAAATGGCAAAGACCAAGACAACTGTATGACAACCCTGGTTTCTGCTTTCAGAGAAAGCCATTTAACAATGGCAAGTTGACTATGATGCAAGCTGAAGATTATAAAAATTTGATACCAACCATGAACACTATATTTTGTCAATTCAACTTTCCTAAGACAACAATGCCATGTAGAAGACATCTCCAAGTCTGGCTTCCAAAGATCATGGGAAAGTTGCCTTTTCCAGAGCACTAGAAGGTAGCTGTGAAGCATTGAAGGCTTTTCTCAGTTCTTCATTGCGGTCTGTAGCATAAGGGAATAATGTCAAGTTTCTCAGAAGCTATTTCCTCTTAAGAGTTTCAGGCCCCTTGGTAGGTTTTTTAAAAATTTCTTTTTATGACATATATTTGATGAAAACAACATGGAGCTGTAACTTTGAGCTAGTGTTTATAGGCGTTACACCTTCCATAATGAGAAGAAAAATGAGTGTTGCAGCTCTCATAATGAAGAGAAATCATGGATCTCTTGAGCTGCTCTTAAGTCTGGATGTGCAGAGCTTGTTCTTTATCACCGTATTATTCACCAGAAAGCTGTTATTGCAGACATCTCCAATGCAATGAGAATTGTTGGGAAGTCTGTAAAATTCCTTAATCTCAGAACAAATTCACCATTGCCTGTTGGAGACTTTTCTGACAAAATGAAAATGTGGAGAATTTTCTATCATTTTGATAGCTGAGCAGATGTCAGCCTACAGTGATTTCTCCTGTTATTAAAGAAATGGGTGAAATTGGGAATCAGAAGGAAGAAGGCTTAGTTTAGCCAAACTACTCTGAGTGATTGTTTAATCTGGCTTTCTCAGCTGATACTTCTCAGGTAATGTTCCTTTAGTTAACTCAAACTAAAGCACAAAGCCAGAGAAAATTTGTATTTTACCTACTTAGAGCTGAGAAAAAAAAAATGAAACTATTGAAGAACAATGCAAAAAGCCAGAAGTGAATAAAGGTAGGGAAAGCAATCTGCACTTGAGCGAATACTTGAAGATCACAGAATATTTATAATTAGAATTCAGTTAGTGTTCCTCAGATTTCAGGTCCCAAGAGCAACCATTTGCTATTTTCCAAGGCCCTTATACTTGTTACTCAGGCAGTACTACAGTACAGCATTCCAGCTCCAGCTGCTAGAGTTTATTGACTTCAAGTAAGTATAGAGGCAAAGGTTTGAATGAAGTACGGCTGGTTTCTGTTAAAGGCTGCTATTACGAGCTATATAGGGCTTATTTGGTTCTATCATTACCACTGTTGAATCTGTCCCTACAGAAAAATTAGGAAATATTTTCCACCTTGCAATTATGTTCAGAAGCCTAAATTCTGATCACCACTGACCTATGCCGACTTTCATCCAAACTCTTGCACTGTAACCTGCATAAATCCTATTCATACACCAGCTGATTAGTAATATAACTGCACAATGAGGCACGGTGCATCAGTTTAACAAAAAGGTGCTGGATTGCAGTGGACATGCTTTAGCAGCTGTTGGCCAGGTGCCCTATGTTTTCAATGACAAAACTGAACCAAACTTGAGGACTTAGTTTCTAAAGACTTATTCCTGAAATCTCCATGGATGCAGCCAGAGAGGCTCTGCAACACTCTGTCTTCCATCAACCCAAGCTGATGATGCTGTCTACAGCAGGAGCAGGACTGTGCCAGTTCTTGCTGGTACAGGAATAAGCTATGATACATCAAAGAAAACAAAGATGAGCTATTTCAACCCATTCTTACAATTTTACATGTAGTAAGATATTATTTGCTACACATAGGGTAATTCCCCTAAAGGACACCATGGTTAAGTGGCAAATTAATTTGCTGCTTACATTCACTAGCTCTTCCAGCTGGCTTAATTCTCATCAGCCACCATAATTTATTAACAGTGAGGTGAGAAAAGACATGAATCAGCTTAATGTGCTATAAGTAGGGCATTGTCATGGCAACAAGATGCGGACTGTTTTCTACTGTTTATGTATGGTTTGTTTTGTACTCAGTCTTAAGATACTGCTTGAAATAACTAGAATTAGAAACATCTTTTTCTTTTCAACTTTTTTTTTTTTCACTTCAGTGTATTTTTAAGAATTATCTAAATAAGCATGTGAAAAGCTCTGAAGCATCTCTCCAGGAAAATAGCTAGCTATATCCTCTTTAATCAGTCTTCCTAGAAACAGAAGCCTTTACTCTGATCTCACAACCATTTTCTCACATTGTCACACAACTGATTCCGTGGATTAACTCCGGGTTTATAGCAGTCTGAGATCAAAATCAGACCTTCCCTGTTCCATACTCCACATATGGCTAGTAAGTGGGGGAAAATTTAAACCGTGTTATTGGAAAAAAAAAGAAAAAAATGTTTTGTAACATTAATACATTTTACTTAGCACAGAATGTGGGAAAACAATTAAGGATGTTGCATTTTTATACACTCGTGATGGGGAAGCATGAAGTTAAAATTCAAAATGAATTGTAAATGTATTGTCTTCAGTGGCTTTTATACAAGCAGATTTTCATCCAAAGTTCACATTATTTACTACCTTGCTGCATAAAGGGAATGGTTGGAATGCTAACACAGCACATTGAAAAACAATTAGCAATATTACTGTTCTGATTCCTTTTTTTACACTACCTCAGGAATCTGATATTAAATAACTAATGAAAATCAAAACATCTCTAAGATGTCTCAAGGAGAACATATGGAATAATGAAACTCCTTTCATAAAAATTTTTGCAAGCTTAAAATATGGCTTTGTTCTGAGTAAGAACAATTTTCCCCATTCAGTGCTCATTAATTTTTTTAATATGTCTGCTTTTATATTACCCTTGGTATTTGCATAATATGTAGGTCAACAGGCAACTGGGCTGTACCATAGAACTAAATGAAACTGTTCGTATCTAGCAACCTGAGAAAAAATAATAAACAATATAATCTTTAACTCAAAACTTATGTCAAGATATAATTGCAAATATTTAATTGAACACCAATAAATGATACCTGGTGAGGTCAACCATAGGAGTTAATTAAGAAATTAAGCCTTACCTAAAGGTTCAATGGATTAGTTTGTTCAATGCTGCTAACAGCTCCAAACACACTCAAGTTGGTAGCAGTTAATTAAAAATGCTTATGGAGGCCTAGCTGGGAAACACCAGTCCTGTTTTCAATATTTCTTTACTGGGCACTCCTTGCACCAGCTACAAGCATCTCTCACTGAGCCTCAGCTGTAAGATGTTGGCACAACCATTACCAGGAAAAAAATAGAATCATCAGACCATACTTGACTTTGGCTAGCACATCATGTGGTGCCATTGCAGGCAGATATTGCCTCCTACACATTTATCCAGTGGGAAGTGTTTTGTGCACACTTCACAAAATCTATGCAGTCACTGAGAAACAGTGGTGCCTTTCCCCAAGAGCTGGTCCTAAGGACTGTAGCCAACCCTGTGAGCACTCTGTTCTTCTCAACTAGCACCTTCTAGCAACAATGAATAAGCTGTCAGACATCCATAGACCTTTACAATATGTCAAGTCCGTCTCTGGCTACCTTTTCATTGATCAAGCTATGCCTTGCATTCTTTAAGGTGGCAGCATCTAATGGGCAGATTACAATTTCAGCTGTCTTCTCCCTGAACAGAAGGTGATCATAGTTAACTTGGAAGGGAAAGGACATTTTCAGAACTGGCTTGTGATCTTTTTTCCTTCCTTAGATGTAAGAGGCCAGCCTGAACAGTTTTCACCTCCCTGACATCTTTTACTGCTCAGAGCCACAGGGCATGTCCATTACATTGGTACGGTCCCGACTGCGTGGGTGGGAATTCTCATCATTCACAAGACTTCCCTCACTCACACCGTGAATCATTTTCAATGGTAGAGAGGTGCTAACAGCAACACCCAAAGGAATTTATTATTATTATTATTTTTCTTCCCAGCATTAAAGGGCATGGGCATTGCTACACAGGTCCTGGGTAAACGCAGGTAGCTGGTGGGACTCTTGTGCTCATCCTGACTAAGTGAGAGTCCATTACTACAAAACAAGTATCTGCCCTTTTGCAGTTACCTGATGCTTTTCTCACACTGAAAACAAAGTATATACAGCCTTACCATTCCCAAAGCTAGCCCTTTTGTCAAAAATGCACATACATTCAGATACCAAATCCTTCTTTGCTGTTTTCAGTTTATGTTTGTAGGAAGCAATAAACAATACTGCATTACTTATTTGTTGTTTGATCCCAAATCAGTCTTTTTACCTTCCTTTGATCCTCATAACTGGAACATTATAGTTCATGAGTCCACCAAAGGAATAAGACTTTGGAAAATCCTTCATTATTTACCTTAGCTCTGAGTGTGTTATTTAGAATTACATTTTCACCTTAATAGTAAGTGTCACTGGAAACATCTTTCTTCAACAGTCACACATATCTGCCAAGTCCTGACAAAATGGCAGGGAAAATAAGAAACAAAAACAAGATGGAGGTTATGGTTCCCAATATGGGGAGGAAGAGGAGGTACCTGGGCTTAGTTTGTCACTTATTAGCCATCTGACAGTGAAATCAAGCCCTGGGAGACGTGGGTATGGGTAGACATTTGCAGAAATAGCTAGAGGAACTGCCAGTCCCATGGAAAACAACAGGAGGTGGATACTTCCTTCTAAATGTTGTGTACCAGTCCCTGCCTTACAGAAAGGGCTTCACAAAGAGGCAGGTCAGGATATTTTATTTATTCAAACCCGGGGGTACTTTGAATTCCACACCTTTCTGCAGCACCTACATCCCAATAAGGAAATACTGCTTTTGTTGGTAAAAACTTATTTCGGGAGGTTACTTTGAAATGAGGAATTAACCCTGACATGTGGAGCCAGGGGAGATTCTTGCCACCGGGAAGCTTAGGCATCAAAACAGAGGTTCAGAAGACTGTGGTGAGGAGCCAGCTCTTCAGCAGCTGGAAGGAATCTCTCTGAATTTGCTTTCAGGTAATGATACTGGGTGTAGGACTAGACTACTGACAGAGAATTAACATATAGAAGTACACGAAAATGAAGAACTCATCTTTTCTCACGGAATTCATTCCATATAATTTAAAAGATAATGAATCCGTAAAAGCAGGCACTATTTTGCATGACATACAAAATTTTATAAGAGCCATCATGTGCAGAGGACAACTGCTGGGAATGGCTTAATATGTAAGACTTTCAAAAGATCTAAAACAACCACCTTGAATGAGAATTGCAAGTAGATGCAAAGAAAACCCTGAGAGGGCTTGCAGAATTTGCTGTGCTACCTGCCATATTTTGCCACAAAAAATATCTGCTGTGGTGAAGATACACTCTTCCTGGCAATGCTATACAAAATACAGTTAACTATATTTCTGGAGAAAATGTGATTTATTCGCTGAAGCATCTTGCAGTCCCAGCGTTAGAAACAGCATCTCTCATAAGGTCAGTTTTTGGTCTAACGCTAGTGGTGCTGGAAATACAACCCAGCAGTCAGTTTCTGTACAGAGGAGCATATATCTTAGTCTTGGAGTCAAGTTTCCTTGTACTGCTCACACTAAAATAAACTTACTGATTAAATTAAGGCAATACACATGGCTGATGAGGAAGATTAATCATTTCATAAAATTGTAAGAAAAAGTTGAAAGTTGATTTAGGCAATATTATCAGAGTTTCCTTAAATATATGTAAAACTTTACGTGTTAATAGTATTTCTCATGATACACCAAGCATGCACCAGTAAGATCTGAGGTTACTTGCATTGCTGGCACCACTCTAGTTTACAGTTTGTGCCCATTTCCTTGGGGACTGATAAGAATCTGGAGAATATCAAGTTCATTAGAATTGCTCTTTTAATTTACCTCTTAATGCTTTCCAAGATAATCATCAGGGAGAGAAGGGCAGAAAAGACTTCTTCCCACCCTATAAAATGTTCTGAGCCTTGAAAAGCATTTATGTTCTCTGGTGTACCCAGCCTAGCCAAGTGAGGAGGAGAGGGCAGACCAGGGCTGAAGGAAGGTTGGTGGTAGCCAGGAGAGCAATAGGGGTTATCCAGCAGCCTGCAAGCCTAACCCAGCACAGCCTGCTTTCCTTCCTCACCAAAGACCAACTGACTGCTTGGACCCTCCCCACCCGTGTCCTTGCTCGCTGCAACCACCAGCAGCCTTGAGACAGAGGAAAAGCATAGGAGAACTGCCAGGCCCTCTTGGGCTTATGCTATTTGGAAAAAGCAGCCATAAACAGACTGGGGAAACCAAGTTGGGACTATGTTGTGTGTGTCAGTGGTATGTCCCAGGGAAATTTTTGGCTTGGACTTTCCAAAAAGAACCCACTTGACTGGAAAAGTCGTGGTGACCCAGACAGCATGTGGCGGGGAAGGAGAGGCATGGTTAGCACACAGCCCGTGTGGAGGAGCCTGGGCCTTCAGGCTCAGAGCCACCAGCTCTGGCCTGGCCACAGCTTTGGGCAGGGAAATTCAGAAATTAAAAATTAAAGTTTGCCATCTAGTGGTAGACCTCAGAAGATGCTTTTTCATGCAGCTGTCCCAGCCCTACAATTTTTAGGTGATCTGTATGTGATTTCTGTAATATATAATATATTCATTTTTATTAACACCGTATGACCCACCCTGCTTTATTCTTGGTAACCTACCTGTTCATACATGACACTACATCTGGATCTGGAGGAGCCTGACTCTGACAGTTGCAGGAGATGGTTGTATGTATTCAACCCTGGATGACTTAAAAAAAAATCCAAAAATTCACTGTAAAAATGAGACAATATGCTACAATCATTTCCCACCAGTTTCTTGCCTTGACCGTGTCAGTGGTAATTCTCAGGGGATTGCCTCTTTCTTTCTCTTAAATATTCATTTCCCCTTTCCCTATGAGCTTAGCTATGCCTGCAAATGTCACATTTCTACTGAGTTTATGTGATATTCCCTTTTAACAGACCCAAACTGCCAGGAGTATCTGCAGAAGCATGTCGTCCCTGAGAGCTTCCTTTGAGCAGTGCATGCTGCCTATATGGGATCCAGTGTGCCTATAGGATTGCTATGGAGACCTCCTCCACTGGCAACATTCATGGCAAAGAATGACGTGAGGTAACATGGAATATGGACAAGGGAAAACGAGGTTGAGGATCCCTCATGGAGAAAGCCAGCAAAGAACGTTAACTTAGGTAAGGGCCTGGACAGCGGGGAAAAGGAAGGTCTGGAAGGTGATGGGGACTGTCATCTACTTTGGTGTTGAGATTGCAATTAAAGAACTGCAAGCATCCAGAATGACAGCTACACTATCTCTTGTTTTCCACACACAGTATTTCTATTAGCAGATCTCCAGGTGGGATTAGCAATTTTTGCAGCATAATCACATTGTCAAGTCATACTTAATTTATGAACCACTATACACACAGATCATTTTCTCATATTGATGCTGAGCTGATTATTTCCCATTTTGTATTTATGCATTTGATATCTCCCTCTGCAGTACAGCACTTTGCACTTATCGTTAGTGAACTTCATCTTGTTGATCTGAGACCATCTCTTCAATTTATCATTTTGCGTTATGATCCTGCCTGCCAGACTGAGCAGGTTTTATAAGTGTACTCTATATTTATCCTCCAAATAACTAATACAAATATTGACTAAAATCAGTCCTAAAGATTGATTGCACATCTGCTTGGAAAGCTCTTTCGAAATTTACTTCCAGTTTGACATTGAGTCATTGGCAATAATTTTTTGACAGTTTTTTTCAGCTATTTGTGTACACAATCATATAAAAATCCTGATTTTGTATAAACTGTATTTTGCAAGCTTAAATATACAAATATAGATTACTAGCACCAAAAATTATCAAATATATTGTCTACTATTTCTTCCAGTCATCAGTATTTAGAATATAGACATACATGTTCTACTATAAAACTGTGCCAATACAGCTTTTCCAGAAAGTAACAATTTTACCCCCTCCTTTAAATGTATTAATTTCTTTAAATTAAGACTTGTCTTCTCCTTTAAAGAACTGATGAAGAATAAGCCACTAAATTTATGCTGAAAGCCGAGGACCAAAACAAAAAAAAAAAAAGAAAAAAGAAAAGAAAAAAGAAAGTCCCGAACCTTTGAGTTTGACTTTGTGTGCAGTTTCAGCACAACAAAAATATTTGCTGATGATGTAGTTGCTCCTTAATATAGCACACAGGACAGAGATGATGCAAGCGCCTATTAAGCCTAAGATAGAACCCCTACACTTCTGTTAAAAAATGAAAAAAAAAAAAAAAAAAAAAAAAAAAAAAGAACTTAATAACCCTAACTATGTCAGTTTTACTGCTAGTACATAATTAGATCAGAAGAGTGGGATTTCAAAATGTCCACAGCATAACTGCTTCCTGCTATTTAGGCAATCTGTTTCTGATTCAAAAGCTGCAGTTCATCTTAAAATTTTATGTGTAAGAACCTCTTCAGGGTCTATACCCACAGAGTGGGAGCAGGAGGATGTTCCTTCCCAGCCTCCAGATTTTGTAGTTTGCAGAGCAAAAGTATTCATCTCAACCGGAAAAAAAAAAAAAAAAATAATAATAATAATCACATGCTTATAAAAGGACTTGGTTTTTCACTGCAGCAGATCACCCACATGTAATACTTCTGTTTTATGAGACAGGCTGTAGAGTTTTAAGGATGCCATCAATCTGGGACCTAGCATCTGCATACCAGTCCATTCAGATAGGTACTTAGAAAGAGGCCAAGAAAATTTTGTCCATAGACCTGCAATGAAAACAAAGGTATTAGTCAGCAATGTTTTCCCATTAAAAAAAATGCATTAAGGAAATGCATTCAATGAGGGAATCTGGGGAACAGCTTGAGAGATGGGGTCAGAAAAGCCACGAGCAATGAGGAGGTAGCAGGGACTCAGGCCCAGATCTGCTATTTTCTGGGGGAATGGATGGTCACACTGCTTTCTTCTTGTTTCCCACTGCTTTTTTTGCCTAACCAGTGCCACTGAGAGCAGGGTTTAAGAAGCAGTTTGTAGGTGGCTGCAAGACAACACAAGTGGACCCAGTGGGATGTCCCATGGAATTCATAACTGAATCCAAAGATGAATCACACCCGCTCTGATTCAGCTCTCATGTATAGCCAGTGTAGGTGTTTATTATGACTGTATCAGGAGTAAATCACACAAAAGCCAGGCTGGCGGAGTTTCCAGTGAACAGCACTTTGGGTAATGCAGTTCGGATCCCCTTCTCAAGTTACAGCCTTTTTCTCCTTGAAGGAGTCTTGGCTGTAAACTCTTCCCAGCTCTCTGCTAATTCCTAAGGATAACATGAGTCTCAGTTAGGCACACGCGTGACTCAGAAGACGAAATAGTGCCCGTGGTGGGAAGTGGAGAGCGTGTTCCTCCCTGCCTCCCCCGACACACGCTGCCCTACCCGCTAGGTGTCCCTGCGAGCCAGGCGAACAGCACGCCGCAGGGCTGCCTCGCTTCGTGCCGCTGGGCTGCAGCTGTAACCCCAAACAGTAGCCCGGGAAATGTGTGTGAAATTCCTTCTCCTTCTCCTTCTCCTTCTCCTTCTCCTTCTCCTTCTCCTTCTCCTTCTCCTTCTCCTTCTCCTTCTCCTTCTCCTTCTCCTTCTCCTTCTCCTTCTCCTTCTCCTTCTCCTTCTCCTTCTCCTTCTCCTTCTCCTTCTCCTTCTCCTTCTCCTTCTCCTTCTCCTTCTCCTTCTCCTTCCTCTTCTTCTCCTTCCTCTTTTTCTTCCTTAATTTTTTCTTCTTTTCTTTCTTTTCCTAAGCTTCCTTTTTGAAGCAGCTCCAAATTCACACACAATGCACAAAACGGCAAAGACAGCTCCCTGTTTTGCTGTGTATGGTAATTGAAAGGATTTGGCCCGAAGGAGGATGGTTTTCCCTCCCAGTTAGTAGTGAGGCAATGGACTGCTTCATTGTCCAACTGTTCCTCTGAATTCTGCAAGTGCCCGACCAACTTTACCATAATCCCTTACCCCAATTTGCTAGCCTTTAAGGTAGACACTATTCTGATGAGTTTCCTCCACTGAGGAGCTGTGAGGTTAAATGAAGGGTGATAATGTGCTTTTTGCATGTCAGAAACATGCAACAGCAATGACAAAGTCTGTTTACTGTCAATGTGTGAATGTTGAAGTCTCACAGTAAAAGCTCCAACTTACGGGTAAGTAGGGCTAGGTAGATGCAGGCATCTAGGCATGTTCTGTGCCTGTCTTTGGAAAGAAGAGACTTTCTTGCATGGCTAAGAGTTGCTCAGGTAATCCCCAGACCATTTCCAGAGGTCAGCAGAGAAGCAGGGAGGAAGGAGAGGGAAGCACATGAAAGGAAGCTTATATTTGCAGATGTGGTGGCTTCTGCCAGCCCATGAAGAGGGAGAGGAAGCAGTAGGTAAAAACATGAAGATATGCTGATTTTTTTGTTTGTTTGCTTGTTTTTTAACGTTTTGTCTCTTTGTATTACTGAATTTGGAGAGGGAGGAAAAAAAAAGCCCATTTGCTGTACTGGAGAAAATCATTCCACATTTCTGTACTTTTCTTTCTTGATCTGTTGAATAAGGGCAACAGCTATTCCCAGCCTCGTGTTGATGCTCACTTACAGTCTGAGATCTTCAGAATGGGGAAGGGAAAACAGGTATCAGAAATGAATTTCCTGAAGCTATCAGACAGGAAGATTTCTGCCTCAGACGTCTCTTCTCATGAAGGTTCTGTATTTTGGAGCCATCACTGGAGACTGAGGCCTATTGTGCCATTCAGTGTACAAATGCACAGGGAGAGACAATCCCTGACACAAAGGACATACTCTCTAAATAGGCATGACAAAGAAAAAATAAGGGAGGAATTAGAAATGAGTTGACTAGCTCAGGGTTATACTGTTTGGTGCCAAAGCCAGAGGCAGCAGTCTGGTATCCTGATTTCTAGCCCAGCAATCTGTTCTTTCTCATGGCCAACCACCATTTGCTGCTCTAATGCTTACAGGGTGTTAATGGCATTACAGATAATTGTATATGACTCGGTATTTTTAACCAGTGTGAGCTTTACTTGTAAGCACGCTCACCACTGAACTTGGTCACCCCCAGGGACAGTCCCTGCTCCCAGCCTTTGCAGGGTTTGGAGGGTGTTCAAAAGTGACTATAAGGTGACCTTCACAGCAGAAATGCGATACAAACAAAGGGAAAGGAGGAGGGTCCAACTCTTGTGAAATCTGGCTGTTGAAACACCTTCATGTCTTGCAACACCAAGTCAAAAGCTCTTTGTCTTAAAGATTTAAGAATAGACATAAGAAGAACTGTATTTATCTCTTGTTAGTCACCTAGGCAACCGGGAAAGCAGAAGTGAGCTTCACTTTCTAGTGTGTTTTATAATTTGCAAGTTTATTCAAATGTCTTTTTTGGCATATCAGGCACACTTGTGGTCCTGCTGCAAATTCACATTTTTAAGAATAAAAAATGTATAAATAAGCAATCAAATTTGGGTTGTAGCTTTTCTTCCAACCCAGGCATCGTGTACCTGCATGCCCAGATAGTTATTTAATGGCCCATGGTCTGCCTTAGAAGTAGAACCTCTTCCACATTTTAATTTCCCCTTTTGGGGATCTCACATCTGTAGAGCTCCAGTTGCAGTAGCCAGGATTTGATTGAGACCACAACCAAGCAGCAGGCTGGGAGCTGTCCTTTCATTCCCCAGCCAGTAGGGAGCAGTTAAAAGCCTCTTCCTCAAGCCTGAAAAATGTTGCAAAATATATATCCCCAGAATGAAGTAATGCTGTGCATATGCAGACCTCAAGTTTGTGTTATGACTGTGTAACACAGATTTTGGCAAGCTAAAAGCAGTTCAGCCTGCCATAGGGTCTTGTGGGGTTCAAGTCTCAGCTGACACCTCGATCATGGGCTTAGTCCAGAAGGAGGAAGGAAGGCTGTGTCTCTTAGCGAAGGAGAACAGCAAGGCTGTATGTCTCCAGGTTGTTCATTCAAATCCAGAGTTACTTCTGTAAATAAGAGAAATGCTAGTGTTAGCATCTGCTACAGTGCACGAGGATGTAAAAAGACAAGTTGAAAATTCTCTGTTGAAACAGATCTATTGTCAGAAAATTAGACCTTAAAACACAAAATAGTTCACAGACAGCTCCTACAATCCTAAAAAGGAAAACATTAATTTTCCTTTGATTATTCCTCTTCTTGTCCAGACTACTTTGCTTCTGATAGATTTTGACCACTTTCTTACAGACCTCCTTATATCCTAAATGGAAAAAACAAAACAAAACAAAACAAAACAAAACCACTCCATCCTGGATGGTCCCTCCACAGAAGAAAATCTTTTTTTTTTTTTTTTTTTTTTGGCAGTCTCTTTATTTACATTGTTTCAAAATCTATTTTCCTTGAAAGGAAATGTTTATGAGGTTTGGCTTTTCTCTGTACATTTCCTAGGCAGAGTTGCTGGTGCTTTGCTCTGCCTGCCTAAGCTCAATATGAACTCCAAGTTGTTAGTGTTATTTTACCAAGCAGAACAGATTTTTTGAGTTTTCTAACTCGTTTACAGCTATGCAGAGGGGCTGTGAAGCCCTGATACTCCATTTGTGTAACACTTAACTTTCCCCTGACTTTGCAAACTTTTAAATAATTATACAAAAGGCACAAAGCTTTGGAGTAACCAGTGCCAAGTTTATGAGGCCCAACAGCTGAGGGAATTAGGAGTTTTTCCATGGTCTTGGATGAGTTTTGGTTTAAACACCAGAATGACAGATTCATCTGAGCATGTTGAATGAATGGAAAAGTTACAAAGCAATGGACAACATGATGCTCTTCATGGAAGGTACTGAGGAAGGAAAGGAATAGAAAAGATACACGATCAGAATTGCTACCAATTCTTTTTATAAGAGATCAAAACCCAAGAAAGAACAAGAAGGATTGCACAGGAAGCAACAGAATAAGCCAGTAAAGCCTTTTAAAGGGGAAAATTTCATGGTGACGGTGATAGGTGAGGTGTTTGTGTCCATAGGTGCCAAGGCAGATGAGAGGAGCAAGCACAGCCTGACAAGAGCGGCACTGCCAGTTGTGCAGGGCATCAGAACCTGTCTCAGTGTAGGTAGACAAAAAATAAGCATCCATAGATACAACATGTAGGATGCAGCCTGCTTTTTTCAAATTCATGTAACAGTAAAAAGGAAAGAAGTGAAGGCCTGGAAATTTCAGAAAGTGAAAGGTAACAATGATGTTCTTCCTAAAATTTACAATAGAAGGTGCAGATGAGACACGCTACCACTAAGATTGAATTAAAAATCATAGAATCATCTGTGTTAGAAAAGACCTTCTAGATCATCAAGTCTGACCATCAACCTACCCTACCAAGTCCGTCACTAAACCGTGTCCCTTACTGCCATATCCACACATCTCTTAAACACCTTCAGGGATGGAGACCCCACCACTTCCCTGGGCAGCCTGTCCAATGATTGAACTCCTTCTCCATGGAGAAATTTTTCCTGATGTCCAATCTAAACCTCCCCTGGTGCAACTTGAAAGCATTTCCTCATGTCCTATCACTTGTCATCCGAGAAAAGAGAAATTCTCCTTGCTGCAACCCCCTTTCAGGTATTGTAGAGAGCAACAAGGTCTCCCCTCACCTCCTCTTCTCCAGACTAAACAACTCCAATTTCCACAGTCTGTCCTCATAAGTCTTGAAACACTGAAGGCTCAGTCTTGGTGAGCATCTGCTTTTAAACTGTAACAAGGATAATGACGCTGACGCAATAAAGTCATGCAACTCTCAACACATGGTGGCTCTAGGAAGTACTGAAATCCAGTAATTTGCCTGTGGAACCATTTGTTAACATTTTAAAGCAGGTGAATAATTCCACGTATTCATTGAAACAGATGAGCTCTCAGGAGCCTGGACCACTGGAAAGGAAGTTGTGTGTGCAGAGCAACTATTATCTTCAAACAGACTTGTTGAGCTTGGGCCCAGAAATTATCAATAATTGGGCGGTCTTAGGTGCACAAATAAAGACTCTGACTTTACCAGGCAGAAGGACCTGAGGTGGTGGAATAAAGGAGAGGGACTTTTGCAAGGAGAAAGGTTCTGGGGCATTCAGGAGCTAGTTATGCCAAGGGATCCCTCAGGCTTTGTAGGACAAAGAAAGCTAAATCTGTGGGTTACAAATGGTGTAATATGAGACAGAAACCATATGTTGTCGTTTTTACTCCCCCTGCAAAAGACATCCTCCCTTAAGTCTTGATCAAGGAACGGACTGTAAATCATAGAAGAGGCAGGATATGGAAATTCAGTAATTTCCATTAAGTGACACTAGGCTAAAACCATAATTAGTGTTTGTTTGTTTGTTTTTTGTTTTGTTTTTTAAAAAATGTGGTCTGGGGCAGTCTATTATCTTTTTCTTTGCTGTTCATCATTCTTTCATTCTTACAAATTCATAACAGAGTACAAGTCAGTAAGATGTCCAACTGTCTATTAATAATTGATTTAATGTAACACATGAAGTGTGTGTAATCTGTATTCTTGTTCCTCCATTTAATATAATCCATGAATCACTGGTGACCAGTAAAGAGTTTGATTGACCACATGATGCCAACTCTTTTCCTAACTCCAGCTGCTGACTTGCATTTAAGAGAGCTAAATGTCTTATAGATACTTTGTGGTTATAACAAGGATGTTGTTGAAAAGGGAGACAATTAGTCAGAGGAGTTAGATAACATTTACTTTTGGATAAGAACTTAAAACTTTGCCTTCACCTATTGCCAGTGTTCCCAAGTCTGCCCAACATTATGTATTAAAATAATTGTTGTCAGACACAGACCTCACTCTTTTTGGCCCAGTGTCTTGTCTCTCCTGGACCTAAGGAAAATTTCAAGTTGCAAATAGAAGCTGCTTTTATTCCCAGCATATGGCTATAGGTATCAGTACCATCAATGTAATCCACAATCACAAAAGATCTTCTGTTTCCAGTACCCTCTCAAGGTAGCAAACTGCTATTCTTCCTATTTTACTAACAGAAATGAAGCACATGGGGTGTGTTGGGAACCTGACTTTGCTAGGGCTTTTAATTGTACTGTTTCAGGCATTTTTCTTCGTGAACATATGTGTGTTTTTCACCAATGCCAAGATTTTCAGTGAGTGAGTGTCACTTCCTTTGTTAGCTCCAAATGTGCAAAGGTTGAAAAGGGCATTTTTACTAGTGAAAAATCTTTCAAGGACTTTTATAAATCATTCAAAATTCTGGTTTAAAATGAGTTCCCTAAAATGTTTCCTTTCACACACTTCTTAGTGCCAAATACAAGCCCATCTGGAATCATTAATTCTGTTGAACTGTTTAATTCCAAGTACTATTGCAAGTGGTGTTTTTTTCTTTTTTTTCTTTTTTCTTTTTTTCCTTTTTTTTTTTTTTTTTTTAAAGAATGACTCGATTCAGTATTTTATAACCATAATTGGAATAGTGCATTAAGACTCAACAGCTCATTTTTTTATTCCGGGAAATGGCAAGCAACACATCTTGTACTCAATCAGTTACATTAGCAAAGCAATGCTGAAAAATCCTGCACTGTGCAGCTAGCCCCCAAATTTAATATTTCTTATTCAGTTATTTTCCATATGCTCAGAAATTAAAATACTTTTGGAGGTTTTAAGAAAGCTTATTGAACTGTTTTGAAGTCCATCCTATGCACACTTCACCAGGCACATCATCCAGACAGTTAGAAGAATAGATTCCCTGCCACTGAAGTGCTCAAGCCAAATGCCAAGTGTTCTTCTCCATATACAAACTCACGTAAAAGTGTTCATTTATGGTTCACCATCAGAAATGAACCATTAAATCCAGCTTGCAAGCAACCTCCCCTTTACATTTGAAAAGGCAAAGCATGTGAACAATGAGTATTTTTGAGTCAATCTGCTTACTTACATTATTCTTGCATTAAACATTGCCTTTAAACTTGTGATTTATTTCTAAGATTTTGTATGTACATATTTAAAGGAGGGGAACTGTGAAATCTTGCTGTCATTGATATCAATGACACAATTCCCACTGATTCAAATCCAGAAGGGACTTCACACATGTCAGCTCAAAATTTCTTTGATTATTCTCCATGTTCAAGTGATACAGGAGACACTTAGGTTGCAAATTTGGCTCTTTGACGGTTGTGTTGAAGAGCAGTCTCACACCTTCATACCTACGTGGGGTTGCATAGCCTACTCAGTGCAAACAAAGAGCCAACATGTGTGGGTGTCCAGTGAAGGACAGAAGTTTCATCCACTGCAACTTGCAGATGAAAGCATCAGAGAGTTTTCAACCCTAGAAGCAAGTGCCCAGGGTTCAGATACAGAGATTTGTAGGTATGGAAGCAGTTGGTTTTAGAGTGATCCAATTATAAATTCATAGCTAGACTGTCGTGATACAAATTAGTCTTAGCATTCATCTCTTTGGCAAAATTCCCATTCTTTGGATGCCTTTCTGGTGGAATTTTCTGTGACATGAAAGATACCAAAATACAGATAAAAGGAGTACTTTTCTTAAGCGCAAAATTCATTCCAACTATTAGCCGTAAACTCACCATAAAATATGCTGGAAGGGACCTAGTGTGTCTCTGGTCCAAAGCCCTGCTCAAAACAGTGTCAGCTTTGAGATAAGGTGAGGTTACTCAGGGCCTTGTCTGGTTAAGTTTTGAATATATCCAAGCATGGAGAGTCTGCAGCCTCTCTGAGAACCTGCCCTAATGCTTGATCACCTTCACTGTGAAGATCTTTTCCTTATCTCTAATTGAGGTTTATCTTGCTGCAACTGGTGTTTGCTGCACCTAGCACTTTGGTTGTGCATGTCCAGAAGGGTCCAGCTGCATTTTCTCTGTATCCACTTACTACATGGTAACAGAGAAGAGTAAGATCTCCCTTAATCATCCCTTCTACAGGATGAACAAACTGGCTTTCTTAATTTGTCCATGTACACCGTATGCCCCTGCTCCCTGACTATCCTGGTGTCTGTTGCTGAACTTGCTCCAGGTATGCCCATGCCTACCTTGTGGTGGGGAGCTCAGAACTGGACACAGCCCTGCAGGTATGGTCTTACCAGTGCAGAGTAGCGGGGTAATCACTTGCCTTGAGCTTCTGGCTATGCTTTTCTTAATAAAGCCATCATGCTGCCAGCCTTCCTGGCCATAAGGGAACACTGCTGACTCACGTTCAACATGTTGTCCACCCAGATCCCTAGTCCTTCTCCTCAAAAAAAAATATTGGTGCAAAATCACCTTATATGTAAGAGAAGTGTTGGATGTATTAGTAATCAGCTTCCCTGAAATATTCCTGTAATTGTTACGGCTCCTTAGGTGTAAGGAAATAATTTTCTGGATTTGATCACTATGTTAGTTAGTCTGACAAGCCCAAAATAAAGTAAATTGTCACACATCAATCATTAGCATATTTGCCTAAGAACCAGTGTGCAGAATTCATGCAAAATCAACAGCTTATTCAAGTAAATACATATTCATCATTATTCTATGTGAAATATTGCTTTCTGAGTGTATTCACTGAATGCTAACTACATTTCTAACAAATACACCAAAATAACTGTTCTTCTGTTACTATGGAGAGGGAAAGGAGAAAGTACTGTGTTTGAGGACTAATTATGAAGTCTTTAGAGTAAGAACAAGATAATGTGATTCCCTTGTATACATACATACACGCACACACATACACATATATATATAATTTAACAGTCCAACATTTTACATTCAAGGTTTTGGAGAGAGAAATGGAAAATTGCTGACGAGTTGGTCTGGAGACAAACTGAAGAGTTGTTTTATGGGAGGGACGTTTTTGTCAGTCTGAGATACAAAAGGGGAAAGGATAATTCTCAGCTGAAGTGAAGCAAATGTGAGAGCAGATTTAGAATTAGCAAATATGCTACCTCTTAAATTGATTCTAGCTCACTGGACGCAATCATGGCTATAATAGCCGATCCCTTCCACATCTTCTGCAGCCCTGCTAGCAACACCAAGCAAGGAGATATATATATATGTATATCCTTGAAGGAATCAGTATGCATATGTGTGCACATACACACCTGCAGACACACAGTCATTCGATTCCTGATCTACATAATATGATTTTCTTGTAGCAAGTAGGATACAGTTGCTCCACTTCACTCCCCTGATCCATTACAAGGAACTAGCTTTACATGTTTTATTGCCATGGGTGTAGAAAAACTCGACTGCAAGTCCCACTGATCAGAGAGCCAATAAGGTGAGGAACACTCCCCGCAATATGGAGCCTGCAGAAGCATTGCCAAGCAGGGATTGCAGCACTGCCAAGTGTCACTGCAGCAAGGCGCAGAGAGGCTGAATACTGTGTTAAATAGAAGTTGGGATGTGCTGCATTTCCTAGTATAGCTAAAAATAACATTTTACTCTTTATCACCTTTTTGCAAAGGATTGCTAAGCACTTTGCACAAATTAATGACGTTCAGGTTGCAAGCACCCTTGTGTTGTAGTTTTCCATATGGTTGAGGGTTTTTTTTTCATTCCTAATAGCACGTTGCTCTCATTATTGTGCAGTAGACTTTTTGTTTCTGCACATCAGGCCTGGGTTCTTATAAGAAAGTGATTATACTTGCCTAAATGGAGATTCTGGTGACAAGATAATTTACAATGCTCCGTTGCATAATCATGGAGCCAAGGTCAGGGAAACCTTTGATGTAGCATAGTGAGAGCAGTTGTAAATAAAGCACACATCATGAAAGGGTTTAGTCTTAGTGAGAACAGACAGACAAGAAAGAATAGACAAGAAAGAACCTCCAGCATTCTTGCCATGGTGAAATCTTATTCCCTTCTTGTCTCCACAGATACTGTGGTTGGCTAATTAGAGAACCACTATCAATCCAATCTCACTTTTTCCCAACTTTACTGTAATTTCTACATTTGAGAAGCTGGTGAAATGAAACTGCACTACTACAGCTTCCCATTCATCAGCAGGAAACAGAACAACAAAGGGAATTGGGCTAAAAATAATTAAGAAACCGGATCAGGTGTCATGTGCATACATCTGTGTGGGTATGTAGGCATGCAGGTCATGGAGGTAGCAGCAATAGCAGAAGGGGAGATAAGAACCACCAGTATTTTTATCTCAACGTGTGGATGCTCATAGATGTGCTCACAGCATACTTAGTAGAGAGGCAAAAATGCCTAAGCAAACTGTGATCCAATTATACTATAAAATCAGACTTTTATAAAATCAGCATTGGCGTTATTTCACATGCACTGCCATTGCTTTGCATCTGTGCAGTAACACCAGAGCTTTTCAGAAAGTTATTGGAGCTACTTTTGCACCCCGTCTGCACAGGCAGGCTGGGTGTGAGGCACAGGGTGGCTGCCTATGGGCACTGCTCCAGACAGCGCAGACACAACTGGTCCAGGACCTTTCTACGGATATATTGGTCAGACACACAGATGCCTTGGATAATCAGAGCTGCTCTCTAGTATCTGCTCAGATGAGATCACTGAGAGGAGTGGCAGGCCCAGGACAAAAGGTTGAGATAAATGAGTAGCTCTAAAGGAGTTAATGCAAAGGGTTCCCCAGCATTACTACCAGTCAGCCTAAACAAACAATTATTTGCCTATATTCCAGGAAAAACCTTAACTATGTAACTTGCAGCTCAGCTAAAATGTGTATAAAGAAGTGATAACAGGCCAAAACCTCAAGCCACTGTAAATCAACAGTATTTGCTTGCCTCTGTTGAAACACCCACTCTTTATTTCAACTAAGGAGTTAACACCCAGTATCTTAATATGCATTTATGTTCATATTTGCACTTTGAAGGGCTAGGTAGATTATGCAGCTGGCACATGTCATACTAAATGTCACTTCCGAAAACTAAAAGACCTACCTGGAAATAACCATTCAGAGCAACTGCCTGACATGTATAACCTCTCTGGAAAAGCCTTCCCACCCAAAGCACCTTCTTGTGATTAATCTTTCAGATAGGCAACACACAGCTCTATTTTTAAAAGCAAATTTTAAAGGAGAGAATACATTCATGAAAAGAGGAAAATGTGAAAAAATTAGCAGCTTAAAGCACTGCAAGATACAGGGAAAGAATATATCAACAGACCCCTTCAGAGACCACAGCTGTAGTCCCTCTCTTGAGTATTACCTCCTGGCAGAGACTGGGTTCATCCTTAGGATCCAGACTCAGTGCCAATCACTCCAGAGTGTTATTAAGATGCCTGGCACCATGGCAGAATTCAAGTCAGTGTTTCTTTGCCACATGTTGGAGTGGGCTAGGTGGCAAAGGTTGATGTGAAAAGTGAGCTAGCTGCCCTGTAATGACAGGGTCTCGCATCATGCAAGCTCAGAAATTAACCTCAAATAAAAAAGGTATGCACTATTTTCTTTCACACTTTGTCTGATCCTGCCCTGCTATGCAACATGAACTATGAGTGTATAAGCACTGAAATCTGGCAGGATTTGTGATTGTTTCACAAAGACTTGTCATCCTCCTTTACCAGATAACTCCCTGTAAGACATGATGGAGGGGGAGTTGGAACACATCATATTAGAATGAATATAAATGGTAATGATCGTGCTCTTCCACAGCACTTTCACTCCAAAAAATCTGTTAATTAACCTTGAATCCAGCAGGCTTGCCAGTCAGCATTACGGCATTTGAATTGGTAAATCTTTTAAACCCCTACTTCTAAAAGACAAGATCCTGTAACCTTTATTTACGTTAAACATTAACTTATTCTGTGAGAAACCTTTAGAAATCAATAGGGATTGGGCTACATGAGTAAAACTGGTAGAATCTGATACCAATTACAAACTAAAACTGGGCCTCAGTTGGGTATTTCTGTCTGCTTTTTTCTTTTTTATTCAGTCTTTCCATATTCCTCTTCCCCTCTGTCTGCACCCAAGAAAATACAGAATCTTCCCTCTTTAGAAGCCATTTGAGTGTTTCCTTTTCTCTTTAATCCAAAAACTGAATATTTCTTGTTAAAGGAAGGTAATATTTGACAAAAAGTGGTAGATCTGAGTGTATTTCTAAACCTGGACAGAGACCATCCTTTTTGACAAAATGGAAGCAATAATTCATGGCTTTTAAACATGAAGTACTTTATCTTTTTGAACAAAAAGCGTAGCTGAAATTACTACAGAAAGCATTAAGAAAAGCAGTTGGGGCTTAAACAAAAGGAGATACGAAATCAGCAATTTTTCTTTTTACCAAGTTGTGCAGAGGAAGAGGTGGATGGAAACAAGTGGACTTATTTTCCATTTGTGCTTCCTTTCCTCAAGTTTCTCCAGCAGCAGAACAGCCTGCTGGTTTGTTAGAGGAACTGAAAGCCCACAGATACTAGTATAGAGAAGAATATCAGTGTGATGTGAAAGGGAGATGGGAAAGAAAAATCCTCCAGCCTTTTATTTTGAGACAGCTCAACATTAAATTACATTTTGCTGCACAGGGAAGCCTTGTACCCTGAGAGCTGCAGCTCGGGTTTCTGTGTCTTCTCTTTGGTCCTGCCTCTTAGGTTGGACTCCTCCTAAAATATCACTGCCAGATGCCACATACAGCACACTCCTCACCCCAACCCAGCCAAAAAGACATATTTTGGGCCAAGAAAGCTGGAGGGCAGTGGGGACAACTCCCCCTGACCTGGCAGGGAAGCAGCTCGGCCTTCAACCACAAGGGGCAGCCCAGCACACTGAAGGACAGACAGCTTAGGTTAGACAACCCACTCAGAACATCAATTTTTTTGACTTCTCCTGATGAAAGAATTGTGTGTTAGTGTATTTTTTCAAATCAGACACTGCCTAGCTGATTAAAATTCCTGGAAACCTAGCAAGGTGAAAAACGAGGTGCATCTGGATGTTGTTTTCTGCTCATGCCCTAAAGCCATGTCAGGTTGACATAAGGTACACAGTATCCCTCCCATCCTTCTTCTTCAGTGGTGTCCTGGTTTCCATGGAAAAGGAAACCGTGAGCATAGGGTGAAAGGGAATTGCAGCATGGTCAGGCAGATGACAGGGGAAAGAGGTCTGCGGGCACCTGCCTGGCGGTAGGGACAAAGCCAGCAAGCCAGGAGTGGCTTCCTCTTTCTGCAGATACAGACAAAAAGATGTATTGCTTAGTGTAGTGTTGCCTCTCCAAGCTGTTAATTCATTTCATGTTCCTTTCAAGCCCTTCTTCTGTGCAGAAAATTTTAGAAGGAAATGCCACTGGATTACACAGCTGCTGTCTGCCTGGGCTTTAAATACACCAATTTGCATCAGTCTGTGGGCAGTGCTGAGAACAGGCTGGAAGTTACTGCAGCCTTCCTATGTTACTAGTGGCATCTTACTTGCAAATCTGAAACAATTGAAGGGAAAACGTATAGCAGAACTATAGAGAGACAGCTCTGAGGTACTAAAAATAATATTTCTTCTGAGAAAAATGTGTGTGAGACCCAGTACTCCTGGGGGAAGCCCTACAAGATGTCAGCAGGAAGCTATAATAACTGATGGAAGAAAAACAGGGTTCCTGAAATAAAAAAGCCCCCATCTGTGTAACTAATCAGGCCAGGAATTAAAGATATCGAGACCAAACCTATTAGTAAGCATATTGAAAACTTGAAAAAATTTGAAAGATAAATGGAACCAGTATCAGGGTACTACCAGAAAGCTGAGTCCTACCCTTGCTTTGCAGACTCAGATAATTTGGATAAGAACCCATCTGCAGAAATGCCAGTCAAAAGCAAAGCTCTAAAGCTTTGCAGTTACCACTCCTGTTAACAGAAGCAGGCAAATTGTTATGGGAAGCATCTCCTTGTAGCATCAGTACAAAATTTTCTAGTGTTGCCTTTGTAGTGTGCAAGCAGGTTTTCATCTCTGAGAGAACTGCTATACTGCTGCTCAGTCTTTGGGTTATGCAAGGACTTGGTGCCTTGGCAGACTGAGAAGAAGAGAAGGCAATGTGAACAGTCTGAAAATTGGCTGTCTGCTTTAACTCTTGTTAAATCAGTTCTGGTGTAAGAATTGTCTCTTGAGAACCAGACAGAGATGTTGGGCTAGGATTCCTACATGAAGGAACTGCCTTGCACGTTGGCTGCACATCCTTGTTTTAGGACCGATATGTAAGTGCAAATGAAGTGATTCAAATTTAGAATATCCTCAGACGTATGTCCAAAAGGAAAGCACAAGCATCTGCTAGTGATGGATAGAGCACACACAGATTAGAAGACAAGGCAACACTGATAATTTACTGTCATTTGCCCTTCTTTGTACGATTTTTAAAAGGTATATTACTGGGAAAATGCTGTATGTATGCAGTGCTTCCTTAGAGGAAGTTAGTAAACCCTTAAGATATACTCTGTCAAACGAAGTTGATAAAGCACAACATTATTTACTAACCATCATTCTACAGGTGCCAACCTTTGAGTGGTTACTAATGTCATTTCAAATATTTAAATTTTTTAAATATTTCTTTCAACAATTTCAAAAATTTGTTTCAACAATATTTACAATATTGGCTACTTAGGAGTGCCTAACTCCAAAATTACATGCTTCGTTTCAGTTGGCACATTTGAGGAGATCAGGGTCCAGTGTCACAATCTGGCCCTAGGCTGAAGCACTTACAAGGCCTTAATTGATAAATTCACATCTCTGTTTTCAAACAGATGTATGAGATGAAGAGAAGAGCAGACTCTAGAGTTAGCACTCAAAAACTTAAGTAAAGATGATATAGAATTATTTATAGAAACTAACTTGGACAGCTGCAGCTATGATTATCTTGTGGGAATCATTAAGGCCCTGTTTGACATTCAAGTAAGTTCTTGTTTCTGGTGGCAAGAAAAAAAGACAGCATGTACTTTAAAGAAATTACAGGATTTAGAAATGCAGATGAAAGATTCAGAACTATCCTATTTTCTGTTCCCACTGCCCTCTTACTAAATGGAAACATTATAACAAGGAGGATGGTGGCTTCTGAGCTACAACACAGAAAAAAATGAATGTTAATTGCAAAAGAACCAAAGTATATACCTGAACGACGAGGATTAAGAGAGAAAGAATAATATTATATCACTTTTGAATCCGGGACTACCCATCGTTAGTCAGACTGTATAGAGCCCAACCTCATGTTTATTTTATATGCAGTATTAAGCAAATGACTGAATGGGGCTGCTTCTTTCACAGACCTGTGCAGTCTATTAAAAAGGCAGTATACGTTCACTGCCATGCTTTTAGGCACGTAACATAAAATTATCCTACAAACAATGGCACTTTCTATAGATTTGTGTTTCACACCTCTCCCCCTCCTTCTAACAGGACATAACTTTTCTGTGTAGCCCCTCTAGTCCCTCTTTATCAGCTACAGGAGCAGGAGAAAGCAGAACCCCACTGCTGCTGCTGACCTCGCAGTTGCCTCCACAGCCATGTCTGCAGCCACGGCAGAGATGCTCCCTGTGCTTATGTTATTGAACACATAAGTGAATAGGCTTTGGATCACGTCAGCTGCCCTCCTTCCTCCCTGACTCCTCCCAGTTGTCCCATGATAGCCGTACAATCGGCTGGGAGTTTCCACTATAGCTTTAGGGGAGCTGAAAACACATGTGCATTTTACTCCTTGTTAATGCTTCAGCAGCACTCAAACATAAGGTATGGACCTTACTGACTCTAGAACATGAGAATTTGAGTAAATGCTTGCAAGTGTTAAAAATAGCTTTAGTCATTTGGGTTTATGCCTGTTGGACTCCCATTTGTTCATGATTATCTACCAGCCATACAGAACAGTATTTCCACTTGTGGGTAGTGGGAAGAAATGCTCAAATACTACAAAGATAATATAAAAGTATGTAAAATATGAGTAGATTAGAATAAAATAAACAGAAAAGGATGTGTTGGGAAATGATCCTTTTATTTGAAACTTGGTGTTTCCCTTAGCATGGCAGAGACTGAGGTTTTTTGCTCTCTTGGTGTGTTATAAATCCTGTGATTTTCTCTAGACACAAGATGTAGCGAGAACAGTGTAAGTGGGTGAAAAATATAAAACCTGGCAGACTGAATGGTCATAGATGTACTGCTTTTTACCAGCTCATTGCATGGATTATTTCTATATTTATATATTTGTGCTGGTTGTATGCCTACGAAAGATGTATGTTATAAATAGAAATCTCAAAAAACAGCACATTGAAGTATATCTTCACCTGTTGCATGCTGCCAAATTCTTCTTAGGAATTGGCTCTCACATTCTGGGTAGTTTTTAAGGAGTTGATTTTGACCTTTAAAAAAAAATGTGAGTTGTATAGAAGTTCTGAAGCTACATACATTAAAGCCTGAGATGCTCAGATACTGCAGTATCTGGACTGACTGGTACCATATAAAGCTATCAGAAGTCAGTAGTTTACACAGGTTGTATTGACTAACATCTTACTTTGAAATTTAGCTGGAAATAAAGCCAAAAACCATTCTTATCAGAGTGAATTCCAAAAGGTTTTTGTTATGCAAGTCCCTCCATCCCTTCAGGCAGTCTTTTCTAGAATGAAGAGGCTGCGTTTCAAGTTAATTGAGAATATTAGACAAGATTCCAATTGGTCTGGTTTTCTTTTACTAGACTAGATCTGTAATTCATAATTTCTGGCACATCCCCCTTAAACGAGCAATATGTCACATCCCTGTTGTAAATGCTGCAACCTCAGGACTGAATATGTACAGCCTGTAAATTATACAGGGGTCTTCAGCCTCTGCCCATAATTTCTAGTTCTACCTATATGTTCCTATTTGATTTAGCAAAGACGGCTCCCTTAGGTATCTGCTCAGCCTCTGTGTGAATTGACTCACTGGAAACAGTTCTTGGCACATGTATTACAAAGAAATGAAAGGAAAAGTTGGGAAACTGGATGGAAAATGATCAGAAATAAGTTACATGGAATAACTCTTCTGTACTAGTTAATCTCTTAAAGTTTTCTCTTATATTGCATTTTGTCAGTGTACACCTCTCAAATGCTTAACTACTCCAAAATGATTGTTTTTTGGTTATTCTTACAGGAGCTAAGCAGATTGATGTGCAGGCTCTCCGTTCTGGGTACCCTTTGGTAAGTATTACCTGCTCATTCTGACAGCTGACAACAAATCTGTTGTTACCATTTATGTGTCTTTCTCTAGGGTGTAAGAGGAAATATTTCACCTGAAATATTCATACTGCAAAGTTCAGATATTTTCTTTCCATCTGATATGCATTCTGGTCCTCTGAAAAAAAAATAAAAATAAAAACAGTGGTGTTTTTAACAGTTTCTCAGAGTCTGCTCTTCAATGCATATGACATTTGTCTTCAGTTTTCATGTCTGCAACTCATCTATACAGAAAGGTGTTACAGCAAGGAGTTTACATGCTTACTGACATGTCATGCCAGGGAGATTGATTTAGGTTGGTAAAGGAATCCAACGCTTCCATTTGTTATTATTGTTATTGTTTTTGGCAGTGGTGGTTGGTTTTTTTTTGGGTGGGTGGAGTGGGGTAGGGGATGTTCCTATACTTTGGGAACACACTTACCTGCTATGTGATCTGAATTAACCTTTTCTTAGACCACATCCTCTAATTTGCCATTCCACAGCTTCTGTTGCTTTTGCTAAAAAAGCTTCCCTGAGAATGTAAGTCTCATTTCTTCACTGCCTATCAAGGTCACTATCGCTCTTAGAATCAAAATACCACAGTGGAAATCTCCAACTCATTCTCTTTTAGACCCATGTGGGCATCAATTTCCAAAGATAAAAATCTCTTTCCCAATTAAAACATGTTTCCTAATCTCCTGCAATTACACCAGGAAATGATACGCTGCCCTGCACAGCCTCCTTGCTTCTCTTCATCTTTCAGCCACATTTTACATTTATAGGGGCTCTAGGGCAGACACACCTCCATGCAGTCACACTCTTTCCCATCTTTAGCCCTCTGCAGCAAGCCCACCCCATCAGGTGGTCACGTTCTTCCTGGGACAATTTGATACCTCAAGCTTCATTCTTAAGTTAATTGAAACTTACTTCACCTTCCTTTTGGAGGTACCCTAAAGGATTGTAGAGAGGTATTTCTAGAGGAGTTATACCTACCAAGATACAAATCACTGAGTCATAAACTACAAGTCTACAAAAGAAATCGAAGCAGTTCCACAATGGAGATTCTCCCTTGCCTTCTCCCCCTCCCCCCTTTTTTATTTACATGCATAAATTTCAAAGTGCAAAGTGAATTTAAAAGTGGAAGCAAAGACAAAAATAGAAGGAGAACCTAAATCACTAATTGAGGAATTCTAGACTGACTCTGACATGGAAGTAGGTACTCTTGTGTAGAACAGAAGGAAAAGAAAAATGTTGCAGAAAAGTAAGAGAAACATGTATAAAACTAAATGCTAGTCATACGCATTAGTCCACTTGTGAATTATGATAATTAACCCACAGTAAAACCAGAGAGGAGTATTAATCGATCACCGATCTTGAGAATGTGAAGAGGGCTGACCAAGTCCCTAGGTAATGAGCAGACCACACAGTTATGAGATGAACAAGAGGAGTGTAAAATATCCTGCAAGATGTTAAGTTGTTTGAAAGATGTTTGCCCCTCCGTATAATAGAAAGCAGCATGGGCGAAAGGACTGGTGATACAAGCAGGAACTGAGATCGTTGGGAAGAAAGGCTGCTATGGGTATGTTCTCAGTGATCTTTCTGATGCTATGCACTTACAAAACTAAGTAAAGGCATTCTGAATTCCTTGGACAAAATCCCTTGATTTCATGCCAGTCTGCTCTAAAGACATCAAATCTTGTTTTGAAGCCAGTAAGGTTATATAGGGTAAGGGCAGAAATTGGATCCCTATTCAGGGAGATGCTTATAGTTCTCCAAAGGATGACAGGTAATAACACAAATGGAGCTTTTGCTCTTTAAACTTGACATTAATAATGCCAAGTTATTCCCCTTTCCACACTCTATTACGACTAGATGCTTTCGTTATTCATAGTAACAATTACTGGTAGTGTATTAGTGCCTAGAGATCTCGACTGAGATAGTCCCATTGTAACAAGCACTGTGCAAACACCTCATAAGATAGAGAGCGCGCAGCCTCGCCCTCCCCGGGAGCTCATCTCTAAAAAGACAAAGCAATCAAGTGGCAGGAGGAGTCCGGAGTGCCGAGAGATGGGAAGGGAATCATCCAAAGGTCACAACTCAATGTCAGAAGGGAAAGCAGAACGAGGCAAGCAGACAGACCAGTGCATTGGTGACACTTTCCCATGGACCTGACTTGGATGAGTCTGGCTCTTTCCAAAGAAAACTTGCACAAAACCCCCAAACAGGTTTCATACCTATGCTTTCACTTTGTGACACAGATGTTTATGGGCCTCTCTAATATGTCAGTTACCTAAACAACATGACGGACTAAATTTTTAAACTGGCACCTGGTAAAACATAACTGAGCAATATGAGCCCGTGTACAGCCAGCTTGAATAGTTTTGTCTGGTTTTGCTGCGTGCATGCTTGGTTCTCTCCTGTTATATCTAATTATTTGATATTGGCATATAACTGTTGCTTCCCTCAGCTCCAGCTGAAGGCCATGAATGTCCAGTGAGAAACACAAAAGCATGTTTGATACAAGGAACTCCAGTCTGAACGTCAGCCTTTCATCTGAAGGGAACACAAAGCACTTTCCACAAGTTCACAAGGTCCATTCAGCTGCAGGAGATGGCAGCCTTGATAACTGGCACATAGCTGCTGCAGGGCAGGGACGTGGGAACTTTGATCAAGGACCTGAGCACAAATTTTCGCTGCTACCAGGAGTTACAAAACCTGTAATAGCAAATAGTGAATCAGGGAAGAACAATCAGTGGGATTTTGTTTGTTTGTTTTAAGAGAATTTCAGCTGTTTCTTGCATATCGAATACATAGAAATGCACCTGAACAACCTGGGACAAGTTAAAATGCATACACTTCAGAGAACCTAAATGCTACAATATCATTAAACAATGAAAAAAAAAATAAAAAGAAAAAAAAATGCAATTTTAAGAGGAATCAGTTCTTTTTTCTGTTTTTGTTTATTTTGCACTGTACTCATGTTTTCCAACTTCTTAATAGCGGATACTAGAACTTAATCTTTGTCTAGAAAGTGGTATTTTAACATTATTATTGTCAAAGCAAGAAGTAAGCCATTTCATCTGACTAAACAGCATAAGAAAGGCCTTTGAATTGCTAGAAAGTTAAATCTCAAATTGCAGATTTCAGTGTTAAATATAAAACACCACAAGAAATTTTATCACAAAAGATTAGAACCAGCATTAACTTGGCTTGGCTTCCACTTTGTAAAGCCCATTGCACTCCTGAGAGGGGAAATCCTTCCTGTGCAGGTGGAAAATAACTGCAAACTTTGCCCTGCAGTGAGTATGCAAGAAGCTGACACAGTAAAAAAGGTGCAGAAAGGATCTGGCTTGAAACACAATAGCAGACTTAGAGGCACTGATAAATGAAAAGTAATTCCAAGATTAGGATCACAATCAAAAAAATAACACAGACATTCTCTGGTATGAGGCTGAAAATAGATTCCATATAAAAACTGTTAATAGAATGTATCAATATTTTTCATTCTTGGATGTCTTTGAATAAATACAGCACATTAAAATAAAAGCCATTTTTAAGAACTTCCTGAAATTTAGATGCGGAAACTACGCAATTAGTGTTTTCATTTTTCAAACCAAAACTGCAGTTTTAAAGATTATGAAGTTGCAATTCCTTCACACTTTTTTCCTTCCATCTGTCTGATCTTGTCCCCGCTTCTTGTAAAAATACTACAAGCGAGGAAAAAGAAAACAACTTTCTTTGCCTGAAAACCAAACTGACTTACAGTCAGATAATTCAAATGTTCCAAACTCTGTGGGAAATTTAGAGAAAGCGCTGAGAAATGTTTACCATTTTCAGGCATTCCTAGTACTCAGTCAATCTTTAAATTTCACTGATCAGGACATATCTAAAATTTTGAACTCTGTGAAGGATTGGTATAGACAGATTTTTTTTTCCCCTTTTCAATTAAAAATAAAAATAAAAAATGAATTAATCTGAAACACAAATAATAATAATAATAATAATTAAAAAAAGACAAAGCAAATGGAAGAAGTGAAAACTCTGTGTGAGTTTTCTCAGGTTGCCTAACATCTGTTAACGGTACAGTGTATACAAACACCTGTAATAAATTCGGCTAACAGTAAAAGTACACATGGGAAAAAAAAAGCAATTATTGTGTTGATACATTAGGCATTAAAGCCTTGTAGCTTAATAGAAGCTGTAGAGTTAAACTGCTTGTAAGGACAGGCTTAGCACTACCGAGTTGTTACAAAGCACATCAACCTGCATGCAGAGCTGCTCATAAATGGCACATAAGCATTCTCTCGTTTCAGGCATCTCAGCCAAAAAAAATAACACCTAGGCTCCGTAGGGCAACTTTACTCTAAATATTCACTCCAGTCCAAATGGGCCAGAGATTTTGCTGCCTAACTTTGTAACTCCCATGCTCTCTTTCTGAAACAAACTGCTCAGGGCGTGCAGCCCAGGACACTCCCACCCTGAGAGAGGAATGCAGAAGACCATGTAGGATAGCACCACCTAGTGCCTAATATCACGGTAATACCACTGGTGAAAACCACAAGGAGAATAAAAACAAACACAGAAGTTTTAATAGCAGCGTGCCATGTCCAGTTTAGCTTTATTCTTGTCGTTTCTATGTCCTGGGAGATGTCTCATCTTGAACAAATATTGCTGTAATTAGGAAAGTTAGTTTAAATTCAAGATACTGGTTTGGGGTAAAACATAATCCTCTGTTTTAAAATAGGCAGGTCATTTATTAGAATTTGCACTCCAAACACCATAAATGTGCAGTGTATCTGGAAATCCAAAACACCAAAAACTCAGTTCTGCAACCATGACTCAAGTGAATAATCATGAGACATCTGTGGGACTACTTCCAGGAGCAGGAAAAGCAGCATATGTCTCCGAAAGTGCTTAGAGCAGTACAGTTCTGCCAATTTTATCACAAACCTCCTATCTGCTGGTTTGAGCCTCAGCTTCAGGAGTCAAGCACTTCCATGCGAATCGGAATTTTAATCTAAAAAGAAAAATGACTTTTCTAACTCTGAAGTTTAGAGAATTGCTTGGGAAAATGTGAGGCATTGAGAACCCTCCAATCTAGAAATCATCACAAGTAATGAAACATATTTTAAAATGTGTGAAGGCAACTGAGGGGGTGTGGGTATGAGGGTGAGGAGATGGCAATCCTGAGCAAACCCTTTGAACCTCGCCGTCGGGTGCAGTGGATCAGGAAATCAGCCTTTCAGCAAAGACCATTACACCCCAAACTCTAGAGGCTTTGCTCTGCTGCTGCTGCTGCCTTCTGCTATTTCTGAACCATGCTGTGAAAGAGGCTGGAAAGCAGCTCTCCATTGCTCCAGGGAGTAAAGAGGAAGAGAGGGAATACTGACAAATCCTATTTATTTTTCACAGGTTAAATGTGGCAACTGCAGGTAATTACAGTTGCATTAAATGGTACAACTTGTAAATACAACACATCTTCAGCAGAGAAGTAGCCTAAACACATATACAACCAAATCTAATTATATGGTTTGTTTCTTCGCATTTCCACAATAATTCTGTGTTTTCTGGGATAGCAGAATGAAGCAATCTGAAGTAGCAAAAGTATCCTCTTCACTGGCAGGAATCCAGCGGGTCATAAGGTCATGATATGCTATAGGAAATTCATTTTACTGTGTTATTGTTGGTCTTTTCACCATTAAGTGAATTTTTCTTTGCTGTTCATGTCACTTGTATCCTTCAGTTTGTAGCCAGTGCAGCATCTAGGCTACATCTTCAAGCAGAGGACTTTTGTAGGCTGATCCCACGGTGGCTCTATGTAAACGTTTGCTCCTGTGGGGCAGCAGGCAGGTCTTCCCTGTTCCTCCTGGTGGCTCCTGAAAGCATCTTTTGGCACTGCACTTTCCATCTGCTCTGCTTTCTCTTTTATTTGCCATTAGGGTCGACTCCGTGTTTTTCCCATTCTGCCCGTAGCATTAGTAGCACTCTGAAACAGACTTTATCTGGGTGGGAAATGATCGGTGAATTTTTAAATACCATTATTGATTTCACATTAATTCTCTTTATGAACCAGGAAAAGCTTTTATGCAGGGCTGTAATAGCCAAGAAACCAATGACAAGTTGTTTAAAGACTACCGCCTGGAAGCAGCCTGATAGATCAACTAGTTTATTTTCCTTATTTTTACGCATATTCTTCAAACATACTGTATCTTCACTGACTAGTATTATCCATCCTGAAGGACGTAACACAAAAGTGATTGCATTTTACCTGCAGCAGAGGTCACTACCTCTCGGACTTCTGCTACAACAGGTATGGATATCTTGCCCAGAGCCATTTCCTTCCTTTCCTTCAGTGGCACATGGTCAGAACAGAATGATTGCCTCTGCATCAGCCAACACCACTTCCGAAGCTTCTGTTTTAGGGCATCGAACCTGTAAAAGGGCAAGTGATTATTTTGTATATTTGTCTGTTGCATCAATTTATTTCACATCCTGTAAATCTGCTTCTGGATGCAGATTATTGACTGCTCTTTAGCAAATAATATTTTAGTGATTCTTTGGCCTCAGAAAATTACCTTTGAAATGTTTTATACAAGAGTATTCATTATGAACAATTAATGTACTGAAAATGTCAGCACCTTGAGAAGGCATTTTATAGAAGATGAGTAAATTTACATTCGCGTATCGTTCAAACTTTCTGCACTTTTAATTTTTCTAAAACGTATGCCTTACCCATTGTTGTACAATCACATGAATTTGATAACCTGAATGAAATAATGTCCAAAAATGCCTTACTTTTATTTTAGAAAAGTAAAGCAATCAATTAAGAGTTGTTTTCTCTATCATTGTTTTTAGATGTGATATCTGGGAGTTTGATAGCAACCCGCCGTACTTACCCTGGACTATCTCTTTGCATGCTTTTTAGTCAGAAGCCAAAAAAAAAAAAGGTTCAGACTGAGCTGCAGTCTACACACAGGCATTTATGTAAAGTTAGAATAGCATTTTGTATCAACAAATACATTGAAATACATTGAAAGGGCTACTTGTGCCCACTTATCCTGATATTAAGTTATAAAACGTAGTATGATTCGAAATTTTTTAAAACTTTTCCCTTTAACATGTGGAAGGATGTAGAGATTGTTTTGCTTCATTTAGTAAGGTTCATGTCTTAAAAACGATGCATTACAGTTCAAACACTCCAGAAAATATTTTAAAGATACTGCCAGCTAATTAAATTTCAGGAGCAGCAGATTCTAATCTAACTTGCAGTAACATGTGAAGTAGCAGTATCGGTCACTTTGGCTGGTTTACAATGCTGGGAGATTAGAGCATAGGTCACTTTGCATGACTAACTACAGTTACGGGTAGCAAATACCTCTCCTGTCATGTCATTGCACCACACCTATGGGAAGACGAGCAGGACAGTTGAGGGCATTGTTAGTTACTGCTTGGCAGGAAAAAGCCCCCCCAAACCAGAAGAAACTTCATCTCTGAACTCGAAAGGTCATCCATCAACTTCCTACTTGGTTTAAAATATGCATTCTTCCAAGCCACAATACAAAAACGATTGCTTTTCTTTTTGGAAGGAGAAAGGCACAAAATGGCTTATATCCATGAAAAAAAAGCTTACTGACTTGGCTTTTTTTTTGGGGGGGGGGGGGGGAGGAGGAGGGGGCAGCACTGACTGAGATAATTGCTAGCTTTAATACTGAGTTAGCATGTATTTGAGACAAAAATAATTAGATGGCAAACAGATTAGGAATAAATATGATGCCAGTTATGTGTCTCATACACATAAGGGAATATACTTCGTTGGAGTAAAGAGAAGGTCTGTATTTCAATTCAGTTATATTTGGCAGACCAATTAGAATTGCTCACTCACTATAATACAAATATTTTCTCTCTGCATGTACGATAGTAATGGATATTTCTCCCCTTTTATCTTATGGTATGAGTGATGAACAGGATGATTCTAATTAAAACCAACACCAAACATTCCATTCTCCAATCTTCATCTTTTTTTTTCTTTTCATCTTCACTAACTACTCTTGCACACCTCCAAAAAATTTGACTCATAAATCAGACTGTTAGCTTCTTTCTCCCACACCTCACAGGCTGAAGTTTGAAAGATAAAAGACATGTAAACATAGTCCTATACAAGGTCTTGCAACAGAACATAGCTGCTAAGGCACTCATACAGGCCAGGGAAACTATACAATTGTGACGGCTAGACCTCCAGTATCCACTCAAACATCTTCAGAGCTATGAAAAATTGCCCCGCTTATTCCACAGTCCAACACTGCCCAGCGTTAGCTATTGCAATGACATGTTGAAACAGAGTTTATACAAAGAACGTTTGATTTGATGCGTTTTCTCCCTTTCATTTTCTGATCACATATCATTGAAGAAAATAAAATGCCCTACTTCAACAGCAATAATGCTACATAAGCAGATATAAATCTAAAAAGAAACAAACTTGCATCAAAATGTACCTGGTTTTGCCAGGCAACATTACAAGACAAAGTAATTCATTTAATCATACACAGTAGTAAGATCACCAGTTAGATAAAAAAAGAAATATCAGATGTTAAGAAATGGAGATTACAAAACAAACAATAAAGTTTGAACATTTATAAACTTCTAGAACAACAGCTGGACTACCTATCTCAGTCATGTACTTGCAGTGACTGTCAATAACCCATGTACACAAAACAGCACAGACACATTACTTCCGTTTATCCAATTCCTAATAGGAAAATTCTCTAAAACGTCAGAGTAATCTTGTCATATTCAAATTTTCCTTCTCACGTTAGCCAACTGAGACTTGAAAATACATGAGAATCTCAGTTTTCCCATTTTCCACTTCTGCTTTGCTGTGGAGAAAAGCACAGAAATATAAGCTGAGGAAACAGAAGATGCAAGATTTTCAGTGCCTCAGCAAATCTGGCTTCACAGTACTGGACACAGACAGGTGGAGGAAAAACAGTTGATTAAACACATTTAAACCAGCTGTTTTGTAAACTGTCCTTACTGTGCTGTCACCTATACTGTATAAATTTCTTCAAGGCCTAGATCACACTGATGCTCATAATCAGCAGACAATGGAGAGGGTTTTACAGTGCTACTGATGTCATTTATACACACATTCTTCTAAAATTCTTCTCCGTCTCTGCTTGTCAGCATAAAACAGATGAGATCCCAAGACAACTATCCCAATAGGCAACTGGGAGAGAGCAGAGCATTTTCCATACGCAGCACAGTTATTCTTTATTGGTTAATTTGGATGAATTTCTGTTTTTATGTCCTTTGCATAATGAAAAGTTACATATCTTTTAGTATTTATGTTTGCCTGTGGGGGTTACATGGAGTCAAGACCAGAGAATACCTGCCTATAGGGCACAGACCACACACTCTGCTCAGGAGGCAGTGCAAGCCCTCAGTTCCCTTCAACTGCAAAATCCTTGACTCTTCCAGGAATACAACCCACCATTCCACCCCTCACCTTGGTGAGTATAAACACTGTAAGACTAGTTAGTTAGTTAGTGGCAAATAAACTTTGAAGACTCATTACAAGGATTGCCGTGCTGAAAGTGAAACAAATCAGTATTCCACCCAAAACAGCCTTTACATGAAGTCCCGGAGCCCTCGGATCGGCAGAAACTGAAGGATTGCACTGATCCAGCAACATTACAGTGAAAGGCGTTGACAATGGTGTATCTGAAGAAAGGGAGAGCTCACCCACTGAGGGCAAGAGGACAGAATTCAGATCTCACTAAAGAAACCGGGTCAGTGGGGAGATGAAAAGATCACAGCCAAGCTTTTGACTAATGTGATAAAGATGGGATAGGAAAACCTTCTAGATCCAGAGTAATCTGAGGTGACAGACGAGCAAGGATTCAAAAAGAGATACCTGCAGCATGTTGCCATGAAAAAGCATTATGTTTTGTCAAAGTTATCCTCAGCAAAACACTTCCTGCTGTTGATTAGCTCACTCTGCTGAGGTGTAGGAACGTTTACCTCTGAAGTATTGTACAAATAGGAGCACAAATGTCCCCAGCATTTGGATAACTGGAAAAAACACACAACACTAGTGAAATCTGTAGGTATTGGCCTTTCCTAAATACATGCTAAATACACGTGATTCCAGGATCACAGTAATCCAAGCTTCCTTCACCACACAGGATCCATGCTTTCCCACCACTTACCTGTGCTAACACCTGCATATGTGCCTGAAAACTAGCTGCACTTTCAGCTAGATTATTTTTCAGCTGTATTACCTCCTTGATCTGCCTAACTGTACTGCTGCATAAATGCTAGTTGACAGAATAGGGGGACAGGTTAGGAAAAATTAAAAGGAAAAGGTTGCCTGAGAAGAGCAGGATTGTTTTTTAATGGCAATGAGAGTTTAGACCCTAACTACAAAACACTCTTAAGGATATCCAAAAAGCTTTCCTGGGGAGATACCTGGGCAACCTGTCTAGTGGGTGGCATCTCTGCCCATGGCAGGGGGTTGGAGTTTGATGATCTTTAAGGTCCCTTCCAACCCAAGCCATTCTATGACTCTATGAACCACTAGCAAGGATATCTTATGAATGAGGGAAAAGGCCTAGTTGAGCCATGACTGACAAATCCAACTGAGGGCAACAAGGACATAGACTCCTCTTGTCCAGCTGCCCAATCTAGAGAAGGAGCAAACTGGCAAGATGTACACATATGATATGCTACACTTTTTTTTTTTTTTCCCATCAGCTGTTAGTGTGCTTATGGGAATTCATTTCACAATCCTTTTACATCAAAAGAAGTCCTCTGAAGAAAAGGATACAGTTTTGGAGGAGACCTATAATAGCATTGGTCTAGCAAAGAAAGACAGCAATATTCTGCATATTATTATATGCAGAATTATTATTATTATGCTTTGTAAAAATGGAGAGTTCAGAATCCTACTGATAGTTTTTTTAGGGAGAAATATGCCATAGGTCAGCAAAAAAAAAAAAAAAACAAACACTGAAGAAACTATTTTTTTCCATAGGTAGGTCTAAATCTGGAGTCAGGCTCTATATTCCAGCGTCCTTCTATCAAACAATTGATTTTCTGGTTGGTAGTATTGGAGGTGCTTCTTGTAAGCTTTTTTTGCTCAGGGTCTGACTCAATTCAGTGTGTTGAAAGATTTGTTTAGGCTGCGTGCTCTCCAAGGCAATATAAGAAGACATACCTGCAGTATCTGGGGGCAGAAAACCCCAACTCTACAGACACAACCTGTCATATGGATGTGTTACTGGTGCAACGAGCAGAACAAAAGTAGACTCCAAGAAATAGGAACTGAGCGCAAGACAAATTTGAAACTAGAAACTAACAAAAAGATCTAGTGAAAATTCTCAAATCTAAGCCACAGACTTGAGAGGAACTACAGGTATAAGGTGTAGCCCATATGTTTTTTTTTGTTTTGTTTTGTTTTGTTTGTTTGTTTGTTTTTGTTTGTTTTTTTTTTTTTGTTTTGTTTTGTTTTGTTTTGTTTTGTTTTGTTTTTAAATCCCTGTACAGATATGTTTGAAAAGGGAAAGTGAAAAGCAAACCTTGAGTGGATGTTGACTGATGAGTCAAAACATTATCTCAATATTAAATACCTAGTCAAATAATTTGGAAGAATCATGCTGTTTTGACAGGTCACCCTTAAAATTACATGGTTTACATCCATTGGATTTTAAATTAATTTTAGCACAGCAGCTTCGTATCAATTAAGACTATTTGAAATACCTACATTCAGCGCAATCCAGAGAACCAAAATTGGAGACTTCAGTGGAAGGCAGTGGGTGTTACTGGGAGAACAAGGCTGAAAATGTAGGTTGAACGCCTGAGATAGTTCTACCATCATATGCAGTGGATTTCCTCCACTTTACCTCTTCAGCATAAACTCCTCTTATTGACATTGGGTTGGTCTGTACACTGAAATCTTTGCCATAATACTACCTTAAAACTGTCATTCAGACTTCATCTCTAACACAAGCTCTTGCTCCTTTCACTTTGAGACATGTTGTGCTCCTCATTTATAGCTGGGATTGAACACACTTTCTCAAAACCGTACTGAAACAAAGGCAGCAGTTTCCCACACGTTCCCTGCACAGAGCAGAAAGCCGCACAAGTGAGAACATCCCTAAGCCCTGCTACAAGCCTGCTTATGTCTGTCAAGGGCGATGGGGTTAGTCCCAGTGTGACAGCCCTGTCAGAGGCCAACACCCACAGCTTTGCACTAGCTGTTGGGTGAAGGCCCACAGGAACTGCATACCACCTCCCTCCTCGCTCATGGAGCAGCTGTACAAAACTGGGTGCTTTTCCCATCAGTTATCACTCGTACTTACCCTCCCTCCCCTGAAAATACACCGAAGAAAATCCTGAAGCAGGTAAGGTATATATGCATACATGGTTTTGAAACATTACCATACAGTGCTGTACTGATGCTTTAAAAAATCCCTACAGGACTTGTCAGCAGTTACCTTAAAAAAAATAATATATATATATAAAAACTGAAGCAGTATTCAGGTTTCCATAAACATTTTGGTAGGGCAGAATCAAAATTAGGATGTTAAATAACCAAGTCTCAAGACCCGAGTGCTTATAGGAAACAATATATTTTTTCTTTTCCTGAGGTCTTTACTCATTCTGCAGAAACCACATTGGTACAGCAACAGACAGCATCCCAGTCACAGTCATCTATGACGCAAGCCACTAAGGTGAGCTGAAATACAGCTAGATTTCTGGAGACGCGGATTCCAGGTAAACAGCAAGGACTTCCAAGAATCATTTGCTGTAACACGTGGAAGACTTAGCTGAAGCAGGGGTCAGAGCAACTGCAGCAAAATGGCATTAATACTTTCAGCTGCACAGTAAGCAGGTTCAACCAATTCTAGATCCCACTATTTCTGAAATGCTCAGATCTTCCAAGCTTATGAGAAACAACCCTCTAGGTTTAAAGTCAGTAGTCGCCAGTGGGTCAGTCCAAAATCTTCAGTATAGTATTTTTAGGCCAGGGATATATTAATGGCTTATGAGATAGAAATAATAGGCAGAAGTCTTCTGCTCCTGAAAGCAGAAATGTGACACTGTAGAGAAAGCCTTAGATAAAGACTCCTGTACACCAGGTTCTATTCCTGGCCCTGTTAATAGCCTGTGAATGCTCTCAGGCAAGCCATTTCAACCCTTTGTGCCTCACTTTCATCTGTAAGGAGAGGGATAGACACGTGGCTCTTTTGCAAAGCCCTCTGAACTGATTAAAAAGTGCGACAGAAAACTGACTTGTATTTCTTCTTCAAATCTAGGAGCTGTATGTAGCAGAAGGCTCTGTGGTGGGCTTTGTGTAACAAGCTGCAACAGTAGTCTCAATATTTCTTGTTCTCTCAAATACTAGGAAGCAAAGACGAGTAAAAATATTGTGTTCCACTTAACTGCAAACCAACAATTTTGTATTTTTCAATTTGCTGATTCTGAACAATTTGTAAATAGATTTAAGCCTTTGTATACAATTTAAGGTCTGCTCTTACTTATCTGTAAACCCCTTAGAAGCAATCCACAGACCACTATCCATTGAAATCTTCTATTCTAGACTTGTTTTGATCAACTGTTGAAGCAATACTCACATCCTCAGTCTCTGAAGCAAGGCCTTTCAGGATGCTTTTGAATGGGCACATTAAGGGGAATGAAATAGCGGGGATTCCAGCAGATCACCCTGGCCTGAATCATCCTGATCGAACAGTTTACACTGGCCCACATCCATTTGTAAACCCAGATTATTCTCTGACCCCACCATCTTGTTTCTTCTTCATTCTGAGATTTTGGAAAGGAAATGCTTAGCTGTACTGTCCCTTTACTTGAACAGATCTTCAAGTTGTTCATAACAATCTTCACTTCAGAAGTCATCTGAACCAGAGTTGCTCATCTGTCTCTGCAGGTTACCCTCGCAAATAAATAGGAAACTCATTATCAGTATTTCCTTCAGTACTACTGCCTGCACTACTTCTCTCTATGAAGTAGCCTCATTAGCTAAGCAGTTCTAACTACTCAATGTTAACACATAATTAACATGTTACTGTCATCACTAAGCACTCCATGGCATCCCTTTCTGCATTCAGAAAGGAAGTTGATTTCTTCAAAGCAGCAGCCAACCCTTCATGTACATACAGAGAACTAAGTATCTTTAATGCTTCAATACATCTACATTTGAAATGAACTGGCACACAACAGCTCTGCCCAAACTGCTTATGCTGAAAGTGGCCCAAGTAAACTCTTTACCAGGTCTTGTGCCTTGCTGTTCACAGGTCACCAAAAGGTGGTTGGTGGCAAAGAACCCGTCTGACAAGCTTTTTTTTTTTTTTTTTTGCATAATTATCCATAATATAAATCACATTATGGTTTAGTTCCACGTTCTGTTCGCTCTCTTTCCAATTTAAATAAAGAAAAGCTACGTTGACAAAGGCAACATTAACTTGCCACTATGAATTGCACCCACATTCAGAAAAGCTTTTATTAGCATATCATACAGGATGGCTTAAATCATCTCCACAGTAGTCAGTACAACGTAGCCTTAATATTAGTTTGGACTTCAGTGCCATTTGCATCACAGAAGGGTTTCTCCTCTCAGACACTACATGGCAGTAACAAATGGTTGGGATGACTATGTATAAGAATTTAAGGACTTACAAAAATGAAATTAGGATAATCAACTCCCAGCCATCACAGACAGAATAGTTTTGTTATGAGGAAAAAAGAGGAATACTAGTAAAAACTGAAGACTTTTCAGGCTTTCTAATGTGTAGCCATGAGCACTAGATTAGTGCAGCTATTTTGATACTCCATGCCTTGTAAGCCAAATGAAAGCACCCACAATATCACTTTTTGCACCAGTGATTTATTTAATAGCTTTACACAGGTTGTCTTACTCAGCATATGAGGTTATTACCACATCAACTCAGAACATTTTTCAAACTTTTGCGTAGCTTTCTAGAGATTGCCCTCAATCCCTCTTGGCTAAATCAGTAAGAATACATATTGGAGCTGCTTACATGTAGTCACAATATTTCTCTCCATTTACAGTATATTTTGCTAGATTCCCACCATTACATCTTTAACACAGATTACCACATTAGACAATTACAAGAAGTGTTTTTATGCCAAGAAATCATTGGGTTTCAAAGTAGTTCAAGTCAAGATTTGAAGTGACGTAAGTCAAAAGTCCGCTCTGGTTCAAGGTTTCAAAGTTTTATTCTAATATCAGAATGTTAGATTATTTTATGCTTTAGGTAAGAGCTAGTTCAAGGGTCAAGATGGATGATGAGCATGTTTTCAAAAATTTGGACAGGGTACTAGAAAATCAGGTTATACTATATTGCACAACTGCAGGTAAGTTGGAGTCACTAAGGATTCATTTGGTGGATCTTGGTGAAGACAACACAACCAGAAAACTTTAACAGAAATACAAGTAAACTTCTGTATTTGTATAGTTACTCATTTTTTATATATGCTACTAAATATAGTTTGCATAGTTCATTAATAGGCTATATAAGACTAAAGGGATTTCATATCACTTGAAAACCTAAACTGTGTACTATAAAATAGGCGGTTTGTTACTATGGATCACCCTTTCTGCTTGAAAATTAAAGCAGTTTTACACTGCTGTTACCTGAAAATGTATTTTACATGTACATTCTAATGGAAGCTTATATACTAGCCTGGTAATTATTATGACAGAAACTGGCCCCAAGTAGAGTGACAACTGATCTCTTTTCCTGTGAAGTTCTCTTCACAAGTGCTTACCTTTATTATTTCCCCTCCCTTTAAGGGACAGTAGTAAGAATTACTTTTTTGATGCATGGAAAATAATTCTTCAGTTTCTTCCACCATTCTTCAGGGCAACAAAACAATAAGTCAAAGAAGTCCTTAACAGTTACGACAAGATTTCTTCATTTTTATTTGTATTTACACATATACATATATACACACAGAGGCTTGGTTTCTGACCTGGTATGAACTTAAAAGCAAGGTTTCATTGTTTTTTACCTGAAAGCATAAACATTTTAAGATTTTTTTTTTTTTTTAAACAGAGCATTCACTTCTTTAGGTTCCATTACATCTTCACGTCTGCTTCGAACAACCTTCTGCCTAATGTGCTTTTAATTACAACCCTTTATTTACATTTCATGCCATGATAACACACCAGGTCCTGATTCTGCAGAGGCTTCCAGGCGCGCTTCCAGGCGCTTGGATTAAGTGGGACCATGCACAGACCAACCTTTGCATGGCTAGAAGCAGATTACGCAGAGAAGATCCAGATTCTTACCGCTTGGATTTTGCCATTGGATTAGGTGAAGCCTGAAAAGTAAAAAACATAGGTTAACTTTACTTACTTTTTTACAGATTTCAGGTCACCAGGTGGGCACTAATATAATAAAGGAGAAGCCTCGCACAGCGTCATCCCCAAATAAACACATTATTACGTTAGGAAAAGCGTTCACACAGAGAAATACGCCCATCCCCGAACGAAAGAGTTGCTGACAGCCCCTCAGGAAGCCAGCAGCCACCCTCCCACCCTGCCCGGCGCCCACACCCAGCAGCAGCAGGTTACCAAGGCGCAGCGCACACACACAACAAGGCACTCCGGGCGGCGGCCCTTTGCCCGCCTCCTTCCCCTTTTACACACGGCTGAGGGCCCCCACAGCTCTCCGAGCGCCCTCCTCCAGCGGGAGGCTCGCAGTGAGGCGGCCCCGTTCCCGTCAGCATGGCGCTGCGGGCGCAGGCCCCGTCCCTCCCGGTGCCCGCCATGGCGGCCCACGCAGCGCCGCGCAGCCTCGCCTCAGCGCGCCCCCCCCTTCCCCTCCCGCCGCCCTTATATCGGGCTCCGCCACCCCACCCCGCGCCGCGCCGCTCGCCCGCCCCTCCCTGCCCCGCGCCCGATAGAAGCGGCGCGCCCATTGGCCGCCCCGCCGCCGGCCGGCTGTGTGGGAGGCGGCGATTGGCGGAGCGCGGCCGCCAGCGGCTGCCTCCCCGCGAGTGTGTGTCTCCGGCAGTGTCAATGGCTCCTCCTGCCACGGAGCAGCGACGGGCTTGAGCCGGGCCGGGCCGGGGGCTCCTTTAAGAGAGCGCTGCTCGGGGGGGGCCGCCGAGGGGGGCGCCGAGACATCGTCCCCCGCAGCTCAGCGCTCGGGAGACCTCCGCGGCTCCTCCGCCTCTCGAGCACAGCCGGGAAGGAGGAGGAGAAGGAGGCGAGGAGGCGGCGGCAGCGGGACCTGCACCCGGAGCCCCCTCCTTCCTGCGCCCGCTGCGGCGAGGCGGCCGCCCCGGGGCTCCCTCCTTCCCCCGCGAGCAGGCGCCGGTTGCCGGAGGACCCCCCCCCCCCCTTTCCTTCCTTCCTCCTCCTCCTCCTCCTCCCTGCCCTGCCGCCACCCACACGAAGCCGGCAAATGAACTCGGTCCGAGCCGCCAACAGGAGACCCAGGCGAGTGTCCAGGCCGCGCCCGGTGCAGCAGCAGCAGCAGCAGCAGCAGGAGAGGAACAACGCCGCCGCCGCCGCCGGGGATCGGGGTAAGGCGGGCAGCGCCGAGCCCAGCGGGGAGGTGGTGGTGGTGGGGGGGGGGGGGCGCCGGGCCCGGCCGGGCAGCGGCAGGAAAAGCCCAGGCGGCGGCAGCGGGGGCTCCCGCTCAGGCCGCGCTTTGTTTGGCTCGGGCTCTGCCCCGGCTCGGGGCTGCGGGCCCTGCCGCCGAGCGGGAGGGAGGGAGAGGAGGAAAGAGGAGGGGAGGGGAGGGGAGGGCTCGGCCCCGGCCCTCAGCCCCCAGCCGCGCTCCCACGCCCGGTGGGGAGGGTGGGGGGCGACCTCCCCCTTCCCCCCGTGGCGGAACGGGGCCAAACGCGGCCCGGGGGCGGCGTCCCGGAGCCCCGCGGCCCTCCGCAGCCCGGCCTCGCCTCGCCTTGCTGCGCAGTTGGGCGCCCGGGCTTCGGTTACGGGGAGGGTGAAGGGGGGGGGGGGGGCCGGGCGGCCATTTGGTGACCTCCCTCCGCCGCGCCGCCCCCCGGCCGCGGGCCCTGGCGCCTCGAGCCCTGAGGGCCGTGAGGGAGGGGGCCGGGGCCGGGGCCGGGGCTCGGCCTGGGCGCTGTTGACAATCGGAGCGCAGGCAGGGAAGCGGCACCATTGTCTGAGGGGCCGGCGGGGCTGAGCGGAGCGGGGCTGAGCGGAGCCGAGGGATAACGCCGAGGGGGGAGCCCGGCCCTTAATGGAGGCCGGAGCCCGATCGCTGGGCGCTGCTGAGGGGGGCGGCGACGACGACGAGGAGCCGAAAGGGGGGGGGGGGTGGCGTCCCTGAGGCCCGGGGCTGGCACCACCGCAGGAGCGGGTCCTGTCCTCGGGGGGTGCCAGCAGCGTGCTCCCTGCATTCGCGGATTTATTTTTTTTTTTAAATATTTTTATTCCCGTTTATTTATTTATTTATTTATTTATTTATTTATTTCCTAAAGGCGAGATGGGGGTGGGATTGGAGGAGACATTTTGCATGTCTTATCTGGTGGATGGGGGGGATTTTTTAATTTTTCCTGCGCTGGCTGTCACAACTCTCGCAGGATGAAGGCGAGGCTGAGCCCGCGGTGCAGTTTTAGGCGTACGAATGTCTTCTTAAAATCCCTCCCCCCCCCCTCCAAAAAAAAAAAAAAAGAAAAAAAAAAAAAAGCCCTCATTGTCAGCTGAATGTCTTTTGTTTGAGTATCCAGGATATCGCATCGAGAGCGAGGTATTTTAGCTGTGGAGATGCGTCACCGTAAATATCCCGGCGTGTTTGTGGCAATCAAAGCGTTTTAATCGAACGAAGTAAATAAAATTCAAGCCGAGGAAGTATTTTTAATTCTCCATTCCTCCCCTCTCCCCTCCCTCCCCTTCCTTCCCCCGCCCCCCCTCGCACACATTGGTCAGAGCAAAGAATGTTCCCCGGACCAGCTCGCTGTGTCTATACCAGAGGATGTGATGTCTTATGCCCAATTATGGGGCTTGTGTAAATCTTCCCAAATCTTCGGCAATTATATAATTAAAATGACTTCACTGGTAAACTGACATTACAAAAATTAAAAAAAAAAAAAGCACTTCCTTCTCTCAATGATACGCACTGAGGATTTTCATCGCTGACGTTCTGTACGCACAACACAGAATTTTTTCCAGCCCCTGAGTTTTCTTCGTATTTTAAACAGATGAAAATACAGCCTCTAAGAGGCACCCGGAAAGGCGTGCTTATAAATTACACGCTGTGATTGTTCAGTTTTACGTTGGACTGCCTGTCTCAAACCATTCACATGTTACTAATTTGCTAAAGATCCAGGCAGAAACTTTTCCTGTTAAAATATGAGACTGCAGTTTATTTGCATTACTCTGATATTTTGTGGAACTCTGGGTTTACCTTTTTATTTTATTTTATATATATTTTTTTTTTTTCTTACATTGTTACTGCTGTTTACCACTCAGTGGTGGTAACTGCTGAAATTACTGGTCCATATGGGTCACTGCTAGCTTTTTCCTTCCATTTTTGAAGGTCAGTTGCGCTAAGGTCTGGCTTGCTGAAAAATGCATTATTAGCATTAAGGGCTTTTGTATTAATTTCATATTTACATTTAGGGTATCTCTAGCACATTTCCTATTCCCATCTCAGAACTTGTATGGTCAGATTCAGTATCTCTGGAAGTGAATGCCACTTTTACCTGTGACTTTGATGGCTTTGTACAGGGCTGTTACTGGAGAGGATAAGGAAGAATGCTACCAAATGAGGAGTCAGTATAAAAGGGTTAAACTATACCACACAAGTCAGCACTGACTTTTTTCACCTTTATTTCCAAGCAATGTAGGTCGTCTTAAAAAAAAAGTCTGTATAAAAGAAGCAGTGTAAGTTATTAGCCGAGGGTTTCTATTAAAATCAGATTTAAATTTGTTTAAAAATTATTATTAGATAATGTGAGTGTGCCTGTGATTAAATTAAAATTATTTTTTTGTTAAAATTGATTCTGCTTGTCCTTCACATCACAGTAAGGAGGATCTTACAAATACTGTAGAACAGAGTATATAGTGCAGCATGTAGTTAATCTTTGGAACTTCTTGTTGTTTAGTATCATTAAGGTGGATTGCTTAGTAAAATGAGTGCTAGATCCTGAACTTTATTTATTATTTAATGCTGCATAAGTACACTGTGTTTGCATCTGTGCAACAGCTGTTAAAATTTCATTATTGTGTAAAAATCTAGAGTTATAACTCCTTTTATTAATACATTGCTAGGAAAAAAAAGGTAAAGAAATCCCCTGTCAAAGGTTCCTTGTAAAGGTTTAAAAATCAAATAAAGCTGTGTTGTATAATGTGAGATTATTCTTAATTTAATATATTTTATACATGTAGTATGAATAGATCTAATGAACGTATAATGGTGCTATCTATATTATAGATTGGTAAATAATGATTGTGTACCTTTATTCTGATTACTTTGGGGAAAGGAGATCATAAAAATCCCCCCCCCCCCCCCCCCAACTTACTGTGTTGTACAGCCAAGATAAGATGTCATCAGAATATAGTTCCCAAGATGTTTTGCCTTATGTTCTGCTGTTCACACCTCCCTCCATCTAAATTAGCCACTCTGGCTACACTATGCTACTTCTGTTTTACCTTCTCCCTCCTGATCTTTCCACAGTCACCAGTGGCGTTGCCAGTGGTTTCTTCTGTGGTTTTGGAATTCTGCATGAAGGATACAGAATGGATGGGTCCTTTCATTTTATTTAGGACAATGGTCTGTCCAGAAGGAAATTGAGACTGGCTGACGTCTGTGTTTAAAATATTCCTATGTTTGCTTATAGTGCTTTTTATTTATTTATCTATTTTCTGTTTGGCTACGGTTTTAGGAAGAAAACAAGGTTAGACGCTTTAAAAAAAAAAAGTCAGAATGCAGCTAAACTTAACCTCAAAGCTATCATGTATGATATTTGTTTTTTTCTTGTTTTTACTCCTCTCAAAATTATAACTGCAGTAGTGCACATGTGCTTCTTCATGATGTCAGCACATTACTGTCTATGGTATTAATGAGGTTCTGAGCGTTATGTCCAGTATTAAGTGTTTTCAGGATTGGACCTTGCATGTTGTTAAGCACCACATGTGTAGCACCATCACAGCTGGTGGGGTTGCCGTGATCCTGCTCGCCTCTTTTACATGGTTTTGGTATTCACGTGACAAGGCAGTGAGCTGGCTGTGCCAAAAACTTTATTTATTTATTTTTTCCTTTTTCTTTCCCAGGTGTATTTTTGGCTTGAGTGCCAGTACAAGGGAAGGGATAACACTGAATGCCTGTGGGTGTGGTGGGACAGTGGCAGCTCCGATTTAGATTGGGCTAAGTTGGGTCAATACTTACGCAGTTGGGGCATATGGAATACAGCTCGTATACCTACCTGGCAAGCTTGCTCATTTTTTTCCTCCCTGTTCTGTTTTCCAAACAAAACAAGACTTTCATACCCGTACATTCTGTCTGTCTGTCACTCTGCAACTTCTGAATTTGTTAGCTCATTCCAACCAGATTTGACAAAGGGGTGTGAAGTTCTTAAGTTTTGTGGAAATAGTTGAATGGGCAGAGAAAGAAGACAATGAGGGAAAGACAGTTGTAACTTATCCTCCCTACCCATGCCAAGAAGCAACAGCCAGCTGGCCTGTCAGCACACAAGGTAATTGAATTAGTCACTTGTCTGTATAGGGGACACGAGTGCTTGAAGTACTGAGGGGAAGAGTAGGTTAGGCTGTGCAAGACACAAACATGTAGAAACTAAGCTCCAGTAGATCTCTTGCTCACACAGCTTGAATTTTGTAATGTTAAGATAAATATCTTGGGAAAGTTAAGGAGTCTTGATTTGGCCCTGTTTCAAGTGCATGTGTGTAAGCGTGTGCGAGATTATTTTTTATTTTTTAATATATGCACCAAAAGGGCTACATTGGTGTGTGCTGGCCCGTAGCAGTGACTGAATTAAATGACTCTTATTCTGAAGCAGATGCCCAGACTTGCATCAAAATAGCTAAATTGGTTTCAGTTTTTGTAGGATCATCCCTTATGGCAAGAAGTCAAGAAGTCGGGCATCAGTTGCTCCAGGTGGAAAGAAATCTAATACAGGTTTTTCCATATTCCTTAAAATAGAGTTCTAGGCTGTGAAAAAATATGTTTACATACAGATGCGTAATCATTGTTTCTGCAGCAAAAAGTTTCTAAAGTCTGCCTTGCAGTTAAAAAATTAGGTTTTATGAACTTGGTACTGCAAGCCCTACTTTTCCTTCTCAAATCCTGATTTTTCATCATGAGTACAAAAGAGGCGTACTTGTTTACTTGTCGTATATGAAGGACAATAGTACAAGTGCATAAATTTATGCTAAAGATTATGTATCTCTTTTGCAAAGATCAAAGCTGAGTATATTTGTTTTTGCTAATAATGCTAATTGCCCATAGTTTTGGTGTATTTTTCATAATTCATCAGAATATTAACATATGTTAGTTTCTGAGAACCAGCAAGTCTTTTCAGATTTTGTTTCTGTGTTCCAAAACCCTTGAGATGAATAATTGAGGTTAGGTAAATGAAGTCTCCTCCACCGGTTTATTTACCACCTTCCTGCTGTGTGTGGGAGCGTTACGCTCTGCCCCCTTCCTGCTCCAGCGCTACCTGGGAGCAGTGCAGTTACGGAGTGGACCAAAGCTGTCCAGCACGTGTCAGGCTTATTGCAGGTGTGCAGGGCATTACACATAATAGACATTATGGGCACTGAATATGAAGAATTTAATGTATATGCATAGAATCAGAGTACCGTGAATGTTTTGTCAGCCCGGCAGCTGCCTGGGAACGTCAGACTTGCTGCTTACTTTACATAGCAGCTTCCTCACCAGCACTGTAAATCTGGTGTGCCCAGCGAGTGCTTCAGTTTGCAGTGTACATACAAAGTGACTGCGGTGTGTGGGGGTCTGTTCAGCGCAGTAAGTGTACTTATTTTGCATATGCACACTGATATCAGTGAGGAGGCCAAGGGCAGCCACTGCAGTGAATACAACTCCTTTGGTCACCATCTGCTCTGGGTTGCTTCTACAGAGGAAGTTGTCTTGGGAGTATGCTCCAGGTGTATTGTAATGTGGGTCACCTGTGGCAGAGCTCAAACTTCCTTTTACAGCTTGTGGCTGGGAACTGTTTGATCTGCCATAAAGAGGGGGTAGTGTATTCCTCTAAGATTTCTAAATCATGCTGTTTGTAACGTGCAATGGTAAACACACTTAATGTCAAGTAAGTAAAGTAAATCAGAACTGTGTAGTATGTGGTTAATAAAAACAAAGGAAAGAAGATGTAACTGAACTAATAGGAATTTATAAAATGAAAGGTTTGTTTGCAGTTGATTTTTGTCATTACTTAATCCTCTTCTGTTTTCAGACCATTAAGTACTAATGCTGATTTTTTATTATGTGGTGCTTTTCTTTTTAGCACTTGAAAAGGAGGAGAAATATACTTAGTATTTTTTATTATTGTTGTAAACTTCAGTATGTGAACATATCCCTAGAATTTTAGTTTGAGTCCTTTGTATACAGTGAAATTATAAAACGCCTGTTAAAATTTTACTTTTAGGAAGCATTTTAAATTGCTGTAAAAGAGGAAGGCAAGGTCTAGATATAAATCCTGAAGTAGAGAAGGCACTGCATGGGTACCTTTAATTTTACTTCCTACTGGAAAGTTTAACAAACTCTTTTGAGGTGGTTAAAATCTCTGCCTCTGGAATGCTTCTAAGAAGGTAACTAACTGTTGCATAGCAATCCTTGTGGCTCTTCTCAGTACATAAGGTTTGCTTGTTGTGCTGCTGCCTGTTCTTAAAATGTTATTGTTCATAGAAGCTGCTAGGATGCAGGCAAGCAACAAATGACCACTTGTAAACCATTTAGTCCTTTCAGCAGGCTTTTAAGGACTGCTCCCTATGCAGTCCTCTGAGGTATTTCCTTGAGCTGCATTTTGACAAGATAACTAAGTTATTTTAGAGCTTCTTCACTAGAGGAAGGGGTTGGCTCGCTATTCCTGCTTCTAAGCATGTTTTTATACCCTGCCTTGTGTTGTCACTCCTCTGGTTTAGGCCAACCCTGAACCAGAATGCCATGGAAGCTAAGATTCAAGAAAAAACAAACAAAACCACCACCACCTGAATAGTTTGTTGCTGGTTAAGCACTTGGAACCGGCCAACTGCAGAGTTCAGTGTGTATGAGATGTGGTCCTCAGGTACGCACCTGGGAATGGGGGGAAAGGAAGCGGGACTGCCCCTTGTTGTCATGGCTAATATCTGTTCAAGCAGTTGTCAAGTGCTAAAAAGAATGGTATTTATCTTCCAGTGCAAATGATTCTGTGTTCCAAAACTGATTAAATTTTATAGCTCTATCAGGTCAGCATCAGCCTAGTGTTGATTAAGTACATAGTTTTTCCCCTTTTTTCCTGACTTAATCAAACTTCATAGGTATAAGGATTAGTGCTGTTACTTAATGATTGTTTTTGCAATTGTTAGTGAAAACTGATTTGGAAAATGATCTAAACCTCTTAGCAGACAGTGCTCTTGGGCTGGGAGACGGGGAATGGCTGGAAAATATTGGGAGTGGAAGGAAGGAATACACATTCATTACTCTGGCTGTAGGCTGCTAGAAGGGTAGTCTCCCTCTGGTTCCTGAACACAGCGTAGGGAAACAAGCATTCCTGGGAACGAGGTTGGGAAGCAAAAGGTCTTTTATTTTTGTCCTACTGTGAATTGCCATTACAGGGCAAAATTAAAAACTGCACTTGGAGATATTGCACTTGTTTTGAATAACCACTGTCCAGATCAACAGAAGAGCTGAACTTGCAGTCTCATGATCATCATGCTGTGTGCATGCTTTTATACCAAGGGGCTGGTTAGCACGAATAGGTCATGTTACAGTAACTATTTCCTTTTGGTAATCCTGGTTTGTAGTGTTTGGAAACAGCCTGCTTGCCTTAAGGGCTCTGACTTGTGGGTTTTCTTTTGTTGTGTGCGTTTAGAGGCAGAAGTTTGTGAGTTTAGTCTCTGCTTTCTGAACAGGGGTGAGCTCTAACTCTACAGATTGTCTAAATTTGGAGCTATCTTTGTATTTGGACAGGCTATTGCAGGATGACAGGTTACCAGATGTCAGCTGATCTGTGGTATCTGATGCACCGTAATTGTTCATGTGTATGCTCTTAGCCTGTGGCAAGTGGAAGGTAATTTGAGTTAGCTTGACCCTCTTTCATTACCTTCTTTCAAGGCACTCCCTTGTCCACGTGGATTGTTAGACCTGCTGGAGTGCCTGGCTAAAACAATAATCCAGTTTCTGTCTCCAAGCTAGTTTGAGCGTATCTGTACAACAGTAAGATGAGGGCTTCGCCAGAGTTTGCTCTATCGTTGCTGTTTTGAGACTACACCTTGCTGAAGGAATGATTACTACAAAGATGCTACCCTGAGAATCAGTCAGATGTTATAATTACCAGGTGTGTTTTTCTCTCGGCAAAACTTATGAAAGCTTCATTAGCACATCATAAAACACTACAGTAGGTTGGTTATTTCACAGTATCTCGGTATACTTCTTTCCCATGTTTAAAGAAGTAGGTTTTACTTTGCAATTACCAAGCATCATCTTAAAGAAGTCAGTTGTTCTAATGCCGCAGTAGTGCTTTTTGGGTGTTCTGAGTCAAAGCTCGCTGAAAGATTCCCACTGATCACAAAATGGCACCTGAGTTTCATCTGAATTGACACGAAAGGTAAAACAGTCAACTTTGTTTGTAGTGCTTAGTTATATGAAATTTGAGTTTGTGACAGTAAATATGTAGCTATCAGATCTGCCTCATCAATAATTATTAAAAATATAAAATAATACTTAAATGCACATGGGACGAGAAATGTCTCAGTAGTCAGGTGTTGCCATTCTGTCTTGCTCCCTGACTAAATTTCCAGGGCTCCCAAAAAAGAACATAGAAGTGCTTCTTGAACCTACATCAGTTCCCACTCTTTCCCAAGACAAATCTGGTTCGTTAATTACTGCACTACTGATCCTACATCTGTATGACAAATAGTGTCCTTCCCATTTTTCCTTATTTAGCAGATGAGAATTTCTAAGGGAAAACTACATAAAATGTACAGCTCCTAAGTTTGTTGCACTTGGGGAAAAATGGACGGAGAAGTGTAACTCTTGGTATTCAGCCTTCTGGAGACACAGGCCTTGGTGCTGAATTAATGTAGTTCTCTGAGAAATAAACAGTTTTGAAGGTGGTCTATCAACATAGCTTTAGAGTAGGCTGCAATTGATTTAAAAAAAATAAAATAAAATAAAAACAAAACAAAACACTTCATGCTGCAGAAACACAGCAAAACTTCTAATTTTAATCATTTTTCTGTGATCTGAGGACAAAACAGATGCTTTTTGGCTCAGTAACTCTTCCCCGATTATCATGAAAGCAAGAGTCAAAAAGGTGTTCCAACAGCTGATGTATCTTCACTTCAAACTAGATGTAATAACCATCCAGATGAACATATCTGCCGTTTCCTTGAGTTGTTGCCATCTTGGAGGTGGATGGACAACAGCTTTAAATGGCTGTTACATTAAAGACTTTGGCAAGGTGTGACGTTTCATCTTGTTCTGAAGGTGATAAGACCTGTTGTTCAAAACAATGAGAGCTTACTCTAGAATTTCACTTGCTCAGTTACTTGATCTGCATTGACTGCAGCGTCAGTGTTGATCACCGATAGTGACAGAAGATCTGAGCTCCATCCTTTCTCACCTGGAAGGTTGCAAGACTGAAGGTCTTTAAGGTGGCTGTTGTATGTGAAAAGGAGTAGCAAGTGTTCCATCACCAAACAACCATCTTGTTCTGATCCCTTTGGTTCCTCTCTGTGTCCATTTTTAACTCTGCAAAGGTATATGGTAATGGAGCCTCTAAGGCATATGCTTCAGGTCGCTGCTGAGAGAACCTCCTTCAATGCAAGTTTTGAAGCCGTTTGGCTAGCTAAACATCAGTGAGAAGGCAGGAGATGAATGTTTTTGGCTACTCTTGTAGTCTGGATGGCTAGAGGAGTTGGTATGGTTGTGATAACGGTTAATATCTGAGTGACTTCAGGTGACCTTCAAGAGTAAGTTTAGACCCTTTCATATCTTGCCAAATTTCTCAGTCACAGCAGCTCGTGATCAATAATATGTTGATATACTTGATGGTGTATCCACTACCAGTGTGGATATTTGCCATGGTCAAACTTTTCAATTATTTAAATCTTTTAATTTGAAGTAAAGGGAATACCTGACTAGGTTCACTGGGTATCTAATGAAGTCCTGTTTGAAGAGAAAGTCGTCATGGTGCATGTCAGTATGATCCTGCCTCTCCCATTTTGCCTAAGTGACTTTTCAACAACTGAGTTTGAATGAAACTCATTTTTAATGTTAGCAGGAAATGAAGTTTTTTTGACAGCTCTCTCATCTAAACCTTTTTTTTTTTTTTTTTTTTTCCTGAATTCAACAGAAGTGGGAGAGATAAAATTCTGACTTTCAGTTATAGGCAAAATAACCTCAATGTGTAACTTGAAAAGAAAATATACTGGGTATGTAAACGTTGAAAGAAATACTTTATCTTTTGGAGGCTTTTTGCTTTGGTATAGCTATTAACTATAGCTTCTGTAGTTGGAGTGAAAATAAGACATAAAGGAAGTGTGAACTTACAAAAATCTGTTTGAAATTAACTTTCCTTTTTTATTTTTGACATGTTATTCAATTTATTTTGAAATTTTCAATATTGACACTGTATTAGTTCAGTTTAAGTTAAACCTTAATTTTTCATGCTCACTTCATTAATTTTTCTGCTTATGTTTTCTGGACAACTTTATCAAGAAACTGAAGACTTGAGCATCTACTCTGCTGTGGGTTGCTTTAACAAATTAATACAGTGGAAGTTAAAAATGGTTTGCATGTGGCAAAATCACATTTTTTAACTATTTGAAAGGCATACCAGGCAATACCTGCCCTTCACTGATGCTGTAAAAATGGATTAATTCCCATTTTCTTGGGCAGATCCCAACAGGCAGCATAGCTTGTCATTTACTTGTCTCCTTAATGGCGAAGATCAGAGTGCTATGAGCAGCCAATGTATTTTTTAAATGTGAGGTTTTAAAGTGTTACACAGTCAGGTGGAATTAAGAATAATGGTTGGAAACAGCGAACATCCTAGTGAGTAGGACACAGCAATTTTCAGACTGAATATACTTTGGTTGCTGCCCTGTTGATTCTCCTTGCCCGCAAGGTAGGACCTCCAGAACTCCTCTCTCCTACTGGTGTTAGCAAGCAGGTAACAGTCCCCTGAAGAAGTACTCTAACGCCTGGGGAAGGCAGAAATTTTCAACTGTTCCTATCACTTGAATGATGCCACTTGCATAATGAGCGGGTTTTAAATAGTAGGAAAAAACTGAAAGTCATCTGTTTTGGTGTCTTTGTGAAGTTCTGATGCTGTTGCAGTCACTAAAATTCTGCGTATGTACTGAGTTAAACATTCGCTATGACCTCTAATGCTTGAGTGTAGGGCCCTGTTGGCAGAAAGGTTTTATTTTCAGTGGTAAAAATACTGTGTGTATGTTTTGGTGGCTAGGGGACTGCTTGAGCCTGGTTAGTTCATCTTTTCGGGATTTCTGGGATATGAAGGTATATATGTTTTTGTTTCATCATCTTCCCCTGCATTCTATTATGTGCTATTGCAGAAGTGGCCAAATATATTACAGAAAACTATTTTTAAGCTTTGGCTACAGAATTTCTTTAATTCCTCTAGCTTCTGGAATCAAAATATGGTTTGAGAAGGGGGCAAAGAGGTATTTTTTAAACATACTTCCTTTTTTTTTTTTTTTTTTCTTCTTATAACTACACATGGGTGATGAATGTCCTCCCAAGGCATGTCTCGTCCCCTCCCCCCATCAGATATTTTTCACATATGTGGAGACAAAGTTCTGAAATACCTTTCTCCAAAGCTGGCTGGTAAAGTCTCAATACATAGATGAAATTTCCTTTGGTCGGTGTGTTTATATAAGATGTTATGATCTTATGGATTCAAATAGAAGCTAGGTTTTTTCCTCTTATGAAGAGACTCACTCATGCATATATACATATTCAGTTTCTTTCCTTAAAGCAACCGGAGTAATTCAGTGGCCGTTTCCTCTTTCAGCAGTTTCAGTAACAGTGGTAGGTGGAGTTAGGCTAAGGAGCAGGTTCTGGTCCAGGAGGTTCCTGACTCCTCACAGAATTTTTTTCTGAAGTCAATTCTTAGAATATACCAAAAAAGAAAAAAAAACAACCTGTTCAATCATTTAGTGGTGTATGTGTGGAGGAAATGTCTCTCATCCCACCGTGTTTTCCTATGGCAGTTATAGTGATGGCCTCGAGTAATTTTGAGTACAAGCAAGTATTTCTCTTTATTTTACTGGTTTGGATGTTTGTTGTGTACCAGTCTTGTGTCTCGTAGAGTTCAGCTGTGTTCCGTAGCTGCGCTCATTGCACACCTCTGATACAGTGAAGTACCAGCGCTTTGACTTCAGTGGGGAATGAAAGTGTTAAGAGAAGTCCTAACTTGCCCAGTCTCCAGGGCAGTCTGTAGGCACCATCTTGCTGTTGATTTAAGCAGTCGGATTGCAGATAGCCACCAACAGGGATTTGATGCTCGTCTGTCCTTCCTTCCCACACTGCATCTGTACAAGCAGGGGATGTTGTGTAGGGGAGATGGTGGGAAGAGGTCTGTGCTGTCTTTTCTGGTAGCATTATAGCCCTAAATTGGTTTCTTTTGATCATGGAATTGCATCTGTGGCAAAGCTTGAAATTGCACTTGATGCTTTCTGTAGTTGGTACCATAGTCGTGGAGCTGTGCTGTTTCTCTTGGTTCAGTACCTGCCTTATTTTAGTGCTCAGCTCGTCCCAAGATAAACACAAGGTGGTTGGAGTGGGGGTTGTTGTTCTCAGTTGTAATTTGTCCTCTGGTCCCAGCTGATCCCTGTTCAAGGTGGGGATCACTGAACAGCTCAAAATACGGCTGTGGTGGTGCTTTGATCGTTCAGGGCTGCATTATTAAGGTAAAGGGGAATTGCAGTTGGCTTGCTTAATTATGCTGGGCTGAAACCTGGAGCTGCTCTTGAATTGCCACGAGCTATATGGCCATCTGTCACTGGGGCAACAACTTGGAATACAAGGGGCAGCTGGAGGGGGTGAGGCTTGCTTCAGCTGGCAGATTTTTTTTTTTTTAATTTGCCACTACCTGTCAGTCAGAGCCCTTATTCCTTGGTAAGGAAGAGGGTAGGGGTTCCCTTAATTACTAGCGCAATTAATTAAAATAAAAATCCCAAGAGGACAAGTGGACGTTTCTGCAAGAATAAATTGCATTCATGTGTTGTGTATTCTGTGTTCTTATGGACCTGTTTTTTTGCAGTTTCAAGATGTAACAATAATAGGACAGTTGTGAAGCTGTAGGTTCATCTCTGCATGCACCGAGCCAGTCATATAATGTGATAAAATTATTCTTACTGAAATCGTGTTATTTTGTGAAAGCATAAAGATTGAAAGAAATATGTAGAGCCACAACCTAGAGAAAAGGCCATGTGGAAGATGCAAACATTTAGATTTTGCACGTTTCTTAAGAAATCTCTCATCAATGGTTTTGTTACGGGTTTCTGAGTAAGGACATCTGACCTCTTAATGGTGCTGACCATGGTTGGATCTGTTGCTGTGAGTAGAGGAAAAAAAACAAAACACTAAAGCCTTGTTTTATCTGAGGAAGACTCTGGGCTTACAAACAGTAATTGCTGGGAAAATAGCTGGAGAACACATTGCAGTTGGCAGGCAAACAGTGTATGGCTTTTAGTTTGAAATGGTTTGAATATTTTTATCGGAAGAGGAGGTACCACTGCCTCTCTTCTATTTTATTAAATTGGTTAGCTTCCTTGCTTTTTCAAATCCAGGAATGAGTTGATAGCTCACTGTTTTCAGGAGGACTTGGATCGCTGAGGGTGGCATTTTGCATTTGCTCTTGCATGAGCCTACTTGCTGCTATTTTTTTCATCCCATATAGCCAGCTCATATGCCTGGGCTAAAAGGTAGGAAACAGAACAGTGTTCATAGGGGATTCCTGGTTCTTAGTCACAATGCCGACAGGTGCAGATGGTTTTCTGCTCAATTTAAACTGTCTGCTGTTGCTTTCTAAAGGACCTTTGTAAACTGTTAATGTCTGGCGTACATGTGCTGTGTCCGCTGCTCCCCACTCTTCTAGCTCTTCTAGCATGTCCAGTAGACCCAGAGACTGTTAAAGGGAATGGCTAACACGTCTTCCACCAGCACAAAGTTGATAAAGTCTTGGTTTGGTCTCAGAATGGGTCTCAGTGCTGACTGTGCCTTTACAATGTCAAGAAATAATTGGGAGGGCCCACAGGCTGAGTGTGGTCTTCTGAAAACGCTCTGCAATGTCTGGAGCATCTCTTCGTTGGGGTGTGCAGCTCACAACAGTCTGCAGTTAAAACTTCCCGTACAGCTCTCCTCCCAAGTCATATCATTTGCTGGGTGAAAGCAAACTTCTGACTACATTTTCTCCTGATGTAGTGGAAGCATTTGTCATGAGTAACTGCCTCAAGAATTCCCAGGAAATTGAATAATACAGAACTAAATTTAATCTGAAAAATACAGTTGGATTAAAAAACAACAATGACAGAACAACACCATTGTTATTAATTAAAGGAAAGTAAGTTACAATTGTAAGTACCAGAGGAGACGCAGACAAACTGTGCCATTCCTATGCTGGCAAAGTAAAGGTCAGTGCCACGTTCAAAATCGTTTTCAGTCCAGTTGCTTCTGATAAATGACTTGTCAGGTGTAGTTTGGATTTTCAGATGCTCAGGTTCATGAGTTAGTTGCTTTGATTTTGATCTCTGTTCTCCCATACAGTGATTCCTAAAAGATACTTTAGCAACAACTTTATATTGGTAAGCGTGCTGTCTCGTCTGAGGCGGTCACATTAAGCAGGGTAGGAGAGGGAGGAAGCTGTGGGGTTGTGGTATGTGCATGTATGTACTTTAAATGGTGTTTAACTTGTGTTTTTAATACACAATGGCCTCCCTCTCTTGCCTTCATCTCTCTTCTTTCTTGGGAATCCAGAGCTCTCCAGTCTTTACAGTGAGCAACCAGTTCACATCAGGCCTTTGCTTTATAGAAGATGAAAAATTAATTGAGTTGCTCTTTACCCAAGCAGCTGCAGCTCTGTGTCTGTCTGCTGAGGGCACCAAAAGAGGTATTGTTTTGTTTGTGGGTTTTTTTTGCATTTGTGTTAAATCATTGGTGATTTTTGTTGCCATATAGGTTCTGGAAGTTTTTAGCTTTGTATGATTCTCTTAACATCCCCAACGCTTTAATAGCTGAGGTTGGCTGATCTTCAGCCACAATCCGTTACTTCCTTTTTGCTGGAGGGAAGCTGCTGCCCTTTCTGTTCCTTTCATAAAGAACACAAACCTCTGCCTTAAAAAACTGAGGGCTAGCACTTGAGTGTGAAACAAAATTAAATCCTTCAAAAATCTTGTAATGTCACGGCTCTTCACTTATTTTTTGTGGGAATGGTCACGCTGTCTGACTGGTAGCTGGGCACAGCTATGGAGTGAAGGGCTCTAACACGTGGAATAGAGAAATGGGCACCAAAACGCAGGAGGTTTTTAGTCTTTTACCTAACTGCTGCTCTTAGTCTTGTTAGCACAGTACTGTTGTGTATGCTTAATTGTATGTATTCAGCAGTTTACTGCCTGGCAGTAAATCATGTCTGAGCTTTAAATATGAATTTTCCTCTCCAATGCTAGGTGATTATAAATGTTTAATGTTTAATTTTTTTCGTGTTAGTAACTGCTTTTAACTAGTGCATTTGATCCACGAAGTACCTAATGTTGTCGTCATATGCTTTACTTGATACTAGGTGGGAACACCAATATATGTGAATTGCCTCTCCGTATGTTTAATTAGAAGTAATGGGTGTATATATAACTTGAAAGAGTTATCAGCCTCCTGCCTGTATGTGAGGCCGCTGCTGCTGCTAAATCTAGTGATTGTACCAAGGTTTAGGAACTCCTTATTTATATTACTGTGGAGTGTTTCTTGTACCTGGAGCCTGTGTATGTACATCTTCTGTTGAGTGGTATGGACTGCTGTATTGCCTACAAATGAGTTAAAATGTTAGGATGATGCAGAGCTGTTACCTGGCACCAGCAGCAGAGTGCTTTTTTTTTTTTTTTTTTTTTTTTTTTTGAGGATGAGGAGGCTGGTGGTAGGGAAAAGATGTGAATAAGCTTCTTCAGATGAGATTAGAGAAGAAGCTACTAGAAAATGGGGATTTCTAAATCTGTAAAGAGTAATTCCTCTTGTTCTATGCCCTATTTAGCAGTATTGGAAAGAACTTCTTTACAGAACATTTATTTTTAATTGCAGTAGGCATAGCGGTCTAATATTATTATTATAACCTAAACTCTGGCTAGTTGTCTTTTTTTTTTTCCAGTTTCCTACTTATAATTGTCTTGCAGAAGAACTTAGGTCTAGATTGCTCCTCAGTTGGAGTGTTGTAGCCCTTGTATTGGTGATGGATTCCCTTGAGTGGGTTGGGTTGGTGTCCCTGTTGTATTGAGTACCCCCCACCCCTGCAATAACTTACGTGTAGTTGGTCTTGTTGCCTCTATTGTTATAGCTGTCTTACCATATGTGATATGGCTACCCAGGTAATAAAAAAAAAAAAAAATAGTTGTTTTTTGAGTGCTCCATGCATGTCAGGCAGAAGATCTGAAAACAAACTTACAGTGCCTATTTCTAGAGACCGGTTTGTGATGGAAGCTTCAGCGATTATGGGTGGCTGGAGCAGAAGACAATCAAGTGCAGGTACGTGTCTTGACTCAGGATGGGTGTCCTGCAGCCTCTTCCAGGCCTTAAAACAGAGCTGCCAGATGCAGGTATTTCTGCCTCATGTGGAGCAGTCTGCTTTGTGATCACAAAGTAGGGGCAGCTCAGTTGTTGGGTGCAGCCTTAACGTGTAAAGACATTCAGAGGAAGCTTGAAGAGGAAAAGGCAGTGAAGCTCTCTGCAGTGTTTCATGCCCTGTTACTGATGGGAGTGTTGGAGGTGAAGAGTACAAAACCTTCTGGGAGAAGGGGCTAAAGGTAGAGAATCCTAAAAATTGGTGGATATATTTTGGATTTTTTTTCTTTGCCTGAAAAACTAGGAAAAACAAGTCACCTTGAAAAAGAGGTAGCGTATCCTGGGGGATGGTGCTGTGAAGTCTTCAGTCTATTATGCGTACTTTATACCCAAAACATTTTGAAATACTTGGAGGAAACAGCCCCTGTGGCTGGTCACTTCTTGTACAAATTAGTACACACTGGAATCCTCCTTTGCTGCCTTTTTTTCTTTTTCCCCTGCAAGTGAAATTTGTAGTCAGAAATGCGGAAACTCAAACTTCATAGGAACTATGCATTAGGTAATCCTAGCTGTATTAATAAACTTGTACTAGTAATTTTTTCTCCTGTGTGATAAATAATAATGTCAGATTTCTAAAACAAATAGCAGGGCTTTTCCCACAGCTTTCTGTTACAGCTTGTTGGGAGGAAGTAAGCAAAAGATGAAGAAAATGTGGTAGAGGAGAGATGGTGTAGAAGTCTGTTCTTTCTGTTCCAAAAAAAAAGCCTTCTGGAAAGGGTTTTACAGCTCTTGGTGAATTAATACTAGATATCACTACATAACTGTGGTAGAAAGCTTTTAGCAGTCTTTTTTCCTACCAGTATATTTTCTTTTTTTTTGAATTTGGGAACAAAAAAACAGTAATCAACTATACGCAAGAAAACTAAGCCCAATGGTATATTTATAGTATCTGGAATGTAGGACAGGTTGTTCGTGTTGGGGGGAAGTAAAGATATATGTGGGGGGAAAAATCAAGATTGCTGTAGAAAACTTCTGGGTTCAGAATGGTGAGGCTTAATGCATTGTGAAACCTAATGTCTCGAATTACTCTTTAAAACTGTTTCTGTGTAAAACAGCTACTAAAAAATCACATGAACAAATACTACTTTAATAAATACACTAACACTGTAATGATCTTGTTCATTCTGTTGTTCCAGAATGCAAACAGGCTTTTTTTTAACTGAACCACGGTTTGTGAATAAACATTAGTTGTTTGAGTGAATTCTGTAGAATACATTCTAGACAGTTTTTGGTGCTTGTTAAGCATGAATGTATCAAAGATGGCTAGGATTCCATATGGTCAAACAAAATACAGCAGGATACACTGCAAAATACACTTGTAAAATATCCTTGATACATATTAAAACACTCACATTATCTCCATTCTGCTAGTGGCAAAAACAAAAACAATGAGCAGTAATCCAGGGTTACTGTTTTGGATGGAGTACAATTAACAATTGATGAGTTTCATGAGCCTTTGTGCTAAGGCTGAGCTCCATATTTGCACTAACCTTTGTAGGCATTGGTCTGTCAAGAAAGTGGAAAGGGTACATGGAGTGACTGCCTAAAAGGCAGTGTCGTTGGTCTGTAGATCCTTTATGGAGGTCTTCCTCTAGGAAGGCTTGGATGCTGTAGAGAGGCTTTCCTCGAGGTAAGGATGCTGGATGCAGGGAACGTTCACCAGTGTTCCCTGAAACATTGCAGTTCTCCAGGATCAAGCAGCGCAAGAAAGTTAAAAGGATGGGAGCAGAATCAAGTGGGGCCTGACTCTTCACTGCATTATTTATTTATGTATAAATAAAATCTGGTGTTTATGTGCAGACATGCATAGCTCTGTTTTGTGGTAGAGGTCTCAAAATTTCCTCCAGAAAAGATGGACCTCCTATAAGTCCTTTCAGAGACTGAGCTATGAAGTCTTTTTCTGGAAATGCTTCTAAAAGTGTCTTTCTCTATAAATGTTCCTTTACACTTTGAAAAGGTATTTGAGGTTTTTCTGAAAGGAAGTACATCTCTACGATTTTTTTTTTTCATTTACTTCTGCATTTCTGAATGTGACTGGACACTTTCAACTGCCATGATATTTTCCCAGAATATCACTGTAGGTAGCTGAGTGCATCTGTCTGCTGCTAGCGTTGGTTGTGCCTACCAACTGCAAATGAAGATTCATTCCATCATAGGTCAGGCTCTGGCCCGTTTCTGATTCCTGTGCCAGCAGCAAAAACCCACACAGCACTGACATGAAATAATTCACCAAGTGTTACACAAAGATAGCAACCTGATTTGATGTTCAGGTCTTATAGGCTTTTCAGTCATGGCTTGACTGATGCACCAAAATTTTTTTGTGCTCCTTGTTTGTCATCAGTGGTGGGATATGCTCTGACATCTCCTGGAGAAAAAATGCTGTTAGTCAGCTACTGTACAGTGATGAGGTTCTTCAAGGTGTAGTCAGTATTTAAAAGTAGCTTTCTATCCTTGCTGCCTGGAAACCTTCCCTTTTGCAGATTTTTGAATGACGTCTGCTTGTCCAGCCCTTACTTGAGAGTACAGAGAAGCCAAAGGCTGTGTATGTCCTTTGCAAGTTTAACTGCTCTCCAGACACTTTTTGGGGGTGAGGGTTGTAAGTTTCTGAAATACGTCTGCTTTTATGGCATCAAGATGCTCTTGTTACCTTTCAGGGAAACAACAGCCATTCTGTTAAACTTCAGTTGTGGCTGAATGAGCTTTGTTGCTTCTGTGGAGTTTGCAAGTGAAGAAAAATGTGAGGTTAAATGTGGTTAATAAAATGAAGGACTTCTGGTACTGAACTGGTCTCCTAAGTGTTGGCATAAGGTAAATTAATTTAGATCAAGCAGTGTAAACTGTAGTTCTTGTCAGCAGTGGTGTTTGAAAGAAGCAGCAGTTGAAAGAATGTGAGCAGCAATGTCTGTTTCTGTTTTCTTTTTTTTCTAAACCTTTCCTGGCATAATTCTGGAAGACATGAATCATTCATATGCTTGTGAGTCAGGTAAAGAGCATCGTGAGATGGCTGTAGCCAGTTCTGAATTGGCTCCATCAGTTTCAAGCAGGCCTTTGAAGGCAGAGTTCTTAACCAGTGTGACCATCATCCCAGATGTAGCCATCATCCCAGATCTCTAACTAGGAGAGAAGAGTTGGCTGTGAAGTAAGCCAGCAGGAGCAAAGGAAAGTGAACCACATTCATGTAATCCCCAAAACATGGTCAGCGTGCTGGTATATGCTTGTGCGAAAACATGCTCAACGTGATTACTTGGTGTGCTTTATTTTCTCCTGTTCTAGTTGTGCTAGTTGTTGCCACGAGGCCACCAGGATAAGGTGAGGTGGTGTTGGGTCCCCTGGGTTTGTGTTGGAAGTGACCAACGTGACTGTCCCTAGGTGCTCCTGTGAGTGGGTAACGCTGGAACAGCTGAGTAGTTGACAGGTGTGTCAGATTGCTGAGGTAAGCACAGGTGAAACTGTGACAGGATCACTTGTTGAAGGAAGCTGAAACCAGAGTGATTACCAAGACTGACAGAAAATAGGGCAAGCAACATAAATTCAATATGCTGATGTTACAGCCATCTTAGTGAAGTCTATAAATTCATTAGTTTGAGAGCATACTTCAGGAGGGAAAGCAATCACATGCGGCTTCACTTTCAGCAAATCATGACATAGAACGGAGGTGTATGAGGTTGCATATATTATTACTCTGGGTTTCTAGTTGGCATGGATCATGTCTAGCAGATAAATTGTGGGGTGTTTTTTTTTCAGTGTGAACAAGCATGTGTTCTAGCGAACTTGAATTTACAGTTGCAAAGATCTGTGAAACAGGAATTGGCACAGTAGCATTCCTTGTATTTTAGACACTGGGAGCCTAAAACTACAATATGGAAAAAGTGAGTTATCTTTTTGTACTAGGAAGATACTTACAAAATTGTACAATCATAGTGCACAGTAATTGTGTAAATACTTCATTCTGGTGAAAGAAATGGGAGAAAAATACAATTTCGAAGGGCGCTGAAGTGGGTTGTACTTGTGAGCCAAGTGCCTCCCCGTTCTGGCACAAACAGAAGAGTGGAAAAGCATGAGATGGGGACAGGAAGAGAGGGAAAGGAGCAGAGCTTGCTGTAGGTATCTGTGTCACACACCCACCTTTCTGTGCTGGGGCCATACATGTGCCTGCTGGGGTTGTGGGCCTGTACTTGGCCCGCTGTGCATGGGAGGGCCTGGCAGCTGGGGGTTATCACTGGCCTGCCTCCGTCCTGCACCTGCGTTTTGGAAGCTTTGCTCTCTTAAAGGGAGGTCAGTTGGTTGTTTGGGTTTTTGTCAGGCTTTTTCTCACCTCTAGTGGCGAGGGATAAAACTTTCCTGTATTCCTGCAAGTAAAGCTCTTAGTTCTGGTACAACCAAATTTGAGCAGTGTATGTGAGATCACACCAGCCAGTTCCTTTAATTCAGTGTGGCTGCGTCCATGTCCACCTTCTGGGTTACATGCAAACATGTTCTCCTTAGCTTTTGGAAGTCTGTAATGTACAAACACGAGGAAGGAAACTGCTCAAGTCCTCCTTTTTTAAAACTTATGCTTAGCGCCTTTGACCTTTATTTTTCTGCTCATCACCTTTGACCTCCTGTAGACATAACTAAATTGACAGTGATCTGATAAGCTACTCATCAGTGTCAGTTTTGTAAAAAGATTGCTATTACTGTAAAATAGCTTTTTAAAAAGTGGTCTTCAACCAATAGGAAGCTTCTCTAGCTGCAGATCACTTTTAAAAAGTTACATTTTATACTTAATCAGATCTCTTTAAATTACTGTGCTGCTGACACTTTAACTTAAACTATTCTTCATATTCCTCCATAATGGGCTTATTGCTAACAAAATATATTTGGATACACAGAAATTCTTTGCTTATTGCAGTAACACTTTCTGGCATAGAAGGCAAGCACCTTTACTTAGATATGCAAGCTACATAGTTGTGTAACTTCACATGTGTACAGTTAATACTATGGTCTGGCCCTCCGTCCTGATGTCTGGGACTTGTGGGTGTGTGGAGTACTCAGTACAATGAGAATGGGCTGAGGTTTTTGAGATGCTAATGCACAAGCTTTTGTTTTATAATCAAAGTATTCCTTGGCTGAAAGCTTTAGTGTTTTAGCTAGACCAGGAAATGTGAAATCTAGAGGTGGTATGCCGGTAAATACTTCAGCTCTTCATACGTTCATCAGGAGTGGGGAAGCTACCTGGCTGTTCAGCACACTGAAGTCAAGGCATGAATGAGTTGTCTGTCCTCTGAGAGCGACTTCTCTTTGCTGACTACATGGGTTGTCCAGGCTCATAACTGAGGTCATCCTTCAAAAATGGTTGGAACAGCCCTTTGAGCTTTTCACTAGAGAATTCCCTTAACTTGTTGTACCTCCAGTGAGACGTGTTACCCAAGCCTTGGCTGACTTGGGCAGGGCTTATGGTCTGTTGGCATGTTCCAGGCAGACTTACAGGAAAGGGCTGGGTGCTTGTGAGACTCTAAAGTTGTACCCAAGGTACCATGGCTGTTAGCACATTACATGGAAGTTTAAACACACTGCTGCTTTTCTGGAGGGTAAGAAAAATGGTTGAGAGTTTATTGGGACAACAGGGTTTTACTTTTAGGTACTTTGATTTGTTCGTTCATGCCAGGATGCCAAGATATTTCTAAATTAGAGTACTGAGAACTAGCTTTAGCTGAGGTTTTATAGACGCTCAGAGAAGACAAGGGAACACTGAGTTGTTTTCAGAATTACAGAATGGTTTAGGTTGGAGGGCACCTCTGGAGGTCATCTAGTCCAACCCTATGCTCTAGTGGGGCCGCCTAGAGCAGGTTATGCAGGGCCATGTCCAGATGGCTTTAGAAGATCTCTGAGGACGGAGACCCCACAACCTCTCTGGGCAACCTGTGCCAGTGCTCAGTTATCTGCACAGTAAAGAAGCCTTCTTACGTTCAGATGGAAATATATATACACACTAAAGCACCGGAAGGACTTAAATATATATATGTATATATATTGCTTTGGACCAGAGAAGTCTGTCTTTTTTTTTGTTTTTTAAGATAATATTTGAACAGTTTGTCCTCCAAAAGAGATAATTATCTAGAAGATCTAGAAGATTATTTGTCATACAAAACTTACCTGAAGGTTTGTTAGCCAGCCGCCTTGTTTGTTATGCCGTGTTCCTTCTTAATGTTAATACTCTTTACTCCTGCAGCCTTTTCAGGATACAGCCAGGTGACCTAAAAACCACAATAAGTTAATAGTATGAAGTGATAGCCCTCCTTAACCAAGGTATTGTGGCTGACCTAGCCCATTGTACTAAGTAAAATTAATTTAGCTAAATGAAAAGTGTTTATCTTTTCTGGTGGATCGGTGTGCCTGGAACTGTTCAAGGGCCATATGCCTGTGACTATTTTCCTATAATATATTTTTGTATATATATCAAAACTGTTTGCAGAAGAATGCCTCAACAGCTATGCACGTGTAAATGGCTGCATTTCTAGTCTATATGTATTTGCTTAATACTTCTCAGTATTATTTTTCTTTTTATGAAGAGCTGATAGAAAGGATCAAGCTGCACAGGCCTGTGGAACAGTTGGGAATATGATTGGGAGGAGGGGAGTCAGCACCAGGCATGGGGTGGAGGTGTCTCAGTGGGACGGCTGCTCTGGGGAATTTTGCATCTTCTGATATTCCTATTAGCTTTCCAGATGAACTACTCCTTCTCAAAATACTCAGGAAAATATTGTTACACATGTTCAAACAGCTTTTACAGTTCACGTACATAATTTTTAAGAGCTTTTTATAGAAACTTACTATACTAAGGTATGACAAATTACAGGGAGTTTGTGGGAAGTGTGGTGGGTCAGGACTTCAGAACGGATGTTGAATAAATGGCAGCTTTTCTACCTGGTCTTACAAAGGGTGAATTTCCAGAACTATGGGAATTAAATGAAATGGGAGGTTGGTGCAAAAGTATGAGGAACTGCTTAACAATAAGTAAAGTTCAGGGTTCTGCTGAGGATATACAGAAAGACTGGACATAAAAGGGAGTGGAGAGACGCAAAACAACGCTGAAAGCTTTCAGCACCTACTTGTGGATGTCTTAGACAATATTAGAAACTGGTAGTTCCTTTTTGTCCTGTGAGTTACGTTTGCTATCAGTTAACCAAGCTTATGATGCCTATTTGAAATTTGTCTCTTTTAATGCTGTTATATTTTCAAAGAACAAGTAACAAGCATCTCTTATTTGAAAACTAAAATATCTTCAAGTGAGGTTGTCTGTATTTGTGTTTATTTTTTTCATCAAATCACGTTTACATATTGCTTACTGAAACAGAGTGGTGGCCAGATTGGGACTAGGAGAGAAACAGTTGAGAGACGGTGAGAAAGCGAATCTAGATGTATTTATTTTTTTGCTTCAAGAAACTGTCAATAGTTTAAAAATACTTCATCAAGAACCAGGGCATCACCTGCGGAGTTCTGAAGTTGAGAAAATTCAGCGCAGACATCTCAATTTGGAAACTGTTGAGCTGTCACTACACTTTTACTTCAGAATTTCTTAAAATAAATAAATTAAAAAATCAGCAACTAGTAATAGTTTCAAAAAAAATAAATTTAAATCTAAATACAGTTTGACTTCTGATACCTCTTGCACACGCATGCCTTAGCAGTTACAGGTGCTGGGCTTTTAGTCTCTGAAGCTTTACTGAAAACTGAGTTCCTGGGTCAAAATCAGTTTAATCATGTTATTAAAATGTATTTTTTTTCTGAAGTGGGAATGCATTTAAATACATAGATAAATCCCCATGTAAGAGCTACTAATGGTCTGTAATGACAATGTTAATAGAAAATACAAATGGAAATCTAATAACTACTTACAAAAAAGCTCTTAGAAGTTCACCAAAGCAGCATTTCATGCATGATACTGCTTTTAATGGGGGGGGAAAAAAAAGCCCTGCATCTGACTGCATGTTTCCACTGAAGTTGAAAACGTTGAAGTAAAAACTAAGTGGGCATTGTGCAGCGATTGGTCTGAGAACTGGATTAGGTTATGAAGTGCTGTGGAATGGGCTGGGTAACCAGCGCATGTAGAATTAAAACCGTGTTTACATTTAGAAAAACCTAGACTAGAATATTCAGTATAACAATTGTCTTTCAAAGTAAACGTGGTTATAAAAAAAAAGGTTTTTTTTGGAAGGAGTTAAAACAAACAGAGGTAGAAAATTGGATTAATGTCTCGAAACTATACCATCTGGTTTTATAACTTTAAAAAACAAAATTCAGGATGTGATTTCTGCTGACGTCCAAGAGCAGTACATTAGCTGCTGTAGTGACTGGTGGATTGGTGTGCTTGGGAGATGCGTGTTCTTCAGGGCAAGGAAGAACAGAAACCCTTTGTGCAGCTGCTTTCTTGAGCATCTAATACAAAACCTGTTTCTAGCTTTTCTGGCGTGTTTTCTAACACATGTTGGGGATGGAAAACATTGTTTTTCCAATTTGTGTTTATGTAATATGTTGTTATTTTAAAACGGAGTAGAAAACCTTTTTAGCTTTATGTGCCAGAGTAGGAGGTCTGAACATGGATGTTCTGTACAATTTGCTTTCTCATAGCAGCTTGGACCTAGGCAGACTTCTAACCATTACTACCACAGTACTCCAATGTTCGTAGCTTTTTAATTTTTACTGTAGTTATTAGCAAAATTAAGTTCAAATCAGAGGATGTCTGCTACACTGGCATTTTATAATTCGGTGTCAGCTTTTGTAACCCATCTTAATAGCATACACGTATATGCTAACAGATACGTAATGAGTAACCAAGAAGGTTCTTCCTGATGTTGCCTGCTTTTACTGCAGTCCATGGGCTGTTCTCATAGTCACTTCCCTGAAGCGACACAGAGCCATGCTTTCCTGCTCTTGTCAGGCCCTTTAGAGTTTGTAATCCAAGTAACAGAATAATAGGCAAAGTCGCTCTGAAACATTTTCTGAGTAAATAGTGATCAGATACGTCTGAGTCACAGCATGCAAGCCTTGCCATGGTTAGGAGCAAGCCTAGTAGTTTGTAATGAGCTTGAATTTTACATTAAATACAACATATTATTGTCTGGTCCAAGGATAATAGAGGCTTCTTTTCTCTTTGTGTCTTATCACTGAATGGCCTTACTAAAAATAAATATATACTGTAATAGAGGTTCTGTCTTTTTTTGGTAAAGAACAGTAATTTGGGGGATTTATTGCTTTGCTTCCCCCCCCCCCCCCTTTTTTTTCCCTTTGGTGTGTAGTGTTTTTAGTATACTGTTTCTAATCATATTGTTCAAATAGTGATATTTCATAATTTTTCATTTCCACTGTAACATTTGAAAGTTATGTAAATGTTGATTTTTCAGTACTGTGCTTGGCAGGGGGGTGGAGGAGGAAGTGGTGTGCCTGTTTTAGTATCATTGTAATGGTGAGATAGGGGAAATAGCCAACTGGTAGCAAATCTCGTATTTTACCTTCTGCAGTTGACACAGTTATTTAGTGACAAGCTGTTGTACATCTGAAATTGTGACTATTATTAGCTCAAGGTGTTTTTTTCTTCACTGCCGTATGTCTTAAGTTACGGGCTATAGCTTTTTGCCTCTGCGACTACTTGGTGGCCTTTTGCTCCTTCCTAGGCTAATGGTTGGGTAAGTTGCAACTGCAGCCGAATAGGACTTGGAAACTTTGCTTGGTACAGTAAGCAGCAGCAGGGATTTCTTTTTTCTTAAAAAATAAAAATGCTTTATAGTGTTGAGAAACAGTACAAGCCAATAGACTATGTCGAAATGTTACCTGGGATCTGTAAAAACCAAAGTATCAAACTATGAGATTCTTGCTTATCCTCCGTTTTCCTACAGTAACGTTAAGTTATAGGGAGTGCTTAGGTTGATGGTTCCTGGATCTTTATTTTTTTTTTCCTTCTTTGATGTAACATAATAGGGATACAGAGAGGGAAGGATGACAGCCCAAACCAGTAAGCTTTGAAGTGTTACCAATCTACTTTTTCCTCTTCTTGCTTTGAGAGGAAAAAGCCATACTGTCTGTACCCCCTCTTAACCCCAGCACACAGAGAACTGTATGGTCTTTCAAATCAGTTGCCTTTTGGCTTTGTTGTTGTAGTCATACATAATTCTTGGCATTACTTCCTGATTTAATGAAGTTTTCCTCTTTCTGATCTTAAAATAGATGAGAGATTTACCTCTGGATTCCTTAGAGCCCGAACTGGGGTTGTCACAAACTTGCATTGACATTTTCTTTTTTTTTTTTTTTTTTATTTAACTATAAAGAGCTGTATTGTTGCTCAAAAATGAATCCCTTGTACTAAGAAAGAAATCTTCATCATCTGAGGGTAGTCTGTGTAGACTAGAATCACAGAATCAGTTAAGTTGGAAGAGACGATCGAAGATAGTTATGTGCTTCCCCAATTTTTCTAGTCAAAACAGAAGTTTCTTTAGCAAACTTCTCTGGGTGTCATGTAGACTTCTCCAAGGATTATTAAAGGGTTCCAAAAATTCCTGTAGTTGTGTGTAATCTGTTTTAGCTTGATCTATTTGTTCAACAAATTCTGAAATACTTCAGCTTATATCTTTTTTCTTTGTTCACTACTGCGAGACAGATCCCTGGTAGGCATTTCAGAAACCCTTCTATTTGGGAGAGCCTTAGGAAATTCCTAGTTCTGTGTACCAAAACTGTTCCTTGACATAACCAGGGTTCAGCTGGCCCAGTGTATGGATAGACGCCAGTTACTTCTGCGGCTGAGTCTCTGTAAGGCAGATGGCAAGGATTTCTAAGTCTGCTACTACAGCTAGTAGCAGGACCCTTTGCCACCACCCCTTCCTTGTGTCACATCAGCGCTCTGCAGGTGTGGCTTACGGCAAAGAAATCTGTGGGAGGCTTCCATTTCCTGAAAATTTGGTTAAATGATTGTGCCCTGAGATCGTGCTTTATGGGAGTTATGCTTGAACAGTTGCAGTAGTGTTTAGTCATACTGAGATTTCTAGCTAGGTGGATTGTTTTATTACACGTAAGCTTTCCTGTCATTTCAAGGGGAGTAACGTTTCTCTCAGCCAGGTTTCTCTAGGCACCCATGCGTTGCAGGAGAATCCTCCTGCAGGTGGATCAGTTACGGGCCATAGAAAACTTGAAATATAGGATGTAAGTGCATCAAGTAAAATCTGTGTTCTCACTGAGTAATTGCTCATTCCTATACTGTGTTTTTTTCTGTGTTTTTTCCCCAACTTTGTTTATTTAAGATACGAGAAATGCAACGGGGGGGGGGGGGGGGGAGGGGGGGAATTGTCAGTTCATTTTTTAGTTGTGGCAGTGCTAAAGACAGTTGTTTATAAACTTCTAATTCATTCTTTCTGGAGTTTATGGGTATCAAGAATGTCCAGATTCAGTCTAATTAAATAATGTAACGTTTCTGCTTCATAGCTCAGCAATTCTGATTATTAGAAATAATCCGTTTTTTCAAATACCTGTTTTGGATACGATTGCTCTGACATTTTACTTGAAAAAACATCTAGCCTGAGCCAGGTTTTCATACAAGATGGACTTACTGGTTTGCCTGAATGGCTGTTCCCTAAAACTGACTCAGTTGTCCTTCCTGACCCCAGCCAGGGTCTGTCCTCTTCCTAATACTTACATTTTGGAGGCGGGTTTTCCTCCTATCGATATTCAGCAGTTTTACCAAGAGAAGTGAGCTTGGAAGTGTCAGGAACTGTTGAACCAACAGCACCATTGAAGTGCATGTGTTCTGGTCATTGTTGGTATCGGATAATCTCGTTTCTTCTTATCAGGAGATGGCATCGCAGACAAGGTGGGATGTTTGTTGAGAGGAAGGGGTTTGTCGTATTTTCCGTAACAGCAGCTGTAAAGATGTGGGCAGAGAGTTGCATGCATTCCTGCTGGTGCTTAGGCACCTTAAAATACAGCCATTAATTAAAACACGTTGGTTGATCAGAACAATTGCTGTGATCAACTGTAATGCAGAATAAAACGGGAATACTTGAACTTCCTTCAGCGTGCTTTTGGTTTGTTTTTATTGTCATCACTGGCTATGCTTTTTTAATTAGTTGAACGTTGCTATATTTCAGCTAAAGAGGAGGATGACCTTCAAGACTGGTAACCTCTCTTCTCAAGCAAATATCACGAGATAGAAATTTAAATTGTTCCAAGTCTGAAACTTGCTTCAGTAGTCCAAAATAAGGAGAGGGGAAAAACTCAGTGCATAGTAGTCAAGTCTTCTTCCTTTACTGCTTAGAAATGTAATGAGGAAGGGCCCTTAAGTGACTTCCCTATGTAGTGCTTAAACAGTATATATTCCTGCACCTCTAAAACTTACTTGGCCAGCATTTTCACTGTATCATCAAGGAGCCATGCACTAAGGCCACAGTTTTATAAGTGTTGCTTTATTAATGAGGAGTGCATCCAGAAAAGGATCTTTGTCTCCCTTCTCAGTGAAAGCTTGTCAGAGCAGGATTCAAGCTGGCTATTAAGCAAGAAGGGAAATACTCTTAATAAAATACTTGTAAAGCAGCCACCTGGAGATTTTTGTTTGTTTTTTAAGTTGGCTGTAATACTGTTATCGGTTTGGGAAAACAGTATGATCTAGAAAAATACCAAAGGAAAAATCCATCTTCTTATTCTGGTCTGATAGTGTTGTTTGAAACCTGCCGGTACTGATTATTAGAGCTGTTTGCTCCAAGAAAGTTTTCCTGGCTTTTCTAAAATGAGTTAGATAACAACTAACTCAAGTATGCAGGTAGTTGAACGGTTTTTCTGTATGCCTATTAAAAATGTGCATGCTAATGTATTTCTTTAGAAATTCTGGCTTTAACTGGGTGCTAATACCTTGGGGTGAAAGTGTTCTGGAAAGAAACTAGAATTTTTCATCAGATCCTTGTTATCCCTTTTTGCTTCTGGTGTCTGAAAAGGAAAATATTTTTCATAGTATTTGGAGGGTTTTAACTGCTCTCCACATGTGGTTTTGTGCTAGGTAGTTTTGGACTATGAGCTCTTTAGTTAATGAGGCTCAGAGATGTGAATAGCTGCTTTTGACTGATCATACATTTTAAAGAAATGTAGCTGGAGACTAGTCTGGGGCTAGCAGACAGTTTATCTTGCCAATTGTCACCTTTTACTTTCTCTCTGCTTTTCTCTCTGTGCCAGCTCTAAGAACTTCAGTTTCTGTCATGTGAATATAAGCTGCATTCAGCATCTGTTAGTGACCTTACAGCGAGAGGAGCTGGAGAAAAGGTCAGGTTCTTAGACAAAGGTTAATTTCTGTTTGTCCTGGTTTCAGTTAGGACAGAGTTAATTTTCTTCCTAGTAGCTAGTAGGGTGCTGTGTTTTGGCTTAGGATGAGAAGAGTGTTGATAACACCCCGATGTTTTAATAGTTGTGGAGCAGTGCTTACGCCAAGCCAAGGATGTTTCAGCTTCTTGCTCTGTCCTGCCAGTGGGCAGGCTGGGGGTGCAGCAGGAGCTGGGAGGGGGGGGACAGACCCAGGACAGGTGACCCAAAGCAGCCAAAGGGGTATTCCATCCCATCTGGCATCATGCTGGACAATATATAGGGGTGGCTGGCTGGGGTGGGCCAGTCAGACTGCTCGGGGTTAGGCTGGGCATCGGTCAGCGGGTGGTGAGCAATTGCATTGTGCATCACTTGTTTGTACACGTTAGTAGTAGTTGTTATTATTGTTATCATTATTTTTTCCGTCTTAATAAACTGTCTTTATCTCAACTCATGGGCTTCACTTTCCTGTTTTCCCCCTTCCCAGAGAAGGAGGCGGGAGGGTGAGTGAACGGCTGTGTAGTGTTTAGCTGCTGGCTGGGTTAAACCACAACACTGGGTCCTAAGAATAACAGGGAGGGGAAAAAAAACACTCAGTCTCAAGAAACTTTCTGTATAAATGCTAAATCTAGCTATTTTCTTATTAATATATATATATATAGAGAGAGAGAGAGAGATGTATTGTAAGTCTAACATGAACTTTTGAGCAAATAAAAATAGAGCTGAGCATCTATCTGATCTATTCTTACTCTTTTTAGGCCATCATGTTATGTGCTGTGCATGACCTAATTCCAAAGAGTAATAAGCTGTCTCATTTGGATAGTGATGTTTAAAAGCTTAAAATGTAAATTCCAAAAAGATGCTGTTCGTTCTTTTTCTGTGTTGTGGTTCCCCCCCACCACCTGTCTTTCACATTTACCAGTTCTTAGTATTTGTTTAAACAGTACAACAGCATTCCCTCATCTTGGAAATATTAATCTTAATACAGAAAAAAATCTAAATACTACATGTGCTAAGATTCTTTTGTCAAACAAACTGTAACCAGTTACAATAAATGTGAATATTGTTAAGAGAGTGAGAGATCTTTGGTTTATCATCAGTTAAGAATTAGTATTTATACCTAAAATGTTCTAGCAGTCAGTAATGGTTATTCTGTGTCGTTGTTCCTTTCCATAAGGCTGAATATCCTTATTCCATATGGTGTTCAGTAAGTCTGAGCTTTCTGGAGTCAATCTGAAAGCAGGCATTTTTAATGTTAGGTCTGTCCCTTTTCCAAACTGAAATCCTGCTATTCTGAATGGAAATCTGCCTCTGAAGCTTATTCTTGCTGGGTCTCTTCCAGGTCCAAGCAGCCTCGACTCTCATGTCAGATTAATCCTTCTCGTTGACCTGTGCCATCGGAACATTACAAAAACGTCATCTCTTTGGTTTTATCTCTATGCGAGTCAGGTTGCTTTGGATATTGTTTGAAAATATTGTAGGACTTAATTATAAACATTGCATTATGTTGTAATTATCAAAGTTGTTGTGTTACTAGTAAATGAGCGTGCAGGTACTTTTTATTTTAATATTAACATTTTCTTTTACCATTACACCTACTGTTACTGTATACATGTATAAGCGTACTGTGGTTTTCTTTGACTTTTTTTTTTTTTTTGAAATTCACTCAGGAGAAGGAGTGCTTGATTGTGAAAGACTATTAAAATGATGTTAGATCTTGCTTCAGTGAACTTTTTGTAGTTGGAGTTGATTAATTTTATGCAGTTCTTGAGTTTTTTTCTTTGTGGTTGTACACCCAGCTAGTGTCCTTTTCTCTCTGAAGCTAAGTTGAATATTCAGATTGCAGAAGAGACCACTTCCATTTAAGAGAGAGCCCACTACAAGTTATGATCTGCAATGCATAGTCTAAGCCTTAAATGCTGCCCTGGATCAATGGGAAAGCTTCAATGTGAGATTTTTGCTCTGATATAAGGTGTGGAATGTACACTTTAAATATGCAGTCACTTTTTAAAAAGTGGATACAGTACCTAAAAGTAAGATGTCCCTCAGTTGCTTGGATGGTTTGTGAGGACATGGGACAAGTGTCAGTTGCCGTATTGAAACACACACCTGTTTAACAGCTCACTCCCATTTTTTTTTTTTTTTAATTTTAAAGAAAAATGTTGGGTGGGTGTTTCCCTTTATTGTGGGTTGACAACTTGTTACTGAGATGTTTGCATTTTTGTAAATACTTAATGTGCAAATGCAAAACTTCTGCCATGTATTTCTGTTTTCCATAAGTAACTTTATTTTCATTCCTATCTCTTTTTTGTATGTGCATCTTCCTTTTCCACTCCCTTAAGCTTCATTCTTCTCTGTTGCATTGCAGTTCTAGGCAGTGAAGCAGTGGGAGCTGTCATCTCAGCAGGTTGGCAGCATGTCTTCCCTGTGGTCTTCCCTTGTGGGTCTGGGGAGATTCACTCCACCCAAAGCCACGGAACTGTATTGGGTTTACATCTTAGTTGTTATTTTTGGCTTTTCTTCTAATTAGAAAGTGTTGGGGTTTTCTGTCTTAGTTAATAGTTTATTTCATTCAGAAATTATACCAGTTCTACTTAAGATTGTGTGTGACTGACCTTTATCACTGTTAAATTTGTCTGATGGGCTAGATTAATCATTGCTTTGTTCAAAAAGCCTCAGTATGGATTACTTTGTTTCACAAGTGTTCTTCTAGGAGCTGTTCCCTATTCACTAGGTGTTTCTCTAGTTTAAAACTGATCAGTTCTTTGTAGCTTCATCTGCCAGTGAGTACAAATCTTTCTACATTTCCCCTGCTACCCCGTGTTTTGGGACTATATAGAAGAACAATACAAAATTGAAACTGCAGTGTTACAGATATTAAATTAAGTAATTCAACTCTACAGAACAGGATGTGAGTTTCCTCTCTTGATGACCTCCACACCCATATTTTTCTGCTAAGGTTATATTTCTGCACTTTTTTTGTTGTTGTTTTTTGTTTGTTTAAAAACATAGTATTTTGAAAGCTTTCATGAGCCCTACTCTGTTTTCATGAAGTCTGCCTTCATTGTTTGAGAAGGCTCTTGGAAATCTTAATGTGTAAGAAGTGAAACCACCCGTGCATGTTTTTTTGTGAAGAAAATGGTATGGTCATGATAAACTTTCTCTTGAGGTGCTCCATGTGTCTTTTAATAAACTATTTGGAAAGCCCTTTATTACTACTTACTGTAACTTACTACTGTTAGTTACATTCCAAACAATGTTAATTTTATGTTCTTTAACATACACACGTAAAAGTACACTCTTAATAGCATTTGTGGAAATGCAAGAGTCATGCTTTTACGGCAGCTGACAAGAGTGGCAGATTAAACTTTTAAATAAATGCAATTTTTCTTTAAAACTATTTTATATTCTTAAATAATACAACTAGTGTAAAGTCTACAGGTAAATGTTTGAGAGCAGACCCCAGCTTAAATTAATCTTTTAAAACTGCAAATGTATTGACTTAAAATTGTGACAGCATCTGGCAGTCATTTCAGCAGGTGTGTACACGAGGGCATTGATATTACACACATGCTCCCCTGAATTTGTTTAATGACTTTATAGGACAAACACTCCTACCATCAACAGATGTTGATAATGCATTTTATTTATGTCAGTAGATGCAGTAGCTAGTACCGTTGCACATTAAAATTGGGTTTCTAAAAATGACTTGTAGGCAGAGAGTCTCTGTATTTTAAAATTGGCTTTTCTTTGGGGAAAAAAAAAGTCTATCATGTGAGTGTTTTTAGGGGAGCATTTTCAAAATGTTTTCTTAGCACGGAAAGTTCCCAGGCAAAATTGAATGTTGTCGTGTTACTCCTTTATGGAAGGGTAACAGAGTCTTCAGGAAACAGTACATCCTGAGAACTATTGCTCTGAGAATTTACCCTGTAGCTGTTCTACTCTGTTTGGAGTTTGAAACGTAGCATTTGGGAGATCAAAAACAAGCAGTGAGATGACTTCTATAATGGATCACTTCAGACTTCCGAGTTTCCTGATAGTTACTTTAAGTGAAACACTGTGGGGCACATTTGGAAAAATATTAGCAGTTTCTGAACAGTGTTATTGTTTCTGAAATATTAGAAATGTTTCTGAGGGTTGGCCCAGCCCTTCGTGAGTGTGACCAAAACGTATTGGTGAGGAAACGAGGCATCTCATCCACCCAACTCTCGTTGCCATTCATCTGCAGCCAGTGTACTAACATATCCTTCAGGTTGGAGCCTTTTGCTTTCTGAAGCACTCCTCTGCCCCATTAGCTGCTCTGACCGTCCTAAAGCAAACAGGAGCAGCACCTCTGGTGGCAGTGCCATGCAGCAGCAGGAGGAGTGGGGACTGTTCCCACCCTTGCCCCGGGCACCCTGCTGTTTCCCACGCTCTGCACATTCACACTTCCCTCTGGTGCACTTCTCTCGTCTTCCTCATCTGCCTTGCCAGCCAGATGGGAGAAGGAAGGTTTTAATTCTTACAGTACCTGCTGTGAATCTGAGTGAATGCATGCATCTCTTAATGTCATCTGTGCTAGAAGAGTGATCTTCAAGCAGGACTTGTGCCATCCTCCTAAATCTGCTGCAAGAAAATGTGTATTTTCTTTTCTGCCTAAGCAGTTTTTCAGTGTTTCAGCCAAATTGACCTTTACTTCCATTCTCCCTGCCCCCAGAGGCTTCTGTCTTCTTTCCAGTGGTAATATGTTTTGTTCTTAGTAGCCTGCGTTGGTTTTCTTCTAAGAACCCCACTGGGTTTTGACATTGCTCTCTTCATCTCCTACTGAGAGATCAAACCTGTGCTTAGCTATTTTTTCATAGTTTATTATGTTTTTTTTACTGTGTTCTATGTGGCAGTTTTGAACTATTGTATTTACATCAAGAATGGGGGAGGAAAGATCATGCATTTCTGACAGGTGCTTTGCGTTCAGTGCGAAATGGGGAAAGAGGCTGAAGAGAAGACCCTCAAAATCTCCAAGTAGCATGCTTCTGGGGGTATCCGCAACAGAATTCATACTGTGTCAGTCCTTAAACAGAAATAAGGGGTGCGAGTAGTGATGTACTCAAATGTTTTAATACATTTGGGTGCAAGAGTTTGGCTCGAAAGAGTCTCGCTCCTGGCTGCCACTATATAATCCAGGCCTCCTTCAGACTCGACTGCTGTTACTACCTGTGAAGGAAGCTGGGTGCTCTCTTGTAGGGGACTTTCTGGCTTTCTATTCCAGCTGCTGATAGTGTGATTAACTTGGCAGCAGTATTTTCTATCAGAGATGGCAAAGAAACTTAAAATTTGATGACTGAACTTTGGGGGTGTAGTTAGTTACCTGTGAGTTGTCAGTAACGTCCAACAGGAGTGTGATGCCAGAGGTGGGCTGGGTTCACAGGAACATGTGCTGAAATTCGTGTATTGGTGGTACTCTGTGTAATGAAAAAATACTTGAAATTTTACAAATTTCATTTAATGTCCTTAAAAGTCTGTGCTGGTGCTGCAAAAGGGGGGCTGCTTCTTCCCCGTCGTGTGGTCTCATGCCCTCCTTGTGGCTGTGCTGACCTGGTGGTCTGGCCGAAAGATAAGCATGGAGGTACTTCTTGCAGGCTTAGTTTTCACATGGATTAAATAACTGATGACACACTCCTAGATTGCCTCGAGCTTGTTTTGCGTGTCCCACCAGCCTTTTGTCCCACCAGATTTTTGTTATGGCCTTTGTTAAATTATTGTAACTTTATGTGATGCTAGTCATAGGAGATGCAGAGATAAATAGTAATTCTTTGCTTGTTTTTGATCTGTTGCATAACCTTATAAACAGTGGAAATGTAAGTTTTTTTCATTCATTGCATTCAAGTAATACTCATTGCGCTTTCTGTACTTTTTTTTTTTTTTAAGAGGATTTACTCTTCATATAAAATTGTACTTTAAGCAATCAGTGTATGCCGTTAAAGCTACCTCTAGCATTATGTCTTCCTTTTCCCTTTTACTGAAGAATTTGTATGCTGGCTGGGGCTATTCCTGGAATATTTTGGAAAAATCTGCCATGGGTTTTGAACTAAGTACCATATTTACTAAGGGACTTCTTGATAACACCTGATTAATAATTGAAGCTACAGCAGTATTCATTATGATAGTGTTACAGAGGTGAAAAGTTTGCGGTAATGAGGTAATAGAATTGGCATAGTGAATAACACGTTTGCGAATAAAGTGAAGTTGTATTTTTAATTGCTTTTTAAAAAGGTAGTTTATGGTGTAGCAGCTGTGTGTGTATATGTATTTTATATATATATATAAGTATGTGTGTAGCACAGGTTGAATTCATCTGTACTTTTGAGTGTAATTTTGTATTACTACATATATTCCACACTTCTTCAAATGTTCACTGTGCTCTAGCACTTCCCCACCCTCCCCCCCCCAAACTGAATGGGTTTATTTAAAAACTTCTGTAGTGTTTTTGTTATTTCTAAAAAACAAACAGAAAAACCCTACAATTCTAATTAAGCTGTTTTGTTGTTGTTGACAGATGATGATGTGCCTGCAGATATGGTTGCAGAAGAATCAGGTCCTGGTGCACAAAATAGTCCATACCAACTTCGCAGAAAAACTCTTCTACCTAAAAGAACAGCTTGCCCTACAAAGAACAGTATGGAGGTAACTTTTAAAGTTGTTTTTTAACTGTAGTTCTTGCCTCAAGAATAGGCAGATAATTAGTACTTTTTGTAATTTATGTAATGACTGAATTAATCCTTACTTATTTTGTTAAAGGGTGCCTCCACTTCAGCTACTGAAAACTTTGGTCACCGAGCTAAACGTGCTAGAGTATCTGGAAAATCCCAGGATTTATCAGGTAACAACTCTTTGTACAAAGATTGGTGGGATGCACTTTGATACCACTACCCCTGTAACCCTCAAAATAAATAAATAAATAAATAAATAAATAAATCCCTTTCTATTCTTGAACTAATAACCTGCAGTGGAAGAACACTGGTTTTAGTCTGACTTCTAGAATCTGGTCTTTCAGTCTGCATGTTCTACTGCAGATGCAGTTTGTGTTGTTTGTTTAAAATTTATTTTTTTTATTCTTCTGAAGTGCAGTGCAGTTATGTCTAAGGTATTCTTAAAAGTAATAATGCTGCAGCAAAGGACTAGGTTTGTTTATGATTTCTCATATTATTCCAGCATATTGTTTGGAGGTAGAAGTAGTTTTGTTATGTCATTATTGCGATTTTCAGCGTGCATGTGAGAAATTATTTAAAAAATAAACATATATGCAGATACACCTACACGCATATATGCACAATGTGTATTATGTGTACAGTGTGTATGTATGGGTGTATTTATGTTCACATGTGTACATGCATAAGCACACACACTACTTGTTCATTTTTTCTGTATCCTTTTTCAATCTCTGCTTCTTCCCCTTTTTGTCTTCTACGCACTTTAATTCCGTGAGATCTTTTGTGACTTCTCCCTGAAAAATCAGTGCTAGCACTTGCCAGCTTCTGTTGATGTAGTTTCTGTTGCTTTTGGGGAGTGTTGGTGGACAGGTGTCTTCTAGTCCATTTCTGTCTTAACCTTGCAAATTAAACCTGAGGTGCTGGCATGAGACTCTGGTCAGTTACGGCTTCTGTTGAAGTCTGTTCCTTCAGGCTTCTCACCCTGGTAGTACAGATTTCTATTTCAAGTCATCTGTCTTCTGTTTTCACCTTTGTTTTATATCTATCTCCCCTTTCTGTCTTTCTCTCTTAATTTCTGTAACTAAAAACCATTTAACCTTAGATTTATGTCCTTGAAATGGTGAGAACCAAATGAACATCAGCTTTTGTCATTTTACTTCCAGTTTCACTTCCTGACTTGATACCTAAAGCCTGGTACAAAGTCTTTCTTTTCAGTTTCTCTTGCCAGTTCCCAGTTTTCCTTCAAGGCTATATACTTTTGATACATCCTTTACTATGCTCATACCCACCTCCTTGCTTTATTGATGGTCAGTAATTTTATTCAAGTCCTCTGGTAGAAATTACATCACAATGGTAATTTCCAAATGAATTTTCCATGCGTTTCCTGTATATTCCTTTGTTGCATTACTGAACTCGTCTGGGGAAGGTACTGAACTGTGGAAACTTCTCCAGCATGGAATTTCCAGAGGAATTGTAAACAATGATTTTCTAACTATATTCTTAAGAATGCATTCAGACCAGTCACAGTTTGACAAGAGAGGGTACTTGTCAAGCCACTTTATATTGATCTCTCTTCCAGTGTGAATGATCATTACTTTATTTTCCCCTTTCCATTTCTTGAGATGTTCCTCTAAATTTGTGCAAATACTGATTGCCATAAGATTTTTTCTTGCCTTTTTGTTTGTTTGCTTTGTTACCATGGATAACAATAGCTATTGTGACTGAGTGTGAGCATGAATTTTTCTGGAACATCACAAGTGGAAATGGTATATTATCATTTGGAACATATAACTGTTCATTTCAACTAAAGTTCTAAAATAAAGGTACGGGACTAGTGATGTTGGGATATGTCTGGGCAGAGAACCATTCCTTCTTGTATGGGCTCTGAGCTGAGGAAAATTTTGGGGGAGATGAAAGGAGAAATGCTAGTCAACCAATGTATTCAGCTGGATTAGAGCCAGTAGTTGGAAAAACAAGAGTATTACGTATTTTATTACTGATTTCAGGCTTAATGTTTCCATGAAACAGTTGATACTTAAAAATTTTAGCGTGTTCTTCCTGACAGTATTTCAGACTTTTTCTGGTGATTTCAAATATTGACAAATTTTTCTTCTCTGCAACTGTGTCTTCAAATAGTCTTGGTAATGGACAATATGCATTGCAATCCTGAGACAGAAAGATTAATGCATATATAAGAACCTTGGTAAGAAAGTTGTACATTATTAGAAAATATGTGAATGATTTTTCACTTAAATCCCTCTAAATAGAATTCCAAGAAATTAAAAAAAAAAAAAAAAAAAAAACTAAGAAAAAGATATGCTTGAGCTGTCTTGCTTACATCACAAGTAACTGGTGAACCTACAAATTTCTTATTTGTATGGTATCTGAATAAAAAGTTTACCACTTTTAGATCTTGTAGGTACAAATACTTACCATATGCTGATATTCATAGTACTTCCTGATTTACAGAAAGATTTTAAATTTGGTATGTTGTGTTTCCTTACGTCAACTGAACTGTCTGCTTCCACTTCACATGACTTCTCAACCTTCAGTACCATTTGTCATGTCATTTTAATCCACCGACACACTCTTCCTTTTTGTTTATTACTGTGCAGGGCTTTTTTCTCTCTCACTATATCACTATATTTGCATATTCATTTTATACTGAGCAGTTCATACTGGCTTTTAATCATTTTTGGAAGACTTGAGTTCAGGGACAGACTATTTCTTTTTGATGACCCCTGGAGTTACAGTAGATACTGAGACTCTAGGTTGTTGGATCACTTGTTGCTTATTTCTTACATCAGATACATGCATAGCTCATGGTTCACAGAACTTATTATCTTTTATTTTTTCCCTATTGATTTTTAAGTTATTTTTTCAAGATTGCTGCCTGCCATGTTTTCTGACAACTGTTTCTTATCAAGAAAACATTGAGTGCCTTCTTACAGAACAAAATATATCTGTCCCTATCTTCTCTATTAAATGGACAAAAAATGGTATCCATACAAGACATAATTTACAATTCAGGATTCACAGGATGGCATTCTTGATCTCTGTACAACAACTGCAATTCAATTTCAGGCAGCTTTTCATGCCCTCATCTTGGTTTCGCTGTACTAGTTTCTATCTACTAAATGATTTAAAAAAAAAAAAAAAAAGGAAACTGAATTAGCTTCATGCCTATCTTGTGGAAACAGAATGACTCAGCCACCTTTTTTTCTAATTTTCAGTTGTCTTATATATTAACACGTTATTAAAATGATCAATATTTGAATTGATGTGTCAGGGTAATGATAAAGATTGGTAGTAGAGGTGGTAGCCTCTTGCACTTTGTCTTTTTTAACACTTCATTATGTTAACAGGAATAAAATTAAGGTTAAGTATGAAATGCATACTTACATGAAAAAACTTAAATACCTTTCTAACTACCAGAAGTAGCAGCACACTAGTGATTCTAGTTTGGTCACCAGATGATAGGCTTTTAAAACTGAATTGGACTATTTTTGTGAACTGGGGAGAACACAAATACATCATTGCTTTGATAAATTACTAAAAGATACCAAAGCATGAATTTCCAAAACAAAACCATGGGGTTCTCTCTTGGATTCAGGTATTCTAGGTATTCATGTTAAGAAGTAGCGAACCTTTTAAAATTATATTGAAGAATTCTACCTAGTAAAACCATCACTATCTCTGAAATCACCTAAACCCATTTTTGTAACTGAGTGAAAAGGCAACTTAAAATTTCTTACTTCTAAAGGACTTTGGGTAAAGGTGGGAGAGGATGGGAAACACCTGTAAAAATTGTCGTCTTCATTTTGTAAATAGTGTCTAAGCTTCCAAGTAGATACAGCCTGAAAAATTGCAAGGTGTGATACTGTTGGTTTTGGTTTTCCTGAAGAATACTTTTTTTGACACCTTCAAAGTTCTCCTATCTGTCCCAGTGAGGAAATGCACCTGGATTTCAATTTTTATTGAGATGTGACCTAGGGAGGAAAATGAAATGTGAACTGTTGAGCAATGGGAGGCACTACGCTAATGAAACTCCCCGCTCCATACAAAGTTAATCAAGTCCTAATATAGGTAAATTTAGCGGAGGATGAAATTCTGCAGGCTGATTAGGCAAGTAACTGATTGTCTTGGAAAGAAGATCATGTTGTATGCCTCAGGGATTTGTGTGCGTGTGTTAAAAGCCCAAGACAGGTCATGGAAGACCTGTGAGGATTTACTGCCTTGCGTTCACAACATTACATTTCAGCTTGTAAGACTATCTCCACATCTAACTGGAAAGCTACCAGGAAAAGATGAATTCAAAAGCAAAGCCCAGCTATCCTGTGCTGCATTTCAAGGGTAATTAGGACTGTAGAATGAGTTGCTGCTGCCTGCTTGATACAGAAAAAAACCCTTTATGTCCAGTGGAAAAACGTCGTCTTAAAAAGAAGCACTGATTGCATGGGTAATATTTTTTCCTAGCTGTATTCACCTCAAGGGTTGGTGTATAGTCTGCAGATCTTGGTCTCTCAAAGTCCATCTTGAACATAAAAGACATTTCCAGACTACTTGCTTGTTCTTTAATAGTTCTGGTAGTTTACTGGCTTCAGCCTGGTGCATAAGACTTTATTATTATTAATAAAAAGTAAATGCCTTAATCTGGCATTAGTAGTACTGCTGGTGACAAGAACTGTCTTGTCCAGCTTCTGGATACCCATGCTAGTGGTACCCATGCTGATGGTTCTATAGCTTGTGAATGAGCTACACCAAGGAGCTGATCCAGAAAAATAGTAATTTGGAGGAGGGCAGGTAAGGATGAGGAAGAAAATTTTTTTTTCCTCTGTCCACAGTCAATACTACAAACTTAAAAATATATTTTGGAAGAGAATAGCTATGAACATAGGGAATAGCGAGACTTTCCCTTATTCCTATGGATTTCTGTTTGATTAAAGTGGTGGGTGAATATTCAGAGCTTATGACTGTAAGTCGTGTTCCTATAAAGACCAGCAATCAGTACACTGTATAAATTATCCTAGCATCTCAGAGGAAATCAATATTTGTGAATCACTTGCTGCACCATTGTATGAATGTTACCCAAAGAACAAGTTTAGGGGAAGTCACAGGAGAGTCAGTAATATTTCATCATTTCTACTAAATGGTCTGACCACAGATGTGAGTACAACACCCAGGAGGGAACGGGGACAGACACACAACAAAAACACACAAGTGTGCTGCAGCTTTAATCAGTTCTCTGATAGTCCATAGCTTCTGGTAATGTGGTCTGTAAACCACAGCTTAACATCTCTGCCGAAGCCACAGTCCTGGCCCTTGCAGTTCATGTATTCTCTCCCTTCTAGCTGGAAATAACTGAGCTGTTCATGCTGCTTTGCCCGTGGAAGGCTTGAGGCTTACCTTGTGTGATGTCTTGTTTTGTTTGGGGTGGGGTAGGTAGATAAATATTTTTGGAAACCATTTTCCAGAATCTCACTCAAAGTTGAAGTGACCATGAGACAGAAGGCCTGCTACTTGTCTTCCTGTAATACTCAAAACCGTTGTATTGCTCCCTTGGTTCAGATGTTCTAGGAAAAAAAATTAATAATGCAAGGAGCATTATATGGATATAATTGCATTATGAATGTAGCAGGAGCTTTTAATGCCACGCATAGAAATCTAAAATCTGGAAGCTGTTCTGTATGGCTTTGCCTGAGAAAAGACTCTAAAGACAACAACCAAGTAAGTGACCTTTGCAAATAGAACATCCCTGTAGTAAGGATACCTGATGCAGAAGGTCCTCATGAGAATTCAAACTGTATAGATGGGCTTTTCTGTATAAACTGTCATGTGTGGCAATAGTAATAATAGATACAGTGGCTCTTGGTTAGTGAAACATGTTTAGTAGCTGGTTTTTGTCAGTCTGTAACTTCTACCTGACTCCAGTGTCAACCATTTACCTCTCTGTCCTTGGATTTAGATGAGGGGTATTTAAAATCTGAGACTTTGGAATTCTCATTGGGAATGTTGCAAATGGCAAGCTGGTGATTTATTTTGATTAGAATTTGGGCTGGTTAAATATGTCAATCTCACATAGATTACTGTTTAATAGCAGCACCTGCAGAACAGTATCTTCAGGAAAAGTTGCCAGATGAAGTGGTTCTAAAGATCTTCTCCTACCTGCTGGAGCAGGATCTCTGCAGAGCAGCTTGTGTGTGTAAACGCTTCAGTGAGCTGGCTAATGATCCAATTTTGTGGTAAGTGAAAATGCTATTCCTCATTATCTAGAGAAAATATAAGATGTGCTGCATGAGATGCCATTACAATAGAAAAATTGAAATGTTAGTTAGGAGTTGCAATTAGTTGAATTAAAACAAATTGTATTTCAATATATCTCGTTTACACAAGTATCATTTGTTACCTACAAATACCTGTGTGTGTTAAACATTAAAACTTCTGATGATCTCGTAGTGTAGACAGTAGTTGGCTGCTTTAGAATTCAGTGAGGTATTCCTTCAGTAGCCACTCCTTCCCTTTAACCTTGTTCAGGTTTCTGTGGGAATTCTGCCTGACTCAAAAAAGAAAATTAATGTCTTGATGTTAAGTGTTAGCTTGTCTAGCGTTAGATATTTTTATTTGGTTTTGTTTTCATTTTTTATTGTTTATTGCTTATATACTGAAGTTGTTTTCCCACATATGAATTCGTCCCAGCCCTGGGTTATTGAGAGGTTGAATAAATGGGTTCTAAATTAACATTATTTGTAAGGGAAAGTAACATGCTTCACATGCTAGTGTTTGGTCTCGGTTTTTGTTTTTCTGTTTAGTTTTGGATAAAGATTAGGACTAAGAGAACAAAGCTTGAGTATGACATCACAAAAGTGATGTTTTTTTTTCTGTCCTAAAGACAATTTTGGGGGTGTCGTGTTAGCTGAGTTAAAATTTCTAAGATTTGATGTCATCCTCTAAAACTAAGTATCATCAGGCTTAGACACTGCAATTGTTTGTATTCTGGCATTAATCAAAATAATCCAATTGTTGTGCTTGGAGTGCTATTTTCTTTTTAAATCAGTGCAATCTGTTTGTTGATGGAATTTCTTTTGAGATACAGTGCATCATTGGTTTTCTTTGAATGTGTTTTGCAGCTTTTTTTTTTATCAAGGTGAGGATGAATTGGTAGCACACTTTGTCTTAAGTTTTGTAATTCTTACTATGCTAGCTTTCATATGCTAAAACACTTCTGCAGTTCATGCACAAGTAGACTCTAATTCCAAAAACAGTGTAGCTAACTAAGATTTCTCCCTGAATTGAAATTACAAGTTGAGAAACATGTTCGTTTGGATTCTGAAACACATTTCAAAAACTAGTTTACAGAAACACAAAAGCCAGTGTTTGTAACTGATTGTGGTCAAATTTACTGTCACTGACCATATTAAACAACTTTAATTTTCTGTGTGGTATATTAAAATGGGAGAGTTATGAGTAGTACACTAATTTTCTTTCCTGATTCACACTTCTACTCAGGAAAAGACTGTATATGGAAGTATTTGAGTACACACGTCCAATGATGCATCCTGAAGCTGGTAAATTTTATCAGATTAATCCAGAAGAATATGAACATCCAAATCCCTGGAAGGAAAGCTTTCAGCAACTGGTAACAGTAGTATTAATTTATATTCCAATTTCAAGATGGTGTATAAAAGCAAAAACTTACTTCTGAAATATAGCTGATTATATAGTAATGACTTATTTTTTTGAGTTTAAAGTAAGGTTTTTTTGAAGTTAAAGTAAATGAGCTGATGAGATTAAGGAGATGGGTAGAGATCTCTCTACTGTTACCCAATAGGGAAATATCTAAAGTTATTTCCTTTTCTGAGGCACACTTTAGAGAAAGATCATGCTTAAGTGGAATGTTTGAGCATCCAGCTCTTCTCTCTTGGGTTTTGTTCATGTATTGCATCAATGAAATTCTGTGGAAGAGATTGTCACAGTCTGTGGCTCGCAAATAAACTTCAAGTATATTGTTGTCATCGTGTATATTTTTAAGCCTATGTGCATGCTGGTTATGAGATTCAGATGCTTCTTCCACTAGTAGACTGAGCAGTACGTTATTAACATCACTTGGGCTTAAATGGTGATTTACAGCTGACGTGACTGGAGCTAAACAGATTACCTTTAAGGCATGTGATTGAACCTCTAATCCAAAATATCAAAATACTATAAGAATGGCTTATATTTGAAAAATGTAGGAAATAGAAATAAAATATCAAAGCGAGTTTGTTACACAATGCAGTGTACATTGGTTAATGAAGCGCTAAAACTTGTTGAAGACAAACTTGGTATCTGAATCAGATGTGCGTGTATACAGGAGTATTTTTTCCTCACCACGTAAGTGCAGTTTGTTCTGTGGCAAGCAGCTAGAAAATCAAAAGATGGAAATTTGTGGAGTAAATAAGGAATGTGAAGAGCTTACTGACAAATTTCAGTTACTTCACATGCCTCTGGCTGTGTAAGTGAGCTAGTTGATCACTCTTTTAAGACACAGACTTTGTTTTTGATGCTGCCATTTTCAATTGGGTGCCCTAATGTAGGAGGTCAAATATGACCCTTAGTTCCCAGAAGTAACCATTATCAGCAAATGGCTTGTTAATTAGGGGATTAGTGGATCCCTTGTCTGTATGTACATGCAGGTGTGTCTGGCTTTGCATTCAGATCCACCTATCTGCAAGCTTACCATAAACTATTTTGCCTGTTCCAGTACAAAGGAGCACATGTAAAGCCAGGTTTTGCTGAACACTTCTACAGTAATCCTGCAAGATATAAAGGAAGAGAAAATATGTTGGTAAGTTTCTAAAGCAGTTACTCTTAAGAATATTTGTATGCCTTTTTATGGATAGCTTTGTAAACTTCTTACTCTTCTTCTAGTATTATGATACCATTGAGGACGCTCTTGGTGGAGTTCAAGAAGCTCATTTTGATGGACTTATCTTTGTTCACTCTGGTATATATACTGATGAATGGATATATATAGAATCTCCAATCACCATGATCGGTGCAGGTATTTAAACTGAAAACATCTTTGTCTCAAAGCATGACTTGTGTTCACTACCACCTTTATTACAAAGATATTTTTGTATATTAAATATCTGGTATAAATGCCAGTTTGTCTTCATGAGCATAATGAATAAATACTTTCTGTACTAGTGTCACTAACAAAAAAATGGCTGATGCTTTGGACTGAAGTACTATTATCTGCTTGTTAGTTCTTGGAATAGCTTATTTATCTATTTTATTTCATCAGGAGGAAAAAAAATTGAATTTGTCAGGAAGTATATTTGGTTATGACTACAGTTGAAATTTTCAGTTGGTTCTTATGAAATTTGTTTTTACATCTTATCTCCTGAGTAGAATCCAGTAGTGGGAGCAAGACCAAATTAGTGTCTGTCCTATTTTCTTAAGCATCGTAACTCCATCTTGAGTTAGGAAATAAGAACATCTAGCAGAAAGATTCTGAGACTAGAGGTCTTTGTTTTGTTCATTTCTCAGCTGTTTCTCTAAAGAAGAATTCTGTATGGAGTAATAAACAAACTCTTCCCTATTCTAGAAGTCTTATGTAACTAATATAAAATAATACACGTCTGCAAATTGCGGTGCTAAATTAGCAATTTGCTTCTCCTGTCCTTACTGCCAGAATGCTAAACCTGAGTAGTACAACAGAGTGATAAGAACTTAGATTCTCTTTATCTGGTACAGACCTCATTTAAGAGGTCTTCAGTGTCTTTGCTTCTACAGTGACCATAAGTCAATTGCCAGCTATGCCTTTTTTTGTTTGTTTGTTTTTGAGATAAAAGTGATGCTGCCTTTTTTCCTGACCAGAAAGGTCCCTCCTTTTCAGGTATTTTTGTTATGTATACCAGTTGTTTTGTTCTTGAGTGAACCTCTTTCTGACATTTCTTGCCTGGCTTTTGCTGTCTTGGAGTGAGAAATGCTTTGACCAGCTGAGTAAGATTAAGACTTAACACTACAACAAAACTTGTCCGTGCAAATCTGCAAGGTGCAGCTGAATTAGTTGTTGGTTCAGGACTGCACTTCAGTACTAACCTCCTGAACTTCTTGAACTTCTCCACTTTTGGTGCTCTGGTTTGTGTTGTGGAGAGGCTTTAGAGCACAAATGAGATTTCTTTTGGATGAGGCTGATTTAAGATATGTTCTTGGTATACATTTGTGGCACTCCAGTAGTCAGTGTGCATTTGGTTGAAGGGACCAAGCTGTGACTAACCTAAAGTCAGTCTTATCTTCCCTCACTGTCCTGCAATGGACATGGTGTGAGTGCCTGCTCCTCAGTACTACTGATTTTACTCTGTAGGTTCCACTACCGTTGTGTTGCAGTGCTCATGTAATGCAGCCATAGCTGTGGACCAATATCAAAATACTGACCTGGCTTCTGTTTCAGTTAAGGGATGACAGTTATAGTTACTGGTACAAATAGGGCAAGAGTCTTTCAGTGTTTAAAATCCAGAAAAAAAAAATGGATCAGTACTATTCAAAGATACAAAATATCTCAGTTGCTTCCTTCATGAAATTTGAAAGGACATCTCTGATACCTGGTTGAACTTCTGCATACCCTCAAGTTTACCCTCTGCTTCAGTAATTCCCTTCCACTGCAATTAACCTGTTATTCAGAAAACAATAATTTTAACTGCAGTTCTTTAAAAGCAAGGGATTTGTACTGTGTTTTTGTAATAGAATAGCTGTCTTGAGGAACAAAATCTAAGAGTAAACCAGAAATGTGAGATGTATTTGTTTCAGTTTCTGGCACTGTCTCTTCACTTCCTCAGACTTTCTGCACTGAATGGTCAGTAAGATTGTAGAGGGATTCAATTTTAACATGTCTGAAAAGAAAACAAAGCGAACCACTAAGCCTTGGAAAACTACCTCTTCTCACTTTAGTGTGCCTTTCAGAATGGTGCAATTAAGACAGCAGCAAATCTCTTTGCAATTCTGCTCAATTTTAACACTTGCTTCCGTGGACTTCTGAAGAAGCACAGAATTACTAGAAAGGCAGCTTTACATACTTCAAGCTTTCAAGATTGTTTTTCTTTCCCAAATAAGAAATTTTTTTTTACAGAATAATGCCTGGTATTCTATGCTTGCTGTTCAGTTTAATTTTGGTGTTTAAATTTGTTAAATCTAGGGGAAAGAGTCTGGTTCAGAAGGAAACCTGTAGGGATATTACTGTAGTTGCAGAATCATAGTATATGCTGACTTACAAAGGACCCACAAGGTTCATGGAGTCCAACTCCTGGCTCCACACAGGAACTATCCTACCTATAAATTAAACCATGTCTCTAAGTCTTGTCCAAACACTTGTAATCAGACAGATTTGGTGCTGTGACCACTTCTTTTGACATGCTAGCAGTGATGCTTACTGCATTTCCAGAACATGGTTGGCCTTTTTGGCTGCCAGGGCACACTGTTCACTCATAGACATCTTGCCATCAACTAAAACTCTCCAGATGCCTTTCTGTGGGGCTGCTTTATAGCCTCTTGTTCCCCAGCCTGTATGTATATCCAGAACTGCCCCATCCCAAATGCAGAATCTGACTTGATCTTGTTAAACTTCACGAGGTGTGATTTTTCTTCTCAGAGCAGTCAGGCATTGGAACAGGTTGCCCAGGGAGGTGTCACTGTTGCCGTCCCTGGGGATGTTCAAGGAAAGGTTGGATGTGGTGCTTAGGGACATGGTTTAGTGGCTGATACTGGTGAAAGGGGGATGGTTGGACCAGATGATCTTGAAGGTCTTTTCTAGCTTTAATGATTCTGTGATTGCTCAGCCTTTCAGTTCTTCAAGATCTGTCTGCAAGGCCTCTCTATACTCAAAGGAGTCAACAGCTCTTCCTAATTTAGTATCATCTGCAAGCTGAGTTTGTTTGTGTTTGAGCCCTGCATACAAATCATTTTTTTTTATATAAATGAAGCCTTGAACTGACTATAAAATAGAGCCCAGGGAAACTCCACTGGTGACTGGCCACCAGCCTAACATAACCCCCTTTACTATATCAATTTGAGCCCAACCCATATTATGCACTTGTCTAGCTGTATGCTGCATGTCTTGTCCGGAAGGATACTTTGAGAGACAGTATCCAAAGCTTTGAAATCCAAAAGAAAAAAATCCCATCTACTGGTTTCCCTTGATCAACTAGGTAAGTAACCTTGTTGTAAAGGAAATTAACTTACTAGAAATGGCAGTTTATGTGAACTCACAAGTAGGAGACAAGAGTAGACCATCTCTTAGGAAATCGATGCGTCCAGTTCAGTGGACAGAAACTTCTATGAACTTCTTAAAAGTAAACTCTATTTTCCAGGGTTTGGAGGGGAAAACAAGTGGTGGAGTAGGGAGTCAGGTATATGCAGGAGTACGGGTCTTCCGTGAAGTGCTCATCTCACTGAAGATGAGAAACATCTTGTCTTAACTGTTTCAGCAGTTGTCCAGACAGGTATCTTGATCTGACAGTCTGCACTATATATGTTTTTCTGTATTTTGGGAGACACAGCTTTCATTTTTTTCCTTTATTTTCCACTTCACTTACATAATATGCAAGGAAGTGAAAAAATGGATTATCAAAGGATTTTTTCCAATCATGAAAAAGCAGTAGTGACAATAATAGAAATGATTATAATTTTAAGGGTAGCAGAATCTAAAATAGTGTAGACTGTCATAATTAGATACTTCCTGTGTTCAAGAAGGAACTTCAGTATGACTGACCTCTTCTTTAGATACCTGTTCTGTATCTTTGAATTGAAAATATTTTAGCCAAATTTAGAGCTGTGTTCTTTTCATAGATTTTGTATGCTGCAAGATCTAAAAGGATCTCAGCATCTTTTGTGCGATGTGATTGAACAGGGTCATAACAATTACTTCATGTAGAATCTAGCATGTTTTTTTCCTATTAATGTACTGAAAACTTCCTTTTTTTTTTTTTTTTTTTTTTTTTCAGAATTCTAGAATTCTGAGGCAACATCCAATTAATTTGTTTAGGCAGCCTCTTATCATAGGCTTTGTGTTAAATTATTTTTAAATCATCGCATTTTGGTCCTTAAATTGAGAACCAACTCTGATCTTGTGGGGGTATTGTCTCCATCAGACGATGGCAAAATAGAACTCTTAAGAGAAATGTTTTGCTTGATTATAACACTTGAGGCACTTTCTTTTTCCATTCTTTTTTTGGTTTCTCTCTTGTAAAGTGTTCAAAGCCAGAAGTTGAAATGGATATGTTTGTTTGAATAATTCTTCTGCAAAGATGTTGCGGAGTATTTCTTTGCATTTAGAATACAATCAGTCCTTGAACATGTCCCTTTCCCTTTACGGTCTTTTCCTGGAGGGGCATCTAAATGCACTGGTTTTACTAATTGGGATGTTCCATACTGAACATTTTGGGACCACCCAAACTCAGACCTGTAAGTTCTCTTCTGTGCTAAGAGGAAGGAGATACCTGTAGAGTGACCTCAAGCAAGAGCATGGCAAGCACTTCCAAACACAATTTCACAGATCTATCTGCTTTGTTTAGGTAGTGCTTCAGAGCATCCACAGTACAAATCCTCCTTGCTCCCTGGGATTGATCACAATCCTGATGTTGGTTTATGGCTCTTATTTTCTGCCATGGACCACACTTAATTTTCTAGTTTGTTTGGCTGCAGTACAGCGGGGCCATCCTTTCTCAGGTGCTGAAGTGTACTAATGTATATATGTCAATGAATTTGTGTGATGGAGAAAAACAGCTAAGAGAAATGTGAACAGGTCACAGCGAAGTATTTTGTGACAACACACAACCTCTTTTAGGTATTGGCTATGGCTAAGTGCATAGTGGTACAAAGAGATTAGACTGCCTTAAAACGTTTGCAGCTCTGCAGTAGTGAAAACAGATCTGGCTTTTAAGTAGTAAGAACAAGCTGGGTAATTATGTAAATATTGCCTCATTCTGACTGGCACCTTTCTGCCTGAGTGCTAAAGAACAGGACATACCACTTGTCTGTACCTGGTGTCAACAGGCAGCAGAAAAAGATCTGCTGGTGAGAAATGCTGTGAATAGGCTCTTCAGTAAAATGCAGAATTTAGGGCAAATATCTGTCACAATTGCATCTCTCTTGTTCCACAGTTGCAACTCCAAATCATTCCCATAGCTTGCTCTAATATGTAAAACTTCTATGTTTGCATTTCATGTATGAAGGAAGGTTTCTGGTTTGCATATTTCATGTGCAGATTTGAATTGGACAAACTCTTGCTTGTGAATGAGTATCACTGAATTTATGCCACTGTAAGACTGTTAACTTGTGCTCCCTCTGCTGGCTTTTTTAATACCAATGTAAACATTATTTTCCCTTCAGATTAAGGATAAAGAATATAGCACAAATTCCAGATTGTGGGAAACTGTAAATGAACTATTTTGAAAAATTCTCTCTATGTTTTCAGAAGTAGAGTTCAGTCTAGTTATGTGAGATTTTCTTGTAAATGAAGAAACGATTTACACATTGAATCTTACATTTGAGAGGCATTGAGGGGTCACATGTAGGTCATGAGCAGCTTACTAAGTAGATGCTTAAATTGGTTCAAATTAGTGGTGGAATGTATGTATTTAGCTTTAATAAAAGTTCAGAATACCAAACTAAATTGTATTTCGTAACAGAATTACAGTGCATCTAGACTGGAATCCAGGTTTGTTGAACTGTTTCTTCAGTTTGTATTCAAAAAACATGTTGGTATTTTGTAGCTAGTGTCTTTTTGTTCTTGTACAGGTTTTCAGTTTGTGGTTTTCAATTTTCCTAGAAATTCTAATAAACTAAAGTCAGAAAAATAAGCTCTCTACAAGAGAAGATTTTCTCATGTTACTAAATAATAAAATGGTACAAGATCATTTGAGACTACTTTCTTCATTCTTTGAAATTCACTGTTGTCAAGGTCTTCTGACATCAAGATTTTTGTGCCATGAATCACATTAATTTTCTTTTGTTGTGGCTTTGAATAGAATTCTGTAGAATTCATTTTCACTGACATATACTAAAATGTAAACTTCTTAATGTTTTACAGCTCCTGGAAAAGTAGCAGATAAAGTTATAATAGAAAACACTAGAGATTCCACCTTCGTTTTTATGGAGGGTTCTGAAGATGCCTATGTTGGATATATGACAATCAGGGTAAGAATGTCAAATTTGAGTGGAGCTTTTAATAATTTCTTTTCAATACCTGAGCCAATAAATAATATATTTGTTTTCCTTTTTCAGTTCAATCCTGATGACAAATCTGCTCAGCACCACAATGCACACCACTGCTTAGAGATTACCGTGAATTGCAGTCCAATTATAGATCACTGTATTATTCGAAGTACTTGTACGGGTTAGTGGGCTTTTTATTGTTTGAAATTACCACTGTTTAAAGTTGACTAGTCTAACCTATGCGCACAGAAGGGGTACACAAACTGTGATCCATATTGCCATATTTTTTATGCACGTGTTTAATACGGGTCTGAAAATCTTACTTGCCTTGAAACGGCATCGTTCTGGTGATTTACTGGTGTCTTAAGACCTTTGTGATGACACATGCTTTGTTTTCTGTTTGAGTCAGTTTGGACTCACTGGGCAGTTTAAAACCTGAGAAATGACAGGAGTGTTCTTACATAAAACTTAGTTGTTTCTGATATGCATAGTTATAGCTGGCAGGAGATGACATTTGAAGGGGGCATACGTGGGACTTTACATCAGGTTCACTGCAATATGCAGTATTGGGATTTGATGACATTGAAACAGTCATGAGCTGTAACCACTGTGCTTAAGTTTCTTGACAGGAGTGGAAGGGATTTGACATAAGCATGAGTTGCTAGCTATACTGACAGAAGAAATACACTGTGGAAGGTTGACACTCATTTCAGCATCAGATGATGAGGAATTTATACCACCTGAATTGAGAAATAACAGTAGTTTAGATTCTGGAAAGAAAGGGTCAGAGGCAGTGGAGGTCTGAGAAGATGGATGTCAGTTTGTAGTCACGGGACATGAAACATGACAGTTCACGATGACAAGACATGGTAACGTCTATGCGTATGGAAAAAAGCAGATAAAACGGAATTGGAGCATCAGGAAGAAGAGGTGCAGGAGTACTGAGATACTGAGTCTTTGCATGGAAATCAAGATACAAACTTACAGCTAGTGAAATGGAATAGATCTACACAGCAGGCTGTGCATAATAGTTGCTCAGCTCAACATGAAGGCAGGGAAGCAAGGAGATCTTCAACTAGATGCAAAATTAGCCTTTTCTGGTACAATCAGAAGGAAAATCTACTGGGAACTGTAATGAGGAGAGCAGAAGGAAAGGATTCCTTGTACATACCTTGTAGAGGAAGACAAGCTCTTTCTTGGAGGTTACAGGCTGCAAAATACTACTGCATTTATGGTCAAGACAGCTCTATACTTTGCATCATCTGTTTTACTTGAGACAGATCAGCTAGTATGTGAAAGTATTAACAATGAAGAAGAATGAAGGACAGCTAGCTATTCAAAGCATCTTTATTATTTTATTTTACTTTTTGTATCTTAAGTATTGAGAAAGCTGAAGTAAACAAAACAAATTTATTCTTTAAGTTTCTCTATACCAATATTGGGTACTCTGATAATGAATGAGAGGAATTACTCTAATTTCTTGGACCACGTTCAACGTGTTTAGAGAAGTAGCTTGAAGAACTGCATGGCTTTGTATTTAATGGAACATGCTTTTACATAAGCCAGTAGGTCTTGATGTTCTTGTGAAAAATGTTTATTAAATTTAAGATTTAATTTTTATGACCACTGTTTATTGTAACAAACTTTTTGGTAATTTTGGTCTACTGCCCTCTTCAACCCTCTGGACTTCTGAATTTTTGTTGCATTGTATTTTTGCTTTTCTGCTCTAAAGTTAACATTTCTGGTCAATTTTGGAGGCTGTGGGCAGGCTATACTGTCAACACTTATCGATTATTAATTTTTATTGACTTTTTAATCCTACCAAGCCTTGCTATAATCTACTCAGGAAGTATTGTGTGTGTAAAAAAAAAAAAAAAAAAAAAAGTGGCAGTCTGCCAAAAAAGCCATTTACTGTTTCCAAGTCAATGGCATCTCTGAAATATTGATCCATAAACATTCAGAATCTCTCTCCTAGTACATGCTTGATGCCCTTTCTGTAGATCTAATTGTGTTAAAGCCTGTTTCTAGATTGTTATATTGTTATATGTTAAATTCTTTATGTAATATGTGAAGATGGGAGCTGTGTAAGTGATTTCAGCTGGAGGTCTCTTACTGCCAGTCCAAAGTACTTTTGAAATTTTAAAATAAAGTTTAAATGGGAAGATCCTGAGTCTAGATATTCTGTTGCATCCATTGCAGAAGAAATCTGGATTAGTTTTCATCTTGATAAAACCAAAAGTTGATGGCAGTATGCCTCGTTTATTCTGTTAAGTAATGTTTTTGTGTGCAATCATGATATTCTAAGTTAAAAACAAAATAAAAAAAAAAAGCCTAAACTAGTAAGATATGCTTGGTCCTTCTAAAGAACCAATTTCACCCAATCAATAAGTCCAGTGAAGTGAGTCAGAATGAAGATTGCTTTTATAATCAAAATGTGATAGAGGTATGCTTTTAGGACATCTTACTGGGTTCCCCCAAACGCACAATTCCTTAATGTCATGCAAGAGGTAGAGGAAAAGGAGTGAAAACAATCACGAGATGCAAGAAAGGAGAAATTATTAGCAGTTAATATAAATTGGAATCAACTAGGAATTGTAAGAAACTGGGAAATTCTTCCCCTCAACAAAATAGTAGCCCTTCAAAAATGTCCCCTTGTCTTCCCCTAAGAGAAACAAAAACAAAACTAAAAAACAAGATGAGAAATTATTCAGAAGAACCAGCAATTGTGCCCTAACTTGGAAAACAGATTTCTAGCAATGATGCTGATCTGTCATAGATACGGAAGAATATTTGAGAAGTGTTGTGTAATTTTTGTTCTATATTTAATGAGAATAGGTAGGAATGATAAATGTGCTCATACCCTAGAGGAATAATGAGATATGTTCTACTCTGACAGTAACCATGGATGAGGTTAAACAGCTGTAAAAACAGCCATTCTAAAATCATACAAGAGTTTAAAGAACGGGCCAAGAAATCTTCTGAACTCCTGTTAGGTATAAGCAGTAACTTGAAGCCTGGATTGGGTGGTGAGTGAGAACCTGTTGGGGGTGGGTGGGTGAGAGGGGGGGGTACTGACACTAAACAGGATGAAATACAGCAGTGCAATCCTACTTACTGGTCATGGATAGAACAATGAGACAATGCAGGTGGATGGTCAGCCAAGAGTTAAAAATAATTGAAACAAATATAACTACAGATAATGTTAATGGCTGCCTTATACCGTTAGCATTTTTGATGACTTTGTCTGACTAAGAGAAGGTAGCAGTCCCAATATAAACTATGTAGATGCCTCAAAGACACTCAACTTTATCTTGCACTGCTTTAAAGCATCTGAATTCCACAGAACTAGCAGCACACATTGAAGAAATTATAATTACCCCATGAGTTATTTTTAAGATTTTGTGGCTTTTTCAAAGTTGGCTCCTTGACTTCAAGCCACTCTAATGTTATCAATGACTTGCAGAGAGGATATAAAACATGTACTGATGAAGTTTGTAGATGATTTAGGGTGTTATAAATAACCAGGAGGATGCGTTGCTGTGCACTTCTTGTGACATGGGCTCTCAAACAATATTCACATGAATGCAGAAAAGTGCAAAGTAACTAGGAAATAAGAACAGCCTGTTGTATGCAAGTGATAAACCTCTATCCTGGGAAGCTGTGTCCTGGGAAAAGCTTTATGGAGTCACTGTAGGTAGACAGCTAAATATGAACCCATGTGTAGCTGAGAGGTCCAAAGAACTAAGGTTAGGCATGGAGAAATATTGAGAGGAAACAGCTTGGATAGTGCCCGTCTTCAGTCCTGGTTCAGGTCAATCCTCTTCTTGCTGGTGCTCATGGCAGCATGTTGAAAATTTAGAAACAGGTCAACAAAAAGTCCTAAAGGATAAAGCAGAAGAATTCATTTATCATGAAAGGCGTACTGATCACAAACTGTTACTTCTGCAAGGAGCAGACTGAAGGAATAGGTCATTTGCACTAAAATACATGCCTTAGTTTTCTGTATACAATGTATCTTTACCCAATATTTGGATACTGAAACTGGGACAATTCAGATTAAAAACTGAAGTGTAAATTCACAAGGTAACAACTGTGCAACAAGCTCTAACAAGCTTTAGGTGGTTTCTCAGTTGTTCAAAACCTTCAAATCAAAACTAAATGCATCTGAAAGACACGTGCTGACATTCCAGCTACTAGAATCGAAGCAGGAATTAACCCGGGGAGTTGTTGCAGTCTGTGTTATTCATACGGTCAGATCAGACAACCAGAATGATTTCTTCAGGATTTTACAAAAGCCTGAATGAGTCTATGAATTATTAAGGGATAGTCTTTGTGGTATGCTTGAGGTAATACGAAAGCTTACTAATAGGGCATGTACCGGCTTGCTTATTTAGTGGTGGTTAATTGAAGGGAAGGTGTGTGGTATGTAGGCCAGATATGTCGAGAAGAAATGTTACCCTTCTGAAATTGCTGTGAATCTGCCGTGGACTTTAGTAGGAGCAGAATTGCATGTTTTCATCCCTCGTGGAAATGAGGGGATTGAGCTGGTCTGATGAGGTCCCAAGCAGTTTTGAGTCCCCTAGCTACCTGAAGAGTTTGTTTTCTGGGTAATAAATAGCGTGGTAGGTAAAATCACCCAAGGAGCTGCAGCAAGGAGCATTGTAACTCAGCTGGGAAGAGATGCCTGGATTGCTGGGGTGTAGCTCTGTGTGCTGCCTTGTGCTGCTGGTGCTGCTCATTTTGAGTTGAACAGGGTGTTTCTGTATGCTACAGCGTTGTTAGTTGTTTGGGCTTTGGAAGTATTGGGTTCCGAAGTTTTAAATGGAATTAAAAGAAGGCAGCAGTTACCAAAGAATTTTATTACATTTCTTGTGTCTTTTTGTTGTAAACGGTGTATAGTGGGCTGGCTGTGGGGAAACAAATGGGAACTTTCATGAGCCTGAGTTATTACAGAAACTGTTATCTATTCTGGCGGTCATATGCAGCTGCATAACCTTGGAAAAGTGATTTTAAAAAGCAGCTCCTGCCTCAGATTTTTCTATCTACAAAACGATGACGCAGGTGTTTTTCCACCAGCGGCTTGCAGTGCTTTGGCACTGCGCATGGCAGATCTTTTTTGAAATATCAGTTCACGCTAACTTTTCTTGCAAGACTAGTGCCAGGCTATTTATAGATAACGCTGTGCTTTGGAGCTATGGTAACTGTACTGTTTTCTTGCAGTTGGCTCTGCAGTATGTGTCAGTGGCCAGGGAGCTTGTCCTACTATCAAACACTGTAACATCAGCGACTGTGAAAACGTTGGACTTTATATTACAGACCATGCACAGGTATTTTCTGTATCAATTTTATTACTTTGATAAAAATTGTTTACTGTTTATGTTTCCCATCTTAATTTACTTTTCTATTTTCCAGGGAATATATGAGGATAACGAGATCTCCAACAATGCATTAGCAGGAATTTGGGTTAAAAACCATGGAAATCCCATTATCAGACGGAATCACATTCATCATGGACGTGATGTTGGCGTTTTCACTTTTGACCATGGCATGGTAACGTTTATTTTCTTCTTTCGAAGAAAAGTAGATGATGTTGCGTAGCTGAAGTCTTCAGACTTCGCTCATTATTAAAGAAATATTTTTTTTAAAAACATGCTTTTACATGTGAATAGTTATTTAAAAATATGCCTACTGCTGCTTCTTTTGCTCTTTCGTGGCCAATTTCATTTTAAAGATAGTTTTAGCTGAGAGATTTAAGTACTTTTTGCAGTTGATTGGCAGCCTCTTATATTGAATTATGATGAAATGATAAAATATCTCATGAAGTAGGGTATAAATGGTAGGCTTACATTTACACTATCACTTTGTTCTTTTTCTTTCAAAATAGAACAAAACTAAGTTTTTTTTTCTGGTAGGATTCTGTACGTTTAGGTGGTAGAAGATGTGAAATAAAACACTGTGTGGACACTTAATCAGACCTATTTTAATGTACATCACTGAAACGGAGTATGCCCAGCTTCTCTGGAAACAAGACTCATTTTAGCATGGACTTAGTTGTTGAATGTTATCACAAAATTTTACTTCAGAATTAGTGCATTCTTTCATAAAAATGTTTCTGTGGGATGAAGGTGATATATTCTATGTGCATATAAACTAATATGTAATGAGCGTGCATATTCCTTGAAATAGAAAGCAGAATGGATTTTTGCCATTCGAATAAAAGATTATTTGCTCATTTGATTTTGGCAAAATACTCTGCAAGTCTTCCAAACAGTGCCAAATCATTGTTTTTCCTGCTTGAATGCTGAACTCCTAGTCCTGTCCCCCCCCCCAGCTGACAAAAACAGCAGGATTTTTTCTGGTCACTTTTTGTTATAATTATGAGCACAAATGTGAATTGCACATTAAAAGTACAGAATGTGAATCAAGTACAGTGAACTAAATGTCAGACTAAATGAGCTAAATGAGGGCTACTGAGGTTAATGCTGCTTGCTTTCAGATCAAGTGGTGTTAAAAAAAAAAAAAAAAAGATTCCTTTTTACTGTCACATTAGTAGCACAGAATTTGATTATCTTGTTGTAGGAGTTGTATACTGCTTGTAGGGATTTGTAGAGAGCGATAAACTACATAGGCAGTTGCTTAGGGCTTCCTTTTTTAAAGGTGCTGTAGATAAACAGCAGCTGTCATGATGAAAGCCTCCTTTTAACAGACTTGATTTCAGCACACCGTTGAAGAAGGTCAGCCAAACCCAGTGCACGTGTTACGTACCATCAGATAGTACCGCATATTCCCTTCCATACATTTTGTTCTTAGCCTTGCTACCTGACACAGTGCTTGGCTGGTTGTGACTAAATATGTTAGGCTTCTTTTCTGGTGAGAAGACCGTAATTATTTAGCGTGTTCTATCAATTGATATTCTGTTAGATAACAGAGTAGATAGTCTGTTATTGTTCGTAAGTAAATGTCTGTTACCATCCAAGTTGTAATTTTGCTGGTAGATCTTAGTTTCCAAGAAAGATAACACTTGTAAAAATGCACGCATTGAACACTAATGGCTTTGACTAGCCAAGAAAGATGAGTCCCGAGTCGTATTAATACAAACATAACTTGGGTGTATTCTGGACTTCTGTTTTCTCATTTCATTTTCTCACTCATCTTATGCCCTTCAGAACTACCATTCCTTCCATATCCTCCGTGTATTTCATCTTATTATCATACTCTCCTCCCAGATTTAGTGTGTTCAGTTACCTAACTGCATTACTTAATAATTTTTAAGTTATACTCACTCAGTGTTTGCTCCAAACAACAGCCCAACATTTAAAAGTAATCTTACTCCTAAATTAGATGTATTAATTCAGGTACTAAATGGCTTTAACTTTTCTGATGAACTTTTTACGTGAGATTTTTCTACAATTTGTGTGTTGGGAGTGTTGGTATAGGTAGAGATCTAGATACCTAGCTAGAAAGCTAGGTATCAGATTCCTATTGAAAAAAATAAGGCCTTTCTTTTGGGAAATGGATGTCCATATTTTCTATAAATACTAAATGCAGCTATGGTAAACACAACATAGTGAACTTCCCAAAAAATCCATGATATTTTATCATGGGAAAGAGGAAGAAGAGAAGCAGTTGCCTTTAGAAGATCCATATTTTGATCCCCAAGTGTGTCTATGCTCACTAAATTGTGGGTCTTTCTTCCTTTAGTTAGGGTATCTTCCTGCTTTTGTAAGGACTTGTTGTGTTGCTTTAATTCTAGCTCAGGCTTGGTTGGGTTTTTGATGAGAATTGTGTCTGGAGGTAGTACTAACAGAAGATGCACTGTGTATAGAAACTACCCATGCTTTTTTTCTTTCCACCAAGTTGTTGGGGAAGCAGGAATAAAGGAGCAATGCAGTGCTAGTTCTAGCAGTTTAATTTGCAGTTTCCTGGTTTCACGATAAGTTAATCAGGATGTGTACTGCTGTTATTTTTGCTGCTGGCATAAAACCTTCATACTGGAGAAGAGGAGGCTCAGGGAGGACCTTATCAATATCTGTAAGTACCTGAGGGAAGGATAGAAAGGTGAAGCCAGGTTCGTTTCAGTGGTGCCCAGTGGCAGGACAGGAGGCAGTGGGCACAGACTGGGACACAGGAGGTTCCCTCTGAAGGTCACACAGCCCTGGCACAGGTTGCCTGGAGAGGCTGTGGAGTCTCCCTCCTTGGAGGTCTTCAACAGCCCTCTGGATGTCGTCATGGGCAACCTGCTCTAGTTATTCCTGCTCAAGCAGGGGCATTAGACCAGATAGCCTCTAGAGGTCCCTCACAACTTAAACCATTCTGTGAAAATCTTCTGGCTAGCGGAAGTTTAAATGTGGTAGGATTTTGCTCTGTTAGGTACTTCTTCATCCTCTCTTATGTCCTAAGGAGCATATTTGTTCTGTATTGGGCAATGTTATACCAGCACAGAGCTCCCTTCTAGCAGCCCTCTGGCAGATTTTTATTTTATATAAATATTTTATATTTATTATTTTTTTATTTTATATATTTTATATATTTTATATTTTATACGTATATATATATTTAATTTTTTATTTTATTTTATTTTATTTTACATTATACGTGTTCTAGAAATGTAGTTGTGTGGGCATTTTGCAGAGTGATGGCAAACCTAAGACATTACATCTTTGTTTTATATTAGCTCAGTGTTTGCAGGCTGCCACTGCCTCATCTAAGCTGTATTAATGTATTGTATAAGCACTCTTAATCCACTTCAGTGGATATGTATATCCATATATCCCTGCAAGACTTAAACAGGCTCTGAAACGTGTAATAAAGTGATCTCAGACACAGGAAAGCTTGCAAAGGTGAATGCTTCAGTAATTCCCTGAGGGGAGCTGTCTGTGTGTGTAGGCTTGAGGGTTGGTTGAAAATCTGGCTAGGATAAGCTTCTGGTATAAGTACTGAAGTGTTTAGCAAATGAGTACTGAAATGTCTTGAAAAACAGTAATAATAATAAAACTAGATTGTGCTCACTTGATTCATTTGAAACAAAAGCATTTTGTTTTCTTCCAGCTAGAATGAATACACAGTCTATACTATCCTAATACTGTGATCAGTGTGGTTTCACAAGCAATATGGAATACACAGACATTTTCCTTTTTACATAAAAGAAACAATAACATATTAAAGAGAATGTGGCTAATATTTATCTTAGCTGCAAATAAGAGGGATGATCCTCTTGTCTCACATACTAACTATGGTTAAATGTGCAGAGCAATGCAGTCTTTGAGATACTTAGAGTTTAAAAAAAAGGGGGGGGGGAAGGAGTGCAACAGCATTGGCCTGTATATTTGGGAAGTATTTCAGTAAGTAGGAAGAAAAATAGGTCAATTTTTACAATATACTATCCTTAAGAATGGCCTAGTTCCACTATTGAAATGCTTCTTAGTCATATATTCATTTGAAAGATTTCCCCCTGCCTCCTTCCATCTCAAAGCCTGCTTTTTTCAGAGTCCTCTGTTCTGTATCAGGCCAGCCATAGAGATGATGATGTAACACCATTGCAAAATGTAAATATCCTTTAAGTGACACTGTATCTTTCAGATACAAATCCTACATACCTACCGAATGTGTGCATTTTCTCTACTTTTCTCTTGCTTCTCATGCGGTATATTTTTGGCTGTACATATTTTTCTTCGCTTGTTTGTAAATGTGAAGCAGGATAAGTACATTCCAGTACCAAATTCCTACCCTACACATTATTTTCCCGTGGGTTTCTGTACCGCAGTGCCGACTCTGAAAGGTTAAAGAGTGCTTTGTTTTTCACTTTCATGTTCTCAGACTGTTCTTTGTGTTTTGATGCTTGTAGAAACTTAACCTCTTATTTCTAAACCAGCAGTATTCTGCTGTTCGCTGGGGCTTGTGCCAAACATTGAACAAACAGGCATTAAAAATGCAGCAATGGCCCTGGCATCCCTCAGTGTCTTACACTGATGGCTCTTGCCAGGTGCCTGAGACAAGTTGCCAGACTAAACTGTATTTGATCATCGTATGTAAACAACAGAGAACCTTCAAATGTACTGTAAGAATAAGCTAACATAATTTCATGACTTGAAGTCAAGAGCAAGGCATAGGTCTTCATTTTCATTGTTTCCAAATGAGAAATATAGCACTCATTCTTTTAAATATTACAAATCAGATCATTTTAAAGAAGTGTTTACATAGTCCAAAAATGGTAATGAAGCTTTTGCCAGTTTCTATGTAGAGTACATAAAAATTCAGTTGGCCTTTTGCTGCAATAGCAAATTTTTCCTATGCCCTAAAAATAAAGGGCTTGTTTTGCATCTGGAATATGTTTTTCTTTATGCTGCATTTGTTTTTTTTATAAAATCCATCAACTCTCAAATAGAGACCATTCCAGACTTTTAGGCAGATTTTTATGAGTGTATATTTTAATGTTGTCAGTCACATTTATTTATTTATTTAAGTCAATACAAAGACAGATACTCTTTAGCAGTTCTTTCTATCTTGGTCTTTTTCTTGCCCTGTTGAGACTGTGAGTTTCAGTAAATATTTAGGAAATCTTAAAATTTGCATGATTTCCTTTTTTTTTGAATACCTATATTTTTCAAACAATAATGTGAAATGTCTGGATTTCTGTAATACTGTAATCCTTGAAATAAGAAAAAAATATATAAAAAATACAGAAAAGTTGTTCTGAGAAAAAAACAGTGAACAAAATTGCATCAATTAAAAAATGTAACCCTAATATATTTCAAAGCAGTATTTGTTGGACTAGATAAAATGTAGAAAGCACAAACACAATGAATTCCTGAGTTAGTCTTGATGTAAAAAGTCTCCTCATCTTGTCCAACTTTGCAGGAAAGGATCTTTGCTATCACATACACGTTGTATGCTAAGTAGCGCGTGGAGGCATCAACACTACAATTACTGTGGTGTGTGTTTGCGTGCAATTACTTTCTCTGGTCGGGTCTTAACAGGATACACCGGTGTTGTCTTACCCACACAGCAGTCCTTCTGTCATTGTAACTGTCATTTTGTGCCTACAGCTAATGCCTTGCCTGGTATTTTAAATAAATCTCGTATGGAGACTACTTCCCAATGTTTTAAAAGTAGCTTTCATATATTATGAAGCTTTTTTTTATTAGTAGCTTTTCATATATTTTAGATATTCAAGGCCTGTCTGGATGCCTACCTGAGCAACCTGCTGTAGGGAACCTGCTTTGGTAGGGGGTTGGACCCGATAATCACTTGACATCCCTTCCAACCCCTACAATTCTATGATTCTGTGATTCTTTCTACTTCAAAAATAGTATTTTGAGTCTGCTTAGACTTGGTATTTTTGTAATCTGTTTTCTGCATGCATCCACATTATTGGAAGTACACAGTGTCAGGCTGGACAGGGCTTTGAGCAACCTGATCTAGTGAAAGAGGTCTCAGGCCATGGCAGGGAGTATTGGACTAGATGATCTTTAAAGATCTTTCCAACCCAAACCAGTCTATGATTCTGTGATCGTTTATTCCTTCTTTGTTACTAATCACAGAGCCTTTTTTTATATTAAGCAACCCTGTTTGCAGCTTCTGTGTGGCTTCTGTGACGAAGCACATCTTATATACCCTTTTTCTTGTACCCAAGCAGTTTTCATAGTTGCAGCATATTTGGCACTCAAAGATAATCTGTGAAGTAATTAAAAAGGTACCAGACCATGAAGTAGTATTTTAATTGAAATGATGTATTCCACCATGAAGAGGATGAAGGTTTTTTAATACCAAGTTGTCATCCTGCTTAAGTTTCATATACAGCCTCTCTTCAAACAACAAGGGGAAAATAGTGTTTCCTTTGGGGATGAGAATCACAGAAGGCTGCCTGTTGGCATACAGGTGTATTTCTAAAGAGATCTTTTATACATTTCCCTGTCTGTTATTGTACGGCATCTTCAAGAACTCTGAAAATGTCTCATCTCACTTTGAGACAAGACCTAATCCTAAGTTCTTGAAATATATTCTGAATATTTACAAAAAAGAGTCATTTTCCATTTGACTTATCACACGGGCCTGAGGAGCCAGCCGTGTACACTGATAGTACTTTCTGGAGCTTGCTTAATCAATGTAGTCCCTTTCCTGTCTGCAGTCCTCAAAGTAGGGTAAAGCACATGCTGTCTTGATTTCTTCATTAAACTGCATATATTCTTGCTTGTTTATAATTGACAAATATCCCTGCAGTGTCTAAATGAAGTGTGTAACTGCATGGGGGTGTTTATTCATTGGCAGCTCACACTTGAGGAAAGGGAGGTTACTATCAAGCACTGGAAAAGTTGCTTATCTCCCATAGCCATCCATATGCATTTATTCTGACCAGTCATTACAAAGAATTTTAGGACACTTCTTCCCAAATTTATTATATTCTTATATGTATATGGCAGGAAAAAAAGCAGGTTGTCTTCTTGACACTGTCCTTCTTATATTAGATGCATGGGCTTTGTAGCTGCTAAAGAAACCTGGTACTTGGTCCTCTTTGAGGTGCTGTTTTTACTTGTAATTCAATCAGTACTAATAAATAGCAATACAGAGTGTCTTTGAAATGGTATTTTATTTTCGGGGAAAAACAGAATATAGTGACAGTAGCTGTTCTCGTTAGCCATGTAAGTACTGATGTTTTGTCAGCTTTGATGCTGTTCCTTTTAAATGTCCATGGTGTTTGGAGGGGAGAAAATAACATCTCAATGTTCAGCCTTCACTTGAGAAAAGACATTTACAGGAAACTTTGTATGTTTTGTGTCTTAAGGGTTATTTTGAAAGCTGCAACATCCATAGGAACAGGATAGCAGGTTTTGAAGTTAAAGCCTATGCCAATCCTACAGTAGTTCGGTGTGAAATTCATCATGGCCAGACTGGAGGAATCTATGTTCATGAAAAAGGAAGAGGACAATTCATAGAGAACAAAATCTATGCAAACAATTTTGCAGGTGTATGGATTACCTCAAACAGTGACCCAACAATAAGGTATTGTTTTCCCTGTTGATATTTTACTACTTAGAATAAGAGAGTTGATCGGAATGGGAAAAGTGCAACTTTATTTCATTTATTTCTAATGAACTGAAAATATTCCTGTATATGTAAAAATGAGATTACCATCTGTGTTTGACTGAACTGTGTGTTTTAATTTGCATGTGTATTTGGAAGAGCATATTTCTTGAAAAGACACAGGAAAAAAACACTATTTAAAGTCTGAGTACTATACAGTCCTAGACTTTGTATGTTGTGTAGTAGTATTATAACAATTTCGTAATGTCCATTTTTTTTGTTTTTTAGGGGCAATGCAATTTTTAATGGGAATCAAGGTGGTGTTTATATCTTTGGTGATGGAAGAGGCCTTATTGAAGGAAATGACATTTATGGTAAGCTGATTTGATTATTGCATCTTAAATTCAGAGAAAAATGAGCATATGCATTGCATTAAATACCATTTTTGTTATTAGGTAATGCATTAGCAGGAATACAGATTCGAACAAACAGCTGTCCCATAGTTCGACACAACAAGATTCATGATGGTCAGCATGGTGGAATTTACGTGGTAAGTATGACCCACAAGCAGGCATGCAAACTTAGCTTCTGTTCATAGAAACATTGCCAAAGTGTATATTATACGTAAAACATTTGTACTTAAAATGACTAGATTTCTTAGGTTAATTATAATAGGCTGAAGCTGGTGCTCATGTTTAAAAGATTAAGGCTCTTACAAATGTTCCTAAATTATTTCTGTTAATAGAGTACACCATTTAAAATAGGATGGCAGAACTTCACTTGTTGGATAAAAGCTTTTAATAAAATAAATTTAGAAATCTATTCAGCTTTTTTGAGTGTTGCGCATTTACGTGCATTCACTAACCTGAGATACTTTTTTTCCTTCAAGTTATGATATGCATTGCAGTTGTAGTACAGGCATGTACTGCAAAAGTGAGGAATAAAGCACAATGAGCTGTCAGGCCACCTTGAGCCATATCAGATTTTATTTAAAGAAATATCTGCGTGTTTTCCTACCAGAAATTACTAAATGTTTAGCTAATGCTGCATGTGTTCATCTGCTCATTCAACAGATATAACTTCATACTGTTGCTTTGCTTTTGAGCACTAAAATGTGGTAAAGATGTCACTTTAAGTGACATGCAATTTTTTGTCAGTCTGGTGGACAAGGGTGGATGTATGTTTAAGCGCCACATGTCACAGCTTTCATCTGATCGCATGGTGCTGGGGAAGTACCTCTTCTAGCAAAAGCTACAGAGATTAGCAAATACTACTGCAGAGCCTTCAAATATGGTGGTTTAGATGCAGAGAGTTCTTAATTTTATGACAAACAGTCAAAATTGTAATGTTATTTTTTTAGAAAATAGTGTGAATATATACTCAAATAGAAGGGAATTATATTTCCACAGTAAAGAATCTATGTTGGGGATGGTGGGTGCAACCAGATAAACAATATTTGCAGTTAGCAATTTTTCTCGACTCTTATACTTCTTGTATTTAGCATGAAAAAGGACAAGGTGTGATTGAGGAAAATGAAGTTTACAGCAATACTTTGGCTGGGGTCTGGGTGACAACGGGGAGCACTCCAGTCTTGAGGAGAAACAGAATACATAGTGGGAAACAGGTGAGTTTTACTTCGCATGTTAGAAGGGGGGCAAAAAAGAAGAAAGTTCTTTTGTGTTTTTATATTTTACTTTCAAACTCCTAATTTATTTTTCTGTATGTTAGGTTGGAGTTTATTTTTATGACAATGGACATGGCGTGCTAGAAGACAATGACATCTATAATCACATGTACTCAGGGGTTCAGATAAGGTAAAATGTATTCTGATTCTTATGTCTAAACAGACATGGTGTTGTGCTATTTTATCCTGTTCTTGTCACTCAGTTTCTAAAAATAACTTCTTTGGAATTCAGTATTTCTGAATATCCTCTGCTTCAGTAAAGAATTGCTTCTAATATAGCCTGGTTTTTGACCAGAAAGTGTGACCTGTGAAGCATGTAAAAATTAAAACCTGTTTGCCTGCTTGAAAATACAGTATTTTATTCAGGTTTCCAAACAATGAGATCCATTGGGCATTTCTACAGAGGTGCTTCAAATCTTTGGCCTTGAGAAATAGTAAAATGTGTTAAATGACTTTGTGTATGTATCTCCCTAGAACTGGAAGCAACCCCAAAATAAGACGCAACAAGATCTGGGGAGGTCAGAATGGTGGTATTCTTGTTTATAATTCTGGTAGGTCTGTTTCTCTCATTTATTCAGAACTGTTTTATGTTCTGCAATATTATCTCTTCTCATTTCTTCTTCTTTTTTTTTTTTTTCCACGCTTCAATTTAAGGCCTTGGATTTATAGAAGACAATGAAATTTTTGATAATGCAATGGCTGGTGTATGGATTAAAACAGACAGTAACCCTACACTAAGAAGAAATAAAATTCATGATGGAAGAGATGGAGGCATCTGTATATTTAATGGGGGAAGAGGTATATTTTTTCCCTTGCTAGCATGTACTGAGTATTCTGGATAAGAGTTCAATTTCAGATTAAGCTGTGTCCTTTTTAAAGTGCTCTTTAGAAAACTAGCTCTTGTCTTTTGAAGTAATAAAATAGCTATAACAGATACATAGTAATGCTTTTTAGCCTTAATTACATCACTAATACCGAACTCTGTGGGGGGCAGAGAGGTAATTAATCCAAGAAGACTGTTAGGTTGCTGTTTAGGACAGTCCTTTTGTCTCATCTGTTTTTGTAAGCTTCGCCATTTCACTGAGACAGTATTGAATTGAAGTTACTTAGCCAAAATATCGCATATGAATATTTCATGTTTTGCCAGAGTCAAAAAATTTAAGGAAAAAAAAAAAAAAAAGATTTATAAAGTAATCTTTGTACACCTGTTAGATTTAGAAATGGTCCTCTTCCAAAATCTTCTGACTATTGTTTGTCAGCTAGTTGTGTGAAAACAGCTTTTGATATTTTGTAGTTAAAATGAGATTTAATTTTAAACATTTTAAAGTCTTGCAATAACAAAAATGCAAGTTAAGCTTTGTGTTGACAGGATGATAGTTTTAGAAGACAAGAACAAAAAGATGCTAGAAAAATTAAAGAAAAGATCGGGAAGTCAAAAGATTCAATCTTTCCACAAAAATAAAATGGCACTTAAAGGAATTTTCTGTAATGGTGCATGCATTTCCAAATTCTACTATGTATGCCAAAAAAAAATACCCTAATGTGATTATACACTGAGAATGGCTTTAAACTTGCATCACTAACTAACTTCAGTGCTACTGATGGGTATTCTCCAAACGAAAGTAATACCTTTCACAGAAGGATTACAGATAAGGAAATGTTAACAATCTGAAATGTTTGTTGGTTCTGTAACAGGTCTTCTGGAGGAGAATGATATCTTCAGGAATGCTCAAGCTGGTGTTCTTATCAGCACCAACAGCCACCCTGTGCTAAGGAAAAATCGAATATTCGATGGATTTGCTGCAGGTTTGTGTTGTTCAAATCAAATTTTGAAGTGTTAGGATAAGCTGTTCACAAAGCTAATTTTGTGAGTTTTGTCACCCCACAGTACTTAGATATTTTCACAAGCAATCAGGATATCCTTCAGTGTATTTTTGAAACAATTTCAGAATTGTAGCAAAAAATCTTTACAGTAGTCCTGGAATTACTCGTGTGTTGAGAAATAATGCACATTCTGCCTTCTCATTTTTCTGTGAAATACTTTTTTTTCCTTTTTATTTTATAAGTAATTGGTAAAGCTGTCTAGAATGTTTTGTCACTGCTTTAAAACAAAGGAAACATATAGCAAATATATTTTAAGATTTGAATTGCATCTCAAGATCAACTTTAATTCTACAAACTTGAAAAATTATTGAAATGAGCATTTCTGACTCCAAAAGAGATGAAGAACGTTTAATAACGGTTTCTGTGTAATTTATTGCTTAATGACCAGACTTCCATACGTCTTGCATTCTATTCCATTTCAACTACAATCACATTCTTGAGTTTTCTCCCATCTTTTTTTCAGAAGAAGCAAGTTTTCTGAGAAGGCGTCTCTAAAGGTGTTGTTTTCTGTGTGTAGTAGGGGGGAAGGATAGGTTGCTGGAGCAGTCCTGGACAAATGACTTGGAAGACATGGGTTAATAGTAAAAGCTAAGATTTAAATGATTTTTAGGTCCCTATCTTGAAAATGTGTATATATAATAAAAAGGTACTTTAAGAAAGGTAAGTTATGTGCACAAGAACTTTCACATATACAGGAAGATGGCAGGTTAAACACCCAGAAATCATATGTCCCTTGAAAATGTCTGATAAAAGTAGCATTTTATTATCAGATAAACTGGTAATATATTGTTACTGCCAGAAACCATGCATGCCGGCTGTAACTCTTTGAAAGGATTCAACAAGTATTTGAACCTCAGTTTTGTAGCGGTTCGGAGTCCAATTTCCAGCTGTGTCATTTTACTTTTTCCCTGAGCTTATGATAAAAAAAAATACACAAAATCAACCCTCACAACTTATGAGAGAGGTACAAATATGCACAACTAACTATTCCCACTTTCTTTGCTTTTCTCTGTTCCCAACCCAAAAAAGGTATTGAAATAACAAATCATGCAACTGCAACATTAGAAGGCAATCAGATTTTCAACAACCGCTTTGGAGGTTTATTTCTAGCATCTGGTGTCAATGTAACAATGAAAGGTGAGCCTGAGCCCTTCTTTGGTTTTGTTTGTTCACTTTGCACTTCTTAATTTGGTGCTATTTTGTTTTTTTATTCTAACACTTTTTGGTTCAGATCTGCTATGTTTTTAAGCTGAGTTTGTAATTAAACCTTTCAGCTGAAGGTAGTAAGCCAAGCTAAGCTATCTTAGATTTTTAGACAGTCAGCTAGAAACTCTTAAATGTAACTTAAGGTTTTGCTATTATTATTAAAACTGTTATTAGCTCTTCTGTCTCAAAATTGTTTCTAAACTGGTCACTGGGTTTTAGCTCATCTCTAATGCACACTCTAAGCTAGTATAATAGTAAATCTTTTGTCACAAATCTGAAAGCAAGAGTCTAGTAAAGATCCATGCCTCACTTGGCTGCTAGGATCTAAAAGCATGAACATTTGTGATCCCAAATCACTTTTTCAGAAAATAGGAATAGTTTATATACCTACTATGTCCATGTCTAGGAAGGGAGTGTGCATGAGACAGGGTCATTTTGGAGGAGTTTGGAGTCCACTATCCATTCAACGCATCTTTTAAATGCTGGAGGTGGTCCTAATTTTAGGCCTAATTCTGGTTTCCTCTCTATTTGAAGGGGTGTATGAAAGTCTTCGTGGTAGACTAGAGGCTTTCAGACATTGGATTTTCAGACATCTGAACAGAAAACTTAAACTGGTTTCTCTGTTTTCACTAGCCAGTTCACAAAGAGTATTTAAACAAAGGCTTATCAGATGGTTTGTGCAAAGTGCATAGAGCAGCAGTATTTCTGGTCTGAGGACAGCACTGCACTGTCTGGGCACCTGTCTTGTCATTTGGCATTGAGTATGTGATGTGCTTAAATGCCAAAACTAAAGTGCAGGCAGAACACTAACTGTTCCTAATTGTACTAGCTCTTAAAAGGGTGGGCAAAAAAACTAACATCTTTAATAATAATAATAATAAAAAGTAAATGTATTCATTGACTGAGGTGTAATTAGTGTGTTTTTTTTTTCCCTAACAGATAACAAAATAATGAACAATCAAGATGCCATAGAAAAAGCTGTCAGTAGAGGCCAGTGTTTATATAAGATATCAAGTTACACCAGCTATCCAATGCATGACTTCTACAGGTAACAACTTATTTTTATTCACCTACAGTATGGTTTTTCAAATAAACTCTCACACATGTTCTTTTAGCAGGACCCCTAACAATTGCCATGTCAGTAACAGACAAAGGTTTGTTTTCCCTCACCTGCAAGAGAAAAAATTTAAAGTTTCATTGCCTTTAATTTACTGAATTGGGAAAGGTATGGTTACTATGAACATAAACCCTAAGTGATTACATGGCAGAACTTTTTTCAAAACACACAACTGAAAGTGTGCCATGAAATCCAAGTTTAAGTAAAATTCTCAAGCCTTAGTCCTGTTCATATCTTTTCTTTAAGTACTGTTCTCCCCACCCCCCAACCATTTTTCCCAGCTCATCAGTTTTTGATTCATGCGCAATGTGATGTATTTTTCTTCAGATGTCATACCTGTAACACCACAGACCGTAATGCCATATGTGTGAACTGCATTAAGAAGTGCCATCAAGGACATGATGTAGAATTCATTAGGCATGATAGGTACGTTTCAAACAAGTACATAAAGCAATTTTGGCAATGCAAGTGAACAGGAAAACTAAAGAGTTCTATTTCTTTGTAGGTTTTTCTGTGACTGTGGTGCTGGAACACTGTCTAACCCCTGTACGCTTGCTGGAGAGCCTACTCATGACACAGATACACTATATGACTCTGCTCCACCTATAGAATCTAATACATTGCAGCACAACTGAATTCCTTTCAGAAAGAAAGTCCTGCCATTCTAATATCATAACTGTTAAAACTTTTTTTTGGAGGAAGTTATACTTGCCCATTTCTGCAGAAAGAGACTGTATTAAAGCGGATGTGTGAGGTGTTGACACTATGGAGCTCAACCTACCAAAAAAGAAAGTGGCAATATGTTGACTCAGGATAACAGAACTGGGCGTTTTAGCATTACTGTGTAAACAAAGACTTTGAAGGGACAGAAGTGAAGAAAAATAAGCTGCAATTTTGTACAGATACCAACTTCTGAAAGCTGGTGTTTTTACAAGTAGCATTGAAACGCAGTCCAATTTGCAGTAGTACTATTCTGTAGACAAGCAGCATTCTTTGTTGCTGCCTTTATGGACATGGGTACCAATTGCTTTTGTAACATGGTAAAAAAATGTGAGCTAGCACTTCTGCATTTCTTTTGATTTTTTTTAACATTTATTCAGATTGAGAAATATGATTTTAATGCTTTAATCTCATGTAGTTTGTTTCTAATTTCAAGCAAAAAAAATCTTATTGTACTTGAATGTGTCCTGTTTTGTTAGCACACCTAGACTTGCTGTAACTGTACTCATGTCCCAGTATGTACGTTCTTTCTATGAAAGAGAAAACACTAATCTTAAATTATATCCAGCAATTTTTCTGGTGTCCTCTGAAGTTAGAATAATCTCCTTCCCTGCCCCAGCAATAGTCTGTACTCAAACCACCCTAACAAAAAAGCGAGTGTTTTAATGAGACTTCCTAGAATATAATGCACTATAAAACAAAGTACCCATGTAACTAAGTTTTGTGAGTGAAATTTTACTATGTTTTAAAGTACACAGTAGAAAGTCTCCTCAAAACAGTCTTGTATTTTACTCTGTTCATAGTTTTTTTTGAACAGTCTGGACATTACTTTACATAACCTGCTGGAAATCACAGCAAGTTCCTGCTCTAATGAAGCTGAGACAAGTATATATACAGCCCTATACCGTTTCATAGCTTTTTTCCATTTATGTGTATTGGTGACAGTGGGTAATCAACAGCCTGAAAGTGTATGCATGTACCATAACATCTAGACTTAATATATTGTGGAGTACTCAATAACCATTATGTAGAGGGTAGGTAAGAATTAAAGGGTTTAATTTCCTAGGAAAGACAATGGAAAAATGGTCATTTTTAAAAAATAAAGTTTATTAGATCATAACGTTGTCTGATACCACCTTTTTGAGAAACTGCCAGTAAAAAAGCATTTTTGTTCTTAAAGCTGATTGATCATAGTGATAAGTTTCTGAACTGCATTTGCATCACTTGTTGCATCATCTACCACCAGGCACAGATACCTAAAGAAAATAAAGTCCTTGTTACTGAACACGGCCACCAAGGGTCAGGAATATAAGCTTCCTCTTACTTGCACAGCTTTAGAAGACACATGACTTTTTTTTTCCCCGTGGTATAAAGGCTGCTGTCAGCCTTCAGTGCCTTATTGCAGAGGCGCTGCAACCATGGTTCCTGCACGACTGATTTCCCCCAGTACCCACCCAGCAGCTGTCAGCAAGGACTTATTCATGCATTCCCTCAGTTCGACTCAGGTCACATCCAGCCTAGCACCTATGCAAATCAAGCTCTTAGCCCTGCAGACTAGCACATGACCCAGCCTCAAAATACTGCATTACTCATCATATCGGCTATCTCCCAGCCGGGGTTTCTTACATCCCTCCCTCAATGCTTGTGAAGTACCTTTGGCATTCATAAAAATAGTTTTTCCTTCCCCCTCTGCTGAAAGACTGAAATTGTAAGCAAAGCAGAAGCAGCTGCCCAAAGTTTAAGATGTCTGCCTAGTAAGCAACGTGTAAGTTAGAAATGGAGAACCAAGGCCTTACCTAAACAGTCTCAGTGATATCATTGTTTTTTCAAACTCTTTTGCTTTTCTGTGCCCCTTCTGAATAACTTCCTCTGGAATATCAGCAAGTCTTGCTGCATTGAAGCCATAGCTTTTTGGACACGCTCCTTCGATGAATTTATACAGGAATGTAATAGTTTCCTGGCTTGGATCTTCACTCTCATTTTCAACCATACATGCCTAGAAAGATTTTGTTACCACAAGTTAGTGTATGTAATACTTACAAGACTAATAAATGCATGAAACATCACTACCTGTTCTCAGGACACCTCTGTGACTCTGAGCAGCTGTAGAAAATCATGAACAGCATAAGATCTGCCAGCCATGAGGAAGATTTGTGTATCACAGTTTATTGTACTTACCATGTGACCAAGCCGCACAGCAACGTTCTGTGAATAATCCTCTACTAGGGAGTGGTAGTGTGTGGAGAACAGGGTTCGACACCTGATTTTCTCTGCGAGTTCTCTAACAACTGCACTTGCTATAGCTGTTCCGTCAAAAGTAGCCGTGCCTCTACCTGGAGATGAAATTGAAAAGCTTTGGTATACTCAGGAACAGAAGTGGCAAAGTAAAGCATCCGTAGTTTACCTGCTACAGAAGACACCCCTATTAAGCGTTAAGACTGAGCAATAAAAGAAAAGATGACATTCTAAAGAAAGTTCTAAGTTTTCATTGACAAACATTACAAACTGGTCCATGGCAAACAGCATGGAGGGGAGAAAACCAAAACAGCAGTGAGGAATAAGAGGCACGGGCAGGGTGAGCTCACTGGAGTATACGCTCCATAACAATCTCAATCTCTTCTGCACTGCAGGAAGAGACATTTCTGCTCTGAAACATGACACTGACTTGCTCAAGGTTTTCTGCAAGTAATCATGCAAAGGCATGCAGGAAAGCTCAACTAGAAATAGGTTAATAGGGATTGGGAAATAAAAGGTGTTGTGTTAATGCCCAGGGCACCCAAGAAATTCATGTTTTTAAGAGCCAGTTACATAGATACTGACTAGTTAAAAATTATTAGCATTATGATAAAACTATATACTTGAATTCTGATTTAGCCCAACAGCCTCACAGCTGGTCTTTACATTTTAGACAATTTCTATTACAAAACAGACTAAATACCAAGTTCATCCACAAGAACAAGGGAGTGCTCTGTTGCATGCTGGAGAATGCTCGAAGTCTCGCTTAGTTCAACAAAGAAGGTACTTTCACCTTTAAAAGAAACAATAACAAAATAGATACAAGTCATCGAAGAGATGAAAAACACAGCTAAAACCTCATTGAATCTGCACTGGTATCTTAGTCAAGCCAAAATGAAACTTAGCAAACTAAACATTAACAAAAACATAAAGCATTTTTTTCCAGCATGAAAATGATGGGTACCCATTTGCTGGGAAAAAAAAGCAGGTTTTGGTTGCTAAAGAACACAGGTACACCTCATCTGTCCAGTATTAACAGCAGTGGTCAGATATATTAGCTATATGAAGAAAGGCCACAAAGGAAACAAGACAAGATTCTTTTCCTCCTTCTTAAGTGCACAAGACACAGGCCTGATGTATGTGTGATTTTTTTATTTTTTTATTTTTTTTTTTTTACATCAAGAACTCACATGGAATGATTCATTTCCAAGTTTCTGATGTGCAACAACACATGGGCTTAAGTTTTTGAAACAATTTAAATACTCTCATATTCACTGACCCACATCTTACAGCACAAAGCTCACAGAAAAAATTTGCACCTTAAATGAATTGTGATACCACAGATATTACCCGATAAAAATAAACATTTTTCAAGCCCCATGACATTTGGCATACCACCCCAGGCAGACTTCCCTTTCCAGTTGTGTCATCCCCGACTTCTATCCTCCTCTCCATCCAAGAATTTAAATATTCTAAGAACTGACAATTACTGCTTCCAAAAAGGAAGCCTGCCTGTCTCCATCATCTGAAGAAATTGGATTTCAGCATTAATGAACACATCCTGATTGAAACAAAGGACCTCTAGTCCTTGAGGGAAGATAGCAGAACAACCTTTCCACCGCAGATAACCTAACAACACTTCCCTATTGCAGAGCATTTAGAAAAAGATGCCTGTATAAGTAGAATATTAACTGTATAACATCCCAAAATATACTCCTCAGATTTGGTAGGCTTTTTTAATATTAAACTCTATAACAAATGATTGTTAATGTCTGTCAAAAATAATGGAGAACAAGCTTAACAACCAAATCAAGCATTCCTAGAATTGAACAATGGGAGACACAGAATTAGTCACCCAGCTCTCCATGGAAACATGAGACACTGTCCCCTTCCAACCTGCCACCCACTCAAAGCACAAAGAGAGCATCCAAATTTACTAGGAAACTCATCCTGTGGTAAAATCCCTTGAACAGCTGGATTGCAGAAACTCACCTGACATAATTCTGTCTGAGGCACCGAGTCTTGTAAATACTCTGTCAATTGGTGTAAGCCTGCAGACTTCAGCAGGTACGTAGCATCCCAGCTGAGCCATTATAACCAGGAGACCAGCCTGCAAAATAAAAATTAAAATGGTTTAATATTTGTTAAGTCTTTGGAGTTTCAGTTCCACACAGAGAACAAGGAAGGAAACCATGTTTCCCCTGAAACAAACACTAGGGGACACAAAACTTGCTACTGCTTTAAAACCTGCAGATTATAGCATCATAATCTCAACTAGGACTAAACTACTCTGAAAGCCTTCAAACCGTAAGTTATCGCAGTAACTGGTGTTTATAAAGCAAACTCCCTGCTGCTTTCCCAGTTGCCTATGACCTCTATTTTAATTTTGTTCAATTTGAAGTATCTTTTGCCAGATGATGCCAAGTCCTGGATAATACCACCTGAAAGCAATAAAAGATGCTTTCACTTTTTCCAGCTCTCTCTCACAAGAGACATAAAGTCAGTATAACTAGCAAATCTACAACCTAAGCATGGGCATTTTCAACCAGAATTATACTTTGTCTGTAGAGTATAATTGCTGTATTGTACTGCAAGTCCTGCAGGCCACCCTTGGGACCTCCTTTGTCTTTTATGAACAAGTAAATCATGTAATTCCTTCATGCAAAACGCACAGGTACTCTGGAACATTCAATTTTATGTAGATGGACAATCACCTGTCTCATGAGTGTCGATTTGCCACCCATATTTGGGCCAGTTACTAATACACAGGAAGCTTCGCTACCACTGTCTTCATCTTTGCTGCCTATCATGATGTCATTAGGAATAAAATCGTCCCCAAAGAAGGTTTTTGTAATGCATGGATGGCGTGAATTTTTAAGTTCCAGGAAGGGAGGAGCGCTATCCACAGGCAGTAGAATTACAGGTCGGCACAAAGGTCCATCACCATCTTGACTGTAGTTAGCAAGGGACATCAAGACATCTATAAGATTAAGAGAAATTCCAGTAAGTCATGCTTTATCTTTCTTTATCCATTCACTGGAGTGCATTTACGCATTGAACAGCATTTTTGGAAACATTTTTTCCCATTTTCCTGTTAAAGGCAACACCCAGGAAGTGCTCCTGAAGAGCAATTAAAAGGTGGGATATTCACAAGGTCTTTCCTCACTCCTTCAAGATTTCTGCTGATGTCAGATTAAAAATACCCCCTCTAGCTTTTAAAGTCTTTAACATTTGAATCATTTCACTTAGCTTATTTTTTATATACATGTATAAATATTATTTTTCTAGAATTGTTTTTTGATTTGGAACAAGGTACGTGAGGAGGAAACCAACTTCTATGACAGTAAGTTAAGAACCATAATACTGCTTAAAACTTGTCAGAATCAATTAAAGATTAATCATTAAAGAATCAATAAAGATTAAAATTCTGATGGCCTAGCAGAGAGCAGCACAATCCCCCCCAATTAGCCTAACTCTAAGGTTCCAAACACTGGCTGCCTACAAAGTAACACCATGTTATGTGATTTTTAGAGACTTTCTTTACACACATTAGAACTTTTAAACAGATGAGCCTGAAAGCTCAGTCTCCTTTGACTTTTCAGTACTGGTGCTAGTGCCATCGTGTAGCTAATGTGTTTCCCAGCTCTCCCAACCCACTCAGAACTGGTTCCTAGACAGCTGTCCTCACGGTCTGCCTGTCCTCCCTTTTCTGCTGCAGTGGCATCTGAGATGCTTTTCATTTTCCCCTGGAGACATCTTCTTAGGGCTGAGAAGAGAATCCTCTTCTCTAAGAAGATAATACAGGAGACTGTTCCACCCCAGACTTTAAGGAAAGTTTGGGGAAGTCTTCCTATTAGGCTACCTTTGTCAAGGTACTGAAAACCACCACCTTTTATTTTATCTTTCAAGGCTGCTAATAAAGCAGTCTGCTTGAACAGTGACTATCAGGCTAGGTTTCTGTACCTCCATCTGCACTGTCTTCATTTAATAGGAAGGTACTCATCGATCCATGAGAGTCCTAGTTGCAGTGTGAGACCAAAAACGCCACACTGAGCTGTGAAAAATGCACACCTACAATCACACAACAGGAATGAAGAAAGAGCTTGCACATGGCAAGACCCAGCAACCCATCAGTTCTGCCTTTACTGACAGGAAGGAAGCGAGCTGTAACTGTTACCTATTAATGCTGTTATCACAGCCACAGCTTTTAAACCAAATCAAGGGCTGGCTGCGGGCCTTTTTTTGCTTATCCTGGTCAGATTTCATCAGTTACTATGAAAGATCATTTTTGCTATATGATAAAACTAAAAAAAAAGCCTCTTACCTAACACGGCGATGCACTCCACAGCTGCCTGCCAGTCCTTGCTGTTTTTATCGAAGTTGTAGAACAGGCGCCTCATGCAGTCCTTCAGCGCCGCATCTCTCCGCTCCTCGGCATTCACCATGGCAGCCAGCATCTTCTCAATCTCTTTGGTCCAGTAACGTTTATACCCCTTCCTGGTTGACTTCAGCTCATATTCTTCAGGTAGATTACGTGATATCACGCTTTCTGGTATTTCCATCTGGTACCGATTTTTGCCGGCCCCCCAGTACAGCACAGATTTGAAGCCAAGCAGCTTGCGCTGCTTATCTAGGTATGCGTGGAGGTCTTCCTCAACAGCTTTAATATCCTGCAGTGCTTTGTCATAATCGGGGTCAAAGCCAGCCTTTGGAGTGATCACTCCTGTCTTTCGAGCCTGGTTGTGATCAAAAGCAGTATCCCACCTTTTAAGCTCCGCACTCAAGTCTGGAAAGCGTCCATCTGGATTTTTGGCTTTGCGGGTGACTAACTGCTTAAGTACTTTAGATTTGAAGTCAGCAGCAATTTCTTCCATGACATCGACAATTTCATTCATTACTTTAAACCCTTCAAGTGCAGACAAAAAGTCAGCAATTTTTTTCTTGCTGTATTTGATTTCTTCATAAAAGATGGCCCTGCTGTCAGGATGGTTCTGACTTTTCAGCGGTGATCCAATACTGTGAATTTTGCTGAGCAACCTTTCCAGGTCAGGAAGTTTCTTCAGGTGCTCGCTAACTTCAGACATTTTATCTGGCACTGCCAGAAGGTCCTCGACAGCATCTAAACGATCATTGATGGATTTGGGGTTACAGAGCGGAGCACAGAGCCACTGTTTCAGGAGCCGCTTCCCAAAGGGCGTACAGCAGGAATCGATCCTTTCCAGCAGAGTTCCTTCTGTGGTTCCGTTGGTTCCATTCCGCAGAACTTCCAAGTTCATTAGGGTGACTCCATCCAGCACCATCCGCCGGTCAGTTTTGGCAAAGAAGCTACTGGAACTCACTGTTTTTGCGGTATCGATATCCACAGGGATGTACTCCTCAAAGTTTGCCAGCGATAGCAGCTCCTGATCAATCAGACATTTTTTCAGATAGAAGATGCATCCCCCAAGAGCTGACAAAGCTAATTCACTGTTTTCACCAGGAGTTAATCCCAGAGAGTCAGTCTCTGAAGTCAGAGACTTGATCACGGAGGGCAGAGAAGACCCATTTTCAGAGTTCTGTTTCTCCTTGAAATACTCTTCTTCAAGAAGAACTTTTAGTGTTTTAGATGCGTTCCAGAACTGGGAGCCAGGGAGCAGCCCTTCCTGAATGCAACACACAAGTGAGCCTTTCAGTATTTTCTGTGTGTCCACAGACAGGTTCCCCTTCTCAAACAGTACCTGCACGGGAGTGTAATGTGCTACTAAAGTCCTAAACCTCGAACAGTGCCGGTCATCTGAGAACTGGCCTACGTAAAACTTTCCAACTGATGTATCAACAAAGCAGACCCCATAAACACGCTGTCCGGAGGAGTCTTCTTTCTCCTTAACACACAGCAGGTATTTGTTATGGTTCTCCGACGGATCACAATCCAGAATGCTGTAGGTCTGAGTGCCTTTGGTAATGATTCTGCAGATTTCTCGACGCACGACCCTGTCAAACTTTGTTGGGTGGGCCATTGACTTGCAGCGCGCTTCCATCATTTCAGGAGTTTCTGTTTGCTCAACACGGGCTATCTTGTAGCCCTTCTGCACTAGAACGTCAGAGAACCTGCCAAACGCAGTTTCTGGAAAACCCGAATGAGCCCAAGAGCCTTTCATAAATATCAGGCCCAACTCATTCACACCAGTGACTGCATCCATGTGATACAGCTCGTAGAACTTTCCAACTTTGTAGAAAATCACTGCATCAAAGTTTTGACTTTTCAGCTGCCACCATCTCCGCATCCCTGGGGTACACTTGTTGAGATAGTCTTCAGGAACATACAGAGTACATGGGTCATAATCAGGGTCATTCTGTCGCCTCCTGTGTGCATCTTTCTTCTTCCCTTCCTGAAGCCAGTCAAGTTTCTCATGTTCCCATGCTGCAAAGCCACCAGTTCCTCCACTGCAAGCATTTGCTTGAGACTCAAAATTATCAGGTGCTGCAAACGATGTCAGCTTAGACTTGGCCTCCAAGGAAACCGTTGCTGCTCTCTTGGGTGCTTCAGGGCGCCCATTTTCTAAGCTGCTCCTTTTAGAAGGCTTGCTCACGTCTCTTCTCTTTCGTTTAGAGGAGACTTTTATGGGACTTTCCGCAATGCTCTCTTCATCTGTCTCTGCGTCAGTAGATTCGTTTTCATCCACCCCGCTACTAGCTTCCTCGCTGCTTGCTGCTTCTTTCACATCAGGCTTGAACTCCACATCGGAACCATCATGATCACTGTCAGAATCCAACACTCTTCTTCTTTTGGCTTTTGTGGCACTTCCCTTGCTCTTTAACCGCTTGTTGCCCTTCACATCCTCCTCACTGTTCGGGTCATCGCTGTCACCTGATGCACTTTCATTTGATTGCTGTAAAATAAATTTAGCCTATTAAAAATTCTGGCTACAAAGTAAAATATCATATCTGCAAAAAGAAGCTTAGAAATGCAGGATAATGCAGTAGCTATGATGCTTGAAGCAGAAGACAGGGGAGTCATAGCCAATTCAGTTTATACTCACGGACTTTTTTTTCCCTCCCACTGGATAATGAACAGCTGGCTGCCTGTGGCATAATTACTCTTCTTTGTATTCCTTACTACTTCATAACATTACATTAGTGATCCTGATTAAGAAGCCATTCTAACGGGATAAGAGGTGTATGGTATACGAAATTTAGCACAAAGAAACATCACCATCAGCTAACGGTGGTGTGATTTTGTTCCTACTGACCTGACCTGTGTCAGAAGTATTATTGGTAGAAAGAATAAACAGGTCATGTCGGCAGAGGAGGTAAGGAAAACCACTACCACATCAGCTCTTTCGTCATACCACTCCTTTCCAAAGAAGTTTGTTCCAATGCACGTGGCACTACTCAAATAGTATTTGGATTATTCACAAAAGAATGTGAACACAACAAATAAAAGATCTCCTTTTAGCTGCCCCACTAACAAACTGGCATTAACAATATAAGAATTTGCACTTTGGTGCAGCTCCACAGGCTCCAAAATCCAATTTAATGCCTTAAAATAAGCACTCAAAAAGCATGAATTTCTGCATTATGGCAAAGGAGAATTTCAGATTGAATTTATGAGAACTTGGAACATCAAGAGTAGAGAAGACAAATAGAGATGCAGCAGATGAAAAGTATTTTGAGTCGGAAAGTGGGTAGGTAACCAGGGCTAACTTGGGAGAGATCAATGAGCAGAGATGATATACTTTAAAATTATGTAACTTATCTGAGGTTAGGGAAAACTAAAGAAATACTAGACTTTTCTTTCCTACTAGAAAAGGTGAGAGACCAGCATATAATCTAACAGCACAGAGGCAGTGCAAAAAAAGACACTGGGGTACATATGCATGCATAATTAAAGAGCAGATAGTGGCAACTGAACTACAAAGTAGTAGGATATTCCTTGCTTAGCTCCAAGAGACAGATTCTAAGATAAAGTATTATTTCTAAAAACAACAGCAAGTAAGAAATAATTTACCTCCATTTCCTCCTCCTCCTCCTCCTCAGTGTCCGAAGGCTCGCTGCATACTGCCAGCTCAAGTCGCTTAGTTTTATCCTTACTCATTGCGCTGTCAGCCAGCTCCATGGCTTTTTTAATTTCGGGTTTTGTGCTATAAAACATACCTCCCTTCTGTGTCTCGCCATCTGATGAACCTACAAAACAGCAACATGTCAGACACTGAAGTTGGTCTAGCATTTAACCAGTCCTTTAGTTAGTGTTCATCCTTCACTTTTAAATATATTCAAACCATTATATATATTAAACATACACTATAATACATATTAGGTATACATTATAACATATATATTCTCTTTCTCTCACATCCCTTTAGCGCCACGGTTCCCTCTTCCTTTGTAGGACACAACTACCTATAAACAAAGACAAAAACAAAGGCAGCCAACCTAGACTGGTTTTTAGAAAGGAATCCCAGAGAAGCTGGGATTCATCTTAACGCCATGCTCAAGAAGTAAACTGTATTTATAATGTACTATGTACATTAAGCTTGGGGATAGAAAGAAGAGAGGAGTACGCTATAGATGGGGAGAGAGGAGTACGCTATAGATGGGGAAGAATATTTTTTTTTTCTGCTTTGTAAGTTTAGCTGTCAACATGAGACAATAGTATCTGCTTGAAGAGGTCCTTGTACCTGTTCTCATGAATAACTTCAAAGGCTGCTATAAACTGAAGATTCAGCTCCAAGTTAGCTGCACTTGTACAAATACACTGCCTTTTGTCCACTGTTATCTCAAATATAAGCCAAACAGATTTCTTCCTCACATTAATATATTTGAGCTCACAGTAGCTAAGGATGGAGTTAAAAGCAGCTCCTTCTACAACATACATGCCACACACAAACAAACTGGATCTCAATTTTTTCTTTTGCAAATGCAGTGAGAAAACCTAAAAATATTTTCCATCAATAATGACAACTGAACAGTGACAGGAGCAGATCTCATCATATAATTTAACTGCATACTGAAGTCTGCAACAACCTCATATTCATTTAACCAATCTGTACATAAAACACTATTTCTCGCAAGCCCAACTGTTAAAAAGCCTAGCCCTGCGGTATCTATATTTATTCACAGTTGCAAGCAATAAAAACAATAAGAAATCTTTCCACTTTCTTAACCAATAAGACTCCAGCACTCTTAATTAAATTAAAACACAGCTTTTTAATCTCAATTTAAAAGCAAAGCATGCATTTTAAATATCTTACTCTGTTCTGTCTTAGTCACCTTTCTTGTAGGCACGCCAGGATCTCTGTGCTTGGGCTTCTTTCATACATCTTATTCTTCTGTTGACAAACAGCTCAGTTTTCCCTCACCTGTATTTGCTTTTAAGCGTAACTATAAGCTGTTAAGAATATACTTGATTCTTTTAGAATACCTTCAGATGCCTACAGTAATAACAGTACCATTTTAATTTAAAAATGATTTTGGCTTAATTGCAATACACTTCAGTGTAAACAAAAGATGACTACATGATCACACAAGATGGAATTGGCTTTTTTTAAAAAAAGAACCTTTTGAAATCAAAGTTGTTTCATTGGTGAAATAATCAAGTCCTACAGTCTACCAAAAATACCATATTACACCCAAAGTACTCGTTTGGCTTACACAATAACAATTTACAGAATCGCGGTATGACTGTTTACAGCAAATGACTTACAGTTTTCAGCCACAGTAACATTATAAATCATTATATAACGATCATGATTACTAAGAACAGGTTTATTATGCAAAATTCTGATTTAATTTTTATTACGTATGATTTTTACATCAGTTGGCTAAGTCATTTCTTCAAGATGACAAGCGCCAATCCTGCTCTGCAGCTACTAGCACCACCCTAACACTGAATTCTCAAGTTAACATTTTAACAAAGCTGTATTTCAAGGCTTACAAGAAATAACATCAAAAAAGAAATAATTTTAGCCACCTGACCTACATCTTGTGCCTGATCTTTTTATTCTGATCAAGCTGCAATTCCCAAATCTCTGCTTAAAATTTAGGTTTGACAGTCCTAACATATTTCAGGACTTCAGGGATTTATCTTTGATATTCTTTATATGCATGGCATAAGAAAAAAAAAACAAAACTCTATGACCTAAGCAAACTTCAAGTTTGCATTGTCATCCAACAAACAAGAGGGCAGAGTGTTTTATATTTAAAGAACAGTATAACCATAAACACACCTGAAACCCACAAAAATTTGTTTTCTCTACACTTACAAAGTGCAGAACATGCCTAATCTTGGTTTTGCTACTCGTTTTCTATGAAGAACACTATATTCTTCCAAAACATGGGACATATCTTCATTTCGAAAACATTTATTTCCATCCCTTACCTTTATATGGCCTCAGGTATTTCACGCTGACCCAGCCCCTTGTGGGACTGTCATCAAAGAACTGCACGTGGATCCGGGCGGATTTCCCCTTCCCCCGGAGGATGGTCCCCTCGGTGGGATGGTTGTATATGAGACACGGCCACCACGGGTAACCTTCCATCTTGGCCCAGACTAAGTCACCGGGCGAATAATCACAGGAGGGGCTACAAAGACAACAGGTGCAGGGGTTAATGAGCATTTAGCATTTTGAACAGCTCTTATGAAGGTAGCAGCACGCTGCTTCCGAGCAGCTGGAGGTCTTGGAAAGCTCCTGAGCAGCGTGACCTGCATCACACGGCCCATAAAAACAACAGTATTCAGACCTCTCCTTAAACCACTTTTCTCCTTTGCAGATTTTGGCCTTTTCTTTTGCTTCCCTGATGCGGCTCCTACCTCCTCCCCCCCAGGACCCCACACCGACCCCCTCCCAGCCAGCACCTGAGGCACCGACGGTGCTGACCCCAAGCAGGCCGGGCCCCAGCAGCACCCCCATCCCCTCCCCGGCCTCTCCGTGCCCCCCACCCCACCCCATCCCACCTCACCCCCGCTCACCCCGCGGCCACCCCGTGCCGCCGCCCCTTCTCGGCCGCGGGGCGCGGGGGGACGGCGGCGGCCTGGCGGCCATCCCCCTCCTGCTCCTGCTCCTGCTCCCGCGCAGCCCGGCGCCGCGTCTCCACGCCGCCCGCTGCCGGTGTCGCTGCCGGTGGCGGCGCCGCCGCCCGCGCCCTGGGGAAGAAGCTGAGCAGGGTGCTCTGTCGCGACATGGCCGGCCGGGAAGCGCTGCCCGCCGACAGCGCGCCAACAGCGCCCGCGCGCGCCAAGACGGCCGCCGCGCGCCCCGCCCACCACCCGGAGGCTCCGCCCCCTCCGTCCCGCGCGCGGGACCCGCCATTTTGGGAGCCCTTGTGGGGGCTGGTGTGTGGTGGTGTGGCGGGCACGGCCTCAGGTGCTGCGCCTCAGGGCAAAGCGGGTTTATCTTTAAACCTTGTGCCTTGCCTACAGCGGAGCCAGGCAGTCAGTGGCGATTGTTGTGATTGATGTACAGCTGGGAGGATCCTTCCCACAAAACAAACAAAAAACCACACACACACACATATATATATACACATCGCAGGGAAGCTGTGCACCTGCAATAGGGATTTTCTTCCAGCCTTTGCTGCCGAAGACAAGAGCATTAATGCTATGGGAAGGATGCTGGCTGTGGCCAGAGCAGAAACTTGGGTAAGCTGCCAGCCCTGCTGCCCTGCTGAAAGATCATAGAATAGCAGATTCATTAAAGTCATAAAACACACAGAATCACAGAATATCCCGAGTTGGAAGGGAACCACAAGGATCATTGAGTCCAGCTCCTGGCACCACACAGGTCAACCCAAAAATTCAGACCACTTCCAAGACCATTTGGTCCGACCATTCCCCTACCACTGTGATAAATGGAGTAATAATTTGTGTCAAGAAGATGGTTGATATTAATAAAGAAGGGGGAGATGTGGGAGTGTGGCAATGGGGGTTGGCAAGCCCCGTGATTGATGATAACATCAGACTGTTAACGATGAGGCCATCAGGAATGTGTAAGAGTTTAGAGGGAACAAAGAAGGGTGATTCAGGAGATGCCATGCAGTCTTCAGTTGCTTGTTCTCCAGCCATTAAGGCACAGAAGTTTCTGGGTGTTTGCTGTTGTTGGGCAAAGTTGTTTGACCATTGAAAAGTTGCTTTTGAAAAGGACTGCTGTGGGGAGAAGGGTGTAAGAGAGGAGCCTGTCCTCAAAATAAAAAAGGCAACACGATATAATGAAGTTATGTCATCAATAAAGAAGTAAAAAAAAAGGAATGAAAAGGAACAGGCTAGCAGAACAGTGACCAGGACAAGAACAGGGACATTGATGGCCTCATGGAGATAGGTTCGGCCAAACTCAGCAAACCGCTCAAAGAAGCTTGTACAGAAAGTCCATGTGGGACCACAGTCAGAAACATGTGGTTTGCCAGACAGTGAGGGAGCTGTGGGCTCGTTTACTGATCCGACTGCTATGCCATGGGCCCCTCCGCTGCTACAGATGACCTGGACGTGCCTTTTGACCCGGGCCGTATTGGCCTTGAAAAGGAGATGGATATGTTTTTCTTCAATCTGGGAGGAATAGGATACATAAGGCCCGAAGGCCGAGTTGCTTGACAACTTAAAGCGAGACATACTGTTCCCACGACTAGCCCTGGAATTCTCCGGTGTTTGTAATCAAGAAAAAGGAATGGGAAATGGAGACTGTTAAAAGTCATGGAAGATATGGGAGCACTTCAGCCAGGATTACCAACTCCAACTATGCTCCCCTAGTCAGTCGTGGACATTAATAGTAATAGACTTAAAGGATTGTTTGTTACCTTTTCTGATTGTACATATGTATAGGAGTACTCGGGTTTAGTATGTTAAAGCAATGTTCTGTATATTTAGAAGGTTCGATGTTTATGTGTGCATGTTGGTAGAGCATAGACTCCCCACGTACCCAGCGCTGTCTACTTGTCTTTTATAAATATTACTAAATTTGGATTGAGTTGAGACTTCATTTATAACACCACCATTGTCACCCAATAAACCATGTCCCTAAGCACCACGTCCAACCTTTCCTTGAACACCCCCAGGGACAGTGATTCCACCACCTCCCTGGGCAGCCTGTCCCAATGCCTGACTGCTCTTTCTGAGAAGAAATGTCCCCTAATTTAAGATGGTACTTTAGCTGCATTTACTACCAGAAAACTGGCAGATGTGCAGTATGGCGAAGTAAAATTACCTCAAAAGTAAGAGCATCAGGTGCTCTGCAGAGGAGATGGAGTTACCTGTTTGTTTTTTACAGCATGAGGGTTTTTGGGATGTCTTCTCTTAGATGTCTTCTCTCTGGTGCTCTTCCCATGGTTTTTTGTTTGTTTGTTTGTTTTGTTTTGTTTTGTTTGTTGTTGTTGTTGTTGTTGTTTTGTATGTATGTGTTTTTGTTTTTTTATGTTCAGTGGTGAGACTGTTCCTTAAAAGCAAATTTTTGATGTGTTAGAATACAATCCATGTCATCTTAAATAGTATTCTTAGTCTATAATACTACAGAGCAAAATAAGAAGTTATTTTTATCTGCATAAATTCAGAAGAAAAGAATGTCACTGAATGTCTTTTAGATTAGCTCTTTCTTTCACTAAAGTTGCCGTTTAGGATTGCAAACCAAAATGTCTTCTGTTCAGCACAGCTGTAGCCTTCAAAAAATGTCTCAGATGCGCTACCACCGAGCTAACTTCGGAACTGCAAGGTAGGGACCTGACCACAAGAGGTCAGGCAAACCCCAGAAATACCAAAGTATTTTAAAAGCATACTTATTCCAAAGGAATCATCTCTGTTTAATTTCAGTGCATAATTTCTATTTAATGTATGTATTGCCTCCAAAACAATCTGATGTGTCCTCAGCTACACACATCTCAAACTTAAGTAGAAAGACATTTAGCTTCCTGAGAACACCATAGGGGATTCCAAAGTATGCAGGCCATGAAGAACTTCCAAGTGCAATGTGCTACATACAGTATAACCTGCAGTATACTGGCAGGTTAGCCAGAACCAGCTTTTGAATATCTCCATTAGGGAGACTCCACAGCTCTCAGGGCAACCTGTGCCAGTGCTTGTTCACCAACACAGTACGGAAGTTCCTCCTGATTTCAGAGGAAACCTCCTGTGTTTTAGTTTGTGTCCATTGCCTCCTGTCCCCTGTGAAGAGCCTGACTCTGTCCTCTCCGCACCCTCCCTTCAGGTATTAATATTCAAACCAGCATTAATAAGTTCCCCCCAGGCCTTCCATTCCTTCAGCTAAGCAGTGCTAGCTCTCTCAGCCTTTCTTCATATGTGACATGCTCCAGTTCAAGGACCACGTGGTCCAGAAGCTTGAACAAGGGGCCTGGAGTGTGCAACTTTGAGAAAATCAATACTTTGAGTTGCAGCTCTTTAATTTGTCCCATACGGTGATAGAGTTTCTCTGTGTCTGTGATGTCGCAGTGTCTGGATCTGGGCATTCCTGCACTTACGGTGATGGCCACTTAAGAAATACAACATTGGAAACATATCCAACTCCCTCCTGTAGAAATTCTGTATCCAATGTCGAGTACCCTCCCTGAAGCAGGGTAGCTCTGCACTTTGATACCACAGGAGGTACTCATGACATGTTACGTTCACACTGTTCACACACACGCACATTCACAGCTACCTAGTTGGTACAAGACTTGGGAGACTAGCAGAGGCACGTATTGGTGTACCAGTGGTTTGAGGTAGCTGTTCAGGAAGACCCTCAAGGTCTTTCACTTCAGCGTGTGTGCATGTGTGTGTAATTTACATAGATAATTTTGTAGTCTTGCAAATAGCAGCCTTCTTGGACGTGGTCTGGGTTATACAATCCATTGCTGATGCTAGTGGATTTGGACAGATTCAGCAGACTCATTGGTCAGAGCTTATCAGTTTTTGTGGTTTCAGCAGGACTGCTAGTCTCTGGAGCTTATCAGTTCATGGGAGACTTTCACATGCTACCACTTGGCATGTACTTTCCATCTCTTCAGCCTGCTGTTTTCTACTACCTATTTCTCCATCCACACATATACCTGTAGAGCTATTCATGCAAATGAACACATAGGGGGCTTTTGTGACAGGATTTTCAGTTTCTCTCTAGTATGATATATAATTCTACTTGTTTTTCCACCAGTCTCAGCAGGGTAGGGTCTAGCGTAATGAACACATGAATCTTCAAAGTTTTTTGGTAGGAAGCTTTGAAAGGTAATTGATATTACTGAAAACTTACTATAAACCTCTCTCTGTGTCCTTTCTCCTTTTTTTTTTTTTTTTTTTTGATCATTATATTGATCATTTTTTATCATTGTTTCTCTTTTGCAGAGAAAACCATTGGGAATTGTTAAAGTGCTGTAGCATAGACTTTACACCAAGCTCAGCTTAATATAAAGAAGTGCTCTGATTCTTTTCCTCCCTCTCCCCCTGCCAGCGCATGCACAAATACACCCACACTGCCTTCAACAGTACTTTTTATCTCCTTAAGTACTTCTGTACAATTTCCATTCTAGGTGTATTGGAAAAGGCATGGATTTGGCTTTTTTGCAAGATAGTATCTCAAAATTTTTGAAACTGAAGCAACTTTGAAGAACACAAGTTGGTTTAACAAATTATATGGCACCTTCTTGGCATCTGATACAGGAAAGGGAAATGGACTGCTGATCATGTTAATGGTGGAGCAGAAGGAAACTTAGAACACCAACCACAACAGACTAGCAAAATAAAGATCAACGCTTGGTTATTTATATTCTTCAGGGAAAAAAAAAAAAAAAAAAGATAGAAAGGAAGAGTCATTCCTGAGGTGAGGGATCACACAGTTCTTGAAGCTGCCAGGCTTGGGGAGAAGAGTGAGGGTGCTCCTGGCAGAGGCTATGCCCTTGCTTACCAGGATGCAGACCTACAGCCTCTGAATGGGGTGGGCAAAACAGGGTACTGGTAACCACAGCACCAACCCTAAAAAAAAAAAAAAAAAAGAAGGGAATGGATCAGGCCCAGAGTCAGCTAGCACTGCTCAGGCAGGGACTTGATAACCAGGGCCAAGAAGACGTGAAGCTCCTGGGCCTACAGGCAGGGCCATGGGCCTCTGAGGCCTACTGGTGCCCTCAGGAGAATGAAGGCCTTGCATCCTGCAAGGTATTGATGTTTGGTAATGTCCTGAGTATCATGCATGCTATTTTTATAAAATTAAAAACAAACAAACAAACAAACAAAAAACACACAAACAAACAAACCTGTTTTTTAAAAACTGCTTTTTATATCGGCTGCTGCAAACGCCTAGTGATTCTATCAAAATCAAGTGAAATAACTGGCATGCAAATAGCTTAGTGGGAAGTAGGAAGAAGACTCCACTGCTTCACTTGATTAATGCATGTCCTTTCTCTGAGGATGATTTGAACTGCTTTTACACCTATAGAGGTGAGATGATCAGACGTAACCTTAAAGCAGTGCTAAATGCTTTATGGGCCTTACCTTGGTGATAAAGTGTGCTGGACCGATCTAATAATAATGAGCTGTTGTTACATTGTGAGGTGGAACAATTTACAGACATAATTTCATCATGCTAATATAGACATGACTGAATACAATGCTGACCTTGTTAAAAATTTGACCCCAAAAGGAGAATTCCAGCATGAGATGTCTGTGTATTATGTGAACTGTAAATAAGGTAACCAAGGAAAGGCTAAGGGTTAAATAAATATGACCATGACAAAATGTTAATGAGAACTGATGTCACTCTGACATAAATAAAATTCATCTGGCAGAATGGTAAGTGTCAAATACCCTAATATACAAATTTTGTGCAGGCTGGGAAAAATGACTGTATAAGGGGTTGTTAAAAGTTTTAAAGGGTATTTATCCTCCATGCTGTTTTCTGCTTATTAGTTTCCTCCTCAACGTCCAGCGTACTTAAAGGGCTAAGCAAGAGTATTGAAATAAATTACAAGTTAGTGTTCATTAACTAGCTTATCGTTCTGTAGCTAGGCTGAGAAACCACCATGCTTTTTGCATCTGCAGACATGCAGCTTCCTTGTACCAGTTTTAGAAGAGCTTGTTTAGCAGCAAGGTATGTGTGATTATTTACGGTCCCTTGAATTTCACAGTCTGGTGCTAAAACCATTTTACTACTTTCCTTAAATGACAAAGCAGTGAAAAGAAGAGATGAAACTGTAAGATTTCTGAATAAATGACATTTTAAGATACTTTGTTTGCATTATGTCTTCATTTAGATGTAAGTCTTTACGTGAGATCATAGCTGCTGGAATAGTCTAAATGTAACCCATGAAACCAACCAACAATTTGAACAGACTGCATCTCCAATTCAGATCTTTTTCTCATGTGATATACTATAGACCCTGTATAATAATAAAATGTACAAAAAATAAAATAAAATGTACAAAAAATAAAATAAAATAAAATATAAAATAAAATAAAATAAAATAAAATAAAATAAAATAAAATAAAATAAAAAAGCCAGAAACAAAAGGGAAATGGGCCATGTCTGAAGATGACTGAACCGTCTTCTGCTGATTTCTTTGGCTTCAAGATGTTCCTGGTTTTTCAAAGTGCAGTGGCCACTCAGTTATCTTGCTTCCTGCCATCTGTTTTATTGTGCATATATTAATAGTATGAACACACAAGTTTTTTGATGATATAGCTTAACAATTTTGTGTTACAAATAATAAATGTCTAAATCTAAAACCAAGCAAATAACCAAACCAAAACAAAAAACCTGCAATCAAACAGCCTAACCTGTGTAGCACAGGGCATTGGATTTCCCTGAATCGATCCCTGTTTAAATCAGACTTGTGGAAAATAGCTTTGATGTAAAGATTTGCAAAGACAGATCATGGCAATGGTCTGTTAATTAAGTAGCACAACATCTCTACAGCAGTCAAGCAGGGAATATAGGTTTAAGCTACATGGATAGGATTAAGCAAGTTCCATTTTTTTCCTTGATGCTAAATCTGGCAAATGCCTTCCAAAATGTGTTTATTTGTTGAACATCAGGAGGTGTAGATCAAGACAAGGATGAGGTGACATGGACTGAGGTGATCTGTTCTGCACTGACACATGCACTGTGTTTCACAGTGTCCTGTGTTTCAGTGTTTGTGTGCTGTAGGCACTGGCATTTTCACAGATGTGACATGGAGTGGCTGGGAGGTTAGACTGGTTGCATGGCAAGTCTTCTATCAGTGTTGCCCGAACCTGAGAAGTTAAAGTTTATAGTTGTTGACATTCATTCATGCGTAATTTAAGGTGTAATATCTATCACTAAATTTGAGTTTTCCTCAAGGTTACCAGGAGACAAGGTCTCATTTTAAACACTACCTTTGCATTGTTATTTTTGCTTTGTTTTGCTTCACATGTAGTGGTCTTCTGTTTGGCACATTCTCCATTCTTCATAGTCTCAGGAAGGCAATCTCAACATGGAGGACTCCCATATCATTGCTTGCCTTGTGTATTACCATGTGTCTTGAGTATCCTGTATTAATAATAATACGGAGCAGCTTTTTACTAATAGAATTACACCTAAATGGTTTTGTCTTGTCTTAGAGCATCTGCTATCTCCTCCCACATTCTTCCTTAAATCTTAATGGAGAATCTCAGAGAAAGTCCTGCTTCATAGTTAAACTAGCTCATCCAATTGATGCACTTTTTAAACACATTTATTTCTCTATGAATGGAAAATATGCTTAATTAGTTTGAAACACTTTTTTTATTGGAAAAATGGTTAAATATTTTAATTATATTCTGCACATTTTCTGGGTAAAGTTTATATTCACTGGCTTTTTTCTCTTCCCTCAAGTGTTAGCTTACTCACCTCTCCGCCAATTACAGCTGGGCAGCACTTGCCACAGAGATTCATAATTTTAGAAGAATTTCATGGAAACAGATGGCCCCAAGTTTTTTGTGCCTTTTTTTTTTCTTTTTCTTTTCCTTTGGTGAGGACTGCTGAACTCCTTTAGCATCTAATTTAAGAAATCTTTAAGCTGACAGCAGGATAGGACTTGTGCTATATTGGCATCCTCAGACATTAAAAAACATAATAAGTTTTTCAAATGTAATGAACTTTTAAATTTGCCTGGTAATTTTTGAAGCTCCAGGTGGCCTAATTTTCAAATGCTTCCCTGGAAAGATAAAAGCTAAGCACATTCCTTCCTTTCTAATAAAAGCTTAAATTTTCATGTAATGCTGGAGATTTGGAAATGGGTTTCATGGAAGGTATCATGTATTGTGAATTTTACAGAACAAACATGGAACTGTCTTTCCAGAAGTGATCATTTTTCCAGTAGTATGTGAAGGATTGTCCATTTACATTAACTGTCCACTGAGGAGGAGAAAGCATCTATTAGTAGGTGGGGAGAGGCGAAGGCGATAGCTTTACATCTTTATTGGATCTTGCTGGAGTGATTGAAGATGACACAATAGCTGAAGATGACACAGTGGGTGACAACAGTGATCTATCAGCTGGACACTGCCTTCCTCATCTGCCTCAGATGGAGGAGATCAAGCAAAAGTTTCAGTGACAACTAATTTCACTGCAAAGTTAGACATTAACTCATATCGCAGACATTCACTGACTTTGCAAAGATACGAGCAGCACTTTACACAGCACACTCTGTTAGCTCTGCTGCTGGCAGACCAGAGGTGAAGTGATCCCCTGCACAAGCACAACAGTGAATCCAGATGGCTACAAAATTGATGTGTTGACATTGATCTCAAATAAGTCTGCCTATAATAACTGCTAATTGCCATTCAAGCAATTTCTCCATCAGTTTTGAATGTAGTCCTGAGTCATCAATAATTTGTTTCTTCTCGATTAATTGAAAAGCAGACCAGCTTTTTACCATCCCTGGTGTAGCCCAGGGATGACAGGTCACACTGTTGTCGAACCACACTGAGACTGGTTGCATGTAGAAACACAGATCTGTTCCTTGGTGCACAGCATATTTCCTCTAATATATTTCCTCCCATGCTTCTGTGGATGGTGGTGAACTCTTTTTTTTTTTTTTTTTTTTTTTTTTTCATAGTGTGGGTGCACTGTAATATCTGCAGCATTGAGAAGCTGAAACAGCTTCTTTTGGGGCCGTCAGAACAAAGAAGTTTGCCTAAGTAGTGAAACAAACAAACAAGATAGAAAAAGAAAAGTTAGCCCAAAACAATGAGGGGAGAAAAAGAGAAAAGGAGAGAATAACGGTAATGATAAGGGGCATGGGAGAGGAAAAAAAAAAAAAAAAAAAAAAAAAAAAAAGTGGTTGAAAAAGAAGGCAAGAAATCAATGGGAGCAGGAGGAAAAAGAACCTAAAGAAAGGTGAGAGTGTATCTGCAGCTGGACAGCATCTGGAGCCCTTTTGAGGGAACACCCCACATCTCACAGCCTCACCAGCACCTCCATGCATTAAAAGGAGCTGTAAGTCTCCAACTGCATCTGAACCTCTTTGGGTGAAATGCGTTGCCTTTCTGCCAGCTCTGCTACCTGAAATAAAGTACATCTTCATGACTTCAGCAAGTCGTAAAGCTGTTCCTTACTGAGACAGATTTATTGGAGTAATATCTGGCGTTGGTTTGTTTTTATTTAAAAGGACTGTTTCTTTTTTTTTCTCACAGCCAAGCCAGAGAACGTGGCAGGGACCAGCAACACCACTTAGCATGCTGCAGCAGAGGGAGCCACATAATCACCTTCCTCCTCACTTAACATGTCTCAAGGAAGTCAACACTTGCTTACGTGGTTAGAAAATGATCTATAGAAATAAAAATGTGTGCTCAGGCCTTCCCCATCGCTGCACTTTGCTTTTTCACCAATTATGAAATCAGAACTGTCCAATTAGGAACATAATCAAAGAGAAAGACGGTGCACACAACCCCACTGTTCTGTTATGGGTCACTCTGTCTCATCTAACAGGTTAAATAGGTCTTAAACTACTTTCCAGCAATGCTGTGCTTACAGAAATACGCATTCTGCCTGTCTGCTGCAGTTACCAAAGCACTGAAGAAAAAGCACTAATTACAAGAGTATGTAATGTGCTTTATATTGGTCTCAGGATAACGATGTTTATTTGTCTGTTTGCTTGTTTAATCTCTTATCTTTCATTAAGATGATATTCTGCTTGCTAGGACACTGGATACCTCCATGTGCTTCATACAGTAAGATAATGAAATAAATAACCTAAATAGAGATATAGTTTCTGATGACACTGGTATCATTTTAAAGTTTTTACTATCTTTATGCTGTACTTCTTTTACAATAAATTACTGTTAGAAAGCCATTACAACTTTGAGATCCTTTTATATAGGAAAAAAAAAAATCTAATAATTCTAACAAAATTCTATAAATTATTCTTTCTTATACCCTCCTACATAATGTTTTGAGACTACAAGACTACAGAATCTGGCTAGCCTGATTTGTTACTACTTGGCCTTTTCCAGAGCAGTTGCTATGTTAAAACAAAATAGTATGTTGTAATATTTTAGCTTTCATAACCTTTTAGGTCATTTGTGTAACAGTACAAAGCTCTAATACAAGATAATTTCTTAGGAAAATTCCAAGTTTACACATTATTGTAAAGCCATAAGCTGGTTTTTCTCCTTGTTACGGTTGGTAGCATTTTTTAATCCTGCCGGTATGTACACTTAGTAGTGAGTTCTTAATAAATGTTTTTCATTTTTGCCATGCTGAAATTGCCTTTCTCTTGGCCTACACATTTTCACACTCTTAACTTTTTGTCCCTCTTTCCCTTATTTCTCTTGGTGAAATGCAGCCCAGTTCTTATTTGTACTGTTCAATCTATCTCTAAAATTATGTGTTAAATAAGAGTTCCCCTGCCAACAATAACAATAACAAAGTTTTATAAAGTAAAAGTTGGATGATTATTCATTTTGAAGTATAGAGGAAGGTAACAGGAAAAAAAATGAAGCTAGGTGAAATTCTTTCTGACTGATGAATGATTTTTCTTAGGTTTGCTAAGTAGCACATTAACATTGCATAGGCATTATTAAATTCTTAAGAGTACATCACTGCCATGTAAATTTCCTTGAGGCATGTGGTTAGATCACTAAGTATTTGCGTTTGTCTTTTGAAAGAGTGATTCATACATAGCTGATCATAATTTCACATCAGATATACACTCTGTGCACCCCCCCATCCTCCCTGATGTTTTGGTCATGTTAGGAATGTTTTAACAATTCGTGTCCATAAAGAACAGTCCTGTCTGCCTCTGGGTCCTGCACTGGCAATTGAATTCTTGAACCACAGATGCAGTGTGTCCCAGTCTCCCCCTCATTCTAGTCAATTTATCAAGTCTTCAGAAAATAGTCCTCAAATTTATGAACCTGTTTGCTTTTGTTATTCCAGACTTCTATTTCTAACAGTTACAGCCTTTTTTTTTTTTTTTTGTCTTCTTCGAGATTAATTTAACACTGCTATAGGTGGGACTGTCCCTGTGAATGGCTAGTGAGGAATGTTTTAATTACTGGTGAAGTGTCAATAAGAAAGCTATTTGTGTTTGTATGAAGTCTTTGATGTCTGGGGGTTTCAGAACAACGGATAACGACTAGTGACTGTTATGGGATACTATGCAAGCCTCTGATATCTGGCCAGGTGGCCAAGAGATTAAAAAGAAGAAAAAAAAGAAGCTGAAGGACGTCTGGGAGACAAGACCTGCAGGGGATGCTGTATAAACTTGACACGGTGCCAAGGAGTAAAAAGGGGAAGGACACGAAAAAAACTTGGAGGGGAAGACTACGAGCCTTCAGCATGAAAGACCCCTAGAGACCCCCAGAGGGACCACCGGAGACTGATGTACATGCTCCAGTAGGAGGGACTGGACCCCGGAAGCTAATTATAATAACCTGTTTTTTTTAGAAGTAGTAACGAATATGTATCAGTCTAGGAGTATAAAAATCAGCTACTTGATGTGGCTGGTGTGCGTCCTGGTGGAGCGGAGACTCCCAGTGCACCCAGCGCTGTTTGCTTACCTCTATTCTTTTAATAAATCCTATTTTTTTATTTAATCCTAATTTGAAGACTGAGCCATTTCTAACAGTCATAATCTTACTAACAGGTTATAAGTAGAAGTTATCCAAAGATGAATGTGATAAGAGGCATATTCAGAAATAACACTCCAGCCCTTACAGATATAACAACCACAAACAAGGTCTCACACAACACAATTCTGCTTTTAAGAAGATTGATATCTAAAAGAGGATTACTGCAAATTACCAGGTTAGATTCTAGTTTACATCAGCCTAATAGTATGGAAAGAGCATGATGGATATGTCAGTATGTAAGTGAGAAAAAAAACAGTTTGAAAATCTGATTTTATATCGTTTAGAGAGGAAGAAGTGTGAATTACCCTCAGAAGACTTATCTGCGTATTTGATTTATTCTCTGTGCATTAATTACAATATTCTACTTTCATACGCAGTCAAGTAATGGGATACATGATACCATAGCATATACAATTTTGTTTAAAGCTGCAAATGGAGAGATTTAAACATAAAAGTAACTAAAGCTTTCCATGCAAATTAATCATTTGCTGGTAATGCAATTTGAAATCAACTGGAACTCCTTGCAAATTCATACGTGAATTTAATCAGTAATTTTCAGCCTCAAATATAGAAAAATCCCTTAATGTGTGAAACAGACTGTTTTAATGTAATATTTCATAAAGAGAAGTACCATTTTTCCATTTTAAATTAAGGTTATATTTCAAAATCAAGTTATTATTTAATATTTAAAATGGTGTGAAAGTATGTGAAAATCTAATGAAATAATAATACTGGATTTCAATGTTGTTCAGTTTGACCTAACAATCATTGTTATTTTCTATTTTGATCATGATGAAACCATAGACTTTTCTTTTGAGTAGGACTAAAACAATCAGCTTTTAAAAATCAAGTATTTTTACTTCCTGCAGAGAAGGACCTGTGGGTTCTGGTGGATGAAAAGCTTGACACGAGCCAGCAGTGTGTGCTTGCAGCCCCGAAGGCCAACTGCGTCCTGGGCTGCATCAACAGAGGGGTGGGCAGCAGGGCAAGGGAAGGGATTGTGCTCCTCTGCTCTGACCTCGTGAGGCCCTGCTTGGAGTGCTGCATCCAGGTGTGGGGAACCCAGAACAACAAACACATGGACCATAAGAGCAGGTCTAGACAAGAGCCATGAAGATGATCACAGGGCTGAAGCACCTATGAAGAGCATTCCTCCTGTGAAGAAAGGCTGAGAGAACTGGGGATGTTCAGCCTGGAGAAGAGAAGTCTTCAGAAAGACATTATTGCAGCCTTTCAGTACATAAAGGGGGCTCAGAAAACAAGATGGAGAACTACTTTTTACAAGGGCAAATAGTGACAGAACAAGGAGGAACAGCTCCAGCTGAATGGAGCTATAGTTTAGGAAGGAAGCATTGATCTGGCAAAAGGAGTAAGGTGTTTCTTAGAGCTTTAAATGTCAACAAAACAAAATAAAACAACAACAAAAAGCAAACAAACATAAACCCCAAACCCTACAACTGAATAACATCTGGAGACTCGACTCACTAGCAGACTGTGCAGTATAAATCACTGTCAAAAACTGCTCCAGAACAGGTCTTCATGCATAACCAAACAGCAGCATTTTGCATTCACTTCGTCTTCTAAGTGTCCTTTAAAATATGTATTGCTGTAGATCTTTGTTGCTCCACTGATAAACAGGTACAGATGTTTTATGCAGAGCAACAGCCAGTGTCTCCCTCATTTCGTTTTTTTTCTCCTAACTTTTCATAAAATGGAATCACAGAATGGTTTGGGTTGGAAGGGACCTTAAAGAGCATCTAGTTTCAGCCCCCCTGCCATGGGCAGGGACATCTCCCACTAGAACAAGTTGCTCAAACCCCATCCAATCTGGCTTTGAACACCTCCAGGGATGGGGCATCCACAACTTCTGTGTTCCAGTGCCTCACTACCCTCACTGTAAAGAATTTCTTCTAAATACTGAATCGAAACCTACCCTCTCTTAGTTTAAAGCATTTTTTTTCTTGGACTCCTCCAGGGTGTTCTTCTTTTCCTGTTCTTCCAAACCAATGCAATGTTTCTCTATTTTTTACAGTTTTTATGAGTCACATTCTCCTCTGAGTTACAGTAGTAAAAAACCTAGTGTCATTGGATTTACACAAAATTAGCTGGTCAGAAGTGCTCTCCTGGCACCTGAGCTGGGCTACTGGGATTGCTTTCAGCAGCTATCATCCATCCTCGGAGGGATGCTACTGCCCCTGCAGTATTTCTGACCTCAGCTGTTGGCAGGGCAACACACTGAATGATTCAGTAAAGCCAAGTACCTCAGCTAACACAGCGCAAATCTGCATTCCTGGTTATGCCCACGGATCTTGGAGAGGCCGTAACATTGAGGGGGAGGAGGAGGTGAGCAGCTTCAACAGCTCCAATCGGAGCTACAGCAGAGAATCAGGGTAAGGCCTGTGTTGCCGTTTCTCTTCTTTTTACATTTACTGTTTGTCAATTTATTTCCTTTCTCCTCTTCCAGCTTCTTTTCTTCAGAAATAGTAGCCATAAAAATAGGGTTAATGAGAAAGAAGTAAAAATAAATAGAAATGAACAAACATACACGTTTAATTCTGTTCATAGTTGTAAGTCGAGATGCTTTATCATGCCTACTTTTTTCAATTTTATTTTCTTTTCACTCCCTGTTAAGATTTTCTTTATTCTGCTGGCCAATCGGATACCAAAGGTCACATTAAGTGCAGCATGAGATAAAGACCTCAGTCAGTTAAATGTCATGGTTACTTCTAGTAAATCAGTAATGGGCATATTTTTAGTCCCTTGAGAATACACTGTCAGATCACAAATGTTCAAACCAACTACTGTTAGCTCATTAGCAGCCAAGCAATTAAAACAGCTTGGCCCAAAGAGGAAAGAAATCTAAAAGCCTTCATTAATGGCAAAACCACTTAAATGATAACAGATGAAAATAGTAACAAATATCAAAAGGCCAGATGATGGCTCCAGTTACAGCACATAAATGAGTTTAAAAGATGGAAATGAGCCAATTCTATAAACTGAGAGTAAAGCAGGCTGATAACAGGATGGCTCAAAGGAATCAATAGGCTTTATTAATTCTATTTTTTCTGCAGAGTTACAGCTATTTTCTGCTTCTGGCTCTAACTACATAATTGTTAATCACAGCTTCCTGACAGATCCAGCTCTTTCCCTTATCCCCATGTGTACTTCCAGGGGTCCTTACGCAGAAAAATAGTAGTTTATCAGGCTGTGCAACACTCATGAACTTTCAACACTACACAGCATTAGCTTGAGTTTTTACATCTCCTTATTAGACAGCATTTGCAGCCCAGGGTGGCTAGAAAAAGAGGATTCAGAGCCCATAGGTATGGCCAACAAGCCTTCCATTGCTCCATACTCAGTAGCCTTCTGTCATAGTCCTACATGCTCAGTGGAAGTAGCCATGGAAAACAGGAACTTTTTAATTTAAGAGAGGAGGCAAGAGCAACAGGAGAACCTGTAATAGATGCATTAACTTGCAGGGCACATTGACTTAGTGAGTTGGCAGGACTTGCCACGGTTATCTGATCCTGAATTTTCATTGTTTTTGCATGCCTGGTTGTCACTAGCTTTGCTGGGATCCTGGCTTCAGGGATAAATACCAAATGAAAATGTATTCTGGAGTTCACACTCTTTAGGGCACATTTCACACTCCCAGGCATATCACATTGCATCAATTTCATATTTTAAAGAGTTTCTTCTTCCTTTAAAGCTATTTGTAAAGGCAAGGAGCTTACCATATCTGGATTCTGATAGAATCATATGATACTGTGAGCTGAAGCCCAAAATAAGTGTATTATATAGCCTTGCCCATAAAATTACTGAAGGATTTACAGTATTCCCTAAATGTTCCCACAGAGAAACAACAGTACTAGTACAAGAGCTAACATTATTGTAAGTCATTTAAACAATACAGGGATTACAAAACTGGGTAAAATCTGCCATGTGCATTGCACTGTGTCAGCTCAAATGCTGCTGAAAGATTTCTGTCCCAGGAATCCCAGACTGGCAGTCGGGGGATGGCTGCTTCCTCACTGGAGACATGTTGTAGGAATCTGGTAGGCTATTGTCCTTTCATGCTCTGTGACAGTAATGGGCAAGAAGAGCAGGAAGAATCATGCAATTACAGGAAATGTAAACCTTGCTTTGCAGCATAGCTATGTAGACTTTCCCTGCAGAGATGCCATTCTGTGCATACATGTCTCAGGAGTTCAAGCTACCTGGCATGATCAGTGAAGCAAGAGATCAAAGGTTTCTAGGAACAAAATAGCCACCCTACTTTCTTTTAGCATGACACCGACAAATGCTATCTTGCTTCAAGGAAAAACTGTCTTACACCCGCCAAAACTGTATCATTTATTTATTTATTATGGTAAAAAGACTCACCTGCTTGTTCAGGTTCAAACCAGGTATTAATGCATGCTGACAGTCTGACAGCCAAAGTGTGTTCAGATTCTTCAACTATAAACTTTATTTTACGTGGCGTTGTTCAAAGCAACCAGTTTAATTATTGCTGGGATGTAGGTTAAAGAACTTTTAAGGGATAATATATCAACCACAATAAGGACTCTTCATCAGCTAACAAAAGAAATATCAACTGTATGGGTAGGGAAAGTAATTATTTCTAATATTGTACAGAAAAGAACAGCTCAAGTCCTCTTAGTACTTCACATTTGTAGAATAATCTTTGAAGTAACAATTTCCATTTATAGTAAATCTCTGACACTTCTTTCTATTTTGTTATCTACTAAGAAGGAATTACTATATAGGTCTTACAAGAGTTTAATTCATAATAGGGGTCAAGATATGCTGCTCTACTTTTGCAAAAATAATTTGGAGACAGAGTTGGTATGCAATCTACATGTCAGAGCAAGCAAATAAATGTAGGTAACATAAAAATTACTTACCCAACAAATCCAACCATGTACCACAAAAGTTGCATTTTGTATTAAGAAATTTTTGAAGCTAGTGTTTTTAGTGGTCAGATTCTGTCTTCAAGTAGCTTTCACCAGACAGAAGGAATTCCTCACTGATTGGATTTGCTAGGCCCAGCTCATACTCCCTGAACAAAATTTGCATAGTACCATAATAAATACTGGGAAAGAAAAAGAAAAGAAGGGAGCACCAGCAAATAACAAATTTAAAAATAGTCCCTGAGATATATTAATAAGAATTGTTAGACAAAGAAAACATGATTGCATGAATCTGATATCAACCCTGAATTGCATTTAGTGAATCAGTTTTTTAGAAGCTTGCAATACCTTCTCAGTTAGCTGCCACAGGCATTCTACTAAGTTTGAGTTCATAAATAACTTACAAGAGTTAGTCTCCCTCTTGCCAAAAATTCAAATTCAAATTCAAAAATTACAGAAATATTCTGGTAATTTCTAGTGGTGGGAAGCTCTTCACTTTCTGAAACGTGTTCTGTGGTCATGAATATGTGCTGTAATTTTCTGACCATCAGCATTACATTTGCTTGCCTTGCCCAGCTGTGTCTGTAAATAGATTGAGATTCAGGGGATTTTTCTTCCTGTAGTTAGTTTGTTTCCAGAGGCGCTGGTGAATAAATAAATAAATAAATAAATAAATAAACTGAAGTATTAAGATCTAGGTTATAAGAACCAAGTAGTGAACAACAACCATGATTCCTTTCCCTTAGTCTTTCTTTATAGCATTTCCACACGTATAGTAGTGTTAGAGCTGGAACTTGTGCAAGCAAAGGAGCAAATTAATTTTGAAATACAGCAGGAGATGGCACAAAGCCCTTTAAACACAAAACATAAAAATAACAACAAGGTATTATTAAAATTCTATGTAATATATATATAAATAAATATATAAATATGTAAAAAGTCCTGCACATCCACCCAGCTTTCTGCTCTCAGGAGTACGGTAACTACCTATACCTTGCCCTGGCATGGGGCTTGAAAGTGGCCAGATGCAGGAGATCTGCAGTGATCTGTGATATGACAGTTATATATTGCACTCTGGTAACAGTGACCATTCTTTGGAACAACTTTTATCTTGCTGCAATAAGCCTTGTGATTTTCAGAGAAAAATAGTTTAACTTCACCCAATGAATTTCTTTTCCCGTAAATTGTCATGGAGCAAAGTTAGATTTTTCCCCTGATTTTTAGTGTTCTCATGTTTCTCACTCTGATTATTTCAGGTGTTTCCAGTACTATAAGATTTAAAACAAGAGTAACATTACTGTTGGTCTAAGAGAATGAGCAAGGGCAATAAGGAGAAAAAACACATTTTATCAGCCAGGCATGGAAAACCAGAAAATCTTTCAAGCAGTTAAAAATGGCTGAGTGTTTTAATGAAATAACACATTAGGCCTCCCATGAGAACATAGGGTTACCTGTTATCCAGTTGTGTTTTCAGTCACTCATGAATTTAAACAGCATAACATGACTTTGAGCAGTCCCAACACAGTCAGTAGTGCCTGTGGTCTCAAATGTTCATTTTCCACTGCAGGATGATTATGAAACTTTTTACTCCTCAGTTTTCTATCAGTTATTACCTGGCATTCTTTACCTGTGGTTCTATCTTCTTTACCTGATTTTCTTTCTCCTGTAAAATAAGCAGAGCCCTTATGTATGACTTGCCTCTGTTTCTTAAATTCCGTGTAGTAAATGCATACTTTAGTGTGTGCAGTAAATTATTATGAAATATTATTTCAGCTTTACATTTTAAAAACAATGCTCATAAGTGTGTTCACTTTATTGCTTTGTTTCTCTTCCATTTATTCTCTCCTCACCTCTCAGATCAGTGGCTTTTCTTAGAATGGCTTGTCTGCCTGTCATACAGTGTAACTTAGTGTACCACTGCCTTTCAGCAGCCTCAGACATTTACATTTGAAAAAAATCATGAACTCTCAGAGTACAGAATGGCTTTCAGCAAGAGAAATGTCACTGGAAAGTGAAGATTTTATCTACAAATGAGATGCAATACCAATTTAAATGTCTCTTGCACTGTCATACACATTGTGCCTCAGTCCTGACCTACAGATTGGAATTTGCAGCTAGTTGCATGATAACTTCCAATTTTCCCATGGCATCTCGTGGTCTGTGCTAGGAACCAACAGTCTCTACCTTTACAAGGGACAATGGCTCTTGGACACCAGGCTTTCAACTAGAGCAATATGGTACTTTGAACTTCTGCCTTTCCTACCCATTCAAATTAATTCCCTTATCAATTAACTGCATGTCCATTAATCAACAAAAGACACAGGATTTAAAAAAAAAAAAAAAAAAGATTATTTTTTCCTCCTGCTTTTTTGCGACCATGTTCATTTTTCTTACGTTTGAAGACTCTGGACATTACAATGAAGTGTTGAGGTACTAATGACAGGCAGAGAATTGCAGCCTGTCTTTTCACAGGGTTACTGTTTCATTTCAGTTTGAGCTCAGCATATTATAGCTAAGACTTGAAATTATTACAGGTGAAAAAAGACTTTTTGAGGCAGACTGTTCAAAATTTTTGAGCTTTGAGAAAAATGGGATTGATATACTACAGCCACGTTATGTGTTTTTGCAATACAAAATTGTCCACGTGTGATGATTAGTAGCAATGGGTATATGAGGTAATAGGTGTCTGCAGTACTTCACAAGGGATTTTAAAAACATCACTTAAAGTCCTGAGGTTTTCTCAGTCTGATTCCACAGCCAACATGCAGAGCTTTGCCATCTGTGGTGTCACAACAGCTATGATGAAAATGTTATAAACATAGTACAGATAATTACCAAAATAAATAGGTAGATGGACTTAATTATGCTGCCTCTCATAGCTGCAAAAGGAAACATACAACAATCCCCAACTTACATAAAGTCATTGACACACAAAACTAGTTTTGGTTCTAGACTGAAAAATCGAGGCTTTGATCAAACCTAATTTTTTTGACCAACCTTTGCCCAAGAACTTGTTTATCAAATGCAATTTTCTATTAGGATTTCACTCTGTTACATTGAAAAAATTTTATTAAAGCAAGACAGTGACTCCCTGTAATTATTTGGATGGCAGGTAACATGGGCTCGTATGGGCATACATCTGGCTGGTGGCCAGTCACAAGCAGTGTTCCCCAGGGCTCAGTTCTAGCATTGCTTCTGCTCAACATCGTTATCAATGACCCGGATGCAGGAGCTGAATGCTTCCTTAGGAAGTTCACTGACTAGTAAACTGCGAGATGCTGCTCACTCTACTGAGGGACGAGGGGCCTTGTTGACGGATTAAGATATGTTCAGCGTGCTGCACCTACTAGTTGTCGCACTCTTAGCCTGTATGTATTTGCTTTAAGAAAAAAATTTCCCTGATGGGAAGAATGGTTCTTTCTCCTTCATCATTTTTTCCAGGACTGAGCAGGATTCAGTGCAGAATCCACTGATAAGGATTTAATACATATCAAAGGAAGACCCACAGAGGGTGATTTCAGCAAATGCCTGCTGCAGTGCCTCCTGCTACCTTAATATGACCAAAGAGAGCTGAGTCAAGCAGGTTTTTGCCTTTTCTCCTGCTACCTGCCAAGACGTTTTTAGCAATATGCCTCTCAGTCCCTGCCAACTTCATTCTTAGTGAAATCCTAATAACTGCTGGCTATTGCTCTGGATGGTGGTTTCTACTTTCAGGCTGATTCTGCTTGTCTGCTAAAGCCTGACTCCAGGGACATACATCATGCTGTCTCAGTGGCAGGTTGGCAGTGTTTTGAATACTTCTTGAACTTGATTCAGGCAGAGCTTACCCATGGGACAGCTTAGGCTGCCAGCAAGGAGAATCCAGCATGTTTCACATACTGTGGGCCAGATCCCTCTTGGGTATTCATCTCCTGCACACTGAAAGCTTGCTGCTTTTCCCTGGGCGAACAAGTGGTAGGGCCATAGCCAAGGTGGAGCAAGAAGGTGTACACAGTGCACCCATGAGGTGAGTATCAAGAGGAGGCATATATGTTGAAAAGTCTGTAATTCCTGCTGGTGCCTACTCAGCAGGCGGACCATGTAGTAATGACAGTGAGGAAGTGGGAATAAATGGGAGCCAGGAGTGAGGAGAGGAAGAGAGGCAAGTGAGAGATGTGGAAGTGCTACATCTCCCCCACACTCTTGTTCTGCTCTAAATCTTATCTATTCTCCCATCTTCTTGATGCAGGTAGAAGTAGGGTGAATATGGTGTACCCCGCCTGCACAGCCGAAACATGGCATAACTTTTTTTCCTTCCTTCTACCATGCACTCAAGCTCACTCCCAGGTGGAGTTGAAGGACATGACTTGCTGAGTCAGGGAGCCTGAGGCAAAGGAACCTTCCTCAGGGTAGCCCTGTCTTTTATCCCAGCTGTTCCATGATGCCTGTGTGTTGTACAGTGTTCAAGAAATGCAGCAGCTTGTAAATATAATAGGACTTGATAATTCTAAGACTACAGTTATTAGGTTAGCATATAGAAGTGATAATTATGGGCAGCTCAACTTTGTGTTAGTTAGGCCAATTGGCAATTGTGGGATCAGAAAATATCAGATGAACAAGACAGAGACCCAGGGCTTCCATGGTCAGAATGCTAGGAAAAACAACCTGGGTACAAAACAGCCAGCAAATATGCATTTTATCTAACTAAAGTTGAGACAATATGTTACAATCATATCCAAATGTCATTTATAGTTTGAGCTATTTTATAGCCTCGGCTATAATAATGAGAGGACTGGCACTCTGGCCATACCCCTCTGGCCCTGAACCCATGCTGATGTGGAACTGTCTGCCCACAGATTTCCAAACACTACTTGAAATGCAGAACTTAGCTAAGGCAAAACTGTGTCAAAATAGGTTCTTTCCTTGTTAGCATTTCTTTCATACAATCTGAACTCGATTTTGTGTATCTACCTTTCTTCTTCTTCTTTTTTTTTTTTTTAACATTTGTTTTTATTTTCTTTCTGTATTCACAGAGTCAGAATTTACATATACCAGTGCAACATGACTGCCAATGTCACATCTGTTTTGCACTGTTCTTTATTTACCCATTCTGCTACATAATTAGACAGTAGAGTACATTTTTTTTACCTGTTGCCATGAAAAAAAATCATCTTTTGAAATAAGTCTCTGAACTCTTTATTTTTTCCTACTTGGAGCTGGAATTACACATAGAGACTGGCGGAGGGCTCTGCCGGCTCCTGAGCTAATACAGACAATGAAGGCCAAGTAGAGCAAAACAGATGGGCTTCAAGGGGTGGGAAAGTACCCAGTCCATCAGTCTATTTAACATTTGGAAGCTTAGGATGGCATTTATTTCAGTTAATTTTTTAATTCTGCTAGGCTTTCAGTGACTTAGTGCTGCTTTCCTGTGCCCAGGAGACTCTTTCTGTTAGTGTGCTTCATATCTTTAATTAAAAGACTACTCAGAAGTGCCTTACTGACTTTTGCCCAGCCAGGGCTGCCATATGCTTCCCCTCTTTGCTTATCTAATCCATGCTACAGGCACTTAAAGAGTGTGTCAGTGCTAAAGCAAATGCATCTCTCCTTTGAGGACCTTAGCTAATATCTAATGATTAAACCATACCTTGTCATTTCCTGGGACCTGTTGTCTTGTTGGATCTCACAAAGTCCTTAGCAGCTGTAACTTCCCCCTGCTGAGCCACTAGCAGCCATGAATCTTGCTGGCATTATATCTCACTGAGTGGATCTTCCCAAGCTGTACCTGTTAATCAAATAAGACCCAGAAGCAAACTTCAATAAAGGCTACTTGCAAGAAGAGCACTAAATCCTCTCTAACAGTTTGTAATCCTTATGTTTCTGGATTGTGTTTTCCTTGCCAAAATACCCATAGCTTTAGTGTTATGACTCTGGTACCATTCTATGATTCTGTGTCACTGGCTTCTGGGTTATGTACAGAGATGTGTCAAGTATATTGTCTGTGCCATCCATCAAATGTTGCTGCTAGGTATGAGGTTTTTGCCTACCAGTACATATGTTCATTGAGCTTATAAGAAAAGTACTTATCACTTTCACACTGTTCTCTGCTGTTTTATAGTTTTTATCAGCCTCTTGCTATACTAAGTTCTTAGTTTAGTCTTTTATCTGGGAAGACTGTTTTGACAATCTACAGGGTTTGGATTTGCTTTCGTTGTACAGTGCCATGTCTTCTTGGCTGACAATACCTGCAAACCCATGGACATGTTACTTGGATGGAGAGGTGGGTCCAGGAAGGGTGTTCCAGACACCTCTTGCATTATGAGGAAGCAATCTGTGTCAAAATGCTATAGTTTGCCATGCTCCTTACCATGCCATACTCCTTGCCTTGCCTGGTAACTGGAGTTGTTCACAGGCTAAGGAGGAATGGAAATGTTACCTGCAAGCAATTAACTCACAGCATATAACCTCCCATTTGTCAAAGGTATCAAACAGCAAGCCACATAGAGGTGGTGGATGAAGGTACCCTTAGATAGCACTTCCTTTTCAATGCCCAAAGTTTTTGCACAGTTCACTTCCCCAATTTTGACGTTGATTGCTGTAATTTTACCTATTTCACAGTTTGATGTCTCATCTGGACAAACAGGCAAATCAGCAGAGCTCTGGAAAAACCTCAGGTGGCAAAGCTGGAAGCCTGAGTCACATATACAGTTAGGCAAAATAGGTCAGGGAAAATAAAAGAGGAGAAATGCAACAGTCAGTTTGAGATCTGTGATTGATTTACACAAGCAAAAAGAATGGTTTGTACTCTCACCCACAAGCGGGCTGCTGGTCCTTGACATTGAGTGACCACCCAGAGCTCCAGATTAAAGCTAGAGATGTTTCTAAGCGGATGGAGATCTTTCTGAGTCACTTCCTGGAATGAGGAGAGGCTGCCTGTGTCAAGCAAAGTCTCTGCGTCCCTGTGGCTGAAGATGCTGTACAAGATGTTTCTCTTTGCTCTACTGGCCAAGGAGTGGGTAATGGTCTTATTGAACCAGGCAATCACTAGGAACAGTCCTGCCCTGATGACACTGTGCTCTGTCCCTTCCTGGCTTGGCTGCAAAACTGTTTTTTCTTGCTTCCCCTCACCCCAATCCCCTTTGCCTCCAGTGGAGTCCTGTACTTGGTTTCTGGCATGTTTATTTTGGTAATACCACACAGACTTCACACATAACCTGTTTCCTGCCTGCCCAGTTGTTTTCTTGTTGTTGTTATTTTGCTTTGCTTTGTTTTGCTTGTTTTTCTTTAATCAGGTAATGCCAAACTGGTAATTCAAAAATTTTAAAGGGCAAAGTGGCAGGGCAGGAGGTTATGATGTGCTACAATTACTCTGTGGTCAGTGTAGCTTTTGTAGCTGGGCTTCATTTCATTTTAAAATTGCTTTCCTCCATTAGTAAAGTTTTTTTTTTTTTTTTTTTTTTTTAATGATGACTGATGTTTTTATCAGATTTTTATTTTTTTTTGAAGTAGGGAAGGAATTTATTTAATTTCTCTATTGCTGTGTAAATGTTATAATGCATGGTATTTTACAAGTACTTCAGTAGGAAGGTTGATAGAAAAAAAGGGGTCATTTTTATAATCATCTTCCAGAACAGTAAAGAGTGTATTGTCACTGACAAAAGAAGGAGGAAAAGCACCAAGCACAGAAGAATGAGTAATATAAGTCTGTCTTCATGTCAAATAAAAACTAATTTTATATTATGTTATATTTTTAAAACAACGCTTGACTGCTTATAGTGCTTATTTCAGCAGAAGGTAACAGGAGTTTTGTAAACATATTTCTAACTAAATACTTGACTATGTAGGACCAAGCCACAAGAAATGCTGAGAAGTGTTGTGTTCCTATGACAGTTCAGAGAATTAAAAGGCACCAATCTCCTTTCAGAAACTGGACCTTAAACTCTCCCACATGCAAATTTAGTCCAATTAGAAAATTTCCTTTTCATTTTGAGGATGGGTCATCTAACAAGTAAGCCTGTTTGCTTGAAGAGCGCCAGCAACAAAGCACTCTGGTTTACCAAGATCAAGGCTTGAAAGGACTCTTATAATGAAACTAATCCTGGAATCATTCTACCCTGATGGAAACACGCTACACTCATCCTCTGTAACAATTTGCAGACCAGAAGTGGTATCCTGGTACATAATGAGAGGTGCCTTTGATTTCAGAAATGCAGAGGTCTGAGAGCTTTTTTAATTGCAGCCCACTGGCCTTTGGTGCCACATCTGCAGCACAAAGGACGTCAGTGAGACATCCTGCCTTGGCTCATTCTTCCTGTGTTTAAAATGGCTGTCCATTATAGCAGCAGTGCATCACTTCACCAACAATTCCTCTTGGATTGAGGATTTTGGTGTGAGAAAACGGTGCTCCTGCAGTACCCACTCACCTTATTGCTTGTAGGAGTCACAGAAATGCTTTGGGTATCTTCCCCTTTCTATTCCAGGCTCTTCTGATGATGAACTAGTCTGCATGGCAGGAGGCCATTTCATCTGCTTTAATTACCTCTTGAGCAAAAGTTCTGCCCTAATATCCTACAGACATCATGGCTTTGGGAAATTCCTTAAACTTCTCCCAATCCTCCTCCCACAGGGTCGTTAGCTGTGCTCTGAGTAGGAGGTGACTAACTCTCACTCTATCCAACTGTAAAATTTAAGAGATTACATTTACATGTACATTCCAGAAATTCATGGCTCAGGGAAAATGAATCAAGGGATAAAAATGAATATGTAAAGTGACAAACAAAAGTGAATATGATCTGAACAGGAAATCTTCTGTGCGGGGATTTTCAATTTGATTTTGTAACAAGAGAAACTACCAAGCACAATAACCTGTAATTAAGATAAAAAGTCAGGAAAAAAGTTTTCAATAGTTTATGCCTGGATTGAAAAAATGCTACTTGCCTGGGCAGTGTTAATTCTTAATTAAGAGGTATGTGAGTTACCATTGGTTATGCCTTGAGCCACAAGTTAAGTTTTGCTGGGAGCTGGGAGTAACCCCCAGCATGGATCTCTGTGCTTGGGAAAAAAAATAATAATAAAAATTAAAATTAAATAGTACAGAGGATGGGTGGCTGCTTAGGGAGAGATAAGGGAAAAAGAGCAATACAGAGGAAAGAGACCGGATGGAGGATGAAGGAGTTGCCTTCTTTTTTTAGTTTGTTCATGGATTTCTCCAAATAGAAACCTTTCAATAATAGTTTGCTTTAGATTTTGTCTATGGAACTTTTTCAAAGTGAAAGTGGCCTTTGACAGCACCCTGTGTTCTTACAGTGATGGAGAGCTGAGTATCAGAATGAACTATTTGTCTGTCTCCTATATTCCTTTGTATCAAGTAAAGAATTAGGCTTGTCACTGCAGGGAAAATCATGCTGACATATGATACGCTGAGCTTTGAGAAGATGCACAGGATGCTTCAAGCATTTTTTTGTTTTGTTTCTTTGTTCCTCTGCTTAGCTGCATTCCTCAGTAAGTGGGGCAGAGCTATATGCAGCTTGTCAGAAGTGCCTCTCCTAACTGTATTTTTCCATACTGTAGCAGTTACGTCATTGACTACAATCTTCTGGCAGCTAGAAGGTGGAGACGTGAGGCAGGCTACTAAGATAAATGCAACTTTTAAGCAAATGAGTTATTTTCATCCAGTGCAAATGTTGTAGTGACTGTGTTTTCCCACAACTGCAATATGTTAACCTGTAAACAATACACTGAAGGGGCTGGTATTTAATTTTAGGGTGAATATCAAATGGATGTATATAGGCCCCAGGTCCAACCAAGGAAGGTAACAGAGTTGGGCTTCTTTGCTTATTTTTCAGTTCTGTTTATGAATTTAGCATTTACTGAGACTCTTTTTTTTTTTTTTTTTTTTTTCTAAGAACAGTTTTGCTATGCGGGCTCATGACCTTGTTTTGTTCTGTGTGATCTAGTAAAGAAGACAGGCTCTTTTGCACTTGAAATTAGAAGACTACTGATCTATCCATCCTGCAGATGTTATAGAGACGGCTCATTTCTGAGTTGTTTAGACTTGTTTTGAGGTGGTTTCTACCATACTCAAAATGTTACTATTTCACTGAAACTAACATGTATTCAGAAAGAGGTACTTGTCAAGTTTTGCTGAGACATAGACAATGCAATAATTTTAGCAGGACTGCATCTAAAATATCAACTGATATTGAATTAAATAATACCAATGCTAGGAAGACTTTGCTAATTTCTCTGAATTGTGCTTATTAGTGAACTGTCACAGAATGTCCAGGCACTCTTTTTGCTTTAGTTATAGCTTGCAAATTGATTCATTACCTATCAAAAACAAAAGATGCATTCACGTGCTGTACACAACTGCACATACTAAGATGCTCATCAAGAATAATATTAAGTTGTTCATTAGTAATCTAAAGGCAAAGGACATGGGTGATAGAAGAGACAAAATTTTTATAAAAATTGTGTGTGCATTACATCATGGTGACTGGTTTAATTATGGAGATTATCAGTACTGCCTGCTGGAAATGACTGTCAGTTCCCTGAAAAGTCCATTACTAACTGCTCATATATTTGCTACATGTAACAAATGGCACACAAATCATCTGTTCAAGCTGTTTGTTCCAATCTAACACTTGCTGGTGGCATAGCCTGAAAATACCAAGCATCGTGTGTGATAGAAACTAATCTTTATGTTTTCTTATTTTTATTCTATCTCGGTTTACACTCATGAGAAGGGGGAAGAGACATTTTTAAATGCAAAATCCTATCACAGAGGTAAGATAAGATAAAATACATGCACTGTGTTCAATGCAGTTCTTTCGTGACCATGCTCTATGTCACAGCTTCATTCTATTCTCCTTCCCTCCAAGTTCCTCTCCATACCCCAGGCCCCTGCTTTATTCAGTGCTCAGCTTAATGTCAGAATTTTGTTCATACCCAGTGTCTGATTTTCAGATGAACAATTTCCTTTTGGTCTTCTCACAGTATTTATAACTGCATTCCATGCTCTATAAGGAGTTAAAATACCTTCATAAACACCTTGTAGCCATAGGAACAGAGTCACTCCTCTATCAACAGTGGGGCAATTCAAAGTCCAAGAAACATAGGAAAATAAATAGGCAACCCATATTGTAACTGAGAGCTGTGCCATTTTGGATATTACACACAGCCCAGACACTGTGATATGAATGCTAAAGTTATTTAAAAATAAGGCCCAAACTCTTCAATTTTGTGTAAGCAGAATCACTAAAAAGACTGAGTACACACAAAAGAGTCAGCACACTCCTCTCCTTGCTGACTTAGACCACAGTCAAAACAGTCGCTAGGTATATGCTTACACAGCTCTTCTAATACTCTTGTCACTGCCAAGAAGCAAAGTCATTGTGATTCCTTGTGTTAGTACAAAACTTCTGCATGTGACTCTCAGCTTCTGTTTAATCTAGCACAGAGTTTATGCCAAATGACCAAAATGACCAAATGTTTATGCCTTTGACCAAAACCAAGTTTTTCCTTATTGCACATACAGGAAAAACAAAATATTGTTAGAGTTTGAATTTCTTAGCTTCCTAGAAGCATCTTCTCGATCACAGGAATATCAGTGGTGTACAATAGCCATTACCTGAGGCTGACAGGATGTCTTGGGAATTACTCCATATACTAGAGAAATTGGCAAGGAAATCTTGACATGAGGGACATCTCCCACAGACTTCAACCTCTTGATGACTTCATGTGCTCTGCTTGGTCTTTCAAGTCTGAATGCTCTGCTATTGGACTCCATCTTAGACATCTAAAAATAAATCTTCTGATGTGGTTTATTCTTTCAAAACAACCTTTCATAACATTAATTTTAAACCAAGACGCTGATACAGTCATTTTGTAGCAATTAATATTATAGTCCTATAGGCAAGACCTGATGGTCATCCTTTGTTCTTTTATGTGGTGGCACAAATTTGGTGTCACTTTAATTATGCAAGATACATGGTAGTACACGTGAAAGCAAGCTCGAATACTCTAATGGCTTTACATATTATGAAGCAGTTCTGTAAAAATTAAAGATTTGGTATAGAGTTATTTGAAGTGAAAAAACAGAATCAGGGTTTTATGCTCCACACTTGGCACATGTATGGTATGCAGTAAAGGAACAAATTCACCTGTGGCTTTAAATAAAAGATATAAAAATCTTTTTTTAAACCTCAAACTGTAAGAGTCTCCAAATCAATATGTTCGCTTAACACGCAGTGACCTAGACTTGAAAGGCCACAAGGTAGCACTGAATCATTATCTATTTCAGAGAATTAAGAGAGAAAGAAAAAGTCAAGCCTATTTTTAGCTTTGAAATTTATGGCCATGATATCATCAAGCTAAATGAACATGATCTGATCCAGGAGCTGAAAGGCAAGGATATCTATCCTTTATGCATCTTCAAAAAAAAAAGTACAAGCCCAGATCTTGGAGCTTTAGGGAAGAAGTTAATCTTACTGAAAGATCTACTAAAGCCTCTGGCAAAGAACTTAAATCTTAACAGATCAATTTCTCTTGCAGAAACACAATTCTACTACTACTCATATTTATTGTTAATTTACAGGTAGTACACTGCAGAACAGACAATTTAGGATGGAAGCAAAGTGATTTATCTTTGTGTAATAAGACCACGTGAATCTATACACCCATTAAGAGCTTTTGTATGCCCTAAGAGTTGTAAAACTAGGCTGCTTTAACTAAATAAAGGTAGACGAGTCACTGAGAATCTCCCATCCCAGGTCTCTGGTCTATATGGAAGAAACCACTCTAGCACCTTTCATAAAGATTTGTCTGTGTATCAGGACACCTTTTTTAAAGGAAAGCTAATTAAAAGAGGCTTGAGCACAGAGATGACTGGGGTCACTTTGAAATACTGTAGAATAAATCCAAATTCATTTCTCAGGGCAGTCTGGTCTCCTGCACTTTTGCTTCCTCGCCTGGGCAGACAATTTCACCACATTAGTCAACGATAATTTTCTCAGGGAGTTTTAGTTGCAGAAGTATGTTGTTACCTTCTAGATAGCTGGAAGACTAGATTCAACACTTGAATGCAAATACTGATCTCAGCTCTACTTAAAGGGAACATACTAATAGGGAATTTCTGTGATTTTATATTGATTTATATTGATTGTACTGACTTAGGGACTTGGTTTAAACAATAGCTTCAACACTACTAAATAGACAAAGCTTTCTGAAGGTCTTACAAAAGATATTTTTCCCCTTCATTGGCACAGTGTGAACCCCAGATACACTCAAAAAAAATAAAAATAAAAATAAAAATAAAAATAAAAATAAAAATAAAAATAAAAATAAAAATAAAAATAAAAATAAAAATAAAAATAAAAATAAAAAGGTTTGTTTACTTAGCAGGAGTCTCCATGTTGGCCTTTATCGTGGAAATGCCCCACACCAGTAGCAGCAGTGTGGAAGGGCCACCAACCAATTTCATGCATTCTGCTCCAGAATGTTCCAGAACATCTATAATGAACACGGTAACTTAGGAACTATTAGTCAAAAAAAAAAAAATTAATTGTAATGCCAATGCTATCATAAACTGTGGGAGAATAGGATTAATGTCTCCCTACATTAGATTAAAATTATGCAGAATTTCTTTTTGTTTCTTCCAACATCTGTAGTATGCTAGTGTTTAGTTTTTCAATAATTAGCACTCCAGCTATCACACATATTGATGATGTTGTTTTTCTATCATCATAGCAATTCATCTCATGTGGCTTTTCTTGTCAGCTTTCACTTCTGTTGGAAGAATTTTTGACTAAATTCCCCAGCAAACTGAATCTTGCTGAACAAGTTTTTCATGCTTGGAGTATTTCTTCCCATTATATACAAGACTTAAATCATTTCCATTACCTAGCAGACACTTCAATTCATTTATTTTCTGTGACATAATTTTCATGCCCAGACAAACATCCTTGGTTAGTAGGTTTAGAGTCATACCACCACAGCTTTTAATAGTAGTTTGCCAGATTATTTGGGATTTTATGTTTCATAAGCACTTGGGCCTCTGAATGGCACTGGCTGCCCATCAGCTGTTATTTTTGTAACAGGCAATGTTTCTAAGGCAAGGCAAGGCATTATTAACTTTTTGTGCTCCATTCTTCTGGCTAGTCTTTGATCCTCAGTGGCAAATGCTAAGTGTGTCTCTTTAGCCACAGTGTAGTTGTGCAATTTTGTCCTGAGCATGAATTCCATAGAAATGCAGGAACAAGGATGCCAGCACATAAGGTCAACTGAGTGGCTCCGACTCTGCATCTGAGTGCCATCCATAGTCCTACACATAAGGACAGGACAGATATTGTCTAGTGAGAACAGGCACAAGTGTTCCCTTCATTGTATCTTTTCATGGTCTGCAATGTTTGGCTATATAGATAATTTCTGAGTGCTCTGCTGAAGGAAGTTATAGTTAGGTTACAAAAAATTATTGAGTCACAACCGCTAAAAACTGCTCTCTGTGGACAAGCAATTGTATGAAATGAAGATGAAAGACGTGCAACAGACTGAGTACTCCTTTATCTCATGCTTTTGCTGTAAAAAAAGAAATTCATGCTAGATTAATGCATCTCTTTTTCTGGAATTGTGCTTGTGTGTCTACATGACAATACCCAAACAAAAAAGACAGCAGGAAAGCCAGTTGTGAGCAAGCTATAGCACAAAGACTTTTTGCTAGGTTGTCATGCGTGGTTTTGTCTCCAGATAAAAAATTGTATTTAATCTATAATATAAATTTATATGGCAGCATTTTAAATCTGTTTCAGATGGAAGTAAAATATAATTTCTGTCTGTCTTGGCATTCAGAAGCCCTAAAAACTTCCAGACTGCCTTTAGCTGAGGATGTTTATAGAGAAAATAACGGTAGCTTTTACCTCAAATGAGAAAATTAGTTTTCAGCGTAATAGATCAACAATAAAGCAATTTAAGCAATATGACAGTAATAGAGTTTTAGGGGAAAAAGTATATCTAAAACATTTAGAATTCTTAAGTGATATAGCTTTATGAACCTTTTAATAAAACATCTCCATTTTATCCCCCCCCTCCACCAGTAAACATTACATTATTTTCTATCATTTGAAAGCATAACTCTACCAGTTCCACAACAACCTTCTGGAACAAGATGAATGCTGATGTATTTTTAAATACTGATTTAACTTTGGGAAACTGAAGTTTAGTACTAAGTGAAAGAGATCTAATCCTTGTTTAAAGAAAGAGGTGTGTTTTTTTTTCCTCTCACATCTCAAAAAAAATGAAACTCACCCCTACAATTTATCCTTTCAACATTTCTTATCAGATGCTAAATCCTACTCAGTTCAGAGCAGCAACACCCATTTCAAAGACAGTCTCTATTCAGAGCTGTTTTTCTTTCCAGACACAAGACTGCTGCAACTGTGTTGCAGCTTTACTAATACCACGAGTTTAAGTAATTTCAGCTCATGATTCCTGAATTGCCTTCTTTTTCATTATAGCAAATTCATTTTTTTTCCATATTTTTTTCTTCCCCTCTACCTGCAGCATCATCTTTCAGAATAAACAGTTCACATTGTGGCGTTTGGTACTTAACCTGAGGCAAGCACAGGGACAGATAGCTCTTTATCTCTGAATGTGACAGCCCCCCAGCCCAGCGCTCCCTCCCAAGAACTCTCTTATTGGAAGGGAGAAGCTGCTGCCACAGTCACATCCCTCTCCATGCTTTACACTCACACACCTGTCCTCCATCTGCCTCTATTATCTACTTGTTTCTCTTGCACTACCCTCCTGTTGCATATTTCTGCCATGCCATACATCCTCATGCATATTTCCAGTCTGCTTCTTATTTATTCACTCATTCATTCACTTATTTACTTATTGACATTTCCTGTCTGAGAAATGTTTACACTTTCCTTTATTGTTTCTTTCATTATTACTTGTCCAATAGCCCCAATTAGGTGGTCCCTGTTCTATAGAGTTCATTCACTTAACAAACAGCTGATATATAAATACACACAGTGTTGGTCTATCCTTCAAGTTAAATATCCATTAGGCTATTACTGCTCATGATAAAGTGTGCAGATGTGTCCTGGTGTCTACGTGTCTATACAACCTTCCACACCCATATGTAAACTTCTCAGTTAAACATAACATTGGATTTCCATATCCATTATTATCAAAGACATTTGGTTTTGATTCCTATTTTGTATTTCAAAAAATGTAAGTATTTACCCTGACAAACTAACTTAAGGCAGAACAAGATCTCTCTTGTCCTTTGGATCTTAGTTTTGAGCTACTGCAGAACTGGCCACAGACCTTTTTGTGAGTCTGAACTTCACGACCCTGATTTGAAAAGTCATTGCTTTCCTAGAATAATTTTGATTGTTTATGTTAGGGGATTTTGTTTCTACAACTCTGTAAAGTATAGTGTTAAGTCTCAGCAGGAAGTGTGAAGACATGCCACCTCCACACGCGTGAAGTACCAAATGTGTGTTCTTTAAACACATCAACAAGCTCAGGAGACAGCTGCAGAGAACTGGATCGCAGAACACAGCCAGGCTAAATGAACAGCCACTGTCCTGATACCAGTTCTTCATCAGCTGACGAAGGCAACCTAAGCCTACTATATCCAGTTTTAACTGCAAATCAGACATGAGAAATTTAACTCAGGCAAGCTAAAAATGGCACTATATGCTCATTCTTTATCATGATCTCCAATCTGTTCCTCCAGCAAAGCCTTGGAAATATTTCTTTCATTACTATATTAAGCCAAGAAGATGATATGTGCAGGCTCATGAGTCTATACAAACGCTTTTTCTAATATGACAAGCTTTCTGCAATCTTTTTCTAAAATGACATTTTTGACAGTATCCTGGGTACCAGAAGAAAACAATGTGTCTGCGTAGGCCACACACAGTTTTTGAGAAAAGTAGAATTCCCTACGTCAGTGCCATCTTTGATATTTTCCTGAGGCTTTAGGATTAATTATAGCCAACCTTGCAATGAAACAGTCTCTGTCTTGGCTTTGCCATATTTAAATGTTCCAGAAAGCTGCAAGATGTAGTAAGGCTCCTCAGTGGCTCCCACAAGGTCAACTGTATTTTCCACCATGCATAAAAGTGAAGAAAAGCCTTAATAAACTGACATCATCCTGCTAGGATCAAACCCAGCCGCAGGTGCATGCCTCCCTAAGACATACACAATTCTGACCTCATTTGCCATAGTCAGTGTTATCCCGTGCACAGGAGGATTATGAACTTGCTGGTACAATGAATGAGGGAGGACAGAGGACACAGAGAGGACAGAGGACACAGCACAGAGGACATTTAGGCACATCTACACTACAAATTGCTCCAGTGCTACTCTCCAGAAATGTTTGCTCTGCAGAGGTCTCCTCCAGACTCCTGTTTTGCACTCCCCCCGCCATGCTGCAGATACTGCTGGGGTGGGGGTGCGGGTGCCTCTGCACTGATGAGCTGGCGGGGGTGGGAGCTGTGCTTCCTATTTTAGAATGATCTTCAAGTGTAGTCCTACATCCATCTTAAACAGATTTGTCTAGACCAAGGACACCACTGTTCCCCTGAGAGATTGGCAAAAAGCCCTCCCTGAGCACGCTGCCCGGAGGAGCACAGACAGAGGCTCAGCTACGCCCAGTCCCTGCTAGAGCCCTGGGCAAGACTAAAGGCTCATTCCCATTCTTAACACTAGACATCATACTGAATTTAAAATCCACACAGAGGAAGCCGTCTTGAAGCAGAGGACTTTTATTAACACCACTTTCATTACTGCCATTTCTCTGACTTTTCAGATAGCTTAAGATGTGATTTTCTTTCAGGCTGCTTCCTCACCTAATGGACTCAGTCCATTCACCAGACACCTGAGGACTGCAGAGAAGCTCTCTCAACACCATTGACAACGTGAGTGACACTCCATCTGATGGAAGGTCCTGCTAAAGGACTCTGAAGGTCCTAGCAGGACTCTGAAGGTCCTGCTAAAGGGCACCACAGCAGCATACTCTGTGCACCACATTGCCAGCCCAATGGACTAAGAGCACGGCTTTAGAAAACCACTGCAGCACCAAAGGTGATGGGATGTTTGCTGCTTGGCTTACCTATCCCCTGGTTCTACCTGAAAGCAGGGTTTCAGCTCCTGCTTTCAAGACCACTAATGATAAAGCACTTCACTGAAGCAGTTAGCTTCACTGCTGGGCACCAGTCTTGCATGCCAGCTACAACGAATCATTTACCTGCCTACAGCCAAGGCAATAATGGGTCTGTCTGATAAGTCCTTTGTAGCTGTTCAAGCACGCTTGTACAACAACACATCATAAATCAGAATTAAACATCTTAAAATTGAGTTTCTCTAAAACAAGAGCTTTTTTGAAAATTGCATTCCTAATATAATAAACCATGTGAGTGCTCTTTCTTATGCCTGAGGAAAAAAAGTCCTTTTTTTTTTTTTTTTTTTTTTTTTGTAGACAGATGGAGAGGATACATGTTGTGTGACAGTAATATTGGACACCAGAGTTTATTTGTAGTCAGAAGAGACTTAAAGAGGTATTTGTTTTCCTCAGGAAGAGACGGTGTTTATTAAATAATAAATAACTTTGCTAATGCATCAAGATGGTGTTATATATAGCTTTCCATGCTGATCCAAATCAATTGACAGTGAAGCCTGCTTGTTCTCCTCAAGACAGAATTACTCAAGCAGGACCAGGCTAGACAGCAAACCATTACACAAACTATATCCTTCAGAAAACTCATTTCAAAAAGCAGTGTATGATGGGAGAGGATGCTAAGAGTTACCTTGAATTTCTGAGCAACTGGGGGCACATGATAGCAAGGTTTAAACACTGGTTGCCTGTATCAATAGCTCTTCAGAGCTTCAGGGTACTCCCAAGTCTGCAGACCCATGAAATTAAACTAGAAATTTATGGCATTTCTCTGTTTCTCTTCCTCAAGTGTTCATGAGATACTGAAAGCTAGACAGCAATGCAAACTGGGACATAACTGCTTACCACAATGTGCTGCAGTCATTTTTTAGGTATTTCAAGTGCAGATTAAGGTAAATTAACTTTTGAAAAATGCTTATGCTTATTTTTAAAGATGTTAAATTATTGTCAGTGAAGCTGCAGAATGCTATGAGCATCTTCACATAGGTAACAGGGATGTTTCAGATCACTTTAATAACCAGTTGATAATTTTCAAAATATTTCAAAAAAGAAATGATGGGACAGAAAATTATTTATAAAACAACTGGTGACGTGACTAACTTTTCCTATTTTATGTTCCCACAGCTGCTCAAAGAACAGAAAATAATTCTTTTAAGATTAACCTGTCAAAAGTAGTTTTCCAGCATATCCAATTTCTTTAAAATGTTATTAACAAAAATAGTCCTTTAAAGTTCTGGTTTTGGAAGCAAGAAAAAAGGATAAACACAGCACTTAAAGCTTATTCTGATAACACTGCATACATTTGTATTTACATGTTCATAGTTCAGGAAGGATGCTACACATCCTTCCTCAACACACTGAAAAATTGTGACATTTGGTGTGTATGTGTCTGTTGAGTGGTTTTTGTTTTTTTTTGGCTAACTAGCTGACCACAAAGGCAGTTTTTACCAAGCCAGCTTGTACCCTGCCATTCCAGGTTTTATGTGTGTGTTCTGTGGCACTGGCTTGGTCCCCAGTCCCTCAAAATAGCCTCAGCAGGTCTGGCAGCCCAACCCATGTGTGCCTGACCACCTACTCCCTCCCCTTTTCTGTCCTAAGCCTCCTTCTAGGAGCAAATCTTGTATCTCAGAGGTGGCCTGGTGATGCACAAATGTTAGAAGGAATCATAGTAAAAATGGCAAAGAAATTTCATCAGTCCTAGTTTACCCCTGCTGTTTCAGCATCCATGTAACTGGAAGGACCCCAGGCAATCAAACTCAAAGTGTTGCAAGTGACTTCAGTGGCACAAGGAGCTCCAGCTCATTTTCAGGCCAAATGCATTATAAATAAACCCACAGAATGAGGGAAAAAATGTATATTATTTTTTTCTGAAAGAAATCAGAATGAGGTCCTAGAATTTCCTGCCAAAATAGAATAAATTAATTTGTGAAATATCAGTGCTGGCACTGCAGGACCTCACCCAAGAGCAAATAATTGCTGAATAAAACAAGGAACCTGAGGGTGATGATGACAGGGCAAGGGTTGTCTGTGGAGGGGAGAAGCTGGTAGGAGACGTCTGCCCCTTGGTGAGCCTGATAGCCTGACCAGATCATTGGGCTGGCAGCTGGGGAATGCAGGGCATCCTCTCTCCAAAACACCTGCACCATCAGGACTGCTCTGGCACTGGAAACCTTACAGGACAGGGCTCAAAGCACTGAGGACACTTGGTACAGTTTGTCCTGACTTTCTGCTTGTAACCTCCTGTCTCTTCTGAAAGTTTTGCTGGATTGTTGTTTCCCATGGGCAGGATAGTCCTTCAGAGCTTCTAACTGGCTGATGTTAGATATGTGCCTCCACATAGGTCACCCCATGGCATCACGGGTGGCAGTGGCACTGCACTACATTGCATTTGGGAAATGGAGTCATAATTCCAGTGAATGTAGGCAGCCTGAAGCTTGATTCTGGGGAGATGTGTTCATTTTATTCCACACCTACGCTTCACTCTGGGTAAAGGAGGTGCAGACACGTACCTTCTCTGTACTCATGCTCACTCTTTTTTGGTCTAGGGCTTTTCAATATAATGTCTTTATGACTTTTTATTCAGCTTGTGATTTTTGACTCTAGGTAGCAGCACATCGCCCGCAGATTTTCATTTTACAGTTATTGTCTACAAACTACCACCTTAAATCCTGCAGTAAAACATAATTTTTCCTCATGCTGTACGATTGCTTCCCCCACAGCATTACTAGCCATTGGTTTACTACAAACCTTCTAACTGCTTCTTTACTAAGGAACCTATTAATTAAGGTAGTTAAAGAAACACAGTATCTATGTGAATGGTTTATTTTACTTAAATTAGGCACATGCTGGCATATCTTCTTAAGGAGAATTAGCCACTGGCATAAAACTTTGGATCAGTAGATTTGCATCTCATGCAGGTATTGCAGCACAGGCAGAACAGGGTGCTCATGAGTTTGAAAATCAATGTTTAAATCAGCCACATCAGAAAAGGCAGTGGGAAATCTGACTCAGTGGGTTAAAAATGTAACTAAGCTAAAGGATTTTGGAAACAATGATTTATATATGGCATGACTAGACTTCAGTCAAGACAAGACGTATTTACTTTACCTCAATACTGGATGTCTTTGTTGTTAGACCAAATTACTTATTTTCATGCATAAATGATATATCATTTTCTTCTGTTACTTTGAATTTAGCATTAGCAAGAGCAACGAACAGCTGGCAAAACAACATTATCCAGAGTTGAAGTCTGTACCTTTTTCCTCAGCCTGAATTCATTTCAGTCAGGGAATGAATCCCAATAATCAAACAGCTGGTTGTGAAAGTCATCCTGTATTGCAATAATTAATCAACAGCACACATATATGTGTATGTCTGTATGTAGTTAAATAGAGAGATGTATTTAGATAGACAGTAAAAATAAATAAATAAATAAATTTGTTATTAAAAAAAAAAAAAAGCACCTCCTCATTCCCAATTACCTGAAGTTTCCGTGGACTCTGTATCATCAGAAATAAGGGCAAGGAGCATCACTGAGGGAGGCCCGAAAGAACTAATTGCAGGCACGTATGTTCTGATGCAAGACTGCAAATGTAAGCCATTAATTTTTAAACACATGAAAAAGCATGACAGGCTATTAAGTCTCTCAGTACAGTGGAACCCAAAGAATTTTTGTTTAAATTCCGGCAGTAAATGTTTGCAGAGAAAGAAATATTTTACTGCTTCACTGAACAGCTTGTATTTCCTGAACACATTGAAAATGAAAAATTCATCATGTGAGGCTACAGAAAAAAGCCACAGACAAGAAGCTCAGTTCAGGAAACAGAATGGGAGCCATGTAACAGAATAGGAAGCCATTTGGAAAAAAGGTATTTTTGTGTATGCTATAGGAGTGTGTACATACACATAAAAATACATTTACAAAAATGAACTGTAAATTAATCATAAATGATTCCTAATCGTAACACAATTTCTTACTTAGTCAGACTTAAATGAAGATAAATCTAGGAGAGCATGGGAATGAATTCTATTTATAAACCATCACGCGCCTTAGCCAATTAGAAAATGAGCTCTTTGAGCACTGATTTCTAGGGAGTTGCAGCTGGTCAAAAAGTTTCACTTGAGTGAAGGATGTTTTAGTTGGGAAAATAGACACACTACAAAATACCCAGCCCATTAGCTACAAATAACCAAATCTCTTTAATTCAGACACATGGCTATGAACAGCTGAGAGCAGGACAACTCTTAATTGCAAATAAAGCCATTCAGATTATAGATCTGCTTCCATACAAAAGGTAAATGTAGCCTAAGTCTCCTTGAATGTCTTTTTTATGATTAAACCTCACCACTGGCATTGAGCTCCACAAACTAGCATCAGAATTGCTCCTTTCACCATGTGTCTGGCCAAGCTGGTCAGCAGATGATATTCCTGACACTAGCATCCCACTTCCTCTGCCTCCCACCCAGTGCCAAGCCCTTGCAGTAACACTGAGTGCACATTTGTTTGTAAGGAGTAAGTATGTGTGCTAGTTCATTTAGCATTAAGCAAATAGGATCATTTATAATTAATTGGCTGCAATTTGCTGAATTCTAACATGACAAAAATCAAAAGATTTTATTCAGAAAAGCAGGGTAGGGTGGCAGGGAATAAGATACTGTGAAACAAAAGCTCTCAGCCAAAAGCCAGGGAATGCTGTAGCAAACTGGACTGAACTGAGACACCTCCTGAGCTAACTCCTCCTTCTGCAAACATGTTAGAAAATTCATCATTAAAAGTTCTGCATGTACTTTTAGGACCTCTGCCACCTGCTGAGGGTATTTAAAGCAGTAAAATACTCATACAATATTTAGTATGGACCAAGCCAAATTGTGATGGTCTGTTCCCAGGAAGTATGTATATATACATCCCTTAAATTGCTATTAAAATGAAAATGCAATAAAATGAAATTAATAATGAGCTCTGAGATACTAGAGTAAAATGGATTTTATAATGGGAAAGACAGATGCAGTAGGAGAGGCAAGTCAAACGAGCTGCCTAACAGGAAACTAGCAGACCTCTAACCTTCCAAAACTTACATGAAAAGCTGAGGTTATTAGGTCTGGATTTAATGAGAAAACTGAAAATACTGTAAGGAACTGTAGCTGAAACATAGCAAATGGACAGTATTGTAGTAGCATGAGATCTAGAGTTTGATGGAACTTATAATGAAGTTTGCACATTCCTATCAATGGTACTATGACTGCAGCTTGCATTTCTGGTTCCATCCAGAGGTGACATCTCAAAGTCGCACACCAGAAAACAGGAAGGAGTGGAGGTTAAATCACAGCACAGTGACCTCAGGTTATTGTACATGCAAGCCATGTGTTCTGTCAGCCCTGACAGTGCCAAGGTGAGTAACATGCCAACGGGAGGAAAAGGTATTTGAGTGTGGAAATGGGAACATATGGAAACAAATTGCTGTGGAAGAGCAGAGACCTGACGGTCACAAAGACGTGAGCTCTTCTCTGCATTGTACAATTTATTTATTTTTTTTTTTAAGTTCGTTTCACCAGCTTCCCTTGGGTTGGGGAATAAAACTGCAGTGTAGCCATTTGTTTCAATTAGTCATTTCCTTCCTCATTTTTCTTCAGCTCCTCCAGTGATTTTTCAACACGTAAATCTCTATTATGAGAACACTGCCTTCATATACATACAGCTAATACCCTATTTGCTGAATAAGCAAATAAGTGTTTCAGGAGGCACTGAGTTAGCAATTTCCAGTAACACATGCAAATTTTGAAGCCTAAGGTATTCTGATTCTTACAAGCAAAGTTAGGTTTTCATTTTCAAGCATAGCCCTAAGTATTCCTCATGAATAGGAAGCGGAGCATAAAAAAAGCTCTAGAGTGGGTAGCAAAAACATTGAACTGAGCACTTCAAAGATGTCACCTTTTTAGTACAGCCAAAGATAATACATGGTTTCATTTTAAAACAAGTTACTGGGATTTTTTTTTTACATAACCCCAATTTGAAAACATGATTTGCCCTCACTTTCTGATGTATTTTAAATTCTACATTAATTCTAGTACAGCATTGATTTTATTTTTTCAGTTAAAAGAAAAGCAGTACCTTGCTGCTCAGATACTCCAGATCTTTGACAAGTGAAGTTCATGAGTCACAGAGCTCATGGGAAGTAAGGGCAGGGGAACTGTGAGGCAAATGTGCAGAGATATACAAGCAAATGGCCAGCATGACAGATCAATCCACTAACTCCATTGTAGGCAAAGTGCAAAACAAGCTCTTGGCTCACTTGAAGGTCCAGTCTCAGCTGGGGAGTCTTACTTTTACCCGCAGTGGGCTTGTTGGAGAAGTGGGTTAGGATGCCAATAGAGTAGAAAAGCATCATTGAAAAAAATGAGAACTTCCATATTGTCTCCAGTTGAATAATTTGGCAGCCACAGTGCCACATGTCCTGTTGTCTTCCTCACATAAAGACTTCAGGAATGTTAAAAAATGCTTTATATTTTTTTCTGTTATAGTTTTCACAAACACTTTCTTATCATTTCACATTAAATATCATGACTGTGCACAAGGCACTTTCAGGGTTTGAATACAGATGCATATCCTTGCATACCCATATATTCACAAAAATATATGTATGTAATGAACATTAGGAAAACATCTTTACCTGCATTACATGCCCCTATTAACTTAGATTCAAATCTGTGTTGTTTGGGGATGAAGACTTTTCTTTTAAATGAAGCAATATTTGCTTCACCTAGAAGAAAACACAAAATAAAGGCTTACATGATTTTAAACATTTTCAGTTACGGTCTGTCTAAGCTAATCTATAAGGAGAAAAGTCTTAACCTTATCCCATTTGAAATGGATAAAATACTAAACCTTATATAGGAGGGATTATCTGGAAAGTCCTGTGTCACCACTCATAAGTGACGAAAGGAAGTGTTGCAGATGAGTGATTTAATGGCTAAATTGCATAACATTTAATAAAGCTGCTTCCCCATGAATAATCTGTGTGTCTTTTTGGGAAACATGGACAGCTGGAAAACTACTTCGTGATCAACCAGTTCCTGTCCTTACTGATGACAGTATTTAACGTTTAAAAACTGCGCTGCACATCAGAAATGGAAAACATAGAGGCCATTTCTGATGGAGCTGTACACATTCATTCTCCCCTCCTGCCACTCATTTTAATGGCAAGGATGGGTTTCTGCAGAATGCATTTCAGCACACTTTTGGAAGTTAGATTAAATATTCTTGATGGTATCACTTTTTCCATAGTATATCCTAGACATGCAGAGACAACCTAATTAGTATCACTCTTCTACAAGCATCGTCAGAAATATTATATATATATTTGCAGAATTTGGGAACAGAAGGAACATGGATGGACTCCTGGCTGTTATCATTTAAAATGTCCTTATTCACTTGGAAGCAGAGCAAACACAGGAAACCATTAGGGTAAGATGACTTCCATGTTCGGAGTACCACTTTACAAGGATCAGTTGTGTTGTCAAGTTCATCTCCAAGCAGCTTCATAGCTACACTGAATGACACAGTAGCTGAGTTCAGTCTCTCCCAGGATTTGTGTTACTTACACAAGGCACTCGTGTTCTCAGCTCTTAGCATGAGCTGGGTTTCATTTTGCTGCACTGCAACACAGAGAAAACACAACCCTCACAATGAGTGACAGCTGTAATTTATGTCCTTTATCCTTTTTGCCTACAGAAATGTGTGCCAATTATATGCTGAGTACCAGTGAATGAAACCGTCACAAAATTGTCATTATTTAAATGGCATTTATTTAAATTGACAATTAACTGTCAATCAATTAATTAATTGATAATCTTATTCAATTGACGGTTTTGTTGTTGTTGTTGTTGGTTTGGTTGGTTGGTTTGTTTTGGCAGAAATGTGAATTAAGCTGCAACATTTTTGACCATATTGGCAGCTGAGGCAGACTGTTTGGCCAGAATGCAAACCAGTTGAGAGGAAACTTTTGTAGTCTAGTCCTCAACACCTAATGCACTCCTGGACTTTGCTCTTGCACCAGCCTTTGCAAAGCAATGCTGCACAACACTGGTGGGAGAGTTGATGTTCTCCAGCACTTCTCACTTGGCCAAGCTGTGTGTGTCTTCAAAATCTTGAGTCAATCCAAAGGCTGTGACTCAGCAACATAAAAAATTGTTAGGCATAAACAGACTATGTTACCTCCACCTGCTGATGGAGGAGGTAACCAGTGTGCTGCACTCTCTGCATGGGAGGATAGGACATATATAAATATGAAGCACCTACCATCCTACTGATGAACATTCTCTGGAACCACTCTGATGGCAAGGGTAAGAGCAGGATACCCATCAGTACCTCAACACTTCTGCTTCCAATCAATTTTAAATAAATAACTGAACCAACCAAGACTTTGCTGCCAGCCTGGCTGGCTGTTGTTTAACACTCCTACTTCATGAGGGTAGGAGGGAGACCTACTGTGAATAACAACAATTGGCACTGTAACTTCTCCAGCTGTGCTATTGAACAATGCAAACATCACAGAAGGCCAGTGGGACATGAGGCCTCGGACCCGATACCAGTCAATATGTCTCAGAGGCAGGGAGCTCCCATTAGCAGAGAACAAGCTAACTCTGTGCATGAAGCTCTCACCTTCTGTGCTTAATGCTGAGTCAGTGAGCTCTCTGGACTCTTCCAAAGTTTCAAAAGATTACCAGACAGATATACAAGTCAGTTATAAATGTATCATGTCAGCTGGGGAGGGGTTTAGAATGGGTAAAACACAGAGAGAAAGGCATCTTACATTTCCAGCACTGCAAAGAATGCAGTAAGTCACTGGACGTTTTCAAAAGTTTTATCTGGCTTATGTCCCATCTTTAGTACATCATCAAAATGAGTGTTGGATGGCAAAGGGTTAGCCTTTAGGAAGGGAGAATCCAGGCCAGCAGCTTATATTTAGAAGCGGTTAGGGAGCTGTTATCTACATTAATATCTCTCAGCAGTATGCCTACCAGTTTTCTGGGCTGTTTCAAACACAAATAACCCTTGCAATTGCTGCTATAATTTTCTTCTGTAATTCACTTGCATAAGGTCAGCACCTGTTCAGGTTTTGATGTGGTACCACTGCAGTCTATAAGAGCCAAAAGCATCAACACCCTCTGTCCATTTCAGTGATGAATGTAAAGACTAATGATGCCTCTCAATCTTTACTACATTTTATTATGTTGCGAAAACTACTTTATTACTAAGTGATTGCCTACAATATGGGAAAAATACCATGCTGAATCTTATATACAAAATCTGTGTTGCTTACTAGAAAGCTCAATGTTCCACTTAGATTTTGATTGAATATAAGGCATGCTGAGAAAACCTAGAGACTATTTATGTATCATAGAGGCTAGCAGATGGAAATGGCAGTATAAAGCAGAAGCAAAAGCCCTGAAGATGGTACAGTCTATTACAGCCAAGCAAGTCACTGATTTTAGGCTGTGGCCCTACAAAATTCTAGGTCCAGTTCTGCTACTACAAATATCTGAAGACCTGAAGAAAATCAAGTCTGTCTGCTTGTGCCTTTCCACTTTCACATTTCATCAGTCCTTAGATACTTATACGGTAACTCCCTGGGGGTTAATCTGCATTATGGCAAAGCAACAGCTAAAACCACATCAGAAAGTTTTATTTCTTATAGCTTAGGAACGAGTGTTCTGGCTAAAGATTTTGTTGTAATAATAAAAGAGAAAGTGAAGAAAATAAAGGACATTTTACAACTTCCTATGCCATTGCATCTCATAGTAGAGAAATATGTTTAAGAATGTACCCCCTCAAGAAAAAAAAAAAGTGAATTAGTACAGTCCCATATTTTATAAAAATATATTGGAAAATGTATACATTTTAGGCTATTTGTTAATAAAATGCATTATTAAATAATAAAATATAAATATAGTAACAAATATAACCATATCAACATAAATCTAAAATAATGATAAAATGTTATTAAATAAGCTATGAAACTTTCATGTAAAGTTACTGTGGTACAAATGTCTTTACAAACCCATTTTGTTTTGTGCACGATGTCTAGAGAGAAGACTGAAATTCTGCTTTAAGGACAATAAATCACTTAGAAACATACGTACGTAACACTGTACTTATAGTATTTCTAGGACATCCTATAGTTTTTGTTTGTTTTGCTATGAGAACATTTCACATCATAAAAGAGAGTACTTTAAGTCACTGACCACTCAGATGGTTTTATACAGAGTCTAGAAGGCAACTTAGCACATCTTGCTTTAAATCTCCTTTGTTATGCAGTAATTCAGAAAATAGATGTGTTTCCTGCAAGAGGTCCCAAATTGCAGTTGATAGGACATACTCCATGTGCTGCCTGTGCTTCACACCTGAGAACAGTTTGGTCAATGCACTGAAGCTTTGAGGAACACAATGTCAGCACCACCTCACTTTATTGTGTTCATTAGGTAACTAACAGCCATGAGACACACATTGTATGGGACTGGAAACAAGCCGAGAAGCCTGCCTTGCTTTCTATGGCTTTGTGCCCTAACACAGTTTATTTAAAGTTTAGTTACAAGCGGAGAATATGTTACTAGTGGGAAATTGTAGCGTTAGACCCATTTCTGGTCAAACAGTAAAAGCAGCTCCTCAGATAGTAGGACACCTCCATCTGAAAGATGCACACTTTGATAGGGGCATGTTATTCATCTTCAGAAAATATGGGTTTACAAGACAATGTAATTTAGGAAGAGATGCAGATGAGTCAAAATGAAAATGTAAACAAACCTTGTTTAGGAGAAGGAAATCTTCAGGAACAAATTCCATTTTAGGGTCAACTTTCTATCTTTCTGTGGAAAAAAAAAAAAAAAAAGCCTCTAAAGTAAGGGAATGCCAAACATTGGTACAGTTTTTCTTATTGAAAATGTTTTCTTCTCCAAACACTTCTAAGACTTCAAACCTCATGTAATGACATTAATGGATAAAAAAGATTCACCAGAAAATGCTGATTATTCTAATGTAATTCAAGTTTCTTTGGATGACATAAGCCTTTTAAGGTTGTTCTGAGCTACATACTTGTAATTCCTAATACCCCAGCAGGAGGAGTGAGAAGGTTAATGTATGCTCAAGTAATGTCAATTCACATTATGACTAATACAAGTAACCCACACAGAATAATTGTATTAACTGGAAAGTTCATTTTGTAATAGCCCTCAAGCAACTTCCTTGGGAAATTCAGACTAGCTAGTCACCTATATAAGAGCCATTAAAAAAGGAAAATAACTTCTTAAATGGCCATTTAAGAAACAAAATTATAAGTCTTGTGGGTAGTGGACTGAATAAATTTAAAAGATGCTCTGAGAAATCTGACATTTTCAAAGGCAATTACATATGCTACACAGGTTTATTAAAATTGATTGTATATTCAAGAGCTGTATGCACCACCAAGATCAGCAACACAAAGGGAAGAGCTCCCTTTGAATATACTAACTCCTTAAGGAGTTGTTTTGCTTCTTTCATCACTCACCATGGCACATTCTGTTCCTTTATTTGTCTGTCTGCTTCTTCCTACAGAAAGAGTAGAAAGAACAAAAGAAATGAGAACGTATCATGCAGATGCATCATTTCTTGCTTCTTGGCCATACAGTCTCCTCTCTCTTTTGCCAATACTTTCAGGACGGCCATGTTTCTCTCCCCACGAAAATTTGCATTGTTGCTATTTTCCTTCCTCTTCCTTCTCTTTGGAAATGCCTGCCTTCTGGTTGTCCCTATTGTCTCTCCTTGAGCAAGACTGGCACCGCAGATCCTAATGATGGCTACCTGTGCACCACAGAAACATCTTTTGTGCTGACTCCATAGTAAGCTTATCAATACCCAGTAAAAGCAGCTGTATCAAAAGTTAGGCAAAGTGGCAAGCACAGTAGACTGTTGGACCTCTTGGAAACCTTCAGAAATTGTCTATAGGGAGAACAGCTGTTAGGCTCAGTCTAACTAGTAATCTCACTGTTCTGAGTACCTCCACACCTTGAATACCACGTTCAGTTTTGAGACCCTCCCTACAGGAACATCGAGGCCCTGGAGCATGTCCAGGGAAGAGCAATGAAGCTGGTGTGGGGACTAGAAATCAAGTCTTAAGGGAACAGCTGAGGGAAGTGGAGTTGTTTAGCCTAGAGAAGAGAAGGCTCAGGGAGACCTTATTGCACTGTATAATTACCTTAAAGGAGCCTACAGCAAGGTGTGGATTGGGCTCTTCTCCCAAGCACCAAGTTGTAAGACAAGGGAAAATGGCCTCAGGCTGCACCAGGGGACGTTTAGGTTGGATATTAGGAAAAAATTCTTTACCAAAAGAGTTTTGGGGCATTGGAACAGGTTGCCCAGGAAAGCAGCTGAGTCACCATCCCTGAAGTCTTTGAGAAACATGTAGATGTAGGACTTAGTAGCACGGCTTAGTGGTCAACTTCAGTACTAGGTTAAAGGTTGGACTAGATGATCTTAGAGGTCTTTTCCAACCTGAATTATTCTATTATCCTGTGATCATGTCACAGATAAAGCTTTCTCTGATACAACCTTAAATACTGGCCTGGCCACTGGTGTATTTCTGGGACTGAATGTTCAATGGGCCTGCAGGCAGCTTCAAATATTATTCCACCCTCAAACATTTTCCAATGATTTTTGGAAACAGGTCTTCACCATGGGCACAATAAAAATAACTTTTTAATGGACACACATTAAAAATAAGGTGTTATTAAAAAAATCATAATAAAATTATTAATACCTGATCTTAATAGTAACATTAAACTGAATTCTCCACCAATGAGCATCACTAGAAGGCAATGGCCAGAAGTGACATCAGCTTATTTCTTTGTTCTGGGCAACTTACGGATACGTAATATTTACAAAACTAATGATTCTTTAGTTATACAAAACCCTAGTTCCCTCCAAATTAACTTTAAGACCTATGGAAAACTTCCATACCCATGTGAAAATGAAGAGTGAAGGCCACAGTTAAGGGAACACCCTTCCTAACACTGTGACCTGAACAAAAGGTGACCCCCAAGCTTCAGCCATGCCAAAAGCTCCAAACTGTAGTCTTCTCAGATAAGTGAAATGTCCTGGAAAATAAACCTGAAGACACAAAGCCAAAATGACCAAGATAATTTCCCAATATTCAGACTACCTTCAGCCTGCAAATAGAATAGAAACCCTCATGCTTACAGTTTATAAAATTGCTTTGTGACTCGCACACCATGCACACACAAAGAAAATCATGCAAAAAGCAACACTAAAAAAAACAACTTCAAAAATATTCAGTTATCAACCTTGCAAGTACCTCTTTAATTTCTTCAGTTAATTTTCCACAAGATTTATAATGTTGTTTCTTAAATGGACATTTTAGAAGGTATTTTCCATTTTTAATGACTCAGATAGGAGGCCCTAGTCAGTCTGAATTTCCCAAGGAAGTTGCTTGAGGACCTGTGGTGGTTTTACCCTGCTGGGCAGCTGAACACCCCCACAATTGCTCTCTCACTACCCCTCCTTAAAGAAAAAGGGGGAGAAAATACACTGGAAAGGGGTCAAGCATTGAGATAAGGACAGGGAGACCACTCACCAATTATCAGCACAGGCAAAACAGACTCAGCATAGGAAGATCAATGTAATTTATTGCCTACTAGTAACAGAGTAGAACAGAAGTCCCTCCCGTGGGATGCCATCCTTCGCAAACTGATCCTGCAGGGGCTTCCCATAGGCAGCAGCCCTTCAAAAGCTCTTCAAGCTCTCCACAGGCCACAGGGGATCTTCTGCCCAGGTGCCTGGAGCACTCCTGCTCTCCTTCTGCACTGACCTTGGGGTCTGCAGGGCTGATTCTCACTCCTCTCTCTCCCAGCTGATACTGCCCAGCATTTTTTTTTTCCCTTTCTTAAATCTGCTCTCCCAGAGGCACAACCAATATTGCTCATTGGACCAGCTATGGCTAGCTCTGGGTCACTTTGGAGCCAGCTGGAGCTGGCTCTGATCTGACGTGGGGCAGCTGCTGGGCTCTGCTCACAGAGGCCACTCCTGCAGCCCTCCATTACCAAACCCTTGCCACCAAAACCCAATACAAGACTATTAGAAAATGAACTTTCCAGTTAATGCAAAGGTTCTGTCTTGGTGGATAGACAGGGAATGGTGGCAGCAAACAGACTTTCTTGCTGGCTTGGTTGTGTACAGTTATGGTGTGCCAGAGATCAGGAGAGCGTCTTCTGACATAATTTAAATGATGTTTTAAGATTGAGATTTATCAAAGAGGTGGAGTCGGGCTTAGTGGCTATATAACCATCCCCTCAGGTTTATGCATGGGGCACTGTCCCCTTCTAGAAAGCACTGAGAAACATTTTTCAGAAAACCCCAGGCTTTGACTGTTCAATGAAAAGCAGACATTGCTCTTTGATGCACATAGCTATAATACCCACTGTAATATATGATCCATACTTTGTCAGTGAGAACAGAAGAAAGATTAATATATTTGCATCTCTGCCCATTTTGCTGCCAGCTGAAAAGATGAAAATCATTTTTAAATATTTGCCGTCTGGTGGGAAGATCATTCAGCTCAAGAAATGCATCTGAATTTGATGAGCTTTCCTGGATATGTACATTGCACTGAAAATAGCTGCCCAGTGTTTTTTATAGCACAGCCACAGTAAATAATGACTGCAAGTAGGAAGGAAAACAGCATCACTAGAACACATAGCTCCGCTAACCCAGGAAAGGTCTGATGCTCTTCTCTCTCACCTATGGCAGAGTGCCTGGCTCATCTAGTTTCCTCTGCTGCCACATTTTCCTGCCTCACTTGAAATATTTTGTCAGTCTGTTAGCAACCAGTTACTATTGAATGCTTTCATTCTCACATTTCTGTGCAATGGCCACCTGTCACAGCACAAATGAAAGCCTTCTAATTCCCCAGACCTGGCAATTAAAATTCTTAGCATTTATTGAACTATAGCTGTATGCACTTCTCAAAAAGAGTAAGATGGGGATGTTTTATCTTGATGCAGTTGCCTGCAAGTTTCCATCTCAATGGAAATGCTCAGTGGGTTCCTTTGTGATGACTGACGTGTAATACCACACAATTACACACTCCACCCCCAAAGAGGAGGAGGGAAACTTTCACACTGGAAGTCAAAGGAGCAATTTGGACAGGTTAGGAAGTACCTCTGGCAGCTGGAGCAACACAAGATTAGCATCTGCAGAGCATCAGCCAGGCTGTAGCCCCCCACTGCCAGCGGAGAGCTGCCTCAGCATGGTCCCCACTCCAGTAATCCATGATAGCCTGCATGGAAGAGAGCCAGAAGGGCTTTCTGCTGGGCCCCGTAGGCGAGCAGCCAGCATGCGTGTCAGACATGGCTGTGAAGGAATTTTTGGAGTATTCAGTCTGGGGCAATTGACTAGATATTCCTTGCTATCACAGAATCACAGAATGGCTGAGGTTGGAAAGGACATCTAAAGATCATCTAGTCCAACCCCCTGCTGAGCAGGATCACTTAGAGCACATTGTGCAGGATGGCATCCAGGTGGGTTTTGAATATCTCCAGCAGAGGAGACTCCACAACCTCTCTTGGCAACCTGTTCCAGTGATCTGTCTCCCCCACAGTAAAGAAGTGCCCTCTCATGTTTAGCTGGAATATTAAAAATGACCTGGGAAAACAAGCAATAGTTATATGCCCTTTTCTTAGTGGACTTGCAGAAATTATATTTAACCTCTACTGTTTTTCATGCTTTTGTCCTTTTTCATGTCAGTGTTCTCACATTTCAGATAAAGGTCATTAAGTCTAAGAATGTCTTTGCTCGAGACACAAGCAAGATATTTTAAAATAAGATCTACTGGCATCAGAGGAGAAAATTATTGTATCATGAGATACAAAGATGAGGGGAGAAATCCTGGCTGTCTTCTGGCAGTGATGAATCCAGGTAATGTGACACAGACACACACACACACACAAAAAGCAAGAATGATACAGCAGCTTAGAAGAAGCAGAAAATGCAAAAGCATTTCTCCATAAAATGGGGGAATAATGCCTGTACTGTATCATTGCTGCAAAGAAATATGTAAAGATAACTCCTGTGGGGGCTCTCCATGGGCCGCAGCCTCCTCCAGGCCACATCCACCTGCTTCCATGCTGCACTGGCCCTGGGGGCTGCAGGGCTGTTTTTCTCACATTTTATCACTCCTCCATCCCAGCTGCTGTTGCCCAGCAGTTTTCTTTCCCTTTCTTAATCCATTTTATTTTCATAGGGATTCTGAAGAATGAAAACCATCATAATGCAGTGGAGCGTTTGATTCAATGTCATGTATTAACAGGTGTCACATCTAAGAACAAAGCAATAGATACAGCCAAACTATGTGATTCACAGGCTTCAGTTTCATCAAAGTATTTGCTTGCTTGAAGTTAGATGTGTGCTGAAATGCTTTGTAATATAGCAGCTATGAATGAAACACATACTTTTCTTATCCAAAAGCCTAGAAGTATTTCTGAAGTTTCTTACGAAGTTGCTTTTCCTCCTGAAATACTTTGGCAATTAAACACTTTCCTAACCTTTCTCCCAGGCATTTGGGAGTGTTAAGTGGCTGTATTTCTTGGCTTTTTAAAATTATTATTATTAATATCCTTTAGAGCAGAATCTTAACTCTGAGGCTAAGCACAATACAGAGATTTGTTGCCAGCTCACTGACATGCTCACGCTGAGCAATCAGTTCTGCTGATGCTGACATGAAAAAAAAATAATGTCCCCAGCTAACAGAAATATGATATATTATTTATTAGCTCACTGCTGCATGTATAGCGCAGGTTAATGTATTACTTTCACTTGTGAGTGCAGCAGAAATTACAAAATAAAAATTAAATGAAGTAAAGGTTCTAACAGTAAAATAAAAGTAACAAGTACCATGCCTTTTAAAACAGGCATGACTTCTAAGGCAATAGGGCTGCTTTAAATAGCCAAACTATTTAGGCAGGCAGGCACTTTGCAGGAAAGCAGGGTGACTGCAAACTGTTCCATTTATGAGCAGGAGAGTTGGGCAACCTGAGGAGAAAATTGTTTTCACACTCTGCCGAAAGTTTCGACTGCAAAGAATGTTTTCCCTCAAATGCCCATGCTTTGTCCAATCACCTTTTTTTCTGTGAAAAATGTTTTCTCAGGAAAATGTTGTGCTTTTCCATTTCATGCCATGCAACCAAATTGTTAGGATCTTCGCACTTAGGGTTTATTTTAATCCCTTGCCATATGAAATGTTTCTAGTTTAAAATGAAGTGGTCTGATAAAAAGGGAGGAAGAGAACATTAATACAAGCATAAAATACTCAGTTAAGGGACATCTCAGCTAACAATGGATAATTACAATTATCACATAGGTACTTTTTATGTAATTAAGAGGAAATCTGAACATGTCTTCAAAGCTAATACAAAAAACACACAGATGCCTTTTCAAACCAACTGTTATTGCTTTTCTCCTTGCATTTGTAACTTTCCATGCTAAAACAAACATCTTCTAACTGTGACAATGGCTGACCATACGTTAAAGTCTGGTTTACATAAAAAGAGCAATTTAAAACCGTGGTCCTCATTCCAATCTTGCTTGTGTCTACAAAATAATAAATAAATAAATAAATAAATAAATAATGGCAATTCTTCTTTTCTGAAGAGGAATTTCACTTGTCTGCCTGTCTCTTTGACTTACAGTATCAGAAGGGGTTCTGAAAGCTGTTTCCGTTCCCTTTCAATTTTTTTTTTTTTTTGTCTTTAATGCAAGAGGCATGCATTGGGCAAATACTCTTAAAATACTATCTAAAATCTAAAATACTCTGACTTTTAGATTAGAGGTTGGACTCGATGATCTTGAGGTCTCTTCCAACCTAGAAATTCTGTGTGATTCTGTGTGAAAAGCTGGGAAATAATATTGAGAGGCAATTTTGCGTGGAAAACAATCATGAATTCAGGTGTGTACCTTCCAACTCAGCATATTCTGTGATTCTATGATTCTACCTTCTCATACTTTCTCTAAGGGTTTCAAAAAAAATGCCACCGAGTATTCTCATACAGGATTGTGTGCACTTGCTACTGATTTATTTGTAAATGATATTGCTCTTCCATCGTGGCAGTGCTACCATGTTGGGATAACAGCTGCACATCAATGATTTGTTATAAATGCCTCACCAAAGCACTGCCTAACAATGTATTCTGCCTTGACATTGTTCTAATGAACAATGCTGATGGAGTACATGATTTTTTTTTTCTTCTGAGGGATGTTGTCTCTGAATGGGAAAAAAAGCTTTTATTTAGCTGTGCAATATAGACATGCTCAGTGTGTTTGCCTGTCAAAATCAGGCCTCAATGCTTCATTTCAGGATTGCCTTACTAAGAAAGTGTGTATTTTGAGGCTATGGACCCATTAGTACATATTTAATACTGGCCCCATGTCTAACACAAGTATCTGAGAACCAGTTCTGCCTTTGGCTGTGTAACAGTGATGTGAAAGTTACAGCCAGAGACAAACTGTGGGCATTGCTCTTTTAGAAGCTCACTGCAGCATTCAGCAGAGGAAAGAGGGTTCTACTGAAGCGATTTTGAGATGAGACATTTTTAACAGAGATCTGAAACCTTACCAGCTGTAGATTCGTTTTCTTAAAATGAGGGCAGACATTGCCAAGCTATGACAAATAGTTCTACCAGCTAGGAAATGCTGCAGAGAGAAAAACACACTGTTTTTGATTAGTCTATGTTTTTATGTATAAAAACCTACATCTAGAAAAGATTCCAGTGAGTCACAGGCCTAGAAGTACTGTGAGAATTTAGGATGGAGCCTTTGCACACACCGATGTTGAGCTGCTCAAGTAATTGGTGGTGTCATCATCAGGCACAGCCATCTATTTTACAGCTCGCTTTATCACGTCTCACCTCTAGCGTATTCTTTGTGGCTTTATGTGCAGTTGTCCCATGTTGAGGTCACCTTACAATGGTGAAGTCATGCCAGAACCAAGGCAGATGCAAAACTGAAATTATCTGACTATGTTGTTAAATAGCCAGGAGTGTACTCACTTGCTCTTGGAACAGTACCAAAAATATTGCTTCGTGCTCGTGACCACAGGTCAGTGTGCAAGTCAGATCTGTTTTTCAGTCAGATGGCAAGGAGTCTTGTGGGTGGGTATTTTGTGGTAATCCTTTACCATCCTGCCCACTCCAAAGCTCAAGGGCAAGATGAGTCTTCCCCATAAGGCCAGCAAAGCCCTAAACAGGCTCAGCCCTTCCACAGTCTCCCCACAGAGAGAGAGAAGTGGCCCTGCTGGGGGCACTGACTACACCAGTTTGAAATGTACCCTTCATAAAGTTATATAAGAGATCACATAGGAGGACTAAAAGTAATAAAGTGTTAAGATCATTTGGTGAAACACAGCTTCACTTCAGCTGCCACAGACATAAAAGTCCAAATTACTCCATAGATAGAGATCATCAAGGGCAGAAAAATTACAGAACGAACTGAAACATACCCATTTGGTGTCTGCTGTCAGTGAAAGTGATACTAAAAAGGATATGGAGTTACAGCCACAAGAGTGCAATCTCAAAACTGTGTGACAGCCTCAGCAAACAAAGGCAATTAAAGGTAAAAGAAATAATCTATTAGCAGGCTGTGGTGGTGGGAATAGCATGCCTCTTTTGTATGAATAAGTGAACAAGACAAAAGCATAAGAGTTTGCTTCTCTTTAGGCAGCAGTTAAGTCCAAGAACTAAAAAATCTATAGATTAGCAAGAATTAAATAGTTTGCACAAAGGTTTGCAATCACAAACATGAATAATAGCTGGGTGACAAGTGTATAGAAAGCAGTGGAGAAGGACTTTGTGGGTGCTGGTGGATGCGCAGCATGAGGCAGCAATGTGTGCTTGCAGCCTAGAAAGCCAACCACACTCTGGGCTGCATTAAAAGGAGAGTCCAGCAGATTGGAAAAGGTGATTCTGCCCCACTTTCATGAGACCCCACCTGTGTTCAGCTCTGGGGAAACACAGGAAAGACACAGATCTGTTAGAGTAGATCCAGAGGAGGGACACAAAGATGATCAGAAGGTTGGAGCGCCTTTCCAGAGACAGACTGAGATCTGGGAGAAGGCTCCAGGGAGACCTTACAGCAGCATTCCAGTACCTAAAGGGGGCCTACAGGAAAGATGAGGAGAAACTCCATCAGGGAGAGCAGTGATACGACAAGGAGTAAAGGTTTTAAGCTAAAAGGTTTAGATTAGATATTAGAAAGATGTTCTTCACTGTGAGGGTGGTGAGGCAGTGGAACAGGTTGCCCAGAGAAGCTGTGGATGCCCCATTCTTGGAAGTGTTTAAGGCCAAGTTGGATGGGGCTTTGAGCAACCTGGTTTGGTGGAAGGTGTCCCTGCCCATGGCGGGGAGGGAGGGGGAAACTATACGATCTTTAAGGTCCTCTCCAACCCAAACCGTTCTATGATTCTACAAACAGATAATTTTCCAGAAAATCCATCACATAATTGGATTTTTTTTGCCCATATTCTGAACTGAGAAAATTTGGATTATACTGCAAAATTCATTTATTGAGGTATACCCTGAAGAGAGAGGAAAATGTAACTTGGATGGACTGCTATGGATTTTGAAAGAATGGTGAGCTGAATCTGCCCCAAAATGTCTGCCTCCCATCCAAAGACCTGACTCTTTCTTGAAGCACACCTACAGCACTGCGGCAATTTTCCTGTTCCTTAGCAAGCTGTTTTAGCTTTCCTATTTTATATGCCCGTCCTTTAGACAGCCTGGGAAGAATAACACCCTAAAAAGTTGTCAAACTTGAAAGTGCAGTAATTTAGTACAAAAATTATCTTTAACTATTTTCACATGATGTCCATACATAGGATGTTTCTGTCATGCCTTGGGACCCTCCAAGGTCGAACACTGTGTCTCACGACTACAAATTCAGTCCAAGCACCTGTTAGCCTTAGGTTTCATGGTTTATAATAATTTTCTAGTAGCTTAGCTGGTTAAATAACAGAACAACACTGTAGCTTACATTAGCAGCTTCAGAAAACTAAGCATGATACTAAAATGCTTTCTGATGTTTCTCACAAAACAGCAATAGCACCATAGCAAATCTGAAATCTACTGTGTCTTCAGTTTGAATGGCATTCCTACCAGATAATTTTATTTGGACCAGAAATCCCACGTTTATTTCTCCTCTGTAATTCAGTTAAATTGTCTTGAGTCATAAGTTTGCCTATCATCTTCAGCTGATTAAATGTTAGGCAAAGCGTCCCTATCAAATTGTCACAGAAGAATCTGCAGTAATACTGCATTATCATTACTGTGATACTACTTGTCAGGTGTAATTGAACAGCCACATTACTACTGCTGTTGCTTTGGATGGGACTGAGAGGTAGCTCCAGAAAAGAAGGAGAGGAGATTGTCAAGATGCCTGCATTGAATCAGCCAGAACATGGTTACAGCACTGCAATACTTAATTCAGGAAGATCCCAGAAACCGTGTTTAAACATTATTTCAACATTGGAAATGAAAAATTGATCAAAGTATCTCTCCCCCTGCTCATGCTCTTTCACTGCTTTTTTTTTTTAAACTAGGAAAAATAGATCTCTGCTCTTTAAATCACCACTGAGTTTCTTATCATCATTTTGGCACTTACAAGTCCTAAGTAACATGTGTAGATTGTTCTTTTCTTATACTATCTATGTAGCTGTAATAATATACAGATTTACTTATACATAAGAAAGATCTCCTTATTAAAATAACAGTCTTGTTATCGTAGTAACAACCTTGTTATCTTAATCATATCCTTGCCTCCCGTGGCTCTAACATTACAAGAGAAATTCTCCCCTGTAAAAAGTCCATAAGCTGCTTTCTTCAATCACATAGTATTGGTTTCACTAAAAACAGAATATAATCCAGCAGGCTGAAGGTGAAGTTATTCCAAAGAGTTAAGTGGACTCATTGTCAATGTCCATTTTAGATCAGCACCACTGTGACACCCACAAGGTGGAGATTCATGAATGCAAGGCCTGTTTTAATCTCTGACAGAGATGTTTTAATCTCTGACATCACCAATTCAAAGACAATTTTTCAAAACTAGCTGCTAAAAAGTTTACTGAGTAACAAACCACCAACAGAAGTCATGCAAAAAAAAAAAAAGTGAAGCAGGAAATCATGACATTCTATCTGAATTCTGAAAAATAATTAAGGCGACTATGTTTCATCAAAAATGTATATAATTTCTTAATGAGATGTCAGACATTGTGGCAAGCTGTTTACATGTACTCACATATCTCAACATGTATGTTACTTTGACAAGGAAGTCATTGAATTGATCGCATTGTATTGAGCCAGGAAGTAAGTTCCTCTCTTGTCTTTGGTGTGGGCTCCAGTTTGACAGAAACCATTTGGGTCCTGCATTCAGTAAGCTATACAAGGTCTGTGGGAGACCAGCCAGCCTCAGTCTAGAGAGCCCCAGCTCTGGTTCTTTGAAGCTCTTCAGCTTCATTTTAGTGGTATCCTAGTAACATGAATCATGTAAAATGGACAGGAGTAACCATTAAAAAAAATGATTGACTATATCCAATGCAAAATACCAGTTGGACTTTGGTTGGCTGGAATGAAGAATATTTATTTCCACCAAAATTGCATGTAATATATTTAGTGTACAAATAAATGGTATTAAAAATTCAGGGCAGAGATGAATAATGCAATGATATAAAGTTTATTCATGATAAACTGTTGCGAGTTCATTTGTTGTCGACGGAAGGAAGACACAGACGCTCAATATGAGTGATCAGTGAACTTCGATTTATTGGATAGCTCAGTCATCTTTTATCTAATTCAATATAATTAGCTCATACATATTGCAAAAGCTAAGCTCATGATTGGTTAGTGCATTTCTCTATTTTATCAGCTAGTTTCTCACTTCCATCAATCGAAATAACACAGTTAGTACTTTCCCAGACCACCAACAGATATCATGTCCTTGTACCTGAAACCTCCCTAAAACCTCCCTGAAACCTCCCTGAAACCTCCCAGATTTTACGTACTTTCTCAGACTCATTTACGCACTTTCTCAGACTCATATGAGCTGCGTTCGATACTTTCTTAACTCACGACCTCCTAGCTGCTCAATATTCACATGACCTACTTCACTTAACCATTCCTCCACAATAAACTTTAATGTTCCCCTATTCTGGTGCCATCACTAAAAATATTATGTCAATAATACACTTATGAAGTGCCTCCACAGATATATTAAACCTTTAAAAAAATGTAAGAAAAACTATTCAAAAGTGTATTATGATAATATTTTTTAAACCCTTAAAATTGTAAATTATGACATTGTATCTTATCAATTTCATACCAAAAGAAGCTTTAAAAGAAGGCACAGAAATAATTATAATCGCTGATCATCACAGATGAGTTGTTGAAAGGTCTGCTAGCACAGATGATCATGTCCCCCAAAGGAATAATAATAACAAATTTTTCCATCCGTGATTTTCAGTTCCCAGTCCCTTCCAGTCACTTTAGAATGTCTCATAGGAATATAAAGACAAGAAATTAATTTGTTTTCACAGAACATTTATTCCGCATTATTCTCTTAATGATGTAAGGCTAACTACTGACTCTGTCAGACTGTGTTGTCTCTAAATCAAGATGATTTATTGAGACTCCACCAACCTCAATAACAAAACGCGTAAATCTTAACTGAAACAGCATGATCAGCACAATGAGAGTCTTAAGTCATGCCTATGAACCCAAGCTTATTTCTGTATTGCTACAGTGCTTTTTTTCCTGAGGATATAAGAAATACTTATGAGTCTCCCTCCTCATACAAATAAACACCTATAGCTGCTAGGTAACCCCAAATTTTAACTGTTCCCAAATAGGTGGAAGGAGAGTCCCCAGTTAAAAATCCAGATGCTTTTTAAACCATCTAGCCTGAAACATGGTAAATCTAATACAGGACTATTAATATTGCAAAGTAAAATAGTTTCTTCCTCAGACAAGTCCTTCTGCAGCTTCCTTGCTTCAGATTAGTAGTTTTTCCAAGGCCAGGAGGATAAGGTCAACTACTTGGAAAAATGCCATTATTTGCTTGAAAAACTCTATGTAAAAAATAGATGCTGAGTCAGCAAGACCTGAGCACCATTAGAGAACATTTTCTGCAACGTTGAAGAGCAGCTGCCAATCGTCCTAGCTACGTCTATGTTGGTCTCATTTCCAGCTATGGCCAGGACATGGTGGAGAACCACAGTAGCTCAGTCTGTGTGTGACCCTCAAGCGAAGGACTCAACCCAAGATTTGTAAAGCTTATGTTTGGAAAAACTTAACCCCAGAGGTCTGCCAGATCAAAGAGCACAGTGGGGCCACCATTTCTTTTTAAATCCACAGAGTACAGTTACTCTCAGGAGGGCCCAAACATAAACCTCAAAAACAAAAACAAAACAAAAAAAAAAAACAAGGCTGCACAACACTCTCCAGCTACTATTTTCCTTTCAGTGTATGAAATAGGGATTGCTTTTCCTGCAAGCCATGAAGTCTTTAACAAAAATGAATTGTACTTCACCAGCAAGATCAGGAGCTGAACCCTGCAACCCTGTCTCTTGAGCTGGAGCTCTCCAGCACCGCTGCAACCATGGCACAGACACTGATATAGACATGAAGCCAAACATCCACCTGGGTAAACTGGATAAAATAATATTTTTTCTCCAAGATTTCTACCACTTTGTATACAGGTGAAAATCTAAGTAGTTTTGAAAGGAGTGATCTGTGCAAAAGTGAAAAGGAAGGCAGAATCTGATGCCCTTAATTATGGATGGATAATCATCCACACAATAGCATTATCTACAGCTGTGTTGGAAGTATGTCTTATCACTCCATCTCATCAAAAATCTAAAGCTCAGTCCATTTTCAGATTAGGAAAATTATTATATAACAATGGTTATATAGCTATTATGCTTCATTAAAAGGCTTTCTTTTCTCTGTCCTCTGTAATAATTACAAAAATTACTTTTTTTGCATTCTAGTATCTTATAGGTATTTCATACCAACTCTTTAGGTGACAACACTATGCAATTTTTAAGACTAGAAAAATCATTATCTTAGTTTGCTGCTTTACACCCCACACATATACTCCACAGAAGAAAATCCACAATCCTTTCTTTTCACTGAGAAGTTCTTCTGGTGCTCATACAGTGGCGCTCAGCAGAACAGTATTATAATAACAATGCAAATACTTCTTGCACAGCCACAAGGTGTGAAAGACTTTAGTGGGGAAATTCCCACCAAACCAACCTGCCTTTCTAAAATGAGGATGCTGGATTGCAAAACACAGGGAATTGTGGAAACTCTCTTCACCTTTTTTCTTCTGTATTTACTTTCCACAGATGTGCTTGTGATTGGTCTTTAAAAAAATGTTGATCACTACAAAATAAAGTGCTCCGTGTAGTACCTAAGACACCGAGATCACTTGGGAAGTCATATCTTCTCATGTTAAAACAACTGCTCATCTATCGCAAGATTTTTGTTATAGATGCTTTGATGAAAGTCTGTATCCTGAATTGTCATTTAAAAGGCCATTTGCCACCTTCTGAATCACAAGACTGAGGTGAGAGAAGTCCTTAGGACTCTTTTTTGCTGATATGCAGATTGGAACAGGTACATTAACTGCTTTATCTCCATTTCCATACCCTTAGAACACACAGCCCTGCTCAGTGCATGTCTTGCTGACCAAATGCTTGTACAAGGACATGTAGTGCTTACTGTCACTTCCAGATGAGCACTTCACACATTGTAATGGCTGCAACTGGATCATACTAAGGATCCCTCTGACAACTGTTGTCTCCAAGTGTTAAAGGGTTAGAAGAGCCAGGAGCTTGTACAGCAATACTTCCACCAAAACACCAGCTCCTGAGCATTTCTATTTTTAAACATCTCGGTGTGTTAATAGGCCCTGGCAGAACTCCCTTCCATGAATGAGCCAATTTCCTCTTGAAGCCATTTAAATGATTGGTCTCTAGTGGCCAGCAGCAACGAGTTCTGCAACTGAATTACAAACCACACGAAGTAATCCATTATTTTCATTTAAACCTGCTGCCCAGTAATTTTACAGCACGCCTCATAACAGTGCTGTAGGAGAACTAACAAATAAACATTCAACTTTTCACTAACATTTACCTCACTCTATGTGGACCATCTCCTCCCGATGCTGAGGAACAGTGCCCTTGATAATCTCTCCTGGCTTGGAAGCTGTTCCTTATCATTGAACATTCAACTGCCCTTCTCTGTACTTCATCTGTAATTATTATGCTACTGCTAGCATTCTAAGTCATAGCAGAAATTGAAAAGCTATGTGTTAAGAAGCAGCATTTCATTGAGGACATTTAAACAGGACATTTAAAACTGAGTTACATCATGTGGAATTAATCACCTGCTTTTAATAAACTGTGCTAATGAAAAGTTGCTTGAAAAATAATGGGCTGTGACAAGCAAGGCATTCAGTGGCTTCCTTGGATATTTTTGCTGGGATCCCCACACTGCCAGCACATGTGCAAGAGGACAAGAAGAAATCTGCAGCTCCTTTAGGCTTTCTTTCTGCCCCAAATCATGGTTAGGCATGTCTCCAGAGGTGCCCCAGGTCACTTCTGCTTTTTTTTTGGCTTTGCAGGGTTGATGTGGGTTCACCTGCAGATGCCAAAACATGATTCTAGTCTGAGTCCAATGAAAATGCAGTAAGAAGTAGTTCTGATAGTTATGGAAAAGACAGGCATCAGATAAAGCCCTTGCTTTCCTGCCTCTTCTCACAACCTTTCTCAAAAACTTTGGAGAATTTCAAGGTGTTCACATAGGCTTGGAGGACAAAGAGGCTTAGGTTCCAATTCCTGCTGTGGCACCAGGGCAGGGCCATGAGGGAGCCTGGGGCTGCTCCTGGCACAAGAGAAGTGCACGACCATGTTGTTGGGAGGCGGGGGAATAACTGCTCTCCTCCATTCTATCCTGGCAAACCTGTGGGTAGGGGCAGCAGGAACTTCCCAGGCCCTCCTCTGCTTTTGGAATCCCCCTTGCCTCTCCCTTAAGGGTTCCACAATGACCTCACATATTGCTCTCTACAACTACCTGAAAGGAAGGTGTGGGGAGCTGGGGACCAGCCTCTTCTAGCAGATAACAAGCGATAAGACTAGAGGGAATAGCCTCAAGTTGTCCCGGGGTAGTTTAGGTTGGAAATGAGGAAGCATTTCTTCTCAGAAAGAGCAGTCAGGCATTGGAACAGGTTGTCCACAGAGGTGGTGGAGTCACTGTCCCTGGGGGTGTTTAAGGAAAGGTTGGACGTGGTTCTGAGGGACATGGTTTAGTGGGTGACATTGGTAGTAGGATGATGGTTGAATCAGGTGATCTTGGCGGTCTTCTCCAACCATAATGATTCTGTGATTCTATGGTTCTGTTCTATGACACTCGTGGAGATGTTGACAGGGAGCATGCAGGGCGAAGGAGAGCAGCTTGCAACCTCTTCCACACAGTTCTGCAGTCAGTTTGCACAAATGCAAATGGCTAATCAGTGCCAAATTATTTTTCTCTCTAACGCTAGTTTTTTTTTTATTTCTGTCCTGACAAGCTGTTTGTAAAATGTACTGCCGCGTGGCTATATTTATAGCAGATTGCCTAGCTAAGAATGGCATAACGTTTTATAAAAGACAGGCCAATAACATACAAATGGCAGAGATGTTTTCTTTCTGCTGAAAAGAAAAGTTGATTTTACTTATCAGTGCAAAGGAAATTGATGCTGTCACTTATAAATGCACCCATCTTATTTCAGATCTCTGGGAAAGGAAAAGAGAGAAAAGCCAGAGATGAAAAGACAGAGTCCATTGACCAAAATGAAAAATAGAGTAGTCCCTGCTGCATAATAATGATAAGGTTGTTCTGAGAGCTACTGAGTATTTTGAATCCGGCGAGCTTCATGTTTTCTCTATCACAAAAGAAGGATTGTCCACCATTTTTTCACATTAAACAGCTGCTATGTTTCTGTGCTACATGTTGAGTATGAGATGGAGACATCTAAACCTGAGACTTACTCTGCTTTCAGCTGAGCATGCTGGGTTTCACTGCAGGCAAAAGCAATGTCTATTTTTTATTATTTGTTGTTTTGTTTTTGTTTTGTTTTGTTTTTTTTTGCTAATACATACTGTTCACAACTGGATTTGCATATAACCCATCTGTAGACAATGACATGGTCACCACTGAAGAGGTGGTGATGAAGAAGTCAAGAATATGATGAAGGTGGTGATGAAGAAGTGAAGCCTATTTAATGGAAGTGAAGCCTATTTAATTAAACAGGAACAAACACATCTCCATTAAGAAGAAGCGTTCACTGCTATTTGACTAAGCACCCTATACTGACAATATTTGTCAGGGAGTAAATTAAGACTACCATTTTCCTCACTAAAGCAAGCTTGACTGTACATCTAAACACAGAGCATTAATGATTATAATTCTTTGGCCAGCTATTATAGAAGCAGCAAAGCTTAAAAACTGGACTAGATGAGATTCACAGGGCATGAAATACCACTGCATTTTCATTAATTTGTTAATGTTGATAAAGCATTTTCTGAAAAAGAAAAGTGCCAAGTATGATAATTATTATCAACAATAATTTCTTTCTTCAGGTTCTGACCAATAATGTATTCAGTTTTATTTTTGAGGCTAAGCTAAGCACTCATTAGGTTTTGTTAGCAAAACATTAAGTACAGCTAAACAAATACAGCTCAGTACTTCCAGGTTTTGTTTGATTTTATCTGGGCGTTTTTTTGTTTATTTGTTTGTTTGTTTGTTTCTTAAACATGAGGCAGAAGAACACATCTTTATGTGTTCAGTCGAGGGATTCATGACAATTTATTAGTTAAGGTATACAAGAAGAAGCTCAGCATGAGACTCGTTATTTGAGAGGATCTACTTAAATAGTAAATGTTAACAGGCTGCTAAAGAGTAATTTGGGGGCTGGAGAAAGGATCTGCTGAAGTTTCTTATAGCCAAGCTTAGAAATATTCGTTTCATATTTATGCAATGGTATGGGTCCAAAAAAGAAAAAAAAATGCTGGCAAGGAACAATTTGCTTCAGTATCTGACAAAGAATTAGAATATGCTGCAGGAAGAAGCAGGTAATTTTGAGAAATACGGTTTAAGAAATTAACTTAGTTGTACAGTGAAGCCATAGAGGAAGGTAATGCACTTAGGAACTGCCAACCAAATTTTCTGCTTTATTTAAAGTTATCATCTGCTGGAACTCACAAAAAAAAAAAAAAAAAAAAAAAAAAAAAAAAAGAGAGAGAGAAAGACAATGTGAAAGGAACAATGAACAAATATAAGCTACCCTTGTAATAAATAAATATATATTTTTAATATTTTTACAGCCTTTAAATTGTTTAGAATGTACAAAAATATTCTTCCCAAGGCTGATAAGTCAGAATAACTTTATATACGTATCTCTCTTTTTGGTGCTTTATTCATGTATTGCAACCTTTATACATTGGTTGGGTATTTAATACATCCTTCTCTTTGCTAACCTCAATTTGGAAATTGATATAAATATACTGTTAAGCTACTAAAGGGAGAAAATTAAGAAAAACTGTAAAGGAGGGAAGAGGGGAAAAAGAAAAAAAAAAAAAAAGGAAAGAGAGTAGCTGGCAGATCAGGTTTGCTATTTCACTCAGCATATCTGAATCATGTAACTCAACAGCCTGGCTCAAAAGAGTGCAGGGCACATCACTGTAATATTGCCTGCCTAGGAAATCTGAATGTAAAATGCTTTTGGCTGCTCTGAGCTTTGAGGGTAAAACTGCTCCTCTGAGTTTTGAAATTGGCTTACAGGAGGGATTTAAGTCTATTTATTACATTCCTCACCAGCTACCTCATTCTGAATGCTGTAAAAATAGCAGCACTTGGTGATCTGGTAACTAAAATGTACTAGCATTTATTTTTAAAGCTACTTCCACAGGCAGTCGAGGAGCTGTCAAAGTCATAATAAATATGAAACGGAATTGAAGTACATGGCATTCCTATGTCAGACTTTATGATTTGCCTATTTGATACAGGAAATTCATTGTTTGTTTTTTTGTTGTTGTCAATTCGGCAGTTGTTGTTATCACTGATGCTGTACTAGCAGGTTGCAGCAGCATTTTCCCCAACACACAGCTGAGAAATGCACCAAAAGGAGCAGGATGATGTAAACGTGTGACTCAGAAGAGTTGGGATGAGCAGCGGACATGCAGTTTTGGAATAAGACTCTTTTCAGAGCAGCATTTCATGACTGTGGGCTGAAGGAACCAGACCAAGTTCAGGTACAAGGTGCAGAAAGCAAGCACAGCCCTCATAGAAGGTTAAATAATAGGAATATATTTTATCTGCATGTATTTTTGGAATTGTTTGGCCTTCCATAAAGCCTGAGTGTTCTCTAAACCTCCAACAGATAGGTATCAAACTAACTTATGCACAGTCAACAGTGTCACAGAAGCAAATGCACATGATTTAAGGTCCCTTTATATTTGGCTCAGAACTTTATTTTTGGAAATGAAATTAGAAGTTTGTCAGCCAAAGACAGCACAATAAAAATAAAAGCATTACTCTTTCTCTGCTTGGTGAAAGCTTTATGGCTCAAGCAGCATTTCTAATTCTTTATGTCCTGTCTCTATGATGCATCAAATGAATAATCTCCATTTCTCATCTATAATTCACTTGGTAGCAAAATAATGTCTTTTAACAGTCACACAATTGTTTTAAGCAATATCTTATCTCCCTCATTCTCATCCTAGCTTTGCAGTTAACATCTCTTCTTCATTTCCATACTTTCTCTTGCCTCAAATACCCCCTTGCTCCTCAGCCACCTGCCTGTCTCCCAAAGCACTGTTGCTAGCAGCCTTGCTCCAGCTCTTGCTGTTGTGGCAGGACATGTCATCTCCAGAAATGCTGGCCGTGGACAGAGAAATAAAGCCTAATCATATTGAGGAATTAAAAGAAAAAGAAAAAAAAAAAAAGTCAAACCAATTCTTTGTATTTTGCTGGTTTTGTTTTAGTTTTTCTTTTTGGAATAAGGTTATTTTTGGTAAATCATTTAGATTTATCTTCCTCGAACTGTTCTTTTAAAGGAAATGGGTGCAACTTTATGTGCTGACAGTTTTTCAACAACGTCTGTTTCATTATAGTAAGAGTTAGTTATTGAAGAAAGATGTTGCCCAATTTATGCAGTAGTTTAATACGAGAAATATCATGTTTTAGTTTTTAGGAAATCGAATTGTAGTAAAACAACAAGTAGCCTGCTTCTGGTTTTGAATCCGTGAAATAATTCTTGCCTGTGATTACTTTTAGAACTGCTCCTATATTAACACAACTGAATGCCTGCAGAATACTGCAACTAGGAGTGAAGAGTAGTGGAGATGTTTAAAAATGGATATTGAAGTCTTCCCAGAGAACTGACAGTTTTCTCTTCTAAAGATATAGCCGTAGCTACAAAAATTAGAATATACTTGTACTTTCATGTCCAGTTGAAAAGATTTCCATGAAGACCGCTTTTTAATTTGTCCAAAGTGTCTTAATCAGACAAGGTGTCCCAAGGACAAGAAGGAGACAGTATTACCTGATACACAGCTAGTTCTAATTACCTGGTGAGGCCACACCTCAAGTGCTGTGTTCAGTTTTGGGTCCCTCACTAGCTGTTCCTTGAAACACAAAATGGTCTGATCATAGATACCCTTTGGGTGACCTATGGCACCACAGCACTACTGTTTGAGGGACATTTCCTCCTCCTTGTGGCCAGTGCCAACCTTCCAAGGTGCACTTTGTGGCAGTTTTTTCTCTCCTGCTCCTTCTTACCAAAGAAAGCTCCATCAGGGTGGAAAACACTCATAGGAAAGCATTCGGGTGCCCTTTGAGAAAAGATGAACTGCTGGTGCACTGTGCTGACACAAGCAGGCAACATTTGTTATGAAGGACCTATGGCACTGTGTACCCCCTTTTCTTCTACCGACATCTTTTCTAATTACTTGGTTTCCTTTGAGGTCAAGGGAAAACAGGGACTGTCAATCATTACTTGGCAACTTTTATGTCTGAGATGTTTTAATGGATCAAAGATATTTGTTTCCTGTTGGGCTGCCAAGATAAAAACCCTTTAACAATTAATGTAAAAGTTGAGAGTTGACTGCGTTTCCAGCGTAACAGTATTGTTCATAATAATATCAACAGTGCTGAAGGCCATAATCTATTAACACCAGGCAACTTAATATCAGAGAGATAGGTTATAGCTATTACACCTCTTCTGGGAAATGACTGTGAAAGGTGCTTTATTGCAGAGGATTCAAGACTTACAGAAGTGATGGAACAGCTGGAAGAAGGACCAAGGCAGCACAGAGCTCTTCACCTCTGCTTTTTCAACAAAGCATAGCTTTGCTTCTCCATTGAGGAAAGTGGGTTTGTGGATGAGTACTAAATAGAAACCCAGGAGATCTGGATGCAATTACATGTTGGCAGACAGGAAGTATAGCAGTAAACATTAAATCTGTTTTCCGTGACCGCATGTCCTAGAAGCAGCAATTCAAAAGGTTTAGCAAATTCATCTCCACAGCAGAACTTAATCTTGTAATTACTAGTTATCTCATCAAGAAGGTATTGATTGAAGAGGCTGGGAAAAGAGCACAATAAAAGGAGGATACTCAGCAGTAATAAGAAATTAAAGGTTGATATGATTAAGTATAAAAGTGCCTCTCCTAAAAGTGGCAATATAATTGTTCAGCAAACTGCTACTGCATTTGACCATGATTTCTCCATTTCTGGACTTTTCAATAGTGTTTTACTGAACTAGGTCCAGCCTTAAGGACTGAATTTAACAACTCTCCTACTTGAGAAAATCTGCACCTAGTTTTCAAACTTCCAAGTTTAGAGGTGCAAGCTCTAGGCTATTTAGGGAAAGTGTATCATGACTCTAATTCCAAATATTTTGGTGAAATTGGGATGCTACTGCAGCTGTGTAACATACCTCTGATGCGAGGAGGAGCAGAATCAAGGCTGCAAGAAGTTAGAACCAGCTGATGTTTATAATTAGGGTTTTGAATGTGGTATGCTCCTGTTTATTACTTTTCTCATTCAGGAAAGAGCTAGAGCATTGCATTTAGCAAAACATTATCTAACATTCTAATATGCATTTTTATCCTTTGTGTTATTTCTTGTGTTTCTTAATCAATCAGAAAAAAATAAAAATAAAAAAACAGGTCTGAAAGACAAATCATTGCTTTAGATGTACAAAGCACTGTCTATCTTGAATGTTCAAGGCAATTGCTGTGTTTTCAAAGATTCCCAGGTTGCAAGTTTAATACAAAGCAGTTCTCAGAAGAATTTATTATGCCAGCTTTCCAAATAACAGCCTATCCATGAGTATAGATTTCCTGAATGTGCTCAGTGTAAAAGATCAATTAAAGAACAGGCAGTCTGATGCTCACAATCTGTCTTTTAGTAAACATTTCTCTTTTGTCCTCAGCTGGAAAATTCCTGATGTGTTCTGAATAGTGGAGACCTTGACGAGCCTTCATGTTCGTAAAACAGACATATTTCTTCTTTTTTTTTTTTTTTTTCACACTTCTACCAAAATTGTGCTAAGCCTCTCTCCCTAAATCTATTCCCCAGCCAGACAATGAGAGTTGACTTTCAAGTCAACATTTATTGCATTGAACACAGCGTATAGATCCAGAAGGCTGACTAGAATTTCAACAAAGTTTCAGTGATTTTAGCCAATTACAGTATGTGTCAGAAAAGATCTGGCCCATGGAAAAGACTTGGTTGCTGGTTTTGGACCCTACGTTACAGGTAGTCCAGGTTTTTGCTTTCCTACTGGAAGACATTTCAAACAGTTGACTGCTTTAATAGTTAGAAACTTTTTCAAATATCCATTCTGATTGTGGTCATGGGCAGTATATACTCATTTGCTCTTGGACCAAAACTACCTTTTAGCTTCCGCAAACTTTCTCCTTCACTGAGTTCTGTTCCTCTGACTCATGTATTGACTACAGGCATCAAGAACTCAGCCTCATATACTTACATATGATGCAGCTTAGAGGTAGCACCTGGACCAAGCAAACCTGGACTTGGTAATTCCCATAGCTGTCAAATCATGAATTCCTGAGCTGCACCTGGACTAGACAAGCTTTGAAGGTCCCCTCCAAATGAATTACCTATACAAGCTATACACGTCCAGCGTGTGTGAGACCTAGACACCCATGCTGGCAACTCCTAACTGTACAATACTCAACTGATAAAATCCAGACACTTGTCTCCTTGGCCATTTCCAGTTCATTCATTCTCTATTGATAGATTAAGTTTGCTCGGCTGAAGTCCATGACACAAGTTTCCACACACTGCAATTAAAGTGATGATTTCTGTTCAGTTGTACTGCATCAGACTCCTTCAGCACTTGATCACAGATGGAAGAATTTGGTTCGTGGGCTTAATACTATGTCAGTGAGGGGTGTAGTGCATCATATTCTTTATGACCAGAAATGCACAGGTCTGGAGACAGTTATGTTTACAAAATGGGAAGTATTCCCTCATTTCAATACAGAGCAAAAATAATGTTTTGTAATCAAAAAACAGGGAAAAAAAATACAAACAGGACACTGTGAGTCTAACCTTTGTGAAGTGCCATTGGAATAAGCTACATTTTGTTTATCTGATTCATGCACTGAATCAGGAAAGGCAAGTTTTGGGAAGACTAAATTTTTAGAAGTGTAATGTTTTCTTACCTAATGGTAAGCACAATACAGGTGAGATCCCGCAGATACCTCCTACCAAGTGTAACAGTGCAATCCACATTGTGGCAAGAGTTGCCACCAAGCTGAGCTTGAATATAAAACATCTTGCCATGTCCAAGACCCATTTACAGTCCTCAGGGGATGCTGACAGATCTTTCTGCTGGCATATACTCAAAATCATCCACAATTGTCTCCAATTTGCTCTGTTCTCATGGATAGCAAGAAGTATGAACAACGAGATTCTAAGATAAGAATTTCTGTCTTAGCAGCAGAAGGCACAGCGAGATAAATTTAATAGTTGAAATGAAATTCTGAAAACGTGGCTTGTAAGGACAACGTGATAGGATGAAGTTCACATCTTTTGCTTGGAAAATGTCTTTTTTCTTTTCCTATTTGCGTTCCCAACAATAGTTGGATCATTTTTATTCGTATATGAAAAAAGAACCAAACCCAGAAAGTTTCAACTAGGAAAGTGAATGTTCTTCCTTTTCTAATAACTGTAGATGTGTCTGCCTATCTTTGTGCACACCAAGTCTCTTAAACAAACAAACAAGCCAACAAAACAAAACAAAACAAAAAAACAGTGCACTGAAATTACATAACATTAATAATCTGTGATCTCCTTCCTTAAACTGTTCTGTTACTTTCCCCAAACCACAAAAAAGCAGCTATTCGATTTCTGTGTTACACACTGCCTGTTGTTTGTCAGTAGGAAAAATTCAGAGTAATAACAATGCTTATTGCTTTAGGAGCAATAATAAAATGTGTGCTTGCCTTAAGATTAGCTATCACTATTTTTCCTGCAGAGACTAAGAGAAGTATAAAGAAGTGAAAATCCATGTTGTTGTATATAAAATAGTCTATAAAGAACTGCATGGGGAGTTAGCTGTGTTGACATTAATGGGTCTCATGCAGCTAAATTCCTGCTCACTACTTATAAAACATGCAAGATATGAAATTTAGGATCTTTATCATAAAACACAAATTAAATCAACACAGTCTACTTAAGAGAGGAGGAATACATTTAATTTCATTAGAAAATAATAAGCCACACCAGCATTTGGACAGGAATGAAGCCTGTCTGCTAGAGCAATTTTTTTTTTTTTTTTTTTTTTTTTTTTTTTGTAGCACAGTTTTATACCCTTGTATCACTACCAGCATGCCAAGGTCTCCCCAGTACAATGATTCTCAGGCCAACAGGATGCTCTTTAAGTCCTTCTTGGATGGTGGAAAGCTTTCCCAGCCACAATTACCACTATATCTCCAATGCAGCTATCATAATGCAATAAAGTAAAAGAAACTCTATTCTGGAATAATTCTCAGCTTGAGGAGAGAAACAGGAGCGAAGTTGGGAGAGAAAGTAAAGGAAGTGGAGGAGAAATAATTGGAGCAAGGTAACATGATGCATCAGCACAAAGGTGGTGAGGGAAAAAAAGTTGTTTTCTAAGCCTCAATCAGATGACCCGTCTATTGGACCAAGTGTCAGTAGCTGATAGCACAGAGCCTACATGGAATGCATGGGCTGATGACATGGAGGCACTGCAAAACAGGAACCTATATCTCTGAGTTCAAGAGAAGCCAGCAGTCCCTGCCTGCCAGAGAGGTTCAACACTCCACTGCTCAGCAACAGCTTTCTTCCATGAGGGATAGCCCTTATATCTCTAAAATGTTGTATATTAGCACACTGAACCTCTAATTTAGAAAAGGAAAATCTAGCCTGGCTAGCAAGGTTTGAAAAATTTTCCAGCCTCTGCCTTAGACCATGCTGACTGTCTAATTTAACTGGAAGTTAACCAACCAGAAAGGCTGTGCAGCTAGGAGAAAAACTCTCAGGATGACAGAAAGGCTCATGGAGTCTTCAAAAACCTTTTTAACAAAGCATGTTTTCCTTTCTGTTCTCCATCCTTGCTTCCTGCCCTTCTCATGCTTGCAGATCTGCAGAGATGATCACAAGCACAGTGCGCAACCAGAGTTACCATTAGTTAGCCAGATTTTGGCGTGACCAGAGTTAGGCATCTTTTGTGCCACTACTGTTTTACCTTTACCTCATTCCTCACCTAAGGTCTCCATTACCTGGAGCAAACCATGTAGCTATATTTCAATTCTGTATGTTCTACACTGTGCTTTTTTGTTTGTTTGTTTCCACTAATACATTTTCACTTGACAAGTGCTTGTTATAGGCTAAATCATACTCCGGTGCTCTAAAACAATGGATCATCTGATGTAAGAAGCTTAAAAACGTACTCTTTCCACTGCTTTGATTGCTCATCTGTAAAACAACTGCAAAATGCTGCCAAACAGCTTCACTGAATTTTCTAGTAATGGCCAGGTGAATATATGGCACTGTAAAAATAGGAAATCTGGGAAAGAATTGACACTTCAAGTTAGTTTCCAGCCTGAAGTCCATTTCCAGGTTAAGGAAGACCCCAAAATGAGACTGAACCTGGTCCTGAACACAGTTTTGTCTGTTTTGTCTGATGCATTTTTGCATGCTGTGTAGCACAGTATCTCTCTTTTGTACAAAGAATATATTGGTATTGCACAGAGAACGTCTTTTATGTGGGTATAAATAATGGAAGAAAAGTCCTGGGAAGAAAAAAAGATAAAAACTGGGAAGAAAAGTCCTTTAAAACACTCTGCCACTCCGCATGACAAACTGGAATATTTTTTTTTTGAAAGCTCAATACATTTTTCAGTTTGCTCACCAAGTTCTGAAGCAGGAATGGACAGGTGTAAAAGAGCAGACTCTTGAGTGTCACATTCTTTCTTTGCCTTCTGATTTCTAGAAGAAGGCTAGCATTTGTTCAAGAGGTGATACATTGCTTGCCTCATATGTTTCTCATCCACCCAGATACAGAACTGACTGTAACATCTCTTTCAGACACAAGTGTTCCAGAACAAAGAAATAATAACCAATCAGCAAAATAATATTCCCCCTTTTCCTATCATTTCTTGATCTCACAGGGTGAATCACAGTCTCAGCAGACAGTGTCTGTGTAAGGCTTGGTGAACTCAGTGCAAGTCATCAATCTCTCTGCTACACACAAGGTGAGCTGATGAGCGTCTGACCCGTTTGCTCCCTCAGGGACCTGCTTACTGGATTTCAAAGTTTTCTCACACAGCCTGAGGCTGGGCTACTCATCAGCTGCGTGCAAGAACATGAACAGGATCAGAGAAACCTCTCAGAAAATTGACCCAACTTCTACTTCCTAGCAACGTGGAAGAAAAGCAAGTGCAACGGTGATGAGAATGACACCTTGTTTAAAGTCAGTCTCTCAACAGAGTGAAATAAACCTGCAATGCTGCATTGACAAATTGTACACAGTGGTTCTCCCCATGACCCTTCACCTGATAAAAGTTACCTATATTTCCAACACTGCCACAACAGAGGATAAATTGATGATCAACCAATTGTAGGCCCAACTTTGTCTTTCATTTCAAAGGAAATGACTCCTTTGTATTACGTATACATGGACACACATGCACATCTCACTTGGATTGGGTTCATGGTCTGGGAAACCCACCAGCCCATCACCCTCAGGGTTCAGGCACCATTGTGATAAATGCTAATGCTTCCTAAAGCCATCAGCCTCGAGCAGTCCTGACACCTGCATGTGAACTACAGCATAGTCATGTTTTGTATGTCATATACTTTGACTCCAGGCATCCTTGAGAACAAATTAAATTATATAAAATTGCTTACTCACCAGTTGCACTTGTTTATTAAAAGCTTAGCAGGATGAATGACCTCAAAAGGCCAACACTCAGCATGAGACAAGAGAGAGAAATCCAGCACGGAGGGAACATTTTAACCTGTTTGTTGTTAACGGACAAGGTTAATCACCACAGATCAGATCATCTCATCTCCACTTGCAACAAACCTATCTACATCATCAGAGCTTTATCTGCAATTTTTCATCCTAGAAAGCAAAGCCAGCAAGCCAGAAGGATTACCAATCTTTTCTTGCTGCATGTTAGTCCTGTCCTGCACTTCTGTAAAGGCTCAGCCTGATTCAGTGAGCATCAGCTCAGCAGGTTTCACATCAGTGCTACCACCTGAAGTAACTGATCAAGGAGGCAGCCACAGGAGTTTTAAAATACATACAGTAAGTCCTCAGGTGGCAAGAAAAAGGTGTTTGTGATTTTTTAAGTCATGAATTTGCTTGATAAATTCCTTGGTCTGTCACTGGCTTTTATGTCAAGAGGAAAATGTAGGTTTTTGTGTCTCAAAACTTTGTCTAGAAGTTCAATTTCCAGATACGCAGGACCGTTCATTCCCCTGGGGACAGTGAACCCACCAAGGGAGAATGAGCAGAGCTACCTTCATCATTTCTATCAGGCTAGTCAGGTTTAAAGCACTCACTTTCACCTTACATCCCGCTGCCAAATACAGGTAAGACTTGAAGTGGGAGGAGGATGCATTTCCATGGACTGTTTTCCCAGCGGTGATTTGAGGTGTGGGGTTGCCAGCTCCCAGGCAGACCTTCTTCCTCCCACCTCCACCACGCTCTGCTGCAGCAAGACAAGTGCTTCTGTGAATATGCTGTGGACTGGATCCCAGTGGAAAGTAGCCCTTCAAAAATAGCAATTTTTTAACTGAATCATTTTCCAAATCACACTCTAAAATTACTTTCCTTCCTGGCAAGCTCCCTGCAGCTCTCTGGTTCACAGGCGAGTGTGGATTTGCAGGCTGCAGGTTTCTCGAGAGCTGCATCCATCCCATTCTGATTGAAATAATACAAACTGGGGGATGAGAGGCTGTAGAACAGCCCCATGGAAAGGGATTTGGAGGTTTTGGTCAATGATGACTTGAATATGAGCCAACAGTGAGCCTGGGCAGCCAAACCTGTTAACCTGAGGTGCATTAAGCAAAGCATAACTATGGTTGAGAGTAGCGATTGTCCCACTCTACTCTGCACTGGTGTGGCCTCACCTCAAGTACTGTATGCAGTTTTGGGTACCACAATACAAGGACATACAACTATCAGAGAGTGTCCAAATGAATGCAACAAAGATAGTGAAGAGTCTAGAGGGCAAGATGTATCAGGAGCAGAGGAAGTCAGATGGATTGTTCAGCCTGGAGGAGAGACTGAGGGGAGGCCTCATGGCGGCCTGCAGCTCCCTCACGAGGGGAGCGGAGGGGCGGGCACTGAGCTCTGCTCTCTGGGGACAGCCACAGGACCTGAGGGAACGACATGGAGCTGGGACAGGGGAGGGTCAGGCTGGGGGTTAGGAAACGTTTCTGCACCCAAAGGTGGTCAGGCACTGGGACAGGCTCCTCAGGGGAAGTGGTCATGGCACCAAGCCTGACAGAGTTCAAGGAGCATTTGGACAATGCTCTCAGACCTCAGGTTTAATTTTTAGGTAGTCCTGTGCTGAGTCAAGAGTTGACTCAATGACTCTCGTGGGTCCCTTCCAACTAAGGATATTCTATGATTCTGTGATTGACTATGGGGAACACGTGTTCAAAAGAAGGCAGCATGCAATAAATCTCACCTTAGCAGAGATTTTTTTCCAAAAAGCTTCTCTTCTTTCTTCCAAGTTATTGCCAAGAGAAATGGCAGGCTGCAGCACGCCTTCACAGCCTAATTGGCCATTCAGTCCTTTCAAAATAAACAGCCCTTAACTTGGAGAACTGAAGAATACCAATCTGTTCTGAAAAGTCTGGCTCCAGTTGTGTTGAACAAGGTAAGCTAAAAGAAAAAAGAAAAAAAAAAGAAAAGAGAGGGAAGTGATTATTTGGTTACCTATTATGCTACATGAATTCTACAGCTGGTTGTGTATTTAGAAAATATCCTTTATAAGCTTTCAGAGACATTATGGAGTTGTTTTTCATGGAGCTTTAGAATACTGCATAGCGATTTTAAAAATCCCTTGAATGTCTAGACACTGGCAGATTTCCCTACACAAAGTAATAACGGAAAGAAAATTAGCAAAACAAACAGGAAGAACATAACCCACCAGAGTGGAAGGTTTGGCCATTAAAGTTGCATGCCACCAAAGACAGAGATGAAAATAAGTCATCCACATGCTGAACAAAATGCACAAGATGCTGGGTGCCTTCAGCTTCCATTGGCTTCACTGGCAAGTAAGTGTACACTAATGTTGTTTGAAATTGGCTGGCAAGCCAAAACTCACGTGTGGCTGATTCCTACTTCTTCCCCTGACTTGATTTTGAGTTTGGGAATAACAGAAAGGGTTCCTAAAGTATTCCAAAGTTTGTTTCATCAACTTCAGCTCTGCTCTGATGACAGACTGCTACCGATGGAGTAAGAAAGCATTATACGGCACAGAACTACCTGATAAACGTTCCTGTCAGTTTCAAGACAGACTGCAGCTATAGCTAACCCCGCTCACTGGCTGCAGTAGCTAACACCTATCTTCAAGACAAGCTATGAGCCTGGTTGTTTTCTCTCTCTCCTCCCCAGAAGGTCACCCCAATGCAGGTAAGAGATAAGAAATGTTATACGGCTGTTCAGGTCACTGTTCTGGTACTGTGTTTCAGAACCCACCAAAATACTCCCAGAAGAAGAAGTGACATTAAGTATGTCTAAGGTACCACCACAGGTACCAAGACAAAAAAAAAAGTGAGGAAGAGCACCACTGTGTATTGCATGCAGTTTGTTAAGCATCCAGACTAACCAAAAGACTATTCAATGAAAAGTAATTTCCTTGGCATGCATTATAAATCAAAAACTAAACAGTGTTGGACAGTATAAAGAGTAAAGGAAAAGCATCTGCACAACAATCACAGCTACAGTAACATTTACAAATCTATAATTTGTCTTCAGTCACCATTATGGTAGAAAATATGTCAGGTTACTTCAAACCAGCCATACACTTTAGTTCAGGAACTGTACTGCACATTTATATTCATATTGCTGAGGACACCTCCAAGTAATTACTTGAGACAATTCCATTCCAAGATAGTGGTTAAAAGCTGCTAAAGTACACACATATTATTTTTTTCACCCACAAGATATTTGCTGCAGTATCAGTGGGGACATGTACAAGTGAAGCTTGTACTGAAACCAAACATCCAACTGTGGGGGTCTTAGTATCACCAAGGTCAAAATAAGTGGCCTTGCTAACATGATTGTGAGTCACACAGTCAAACCAGCAATGGGAATTTAATGATTTTGCCTACAAAAGAGAAGGAGAACTGTTCCCTTGAAAGGAATAACTGTAGCTGGGCTGTTTTAAAATACCATACTAAACTTTATTCTCTAACAGCAGGACATGATGTTCAGTGTTATGACCTATTTTCAGACAATGGTTTAATTAAACATTTAATGAAGGCATCTCATTTCTATGCATGAGCTCCACTCTAAACAACCAAGCTAATAATGTAAACATCACTGTTTGATTATTAAAATAATTGTTTTCATGAACACAAGCCCTCTGACAAACAAAATAGCTGATACTATGCGTATGAACAGAGGAAGCTGGGCCCCAGTGAACCCACAGTGCAGGAATCCAATTTTAGCAAAAAAATAGACTTACAGTTGGCCATCAGCACTGAAAAAATTACTAGGCAAATGTTTTAAAACACAGTAATATTTTGGCCAAATGCACAGTGATTTTTTTTCAATTAATCAAGCACGTAGAGCTTAGGGATATGGTTTAGTGGGGACTGCTAGCGTTAGGTCAGAGGTTGGACTCGATGATCTTGAGGTCTCTTCCAACCTAGAAATTCTGTGATTCTGTGATTCTGTGATCTATTAAAATAATCACTCATTTAAACAAACAACTGCCTTTAGGAGTTCTCCCCATGTCAAGATGCAGCAGCGTCTTTGAGACATTTCCTCAAACTCTGGAATCTGTATCAGATTGACAGAAACTGGGACCTTCCTTTAAGGCAAAGTCCTGTAGAGGATTTGTATCCAGCAAAAGGAGGTTTCCAACAGTTAGTTGCTTAGAAAAGAACTATACATTTTCAGCAAGAACTTTAATAAAAAATAAATGGACATTTTTTCCCCCCCTCCTCTGAGCCCCAGCTTTATAGCTAAAAAAATAAGTATTATCGCACAGCAGTGACAAATTTAAAGATTTAAGTAAAAATCTTAGTGAAATGAGTTGTCAAAACATTTTGAAAATGTGACAAAGCTCTAATTCTTAGAAGCTAAGATTCAGTGATGCATAGAGTATGGTATTTTCAGTGCTGGAGTAGCTAAACCGTGTTCTTTGGTGATTAAGTTTCTTTCTTCATGAAAAAGTTATTGGTGCATCTCCTATCTATTATGTGATTCTAATCAGCATCTTAGCAGCAGATCCCTTCATAGACAGGACATCTCCTGGAAGGTCACAGACTCCAAAGTCAGTCAGCTTCTAGTGCCGATAAAAGGTTCCGTTATGGGACTATGCACGTCATATACAAGGTACAGAAACTTTTCTGACCATCTGCCAACTAAAAACTTCATTGTTTTTTCTCAAAAGCTGAAATTGCTGAGCACTCCACAGAGTTGGACAGTCATTTTTTAATGTTTTCAATGAAAAAAAAAATCTCAGAATTATTTCCTATGTAAAGACATAAACACCATGAATTTAAACCCCAATATTCACCTGCAGCATCATAATTTCTGTGAATTCAAATAGATTAGATTAGCTTTACAGAAGCTGACACAGTAGATTGCACATAATCACTCCTGGATTACCAGAGTGGAAATTAACTATATCTATAGACACTGAGTAGCCCATATCTGAACTACTACATTACACTTGTTTAGATGGGTTTTCATTAGGTATGCCATACTTTCTTAATTCTTTTCACTTCTTTTATCATTGAAATATGCTCTTACTTTTACAGTTATTGACTTTGTGGTTTATTGGTTTAATTATTTTATTTTTATTTGGTTTTAGTATTTATAATCATACACAACTGACACTGAAATAAGAGCACTTTTTTTTTTTTTTTTTTTTTTTTTACACAAGTGTAAATGTGTTAAGGGCTATTTAAACATGACATTCAAGTACCTTGTAAACTAAGTTGTTGCATTTTATCTGTCCTCTTTTCCTGGAAAGATAGCATAAGTGCAAACCCAAGTCATTTTGTTCACTTGGCAAGGATGAACAGTCTGTTAGGAATGGAGAAAAGTCTCCTGTTACTGATATGGCCAGAAGATAACTGCCCACAACATGAAATCTCAGGGCAAAAATTTCAGCAAGATCTATCCAACCCCAAATAAGAAATAAATGTGTGTAGAACTGCTATGGAGAAGTCCTAGGGACAGAAAATAATAATTTGGAAAAAGGCATCAACCAAGTAATTTGCCTGTGTAAAAACATACAAAACCCGAATTTAATAAGTGAATAAATATATAAAAGGAACTAAACCCCGTCCATGTGAAGCTGACAGTGGCAGCTGTAAACTGTAAGGTGTATTTGCTCTTTCAAACCCTGATCTTTCCCACGTTACCGTCCCCTTCATGCCTGTTTGCACGACTGTCATCACTCCCATCCTCTCTGCAGTACTTTCTCGGTGTGAATTTCCATTCCCTTTCTCTAAAAATGCAACTCTTGCTATTCACTACAAGACTCTCAGGAAAGGACTGCAGTTCGTACCGCAGCCTAATGGGTAAGAAAGGATGTCGGGCTTGTTCTGAGGATAACAGCGAAGAAACGATCCACAGGGTTGGGCAGGGAAAGGACCTTTGAGATGCTAGCTAAAACTGGTTAGGAATTTGGCACCGAAAACAAGATATAACACGGTGCTGGGTCTAACTTTGAGCAGCCCAGAAACGCGAGTCGGGTCAGAAGGGGTAACCCGTGCACCTAAAGATGGCTGAACTAAACCCATTCCTGCTCCCTCGGCCAGCACCGGCTCACTCGAAACCACCTCCCCGAGCACCGGGCACCGCGATGAGATAAAAGATTTCCCGGCGACGAGCAAAGCCCCGCAGCTCCGCCGCGCTCACCCGCATCCCGGGCGCACCGGGGGAGCTGCCGCTTTGGCAGTGCCCCCCCAGGGGTGCGGACACCCGGGGGGTGCGGACCCCGTCGGGCCGAGGGGACCGGGGCTACCGGGGCTACCGAGCAGGCCGAGGGCCCCGAGGGGACCGAGGGGGCCGAGGGGGCCGAGCCGCCCCGTCGGTCGCACCGCCCCCCGCCCCGCTCCGTCCCGCCCCCAGCCCGGCGTGGCGGCCCCCGGGGGCGCGGCGGCAGCGGCGGCCGTGCCGTGCCGGGCCGGGCCGGGCCGTGCCGGGCCGGGCGGCGGCTCGGGGCAGGCCGCCCGACGGGGATGCGGCTCCCCGGGGGCCGCGCCTGCCGCTGCCGCCCCCCGCCCGCCGCCGCCCCATGGGCACCGCACTCGGCCGGCCGGGGCGCGCCGGCGAGGCCGCGCCGCCGCCGCAGCCCGAGGCCCCGGGGGCGCGGGCCGCGGCGTCGGGCTGAGAGCGGGCGGGCGAAGCCGGCGGCCCCGGGGCTCCGGCGCCAGGCTCGCGGGCAGCCCCGGCGGGGGATGACTCAGAGCCGCGGCCCCTGCAGCGAAGCCGCGGCCCCTGCGGCGGCGCCGCCCGCCGCGCCGCGCCTCCCCCCCGCATGCCCGCGGCCCCCGCCGCGCCGCGCCGCCGGTGATGCCTCCGCGGGGGGCGGCGGGCGGCTGCCGCCGGCGGCGCCTGGCGCCCCTCAACGAGGACAACGGGCGGTTCCTGCTGCTGGCCGCCCTCATCGCGGCGTACCTGAGCGCCGGCGCCACCGTCTTCTCGGCCCTCGAGAGCCCGTCGGAGGCGGCGGCGCAGCTGCGCTGGAACCGGACCCTGCACAACTTCAGCCGCATCTTCAACATCAGCCTGCCGGAGCTGCGCGCCTTCCTGCGGAGCTACGAGGCCGCCATGGCCGCGGGCATCCGCGTCGACGCCCTGCGGCCCCGCTGGGACTTCCCCGGCGCCTTCTACTTCGTGGGCACCGTCGTCTCCACCATAGGTGAGCGCAGCCCCGACGGCGAGGCGCGGGGGCGCGCCCGGGGAGCCCTGCGGCCGCGGCCCGGGGCCGCCCGTACAGCCACGCGGGTTTGGGGACCGCGTTGCCCTGGCAACCGGGACCCGACCGGGGGCATCCCGCCCGATCCTCGGGGACACCCCAAAATCCTCGGGGGCACCCCCAAATCCTCCGAGGGTCGCGGCTCCCACCCGCCCCGCGCTTATCCCGGGTCGTTCAGCGCCGCGCCCAGGTTGCGCCGGGTCCAGGGCATCCCCGGGACATCCCTCGAGCATCCTTCGGTCATCTCCCGGGCATCCCTCGGGCATCCTCCGGGCTCCACCGACCCAAAAGCCCGGCCGCGGGTGCTCCCGGGGTCCCGGGTGGTCGCTGCCCACAGGGAGCCCCCGCGTGTGCCCGGTGGCGTTGGCAGCACCGCCGGACTTGGTGCTTGGTTTTCCGTGCTGATAAAGTTAAGATAAGGTGTATGAATAAAGGCACGAAATCTACAAACCTTACATCTCGTAGCCCTATAATAATACGCATTCCCTGTACATCGCTGGCCACAGCAATTGCGCGTGTCCCGTCAGTGCTTAGACATTTGCCTGATGAGCAAAGAGTGGGTTTCTGGGGTTGGGAGGAATTTTGTTTTACTCTAAAATTGCCCCATTGAGAACTGTTGTGTGGGAGATTTACTTTAAGTACGTTTCTGGCTTTCTACGGCTTGCAGAATTGCTTTTAGAAATCGTGTCCCTGCAGAAAGATCACGCTGATTTTTTCACTCTACCAGTTTTTAAGTTTTGTAACAAGCCAATTGTCCTGGGGCTGCGGAGCAAAGATGCCATACTTTCTGTTTATTAAAAAGAAAGAAACGTACAGCTCATTATTGCACACACTTCCATTTCGTTCAGAAAATGTTGTATCAATAGTGACTAAGCTCTGTAATAGAGCTGTGATGATGACTGTAACAACGTTGTCAAGTTTTGTTACTTTTTGCATTGAATAATCCAGTTAAGTTTTCCTCTTCAAGTCTATTCAATAACCCAGTCGTTAAAACACCTTTTTACTCAACATCGTTAGGCCTTCTTTATCAAAGGAACGCATATTTTTGAAAGACCGTTGTTACTAAGCTGAATGGATGGAAAAAATGGTCAATATATTAACAAGAGCTGCTCTGTCCTTACACCTGCTATACCAGAGATGTTCAACTGCAGATTTGTTCACTTCTCAACCCCCAGCTTCTTCTACTTGTGGCTATTAAAATGTAAAACGTTTCCTCTTCATTTGCAAATAGTTGTTTGTGTCTCCACTTCATTGCTCTGCCTGCAATCATTTGTACCTGCACAAAGGGAATGAAAAACTCAGCAGTGTTTACAGCAATCTTGACAGGTGTAAATGGGCGAAGCGAGTATTGTATTTCTCATATTCCTGCAGTGCGACCTAAAGCATCGCTCTCTCTTTATAGCCAATAATGTGTATATCTTGGGTGCAAGATGGAGACTGAAGATTGTTTTTCCTGAGCTACAACAAAGGCCCGACTCTGCCAAGCATTCGCCAGGGTACTGCTTTCTCTTGGCACACATCCTGCTAGTTCTTATTTCTGGATTCCTCACATGGCTTCCTGTGATTTCAGTGAGATTGTGCTAGAGCAAAGTTTTGCACTGGGTGAGGAGATGCAGCAAGAAGTGAAGACTGAGCTGTGCCTTTGGGCACACCAAGGCTGTTGCAGGGTGCCAGAGGAGTTAGCAGCCCCAGCAGGAGCAGCATCTCTTGGAATACCTGCACCCTGAGGCTGTTGCATCACAGCATCACTGTACGCAGCCATGTGCACAGCACCTGCAGAAGAGGAGCTGCTGCCCCATTGTGTTACTCCTCTTTTCTTGCCTCTTCAGGCTGCTGCAGCTGGTTAAGAGAGGCAGAGCCCGTGGTGGGGCCAGCTTCTTATTCATGGGCTAGGTTTCTTCTACCACAGTTGTGTACATCTATTGTTGCTCATCGTATTGGCTCAGCAAAAAATAAATAAAAACAACAACAAAACCCTCAGTGAAATGTGCCAGAAAGCTGTCTTGCTCACACTGCTGGCAAAGGATAAACTAAGTGGTAGACATCAACACGTCACCCAGGGAAGTAGTTTCAAAGCCTTTCTTTCATAGTCCCTTTCTTCTCTGAGCTAGCTCGATTAAATACCTAGCTATCTGATCTATCTTTGATTCCACTGTCAGCTGAAATACCATATTATCCTGGTTCAGAGCAATTCCACTTGTGTTCCTGTCACAATTCATTGACAAGGAGAAAGCTGTCTTTTCTTAACTTCACCTAGGACTACCAGACATTTAGAGTCAAAACAGCTTGCCTTCCCCAACTGCTTCATCAGCTACATATGTCAAAGCAGCTTTATTACTTCAGCCAAACACGCGTCTGTCTTAGCAACACATCAGAAAGCTTCACAAAAAGTAGATGCCGTCTCTGTCAAGGTAAAATCACCCATGGATTACTCTGTCTCTTATCTGTGAAGGATTCCAGTTCAGAGAAAACTCACCGGGCCATCTCAAGCCCTCATTCTCCTGTCACTAGCTCTTACTATGATGCAGTCCAGTGCTCCTGAACAGGTGCTCCACTCTCTCATCCCATCTGCACAGTGAAGGTACAGGGAAAACCACCCCTCTATTTTCAGGTGTGGGGCTTGGGGAGAAGTAGCTGGACTCCACCTGGCTGGGGACAAGGGCTGATTCCTCCACCCTTCTTGAGCAGGACCTTTGTTCTAATCTGCTTCCAGTTAGGTGCTTCATCTCTTGTATTACCTTGTCTGTACTTCTGCATCTTGCATAATTAAAAAGTACAAGACACAGCCAAGCCCCTGGGTAAGAAACACATTAGTGAGGTCTTCAAGAAATGAGAGAGTTAACGTTAAGTCTAATATTTCAGCGTTTTCCTGAATAGCCCACAAAGTGACTGACTTATAGTCCATAAAACACCCTCTTGATAGCACTCTGGGCATTCGTGTTTTATTATTGCATTGTTTGTGGTTGAATAATGAAATGCCAAATCTATTTTTCATTAAATGTGTCTAGATTTTCAGAACTATGTAAGAAAAATTTTCAGACTAGCTTCAGATTGCTTGCTGTCAGTCTACACCATTTATTTAGTCATTTCTTCGCTCTTCAAAAGATATTTTTCTGTATTCAATTGATAGCATTTATGCTCTGATTTCTTTAAGGAGCAGCTGGGTGAAATATATTCTTGATTCATTGGTCTAACTGGCAGTAGACTTTGTTTATCAGATGAATTTTTTCCTTCCTCAAATGCAAACCACAAATAGTTCCCAGCACATTGTTAAAGGCTGAAAGCAAAGCATAACTCAAACAAGTTTTCTCCCTGGTAAAATGTTGCAAAGCCTAGCCTAATCATTTATAAATTTCCTGTATTCTAGTAGCACATATATATTCTGCTTAGCACATAAGGCAACTTCTGGATGTCTGAAGCACTGAATTTCTTGGTCCGTGAGTCTAGTCTCTACCCAGATTTCTTCCTTGTCTTAAATGTTACAATAAACACTAAGTATCTACCTGTGGAAACATATTGAGACATCAGCTCATTATGAAGTTTGGATTTTAAGCTTCTAATGCAAAAATGAATTTTTCCAAATCCTTTGGAAAATTAAATGATATAATTGCTTTAGATAAATCCACGCCAGGCATAAAACCCTGGTGTAAGTATTCCAATAAAATAAAAAAAAAAAAAAAAAAAGATTTTTCAACATAAGATTTTTAAAATGCACCCCTACAGCAGATGGATTATTTTGAGATACAACATGTCTGGACACTTGAGAAAAGGCCACTGTGAAGATCTTCAGATCTTCCCATCTGTACAGCCATGTGAGGGTTGCAGGTATTTAGGGCATGCCCTTTAGGCATGAGTAGGATCCATTCCTTTTTCCATGATGTATCCTGTTAAATGACAGCTCCACCCAAAGTGATGGGGCACACTCTTCTTCACTTTTATCACAGAGAGGTGGCAAAGGGACAGCCTTGAAGTGAGATGAGAGATAAGGCTCTTGCCTTATAAATGAACCTACATGTAGAGAGGCCACTTAATGAGAAATGTTTGGTATTTTTTATTAGCTACCAAGTTCCCAGCAGGTGCACTCACCTTATTTAGGATCTACTCTTTTTTAATTTAAAGCCATTCCCCTTTGTCTTACCAATACACCCCCCGATAAAGTGTCCTTCTCCAGCTTTTCTGCAGGTCCCCTTTAGGTACTGGAAGGCCACTGTAAGGTCTCTCTGGGGCCTTCTCTTCTCCAGGTTGAACAACCTCAGCTCTCTCAGCCTTTCTTCATAGGAGAGGTGCTCTCAACATTTTTGTGTCTCTCCTCTGGACCCACTCTAACAGGTCCACATCTTTCTTGTGCTGGGGGCCCCAGAGCTGAACTCAGGGCTCCAGGCAGGGGTCTTACAAGGACAGAGTAAAGGGGGAGAGATTCACCTCCCTTCTGCTTCTATGGATATAAGTGGTTCCTCAGTGATTTTCCTGAGATGAAAACTTGGCTTCATAGCAATGTTTTCTACTTTCCATAGCTGCACGGAAGCATTAACTTCCTTGGGCACTTCTGATGGGAATTTCCTGAATGTGTGGATTTGGTTCGAGTACTTCAAGCACTCAAAGTAATTAGTTTGCCTCTTTGCAGTTGACAGTGACTATGGGAAGCTGTACTTGGAGAACATCATGCAATTATGTGGGTGACGAGGTGTTCCTGCTGAATGGTTTGATCCTAAATTTGCTAGTTTGTAGTTTGTTTGTGTTTTTTTTTTTTTGTTTTGTTTTGTTTGTCTGCCTTGTAGAAGGGGTGGAAACCTACCACTTTCAATAAAGCCCTTTAAAAAAATAGAAATATGTTCCAGAAGTATTATTTTAATCAGTCTCAGTACTTCTTAAGGCAGAAGCACAGGTTTACCTGCACACTCAGTGGAAAGCCCAGGTTGCCTTTGTCCTGGGCAGGAGGAGTGGGGTGGGAGTAGAGTGTTGTGGTTGTGTGATGGAAAGCTACCACTGTGCTCCCATCACCCCTGCCTCAGTACAACTTTTCTGAAGTGCTCTGGCCAGGCTCAGACTGTTCTAAATTGGGCAGGGGAGTGGGTTAGTCTCTACTAACCTATGTTAAGTTACAGACCTATCAAGTAAGAGTGATACACAGAATAAATGACTATTTATGTTTCAAAACACTATACCAAAATGAACTGACATCAGTACAGTGGAGATCTGATTGTTGTTTTCATGGCTGGAGAAGCTAAATCAGGGGACACCAAAATGCACTTCCAAGCTCCCTTTCACTGTGTGTGCTCTGGGCTTTGTGACACCCAGCTGGAGCATTGAAACCCAGGATCTGAATGCCAAGCCCCACAGCATCTTAGAGCAGTCACCAGAAAAAACAAAGCCCCTCCCTAAAATCAGGAAATAAACAATTTGCCCGTTGTGATGTGAGATATGGTCCTGCAGCACAGATGTCAGGGGAAGTTTTATATTGACTTACTGTGTGGTCAGGTTCAGGGCAAAAACAAACCACAGTTTGTGATTCTTTGGTTCCTTTGGGTAGCAGTATCCCTAACCTGTGTGTACTTGCTCTGTGCTTTGATGGCTTAATAAATCCAAATGCTGCCTGAAACCCTGCACACTGTCTTCCTGGGAGCCTAGCCAGCCCCTAGCCTCTGCCATCTCTTTACCCTCCTCTGTCATTCCCCTGGTTATATTCCCCCTTTCCTGGAGTTAGCGTTTACCTAATACTCCCTTGTCACCGAAGCAGTCTTAATTCCTCCAGCTTCTGCTCTGTCCTTCCCAGTTAGCATGCCCTCCACTACTGATGATTTGCTTACTTCATTAGATTTTGAATACTTGTTTTGCATCTTTGCAGCCTTTCAAGTTAATATCTACTAAACAAGCTGAAAGTAAAGCTTTACTGTATTTTTCTGTTCCTAATCACCCTGGTCTCTTTTCTATACTATTAATCTTGCTATTGGCCCTCATTTCTTTTTTTTTTCAATCTAAATATTTCTCCCTTTTCTGGATGTCTTCTATTTGTCACAGAACATACATGCTCCATCATTTTTTCTCACATTTACTGATGGGTCATTTTTGCAAGCATTCTGTCTTGCTTTTATGCAAACTAATTGCTCTTCATTGTGAACAGAATGCAAGAAAAATTATAGGACAGTTCTGTTGGCAATTAACGTCATGTAACAATAACAACGCCAGTTGTTATGCTGGAAAATACAACAGGAAATCTTCATTACTGACTGCAGTATTAACATACCTTTGCAGCTATTGAAGTCACTGAGAAATTTACTGCTTGCTGTAATAGCACCATGGGTAGAGCAACAGAGAAACAACTTGGAACATTTCATCCCTCTTTTTGTGTGTGTGTGTGAAGACAGCTTGTTTTTATTGGAAACACAGCTTCTACCTATGATACATATGAAACTTGCTTACCTTTATCAAAAGAGACGGTTTTCATAAGGTCTCGGCACCAAGTGCATATCTGAATGCATTTTGGGATAAGGTAGGCAAGGACAAATAACAGTGTTCATGCTGGTAAAACTCCTTCAGAGCCCAATAAATGTTAAAAGTGATATTAAAACATTTTGTGAATAGAAATATTTAAGTTTAAAAAATTATAACCTAAGGGGCAATCGCATAGCAATTCACACAAATCAAATATGTTTAACTTTATGTCTCCTCAATTGCCTGCCTCTGCTGAAGTCAATAGTAGGTCAATCTAGAGAGCTTTAGGAAATGCCACTTTACTCATTTTATTGGCACACTGGGTCTGTATCGCAAATGCTGATCTGACACTGTCAGTACTTCCTAGTGCATGTCACTGCTGTAGGTAAGGCACCTCCCTGAGCTACAGGAGTCTGATGATGGCAATAAGCAGTGCACAGAGCTGTCGATGTTGGAAGGTTTACATGCAATCTCTCTTCAATCAAACAGAGAGAAGGAGGAAGAAAATTAAATCTAATTGCATTAGATGAGGTAAAGCATTAGTAGCCTTTTCAAGTAATTAAAGCTTTGGTCTAGAATAAGATTAGAAATTGAAAGGTTTGATGTTAATGTAGGGGATTACTTGGGTGAGGCACTGGTATTACTCATGTTTAAAAATCCATAGTAAGAGCTCCTTACCCATAAATGAGAAAAGCAATAATACCTTGATAACAAATCTCCTTTAGAAATTATGGGCCAATGTTCACATTCGGTCTCAAGTCAAGTAAAGTTAATCACAGCAACAATAGCAATTAGGGGAAATTTGCCCATATGAGAACTGGGTGAGAAAGTAGTTCCATAAATTTCAATTAAAAAAATAGAATCCTTTTGGTTATTCATTATTAAATATTCTGTCATTTATTTGCTGAATATTGTGCAAGCAATATATTTATCTCCTGAGGATAAACAAAAGAAATCCAGTATCACTTGTACTCAACATATGTATAGAGTCAAGTCTTAAGCCTTTGGGGCTGGAAATGACTGCAGTGTAAAGGAAAAAAAAAGTGTGGTAAAACAGTTTGTCAATTTATAAAAACTGTTACTGGCAGAGCTGAGAGGACCAGAAAAATGCTGGATGACATCAAAAGTGGCTGATAAAGTGTCTAAGGTGTTCAATATCATTATCTTTAAAAGGAATCAAGGGAAATGCTTACCAAAGAAGGAAAAAATACATGCAGAAATTGAAAAAGAAAAATAGTTGATTAGTCCAGACAGTATCATCACCCTATACTCCTAGTGCAGTTACTTAAAACTAGGTCTTGTGTCTTCATGAAGGAAGTAGAAGAGCTGACTGAGCTAAATGAGACTTAAGATCTTTGTCTTAAGTTCTTAAGACTTAAGTTCTTTGCCTTCAGCTGTAACTTTTTGAAGAAAGGGTCCTATGAAGGCATATTTGAAACATTAAAAAGGTGATGTAGATCTGTCAGTTATTTGGTTGGTTGGTTGGTTTGTGGTTGGTTTGTGTTTTTTTTGTGTGTGTGTGTTTTTTCATTAAATCATAACTGTAGAAGTTTGTACATAAATCTGGGGAGGAAACGGCCAAACTATGTAAAAGATTTTGCCCTGTATGTTTAGGTTGGTTTTTGTCTTATAGGTACACCTTTATAGGCTACTCTTTATAAAGCAGAAAAGCTAAGACAGCCATCAAGAGATGCAACTTTAAAAAATATTTACAAGTTCTCTGTTTTAATCCAGCCGAAAGATAGGCCAGTGATTAAAGCATTTGAGCATTCCCATCTATGACGCTTGTAAAGGCCACTGTGTTTATCAAACTTCTCATGTAGAGAAATAAGGCATACACCCAAGATCACTTGCAAAAATCAGATAATGCTATCTAATATGCTTTGTCATCTCAAATTGAGTGAAATTCAATTCTCCCTAAAGGAGAAGTGTTGTGAGGTTTATTTGCACTAGAGTGGCAGTCCACATGCAGATAGTCTTTCCAAGTCCATAATATCTTAGGAATATAACAAAATTTGTATGCCATTATTCCTTTTTTCCTTACTGCTCGAAATATATATATTTTTTTTCTACAACCTTGGGTCTGCACAGGCATCTAAAATTCAAGTTTCAACAACGGAAGCTGATGTGAATGCTAATGTTTGAAACGCTCAATTTGAGATGACAGAGCATAAGCTTTTTCCTGTTAGGGTGTTGCTTAGATACACAATTGTCCACAATATATATATATATATATAAATATATATATATATATTCTCAAAAACATAGGAGAAAAATGAGAGCAGAGGGAACTTTAAAGGATGAAAAATTATGATCTCGAGAGAAGCCAACTTTTGAAAAAATGTTCACATGGAATTTTATCCTCAACTATGAAGACTCTGCAAAGGTCAGAGACAGCAGTCCTGAACAGCTTCAGACAGCTCACAAATCTCAAGAAAGGAAAGGAAGTGGCAACACCTGGAGTCCATGAGCTCCACCATTATGTATATCCACATGTGCTGAAGCTGTGTGTATTTCTTGTTTATCATTCTTTTATTTTCTGCCATTTTTTAGAAATAGTTACTCTAAATTCAGAGATGGGTCCTCTAATAGTGTTAATGTGTCAAAATCTCTGTGCTTTAGCTAAGGTTCAGCAGAATGGCAAACTGAAACAGATGCTTCTGCACACAACCTGGAATGAGATTAAGGCTTTGATTCAGCTGCAACAGCTATTAAGGCAGGATTTAAAGACCATTAGCCTCTAGTGCAGGAAAGTGTTTTTCCACAGTAATATAACTTACTCAAACAACTCAGGAGTGTGTGGGCTATATTTTTCCATTATTAACACCACCACAATTTCAGAAAATATAATAGCAAAAATGTTTTTTCACACAGCTATTAGGATAAGGAAAGAAAATAAACCAGGGAGAGGATTCTGATCATCAGACAGCCATGAGAAGCAGCTCCTGACTGGGTTAGGTCAATTCACAAGGACTCAGTCTGCTATCGAAAGAAAGGGCATACTGCTCGATGCATTGGAAGAAAGTTTATGTATGATATATGTGTTAATAGAGAAATTAAGGAAGACTGCGGTGATGCACAGTGCTTCCATCCATATTCAGTCTAGGGACTTAGAGTCAGGAAGAATACTACCAGCTTGTAGGTCATGGCTTTCTTTTTCTCTGTAGTCTGAATATGTAGTCTTCTGGTTTTCAGGAAACATCCTTCTCTGAGCTTCATTCTCCATAGTCTCCTTTTCGGAGAGGGCCTCTGTCCCCCATTAGAAACCCTGCTGTGATACAATAGGATTAACCAGAAAACCCAAACATAAATTTGCCGAAGATTTCCAGCCTTAAAGCTGAGACCCTCCGGGGGTGTTCCAACTCCAGGGATGCTGGCAGGAGGAAAGGGAGCTGTGTAGCAAGGCCTTGCTGCTGGAGCTGCTGCTCGTTTGGCGGTGCTGGGTGCTTAGCACAAATTGATACCCAATTGCTCATACAACGTACACAGAGGAGCAGCCAGCCACAGCCGAGGAACCATAAAACTGATTCAGAGACAGTTCTGCTTCTTCCTGGTCTTGGCTCTGTGCCGAAGCAGCTTGGCAAGAGCAGATGATCAGCCTCCTTCTGTACTTACAATAACAGCCTGTAGCAGTGAGCAGGGTTTTGGGGGGGTTGGTCTTTGGTATGCCCTCAGTTCTCATGGTGTACACAGAAATGGCTATGTGCAGCACAATGCAGAAAAAAAAAGCTTACCTGCTTCTGGAAAATGAATAGAACAGGAGTATTGCTGCTGGTGGTGAAGCTGAAGCTCCAAAATATTTTTTCTAAGGGCCACTTGTCACTCAAATTCACAAAAATTACACCACTTGAGCTTGTAAATGTCCCTGCTGACTACTCACTAGAAACTGACAATTTCTTGGAAAGCTCAGCCAGGTGTTGGCATAGTAAAACACACTTAGGAAACCTGCAGTGGGGAGCAGAAGGTAAATGTATGCAGTCAGCCAGGTCGTAAGCGGTACTCTCCCATTCCTTGGGGGTACCTCCAATGTGTTCCAGTCCTGTCGAGGTGATAACACTTCAGGTGCTCAAAAGAAACCTCATGGTTACTGCTCTCAGGTCCAGCACGTCCTTTACCCTAAATACATTGCTCCACATCTGACACACAAGACACGTTCCTTGTAGGGCATGGGTGTCCCCCGTGGCAACTGTTCATTAGCTTTACCTTTTAGTTATTGATTATCATGGTTGCTGACTTCAATTTTTTTGGGGGGGAGTAAGGAAGCTTAGGGTGTTTGAGGATGACAAATCTGTTAACTCTCTTAGAAACTAGTGTGTTTTTAAAAGGAGTAAAAACCTAGCCATGACCTTACAGGTGGTGGTTTAAATCACACTCAGCAGAGAAGCACTGAGGATAATTGATTCAGTAATTCACTCCTGTTATGCGTAGCTGTGCTTTGGACAGCCAATAACCTGATTATAGTCGTGTATAAAGAGAATAAAATTGGTGCTGTAGAAAGCCTTTAATAATTGTCCTCAGTTTCTTCAAACCCCTTCACGTTCTATTCATCATCTCCACCATTCTGCAAGTGCGGATTCCGTTGAATAGCAGTTGTACCAAGCACCATATTTCAGCAGTGGAGATGTAATGAGAAACAACAGCAGTGACCTGGCTGGCTTTCACCATGTTCACTGAGTTTATCATAGTGCTCCTTAAGGATACAGAGCAGATTTAACATCTTTGCCCACAGTGTCTAGCTAGTCAGCAGGATGCACATATGTACCTTTGTGTGCACTGAATATAGGAGGTAGGAAAACAAAAGATTTGTCTTAGCCCACCTCAAGTGCAGCACTGGTTCATAAGGCAAATTTACAGCATCCCTGACCACCTATTTACCTTGGAGTTTTGGGAGAGCAATTTCATGTTGAAAGAACTTTACAGAAGTTACAAAACAGCTAGGAGATGCCAGAAGTAGCCTACCTATTAATTATTATTAATGTGGTTGTACAGTAATGTTGACAGCAAATAATTTGGCATTGGAAAAGCTCTAAAAATACGTATATTGTTTGAGCCCAAAGCATGGTGTTTTAATAAAGCTGTCTGGCAAGAATGTTAAGAAAAATAAATTTTTCATTCGTGGCCTTTGTTGTTGATGGGAAAATTGCAGCTGAAGTGGAAGAACTGCCTCATGGTACTCTCAGTCTTTGGGTAAAAGTGCTGTATGTGGCAGAAGAGTTCTCCATCTGCAGCAGATTGTCTCTAAGCTGTGGCCTTGTATCCAAGGCAACTGTTTCTGGATGTTAGGTGTTGAGACACTGTAGAATAAATGAGAGGTAGCTGGGAAATTTACAGGTAAGATTCTGTCAGGAACAGTAATGATGAAATGCTAACATCTGAAAAGTGGTTGAAGGCCCTGTGGGTGGCGTCCCTGCCCACGGCAGGGGGATTGGAAATGTATATGGTCTTTAAGGTCCTTTCCAACCCAAGCTGCTCTATGAAGGGAGCACAAGAACCCCAATATGGAATTTTAGTCTCAAAATACAAAATAAGATACAGTATACATCTTAATCAATAATGACCTACCATGTCTGTGGGAAAACCATGAAGTATGGAACACACATGAAATAAAATTGATTGCTTTTAGTTTATCTTTCTGTAACATACATCTTGGGGACCAGCCCTGTAAGAGCCTAGTCTTTGTCTTTCATGAATTTCTTTCTGTCTGGAAGCAACATTCCAGTTAGAGGGCTTTTATTTATTTAGAGAAGTCATCTGTTTAAAAAGTTATGCTCAACAATTTTAGGGTTTGGGTTGTTATTATTTGCTGTTGGTGGTGGTATTTTTTGTTTGTTTATTTGGTTGGTTGTATTTTTTTTTTAAATTCCTTTAAATACAACCACATTACTTAGGGGTGATACTAGCCCATAACTTAAGTACCATTATACTCTGGGATTTAAAATGATTTGCCCGTTTTTCTCACCTGCTGCCTAACCTAAGTACCATGGCAGGACACATGGATGAGGAGAGCTGAGGCTGGCTGAAAGAGGCAGGAGAGCTATAGGCAAAGGCTGGGAAACTTCCTGCTCCCTGAATTCTTGTGTTCAATTTTCAGGTGACTAAAACATTCCTCCATTTCTGGGTAAATATATCTCTACTACAAAAATGTCACCCCTTGAATCTTAAAAGCAAGACCAACAGGAAACATACTACAGGCACATACATCTTTGCAAGTTTGTCAAGTTTTGTTTCTTGCTTCTGTCACTGACTTAAATACATTGAAATCCTGATGAGCTGAATAGTAACCACAAAACTTGTTATGCAAGAGAGGGAAAGGGACTCATTAATTGCCAGCACTTATCCATGAGAGACTGCAGAAGTGTAAGCGTCATCTGAGAGCTTTTATCAACTCATCTCTGCTAATTCTGTTTGTCTGGGGAGCATTCATTTCATCAAAGAGATGAAACTTCAGCTTGTGATTTTTGGCAAACCATTCATTTTAATTATATGTGGTTATTTATTCATGGAATATGAATTCAGCTTTTTGACTGAATCTCTTTGACTGACATCAGAGATGAATTGCATGCTGCCTTTGACCTAATAGCGACCTAATAGTGACCCCCGAGGAGCTCCACTCATCACTGATCTCCACTTGGACACTGAGCCATTGAACACTCAATGGAGTGCAACCACCCAGCCAATTCCTTACCCACTGAGGGGTCCATCCATCAAAACTATGTCTCTCCAATTTAGAGACAAGGATATCATGCAGGACAACATCGAATGCTTTGCACAAGTCCAGGTAGATGATGCCAGATACACTGTTGTGCTTTGACTGAAAAACTCAAAGCACAGGCAATTCTGGCTGTATTAATTTCATCCAGGCACGTGATGTGCTGAGCCTTGAGAAGGGATTGAGCTCAGCTGTATTGTGATGAACATACCAGAAGTAACCTCTCTTGATTCAACTGGTGCTGAGGGGACAACCACAACTGACAAAGGAAGCCCCAAAGGAAGAGTGCATGAGTGCACTTCTAGCTGCAAACTGCTGAAGGAGCACCTGATGATGCTGTATTTACCCGTTCTTACTGTCTGCCTGTTTTATATATACCTTAGTGCTCTTGTTACAGCAACATGTCCATTCATCTTGCATAGCTATATAGTGAATTTTGGTAATATGCTTCAGAAACCTCACTTAAACAAAATGTATGAAAAATATATACCACCTCTCATGACTAATCACCAGAAAATACTAAAAATAATCAGTGCACTTACAATTCCATCTGAACCACCACTATTTTTTTTTTAATTAATAAATGTGTTTAGCCATATGTGTGACAATAAACCCATTTATTTTGATTGTGATGGTCACAATGCTTACAGTGAAGCACATGTTTAACTACTTTTATTAATGAGGTTTGGGCTAACAGATGTCTTCTCTGTAATGAGCTGGCCATGTAGTCCTAGCTGGCAGCCACAGGAGACTCCCCAGCTTCTTCTGGCAACCACTAATGGATATTCATTGCTAAATCAGAAGGCTCCTGCAAGCAGCTAGACTGAACCAGAAAACAGCTTCACACCACAGAAGAGAAACTGAATAAAAAACTTCTTATTCACCCTTACTGAGTCTGGGACCAGCAATGTAGGCTTTGTGAAGTCTGCTTGAAAGGTAGATTTTTAGCACAAGAAAATACAGGGACTGTGGGTCCAGACAACATCTAATTACCTCTGTGTAATTTATTTATTTTTGATTCTTTGTTACTACTCTGCAGATTTTTCACTTCTACATATTTTCTGAATAAATAGATTTTGAGTAGCAATCTCAACTCATTTATGGATGGGAAATACTCATTTGTTTCTGTTTAAAGGTGCTTAATGATAATAAACTGAATATAACAATGTGTGCATTATCTATTAGTGTTGCTGGATCTTTCTAGACTTTTTATACTGTGATTTTTTGGTTTGTTTTGTTGAACTGTGCAGCAGTGTTTTACCTTGATGTAAGTATCTGGAGGACCGTACTATTCACAGCCTGCCGTGTGGCTCTACAGTGTACCTATCACACCAGAATTAAATGAGATTGTGGCTTTTCCTTTGTTCTTTGATTGTACCAAGTGGGCTAGGCTCTGTTGGGATTTGGTTTAGATTTTACAGCAGCATTATTCTTAGAATAATGTTCAATCTTTGAGAAGTTTTGTGGTTTTTTGTTTGTTTTCCATTATGCAACCTGAAGACTTCCATCTTCTCAGCCACAGGGGTGTAATCAGACTTTGATAATAATAGTGTTACACTGATTTACAGCTTCTGAATAGAGAACTTTTTCAGCAGGCCATGCTGGCTCACACACATAGAAGCAGGGAGGTGACCTGGTTGCCTCATCTCACCTCAAAATGGCTTGGGCTCAGGAATGCTTTCCACCTGAATTTGCAGTGTTCTCCCAGTGGCCACAGTGTAAACACAGCCCTTCATCTCTGCAAGAAGTTTTTACTCTCTCTTGAATGTTAATCATCTTGTTGAGCTTTCTGGGGTCTTCTTCATCCTTTACATGGTTTTGTGTTGACCTAATCTAACTTTGAGATAGAACTCTTTCTTTTGTCCAGTGAGACAAGACCTAAGAAGTTACATAAATCCTGAGCTCATGCATGAAAACCTGTGACATTAACATTGCTCATTTATCTTCACACCTTAGGTTTTGGAATGACCACACCAGCAACAGTGGCTGGAAAAGTATTCCTCATCGTTTATGGGCTGTTTGGGTGTGCCGGGACTATCCTTTTCTTCAACCTCTTCTTGGAGCGCATTATCTCTCTCCTGGCATTCATAATGAAGGCTTGCCATGAGAGACAGCTGCGAAGAAGTGGTCTCCTACCTCCCAACTTCCGAAGGGGGTCAGCTATGGCTGGGGTGGGCAGCCTCATCGGGTGGAAGCCATCAGTTTATCATGTGATGCTGATTCTGGGAATTTTTGCTGTCACCCTTTCTTGCTGCGCTTCTGCGATGTACACATTTGTGGAAGGATGGAACTACATTGACTCCTTGTACTATTGTTTTGTCACCTTTAGCACCATTGGCTTTGGAGATTTGGTAAGCAGCCAAAATGCTGTGTACCAAAATCAGGGATTATACAGATTTGGAAACTTCATCTTTATATTAATGGGAGTATGTTGCATATACTCTCTTTTTAACGTCATCTCAATTATGATCAAGCAACTCTTGAACTGGGTGTTGAAAAAATTCGAATGCAGATGTTGCCCAAAGTGCCATAAATCAAGTGCCCGCCTCGGACGTCGCAACGCCATCACACCAGGAGCACGCCTGCGTCGACATAAAATCTCAATGGACGCTGATGGACAGTACGACAGTGACACTGAGGGCAGGAGGCTCTCCGGTGAGATGATCTCCATGCGGGAGCTCATGGCATCAAACAAAGTCTCCCTGGCCATTTTGCAAAAGCAGCTGTCTGAGACGGCCAATGGCTACCCAAGGAACGTTTGTATCAATACGAGACAAAATGGTTTCTCTGCAGGGGTGGGTGCTCTAGCCATCATGAACAACCGCTTGGCAGAAACGAGTGATCGTAGGTAGAGTTTTTGAAATGCCTTTTTGTTTCCTTAATAAAAGCGGTGATTTAAGGAGGAATTATCACTGTAAACTACTGGAAGGTTTTAAATTCAGAAACAGACAATGTTCATTGGGCATCTGGCAATTTGGTTTCTCGAGTTTTTATGTATTCTCTAATAGTAACATATTTACCGTAATGTTATGATTTTCCCCAGAGAGGTTTTTGGGAGGGACTTGGGTGTCTTTGATGAAGAATCTGATGCAAGTTCGGAAGAATGGTGTGCATGGTTATGATGCTGCCAAAACCAACATCTTCCTCAGAAAATAACCTCAACCCAAACTCTGGGTTAAAATGCATTCTGGGCACATTCAGTTCCAGATTCAAACTTGGGGGATAAGGGTTGGCTAAACCAGTATCTCACCTTGTTGAAGTCTGGATCTGGCCCTGAACTTTGTACTTGATGCTCTTCAGCAGTTCCTCATATAAGGCCTGTATATAACATACATGTAGGTGACTGCAGTTATGCCAGCTTTAGGGTGATTGTGCTTCACTTCAATAATCCTATAGACCTCAATGGCAGAGGATCAAATTGACGGAATTCTCCTGACTGTCAATGATTTTTTTCAGCTAGTCTTGTTTAAACCACTATGTGCTACCTAACTATTAAAAGTCAGGGGATTATCAGTCAGAAGCATGTTGAAAATGTGCAAAACTATTCCTACCTACTGAATAAGTGAAGACATGCCAGAGAAGCTAGTATTCATCTCTGGTGTCAAATGTTTGCATTACCACTGAAATGTAAGTTAAACTGTTTACTAATTACATTACTTTTACATGAAACAGTCTGATAAAGTGAATGTAGACTCTCTTTGTTGTCATAAATTTGTATCCTCTACTTCTACAATACTGTTGCACAGGATCATGCAAATAGTTTCTTTGCAGTTCTTCAAGGGCCCCAACACCGTACTTGTTTTCTACAAACCTGACTATGAAAGTTATACAAAAGAGCTTTGCTTTGGAGATCCCCCAGAAGCTGACTTCTCCCAAAATGTTGATATTAAATCATAAATTGGCCAAAGACTATTGCTACTGTTTTAACTCAAATTTAATCTGTACTAGCCCAAACTGCTAAAGAAGCAAACCTGTTACTTCAAGCAAACCTGGTCTAAGTGTCGTTTACCATGACAGAGGGGGCAGAGGAATTTCTGCAAATTTCTATCGTAACTATTTCCAAAGCTCTGGATCATTTATCTGTTCTGTGCCACTTCTTTAAGGATTTATAGATAATACGAAGGCTTCTGTATATTTCAGAAAGAAATGCAACTTAAGGTTGAAGCCTTAGGCAAGGTGATGACTACTAGGGTGTCTGTTGAAAAAAATAATGAAAAAGCTGATGGAAACAGACTAGGAATATTAGAAATATTTGAAAATACATCTGTGGAGTTTCATATTGTTACTGTGTTTTGCATGTGTTTGGGGTCTTCCTCATTTTGTTTTCTTTTTAACTTGTAGGAGTACAAAACATTTCAGAATTTAACCTTGGAAAACTAACTTTTAAATGAAGGTTTTGCACACTTGATACTGCCAGCTGAAGGATGGCAGTGACTGTATATTTTGTCTAAAGGAGAAGGAATCAGAGCAGCAGATAGAGCATCACATGTGGCTCTTATATCATAAACGTAGTCACAACTTTTATCAAGATGCATCTGGCTGTGAGAAACATCTCAAATAATTTTCTTCAGACAGGATCTTCTGTGAAGCTATTTTATTCGCGATTGCAATGGTGGGCATCCTGTCAATCAGGAGTGCATTTTAGTAAGCAAATCATAACCTTTTATTCCCTATTACCCGACGCCTAATCACCTCCCCTGTTTCCTCATTGGCTGAGTACTACAGGTTCACAAGCTACTCGACGCTCCTCTATACCATATATGTACAATTTTTCTTTTTTTCAACCCTTTAATTTCTCCTTTCTTATGTTTTGAGAACTTGTGATCTTTGTTTTACTGTTCTCACACTGTTCATGCTGTTTTTCTCAAGCTGCTACCTTATTTTGGAACAGTGAGGCCTTCTACTGTCCACTTATCTACTTAGCATTTCTCCTTATTATGACTACACAACTATCTTGGAATACAGAAAAGTAGTTCTCTACAGCAAAAACACAACTTAGTTTCTCACATGGCCAAAAACACTCAATGATGTTTGCATTCTCTATCTGCCTGATACAGAGTCCTATTTAAGACCACTTGGTGTGGCAGAGACGGTGTTCAAGAGGCATTCATCTGGCAGGAGCTTCCTTGGTGACAGAGACCCCCAAAGCAGCACGTGTCTGTGTGTGCAGTCTGTCTCAGGTGCTACGTTTGAGCAGCCTTTTGAGGAAGCATGCAAAGGGCAAAGTGTTTGTCATGCTAAGTTGAAGCCCCCAAAGGATTACTGTAAGCAGGATGTGTAGGTGCAGGTCATGGTCTGGGGAAAGCTCAAAGACCCAGTTCAGGAAGGTGACTTCCAGAGCCACAGGGGCCATCTTTAGGGACAGCAGAGGCAAATGAATTTGGTCTTTCCCACAGGATTATCTCCAAGGATACATCTCTTTAATTATTACAATTTATGAATTAGTTTATTAAGAGCATGTATGGTGTGCTGCTGTCTCTTTGCAGCTAGGCCACTCTTAGGATTGTACCTTGGTACCTTTGCCATTGCATGGGCTCATTGAAGAGAAACCCGCTGTGTGAAGTGCAGCATGAGTAGAGGCAGATGGGCTTTATTGCAGCAGAATTACTTAGGTTTGTCATTATAAAACTGAGTTCAAATGCATTAACATTCTGTGAGCCCAGGAGATACATTTTTATGATAGCAAAATTGCAAATTAAGGGGTTTTATTTTTTCAGTAAGTTGTTTTTAAAGAATGAGAATTATAGCTATGATTAGGGACATGTTTAAACGTTTGTAAATTGTTTTCAAACTACCTGCTCCTGCCTGGGAAATGTGAAGTAATATGCAGTTGTACATACACCTGCTCTGCTATTGCTGCACTTTTCTGAGTCCACTGAGTTCTGATTTACACATTACTGTTTCTTATTGCCTTCATCTGATCTAGATGCTAGACTGGATCCTGGAGGAAGAGCATTGCAGCACCCTTTGCAGTTCCTATTGACATCAGGGGAACTTGGACTGGCTTTTAGAACTGGGTTCTCCAAGGGATTTGGACATCTGATTGCTACTGTGTGCAATTATGTCCAGTGTCTCATTACTCCTGAGATCCTTGAAAACCTTCTCCTTGGCCTCAGAGGGATGTAAGGTACATGCCTTGATTTCTACCAATGGCCCCATTCGTTGCAGTGCATAGATCCCCACATAGTGACATGACTCAACCACAGGGACCCTCCAGCTTGTGTCTAAACTCCATAAAAATCCCTAAACTCATCTGACTCATCAAGCCCAGTTTACAACAGTGTTCACAGCCTGGCTATTGAACTGTGTCTCACTGGAGAGCTCATGAGAAGGGGCGGACTTATGCTTCCCTCATATTCAGAAGCCAAAGTGTTTTTCATGCATGAAAAGCAAGTTCCAAATCCCTAGACTTCTGCCTACTATTACTATCTGAGCAGTCATCACCCATGTGCATGAATACATGAGTCAAGAGGACACAGGAGATTTGAAACTAGTTTTCCACAGTCCCTCCTTCTCTTTCTTTAGTTTTCTCATGGAAATGTTAAGCTTGCAAGGCTTGAGCAACGATCTCCTTTCCTTTGTTATGTATGATTCTACTCACAATTCCCCAGGGCAGCTTGTTTCTTTTATGAAATAAACCCGAAACATGCACTAAGTGCACCAAGTGCGATTTCTCCTGGTATTTCTTCACAAACAAAGGGGATACTTTCAATATGCAGATATAGGCTGAAGCACAAGAAATCAGAAGGAAACTGAAGGAACAGAGTAAGAAAAGGAAAGCACACTGCACTAGATTGCACTTTCTTTTCAGGAAACTTGGGAGTCTTGATTTTTTTTTTCCAGGTTTTATTTTTGGGCAGCAAAAAAGTTAACTTAGGAGCTGAAAGTTCATCTTTCCTTATTCACGCTTTTTTGCACCATCCCCCAGAGCAGCAGCAGTGATCCCTGCTGGCTCAAACCCAGTCATCTCAGTTGCCTGATGAGCAGCTGTACAGGCAGCACAAGCTGTAACTCAGCTCCGGCACCCCCAATATTGGGCTTTTGCTATTTAAGCCTGAGAAGAGTGTTCACAAGCAGCAGAAAGTTGCAGAACTTCTCCGTGAGCCAGCCACAAATGAGAGAAATGATTGCACAGGCATGAACTGCTCAGACCTCCAGCAAGAAGGGAAGAGATAATATGTTCACCTGATCCAAGTACTAATATCTTGCAGATAAAAATTAAAATTTAAGTGGAAACTAACAAGACCATGACTATGAATTCTCTCTTTCTGATGGAGCTCAGGACAGAACATTTACAAGGAATAGTTTCTTGTGAAACCAGTAGTGTTTAACATGCCATTGCCTTTCCTTCTTGGGGTTTGTCTTACCAACTTTCAAACCCAGTTTCAAGTCACACTGACACATCATCAGATTGCCACTGTTTTCTTCCCATCTGAAAACACACTTCATGTTTTGTGAAAAAAATAAATAGATTGCCTTTTATTTCCTTGATATGTAAATGATGTCCTTCAAACAATATAAAAGTTCAGTGGAACAATCTCATTGATCTCCATCACAGATAGCAGTTTAGGAGGGACATGGCTGCAGTTTATGAAATTCTGGTTTGCCTGTCTCCCCTCTGGAGGAAATCTTTCATAAGTAACTGCTGCTAACAGCAAGAATTGCAAATGCACTTTAGGCAGTAGTTGGAATAAAGCAGCAAAACCAAAAATGGAAAGATAGTCTGTTATAACTGGTATTTTTGCCTCTTTGATGAGTACATGCTAATTGATAGCCCAATTGTCATCTCCATTTGCAGCCAAAATTATTACTGGAAATAATTCTTTTTTTTTTTTTTTTTTTTTTTTTTGTCTTTTTCTAACTTCTTCACTTGAAAAAATAGTCAGTGCCTAATTATTCCAATGAATGTTCAGCACTGATTCAAACAAATTCATACTTGGTGTGATGCTGATTGCTAAGCAAATCTATGGATATGGCTTCTGCTCTAATTGGAGTACTAATGTGCCTTCTCAAACTAACATACATTTTCAATGTTGTATTTAAATGACACAAGAAATGTTATGTCACGGAGTAAGTTCAGTTAGGGCACATAAATATTAGATTCAGATGAAACAGCTAGTGAGGTGTGCTTCGGGCATTGTACAACCAATACGCAAATTCTTTTTTTTTTTTTTTTTTTTTTAATGA